>NW_027266286.1:26882253-29361003 GCF_022045235.1 Haliotis cracherodii
CTTCGGTGAAATCCACGAGCACTGGTATGGTGCTGACAAACCTAGAAACATAATTGGGGCGAACCGGGATTCGAACCCACAATCATAGGTTTCTGGCGCGCCCAAGGGACGCAACTCTGCACAGGGAATCGCAGCGCCTTAGACGACTGGGCCACCCGTGCCCCCTAACTACATCAACAAAGTAATACATAGACATGATAGAAACACAAGGGTTTATCTTGGTCAGTCTAAGAGTGACTCCTTTCAGGAGCTAGGGGATATAATAGGTAAAACTAGAAGCCAATTCGAAATTTTATGAGGGAACAATGATGATTTTCTATTTTACGCTTCTATGACACACAGTTATCATGTTTTGACCATCAGCTCCCTTGATGTGCAGAGTTGCATCCCTTGGCTGTCAGGATCCATATGTCCCAGGCCACTTGTGATCGAGAGGAGGATCTAACTGCCCTGGGCTGGCAAGCGAATTAGGAATTAAAAAAAACCCTTCCAAATTGACAATTTGTGAAAAGTCATTACTTTCTGAAATTAAGATAAATGGTGGTATTCGGTCCTGTGTACACTGCATAGGCCACAAATCAAGTGAAGTTTAGCAACATTAATTGCGGAGACTAGTTGGATGGGTGCCGGAGATTAGTTGGATGGGTGCCAGAGACTAGTTGGATGGCTGCCAGAGACTAGTTGGATGGGTGCCAGAGACTAGTTGGATGGGTGCCACGTTTCGGCAGCTTGGCTCCTGAGAGTTTCTAGGGCTTCTGTCCTGCCCCACACTGAAGCACATGTAGAATATACAGTATCTTCTTGGCAAGTGACTTTGTTCGAAATCTGCCTCTGTTCACCCTGCAGTGAATGGGTACCCGGTAGGAAAAGATGGTCATTTGTACTTTCCAGTGCCGTACAGGCCGCTTGGGTGGTAAAATCCCCAGGGGGCTGAGTATGAAATTCAAGCGCACACTGATCCATCGACTGGGTAATAAGAATGTAGTGTCATAAAAACTCACTTGGTGAAAGGAATCTGGCATATTATAAATGGATTTATTACTATTTTATTAAGATGTATTTTAAAATTGTAGTCATTAATATTAAATGCAATAAACCCTAAGAGCTAAAACCCTTTCTTTTGTTCAATTAGTTCTAACTTTTCAGTGAAAACGTTCCTTTCGCCAAAAAAAAAACACTGGTTATAATCACAATAATCTGAAATTGGAAATTTGGGATTTTTTTATGACATTTGGTGTAGAACTGGGGCTGAATACCAAATGGTTAGAAAGCCTAGATAAATCCCTGTGAGTTCAATTACAATAATGAATGCCATAAATACGAACTCTGTATTTGGGTAAGATAATTTTCCAGCTTGTTGAGAGAAGTCCTCAGAGTCTTGTCAACATCTGCTGGGGAACTGGACAGAGTCTGAAATGATTGAGATGTACAACAATGAATGGGTTGAGCACAATGGGTACGAAGCAGAAAAACTAAAAACCATATAATCAGGGCAAATCTAGATATTTGAATACACTATCATGAGATTCTTATAATAACAAAAAGGTTTTGCATTACATGCAAAAAAAGAAGCAGCGCCATCCCCGACTTTTCCTGAATGCCCTAAAACTTTCCCCTAACAGAAAAATGTATCATGAACCATTTTAACTTTATGTCAGGTGACAGCTGACCTCACAATGTGTTACGACTTGGAAACAACTAGCCTCCAGCTACCTTAATAACAAATCAGAATGTTCATCAGTTGACCCCGAGTGACCTTGACCTTATAATTAAAATTTATGAAATTAGAGATTATGTCTACAAAGTTTATGACGTTCCCTTCATAAATACTCAAGTTATCGTGTACACAGTCATTTTATGCCTATTTTATACCAAGTGACCTTGACCTTCAATGTCAACCAATCGTAAGTCAGAAAAGTTCCCAAGGGAGGTATATGAGAAGTCAGAAGTCTCTAACATCTGTCAGTGCATGGTTCAGAAAACCAATCGCGGCGGTGGCAAAGCTCAAAACCAAGGAAACACATTCTTAAACAACAAAATTTTCTATTTTAACACTATAAAGTTAAATTCAGGATCATCCCTTCCGTGTCAATTCAGAAAAATAAAGACTTTGGAGATACACAGAGAGACAGAACACTGACAATGTGTCATGTCATATGCTCACATGGATATTTGGTTCTGGAGAGTGAAAAGAAAATTATATTTCAGGGATTTTTTTGTTCTTGAAAAAATCTATAAGGCAATCTTGTTTCGAAGTTAGACATATTGTACATGTTGTATGCAATCGGAACATGTTTATAAGTTGCATTCACGAAATAAAAAAATTTCGTTTTCAGATTTCATGTTTTCCACTTTTAACTTCTGAAGGATCCGCAAAAAGATTACAAAAATCGTTCCCTTTGTTTTAACCCTGATGGATTACCATGAGAAGCTGGCAGACAGCCTTGTTGGACTGTACTTGTACTTGTGATGGCTGGAACTTGCCATCTTCACACCCCTCCAGGTACTGAACACATTTCCTGTATCTCCCACACAGAAAGTCCTCCAGTAGATCCACCATGGTGGATAGTGCTGAAACATCAACTTCACTGTGGTAGGGGAGCATCAAAAAGTGGACTGGCTGTTGAAAATGTGACATACCTGTTTTCTTAACAAATATTTAGATTGTGAGTAGAGCTTTCTTGGCCTGAGCAAGAAGCGTTTTGCAGGCCATTGACTAATTTAACTGTGATAAAACATTAAACCTAAATATTTATAATAGGAAACAACTCTCATATTTACATTCCGAAACATTTCTAAATACAACTATATTTGACATGTCTAGGTTAAGCTCTAGCCCCAAAGTGTAACAAAACTGCTGTAGAGTGTTCAGTTGCTTTTGTAGGCCATTCACTGTATAAGAAAACATAACTATATCATCAGCAAATGAAAGAAAAAGTAGATCCTTAATACAAGTTAATACAAATACATCACTGCATTTCTTGTAAAAAGCATCAACAAGTTCATTTAGAAAGAAAATGAAAAATAGTGAACTGAGGACGCAGCCCTGTCGCACACACAGCTCGGGAAACCTGATATGGTATTAAACGTCTGTCTTACCACAGTTAGGTTCCACACATGCAGCAACTGACTCATACATTATGTACATGCTCTTTGAAATCTAAAATATTTTTCCATGACATCCTTTAGTATGTAACATATATAAAATTATGTTCCTATCTACAAGGTTGATCGCCTTCTTAAAGTCTATGAAGGCACAATAAAAATGGCCTTTGGGCCTACAGAGATAAAAAGAACACAGGGCTTGTAACATAAATATATTATCGGCTGATGAATAGCTGGGCCTAAACCTGGCTTGTGCTTCACCAAGTAATTCATTTAGTTCCACCCATGAATATAAATGATTTTCTATGCAAAGCAATACTTATTAAGGATACATTATCCCAGGTAAAGAAAAGTTTATTGTGTTATTAAAAGGGTAGTGGCTCAGGCAAATTGGCAGTCCTCGCTAAACTTAAGTAATTCAAAACAAACATTGTGAATCTGCTAATTCAATTTTATGATGTATCTCCATGTTAGAGTTAATGTTACCCTAATCATGCTGAGATAATGTCTCAGTTCAGGGGACATTTCTTTTCACAGTTTCTCACCTTTACCCTTGGGGCAATCCATTATAATGAGAAGGGGGTAACTTGATTACACTCGTCATGAGACAAATAATTGATCAGTTTGAAAATGATGGGAAATGATATACATAGCCAAACATAGTACATTATTAGGGATTAGCAATGTACATTTTACACAAGGTATACTCGGACCCCATGGTACCGCGGCATTCATCGTATCGCGGCATTTGTGATTTCCGATAGTTCACGCGGGACACGCCTCTTAGCGGCTGTCTATTAATGCAAATCAGTAGCCAGGAAGTGCTCACTTCGTAAACAATTTCAATTTCCTCGGAATGTTCCGTCTGCTGTAAGTAAGGAGTTATTAATCAGTTGATACATATTTCTGGCATCTGTTGTAATATTGCCTTACCCCCATCTATCAATGGCCAACCATATAACCCGCAGTTCCCCAAGTAAACTTTCTCTATCGACCTGAACTAGATCATCTGCATATTCATGGCGACTAATGAGGTAACGGAAGTTACGTAGTCCGCACATTTTTTCCCGCTCTGTGCCCAGAATCTATTGGGAGATCATAAGGGCCATAATGCCAAACTTAGAAATACGTTCTTCACTAGAAGTCAAAAGATAAATACATACTTTGGGCATACTAGGAGTGCTTTTTATACATTTATTGTTGACTTTTAACATTTTTCCATTTTGTGACAAATTATTGTCATCCAATTTTTTTTAAACAATCTTAAAATATCATTTCTGATATTTTGTTGTTGACTTACAAAAATATTTTTCTCTTACTTTTCGGTAAAAATGCATTGAATACCTATTGCTGATAACACATTTAGAATTTTACTTGTGCTGTCTTTGCACTTGTCTGGACAAATCACTGATGGCATGCATGATCATACCAAGTGGTTGGTAGAATTATGTCCTCTTTTTGTCCAATTCGGACCTCCATACACAACTTTTCTCTGTACCGCGATACGATGGAGTTCTCACCCTTGTCAAACAGAGCGCGAGGCCCGGCTTTTACTCGGAGCTACTAATGTGAATAATGAACTTTTATCAGTAAAATATGCATTGTTTGATAAAATGAATGATATCTGATACAGAGAACACGAATAATCATAAAGGTTAGTGAGTGCATTTTGTTCTGTTTAGCGTACATGACAAGTACCGCGATACCCCGAGGTTGCAGGCTACATACTACGGGTGCCAGTCAAAACAGATCAGCCGCTTTGGTCATAACGGGCCGGCCCATAGATACAATGTCCTAGCATAAATTGGACAAATACTCATGATATATATAAAGTGTATTTAGACAATCAACTATGATTTCATTCAATTTGTCTAGCATTTGGATATTCTGACAAATATTCGTCTACATAGTAAAATGTGTGTTTACGTAAATTCATACGATCACAGATGAAAGGAAGACCAATGAACTCATCTAGTGTCGTCTTTGACAGGCATATTGAAGTTGGATGAACATGAATAAATGACACATGATACATGAAGGAGCAAGAAGTAGCTCTGAAACGTCGTGACAAAGAAGAACCGAAGATGCTATCCAAAAAAGGGTCATGTATACATCTTCAGTTCTAGTGTCCCATTTAAAACACTTATTTTCAATGAACAAATGTCATTAAATGGATGATACCATAAATACACGATAGTATTACTTTGCAAGAGGTACCTATTGCATTGTCAGTTGACTGTCACGATTTGGAAGACGAAAAATCAATAACTCTCAAACAGCATGTTCAAAACACAAACTTTTGCCGCCATGATGATTCTTTTGCAAATCGCTTATAACATAAAAAAAACCCAATCCCGTTTGATATATAAGGTGTTATCAATTCAAACTTTGACAATAACTACTATGGGGCTACTATCGTACCGTACATAATTCATGGCTTACTAAATTGGAAATTGAAAGAGAAAAACCTATTTTGTAGGTGCTTAAGGGGCTATTTAGATGCTACTTACTCAAAACGATCAATATTCATCATTGAATCTTAATATTATTGCTTTTTTGTAATTAAAATAAAAAGATATATTAGTTCAAACATATTTTACTAATATGCATTTTTTTTTAAATGTGTATATGAAATATATTTTAATATAAATAGATGATATGCAATATGAAACTCTCTTGTGGAGTGTTGTTAAATATCTGTATGCTGGGAAATACTACAATCAACGGGAGACAACTGCCCATGTAATTCCAGCGGGAAGTTTGCATGGGATTGGTTGTGACGGAGGCAGGGAAATTTGTCGAAGAGAAAGAAGTGTTCGGAGACCAATAAACATGACAAGCACGAGAGAAAAGCATAAAATTACCAATACACTTGTGTGTCTGTTAAAGGCCATGGAAGGTGTAACGACGACAGTTGAATTAAGAAATGAAAATTCGGTACATGGCCAAATCTTGATGGTTAGCGGACAGATGCACTTGACTATGGCAAATGTCGTTTTTAGACCTGTCAAAGGACCCGAGCAAAGGTTCAGTGATTTCTTTGTTCAGGGCCATCAAATTCGCTTTGTTCACATACCTGATCATATAGATATCAGAAAGGCAATGGAGAAGATGCTTCTTACTCGACAGTCGGTGTTTTCTAACATATCTAAAGCAAAGGAACAGCGACAAATGGTGAAGGAGAAGATTGCACAGAAGAGGGAGATTCAAAGACAGAAACGGGAAGAGAGAGCCTTGAGGGAAGCTCCTCAAACTATTCAAACTGTCACCAGTAACAGAAGTGATGTGTAACTGTTAAGGAAATATGCAACATACATTCAAGGCATTATTGCAATCATAATACAAAGAAACAATATATGTTTAGTCCTTGTCTGAAACCACTACCAGAAATAGTGGATCTGCTCAAAGGAAATGCAATAACTGTCTATTGCTTTATCATATTAGACACTGTTTATTTTTTATTAAAAAATAGTTTTTGTTTGTTCTAATGTGTTACAATATCTTTAGTCTGTAAGTTAACATATGATGGTTAGGGTGCTGTGACATAGAGTGTTTAGTGAAGTATCAGGGTTTTACTTCGACATTGGTCATGACTGATGGATGAAATAACAAACCCTCATCACTGCTCTCGATGCGCTGCAGGTACAATAAGCATTATTGTGCATCCCACTTGACGCATTATATGTTTTTTCAGCGTCCATTCTCGTCATGTTGGCATACTGGACACATATTTGTGTGTTGCTTAAAACCCTGAAGTATTATTACTCTGTAGATCATATAATAGGGTGCAGGCTAAAACATCACTGATTTCGTCTGGCGTAAACGTAACCTTATGATTGCACGAAAGATTTGTGTAGTAGTATATGCCCAGATAGTACAACAACATTGGGCTGAGATTGTACACAACATTGGTCCAAGACTGGAAAACTTCATTGGACCTACAGCAGGCTAATGTTGGATAATAAACATCAGCCTAGCATTGGTCAATGATATCACTCCAGCCCCTCTTTTACAAAACCACCCTGAATCCCTCTCCAAACCTCCATGCAACACTATTCCCATGAAGTATTGTCAAGTATGTTATGGTTGCCATCGGCTGATTTGTAATTGAAAAACGCATTGTTGACCCAGCATAACCCACTTCATGACAAATTTTTTGTCAAAAGATGTAGTTTTTTTATATGATAAACTAAGCACAGCTACTGATGTCACCGATTTACCTCTCAGGTACCAACTAAAGGTCTCAGTTGAGTACAAAATGTCCGATTGGGAATTGTTTTACTGAAGCCCTGGCAAAACCTTTTTACATGTATAAAACAATCTGATCATGCATATACTGAAATTGACTGAAGCTTTTTCTTTTCTCAAACATATAAAAGTCAGAAGAAAAGCATGCATAGTATGAAAGAAATATGGAAATTAGCGACTTGTAGTGTAGCCATTGAGTTATTGTCATTAAACAGTATATCACAAGACAAAGCACAGGTCAGAGTAGTCCTATGGGTACCTGGGCTCTACAATTACAAATTAATTTTAATTTTACAGTTTCACATATTTAGAAATATGTAGATGGATTTCATATGTAATAGTGTGAAATATGGGTCAAACTTGTAACAAGCAACAGGGGTAGCTTATTTCTGAAGCTGTAATGCCAGAAGGTCCTGATAAATTTGTGGGCACAGTGGCCCAGTCGTCTAAGGCACAGCGATTCACTGTGCAGAGTTGTGTCCCTTGGGCATGCCAGAAACCTATGATTGTGAGTTCGAATCCCGGTTCACCCCGATTATGTTTCTAGGTTTGTCAGCACCTTACCCGTGCTCGTGGGTTTCACCAAAGTTATAAACCTCTGAGACCTGCATCACTTCGGGCTTTCCTCCCACATTAAGCGCCATGCTATAACTGGAATGTTAAAACTCACTCACTGATAAGTTTAGTTGTGCCTACCACTCAATGTAAAAGTGTTTAAGGAGATTAACATTTCACAATTTCATAACCAATTAGTGTTTACATGTGAAACTGTGAGTTTGATTTTATTTTTATCAAGTTTATTGTTAGTTTTTAAAACTAAAGTAAAGAAAAAGTAAGCTGCCGTTTTCAGTTCCCAATAGTAGCCGCCTTGTGAGGTACCATTTTCACCAATAAGTGTGGTTTCCACTTGGTGCCGATTAATTAAGCCTTAACACATGTAAAATAAAAAAGTAAGCTACAATAATTGGTGAGTTGCTACTCCAAATACCTTTTCAATATGCAAAATGGGAGGGCCAAAATATTTGAAACACTATCCCATTCAGCATGTTTAGCAATTTGCAATAAAAATGAGGTATGAGATTGTATGTCCAAAGACACATCTTTAACAAATGTATATTCTTTTCACCAGCGATGATTGAAAATGAGAGTATTTCACCAAGCCGGCAAGTGGTCATTGTCCTACTAGACAGTCACCATGGTTTTGTGGTAGAACGTCTGCCCAGAGAGCGAAAGGTCAGGGGTTCAATCCCCGGCCGCGTCATACCAAAAGACGTTAACAGATGGTACCTGTTGTTACCCTGCCTGGCACTTTGCATTAACGGGCTAAAACAAGGACTGGTTGACTCAAGAGTGTTGGTATAATGTGTAGGAGTGAATTATTCATGTTAAACTGTGGCATGGTATCTTAGTGGGAGAGCACTATAAAATTTGGCATTAGTCACTATACAAGTGCAATAATCTTAAACGAGACGTTAAACCCCATTTCACCTCACCTCACCTCATTGTCCTACTTGTGTTTTACATAACAATGTTGCCGACATTGTGGAGGAAGCTGCCAATCCTTTGAATTGCTGACTGTGACATACAACATTTGCTCTCACTTCAGTTTGGTCCACATTCAAAGGCACACAAACAAAACAATATATTCAGCCAATCAGATCCACAAGGCTACTAATTCAGTGAGGACTGTGGTTACACTGTCAATGTACGACACAAAGAAACATACTCTAGTAGCCCCAGAACCTTTTGAAAGTCGACCACCCAAAGCAAGAAACAGTACGCACTCCGGCCCTCTAGGGGAGTCATGGGGCATGCAACCCTTGAAAAGTTTCAAATCCGGACTTCAAATAGTCTAATCGGGAGTAAGAGTTAAAGAGCTGTTTCAAACACATTTCTTGTTGCATTTTAAGCTGGATAAATGAATAGATGTCAAATCGACAAGATGAACAAAGTCTGGACAATGTGTAAACAAACACCACTACAATAATCTTCCTTATCCTTCAACTTAATCATCACAGACAATTGGTCTAGCTCAGTTTCTCACACCGTTGACTGATCAGAATTTTGATAACCACGGGCCATAGGTCAACCATTCATTTTGCACAATATGCCGTCAGGATGAGTCTGTGTCGCTGTATCCAGATGATGTATTACATCTATTCTGTTGACTACTTTGTTGATTCAGCTGTGTACAGGCAGATATAACATAGCTGTGGACCCATGAAGATCCGGGGTAGTGCAGGTCTTCAGCAACCCATGCTTGACGTAACAGGCGACTGTGCTTGTTCTAAGAGGCGACTAACGGGATCGGGTGGTCATGCTCGCTGACTTGGTTGATGCATATTGTATCCCAATTGCGTGGATCGATGCTCATGATGTCAGTCACTTGATTGTCTGGTCCAGACTTGATTATTTACAGACCGCCGTCATATAGCTGAAATATTGTTGAGTGCCGCGTTAAACAAGAAACATAGCTGGGATAATGAATCTGTGTTTTAAACAAAATTCACTCACTTGCATGCTGTAATTCCAACCTAACTACCCACATTACAGGCCACTGTTATAACCACTGAACACTGTTCACTTACTCGCCATGGGGTTTTCAGCGGCAGGGCGTGGAGTCTTCCAACAGATGACATCCTTACTTTGTCAGCCAGCTGAAGGGGTCAGAGGGTCCATGGTTCGAATCCCATCACAGGGCTCAGGATATGTCATGGACATGTACAGTGTGCCTGCCTATACATTCAATCATCGATCCGCGATCCTGAACCAAAGATTGTAATGAAACACCTGTTCATAACAGTTAGTTGCTGTTGCTCGTATATTTAAGGACTGCCTCTGTGGTTTTGTGGATAGAGGGCCTGGCCTTGGGTTAGAACAGAAGATCAAGATCTACGTCACACCAAAAAGACATTCAAATATGGATGTTACTCTGCCTGGCGCTCGGTAACAAGGACTGGTTGGCTCAGAGTCAGTATGCTGTGTCTGAGTGCAGAATCCATATGAAACAGCGGCATGGTATCTAGGTGGTAGAAGCAGCCACCCACTATATAAGCACAATCTTAAATGCAACGTTAACCCCACTTCACCTGACCTATATATTTAACTGAGTTTGTAGAAAAGATGACCATTTGGCTTGACGTAAACAATATATGAATATTTTAGTGTGTATTCCCAATGGAAGGTTCAGAATTTAAAAAAATAAAATACTGAGGGTTCGTAAAGAGTTTTTCACTTTATTTTAAAAGTGTTTTCACACACTATCACCCACCCCAATTATGTTCAGTTTAATACACGCCAACCCTGCTGTGGTGCTATTGTTGCAGGACCACCTCTCATTCCTTTCAATTGGTTGGGAGAAGTCAAAACTTAACAGACCATAGGCTCACTTGCCGCCTTGTTGACACTTCCTACAGATAAAGGTTTCTGTTGATGAAAATGATGATTTTATTGCTTTTGAAAAATAATAACATTCATCATCAAGACAATACATATGAACTGTTATGATAATACTTCTACAATAACAGTTTTGTGAGATTGACGTTTTAAGTAATGGTGAATATGCTTGAAGAATTTTGTTATGCATAACTTTTATTTGGACCACACATCTTGTGGACATAGATTGCCCAGTTGTCTTGGGCACTGCAATCTGCTGTGCATAGTTGTCTCTTAGGTGTGCCATCATCTTATGTTTGTGTGCATGGGTTTGAATCCAAAATACACTGTGTTCATGATGCTTGGTTTGTCTGCATAAATTTGTGCTTGTCAGTTTCACCATAGCGACGAACATCTGAGATCCGTATAACTTTGGACTACACATCAAGCCGACATTCCGTGACATAAAATCCTGTTCAAAGTAGAGTCTCGACTCACTCCACAGATCATGTTAAAATGACTTTACAATCTGTATTTTCATAAATAACTAATGAACCTATGGTTAAAAGAAATAATATTCTTGGTTCTCAGGCACCGCCCCCATCATAAAGTTTGATGCATGTTTCGTTTTTATTTCCATTTTAAAATAATCCCCCCAAAATGCTTAAATATTCAAATACTGTATTCCAGTATGCTGCTCAACAAGGAATACTTTTTTGTTGGGAGACCCTTTCCCAGGTTGTTTTTACACAACTGTTTATTTGGTCATGTTGGTTACACAACTGTTTATTTGCTAATATACCAGTTTGAACAACCCCATAAAGGAAGAGAAAAAAACACACCGCCCGCCCACACTGTATTTCAAAAGCCATTGCCTGAGAACCAATTCTTTTATTTTTTTAAGCTTATAAAACAAAATATTTTAGAAAAAATAGTATTGGTTCAGATACCAATCATTCAAGGAATCATTTGTTAGCAAACAAGTGTCTCTGAAGACCACCACACCTCATCATTCAAACATTCAACTGATGTATTCTACTGACAATATCACATCTGTTGGATGCATACCTAAATTGTCAATCATAGAGAATCAAGACCTACACTTTACTAAAGCTAATTGGATGTATATAACATCAATAAAAACAAAAATGGCACATTTTTATTAAATTGTCCTTACAAACCCATCTTTCCGAGGCAAGAGAGTTGACCGAACAAGGCTGGAATTCCTGGGCTCGACTGTAGCGCCACCAGTGGTCATTACGTGTTATGTCCCTTCTAAGCCTCTCCTATGGGCCAATCAGATTTCACCTCTCGTATCACTTGCATTTGTTTCAAACAAAATGGCAGTGCCCTGTCAAGACGATCTGATCAATAAGCAACATCTATGTTGATAAAACGGGTCTAACATCACGAAGCGAATCAAATAACCTAAGCACCTTGATTAAAAACATGAAAAGATTTGGAAAATATCTGCTGACAAGTTGGTGGTGCACATGCAATGCAAATACTGCAATCAACCGAAATCTGCACGACAGTTTACGAACCAGATTTCGTTGCACGATTTTGATTGGACTCGTTTTCCAGCCAAAATGTAACTCCATAATACCAACCTAGTTCGGCAAGGGTAGAAACTGGACTTTAAAAGTCAGTCAATTCTCTTGCCTCGGGAAGATTTTAACAACCTGATCTCAAGTAAAACATGACATGTCTTTTCTCAGTATGAAAAAATTGAGTTTAAACCAGTTAAAAACTATGAAGACCTTCCAATAATCCTCTGCTTTTGAGTCAAATGCGAAACAAATTAAAAAGGAAGAAAGACCTGAAGCTCACCACATTAATGTCATGAGATTTTATTAGCATGGGTTAAGACTGACTGGGTAGGACAGAAGGTGTTCATCAGTGTCAACAACACAACAATAAATAGGGTGACCAGCACCTGGGGAATGTCTGCATGACACATATACACATAACCAATCTTATACCTGCCTGTTCCCACTTTAGCAGCTTGTCTTACTACATTATATGGCTTCAAATTTTTAATATTCGGCTGTGGAAATGTTATGAAAATCACATTATTTTGAATCCATTTGATTCTTAATGTTGGGTAAATGGGCAATTTCATAATGTTTGCATGTCGCTGTACAAATCTGAGATGATAGAAAACAAATTTTTTAAATATTGTAAGTACGCTTTTTCTGCTTAATCTGGCCCTGAACCTGAAGTGCATCGGTTGGCCTTGCTCTGTGGTGTCATCATGTTAATAACTATGGCTGCTGTATCTCATAGACTTTGGGACCAAACATTTGCCACATTTTGATATTCTCTGTGTGTCTCTGTGCATGGCTGTGAGTGTGTGTGTGTATGGCTGTGAGTGTCATTGTGTGAGTGTGGAATGTTTGTTGTTTAACGCCGCACTCGGTAATATTCCAGCTGTATGATGGCGGTTTGAAAAGTAATCGTGTCCGGACCAGACAATCCAGTGATTGACATCATGAGCATCAATAAATGCTATTGGGAATATGATGACATGCATCAACCATGTCACCAAGTCTGACCACCCGATCCTGTTAGTCGCCTCTCACAACAAGCATAGTCGCCTTTTACAACAAGCATGGGTTGCTGAAGACTTATTCTACCCCGGATCTTCACGGGTCTGTGTGGAATGATTTGGACTGGGATTTCTTTCCTTTTTAAAATATGTTTTCCTGAATTTTCGGCCTAAGTTTTACACACATGTTGGAATTAAGCCCTTGAATAAACTGTTGTGAACGAAAATATTGTTCCGCTTCTCTCATATAATAGAAATTTTGTTTTGAAGTTAAAAACAAATATTCTGTCTCAAACAGAAAGTTCCCCCCCACAACTGAATATTAAATGGTTGCTCCCCTAGACAGTTGTAGTGTAAAGATTGTGAACAAGCTTCATCCTGAGAGCAACATTGACTGGATCCTATACTGAATATCTACAGTCTTTCCAGTCAAAGCATATCACAGTTCTTCATGACTCAGGCACAGATATGGCAACTGTTGACATGACTGACATTAGGAGGATATGTTGGCACGTTTGTTGTAAACAAAGTTGAGATAAACATCGCTACAGTGTAACACTGTAATCTGTACCATACCGTTCTCACGAATTCATGTACTAATGCATTATTGGTACAGAGTAATGTCCATTGTATACAGTGGAATCTGTCTAATCTAGACTCTGACTATCAGCCGCTTTAAGCAATATTCCAGCAATATCACGGCGGGGGACACCAGAAATGGGCTTCACACATTGTACCCATGTCGGGAATGGAACCCGGGTCCTTGGCGTGACACGCGATCGCTTTAACCACTAGGCTACCCGACGGCCCCCTCATCAATAGACAATGTGTTTACAATGTAGACTGATACCCAGAATGTTCTAGATTCAGCAGTAAACATTCACCAAAAAACTATTTAGTACAGTAATTTCCATAATGGTACTAACCATCAAAGCTGATTGAACCATACAAGTCCGACCCTCAACCTTGACAGAAAAATCTTGATGTAAAATCTTAATCTACTTCGGACTCGAGGATGGTCTCATACTGGTTTAGTGAGATTCTGATGTACCTTTCCCCTTTTCTGACAGTAATACCAGTAATCGCCCAGAAAGAGGGGTGTCCAGACTGACAAGGTTTCATTGTATATTAAAAATATTTTTGGATAATAAATGTTTTGACATCAATTTAAAAATAACAAGTTACAGACATATGACATACACAGAACATAAAATAACTACAAGGTTGAGCGTGAGTATAAAAAGTGTAAAAATAAACAATGCATGTCATCATGAGTCATTTTAAACATTTCATACTTTTATGGAATAAATGGCACAATACGAGGCCACTTGTGATGGGGGATATTAGAAGTTTTCCTTGTTATAGAAGAATCTTGTTCCATTGTTGTCAGAAGAGTATTTATTGCAGAGCTTGTGAAGCTGTGTAGATAGTTCCTTCGGTCCACAGAAGAACACGCCCACGCTCACCCTGCAGTAGATGGTAACACATGGTCAACACAAGGAATACGACAACACTTTTGTAGATTATGTGTCCGACTGACCGTCGTCCAAAGCGACAATCAGAAAATAAAACAAATAGTTAATATTCATTAATATTTGCACTACCATCTATAGGTATTGATTGATAAGCAAAACAAAATGTAACTTAACTTTTAATTAATATTTAATCAAATGCAATTTTTGTTCATTATGTATAGTCCCTTAATTGTCACTAAAAATACCGAACATCTGTAAAAAGACAACAACCCTGCACTGACAATAAAATATGTTGCCATGGTAACTAAAAATAGTAAACATCCAGCATTTTTAACTGATTATGCATATATCTCTTCTTACAAAACTGACAAACCCAAACAATTTTATGCAAAATAAAGTAAAGATATTTTTTTACACACTAGAGTTGGTTGGTTTGTTGTTTAACGCCGCACTCAGCAATATTCCAGCTATATGACGGCGGTCTGTAAATAATCGAGTCTGGACCAGACAATCCAGTGATTAATAATATCATGAGCATCGATCCACCCAATTGGGATCGATGACATGCATCAACCAAGTCAGCGAGCCTGACTTCCCGATCCCGTTAGTCGCCTTTTACGACAAGCATAGTCACCTTTTATGGCAAGCATGGGTTGCTGAAGACCTATTCTACCCAGGAATCTTCACGGGTCTTACACACTGGAGAACAGGTGAACAGATGAGGGGGTACAGTAAACGCAGCAAGTAGTGAGACAGCAAATAATGGACTGGTCACAAACCTTACGTCTGAATCCTCCATGAGTCAGAATCTATAACTACCGTATATCACCATCAGTAATACCCCCCAATCATAATGCAACCGCCTGAAGAAGTTCGAAATCAATGCTAAATGAAATAGTCCTAAAGGTACCAGTTCTACCAACCCAGGATGTTGCTGTGCTAGAGATGCGAATACCCGGTCCCATTGGGGGCGGCCATAATGAGTCTTCTGACTCAGTCCCGTCACGGGGTCAAGGCCATTGTCGTCATCATGGATCATAATGTTCTTCGCCTGGAGATAAAACATGTATAAGTCACTGTTTGTTGAAACTTGTAGATTTGCAAATAAGTGGATCAGAGAACTCATCTCACACAGATTATGCTTCTTTTTTTTGGGGGGGGGGGGGGGGGGGGGGGAGAATCATGATCAGAAAAAATTGTAGGCGATGTGAAATGGGATTTAATGTCACATTCAATATTATTTCACTTATATAGCAACGTGTATGCATGTGTGGCTGCTTGTACTAGTCCGGAGTAACGATGATTTTGCAGTACTAGCCCGGTGAGTTACCATGCCACAGTTTAACATGGATACCCCACTCACAATATACTGACTCCGACCAGTCCTTGTTTTATCCTCTTAATACAAAGCATCAGGCAGGGTAACAATAAGTTCCATCGTTTAACATCTCCTGGTATGACAGTCAGGGGACTGCACCACAGACCTTCTATTCTAGAGGCAGGAGCTCTATCCCCTAGACCACAGAGGCGGATAGAAACTTGTAATCTACAGAATAACAAGTCACAAACATGAAGTGGACGAGGGTCTTATGGTCTTTCAATATATGTGACACCTAGTCAAAATCGGCTGCCATATCACAAGGGGGTTCAAGAAGGACAACATGTGGGAAACTGAGTCTCAGGTTATGATTGCAAGCCCTGTAGCAGTGTATGAGAGTGGCTTCATGCCACACGATTGAAGCACTATCATTAGGGGGTACTAGAATGGGCTTCGCACAGTTTACCCTACAGGTAATCATCCCATGTGTTCTGTGTGATGAGCCAGCATCCAATAACTACCTACCTGGTTTGTGTCCCAGCCTCGGGTCAGGTAGATGTTGTGAGACAGGAAATTGGCGTTGCCACGTTCGTACGTCTGCTGCTCCAGAGATTTGAGAAGATCCTGGAACCACTCGAAGGCGTGAGTGTCGGGACACACCCAGAAGAAGTGCACCTTCTTCAGCGACATCTCTGTGTTGACATCACAGTATTTGTACCTGAATCCAAATAAACAATCAACATCGATTTTGAAAATAATTTACTACAGCGAGGGAGCCAGTAGGGATTGGCATTAGTTTAACAAGGTGTAGCAATATCACAAGATACCAAGATCTGTCTTACAAATGAGTCAATGTTGGGGCATTGTACCTGCCATTATTCAAATTGTCTTCAAGACAAGACAAGAGTCATCAGGAGATGACAAGTCCCCGGGTCTGGTGCAATTCAGAAATGGAGTTTGGCTACTTTTACCCATACCCTACTTTTGGTTCATTACAATTGGATACCTTCAGTTCAGTGACGAAAACAATATCGCTGTTCATTAATTTTCAAAATCCCAAATCATCAAAAGGTACCAGTTCACCACTAGACTGATCTGAAGAGAAAGTTTCATCAAGAAAAATTCAACTGTTTTAGACTTCTGCTCTGGAAATGAGCACTATCCTCATTTTGAGTAAAGTCCAAATTGTCATGAAAACATAAAAAAAAAAAAATCCCAAATCATCAAAAGGCACAAGTTCACCACTAGACTGATCTTTATAGCATGTTTCAACAAGAAATATTTTCAGGTTTTGGAGTTCTGCTCCCAAATGCACCCAACACACACACAGCCAAACATATTGACAACCAATCCCTGTTTCCCTATTTCCGTAGGCTTGTACAAGAACAGGACAGTGATGGAACATCTGCCCATGGGTAACAAGGATGATTGAAAGACAAGTGACAGTACCATATATTCTTCAAAACAGCTGCAAACGGCGTGACTCCTATCCCTGCACCGATCAGCACTGCCACCTCATAGCGGAAAAAGTCCTTCAAAGAATAGACACACATTCAGCTGTCTTAACAGACTTCAAATGTCAGTCAAATGGTTGTGAGCCTGCTCATAATTTATCAAATAAGTACTACCTTTGTTCATTTTCAGTGAGTGTTTTAAACAGTATTTCAGTTATATCATGGCATGGTGGCTGAGTGCAGCAGTAAAACCACATTGACATTTATCACTGAAACCCACAAGCACAGGTATGGTGCTAGATTTGAACCCCAAACCAGTGTATTCTGGGACAGCAAAGGGAGACAACACCTTACTAGGCAATCTGCGCCCTCATACAGCCATGATAATGATGTTGATGATCTATGGTGAAAGTTCTTACCTCCGTGGCAGTTCCAAAGGGGCCATCCACAGCTAACCTGGTGGGAAGAAGAAGGAAGACTAGAATCATCTAGCCTATCTAACTATGCAAGCTTAATACATGTGTTCATAGACTTCTCCATTTCCTCTAATGCCATAGACTTGCTGACTTTCTTAGTCTTGCTTACAACATGGACTTTCACAAACACTGTCATACCCTTTAGCATGTGTATTACTGGTATGAAGAAAGATACAGAAGAAAGGCAATAGGCCGTAATAAAGTAGGCATCTTCTGAGTGAGTGAGTGAGTGAGTGAGTGAGAAAATACAGAAGATACAGAAGAAAGGCAATAGGCCGTAATAAAGTAGGCATCTTCTGAGTGAGTGAGTGAGTGAGTGAGTGAGTGGTGAGTGAGTGAGTGGTGAGTGAGTGAGTGAGTGAGTGAGTGGTGAGTGAGTGAGTGAGTGAGTGGGTGGGTGGGTGGGTGGGCGAGCGAGCGAGTGTGTATGCGAGTGAGTGAGTGAGTGAGTGAGTGAGTGAGTCTACCTGGGCATCTTCCACGCCTCCTGGAACTCCCCCTCATCAACATGGCAGGCTTTGGCCAGCTTCTCCGTCCAGTCCCCTACACTTCGGACATGCACGGACAGGAAGTCTTCGTTTGGAGACTGAGGAGACAACAGAACATTCACTGAATATCCAACTGATGGTCAGTCAGAACCAGCCCTACGCTATAGCTGGTGTAATGGGGTTAAACCTGAAGTCAAGCTCCTTTCCAGGAATGTGTTTGATTCTTCATATATTTAGAATCTAACCCTAGTGTCTTTTGACAATAAGTACATCAATACTATTGTCTTAGCACTATGACTGTCATCATCAATATTCAAACATGGGAGTTACTATTGTCTTAATGCTGAGCTTTGTTTGTTTGTTTGTTTGTTGCTTAATGCCACACTCTGCAATATTACAGCTATATGATGGCAGCCAGTAAATAAGATTATTCATTTCTTATTCAAGTTAACTTTCACAAGGAAAAATGTTTTCTATAAAAAATCCAAGTGGGGCAACTGCCCTCCCTGCCCCCCCAGCTGGCTACGGCACTGAGACCTCACAAGTTTATACCTGTTCAATGATGAGTTACATGTCTGTAATGTAGGCGAGAATATGACAACTTGGTACAATAAGGTCATGAGAGTAATGGATGCACTGGTAATCTCATGGGGGTGGGTAAAAGTTATTCAGGTGTCAATAACCTGGGGACCTAACAATCTGAAGCCCTATATTCCAGATACAGATGCCACCTACGGAAGTGAGGGTGAAGGGATGCCACTCCAGCCGTGAGATGGACGAACACTGCAGGAACACATACTGCCCCGGAAGGGCGGAGAACCCTTTCTTCATCATCTGTAGCTCAAACACATTGGACTGATGTTTCACGACCTGAAAAAACAAACAGTCTTCCACTCAGTTCATAACAGTTTTGGGTCGCTTCGGGTGATGGACTGATCACAATAAAATTGAAAAAAATATGTTTTTGCAGGAGTGTCTACAACATTCAGCAATATCCCAGCTATAGGGATATATATAGTAGAGAATTGAGTCTGGACCAGACAATCCACTGATTGACATCATGAGCATGGATCCATGCAATTGGGATACGAGCCTGACCGCCTGATCCCTTTAGTTGCATCTTATGACAAGCATAGTTGCCTTTTATGCAGGCATGACCTATTCTACCTATTCTACCCCGGATCTACCCCGGATCTTCACGACTAAATATTGGCTAGTGACGCAACAATCTTTGCCCCTCCTTCTCTAACTCATCATCTTGCGCTAAGTGTGGAAGAGGATAAAATGGATAGATTTATACATGAACATGATGCCATCTCACCTTTGTTATAACAACAGTCTTCAAACTACGACAAAAGCGTATAACCCTCTCTATGATGTACAGCACGACAGGAGCCAACACCCATATCCAGGTCTGAAAGTGAGTGAGTGAGTTTGATTTAACGCCATTTTGAATCGTGTTTCAGTTCTAGCATCCTTAATAATGGAGGAAACCCCAAAAGATTTCCGTATTTGTATACATCACATAACAGCAAGGGAAGTACAGCGTTAACTTCAAAACTAAATATCAAAGTGCTTAAGAAGCTTGGATCACTGAAACAAGAGGCTCAGAATGAGGCTGTACTGTGAGTTCTGGGCTATCATGCTTGTGAAAGTTTTAAGGGCACAGGTATAAACAGGGCAAGGATCATAATCAGTGTGATACTGGAATTCGAATGCACAATTAGCAGATCCTGGCACAGCTAAGGGACACAACTCTCTAGTGATTTGTACCCTCTTAGACCAGTAAGCTAACCATTCCCCTATTGCAGATTCAAAATGCAGAAAAAATACTATTGATGTATTTGATAAAAGTTCCACAAGACCAAAACCTACCTTTGGTGGTGAGCCTGAAAACTGTGGAATAGGGCACTCCCCACTGCCCCACTTGTCATACCTCTTGTAACACTTGGCAGGATCATGGATGGCTGTGTTGGTCTGGCCCCGGATTATTCCCCTGGAGATACAGAACACAAACAATCAGTTCAGGTCATTATAGTGTACATCCTCGATTATTCAGGGTATTATATCTCCATTCCAGTTTGATCAATACCTTGAATCTATTCGCCATCACACCTTCATTTAGAAGTGATGAAACCAGTGTTGGTACATGTATATTAACATGAGTACACATATCTATACAGTCAAGTCTCGTTAATCCGACACTCGTTAATCCGACAATCGGCTTTATCCGACACTAATGATGGGAACCGATTAAATCAGGGCTATTTAGACCCGTTAATCCGACAGTCTCCCCCTCAGACTCAGACACACCAAATTTGCTGCAAATTACCAAAATCACTCATTAATCAGACTTGTTAATCCGACACAGTGATCAGCGTACTCTGTGGTCATCTGCCTGCGAGTACACAGCCAGTGTTATACTTGCTTGTTGTCGGATTTTCGATCACGAACATTGATACTACTTAATTTCGTTTATCCGACATTCTCGTTAATCCGACATAATCATATGCAACCAACAATGTCGGATTAACGGGACTTGAGTGTATCTAGCATGGTAAACCCTGAGTACCCATAAGGCCTAGCAGCTACCCAGCAAGCCTCTGTACCCTGCCAGAACCAGCATGGCATTAAAACACATGAGTAACTTCAAATCCTCGTTGGACAATGTTTTCAGAATGAAAGAATGCTGACAATAGCACAACAAACAACCAGCTCCATTGCTGTTATCACTAATTTTGCACATCATTTCTCTTGCTAATGAGCTTGAAATCAACAACCAATCAAAATGCCTTCTGAATGAGAGTTCAGTATAAATCTACGTAAAAAATTGGGTCCTCGTCCATGCATGCTTCGATATATATAATTCTTCAAGAAGACGGGGAAACATTATCCCGATGGAAATTTGGGTTACATCCGCACAAATGTCTGAGGCTCAGACATTTGTGCGGATGTAACCCAAATTGAGGGTCCCCTGTAGAAGTGTAAATAAGAGATGAGCGGGTGCCACTTGCAATGACAACCTGTGGCCTGTTTACAATAAAAGATTTGACCCATTTGACAATATTCAAGTTAACACCCATGTTAAACTTTTGCATAAGTAAGTGAGGCTGTATGGTATTGAAAGCGGATTTACCATTATCCATATGGCTTTAGCAGCAGGAGTGTCTGTGTTGTGTCCTGTTGGGTCTAAATGCAAATTGCAAAGAGTCCACAATATGCGTTAGAACTAGAAACAATTTCCTTGTCGGTGAGCTAAGACAGGGTCTGACATTGTGTACAAATCCCATAGATTAAAACTGAAAATGACTTACTGTAATCCATGGACAACAAGGCCGATGTAGAATATTACAAACAGGTGATGTGTGAACCAAAAGACTTCAAAATAGGAACGTCTGAAATGTAAGATATAAGACACTCTGTTGAAATTTGCAGTGAAAAATATAAACCATTAATAGTTTAGTCTTTGAAAGGCATTTATAAGTGAAACACATAAGGAAGAGAATATATGGATGTCAGCTTCTTCATTATGAGGAACATAACATTTTGGAGTATATGCATGATATGTGAACTCCTTCACCTGATGAAGGAGTAAGCTTACACAAGTACTCTAAAACGTTTATTTCCTCATAATAAAGAAGTTGACATCCATAAATTCTCTTCCTCATCATAGTTTAGATCTGAAGCTGTATTCCATTGAACAACCTGAAGAGGCTGTGACATATAGATATGCATAAATCTACTGGGATCTTAGATGTTTTGCAGCAACTCTTGCTTATGTAGTTTCCATCCTAAAATATTAATAACAAGGTTGTTTGGTTGAAATGTTACCCAATGATCAATACTGCTAGTATAAGACAGATGCTACTAACCTGACCACATCCGTTGAAGATGTGACAATAAGTATGAGACACAGCGTGATCACCACGCCTGACACGCCTGCCACCGTCTTGAACACCTCTTGAGTGGGATCCTGAGGGCATTACATCACATGGATATATCACCACATAAAACACACATCACAAGAAGAATGTGAAACATCACCCTACGTCCGTCTTCAATCAATGACCTGACAGAGACAGACGAAGGTTGAAACGAACATCCGTCTTCAATCAATGACCTGAGAGAGACAGATGAAGGCTGAAACGAACATCTGTCTTCAATCAATGACCTGAGAGAGACAGATGAAGGCTGAAACGAACATCCGTCTTCAATCAATGACCTGAGAGAGACAGATGAAGGCTGAAACGAACATCCGTCTTCAATCAATGACCTGAGAGAGACAGATGAAGGCTGAAACGAACATCTGTCTTCAATCAATGACCCGATTGAGTCAGGCGAAGCTTAAATGGATATTATATGTTTTCCTACAATACCTGTATGGTTTCTTGTGTAATTGTTTATTCTGCATCGTCAGCAGTATTTCTTGTACAGTGATGTAAATCTATATTCTCCATCACATAGCTACTGAGCACATTTTTAAACATTGGCTATCTGGAATACAACAAAGGAGTCCAAAGTCCACAGATTGTCAGGAATGTATACTAACGGTGCCGGGTGTCCGGATAGGGTTGACGTAGCTGCCGTTTGTTGATACGGAGAGATAAGTGATGGCCTGCACTGCAGGGTCCGGACTGTCGTAGGCTCCAACAAGGTATTCAAAGTCAAAACAGTGTGCGACGATGTGGATAGCTGCAGGAAACAGAGTTCAAAGTAGTAAATAAAATAATTTCGTGGAAAATAGAGCCAAGTTAAAATAATTGTTGAGAACATTACACACACTACTTATACATTCTTGATTATCCAGATGTCACATGTAATATATTACAAATATAAGTCCAGATATACAATGAACATGTTGTTATTACCAATGTAATAATAGGGCCAATCAGAACTCGTCATTCTGACATGGAGGTATGATTAAGTATTTTATCAAGATCACGTAGGCCAATCAGAAGTCGTCATTCTGAGATGCAGGTATGATTAAGTATTTTATCAAGATCACGCGGGCCAATCAAATCTCGTCATTCTGAGGTGCAGGTATGATTAAGTATTTTATCAAGATCATGTGGGCCAATCAGATCTCGTCATTCTGAGGTGCAGGTATGATTAAGTATTTTATCAAGATCATGTGGGCCAATCAGATCTCGTCATTCTGAGATGCAGGTATGATTAAGTATTTTATCAAGATCACGTGGGCCAATCAGATCTCGTCATTCTGAGATGCAGGTATGATTAAGTATTTTATCAAAATCACGTGGGCCAATCAGATCTCGTCATTCTGAAATGGAAGTATGATTAAGTATTTTATCAAAATCACGTGGGCCAATCAGATCTCGTCATTTTGAAATGGAGGTATGATAAATGAGGATAAACTGAAGCTATGGAAGAGCTTGGGTCCAGGAAATTTATCACATCAGGTAATAGTGAGTGAGTGAGTGAGTTGGGTTTAATGTCGCTTTTAACATTATTCCAATTATATCACGGCGTGTCAGCTTAATGTGGGAGGAAAGCCCGAAGTGATGCAGGTCTAAGACGTTTACCACTTCGGTGAAACCCATGAGCACGGGTAGGGGGGTGACAAACCTAGAAACATAATTGGTGCGAACTTGGATTCGAACCCACAATCATAGGTTTCTGGCGTGCCCAAGGGATGCAACTCTGCACAGCGAATCGCGGCACCTTAGACGACTGGGCCACCCGTGCCCCCCATCGGGTAATAGAATGGACACTGGATAATACACGATGCCTCTTATGCTGCCAAGTGACAATATGTCATGACAAAAAGTGATATCATAGAGCTATATCACTGCAGCCATATTTGCAATTTAGCTTGAACTGTTTACTAAGTGCTATAATACACATCCAGCGATCAGTGTACTGGGTACATGAATAAACTAGCATCTCAATCACAACATCACTCAACATCCATTGTGACCAATGAATCTCCACTGATACAGCCATGGAGTCCCCATGTGAATTTTAAGAGTATTACTACTGTTCTAAGATACAAAATTGCCCTGTAGTTAACTAATACCGTATTTGACGTAATAAGCGCCCAGGGCGCTCTCAAAATTAGATATAGCGGGCTCTTATTAGAATATTTTTTTGGTTTTCGTGGTTTATGCTGACAGCCTCAAATGTTTATATACGACAGATATATTTTTCCAGAATTTAATTGCCAATAATTGAGGGTGCATATTACACACGAGTGCGTATTATACACAAATAAATAGCTCTTGTGTACATTGATCAATCGGTGCTAATTGGGATAGTTCACTAGCTAATATATTAGCAAATATCGCCGTGGGTGCTTATTAGAGCCGGGCGCTTATTACGTCGAATAAGGTAATCCAGTACCCAATCACGCACCTGTCATTAGGCAGATCATGTAACCAAGGTAACGGTGATATGTGAGATTCTTGTCCAGCTGACGCCGAACATTCCGGTGACAGCACTGTGAAGACAACAAATGTAAGTAAAGATCAAGTTTACAAAAAAAGACATATTTCATTTGTAAAATACAACTTTTGGACCAGAGTAAGTACTCCCTAACAAGGAGGATCAGCTACTGGTATTACTGGCTGTGCTTCTGTGTCTCTATAAGTCAGACAGTGTTATCATCTCATGGCTACAACTTGTCTTCCCTCCATCTGCACACCTGGAAGTAAGTATACTAATATCTTTCATCATGGATGATGACCTTTCTTACCGTTGACATTTCTTACAGTTGGTGACATCACATAGCAGGGCCCACTTGCACAAAGCCATTTTAGTGCTACGACCTATGTTAAAGTATGGGAGTTACGATCATCTTAGCACTAAGATCGCTTTGTGCATGTGGGCCCAGGACTAGTTGACCTTCACCACATATTGGGGGAGGGGCCATTCGGTCAAAAAATACAAAGTTGAAATAAAGGACAAAAGTATGCAATAGTAGTCACATATTACGAATAAAGAATTAAATGTTACTAATAAAGGTCAAAATACAAAACTGACGCTGGTTAAACAAATACAAAGTTGTTATAAAGGCAAAAGTACACAATATTCATAGTCAAATGTTACGAAAAGACGTCACATGAAAAGAAAGAACAATTTGTACTAAAGAACGTCATGGCGCACGAAAGGACACTAAACTGCGTCAAGGACGTTGACAATGAAGAACGCCAGATGGTGCTGCAATTTGTAAAACATTTCGAGTTTAATAGGCTTGTTCCGCCATGTATATGATAACTGCATGCCAAGGTTCACAATGTATTACGTCATTCCTCGTGCACCCACCGTCTGACGTCAAACATATATATACATGTATTTAAAATGTATAATGTACACATTGTGTATATACATGTTTCGTTTAAGCATCGTTACCGGGCAAGATAGTTTTCATTAATGCAGTATACTGTGTAATCTGACATTTAAGTTCACTGCTCATTGTCACTAGTTGTCAAACAAGCAGTATATGAGTACCTAGCATACTTGGTAGGCAGTGGTGGTAATAAACAAGTATGTAGTAACATGCTAGGCCCTAAGTTGGCAGTCATCACATCCTGTATCAGTTATTTCTGACACACAATCTTGAGGTCGCTCTGTTCTACCTTCACAAGAACGCATCAACATACCAGTAATTACCCTTGAGAAGGTCAGTATGTGAAAACAAGGACACGAGGTCCCCAACCCTGAGGTGGTCTGACCAGACCGAGGCAGCACTTGTCCCATCAGACAGCCAAAGGGGTCTGGTCCGTGGGGTCCTTGTTTTGGCATATTTACCTCATCAAGAGTAATACCGTATTCGACGTAATACGCGCCCCGCTCTAATGAGCATCCATGGCGATATTTGCTGATATTTTGGCTAGTGAACAATCCCAATTAGCACCCCTTCTGATTGATCAATGTACACAAGACTTATTTATTCGCGTATAATACACACTCGTGTGTTATGTGCACCCTTAATTAAGGGCAATTAAATTCTGGAGAAATATAAATGTCGTACATAAACTTTTCAGGCTGTCACTATAAACCACGAAATTTATCTTTCAACTTTGTTTTTTTCACCAACATAATATTCTAATAAGAGCCCACTGTTTCTAATTTTGAGAGCGCCCTGGGCGCTTTTTACATCGAATACGGTACTTTGTTTTGTTGTTGAAGTTCATGAAGCCTTTAAACTGACCTCTGTTTCACTACAGTAACCTTGCTGTAAAGCAAGAAATGGTAGGACCAGACACCATCTAGTTTTCAAGCAGACAAGTCAATATTCATCACATAACAGGTCAATACTTATCATAAGACGAGTCATTATTTGAGGTCAGCGTCAATCATGTGATTTGGGGGTCAACATTGAAGTGTGCTGTTTTGTCACATGGTATGGATTAACCAATGGAATTATAAGATTCTCAATAAAGGTATAACAATGCTACTTACAGAACATGCTGCTCGAATGGATGAGATGAGATTCCTGCAGACAGGTAGGAGGATGAGAAGACAGTTGAAGTTCAAGCATGCCGCACTTGCCCGCGCCCAGCACAAGGCATCCTGGGAACAGGTTTATAACAGATATGGTACAGACATTGTCACCAGTTACCTTGGCATATACTATATCTTTATTCTGTATAATGATTCCCGCACCTTTATTAACATTGGACCATGTAGGGTATTGATCATGAATTGGTCTGGCCTCAACAATAATCACAACAAATTACCGATATTTCACAATTTTCAGAAAACAAAGGACTGAACATCCTTCACTGGAAATGATGACTTTTCTTTGTTTGTTTGTTGTTCAATGCTGCACTCAGCAATATTCCTGCTATATGATGGCGGTCTGTACATAATCAAGTGTAGACCAGACAATCCTGTGAATGACAACAGGATTTATGCAATTGGGATACGATGACATGCATCAACCAAGTCAACAGTCTGACCACCCAAACCTGTTAGTCGCATCTCATGACAATCATGGGATGCTGAAGACCTGTTCTAACCCAGAACTTCATCAGGGTGTTGAGTATTTGTAGTGTGTGAATATTCATAAATTAGTCACAGAGGCAGATCAAGGATTTACCCACGTCACAGAGGCAGATCAAGGATATACCAAAGTCACAGAGGCAGATCAAGGATTTACCCAAGTCACAGAGGCAGATCAAGGATTTACCCAAGTCACAGAGGCAGATCCAGGATTTACCCAAGTCACAGAGGCAGATCCAGGATTTACCCAAGTCACAGAGGCAGATTCAGGATTTACCCAAGTCACAGAGGCAGATCAAGGATTTACCCAAGTCACAGAGGCAGATCCAGGATTTACCCAAGTCACAGAGGCAGGTTCAGGATTTACCCACATCACAGAGGCAGATTCAGGATTTACCCAAGTCACAGAGGCAGATCCAGGATTTACCCAAGTCACAGAGGCAGATCAAGGATTTACCCAAGTCACAGAGGCAGATCTAGAATTTACCCAAGTCACAGAGGCAGATCCAGGATTTACCCAAGTCACAGAAGCAGGTCCAGGATTAACCCACGTCACAGAGGTGGATCCAGGATTTACCCAAGTCACAGAAGCAGATCCAGGATTTACCCACATCACAGAGGCGGATCCAGGATTTGGTTTGGTTTGGTTTGTTGTTTAACGCCTCACTCAGCAATATTCCAGCTTTATGACGGCGGTCTGTAAACAATTGAGTCTGGACCAGGCAATCCAGTGGTTTATATTATGAGCACTGATCCATGCAATTGGGAACGATGACATGCATCAACGAAGTCAGCGAGCCTGACCACTTGATCCCGTTAGTCGCCTCTTACGACAAGCAAAGTCGCCTTTTACGGCAAGCATCTTCATGGGTCGGTGATATTTGCTAATATATTGGCTAGTGAACAGTCCCAATTATCACCCCTTTCTGATTGATGAATGTACACAAGACTTATTTATTCAGGTATAATACACACTCATGTGTTATATTGACCCTTAATTATGGGCAATTAAATTCTGGAAAATATATCTGTCGTACATAATACGCACCCACTTTTCTTTTGTATCATTTCAGGCTGTCAGCATAAACCCCAAAATAATATTCTAATAACAGACCCCTATTTCTAAGTTTGAGAGCACCCTGGGCGCTTATTACGTCGAATACGGTATATATAACAAGTGGTTTTCAAGAGGATGCAGATATGAGTAGACATGGTAGAACGCATTGGATAATAATGGGTTGGGCAGGATCTAAAATTACTTTCTATTAGAACATTTCTTTTGGATTACTTAACATTATGGAGACATATAACACTGGGGTGAGCCAGTGCAAGTCTGACTGTGACTACACTACCATCTTACCCCGACCAGCAGACGAAGGTAGAAGTAGTCCAGGTTCTGCTGATAGCTGACAAAAGTCCCAGCGAAGATCCCCACGTTGATGATCAGCCACACTCCCTGCACAACAACACTACAGATCTGAATGATGGAGAATGGCTGGAGCATGCTGACATTCGACCACAATAGCTGAGTGTGTCACACGTCTTAAAGGGTCACTCCACTTGACACCATCAACTTCCACTGTAGCACAAGGCCAGATAATGTAAGATGTTGTTATCACAGCCTTTTTCACAACTAAGTGGGTAGGGATGAGGACGTTGTTTTTTAAAATTCGTAATTTCATTTTAATTTTTTTAAAGGTTTTACAGATCTATTAAGTAAATTATATTCTAATGTTCCACATGACCTCTTTGGCAATAACCCTTTGGCTTGAGTGAGTGAGTATGGTTTTACGCTGATTTTAGCAATATTTCAGCAATATCACTGCGGGGCACACAAGAAATGGGTTTCACACATTGTACCCATGTGGGGAATCTAACCTGGGTCTTTGGTATGACGAGCGATTGCTTTAACCATTAGACTACCCACTGTCCCCCTTTGGCTTGAAGTTTGAGGAGGTGGGTCGGAGATCATGGTCACCACAGCATGGTGTTCCTCTGAATCTCTTGTGCAAAATGGCTTGTGCAAAAAGGAAATTTGAGCTGTAAATGTTGTTTCTTATCCGTGCATAATTTCTTTTCATTAATATAAGGGGCAGGGTAATTTTAGGAGCGAGTGATTCATAAGAAAAGAAGAAATTGATTATGTCTTGACTGTGACATAAACTGATTCCTGTGGTATCAGTCCAACAGGTTCAGGAGAAATGTTGTTCACCTCATGTAGAGTCCTGCTTGAAGGATAAGAGAATTGACTGTTTTTAGGCATATCCATATTTTGTGCATGTAGATATGATCTCTTCATATTTATGGCAAATTTAATATTTCTGAACAAACCTTCATTTTGATATTTCACTAAACCTAAAGCGTCTTATTGTTATGATAACTGGTTCAAATCCGTAAAAATAGTATTCACTCATCAAATAGTAGTATCATAATCAAACCATTTTTACATAATAATGCCAGTCAAATTATTTTCTCATCTTTAAGACAAATCTGCTATAATTTGAAGAGAAATAAACATAAAACTTAAAAATATAATTTTCTAAACAATTTCTTTTGTTGACACATTTATTGAACATATTCACCAGCGTTCTTTCTTCATGTGTTCTTAGGAAAACTAACCTCAACAATTACATGAATTAACCTGGACATGTACATGCTACTTCTTGGCATTTTGACATCAGTAAACAAGAAATTAATAAGTTTGGCCTACATCATGTAAATTGATGATACATTTAATAAATTATATCACTTGCACAATAAGAGCTTTATTTGTCTATTTATAGATATATATTATTCCTTTGGAAAAAAATATAGACAAATGTAAAAAAATTCATAGCATTAATATGTTTGTTGATGTTTGAAAACTTGTCGGACACAGTTTGAACTACTTAAGTCTTTAATCATGTACATAGGACATTGTGGCCAACACTGTACCAGCTGCCGGATCTGTGACTTTAACTGAGAATGTCCCGAGTCAGCAGGAAGTCGTGATGTTTCTGGAAGTACATACTTGGTGGGGGCGGAAGTCACATGCAAAACACAAGTGTGGGGCTGGAGGGGACGAAGATGACTTGGACAGGCAGGGGGAAACGGGGATGTATGTGATGGGGCAGTGCGGTCCTGTTTCACTGACCATACTAACACTGTTACAGTAAGTGCTTTTCAGAAATATTTGTATGTTAAAGTCAAATTGCAATCTCAAGTGATATCTTGTTTATTTAGGTTTATTTTCTGTTTGTAAATCTCACGATGTGTCTGTGCAGATTTTCTGTAAATAATGGGACTGTATCATAAACAGAGATTTTGTTCTTTCATTATCTAAGTAACTGTCAGAATTTATCAGAATTCATGTTTCTGTTTTGCTATATAAACTGCACTGTGACAAGCTTGGACTGAAAATAGCCTCTGTTTGGAATATTATTGATATTATAAAGTAAAATAAACAGTAAAATATTTTATATAGTTATTTATCAATTTTCATGTCATAAAAAGTAATTGGGTATAGTGCTTTTAGATATTTTTGGTTTTAATCGTTGTTTGTTTCATAATCTGAAGTACTTTCAGATACAAGTACCGGTACTTATCCATTTCTTCAGACTGGTCGAGCCTTGAACAGCACTGACGTGTCAAACTATCTTAAAACTAACTTGAAAATTTGGGATGTTCTCCTACATTTAACTCACCAAAGTTGCGATTTCTTTAATAACATTATTAGAAAAGAAATGGTTAATAAAATAAATTATGCTACATGTATCAAAATAATACAGTCACCAAAACATCACAATTACTGACAGGTTCAAATTGTGAAAACAAATTCCGTAGCAATATAGAAAATATAGATAAATATTAATAATATTTATACCTATGTGATTTTCATAATCACAAACTTTTTGGACATTTTTGTGTTCTTTGGGAGGGACTTCAAGAAAACGGAAAAACACAGGTGTACGGTCTAAAACACTTTGCATGATGGGAACCATCTTTACACTGATGGATGGCAATCTCAACTACATAAAAACCAATCTCAATATAATCTGATCTTTTACTCAGATACGATATCTTTCAGTATGAAGATCTGAGGAATCCTCCATCGAGGTTATGTCAGGTGAACTATCTAACCAGCCAATCAACATTTAGGCTTCTAAATCCTTAGTTTGAGTGAGCAAAGCATTCAGATCAGAATATCTGCCTTCCGAAAACAAACTAAAAGAACAATTTCTGAATTTAAATCAATGAGGCTGCACATTATAGTGTTGTGGACATAGAGAATCTCATCCGAGTGTCTTTTGATATCAAATATATCAACATGAGTTGATAAAAGTGGAAATATTACGAGGCTTGCAAAGGCTTTTTGCCACTTTTTATCAACGATTTTATTTATCATCCAACATCATTCTTCCAACTTTTTCAATATGTAGACAGTAATTAGCAGTGTTTTCAGTGTAAAAAGTACTGCTAACAGCTTCAGTAGCAGAGCCATTAGTGATGTCATTTGATTGTGACGTCTTGGTAACCGGTGACGTCACAATGGTCTGCAAAGCATTGTGATGTAATTTCATTACAGCGATATCTACAGTGTAGATATCGCTTGATCTAATCCAAGCGATATCTCCTGAAGGAGCCAGTTTTGGATGATAAATGTAATATATCCTGTTGTTTTTGTGTGACATGGCATCTACACCCAATTTTGAACAAATCTGAATTTGTAAATCAAGGGGGTAGAGAGCATGGAGAAATGAAGCCGAATCATTTTAGAAAGCTGACATCTTACTTGATCACAGAACCCACAGTAGGACTGCAACGATTACACTATGAGGCGAATATGATACGTTTCACGAATATAGGGTAATGAATACGAATATTAATTCACGAATACAATAACAAGTCAGCAGTTGATGTATTATTTATTGTATTCCATGAAACAATAACAAAATAAATTGTTTGACATGGTTTGAACATGCTGACAGTGTTAATTATTATTATATCATAAATTCATATACTGCACTGATCCAGGTACTAGTATCTGCTCAAATGCGACAATGACCAGTGACCACATTACTATCAAATTAAATCCAATAGAGTGTTACCTTTTTTAAGATATCTATGCATATAATAAGTTCTTATGGATATTTTTAGGTATTGTGTATGTAAATACACATGACTGCATATTCATGGTTGCAATTTTTATATTTTTGTTGTTGTAAATATTCGATTCTAGCGACCACGAATAACGAATTCAATTCATGAATACGCGAGTGAATCGTAACAGCCCAAACCCACACATCCTTCATTTAGTTTGGACGGTCAACGTACACTTAGGGTTCAACTGACGTTACCGCCTATGGAATGTCTTAAGACTCAGAAAGGTATCATTTTAAAGTAAAAGATCTGATTTATATAAGATTGCACATAGTCAGTCCCACAAGTCTTCCTAACAAATGGCTGTTATATTGCTGGAATATTGCTCATACCATACTTACTCGCACCTAACAGATCCGCAAGCTAATGCTAGCAAACTCAATACAAATATATCATAATGTTCCTTCCAAATAAAACCATATCTTTTGAGATAATAAAATATATGTCCATTATCATCTTTCATATAGCCTACAAACCATTTGTCATGTTCATCACCCAAACTCTACAAACATATCACAATGTGACAACTTGTTGAAACAAATCATGAGCATGAAAACATAAAATGAGAATAAAATCTTTTCTGAAAGTCACAAACCCTGCTAACAAAACATGTTGCTCTTTCAGATCTGCTCAAAATAACCTTTGGTAATAATTAGTTTTGTTCCCACTGACCTAGTTCAACTCTCTGTGCCCTTATCTCTGTGTACATGGAGCACAGTCAGAATGGAATGTTCATCTCAATTGTTAACAACGGCATGGTTGGCATCTGGGTGTTACTGACATACATAACCTTTTACTGGAGTTTTACTGGAGGCAAAATATTGTGTCCAATGTGCATAAAAATTGAAGATCTGTTGGGATTCGAGGTAAGCCTACAGGTCCCAAACAACCTATGCTTGTCGACAGGCGACTAAATGGATTAGGTGGTCTGGTTCAGTGCCTCTTACGGCCAGCATCGGTTGCTGGGGACCTATTCTAACCCGGAATCCCCACAGGGTAATCTAATATCACAAGCATGATTCTCAGGCATATTAACCTCATTCTTACAACAAAAGTGATTTTTAAAATCAGCACATCTCTCCTTCTCCATCAAACCTTATGAAACTATCTATGATAGAACGACAACCAAATATTTCTCAAGAATTAAAATTATTTATCTATATATTTCTTCTTTCAAAAAGTAAAATTGACAGATTCTAGTACAATTTTCAACATGGGTACATCTTATTGAGCATACGCTTGGTTCATTAACTTCATCAGATTCATTTCTTGTTTTATTTTTACTCAGTTCATATCATTTATACCATAGACGTTATAAAATATTCACAAGTATTCTCTGTAACTTCATGAAACATTGCAGTGGTGAATCCAGAGAGTACATGCAGTCCCCAAAGCTCTAGTTTCTTTGAAACCAATACGCCACGCATTAGGGCTGGGACGAGTCCAAATTGACTACCCGGGTACCAATCTCCCTAATACCCGACCCTTCCCGGGTACCCAGTGTAGGTCTCAGATGTCTCAAAATGTCCAATTGGGAACATTTTTAGCATAGCCCTGGCAAAACGTATTTAGATACATGTATTAAACAATCTGGTCATTCATACACTGAAGTTTATTTTTCTTTATTCAACCATATGAAAAATCAGAAGGAATGGGAGCAGAGTCAGAAAGAAACTCGAACATTATTGACTTGTAGTGTTTTAGATATTTTTGTCATTAAACAATATATCCCGTGACCTACCACGGGTCCGCGTAGTCCTGTGGGTACCTGGGTCCTACTCAGGACCCACCCGACCCGGGTACCCGAGTTACCCGTCCCAGCCCTACCACGCATGTTACTACTGCAGTAGGGACAAGCGCTGAGTTCAAACCACGAACTCAACCCAAACCACAAATACGAATCCGATTTACCCACACGTTTCCTGACATTCACCATCAGAATTCAAACTATTTTGACACTCCCTTGTTGTACAATGCATCCAGGTAGGACGTAATTAGTAATCAACAGGTGCTTGTTCTCTGAACATGTGTCGTAATAAAACTTACCACAATAAACCATTTAGGCCCCTCATTCACCAGCCAGTCACCCATCACCAAATCTCAACAATCTTCTGTCAGCATGCATCCGTCTGTCACTGTGAATATCTCTAGGATGTAAACAAGCACCTGTTCAACACTTCCGCCCCCTGAGTTATGTCCCTTGATGTGTTAATCCTCCAAGAGTTGTCTCCCCCTGGACTTATGTGCATTGGCTCGGCAGACGTCACGCATACAGGTGATGATTTTATTTGTGATTAATTGATACCCAGAAAATACAAGAAAAATATAGTTATGGTATGTTTTCATTGAGGAGAAATAAATAAGATATTAGTGATGGCCTGGGGATGATTTGAGCTCGTTTTTTATTGGTTATAGGCTTATTTAATAAGGGGTGGTTCTCTGAGAAGTCTGTGTGTTCCAACTTGATGTCAATGCTATCGTGTAATCACACAATTTTTACAGGGTACGATCTCATTCTTTTTAACCACCTGCTCCAGGTCCAAACATGTGGCTGCAAACTCATTTTCAGTTATTTTAAATATTAAATGAATTCAAAGAGAAAATAAACTTGAGAATGTTTCCCATTCATTTATTTTGAAGAAATCTGAATATGGCTATTCACATCTTGATATCCAGTAAACAACCTTTAACAGAAGTTTCAAAGTGTCAGTTTGTTGTGATTGTAACCTCATGAGTGACCATGGTGACTGTTCAAGTGGTAATTGTGAAGAATTAGTTCTGCAAGTTCACTGCTTTCAAATCTGTGTATTTCACTATTTTTGAGGAACTTTTGTTTCTTGGATTCTAAAATATTTACAGCCAGTTCTAAAAGAATTCAGTTTTCCACATTTATGAAACATAACTGCTGCCATGCACTTGTGGTCTGAAATGTTACCTGCACTGGGTGCATCCTGGAAATAAAATGTACCTGCACTTGCAATGTTTTACCTGCACTGGTGCAGCTTGGATATAGCGAAATTGACCCCTGTATTAGCACTGTGTTTACAGTAAAATCACCAAATTCTATTTCCATAAAGACCCCAGTTATGTGTATCTTTTTCAAGGCAACCCATTTGGAACTGTAATTCTTTTTTATGACTTTGCTCTAATTATCTATGTACCAATCTGCATGACCTGGAGGGTCCTTGAATAAATGGTTGAAACTATATGCATTTCTTTAAAACAGTTTTGTTTCAAAACAAATGACACAAAACCATCAATGAGGTATTGATATCAGTTTTTACACTTATATGCTTGTACAATGTACTACAGGTTATAGACTACAAGATATCTGTTGATTGATATAGGGCCTGCCTTATTGGTTTTATTTGTCATGGAACTTAAATTTTCTGTTATATGTAACTGAATCCCTTTTATCAGCCTCCTTATTTTAAGAAGGTTGTTGGTTATATTGTTAATAGGCAGCTAGGGTTGTATTTTCCCCAGGGAGCTGAGAATGCAAACTGAATGTACACTGATCCATTGACAAGGGTTATAATTACATGTATGAGCTGAGTGGGTGTTGACCTGGTGTTGGTCACTTGTATGTATTATTATCATGACTGAGAATTGTTTTATGCTGCAGTCAGCAATACCACAATTAGCAACACTACAGTTAGGTCACAGCAAGCCGTAAGTAATGAAGTCCGTCCAGATAGCAGTTGACAGTGTTGCGTCCATAAAATGTCTGAGTCCCGTGATGAGATTCGAACCACTGACCACATGTCCAAAGAGGTTAACCAACTCTGTCAGCAGGCTGACAAGGTAAGGGTGTGATCTGCAGGAAGACTCCATGACCTGCTACGATAGCATGAGCAGTGATCCACGTTGTCAGGGTACAGTGACACACTCAGCCAGCCACACTCGCACTTGAGATTTGACCGGCCATAAACTGTATTGTTACACTAGAAATATATTCATGCACTGCAATTGCTCATCTATAGGTACTTTGGGACAACAAAATTATCTGATGCATGATGTTTGGCAGTTAGATGGGCAGATGACAATCTAACAAATTGTTATCGCCAAATCCTACAAATTCTTTTATGTGTATCATGCCACATGGTTGGTATGATGGAATGTATCACAGAATATGTCACACACTTGTCGAAGTGAGGATCGGATGGTTACAATGTATGACCAGGTTAATTGTTGCTCATCAAGCCAACTACTTGATTTGTTATTTCTTGAATATTGTGGAATGTGGAATATATATATATATATCAATATTTTTTTCACAGTGAAACACATCCTTAACCTGAAAGATCTGTATCTCCTTGTGTGTTGAAATCTGACTATCTGAAAGTTTCTACAAAGAAGGCATGAGAATAGAGTCCACATCATGATAGCTTTATTCAAGAATGTACAAACAATACAGTATTTACAATGATATTTTCTCCGTGTATGATTCAGTCCTTTGCTTGCAGGTCCTGTGTCCAGTCAAACGGTTTCCACCATTCAGCAAATTCGAGAACTTTCTTGCGTTGAACATCAAAGCTCTCCTTGTGGGGCTTCCTCCATAGACCAGGTTCAGCATCAACCATACCACCAACAATCTCCTGCAATGTGTTGGTTTATTTAGTGAAGAAATAAAGTTGGGGAAGGGAAAATACACTACTCAAAAGAAGTTAAGGACCACCTGATTCCTTACTATTATTACAGTTAATCTGTCATGGCATAAGCACCACCCAATTCTTTCATATTACTAAAGTTAATCTGTCATGGCATGACCTATTAATTATGGTAATATGAAAGAATCTGGTGGTCCTAAACTTCTTTTGAGTGGTATAGGATGAGAAATATATAATTTCGAATTCCCTATGTTTCATTCGACATTTTGGTGAAATGTGTGACAGGACTATTAAATGTTTTACAGCATACTTGGGAACAATGCCACACACTGCTTATGATGTACCTGTGACATAGTGAATGGTATTGGTCTTGGCTATAGGTCATTCAGCACGTGTCACTTGTTAAAAACAACAACTGAGACATGATATCAAAAAAGTTGAATCATAAGGTATAAACAAGTACCAATTTCTTGTCTAATTTAAATGATATAACAAAACATGATAAGGCCAGCTCATGAAGCTATGGTGGCCATGGGTGCAGGGTATTTATCATAATAGACTGGAGACATAGTACCCAGGCTATTCGAGGATATCGTTATGACAACTTACTCGACCAAAGTAGGGTGGAAAACTCTGTTCATCCTCAATGACATGTGCGAACCCTCCCTGCAGCCCGAAGTCCACGCTGAAGTAGGGAAAACCCTTGGGGATCTGGAAACATTGTCACTGATATCAAGACCAGGTCTCTTTTGACTGACATGATACAAGTGTTGGAAATTATGCATGAAAGTTTGTTTGTTGTTTAACACCACACTCATCAATATTCCAGCCATATGACGGCGGTCTGTAAATAATCGAGGATGGACCATACAATCCAGTGATTGACATCATGAGTATCAATCTACACAATTTGGATACAATGACATGCATGAACCAAATCACTGAGTCTGACCACACGATCACATTAGTCACCTTTTACAACAAGCATAGTCTCTTCTTATGACAAGCATGGGTTGCTGAAGACCAATTCTAACCCAGATCTTCATGGATGTACACATACCTACATGGACAACACTTTGCAGATGTTTAGTAACACTAGTTTACTCCTATGAACACACTTGACATGAATGTTGTTTTATGCCACACTCAGCACACTGTAATAATCTGGTATGTGCCAGACAAACCAGTGGTTGATATTATGAGCAACACTTGCGCCCTAGGGTTACGGTGACACACAAACAACCAAGTCACCGAGCCAGACCGCCTGATCCATTTTAGCCTCAACAATCAGCAAAAGAGGTTTGAGACATAATCTAACATGTTGGAGCTCCCTCATATTCTGATGATGGTAATCCTAAATACAGATGCAACAACACTGTTTCTAGACCAGTTATTAATACTGATGTGTTCCACCTACAGTTGAATTCAAGAAATGATTTCTATTGGAAAAACGTTCAGCAACAAAACTACTGACTATCCTTTTGAGACTAAAGGCTTGTCTTGAATGTTTGACCACTGAACAAGTGCTAGTGACTGACTGACCGAGTGTCTGATATCCTTGTAGCTGAGGTCCACAAGCTTCTTGTTGTTTGACCATTCTGGGCCAGCGTCTTGTATTGCTTTCTGTGGAGTAACAACAACAATTAAACTGAGTGATTAATCTTGATTGCCTGGACATTTGTTGTACATAAACATAGCACAGTGATCAATCTATCTTCATCACAGACAAAATAAGCAAATAACCACACTTCTTGGGTAACATGATAAAATGATGTACTAATGACTTTAATCACCTGGAGTCGAGGGTGGTGGTGCCATGTCATGGGGTCTCACCTTGAAGTATATGGGCGCCAGGTCCCCCGTCTCCTTCTCCATGGGGATGCACTCCATGCTCATGTGGGGGAGGTACTTCAGGTGCATGCTGGTCTCCATAAACACAACATCCTGGTCCTGGGACTCAAACATCCGCACCAGGCACTTCCGGAATGTCTGAAACAGAACATTTATGTGTAATAAAGGTATCATTACCCTCATAACCACATCCTCACAAAGATGTTTCTTTTCTAGGATTGTAAACTAATTTCAAAAACTTTGTTAAACTTATTTTAAAATTAAAATTCAACCCATTATGGGTCATTATAGAGTAAATCTGTTTAAAGATATCGCCTATAACAACATCGTCTATAACAACACTGCCTGCACCCACCTGCACCTCCTGCCACACATCCTCGTCTACGACAGTCCCGGCTGTGACATGCTGCATCGGTACAATCAGACAGTGACCTGGCGTCAGAGATCGGTGGTTCGGGAGGCACAGATACGCCTGGTGTACACAAACAGGATTAGATAGGTGAGATTGGCCTTATGACTGTTATATTTTGCTGACCCCCATTTTTTCACACACACACATCCCCCCAATACAAGTAACATTTTTTCTTGATGATACCATATAATAAATTACCAATCCCTTGATAAGGTTTAAATTAAAACATCTCATATTTGAACAAACAGAACTGTGTAAATTTGTCATGCCCCTGATATGGTTGTGAAATGTTTTGTGGACACCCCTCGTTCAGTGTCATGTTTTCATGGACCCACCCACCTATTATGAAATACCAGTCCCTTACAACACCAGTAACGTAAACAGTTTTGCTAAATTGAATAAGATGATGGAACATGATATATCAAATAAAAAAGTGGTGCTCGAATGACATGTTCAAAACTAACTTGTCTTACCTTAAGACCAATGGCAATAATGAGATGTTTTGGCACCTTGTCAAAGCAGAATCTGCATTTCTCCATTGCAGTCGCCATCTTCCTATGTTCTGAAGTGATAAATTCAATACTCTATCTGAAGTAACATACATACATTGGTGCCACTACTCTAGTCTCAAATTACAGGCATATGAAGGAGTTTTACATGCACTTATTAACACATCCAGTGTTATCCATACAACAGTTTCATTGTGGGCAGACTTTGCTGACCAAAGACATTCAATATACACATTGTTGGAAACTGTTGTTCAATATAGGCAATATTCCAACTATATGATGGCAGCCTGTAAACAAAACTGAGTCTGGACTGAAACAGTGACTGATATTATAAGCAGCCTGGCACTGGGTTCCGATGACACACAAAACACACACCAAAACATGTGAAAGGCATTGACCTGAAGACTAAAATATTCATCTAAGTCTCACCCAAGATAGACCTGGCTCGATCTTTCTCCTCATTCTGAGCCTCAGACTGTTTCCGTGCAGCTTTGCTAATAAACACATCATCAACTTGGAAGTCCTCATCTGTCTTCTCAGCAGCCTGGTGGAAAACGAACGTAGTATTAGTGAGTGAGTGAGTGAGTTGGGTTTAACGCCGCCTTTAACATTATTCCAGTTATATCACGGCGTGAGGCTTAATGTGTGAGGAAAGCCTGAAGCGATGCAGGTCTCAAACGTTTACCACTTCGGTGAAACCCACGAGCACGGGTATGGTGCTGACAAACCTAGATACATAATCGGGGCGAAACAGGATTCGAACCCACAACCATAGGTTTCTTGTGTGCCCAAGGGACGCAACTCTGCACAACGAATTGCAGCACCTTAGACGACTGGGCCACCCGTGTTCCCACATGGTATTAGACAGTGAAGGAGCAGCTTGGGCTGCAATGCTTCTTCTTAACATATTTTAGTCATGGACATGTCTTCTAGATGTGGGCAGGTCCTTACCATTTATCATCGGTGCGAAAACCAAGCTAGAGAGTTACTGACAAACAAGAATCAAAGTTGAAGTTGGGGTTTGGACCAATAGCCATCTGATATGGCCACTAAGCTCAACAGAAATGTACAGACCCGATGTGCACTGCAGTCCCCAGTATCATATTGCTATATCATGGCAGCTTCATAAGTGTGTATATGTTGGCTTCAACGCTGCTTTGAACAGTTTTACAGTTATATCACAGCTCATCATTTCAATATGGGAGGAAAGCCTGAAGTAATTTAGGTAGTAGAGGTTCACCACTTTGCTGACACAGCATGGGTTTGATCGGGACTGACAAACAAAGGATGGCTGAAATACTGTTGATGGGATTTAAAATTTTAACTCGCTGATTAGAGTGAAGCTGTGATTCGAACAAATAATATGATCCTGACAAGTCTAAGGGAAGCAAGTCTGGACAGCATATTGCGGTGACATGGAAAACCCACTTGGAACTATCATTCTTTTAATTGACAACTAGATCACCCTTGCCCCCAGTCTGATAGAAAATAACGCTGACAGGATGACCACAGGATGACAGTATGAAACAATGACTGAAGGAGGGACAATAAACTTTCTAAGCATTGACCATCCTAGGTAGGCATTGTTTCTACCCACTCCCAGCTCTTGCAACAAGCATGAGGTGCTGATGTACTATTATACCCTGGAACAGGGTCCAAACATCTTCCTGAGGCAGGGAAGTTAACTGACTGTAGAAGTCCAGTTTCCAACCTTGCCTAACTAAGCTCCAATTGTGGAGTCATATTTCTGCTGGACGAATGAGTCTGTGTAGTCCAATCAAAATCGTGTAACTAGATCGACATCCGGTTTGTAAACAACATGGAGTTCAACATGCAGATTTGCAAAAGATGTGTACTGTCAACTGGGCGAGGACACATATTTTCCAAATCTTTTCATGTTTTTAATCAAGGTGCCCATGTGATTTGATGAACTGCACAAGGTAAGACTTGTTTTATTACAATATATATCTTGATCATCGATCAGACTGTCTTGACTGGGTGCCGCCATTTTGTTTGAAACAAATGCAAATGATATGAGAGGTGGAATCTAATTGATCAAATGGAGGGGCACAGAAGGTACATAACTCGTAATAGCCACTGGTGGCACTACGATCAAGCCCAGACATTCCAGCCTAGTTCTGCAAGGGTGGAAACTGGACTTTTCGAGTCCGATAACTTCCTTGCCATCGGGACTAGATCCCAGAATGTTGCTAGTAAATTTCTAAGGAAAGGAAGTCATTACTGGATGCAAGCCAGGGTAGGTGTCCTTGATTCATGCCTTCAGCAAGTCACTAGTTGTTCAACAATATAGAGGGCTTTATGCTGATAATGTCTTCTAGCCATGTGTTCATACAACAGCCTCATGAAGACATTTATCTGACAAATGCAGTACCGCCAACAGAAATAGGAATCTTACCCTGCCTGCCAGCCTGGCAAACATGGCGTTCTGATCCTCCGCCGTCCCCATCTTCTCCCTCTCCACCTGTCAGTGAATACAATCATATATTAAACAGTCAACTGGCACAGAATTCTTTTGTTTTTGTTTGTATGTTTGTTTAATGCCACACTCCGCAATATTCCAGCTATATGACGACAGTCTGTAAATAATCGAGTCTGGACCAGACAATCCAGTAATTGATATCATGAGCATCCATCCACTCAATTGGGAAACAATGACATGCATCAACCAAGTCTGACTACCCGATCCCGTTAGTCACCTTTTACAGCAAGCATGGGTTGCTGAAGACCTATTCCAACCCAGATCTTCACAGGTCAGAATTGTTTTGAAATTGTTTCAGAGTATCTCACAGGAATCAATCTGTCACAAGCAATGAGAAACTGAAAGTTGTTTTACACCCATGACAAAATATATCATGGTGGCATGTAAATAATAAAGTGCAATCTAAATTGAATTCTGGGGAATCAACATGTTCAAACACTAAATGTTCAAGACCAAGCTACAAGGAATCAAAAACAGCTGGGGAAGATAGTCAGCGAGACATGTCATCTTTCATTCTCTTATTCTATATTGGACTGAACTTTCAGGACAAATAAGTCAAAGTTTTACCCCAGTAACTTTAGTTAACCAATTACTCATAAACAGGGTTGCGACTTGGTATTACCAGCAGTCACTTAGCCCACTATGGGGTGTTCTTATGTTATTACAACTTTGGCTCAGGTTAATTCCTTCCTGCATAAACTATAGATTTAATAAATTCACAGAATATTTTGTAACAAATCGAGGATACATACGAGAGACTTGAGGCTGTGCTGGTCATCATCATCAAAGTACCGCTCTCGCTCGCCTCCACCACCATGGGTCTGGACCTGGAACAAAGTCACACACCAAGTTTGTCAAAAAAGGGACTTACTGTATAAAGAAAACTTGTTTGATCATCAATAGACACAATAACAAGTCAGGGACAGATCTTTTTTTTTTATTCGAAAAAACTCTCCATTTTTGTAGGTGAATAATAAACTGCCATATGGAAGCAGTCATCTGGAAAGGAAATGGTTTGAATGAAAAAGATATTTGTAACAATGCACAGGTAAGACATTGTGACTGTCAAAAACATTAATTGATTGGGGGTTATCCCTTTAAATACGTAAGTTCTCAGGCTCTCATACTAGCAAATGGGTTTTAATGTCGCGTTTAACATTATTTCACTCATAGAGCGATATGCATACGTGTGTGTGTGTGTGTGTGAGAGAGAGAGAGAGAGAGAATGGCTGAATGTACTAGTCCAGATACTTGCTGATTCATGGTACTAGCTCAGTGAGATACCATGCAACAGCTTAACATAGATAAACCACTTAGACTCCGTATACTGACACTAAGCCAACTTGTTTTACTCCCTAATGCTGATTGCCAGGTAGGGTAACAAGTACCATCTTTGAACGTCTTTGGGTATGACCATGATGACACCGCCAGTAAATCCTATTATATATTACACACGAAAAATACTGAAAGGGTCTCACATTCTTCTTCCTCCGTCTCTTTCCTCCAGTCTCTCGGTCGTGTTTAGCATCAGGTAGAGGTTGAACTAGTCCTCCTCGGGTTGTGCGGGTCAGCACGACCTCCTCAGGCTCACCTTGACCTTGCTTCTCACGTTTGGCTGCCAGCTGAGGATTGTCCTCAATTACCTTGCGAGCAGTATCCAGCTTAGCTTTTAGTTGTTCAGCAAGGGCCTGAAGAGATCAAAATAGTCTGGAAACTATTCACACAATACTGCAACAGTCAAGTTTTTTTAAACACCCACCGTATGATGCACATACAAAAGTCTGGTCCTCATTAAAAGTACCTTTTTCAAATGGCATCTTCAAATTCTGATAATTTTAGCATTACTGTTTGAATAAAATAATATGGGTGTGCTCCTCTACATCAGTCTTTCCTATAGCAACAACTCCCTTGGCCACGCCAGAAACCTAGGATTATGATTGTGGGTTCGCCCCGATTGTGTTTCTAGGTTTGTCAGCACCATACCCGTGCTTGTGGGTTTCACCGAAGTGGTAAACGTCTTAGACCTGTATCACTTCGGGCTTTCCTCCCACATTAAGCTGACACGCCGTGATATAACTGGGATACTGTTAAAAGCGGTGTTAAACCCAACTCACTCACTAACTATAGCAACAACAGAGAATAATATCATTGCATCAACACAAAAGTAACATTAACAGACAATACTAAAACAAATTCCAACTTAAAATCAATCTCATTAAAATCAGACCTTAGTTCTCGCTACTGCTAAACAAAGAATGTCTTTTGTTCAGGTTTCATCGAGAATTTGTCAAAATATGTTTCGAAGCGTAGTCGCCAGTTTGAAATTTGTGCTGTAAAGCATGAGAAAGCTGCCTTCTGATTGGTCATTCCATTGGTCGGTCAAAGTTCGTGCAAGGTCGATCTGACGTGACCCGTAATGGGATGTCCTCAGATCTTTGTTTAGCCGTAGTGAGAACTAAAATCTGATTTGAATTAGATTGACTTAAAATAGCACTTTTATCTCATAGAAAGTACCAGTATATCCTTATGGCCATCGACTTTGAAGGTGAGTGTATAAACCCAGTGTGTTTATGTTTAGCCCTCAATCTTCAGTTTGCAGTGATAATTAACTATTATTCCATAATAGTGTTTATCTTAAATTATTTCTTCCATCAAAACCTCCAAATGTCGGCTTCATTATTAGAATGAAAGTCTCAAAATGTATTTTTAAAAATATCATTTATACTCATCCTGACTCATAAAGCAATTAGTATGAGTCAGGATAGTAACATCTAACATTTCTTAAACAGCTTACATTATTTCCCATTATTTCAGCTTTAAGAATTTTGGCTCCAAGGGCATTCAACTCTTGCGGTGACAGGATCTCAACAGCCGGAGTTGTCTCCTCTTCACTAGATGGCGCTGCCTCTGACTCGGAGCTGCTGCTGCTGCTGCTGTCTGTACTGGACGAAGAGTCTGCAGAGAAACAGAAGTCATTAGAGAGCTGATGAAAAGTTGGATGTTGGGAAAAAATCCTAATTCCTCAAGTTTGGGGGTGGGCAGTTGTCCCGATGATAGGTAAAATGAGATGAAATTCAAGAAAGATTGTAAAAGGAGTTGAATGATTGAGTGAGCTGGGTTTAATGCTGCTTTTAAAAGTATTCCAGTTATATCACGGCATGTTAGCTGTATGTGGGAGGAAAGCCCAAAGTGATGCAGGTCACAGACTTTTACAAATTAGGGAAACCCACGAGCACGGGTAAGGTGCTGACAAACCAAGAAATAGGATCGGTGCGAACTGGGATTTGAACCCACCATCATAGGTTCCAGTTGTGCCCAAGGGACGCATCTCTGCCCCCTTGAGTTTGGACAAAAACATCGTGCACTCTCTCATGATCTACATTGCTAGGATCGATGCTCACTGGACTGTCTGGTCCAGACTCGATTATTTACAGGCCACCATCATATAGCTGGAATATTGCTGAGTGGGGCGTTAAACAAGAAACAGAACAAACAAAATAAAAAACTCTCCACATTGATTACATTGATAACTTGGCTGTTTACATGTCAAAAAGATTTTTGCCTAAAAATATAGTTTTCAACATCATTCAGTACACAATTGAAGCAAGTTCTTATAAACATGATGACTTAATAGCAAGCTGACACTCACATGACCGAGACCTTTTCCTTGAATGTCCATCATCTCTGGAGTCTCTATGTGACCTTGACCTTGTCTCCTCTTCCCTTGATGATTTAATGTCCTCAGACTTTTCATAGCCTTTCTTCTTCCATCTTGGGACATCATTGCTTGATCTATAATCTGAGCGTGAAGATTGACGGTAGTCTGATTCGCGTGAGTGTCTTTGTGAGTTATCTGCTGGTCGAACAAATTGACGTCTGTCTTGTGGTTCCTCATCCTGATCGTCTGAGGGTCGCACAAATCTCTTTGAGTCTCTAGACCCTGAATCACCTCTGTCACCAGGCCTCATAAAAGTTCTAGACCTGGAACCATCACTGCTAGACCTATAGTCATCAGGTTTCATGAATGACCTTGACCTAGAGTCATCTGACCTTGACTCACCAGGTTTCATAAAAGTCCTCCTCGGCCCAGAGCTATCAGATTGCCTATCCCTCGTTGAATCACCTGGTTTCATAAAATGTCTACCAGAGTCTTTCCTATGATCAGTTCTAGAAGGAGATCGATCATAATTTGAACTTGGTGACCTTGACCTATTGTGCTGTCTCTCAGGAGATCTGGAATAGCTTCTTTTCCTAACCTTATTTGGAGACCTTGACCTGCTACGTCGAGGAGATCGAGACGACCTTTGTCTATTTCTTGTAGGTGACCTTGACCTTTCTCTCTTCTTCCATCTTGGAGGTGAACATTCTCTGTTAGCCTGTTTCCTCTCTTTTTTCTCTGCCTCAGCAAGCATCTTCTCAATTTTCTTCAAAGACTAAAATAAATACCAATGTCAAGTTTAAAAGTTCTAAAAGCATTGTCAAAAAAAGCTCCAACATATCACCTTGCTAATCATCACAAATAGCCACTATGACAATAAGCAGTCGGCAAGGTTAAGATAATAAATTAATATTTCATGCACACAATAGCTGAGAAATACTTTCTGGGAAAGCAACAAGATGAACAGCAACAATTAATAAGATAAAATAATTATATATAATTCCCTGAAGACAAGGTGATTTGGGTTTCTCGTTTGCACTTGAGCCATTTTCCTGTGATCTTTTGCTTAACAAAAATCTGAGGACATCTCATCACACGTCATGTCAGAAAGGCCCTTCATCTGACCAATCAGAGCATTGCTTACCAGATCGGAAAGTGACAGTTGCAATGTGTTTTCTGATCATGCAATATTGCCTCTCAATATTGGCCATCTATTAGACCTTTCAGAATTTTATTTTCTTCAGTTTTCAAACTTTGAGAAAGTCAACTTCTTGTTAGTCTTTTCATAGGTTGATGAAAGTTCACGAATGGTCATTCTGACATGACCTGTAATGGGATGTCCTCGGATCTCTGTGTAGCAGTAGCAAGTACTTTGAATGAGATTGGGTTTTCCTTGCAAGCAGTTTTTACTACACTTAATTTCAGCTATATCACAACATTGACTGTAAGCTTAATGCCGGAGAAAGCCCAAAGTTACACATGTAGCACACCTTTCATCATCAATACTTCCCAGTTTTGTGAACACTACTTCCCTTCATAGTGAGTGAATAGATAGAGTCGCTTTGAGGTGGTTGGTTGGTTTGTTTGTTGTTTAACGCCGCACTCAGCAATATTCCAGCTATTTGACAGCGGTCTGTAAATAATCGAGTCTGGATCAGACAATCCAGTGATTAATATCATGAGCATCGATCCACGCATTTGGGATCGATGACATGCATCAACCAAGTCAGCCAGCCTGACCACACGATCCCGTTAGTTGCCTTTTACGACAAGCATAGTCGCCTTTTACGGCAAGCATGGGTTGCTGAAGACCTATTCTACCCTGGAATCTTGCGGTCCTTTGCGGTAGACTCACTATTTGAAACCAACAGATCCAGCGAAGGTCTGGTTCCAGTGAGGGGTCAGCCAGTGAGTACACAGACCAAAGAACAGTCTGATTACATCATACAAACTATGCCTTAGTCTTGCGCCGGTCGGCTCCACACACTGCCTCAGTGTGAGCCAAAGGAAAGGGTTCATTTGACATGCATGGATCATAAATGGCCTCATTTCATTGGTTGACTTAAAATAGACATTCGTCACTGCTACACTGCATAGAACCATATGTATTTCGGAGATAAAGAGGAAAGTGTAAAAGACTTTGAAGTATTGATGATGGAGACATTTAGCACTTTGTTAGTGCCCATTATAAATAAAAACAAGAGTTTGCCACTAACGTGGCTATATCCCCCGCCCCTGTTGCAGAATTTATGACATAATTAAATCTAAACAAACCCTAACCCTTTTAACCAAGGTGGAACTTGTCATGGAAATTGTTAAAAAAAGAAGAGTTTGGAATCTAAGTCCATCTTGTTGCCATGGAAACGTAAAAAATAAAAATTTCTAAAATTTCTAAATAGCAAAAGGCACCAGTTCAGCATGTACCTGACAGACCTGCAAAGTTTCATGAAAAATATTGAACCGTTTATGAGTTATGCTCCGGAAACGAACCCTACCCTCACAGAACCTAAGTCCATCTTGTTGCCATGGAAACGTAAAAAATAAAAATTTCTAAAATTTCAAATAGCAAAAGGCACCAGTTCAGCATGTACTTGACAGACCTGCAAAGTTTCATGAAAAAATATTGAATGGTTTCTGAGTTATGCTCCAGAAACGAAACGTAATGGACGGACGGAGCCCATTTCTATATCCCCCGCCAACTTCGTTGGGTGGGGGATAATAACATGACTACCAAGCACATGTTGCTCTTCATTCATCTAGCACTTGTCCACTGACTAATGGAATCGCAAAATTCACCCCTTCCTTTTTCAAAAGAGCTGTATCCATTTTAGAAGCAGTTTTACTCAATCCCGCTGAATACAATTCTCCATGGAGCCTTAGAATATCCTTCATCACAAGTGGAGCACCTACCCCCCATCGTTCTGCTGCCATCTCCTCCAGACTACGACCCTCCTCAGCTGCCTGCTGCTTGCATCTCTCAAAGGATTTCCGTAGCCATGACAACCCTCCATCTCCTATTCCAGAATGGTTTCTTTTATGTTTAGACTTGGATGGGTCTTCCTCTGGTAATCCGGTTCCTCCATTTTGCCAGTAGGGGTTCAACTCTATCTTCAGCCGTGCAGCCTGTCAACATGATCAGTGTTGCTTAACAGTAATTTAAACACTGTGGTCATGGTTACCAATGTTTTGTTCAGCAATATTCCAGCTTTATGACGGCAGTCTGTAAATAATTGAGTCTGGACCAGACAATCCAGTGATTGACGTCATGAGCATTGATCCACGCAATTTTGATACAGTGACATGCATCAACCACGTCAGCGAGCCAGACTACCCCATCCCATTAGTCACCTCTTATGACAAGCATAGTGGCCTTTTACGGCAAGCATGGGTTGCTGACGACCTGTTCTACCCCGGATCTTCACGGGTCATAGTACCTATGACCCCATGAACCAGACATATACGTATCGATTTGTTCCTAGTGTCCAATTACTTTGATAAGGATATAAATTGGCACTTGGCAGCTTACCCAAAATGTTTGTCCAATGCTAAAGGTACGTTGAAAATCAGGATTTTTTAGGGATGTAGCATTTAGAACATTTATCATCACCTTGCAACTGTTTAGAAATGTTTACATTAACATAAGATAAGTATTTACATCTGCCTCTTTCGCAATTTCTGCATTCTTCTCCTCTTTGATCTTCATCTGTTTATCTCGGATGTCCTTCCTGGATGTTGATGGTACGTCGAACAACCCCGCCTCCTCCATCCAGCTGTCTCTCTGAAAACATCCACACACACAGTTGAGTTTACAGGGTAGGTGCTACAGCCAGAACTGCACTCCAGTAGCATTAGACAAGGACAAGCTGAGTCAAGTTCTTGAACCTGGCAGAACCTGCATTGACAGCATCATCTAACAGTGGTACCCCACTTTATGCAAACAAGAGACTACCCAAAATATTGGAAGGTCCCATGGACTAACTCTTTGTGCTGACATAGTGGTTTTGTGATTTTGTGATTAATCCCAGCCTTTCAGGACTTGTTTGCTTGTTTGTTGTTCAACATTGCACTCAGCAATATTCCAGCTATATGACAGCCTTCTGTAAATGATCGAGTTGGGACCAGACAATCCAGTGATTGACATCATGAGCAATGACATGACTGTATGAGCCACCTGATCCTGTTTGTCCAAGCCTTGTTATGCTTGAGACAGTTAAGTTAAATGTCCAGTAAACAGTGACCAAAGGGTAACTCTAAATGTTTCAATATCACACCTAAATCACCATAACCAAACATAACCCAGCATTAGAAATTGGCACTAGTCTTGTAGTCCTTACCAAACTGTCCAATAGTTAAGGTATCATACGGACTAGAAATTTGCCATTTTTAAGGGTTGAGCTATATGTTATCATTATAAGGACGAGTGGACTAAAACTGATGTTTCTATCGCTGACACACATTTGGTGTGTGAGATTATGGCACAGGAAGTCATTTATTTAGGGTTTTGAAAAGATTTAAGCAGTTTCCACTTAGAAGAGGTACCAGTAATTTTCTCTAAACATAGGGTAACGTGACACAAAACAAAACAAACAAAAGCACAAGGGAGGGGGGGTTATTGGCTAGTATCTTATCCACTAGGATAGAAAGATTGAGTGTAATAACAATGATCATTATCTGGTATTTGCACATGTGCTTTTAGTGATTCTCAAAGATGATTGGTCAGTTCACATGGTAGAGGAGGTACTTTGTTGAGAACAATATCATATGACGTCATCCATTGTTCATGACATCACAAATGCATCAAATCACATCATCTGAACAATAGGCTGACTCCAGTGAAATTTCTTTGTAGGGTGGACATTGCATATGGGTTTTTTTTCATTTTCTTTCTGAAAATGTCAATGAGTAATACATAGAATAACCAATTCGGACACTCAGAATTTGACAGGTTATCTGTCCCTGTGAATAAATGATGTGTGCCTTGACCAGGGCTGGTGATTGCACCATTCATTCACTCAGGATAGATAATCCGTAATGCCTCGTACCTCATATTCTCTATTTACCGTATTCGATGTAATAAGCGCCCGGGGTGCTCTCAAAATTAGGAATAGAATATTATTTTGGTGAACAAATTCTTAGTTGAAAGATAAATTTCGTTGTTTATGCTGACAGCCTGAAATGTTTATGTACGACTAATATATTTTTCCAGATTTTAATTGCCCATAAATAAGGGTGCATATAACACATGTGTGTGTATTATACCGAATAAATAAGTCTTGTGTACATTGATCAATCGGAAGGGATGCAAATTGGGCTTGTTCGCTAGCCAATATATCAGCAAATATCGCCATGGGCGCTTATTAGAGCGGGGCGCTATCATGTCGAATACGGTAACCACCGGATTTAAACTTATTACCTGAAGCGTAGGTCCCTGCACTGGCCGGACGGGCTCCCTGGGAGCGGCTGACCCATCACTGGACTTCTCGACCCACTGGTCATCCGAATCCGAATCCTGGTACATGAAACACATCTCACTTAGCAATGTGCCCCTGACTGGTCATTATCAAGACTACCTGGTCATCCGGTCTCAATGTCATGGCTGATTATCAGAATCTACCAGCTAAATTAATATCATTCAGAACCTGAACATTATTTTTAATCAATTCAGAGATTAATTTTCATATTGACATTTAAAAATACAGCAATTTCTGTAACAATCTCTCTCGACATGAACTCCCATAGTTGTAAGATAGCCATGACGTCACTCTGGAATTCTACTGCGTTGTGGTATAATATTATATTAATGTGGTTTTCATTCTCCAGGACGAATGGCATGTGGTTGGTTTTTCAAGAAATATATATACTTGTCACAAAAAGTAATTATATGCAGAGAAAAGTCCGACAGTATTCAGGGATCCAGAGCTACAGATAAGCTGCGTATTTGCTTAAAATACCCCACCAAAATATTCAAAACCCAATTACCTGTACTTTCAATTAACTTGCTAACATAATCACATGCATTAAATGAAAAACTCAAATGTATAAAAACAGCATGCATAAAGACCCAATGAAGTTTTTTCAGTATGTGTACAAGGGAGCTTATTTCCGAAACACAATTACGAGCTAATTCACTTTCCGAGTCAAGTCTATATTTAGAACTGTTATATACATCTAAAACATTTTTTTTTAATTTTTAAATCTCAAAATGTGTACCCATTTCGGGAAAAACCCAATAGAGTTATGAATAGATGAGCGAAAAAATATAGGTTACCCAATCAAAAAGTAATAACCCAATTAAAATAGAAACCTTCGAGTAAACTCAATACTCAAAAAGTTATCTGGAGCTCTGGGATCCAAATCCATCTAACATTTTTTTTTAACCAATCAGATTGCATAATAACTGATCAAACTGAAATATATGATAATAATGTCTATATAATCATGACAATCAGTAAGTAATCAAGTGCTTCAACTCTTTTAATAAGGGTCCTGTTTAATCCATGCTCAACAGCGATCATAAGTCTATGTTAAACAAAGAGAGTTACAAAAGTCATAGACCTCAGATTGGTTTATGGAGCTGTACCCTAGATATGTCAGATGGTACTATTTCCAGTGATATGCCTGCATTAACAATTTATGTCAGGATTAACACATCATAGGTACATCCTAGTGATCCTTTATTCATAATCAGATGTTTCCAAACAGCAGTAGTCCATATTGTGGTGTGTCTAGACTAAGAAGGCTCCGTTGTACACAGACTTTGAGGCATTGTTTAGCTGATGAACTTACAGAATCTGAACCACTGTCTGATGAAACATGCTTTTTCTTTTTCTGTCTTTTTTTCTTTTCTTTCTTTAATTTCTTTTTCTCCTTCTTCTGTTTCTTTTTTGCCTTTTCTGCAGTCTGAAAGTTCAAATGATAAAGTGACATCTAATTCCCATAAACTCAGTCAATCTGAAGGTGATGTGAAGTGGGGTTTAATGTTGCAGTCAAGATTATGTCATGTACATATCAGTGAGTTAGTGAGTGAGTATGGTTTTATACCGCTTTTAGCAATATTCCAGCAATATCACACCGGGGGACACCAGAAATGGGCTTCACACATTGTACCCATGTTGGGAATCGAACCCGGGTCTTCGGGCTGACAAGCAAACGGTTTAACCACTAGGCTACCTGACCGCCCCAATGTACATATCAATGTACATACACGTGTGTGTGTGTGTGTGGCTGCTTGTACCAACTTGTACCTGCTTGTACCCGTCTCAACTTCTGCCAGTTTTATAGTGCTAGCTCACTGAGATTCTATGCTGCATTTAACAGGATACCCAACTCAGACACAGTATACTGACTCTGAGCCAGCCAGTCTTGTTTAATCCCCTTAATGCTGAGGACCAGCCAGGGTAACAAGAAGTACCATCTTTTAGTGCTTTGGTATGACACAGTTGGGAATCAAACCACCGACCTTCTGGAAAATCAACAGTCTGGACACTGTACAGGGATACACAGTACCTTCAGTGACAAAATATAATGCCGCCAGACTTTTTCTCTGCTATCCCTTATTAACAAGATGTTTCAGTAGAGGCTGTTCATCACTGCCCTTGATCAATGCCGCACTCAGCAATATTCCAGCTATATGACGGCGGTCTGTAAATAATCGAGTCTGGACCAGACAATCCAGTGATTGATATCATGAGCAGTTGGGATACGATGACATGACTGTATGAGCCACCTGATCCTGCTTGTCCAAGCCTTGTTATGCTTGAGACAGTTAAGTTAAACTTCCAGTGAACAGTGACTAAAGGCTCACCCTAAATGTTTCAACATTGTGTTCAATATCACAGCAAAATCACCAGAACCAATGATAACCCAGCGTTATAAATTGGCACTAGTCTTGTAGTCCTTACCAAACTGCCCAATAGTTTAGGTATCATAAGGACCAGTAGAAATTTGCCATTTTGAATGGTTTTGCACTATGTTAGCATTATAAGGATTAGTGGATCAAATAGCAACTACACCACACATCAGAAGTATCTGTTCACAGTCACGGTTCACTATAAGAATTTTCTGACATAGACCCTTTATGTGAAAATTTCAAATATTCCAGAAGTACGCACAATGTTAAAATACCCCATTGTATTTGAAAATGTGGGCCTTTTTTCATATTTAGGGGCTAAAGCACAAAGACCTACCCTACAATTATCCCTTCACAGGTGATGGAGAAATGCAGTGTATACAAACCTGCAAAGTATTGACAATGACTTACTTAACTGGTGATTGTGCATATTTTCACTCAGCAAATAACAGTACTGACTGCATATGGTCACTTAGATCACGATAATGCATTTGTTCACTTTGCTAATGTTCAGTGCTTAGACACCATTGGTCAATTCCAACTAGTCTTCAGATTATCTCAGACTAGTGGTTTACGTAAAATAACTAGTTCTTCAAAGAATATTACTAATCCTTCTACATTTTCACTAGTCTCAACTAACGGACCTGTGGCTGTGTCTATTGCAGACGATAGCACATATTTTCACATTAGAATCTACTGAAAATGATGTCAAGAGACCGGTTAACACATTCTGGACATGACTGATTATTTATCACATAGATTCAAGCACTATTTGTCAAGGTTTGGTCCACTGAATAATGGAGTGGATCAGAACGTGATAAGAAATAATGTGACCTTGCTATCAGATTGTATTCTGCCTGTGATGGCTGGCAGCATCCATCGGTCCTCTCCCCGGGCTGCAGCTTCCTCTCGTCGCCTCTCCTCTCTATCATATTTGCTCTTTGCCTGCAAACACAGTAATACATGTACAGTATTTCAATATCCAACCAGTCCACAGTTTGATTTTGGATGAGTGAAAACTAATTACATTTTGGGAGAAAACAACTACTGTCTTCCCTCTAGATTTTCATCTGATTAACAGACTAGTATGCATTTCTAATCCTGCTGTAAGTGTGAAACTATGGAATTGTTTCTGTGAATTTTGGTTAAATATTTAATGATTAACTGTAAGAATAACATACATCATTATTCTTTAGGTAGCAGACAAATATGGGAGTACCAATACTACCACCATGACCATGGAAGGAATATTTATATTCAGTGTGAGTTTTGCTTTTTTTATGGTAAAAATGACCAATAGAAAGTGGAAGACATTAAATGAAATCTTTTAAGAAAGCTAATGTGACTGGATCAAGAACCCATGCATCTTTAATCAAATTGGATGAGCAATGTTCGCTCAGGATTCACCAGGCATAACCACGTTGGTCAAACAATTCCCAATTGGACATTTTGTACCCAACTCTTGAGGCCTACAGCGGGTACCCGGGTAGGGTCGGGTACCCAGGTAGGGTCGGGTAATAGTGGGGTGGGTACAGGGGTAGTAAATTTGGACTCGTCCCAGCCCTACCACCTTGCCTACGTATGGTTTATCAGTCGCAGACGTAACGTGTACGCATGACGGCTCTGCCGTCTCCTATACGCGAGACGGGTGCGGATGGCAGTACTCAGTGAAGCACTTGATACTAATTAATTCAATCACCGTGGCTGTGCTGTCACCTGCGACCTCCGCAAAAGTAATTAAAGTGCTATGTAAAATCACCCAATGTTTTTCAGATCTTCACACAGAAAGCCAAGGTATTGTCTTAATGGCAGTGATCGTGCTGGAGTAAAAAAACAAACTGATTCTAATCAGTGTCAATGAGATTGGAACCAGAAGTGCCTCTGAACATAGAAGAGTACTAGGCTACATTTCTTTTTAAACTTTCAGAAACCTAAGAAAGATTATTTGTTTGTCAGATTTAGATGGTTTCACGACTGCGGAGCTGGCGGTGTGCCCCTCCAAACATATATTGATGTTGACATGGTTCTCGTCGACGAAAGCTACAACCCTAGCGGCTCTGCACTGATCCACAGCGGAATTTGTTCACGCAGATATTCACGACGATAGCCTTGTCTAAGACTGGTAGAGAAGCTGAGATTCGCCTTTCTAATATGATCCTTGCTATGTCATCTGTAAATCATATTGTTTTATCATCGATATGTCAGATAATTGTATTTTAGACTTACAATTACTTAACTCAGCATACCTTTTCAAGAACCTTTTCCCTCGCTTTCTGCAAGTATTCCCTTTCTTGGTTGATGGATGTTTTGCTTTGGAAGTTTATTCCGCTTATTCCAGCCATTTTCCAGGGGACGTAACTCGGACGACATATAACCGGTGACATATCAAATTACTGCCTTATATAATCTAATCAACTCATTTTCATTCAAAGGAGAGCAAACAAATGAAATGAGACACGCTACACAATATCTATCTTTACATGATATAAAGAAGATTATAATCAGATTGTTTTGTTGGTTCAAATTGTCCAGCTAGATTCCTAGGTAAATAGTAAATCCCACGAGGAATGTGTTTCTTTGTTGTTTACGCCGAAATCAACAATATTCCAGCTATTATGAGGACGGTTTGTAAATAATTGAGTCTGGACCAGACAATACAGTAATTGACATCGATCTACACAAGTGGAGATACGATGACATGAATCAGCCATGTCAGCGAGACTAACCATCCATCCTGTTCGTCGTCCTTTACGACAGCATAGGTTGCTGAAGACCAATTATAACCCGGTTCTACACACGGGCAAGATAAAATGAGGTCCAATGTACATTTTAGACTAGTATGAACTTTTTTGTATCTTTAAAGTCGAATCAAACCAGTTACCTTGCCCGTTGGGGATTCCGGGTTAGAATTGATCCCAGCTTCGACGTAAGAGGTGACCAAATGGATTGGGTGGTCAGACTTAGTGACTTGGTTAATATGCCAGGGGGCCCCGACGTTGTGGACTGTCACTCAAAATATCAATCACTGGATAATCCGATTTAGTCCATTATTTACAGACCGCGTCAGATAACTGTACAATTCTAATCGACTCTGAGGTACGACGAACCAGTCGGCCGAGACACTGTGCACAATGTGATGTGCAAAGCTGCGTCCTTCGATCGGGCCAGGATTCGACGAACGTTCCGATCTCTTTCAAATAATATCATAGCGCTCACTACCGGTACACGTCGATTTTTGTTTAGCGGTAGCGAGAACGATGACCTGATTTTTATGAGATTGATGGACGTTCAAATCCCACATTCGCCATGATTATGATCCTTGGTTAATTTGCATACTGCCCATGTTCACGGGTTTTACTAAAGAGGTCATGTCGGTCGATACAACAGAAATACACAGCGGCATTAAACCCAACTCACTCACTCACTCAAGACATCGAAAATCAATGTAGTTCGCGGACACATTGATCCTCTTAGTGGAGGAAATCTGGTAATCGGGCATGCTACATTGACTCATCTTGCAAAATGTATTAATCTGATGGATAGAAACATAGAAGCGTCAAAAACGACACCTTCGTTGCAACTGGCTGGTAAGTCAGCGAACCAAACCCCCCGGCATTTAGTCCGAACAATGAACAGCATGCACGTCGCTACATAAGTGCAATAATCTTTCACCTCACCTAATTTAGAACCTGTAGTTACCACCCGTGAACATCCGGGTAAGAACAGGTCTTCATCAAACCACGCTTGTCGTAAAAGATTACTATGCTTATCGTAAGAGGCGACTAAAAGGATCGGGTGTTCAGGCTCGCTGACTTGGTTGATGCATGTCACCGTATCCCAATTGCGTAGATCGATGCTCTTGGTGTCAATCACTGGATTGTCTGGTCCAGACTCGATTATGTACAGACCGCTGTCATATGGCTGGAATATTGCTGAGTGCGGCGTTAAACAAACAAACAAACAACAACAACAAAAGAACCTGTTGTATTCATGAAGACATAGTAGACTTATTCAGTTTAACCTCTTTATACTTCCAATGCAGTTCACTGTCTACACCTGTTATTTGTTCAGTCTGTTCTCCCTTTTCTGGCCTTGCCTTTCTCCAGGGGCGGTAGGGTGGCCTAGTGGTTAAAGCGTTTGCTCGTCAAACCGAAGGCCCGGGTTCAATTCCTCATATATATACAATTTGTGAAGCCCATTTATGGTTGTGAATTTCGTTTAATTGATAAAGCGGCGCAAAATAATATTCACCCACTCACTATCTACCTGGATCTATCTGCAGAGCATACCCCGATTTGAATCACTACTTGATGAAAGGACAAGAAGTAGTCTTGAAATGTTTCGCAAACACCTGGTGTAATTGCTGTTTCATCGTGATTCATAAACATGCTTATGACATAATCACACTCGGACGATGGACTCTGTTGTCAGCAGAGATTTCTTATGATTATAGAAAGGGATTTACCAGTTATATTTGTAAAAATAATATTGAATTTGAAGATGAAATATAGATAAGGGATCTCTGTTACGCCTCTTGATGCATTCTATAGTTTAAAACAGTTAGTGGACGCCAACACGTTTGTTACTGTTATCCCAGTAACAATATATCATATAAAATGTATATACTCCCTTGGTTAAACCTTTTAAACCTAAATCACATCAAAACAGTAATTCTTGCAATGTACAAGTATCATCTCATGAGATCCATGCTAATCTCCCAAGTACAAACTAACAGCATACGAGGCATTGGAATCGAAATTAGAAAGGGTGAGGTGAGGTGAGGTGAGGTGAGGTGAGGTGAGGTGAGGTAAAATAAGACTGAACGTCTATTATTATACTTACATAGCGACGTGCATGTACGTCTCTGTATGTAGCTGCTTGTACTAGTCCGGACCTATGCCGGTTTTATTGTGCCACCCCACTGAGATACCATGCCGCAGTTTAACATGAATACCCTACTCAGACACAGTATACTGACCTCGAGTCGGCCAGTCCATGTACACCCCCCTTTGTGTAGAGCGCCAGGCAGGATAACAACAAGTACCATATGTTAAGGTATTTTGGTATGATGCAGCCAGGGGATCGAACCTCCGAGCTGACGCTGTATCCACTAGACGACGGACGGAGGCGGTATTTTTTAATCATAGTTGGTTGGTTGGTTGGTTGGTTTGTTGTTTAACGCCGCACTCAGCAATATTCCAGCTATATGACGGCGGTCTGTAAATAATCAAGTCTGGACCAGACATTCCAGTGAGCATCGATCCTAGCAATGTAGATCATGAGTAATATGAGTGAGTGAGTGAGTGAGTGCATGTTGTTTTTGTCCAAACTCAGCAATATTCCATGGACGCCTGTAAATAAAAAAAATGTGTGACATGCAAACCAGTGGTTGATATGGAAAATAGGAAATACAGTGATTAATATCATGAGCATCGATCCATGCAATTGGGATCGATGACATGCATCAACCAAGTCAGCGAGCCTGACCACCCGATCCCGTTAGTCGCCTTTTACGACAAGCATGGGTTGCTGAAGACCTATTCCACACCGGAATCTTCACGGGGATTTTAATCATATCCCCGGGTACCTTTATTTTCCTTCTGACATTCCTGTTATCCTATTTTTAATCATAGATAAGATAACAGGAGTGTCAGAAGGAAAATAAAGGTACCCGGGGATAACGGTGTAAAATTCATTTTCAAATCGGATTCCGCGAAATTTATATCAACGAGTTGGGTTGATCTTGAAAGATGTTTTGATGCAAATTGTAAGAGGGAACATATGTAGTCCAGTCATTTTGGTCACTTTGCTCCTCAATTCTGTTTTTATGGAGCCACGGGTTTGAAATATAGTTTGTAGTTATGCTTCTACCTGTTTGTCAAATCACACATATTATTTGAGAAACTGTTTGTGTACTTATTCACACACTTTAATTGATCAATCGACACAGCATGATGATATGTCCCATGTGTAGATTAAGTCGCGTAAAATGGAGAAAATATCACAAGGCACATAATGATGCTTCACCGTTTCAATCACATAATTTAGAGTTATTCCTCTTGATGCGATAGGGGGCGATCTACAAAAATGGCGACGCATTTAACGCGAGGGGAACTCCCGAGTTTGAGCTCAAGAAGTTAAGGTTTAGACAATTATTTACAATGAATGAAGTAGACGACGCTAGTTCTATGAAGGAAGAGGGAGAATTATCTGACGAGGAAGAATATGATGACTCTAGACGTGACCGAAATTTTGACAGAAAAAATAGACATTTAGAACCCCAGAGAAGGGATAGGCAAAGAAGTCCTCCATCTTGGTCAAGAAGCACTAGACAGTCCGACGAGTTAGATTATCGTTACAGACATGGAAGAGATGAAGTGGGGTTTTGGGCACCACCGGTTGGCATGTGTCCACCACCACCACCTCGTCCCCCCATGCACTTCTATGACAGTTTACCCAGACCTCATGCTCCACTGCCAGGTAGCCCCCGAAGCTTGAGGATTCACCCGTTAGGTTATGGAAGAGATAGACCGCCCCATCGTGCTGACGATTTTAGGGACTCCTACCCTTCATCATATCAATGTATCCAACATGGCTGTGCTGGTATAATAGTAGATAATGGTATAAAATAATTTATTTATTTTTCAAACCAATTGGCAGGGATTTTTCTGCAGCAAACGTAAAAAAGTTCCTAATTTGGAACTCAACGTTTTCCAATTCATGTCACAATGTATAAAAGTAATTCCCAATTTTATAGCTTTGTAGAAGTAACTTGTATTCACTTATAACAAGAACAACAAATAGGAACAGGATGGAATGCTTCATTTTATATTATGGCATTAAATGCATTCTCTAAATATCTCTGAATTTAGGAACATATGAACTTCATATTTTTGTAACAAAATATTTTTTTTCAGTTTGCCAGCCAGTGGCACTAGTTATCAATTCTAGATAAGTCCATTTATCATGCTAGACTGCGTGCCCTTGCATATGTAATGGCATTGGTAGTATATCAGAGAGGCTTGACATTTTCTTTTTTGTGATCAGCTATATAAGTGGTATGTTAATAAACAACAAACACATTTCCATCATGAATATAATATGAATTTGTCTCCTTGTTTGAGATGATGCTCATTTGAAATTGTTATAATGGATATTCAGTGTTTGAAAATGTGTGGTAATCATGGTAATCTTGGACCCTTGAACATTGTGTGGAGGTGTTCTCCTGTGTGTTGTTTATTTTGGGGGCTTTCTTTGTCACTAATATTAATTATTAGGGTTATGGCAAGGACCCCTTGACATTCATCTTTTATTTCAAACACTGGACAATGGCACAAAGGTTATTTCAATTAAATTGATGAATTTCAATGTTTTCTAAGTTTTCACCATCAATAGAAAGATATATACAAACCTGCTTACTCAGATTAAAATAAAATGTCATTGGCTGTGTAAATACAACCTTCTGTGTGTCAGAGGTTGAAAGAAGTGATGAAGTAAATAATGATTGTACCCAGGGTGCTGTATGAATTGTCGAACATTTAAAATCTGAAATTTTGAAAAATGTAACACTGCTAGTTGCTTACCAACGTGATTGCAAAACGAATCGGTTACCTTTGCAAATAATGCGTTCAAGCAAAACTCGGTGTTATATTTTAGCTTCACCTCTCACATATTGTCCTTAAGAATTACTCAGCTAGGAAAAACTGGAGATTCAATATTCGTCATGGACCAGAAAAATTTAAAAGAAGAAACCAGGATTCTGATGAGGGAAACTTTGAGGAGCTGCTGGAGAAATATCGCACAATACAGAAGCAGCTTGAAAACCTGGAAGAGGAGGAAGGGGAGACAACTAGCACTGGTTCTCTCCCTGCAGGCTCCGAGAAGCCAAAGGAGCAGAGTGTCAAGGATGGCAAGACGGGGGAGGGGCCAGCTAAGAACACTGACCAGGCAGGGGGGGTCATCGTTATTGACGCCTCGCCAGAAAAGGTTGAGAAGAATGGTGACAGCCTTGAAAATTCAGGGAAAAAAGAACAGGTATTTATTTGTTAGGTTTGTAATGGATGTATTTTCAGGCTTAAAAATTAGCCATTTTGCAGCATGTTCAAATGGTAGACACTTATTAAATACATGCTGTTACACAGTCTTGACTAGGTGATCTGAATGCTTCATTAAGGGAATAGTGTTCTGCCTAGACAGCAGAATTCTCATGATAATTTAAGGGAACTGATGGCCCAGTCGTCTGAGGCGCTGAGATTCGCTGTGCAGAGTTGCATCCCTTGGAAACGCCAGAAACCAATGATTGTGGTTTCGAATCCTGGTTCATCCCAATTATGTTTCTAGGTGTTTCAGCACATACCCGTGCTCGTTGTTTAACTGAAAGTGTAAACATTTGAGACCTGCATCACTTCGGGCTTTCCTACCACATTAAGCTGACACACCACGATATAACTGGAATACTGTTAAAAGTGGTGTTAAACGATAATTTATTGATTGACGCATAATATTTATGCTCAGTGGGACATCGTACACATTCATGATAATGGATATGTTGTATATTATATTGTTGTCATAGTTCCAATGAAAACACAGATGTTTCTGCTCCAAATGACCCCAGTATCACAGAATCACTGACCACAAGAATGTGTCTCATGGCGCATCTGTCAGTGTGATGGTGACAGACTGAGGAAAGATAGAAAAACTGAGACATGTCAGCTCTGTATAAATCATGGGATGTCTAATTCAATGACAAAAACTAAATTCACAATGAGGGCCTTGAAGAAACTTGCTACCAGCTACTGACAGTGATCACAAACAAGCTGTTGAGGCTAAATGCTGCTGATATTCGCTACATCTGAGAAATATGTCGTGCGAATATCCTGTGTGTCACTAACGTTTTGGCCGGTGATTCTGCATCAATAATCTGCATATCGGGTTGTTAGTATTATGTGATCTCTCAGAGAGGCCCCATATGCTGAAGGGGTCCTTGTCCCCACTTTTTCAGTTTTTGGCAGAACACTGTGGAAGATCATGAAGATGAGGATTCAAACTACAGATGTGATGGAAATACCATCATCATCATATCTTTATAAAAGACACTTGAAATTTTGTTTCATAAGACATGTAAGATATGGTCATTGATCATGTTGATTTTGAAAAAAACCCGTTCTGAATCTAAAACTAGCCAAAGATGTCCTTCATCTTCCCTTTAAATATTTTACACCTCACATAATCATGATAATGATATCTTGAATATTGGCGAAGCTTACTCAGTCATGTTAGGAGAGGGGCGGTGGGTAGCCTAGTGGTTGAAACGTTCGCTTGTCACGCTTAAAGCCTGGGTTCAAATGTCCATATGGGTACAATATATGAAACCCATTTGTGGTATCACCACTGTGATATTGCAGGAATATGACTAAAAGTGATGTAAGACCATACTCCCTCACTCGTGTTACTAGACTGAAAGAAATTTTACTAGGTATGGCTTTAGACTACTGTCTTATATTGCAGACTGATAGTGGGCTGGAGAGAGGAAGTGTTTATCATTACAAGTTCCTTAAACTGTTGCTATGGTTTACAGGGTGTGGAAGAGGAAGAAGAGGAGTTGGATTTGGATGAGCTGAGGAAGATTGCTCTAGCTTCAGCTGGGGCTCGAGCCAACAAGACAACCAGTAAAGCAGAACCCAACAAAACACCGCCCTTAAATGGGGGTCCAGGAAAGAAGGTCAGCCCTAAGTCTTCAGGAAGTAGGAACACGAAAAGTCAGAGCTCTCGAGTCAGAGACACCCCAAGGAGACAGATACAGACCCGGTCCAGTGATAGATCAGATCGGAGGCGATCTGTGTCAGGTAAAAATTGTTGGCAGAAATACTTGTTTTAATTTCTGAGACTGTGCACTTCTATAACATAAGTGAAGCGTGCCACACGTCGCAACCTGGAAACCTCATGTTCATGCTTTGGACCCCCAGGATGTTTTGCTTAGACTTATGAAGAGAAGAGTCCCCTCAAATTGAAAATAGACTCCAGTAAATCCCTGATCTCACATCAGTATTGTCTCTTGTTCTTTGGTTGGAGGTGTCAAAATCTTTTTGATTTGAATCCCCACAACCACTTGATTATGGATCCCTGCTTTTCAGCATGTCTTTGCTTGTTGGGTAACCTACAGTGTGTGTCAGTTTGGGCTTCCTTCCCATATAACCCATGAAGATCCCGGTTAGAAGGTCTTCAGCAACCCATGCTTGTTGTAAGAGGCGACTAATGGGATCCGGTATGTCATCATATCCCAATTGTGTGGATTGATGCTCATTATATCAATCACTGGATTGTCTAGATCCAGACTCAATTATTTTCAGACCGCCATCATATAGCTGGAATATAGCAGAGTGCTCAACAACAAACAACAAGCAAACAGATCCTTCCCACATTATACTGACAATCAGTGATACAGCAGGTTATTGTAATATTACTCAAAGCAAGTTTCACATGTTTCACCAAACTCATGCTTTCACTCCTTTCTTCAGGAAAAGATAGTCAACCTTCGAGGTCACCTAGAAAAGTTCAACAAAGGCGATCCAAAAGTAACGACAGAAAAAAGACACTGGCGAAAAAAGACAATGACTTTGAAAAACAAGAAATTGAGCGTATACTCTCCCTGTCGGATACTGATGAAAAGATTGCTCGATTCCTTCAGCTGATTAACCACAGGAGCAAGGTGAGAGGATGCGTTGATACACATTACACAAATTTTGATTTATGTCTGGTATCTGCCAGTAAAATAACAAACTAATCTGAATTTGATGCAAAAATGAGATTTTAGTCTAGAACCAATTATTTAATGCCTAAAATGCTTAGTTGAACCAAAACATTGACAAAAAACGAACTCAAAGGGTGGAAAGGGAGGTCTGCCAGATCCCTTAAAAGAGTTACTGGATTTTGAAAGTAGTTTGCCGATCAACCAGTGTGCTGTGAGTTATTGATAGAAATATGTTGCCTAATCACGTTCATATTTTAACAGTCAGTTGCCATATTGGTAGAAATATAATTCCAAACCTAAAATAAAAGTTATTCATACATTTCAATTTAGGTTTTGTAAAAAAATATATGAATGAAAGTGTCAGAATGTAATCTTGAATGATCATTCTTGTCGGGGAGCACTGATTATTATCCCCGGCCTCGAAGTGGGGTGGGGATATTGGAACGGAGTTAGTCTTTCCATCCATCCATCCGCTTCTCAATGGGGACAAATGTTCTCAAAAAATATTCAAGTTAGAGGAATGAAATTTTGAACACTGATGTTACTGGTCACGACCTCAAAAGAGTTAAAAAAAAATTGGTGTCGCACATTCATATTTTACAGAGTTATGGCCCTTGCTCCATGCTTTTCAACTTTCTCAGAAACTACTGAAGCTACAAGAATGAAAGTTTGCATGCTTATCTAAGAGATACTTGTCAAGACTAAGTTAAAAAGTTGTTCCCATCTATTTCATTGTTTACAGAGTTACGGTCTTCGATTCCTGTTATTTGTGCAAAGGGGCCAAGTTTTCTCACAAACTACTAAAGCTTATCTAAGAGATACTTATCAAGACTGAGTTATTTTATCCCGAGAAAGGACCTTTTGTGTGCATTAATTTCAAGTTTAATAATTTTTTTCTGTTGACAAAAAGTCGCCCAAGTGCCTATATTTTCTTAAGGCTTTATTGGGCTCTTTTTTTTTATAGTTTTTGTTCTCTACTAAGTGAACAAACAAACTTCTAATGTGCCTCATGGTGGGGGATAGTGATAACACTGTTTTCATGTTTATACTGAATTATCATGTTAAAGTGAATGTTTCAAAGGAATTCTATTTCTAAATTCTGCTTGCAACACTTTAGGCAGTTGTATTTCATAAGGATTGCCAGCCATATATGTTAGGATTTTAAGAGTCAGGTTAGCAGGATAAGAACTAAACTCAAAAGCTTTACTAGCCCGGGTACACATAAAATGCCCATGTAGTGTTACAACAATGGGGAAATTGAGAAATTTGTACAAGCCCAAAGGAATTTTTACTAGCCTCGGGCTTTAGCAGGCTAGTGTTAAGTTCTAACCCTGGTTAGGGGTCAACCTATATCCCAGGTCGGCCAATACTCTGTGGTAATAAGTATTGTTAGTATAGTTCAATAAATATCTGCCTTCTGGACTTATCTGATGACACGTAGAAATTTTAGCCAATGTTATAAATATGAATTGACCAAGTTCACTCCAGTGTCTATGACAGTATGAGTTATGACAGCCAGTATGAGCATCTTGCCATTGTTGTGCAGTTGAAGGTCAAGGCTACAGGAAGCAAGTCCTTGGAGGTGAAGGCCAACAGTGTGCAGCTGCAGGACAACTACGAGGAGGTGGAGATGGAGATTGACAGCAGCGAGGAGTCCAACAGTGAGTGCCACGGAGCAGTCTTATGTATTATGTACATCATTTATTGTCTTATTGCAATGAATCTCTCTGGAGAGTTGTGTCCCCTTACCATGCCAGGATCCATGTCAGCACAATATTCATGTTGATGTTTCTGTTTGAGGGGGGGGGGGGCATGAAGATGGTTGTCACCACTCAACCAATGACATATAAAGTGTTCACTGGTAGCAAAAGGCTTCACGGATGTTAAACATTTTATATGTCATTGGTAGAGTGATCACATGGGGACAACCATTTTCATGTCCATAAGGGGGCACGGGTGGCCCAGTCGTCAAAGGCACCGCTATTCGCTGTGCAGAGTTGCGTCCCGTGGACACACCAGAAACCTATGATTGTGGGTTCGAATCCCGGTTTGCCCCGATTATGTTTCTAGGTTTGTCAGCACCATACCCGTGCTCGTGGGTTTCACCAAAGTGATAAACATCTGAGACATCACTCCGGGCTTTCCTCCCGGATTAAGCTGCCACGCCGAGATATAACTAGAATACTGTTAAAAGCGGCGTTAAACACAACTCACTCACTCATGTCCATAACAACCCCATCCGAAATCCCTTGCCATGGGAAGATGATATGATATAGAAATACTGTTCAAGATGGCATAAACTTATCTCTAACCTCTCTATGCTGCTGAGGCCTGGACTTTCATGTGTGTCCCCATGTTTCAGTGGCCAACATGGAGGGCGGTGTGGGGCTGGAGGAGTTCCAGTCAGACCCAGACTTTCATATCGCAATGAAACCAGTGGTGAGTCTATCTAAAGCCTGGTAAACTGTATAGTAGTCTGGCAGTATGCAGATTAGTCAGGGACTTTTCAGCAATGCATGGAATTGGGACCTTCAACATCCTGTCTAAGTGTCATTTAACAGATCAGTCTGGAATGCCTTGTCAGAGGAAAGAACTCTGTTGTGGAGATAAAAAAGTGGGCCATTTTGTCTTCGATCACCTTTGATTATTCCATGCATATTTAGAGGTCATACAGTATCATCAGGCCAAAAAAGATGTTAAAAGTGTCATTGAAATATTGATGCTTGGGACTAGTTGTGTTCTATAGACAATGTTGAATGTTTTGGGAGATTTTGTGGAAATTGTCCCTGACAAAGTAATTTAGAAACCAATAAAATCAAACAATAAAATATTTTGAAAGAGTAATCTATGGTAAATAAAATAGTCATGCATACATGGTGAATGTATTTGGGATGAGATTATATTGAGCATTCCTGAAATATGTAACTGACAAAAGTGATTAAAATACCCTTTATATCAGATAATAAAAGATCATGAAAGTGTTATTGAAACTATCATGCATATTCGGAGGTCCAGGTATGGTTTACCAATACATGCCTGGGTCTAGTAATGTGCTATAGAAAATGTTGAATGTTTTTGGGATGAGATTATATTGCACATTCCTGAAATATGTAACTGACATAAGTGATTAAAATACCCTTTATATCAGATAATAAAAGATCATGAAAGTGTTATTGAAACTATCATGCATATTCGGAGGTCCAGGTATGGTTTACCAATACATGCCTGGGTCTTGTAATGTGCTATAGAAAATGTTGAATGTTTTTGGGATGAGATTATATTGAGCATTCCTGAAATATGTAACTGACAAATGTGATTAAAATACCCTTTATATCAGATAATAAAAGATCATAAAATTGTTATTGAAACTATCATGCATACTCGGAGGTCCAGGTATGGTTTACCAATACATGCCTGGGTCTAGTAATGTGCTATAGAAAATGTTGAATGTTTTTAGGATGAGATTATATTGAGCATTCCTGAAATATGTAACTGACAAAAGTGATTGAAATACCCTTTATATCAGATAATAAAAGATCATGAAAGTGTTATTGAAACTATCATGCATATTCGGAGGTCCAGGTATGGTTTACCAATACATGCCTGGGTCTAGTAATGTGCTATAGAAAATGTTGAATGTTTTTGGGATGAGATTATATTGAGCATTCCTGAAATATATAACTGACAAAAATAATTAAAATACCCATTACATCAGATAATAAAAGATCATGAAAGTGTTATTGAAACTATCATGCATATTCGGAGGTCCAGGTATGGTTTACCAATACATGCCTGGGTCTAGTAATGTGCTATAGAAAATGTTGAATGTTTTTGGGATGAGATTATATTGAGCATTCCTGAAATATGTAACTGACAAATGTGATTAAAATACCCTTTATATCAGATAGTAAAAGATCATAAAATTGTTATTGAAACTATCATGCATATTCGGAGGTCCAGGTATGGTTTACCAATACATGCCTGGGTCTAGTAATGTGCTATAGAAAATGTTGAATGTTTTTGGGATGAGATTATATTGAGCATTCCTGAAATATGTAACTGACAAAATTAATTAAAATACCCTTTATATCAGATAATAATAGATCATAAAATTGTTATTGAAACTATCATGCATATTCGGAGGTCCAGGTATGGTTTACCAATACATGCCTGGGTCTAGTAATGTGCTATAGAAAATGTTGAATGTTTTTGGGATGAGATTATATTGAGCATTCCTGAAATATATAACTGAAAAAAATAATTAAAATACCCATTACATCAGATGATAAAAGATCATGAAAGTGTTATTGAAACTATCATGCATATTCGGAGGTCCAGGTATGGTTTACCAATACATGCCTGGGTCTAGTAATGTGCTATAGAAAATGTTGAATGTTTTTGGGATGAGATTATATTGAGCATTCCTGAAAAATGTAACTGACAAAATTAATTAAAATTCTCTTTAAATCAGATTATAAAAGATCATGAAAGTGTTATTGAAACTATCATGCATATTCGGAGGTCCAGGTATGGTTTACCAATACATGCCTGGGTCTAGTAATGTGCTATAGAAAATGTTGAATGTTTTTGGGATGTGATTATATTGAGCATTCCTGAAATATGTAACTGACAAATGTGATTAAAATACCCTTTATATCAGATGATAAAAGATCATGAAAGTGTTATTGAAACTATCATGCATATTCGGAGGTCCAGGTATGGTTTACCAATACATGCCTGGGTCTAGTAATGTGCTATAGAAAATGTTGAATGTTTTTGGGATGAGATTATATTGAGCATTCCTGAAAAATGTAACTGACAAAATTAATTAAAATTCTCTTTAAATCAGATTATAAAAGATCATGAAAGTGTTATTGAAACTATCATGCATATTCGGAGGTCCAGGTATGGTTTACCAATACATGCCTGGGTCTAGTAATGTGTTATAGAAAATGTTGAATGTTTTTAGGATGAGATTATATTGAGCATTCCTGAAATATGTAACTGACAAAAGTGATTGAAATACCCTTTATATCAGATAATAAAAGATCATAAAATTGTTATTGAAACTATCATGCATATTCGGAGGTCCAGGTATGGTTTACCAATACATGCCTGGGTCTAGTAATGTGCTATAGAAAATGTTGAATGTTTTTGGGATGAGATTATATTGAGCATTCCTGAAATATGTAACTGACAAATGTGATTAAAATACCCTTTATATCAGATAATAAAAGATCATAAAATTGTTATTGAAACTATCATGCATATTCGGAGGTCCAGGTATGGTTTACCAATACATGCCTGGGTCTAGTAATGTGCTATAGAAAATGTTGAATGTTTTTGGGATGAGATTATATTGAGCATTCCTGAAATATGTAACTGACAAAAGTGATTAAAATTCCCTTTAAATCAGATAATAAAAGATCATGAAAGTGTTATTGAAACTATCATGCATATTCGGAGGTCCAGGTATGGTGTACCAATACATGCCTGGGTCTAGTAATGTGCTACAGAAAATGTTGAATGTTTTTGGGATGAGATTATATTGAGCATTCCTGAAATATGTAACTGACAAAAATAATTAAAATACCCCTTAAATCAGATAATAAAAGATCATGAAAGTGTTATTGAAACTATCATGCATATTTGGAGGTCCAGGTATGGTTTACCAATACATGCCTGGGTCTAGTAATGTGCTATAGAAAATGTTGAATGTTTTTGGGATGAGATTATATTGCACATTCCTGAAAAATGTAACTGACAAAATTAATTAAAATTCCCTTTATATCAGATAATAAAAGATCATGAAAGTGTTATTGAAACTATCATGCATATTCGGAGGTCCAGGTATGGTTTACCAATACATGCCTGGGTCTAGTAATGTGCTATAGAAAATGTTGAATGTTTTTGGGATGAGATTATGTTGAGCATTCCTGAAATATGAAACTGACAAAAATAATTAAAATACCCTTTAAATCAGATAATAAAGATCATGAAAGTGTTATTGAAACTATCATGCATATTCGGAGGTCCAGGTATGGTTTACCAATACATGCCTGGGTCTAGTAATGTGCTATAGCAAAATGTTGAATGTTTTTGGGATGAGATTATATTGAGCATTCCTGAAATATATAACTGACAAAAGTAATTAAAATATCTTTTAAATCAGATAATAAAAGATCATGAAAGTGTTATTGAAACTATCATGCATATTCGGAGGTCCAGGTATGGTTTACCAATACATGCCTGGGTCTAGTAATGTGCTATAGCAAAATGTTGAATGTTTTTGGGATGAGATTATATTGCGCATTCCTGAAATATGTAACTGACAAAAGGGATTAAAATAACCATTAAATCAGACAAAGATAAAGGAGAAGTGCACTGATGTAGTTTTGGGTTAATTTGAATTGGGTGAATTGTTGAGATTAGAAATGTTTGATTGCTTGTTTGATGCTTTGCCCTTTCTAGCACCTCAAATCAAACTGTCTTTTGAAAAAGCGAAACAAATCATTTGGTCTAAATGGTCTATGCAACTCGAAAGAAGTTGAGGAACTCCCTATTTTTCCATCTGACTATAGTTAATCTACCATGTCCAGGAGTAGTATATGTAATATAGTAGTATATGTATATAACTTTATTATATACGATCTCATCATGTTTATTATGATATCAAATAAAACCTTTTAGCAGTAGCGAACAACTTCTTTCAAAGGGATATGTTATTTCAGACTTTAGAGCTACCAGATCCTGTCCTACTTCCGTCATTCTATGGCCAGCTTCCACAGCAGTGGCTTCCACAAGCTCAGGAGCTCCCGTTCATGGTGCCCCCACCCCCGCCCCCTCCCATCACCATGGGTCCAATCCCTCCCCCTCCACTGCCAGCTGACCCACCCCCTCCCGTGCCCCCGCCTCCAGAAGCCCCTCCCCTTCCTGAAGGTCCTCCTCCCCCTGAAGATGGGATGACGCCTCAACCTCCACCTCCCCCTCCACCGGTTGTTGATGCAGAGGAAGAGGGAGATGAGGCCGCGTTATTGCGAGCACAGTTGTTGAAGTCATTGGCGATGAAGAAAAAGCAAGCATCTGTTGAGCCTCAGGTATATGTTTGTTTGTTGTTTCATACCGCACTCAGCAATGTTCATGCTATATGACGGCAGTCTGTAAATAATCAAGTTTGGACCAGACAATCCAGTGATTGACATCATTAGCATCAATAAACACAATTGGGATATGACATGCACAAACCAAGTCATGGAAATTGACCACACAATCCCATTAGTTGCCTCTTACAACAAACGTAGTCGCCTTTTATGGCAAGCATGGGTTATGTTGTCATTGTATGGTGACTTGGTAGTTTTGTTTCTTATGTTCTTCATTTTAAAAATACATTTACAGAAGTTTGAAATGTTTGAATGAGACTGCAGCTGAAATATTATGTTTAATTAGTTTCAACTTCTGATGTGGATAGTCCACTTCTGTTATGATGAAACAAAATGATTACTAATAATTTGTCAGGTATTGCCTTGAAAGGCTTCTCTATCTCAGTATCCCTGTTAAATGTTGAGTAGCATATCTTCAGCCTGTGGATTTAGCCATTAGTTAGAAGACCTTCAATCTGAACATGCTGAAGCCTGAGTCTAGTAAAATTTTATTAGGTCTAGCCAGGCTCATAATTGTCCGTATGCTAACGCTAAAATTCACATATAATGATGACCGCCTCCGTGGTCTAGAGGTAGAGCGTCCGCCCGGAGAGCGGAAGGTCCGGGGTTTGATCCCCGGCCGCATCATACCAAAAGATGTTAAAAGATGGTACTTGTTGTGACCCTGTCTGGTGCTCGGCATTAAGGGGCTAAAACAAGGACTGGTCGGCTCGGAGTCAGTATACTGAGTGAGGTATTCATGTTAAACTGTATCTCAGTATCTCAGTGTGCTAGCACTATAAATCGGCATCAGTCCGGACTGGTACAAGCAGCTGAACACACGCATGCATGCACGTCGCTATATAAGTGCAATAATCTTGGACGCGATGTTAAACCCAATTTCACCTCACCTCACCTGCACATATAATGATACAACAAGATTAGTTCAGGCTTGGAGACTCTGTACATTGATGTACTCATTATAGTGATAGTATTTTCCACTCTTTTCCAAAAATATTTCTGTTCACCAGCTCAAATATGGATATTGGCATCATTTTCAGTAGATTTTTAGTTATCAAGATTTATGTAAGGATAGTTTTTAGCCCAGCTTATTAAGCAGAAAGAAATTTTGGCTTAAGATTTAAGTCACTGACTGATTGAATATGTATGAATGTCATATGAAAACTGTTACCTCTTTTTTTCCCCCGTGAAAATGTATAGCTTTTGATATATGTAACTGATAAAAGTAAATTAAAATACGCATTAATTAAGACGATAAAAGATATTGAAAGTGTAATTGAAATATCATGCATATTCGGAGGTCCAGGTATGGTTTACCAATACATGCCTGGGTCTAGTTATGTGCTATAGAAAATGTTGAATGTTTTGGGGATGAGATTATATTGCACATTCCTGAAATATGTAACTGACAAAATAAATTAAGATAGTCTCAGTGAGACAATAAAAGATCATGAAAGTGTAACTGAAATAATTATGTATATTCAGAGGTCAAATTAATGTTCACTAATACAAGCCTGGGTCTAGTTATGGTGATGCCATGGTGATGTTTGTTGTAGGTACCAGCTCCTCCAGTGAAGCCGGCCAGTAACGAAGCATCGCCGTCCACCTCTCGCAGCCAGTCTCCGTCTCTACACGTCCTCACCACACACAAAACCAACAAACCAGCCAAGAAACAAGCTCCATCCATCTTCACTCCTGTAAGATTCAAGTTGTGTGTGTGGTGGGGTGGTCTAGTGGTTAAAGTGTTTGCTGCTTTTGTATATATGACTCTTTTAGTATTGTGATGGGTAATGGTAAACTTTATACACCATCTTGTGCAGTGACTGAAATTTAAGTCTATGTAAGTCTATGTTTTCCAGTTGAATATGATACACTGTATACTGTTACCCCAATATCCAGGGGCACGGGTAGTCTTCGTTGTGCAGAGTTGTGTCCCTTGGGCATGCCAGAAACCTATGATTGTGGGTTCAAATCCTGGTTAGCCGCGATTATGTTTCTAGGTTTGTCAGCACCCGTGCTCGTGGGTTTCACCGAAGTGGTAAACATCTGAGATCTGCATCACTTTGGGCTTTCCTCCCACATTAAGCTGACACGCCGTGATATAACTGGAATACTGTTAAAAGCAGCGTTAAACCCAACTCACTCACCCAATATCTTACGGTTATGATACAAGAAGTGAGGTAGAACAGTTATTTGAAATCATTTGGCGCTGAAGGAACAGAAATATTGCTGATTAATATCCAGATTCACGTTATTTGCTCAAAGGTGTCATATATTTCAGTTCAAGTCCAATATTCACCCTGATTTTGATTCCTGGTGTGTCAGTACCATTCAAGAGCTTATTGGTTTCACAACTTTAGACTGCTTTCAAGATGCCATACTGTTAAAAGTGGCCTATATCTGACATTGATACCTTCATGCTTACCTCCGTCAGCTGCCTGTACATAAACCAGTGGTGATTCCGCTAGAGAACTCGTCAGATGAAGACGAGACTCCATCACCAGTCCGCATCAACCCCATGTCCTTCCTTCTGGGAGATCTGGACAGTTTCCTCAAGGCCGCTCGCAAGTCAGTGGAGGTGAGAATTGTGTTGTGTTCTGAAAGCAGAGTGAAGGAATTAGGAAGTAAACAAAGTTATTTTTGATATGTTTTGACCAGTTTTTAGTGGCTGTTCAGCATCGACAGTATTTGGTCCAGGTTGGTGTACTGTTTGGGTTGACCGTTTCCTTGGCTGTTGGATGATTTGTCATGACAACAGTGTCTGTTGTAGCGGCAGAGAATTTGATAGAATCATAGAAGTTAAGTCTTTGTTAGCTTAATATGAGCTCAAATGTTCAATCTGTTATTGAAATTGGTTTTGAAGTATTGGTTAGTCGTTTGTCTTTGGTTATTTTTCCCATGAAGTATCACATGAGTCACCTATATGACCAGTATCAGAGATGTAATGAACTTGTTTAGTTCAGCAGTATGACACAAGTTGTCTCTTGTATAACTAGTACTCCCTATGGACCGCCTCCATTTTCTAGTGGTAGAGCGCCCATCTGGAGAGCAGAAAGTCTGAGGTTCGTTCCCTGGCTGAGTCATACCAAAAGATGTTATTTGATGGTACTTGTTGTTACCCTGCCTGGTGCTCGGCATTAAGGGTCTAAAACAAGGGCTAGTCAGCTTTGAGTCAGTATACTGTGTCTAGGTTAGGTATTCATGTTAAACAGTGACCTGGTATCTCAGTGGGCTAGCACTGTAAAATCGGCATTAGTCTGGACTAGTACAAGCAGCCACACACACACACACATACATATGTATGTATGTTGCGATATAAGTGCAATTATCTTGAAAGCGATTCTAAACCCCATTTCACCTCACCCAATACACCACATGGGGAAGATTGGGTCCCTAGCACTCAGTGTTAGGCATAAGACAAACGTGAGGAGTGAGTATTTAAAATGCTTGACATGTCTGGTGGTGTGTCATTGTGACTTGAAAGCTTGGTTTGTTGTTCATGTTGTCAACCACTGTCTGGCCTGTCCTCGATTTGATGACTACAGGCCCTTGTGATATGGTTGAATGTTGCTGAAAATGGGTCATAAAACAGCATTCACAGCCCCCATTATGGATTATATGGTGAAGTAAGTAGTTGTCGGAGGACATTTTGTCCAATTATTCTGAATCGGCACTAACTCCTCCCGTTTCCAGGAGAATGATACCAAGGCCAGTACGGACAAGCCACGGGAGACGAAGATGCAGCAGGTGATGAAGATCCAGGAGATCCAGCAGTGCGAGGCCAATCTTACCCGTCAGAGGTACGTCATGGGGTCTCAGACACTGCTTCAGTGTACATTAGAGTTGATCCTTAGCGGATTGATTACTTTATGATTTAAAGGAATGATTGACCACTGTGGTATCTTAGGAAGGGTAGTACTTTGATGGTTAAACACTTAGAAAATCTGTCAATATTAATTGAGTGAGTCATTTTAGCCTTACCATGCTTACTGCTGTATGCTGTCCCCTGTGTTGAAGCTGGGGAAGAATAGGTCCATGAGTGTCTTCAATAGAATGCCAGGGTTGTTGTAAGAGCTGACTAAAGACCATTGGGGTCTGTCCTGTGATTATTCAAAGGAAGAATCGATCCCTAGTGGGCCATGCTTGTCATAATTGCCGACTAAAGAGCATCGAGTGGTTCATACTACTGTGGTTATTCCAGGGAAGAATCAGTCCCTAGTATGCCATGGTTGTCAAAAAAGCCAGCTCAAGAGCATCGGGTGATCTGCCCCATGATTATTCCAGGGATTAATAGGTCCCCAGTATGCCATGGTTGTCAAAAAAGCCAGCTCAAGAGCATCGGGTGATCTGTCCCATGATTATTCCAGGGAGTAATAGGTCCCCAGTATGCCATGGTTGTCAAAAGAGCCAACTCAAGAACTTTTGGTGTGCATCCTCATTGACTTTGCTGATTGCATGTCTAACTGCCACAATGAGTTTGATTGTGCTCATGTTTTTGGTGATGTGTTTGCCTGGTTCAGAGTCAATTATTAACGGTGCAATCCTAGAAGAATAGAAGAAATAATGGTCTTGAAGTTGATGCTTTCAATTTCGGCCCCAGATGGCATCAACAGGCTCCGTGGTCTAGTTGTTGAGCACCCACCTGGAGAGCGAAGGTCCAGGGTTTGATCCCTGCAAAGTGATAATAATGATGTTAAAAGATGGTACTTGTTACCCTGCCTGGCACTCAGCATTCAGGGGCTAAAACAAGGACTGCATGCACATCTCTGTATAAGTGCAATTATCTTGGAATTCGACGTTAAACCCCATTTCATCTCACCTCATCCAGATGGCATCATTTCAGGCTTATACTGTAACTGTCAGAGAGGTTTTCTTAAGAAGTGCTTCTATTGTCTTGCAGGCAAGCCATCATCAAAGATCAGGCCAACCTCAAGATGCTGATCACAAGGGCTTCCAAGTATTTGCGGAGTGCGCGCCTTGCTGAGGTCAAGGTTGAACAGCTGAAGGAGCAGCTGACAGCTGCGGAGAAGATTGTGGTGGCAAATAAACAACAGCTGGAGAAGACGAAGTCACAGGTCGGTGTATATTTGAAAAGTAGTTAGAGAATACTAGCTGTGAAGAATTATGGTTTATATGTACTGAGTGACAGTTCAGTCTATTGTTAGAGCAGGAGTTGTCTGACAGGAGCACTGGGTTATGTGACTTTTCAAGTATTCATGATTAGGCAGTGGTGTCACCATATGGTTTAAGGATTTTAGTCTGCAAATTTAGCCAAAAGCCCATAACCTATTGAGTATAATTCTGTTCGTTCCAGTAAGCTCAGAAATATTACTCTGTATAGTAACACAAAAATCAACTGAAATATATGCCAAGAGCCAAATTCCTCATATGGGTGCAATGTTTGAAGCCTATTTTTGTGTTCATTGTAATATGGTTTGAAAAGTAATGCGAACCGTTAACAGCAGAGCATATATCCAACTCACTCATTAGAGTGCACTGGTATGACTTGTTGCAAACGTCACCAGGGGCTTCTTTGCTATCAAATGTAACAGTGTGACAATAGACTGGATTTGACAGCATGCAGCATAGCTTATGTTTCTCAGTGGAACTGTGAAATACCATTTTCCCTGTGTGCTCATGACGATTGTGTTTTCTTCGGAATAGGCTAAAAGTGTAAAGGATCGACTGTTGGATAAAAAAGAGAAGTTCAAGGAAGCTGAACAGAATGTATTTAACCTTGGAAAAGCATTTTATGGACCCAACTATAAACCAAGAGTGGTCACTGTGGAAACAGGAGACAAGAAGAAGGGAGATAATCTGTCTGTAACTGTTTTCAATGAGGTGAGTTTGTTGATAGACAGCACCAAACGGCAGTGGCCATCTCCAATAGCTGTTCAGACTATTGAACCTAGTGGTTTATTTGTGTTTTAGGTGAAGTAGATTTGGAAGGCACAGTGGCTACATCTTGTGCTGATTTCAATGTCTGGTACTCAACTCTTGGTAAACAGGGTTGATAGTCAGGCACAATGTACTGTTTGTGGCTCCAAAATTATTTTCAGGGTGAAACATAGTCAAACATAGTTAAACATAGTCAAACATAGTCAAACATAGTCAAACATAGTCAAATACCTCAAGAAATACACTACTAGTTAATTTAAGGAATTTTTTGGGTGTGTTTTTAGTACATTTGAGGAGTCATATGTTGAATAAAAAAAATGTTGTCTCCAGGAACATGAAATCTATTTGTTGTGGCTTGAGGCAGTCTGACAAATTGCTTATATCCTCAGATATGGGAATTAGGAAATTGAGGTCTCAGTCGTTTGAATTCTGTATTTGATGATTCTGTTCAGCATGTTCAGAGCTTTATGATATGAGTAGATTTATAACTACATTAACTGATTGTATCTGTTTGTCAGATGTCTGTTAAAAAGAAAAAGATCACTACAGCAACAAAAGAAAACGCACCCCCAACAAAACCACCTCCAACAAAACCACCTCAGAAGAAACCTGCCGAGTTTATTGCCAAAGAGAAAGAGAGGTTGAAAAAACTGGAAAAGGAGTATGCAGAGAAGATCCGGCGTCTGAAGGAAGCTCAGGGTATATCTGTAGTCAAGGACCAGGAACCTAAAGCTAAGTCTCCCGTGTTAAAGAAGACAAAAACGGAACATTTGACACAAGATCTTGAAAAAATTCGTCTGGATTCCGAGGATGTACCTGATATTGTTGACAATAAACCCAGGAGACGTTCACTGGTCGAACTGAATCCCAGCAATAAACCAAACATACCTTTGTCTTCCACTGAGAAAGATATCAAAATTCTGAATGGAGAAAAGTGCAAAGAAGACCCACAAAGGCCAGCATTTGTTATGCCGACTGGGCAGCAGTTGGCAAACCTGAGGAAGCTGCAGGTAGGTTGTATGTTGTACCTGCTGCGTAGATTGCAGGAGTGTAGGAATCTCATTGCCTGATTAGCATTCTTCTTTTGTCAGGTCCACCATGCCCATGCTTGTGGTTTTCTCCCGAGATAAATGTCAAAGACCTGCATCGGGGGCACGGGTGGGCCAGTCGTCTAAGGCACCGTGATTCGCTGTACAGAGTTGCGTCCCTTGGGCACGCCAGAAGCCTATGATTGTGGGTTGGAATCCCGGTTCGCCCTGATTATGTTTCTAGGTTTGTCAGCACCATACCCGTGCTCGTGGGTTTCACCGAAGCGGTAAACGTCTGAGACCTGCATCACTTTGGGCTTTCCTCCCACATTAAGCTGACACGCTGCAATATAACTGGAGGATATATAAGATTCAAAAAGGAATTCTTCATCTGGCAGTTGAATTATTTCCTCCGATGGTAAAGTTTCTCATTAGTCATGTTTAGGGAGGATAATTGGATAATTGGAATGATCACTGCTGTGAATATGATGGATTGTAGGAATATGTTAGATATGTGGTCTTGAAATATTTATGAGCTGATCATACTGATGTTTGATGTACCCCAATGAATGATACACATACTGATAATGTGAAGGTACAAGCATGTATCTCATGGCCTAATTCAGTGTACCTTATATCATGGATATCATTACCCTTCATTGTCAGAATGAGAAGATGGAGAGGATATTAAAAATCCAGAAATCCACGACAACAAGTTGGTGCCGACGTGTCGGGGCATACACAGCACTCATGGCACAGCTGAAGGAGGTATGTGAAGAACTACTTTAATAGTATAGTAAACGTGTAGTGCTGCATGATACAATGATAATAGTGTTAGAAATTAAGGCCCTTTATTTTTTAATAGTTTGTTTAAAATACTCAGCCAACATAAAAATCTAAAATTAAAGAATCAAAAGATGGCTTTTGACAATTTTAAGGCCAAATTTGACTTTTAGGTGTCCCAGGATAGTTTTTTCGATATGATTTGTATTTGCTTTGGAGGTTAAAACCTTTACGAGTAACAAAGTGATGGCTTCTGAAACTACTACTAAATTGATGGCTGCTGATATTGAATGTTTTATGCATGTCATTTTTGTAGTAAGAAAATGACTTTGAATTTATCTGCATGATTTTTCCAGTATTCTACTTTTGAAGTTTCTGTTTCCTATGATTGCCCATTTTGGATATGGTTTAAACATCATCGTCCTCTCCTTGCAGATACCGAAGCTGAAGATTTCTAAGAAGGGAAGTGCCAAATCAAATGGTGACAACAAGAACAGGCAGATTGATCTCACCTACAAAAGTCCCCTACTGTCTTTCAGAGCGTATAGGTAAGAGGCAGCAGCCATAATGTAGGGTTCCCCCAGTAAGTCCCTAGTGGAATAAGTTTGTCCCCAGTACACCATCCTCATCAGTGACAATGTAGGGTTCCCTCAGTAAGTCCCTAGTGGACTAAGTTTGTCCCCAGTACTCTATCCTCATCAGTCACAATGTAGGGTTCCCTCAGTAAGTCCCTAGTGGAATAAGATGGTCCCCAGTACACCATCCTTGTCAGTGACAATGTAGGTTTCCCTCAGTAAGTCCTAGTGGAAGAAGTTGGTCCCCAGTACTCCATCCTCATCAGTGACAATGTAGGGTTCCCTCAGTAAGTCCCTCGTTGAAGAAGTTGGTCCCCAGTACATCATCCTCGTCAGTGACAATGTAGGGTTCCCTCAGTAAGTCCCTAGTTGAATAAGTTGGTCCCCAGTACACCATCCTTGTCAGTCACAATGTAGGGTTCCCTCAGTAAGTCCCTCGTTGAAGAAGTTGGTCCCCAGTACACCATCCTTGTCAGTCACAATGTAGGGTTCCCTCAGTAAGTCCCTAGTTGAAGAAGTTGGTCCCCAGTACACCATCCTTGTCAGTCACAATGTAGGGTTCCCTCAGTAAGTCCCTAGTTGAAGAAGTTGGTCCCCAGTACACCATCCTTGTCAGTCACAATGAAGGGTTCCCTCAGTAAGTCCCTAGTTGAAGAAGTTGGTCCCCAGTACACCATCCTCGTCAGTCACAATGTAGGGTTCCCTCAGTAAGTCCCTAGTTGAATAAGCTGGTCCCCAGTACACCATCCTCATCAATGACAATGTAGGGTTCCCTCAGTAAGTCCCTAGTTGAAGAAGTTGGTCCCCAGTACACCATCCTTGCCAGTGACAATGTAGGGTTCCCTCAGTAAGTCCCTCGTTGAAGAAGTTGGTCCCCAGTACTCTATCCTCATCAGTGACAATGTAGGGTTCCCTCAGTAAGTCCCTAGTTGAATAAGCTGGTCCCCAGTACACCATCCTCATCAGTGACAATGTAGGGTTCCCTCAGTAATTCCCTCGTTGAAGAAGTTGGTCCCCAGTACACCATCCTTGCCAGTGACAATCTAGGGTTCTCTCAGTAAGTCCCTAATTGAAGAAGTTGGTCCCCAGTACACCATCCTCGTCAGTCACAATGTAGGGTTCCCTCAGTAAGTCCCTAGTTGAAGAAGTTGGTCCCCAGTACACCATCCTTGCCAGTGACAATCTAGGGTTCCCTCAGTAAGTCCCTAGTGGAAGAAGTTGGTCCCCAGTACACCATCCTTGCCAATGACAATCTAGGGTTCCCTCAGTAAGTCCCTAATTGAAGAAGTTGGTCCCCAGTACACCATCCTCGTCAGTCACAATGTAGGGTTCCCTCAGTAAGTTCCTAGTGGAAGAAGGTGTAGGACTGTGATATGGTGTATTCATCAAGTAAGGGGACAAGGCAAGACATAGTGTCTGTGTGCAGGTACTTTGGGACAATCAGGACCAAATCCAACGAAACTATATCCTCCATCACACACTCGGAGCAGATCATTGTCTGATTGTGTGTTGTTTCGTTTCCAGGTTCAGTCCATACTACAGGACCAAATCCAACAAAACCATATCCTCCATCACATACTCCAACAAGATCAACCCAAGGAAGATCTTGTGTACCTATGATCTCCATGGCCGCTGTAACGATGACAAGTGTACTGGGTGAGTATTGGGTGTGTGGTGCAATGAGCATTGGCAGGACATACTGGGTTTTGTTTTTGCGTAATAATTTAGTATATGTAGTTGGATATATTGGATGTCCTGAATAAATTACGTGTATTGTATGTCATAAATACATCATGAATAAGGCTTTCATGGATACATTCCAAGTATCGGGTGTCATTCATACATTATAAGTATTGGGTGTCATGGATACATTATGTGTATTATGTAGACTTGATTCTACATATTTGAACATAGTAAAATGAACAGTTTATCATTGTGTCTGTTTCTTCACTCAGCCAACACGAGCGAGACTTCAAGTTGTCAGAACGAGAGGTGCTTGTGGATTTGTTGTCCTACTGTCCCAAACTGGCCGGGGTCAAGAACACTTCTTCACAAGACTGTTCCAAGTCTATAGGTAAATTCATGTTACGGAAACGGATTCTAGTTGAGCACAAATAACTTTGTCTGTCTAAGTCTTTGACATTTTGACTCCATAATGTTAAGACCACCTCTGTGGTCTAGTGTGTGGAACATCTGCCTGGAGGGTATAATGTTGGTGGCTTGATCTAGGTCCGGATGAAAAAAACAAAAACGCACTCATTCAATCATTCACTCACTCACTCATGCACGCACACCTCTCTCTTTCTCTCTGTGTCACTCTCTGTGTCTGTCTGTCTCTTTCTCTCTCGATCAATTTACAACAACATTCATTCACTCACTTGCCTGCCTGACTCACTCATTGAGGCATGTAGAAAACACTGTAATTAGCTATTATTATATTATTATTATGTGAGTAAACATGATGTTATTGAACTGAATTATGGCTTATAAAACTGAAACACCACCTGTTCTGTTTACCTCAGGTACTTACATAGATAATCTAGTCCGTCAACACGAGGGTCAGATGACCTCTGATCAGTTGTGTCTCCTGCTTGCATCCAGAGTCACAGAAGAAGCCAACAAAAGTAGGTGTCTCCTACAACCTTCTCCCCCAACTCTCCACCTAGTCCTGCCTTGTGGGTCTTTTGTTGGTTCCATGCTCACTTGTAGTCATCATGTTTAATAAGGCAGAGGGATTAAAATAACCATGCATATCTGATGGTGCTTTGGTCTGAGGGGCTGTAATCTATTGTACAGAGTTGCTACTTTCTCTGTACACACAGATTGTGGGACCCAAATTTTTATTTATCCTGTTAGCAATCCCAGGGACCCGTTCCACAAAGTAATCCTAGCACTAAGGTGATCGTATCTCCCACACCCTAACATAGACTTATGACTGTTCTAGTGGTATCATTGCATTGTAGACAAGTTCCTGGTCTGTCAGTACTATCCTATCGTCACATGTTTTACCAAAGTAGAAAATGTCCTGAGCCTTATATCATGCTGATTTGTTGTGTTAAAACAAAATGTATGTTCAAAACGTCATTCCACCCAACTCATTCACTATAACTATAAGATCTAATAAATGGTACAGTTTTACTCCAGAATAGCATGAAACTTTTCACTTCCTTATGATGGTAATATCACTGTGCTTATGGATGGTTGTGTGACGTTTTCTGCCATATGTGTTGGCGCGGTCGGGTAACCTAGTGGTTAAAGCATTCGCTCGTCACGCCAAAGACCCGGGTTCAATTCCCGACATGGGTACTATGTGTGAAGCCCATTTCTGGTGTCCCCTGCCTTGATATTGCAGTAATATTTCTAAAAGTGGTGTAAAACCATACTCACTCACTGCCATGTGTATCAATGTTCAATGTCTTATAGCTATTGTCTCTTTTACAGACCGTCCACATACCATGTTCTTTGATCCTCGGATATGGAAACCTGCCCAGGACCAACCAGAGAGACAGGAAACAGTGTCAGAGTTCAAGGGCAAAGGGTCAAGGTCGTTAGGTAAATTGGATAAGAGTATTCCTTGAACAAATTGTTTCTTGAGTAACAGATAAATCATCGTTATCAAATCCTTGTTTCAATTTTACTAACATAATATATAATTTTCAGAATTTCTGAACAATCCAAGTCCACCTGACCGAGACAACATCTTGTGTGACGAGGATGTACGCTACTATGGTGGCAATAACACTGAAATCCAAACAATGGAGACGGCTGTGATGGAGAACCCTCAGGATGTTCAGTTGTGGCTGAAACTGGCCCAGAGGAAGCTGGGAGCAGACAAGTGAGTACCTTGTATGGCACATGTGTTTGTTTGTTTGTTTGTTTAACACCACACTCAGCAATATTCCAGCTATATGATGGCAGTCAGTAAAAAAGAGTTGAGTCTGGACCAGGCAATCCAGTGATTGACATCCGAGCGTCGATCTACGTAGTTGGGAGACGATGACATGCATCAACCAAGTCACCGAGCTAGATGACCTTGTATTGCACTTGTCAACAGCATTTCTATTAGTTGATGTTTGTTTATTGCTTGGTGTAAAGATTTGCCTCATCCCCATTTCACAAATATTGAATAAAATAAAAATACATTAAAAACAGTATTGTTTCTTCCTGAAGAGTCTTACACATTATGTTTAGTAATAACAAGAGGAATTTGCAAAAGGAATGAATTCTTTGATTTGATGGTCAAGAATCCGGAGGCACGGGGGACCCAGTCATCTAAGGCACGACCATTTGTTTTCAGTCAGTTTGTGGGATTTCACTTTCAAAATTTAAGTAGTAGATTTGATTCGAGTCCCTTACTGTGAGAAAAGTCTGAGAGTCATTATGTACCTCGATCACGTTAAATAAATAAGGGAGCCAAGATTACAAAACAATTTTGTCTGTTTGAGTTTCAAATTATTCTGATTGTTTCTAGGTATGGTTGGCACCTTACCTGTGTAATTGTTTGTTTCGTCAAAGAAAATTATGACAAGTGCCTTTTGTTACATCAACATATGAAAGGAGGCCATGTATAACTCACTAAATTGAAATGTGCCTTACTTTGTGCAAGAACCTTTTGGTAAATTCTACCATTACCTGACATTTAAGCAGTTTGTGGAGAAGATGGTTGCAAGGCTATTGCCAATGTTGAGAATCTTGTCAAGCTAGAAACATTGCTGTTTGTGAGTTGTAATCAATATCATTGGTCAGACTCAGAGCACTTGCTGGCATAGCTCTCCCTGGAGGCAGGCCATGGTTTGATATTTGGTTGAGAATGGAACAACAATTCACACTGGTCGTATGTATTCATGTATTCAGATTAGTCTTCTTGTCCCCCGCCGCGCGAAAGCGTGAAGCGGGGGATATAGTATTCACGACTGTCCGTACGTCCCACCTGTTTGTTGCCGCGATATCTCAAGAACTAAACACTGGATTGTCTTCATATTTGGAACTATGGTGTATATACAGACTCCGCAGACACCAGTCGGTTTTGGTGACCTTGACCTCATTTTCAAGGTCACAGCAGGCAAATCTGCTTTTGGAGTTGGAAAATGGTGTTGCCGCGATATCGACAGTAAACTACGGTTATAACGAACTGACCAATATAACAAACTTATTTTTTAGCCTCGGTCGTGTCTTGCATATATGCCGTATAGATGCTTATAACAAACTACAGTTATTACAAACTAAAAATAAAGGTCCCTTTGAGTTCGTTATAGCCGTAGTTTACTGTAATAACAAACAACCCAAGGGCACTTTGTTTGGTATCCGAGCTAAATCACTGCATCTCCAGAGTTTCTGGGTCAGAATAGGCCTCCAGTCCCTAATATTTCTGTTGATTGATCGGTTTCAGTTTCTTACCAAGGAATCGACCCTGAATTCTGTAATTTCTTCTTATGACTGGTTAATTTGTTCATTTATATGAAATTATGTGTGAGGACCAAATTGAGGATAACAGGTATTAAAACACTGAACTCTGATAAGGGACCAGTTCATGGTAATGTAGGGTAAAAAGCCTAATAACTAGTTGATATGTTTGTGTTGCAGATTATGGTATTTTTATGATTTTGATAAAATATTTATTGTTATTTTTATGATGGATACAGAATAATAATGCTCCAGATTTCTGTTCCTGTCCTCATACATCCTGTTCTCAATGGTTTTGTTTCCGGGATATAGCTGAAATATTGATGATTGCAGCGTAAAACAATAAACAAACGAAACAAACACCTTTCATAGTATTAAGAACAACTTTGTTGCCCTTTTGGTGATTATATTTTTATCTTCTAATTTATATTATATACCCAAAACATTGAATATTTGTCATAGGAAAATATAGCTTTAAATGCACATTGCCCGCAATTGAAATTGTATGATTTGTACATGTAAAGTTTTCAAAAGACTGAAGAACCATTTGAAGAAGAATTTCTTTTTTTTAACAACTCAATAATAGCACCCTTTGAAAAGACTTGTTTCCATCCTCACCTGCTTATATGATCAAATCTATGAGACATAGATGTCGTCATCCCACTCTTGTAGAGAAAGGCTGTCTGCTTTTAAACCATTGTTCTCACCATCTTGGTTGTGTTCTTGGTGGGTGTGTAGCATTGCTCTATTATTTTACATATGCCTAGAAACACAACTAGAATTCTCTATGTCTGCTCCAGCTCCCATGACATGGCAAACAATGCAACAATTGACTTATTCCTGTCTTCAAGTTAATTGTTTTAATCCTCTGTGCATATGTGCCATAGCCGCTTCATTTGGTATCAGCACAGAAATGCAACCCAAGATTCATCTGCCTGCTTGAGATTTTAACATCAGGAAAAAATCTCCAGCTTGTGGGTTCTTCCTGTTTTTTGGCTTAACTGTTATCATTCATATCCTTAACTAAACACAGAAAAGTGGCAAGGTCAGGGCTTTGCGTCTAAATAAAACACCTCGGATGTGTTAGGTCGATGACAGCTAGTCGTGTGATGTGTGTGGATCGACCATCATTTGCATGGTATTTTTACCTAACGGGATCACAGTAGGAACTGTGTTTGATCCTGAGACCAGAATGTTGTCCGTCTTGCTCTGGGTTTACTGACTTATGTTAGCAGCTGAAAAAGATTTGTTGATGTGGTAACTTATCAGATGCAGTGACAGGACGGATAAATGCCTATTGTATAATGCATTGTTGTTTGACATCGTGTTTATGGCATGTTTTCCTGATCACTGGAAGATATGTCTTCAATGCTATTGTGTTGAAGATGGCTTTTCCTGTTTTCAATGGGAAGCGTATGTTTGTTTTCCCAATACGCAGTGCACACGCCTCATTGCATTAGAACTCAAACACGATCACACCGTCCTGTCTGCATACTGCATAGTGGAGAAAAGCTTTGCAAATGGAAATCATAACCAGTGTTCGAAATAAATATTGTCGAGTTGTCCTTGACATTGTAACATTCATGGTAGAGTGAGTGAGGCAGTATTCCAGCAATATCATAGTAGGGGACACCAGAAATGGGCTTTAGACATTGTACTCATCTCGGGAATAGAACCTTGGTCTTTGGTGTGACAAGCAAATGCTTTGGCCACTTGGCTGTCACACCAACCCCTTTCTGTTAGAAGTTAAATTTTGGGACCCCTATATTCAAATATTATAACAGCAAAATGCTAGAATCCCTGATCCCTGTAATTTCTGACACTGATAATAATTTGCGAGTAAAGTGATGAAAACATTAAACTTCTTAAAGGTTTGAAGACTGTAGAAAACTGAAGAGTGTACAAAGAGCTTAGATGAGACTAATTGATTTTTGTGAAATCTAAACATTTTTCAGTTACATGTATTATCATTCTGCCTGGCTGAAAGAAGTTCTTGTTTGACTCTCTGCAACCATTTTTCCTGTTTGGTAGTGAAAACAAATACATGCTAAGAAAGTAACTTTCATCACCTTTTTAGTTTTCATAAATGTATGGTCTAGTTCCCATTTGTCTTGTCTTGGGGAGGAGATTGCAATACGGGAGGTTGATAATAGAGCTGGTACCACTTTAAATTCTTCCCTCCTCATGCTGTGGTGGAAGGTAATTCAACAAAAACAAGGAAAATGCTGATGAAACTGGTGTCAGTGTTGTCTCTGTGTTTATAATACATCTGATACCTTGTGCTCTATCACCTAACGTGGGAAGTCGTGTACAAACAACAATAGTTGCGGTGATTCACCCTCATGCTGTTCCTTGACAGACTCCATGAAGGCTATCGGAAGGCTCCAGGAGTTGTTGCTGTTAAATTCCATGTCGTCTGGGAATCCTGTTATACTTCTTGAGATGTTTAAAGTTCACCGAGATCTTTCTGTGGTCCTGTTTTTGTTCCTGTTTTCAACAATGGACCATCTTGACTTTAAAAAATCACTTGAATTAACAATGGCGGAAAGCATGAAGTCATTTCAGGGGGAACAACTCCTGTTTGACACAGATTTCTTTTGGCAGTGATGTGGAATTAATGCTCTGCAGCTGTAGAGAAACTCTATATGTGTATCTTTCTTTTTCATCAGACTATCCCAATACCATTTTTTTCTTCTCATTGATATTCTTTCCTATCCAATGTACATTAACAAAGGAAATGCAGAAGACTGACGTTAAGGGAAGACGAATGTAAATATCCCCGGTTAACTTTAGAATTGTTAGATAGAACTTGGTCGTTTAAATAGTTGTTTTTCAGTTCATTCTATTTAGCCTTCCTTGATGCTTACTAAACACGCTAGAGAGACGTCTCAAGTTATTTTAGACAGAATCTAATTTCTAAGAAAATTTTGGTTGTGTGTCTTGTCTGTCAATTAAAACAAAAAGCTGCCTAAACCCATCATTCTTGTCAAAGATTGACATGGTCCACACATGCAGCAAATCAATTCCTCCACAAACCTGCTATATTGTTTTTTGTCATTTCAGCCAAGGCAATTAAAAACCTTTTTCATGGGAAATATATCTTGTTGAGAATAAATCTGAGTTCTATTTTTCCCCTAATGAAAATGTTATAGCTTGTGAATCTTTTGATGATATGCAAGCTTTTTGCCCTACCTTGTCTGTTGCTCTCAATCTAGTGGTTCATTAGCTTCCTCATCAGGCACGACTAGCTGCTAGATACTTATTTTTTTATTCGAGGGAATTATTGCCGTGATAATTGCTGTTTGCTAAGTTGGTCATGCAATATGTAGATAATATGTTTATAATTATCCCCCGCCCAATGAAGTTGGCGGGCGACACAGAAACTGGCTCCCTCCCTCCGTCCGTCTGTACGTCCGTGAGTCCGTCACGTTTCGTCTCCGGAGCATAACTCATAAACCGTTCAATATTTTTTCATGAAACTTTGCAGGTCTGTCAGGTACATGCTGAACTGGTGCCTTTTGCTATTGAGAAATTTCAGAAATATTTATTTTTTACGTTTCCATGGCAACAAGATGGACTCTTAGGTTCCAAACTCATCTCTTTTTTTACAATTTCCATGACAAGTTCCACCTCGGTAAAAAAAGGTTTAGGGTTTGTTTAGATTTAATTATGTCATAAATTCTGCAACAAGGGCGGGGGATATAGCCACGTTAGTGGCAAACTCTTGTTCATTATGTATTAATCTTCAAGCATGTCAAGCCAGACATGCTTTTCTTGTTATATAGATGAGCTAGCCTATCCTTCATTATAAGTAAATGAGATAAACAAATTTAAAGTATATCTGTTTGATTATCTGGTTGTTTTTTTTTATATATATTTTTTTTTCTTCTTCTCAGGAAATTAACCTTAAATCAACAGTAAGATTTTTAATATTTACTTTTCCCCCACCTGGAAGCAGGATATTGACCATTAAAATATGCACCAAATAAAATAAATGACAAATAAGAAAAATATAAATATTTGGAACAAGAAAGTAATTTGTTTGGACTTAATTTGGGAAAACAAAATGTTTAGGAAGCTGCCTAATTAATGTCAAAATCTTGCTATGCCAGAAAGGAAACAAGTATGTAGTTTGAAGGACATATGCTGTTTTAGCTCTGTTGATAAGCATTGAGTAGTGCCATAGAAATTAAGGGGGATCCTGTTGTCCATGAGGTTTTTAGCTGAAGTATTTGAATCTAAGGACCCCTTAAATCTCACATTTTTATCCCCGCCACAAAGTGTTCTTCCATCTGTCCATCTGTCCTTCCATTCATCCGGTTCTCAAAGCATACAATTTTTCTCAAAAACTATTTAAGTCAGAGAAATGAAATTTTGCACACTGTTGTTACTGGTCATGATCTCAAATGAGTTCGAGAATTGATGTTGTAAATTCAAATTTTTACAGAGTTATGGCCCTTGTTTGTGATTTTCACCTTGGTGCATACTACCAGAAATGGGGACAAGTTTTCTAAGAAACTACTGAAGTTACATGAATGAAAGTTGTCATGCTTATCTAAGAGATACTTGTCAAGACTGAGTTCGAAAATTGGTCCCGTCAGTTAATTGTTTACAGAGTTACGGCCTTCGATCCATGTTGTTTGTGCAATGGGGGCACGTTTTCTCAGAAACAACTGAAGTTATCTAAGAGATACGTATCAAGAGTTATTTTGTCCTGGGAAAGGGCATTTTGTGTGTATTAATTTCACATTAAATACTTTTTTCTGATGACCAAAAGCTGCCCAAGTGCCTATCTCTTATTAAGGCTTTATGGGGCCCTTTTTTATAGTTCATGTTCACTTCTTTGTGAACAAACAGACTTCTTATGTGCCTCATGGCGGGAGTAATGCTGTTTTCTTGTTTATAATTGGGTTATGACAAGGACTTGAATTTCACTCTCAATATCGACAACTGATTTGGGGGGATGTTGGAAGATGGCTATTACCACGGTAACTGTTCCATAATGAGACGATCAGGAATGAAATCAACCTTTGACATTGTTTTCATTGATACAACATGGTTTGACAACATTGATATGGTTCAAATTTGGATTCTTACATCAGGTGTGAAATAGTCCAGTCGGGTCCAGATATGACGATTGAAAGTGTTTGATGTATTACAATATGTGGGTCAGAATAGGTCCCAAGCTTGTTGTTTAAGTTGGGAAATGAGGAATGGGTGGCAGCAATGTATGACCCACATGATTGTATTTTATGTTGCCCAAACGATGTGGATCATTGCTCACTGACTGCCTCCGTAGTATAGTGGTAGAGAGTCCGCCTGGAAAGTGGAAGATCCTGGTTCGATTCCGGCTGGGGGCATGGGTGGTCCAGTCATCTAAGGTGCCGCAATGTGCTGTGCAGAGTTGTGTCCCTTGGGCATGCCAGAAACCTGATTGTAGGTTCAAATCCCGGTTCGCCCCGATTATGTTTCTAGGTTTGACAGCACCATACCTGTGCTTGTGGGTTTCACTGAAGTGGTAAACGTCTTAGACCTGTATCACTTGGGGCTTTCCTCCCACATTAAGCTGACTCGCCGCGATATAACTGGAATACTGTTAAAAGTGGCGTTAAACCAAACTCACTCACTCACTCACTCGATTCCCGGCTGCGTCATTCAAAAGACGTTAAAAAGGGGTAAAATAAGGACTGGTCGGCTCAGGGTCAGTATAGTGTGTCTGAATGGGGTATTCATGATAAACTGCGGCAGCAATTTTCTAGCAATCGGTATTAGTCAGAATGAGTACAAGCAGCCATGTTGCTATACAAGTGCAATAATCTTGAATGTGCAGTGTTAAAACAACATACACTCACTAACTCACTCAGCTGTGGGGATTAGGATGTAAATATGCTGTGGATCTCTTGACTGAATAAATGAAACATATCTGATTGAAACACCCTGTAGATACAGGGTTAAAATAGTTCCCCAGCAAGAAACCTGTGCTGGTTGTGAGACTAAATGGATCAGGTGGTCAGTCTTGGTGAATTGGTTCATTGTGTGTCACAGGTTTCCCAAGGCCTGAAGCACATAAAATCAAGTACTGGTTTGTCTGGTCCAAACTTGATTATTTTCAAACCGCCATCATTTATTTGGAATATTGCAGAGTGTAGCACTAAACAATAAATAAACAAAACAACAGGACCCAATATCCAATGTTACTTCTTTCTAAAGCAGTTTTATTTTCTGTTGCAGCTCTTCAGAAGCCAATTTGGACCAGGCCCTGAACGTTTTGGCACGTGGACTGGAGTCAAACAAGGACAGTGCGGTGTTGTGGCACCGATACCTGTCTCTGTATCAGTACCATCGGGATGCTGGAGACCTCCCACAACTCTGCCAGATGGCTCTGCAGCATGCTCCCTCATACCAAATATGGCAATTGGTAAGTACTTGAGGAAAACTTCATGTCATATGTTTTATTTAACCTTGTGAATATGAATGTTGTGGTACCTTAGAATGGTATGTCTTCCTACTTGTCTGGTAGGGTAGTGAAGTGGCTGAAGCGTTGGCTCACCCTGTCAAAGACTTGGAGTTTGATTTCCTCAAGGTACAGTGTCTTGGAGATGTTGGAATGTTTCTGAGCTCACTTGCTGATGGCCCTTACTTGCTACAAGGCATTTGGGATTTTCTAAATCTGTGACAGGTCTTTAGATGGGGAGCACTAATGGTGGGACTTGACTCGCCATAGGATCTCTGGACAGTGTTAATCCCAGTACCTCCTAACTGTCCTGAGAACTAACTGCAGTTGCTGTAAGTGGCTGCAGTTTGTGGCTTTTGACCCTGTTCAACAACTATCCAAGACTGTGACAGCAATCATACTGTGACATATATTTATAGTAGTCATTGCACTAAGATGCACAGATTGGGCCAGGATCCTTTGGTCGTGGGTTTAATCCCAAATTGACACTGATTATGTTTCCAGGTTTGTCAGCACTGACCTTTCTCATGGTTTCTATTGCATCACTTTTGGCTCTCCTTGCACATCATTCTGATATGCCATCACATAACTGTAAGACTACTTACTCAACCACTCAACCTCCCACTTTACCGCACAGCGACACACTTACTCACTCACCCACTTACCACACACCAACCCACTCACCCACCCACTCACTCACTCACTGACCAACTCACTCAACCATACACTGACCCACACTCACTCACTCACCCACCGACCCACCCACTCACTCACTCACCCACCGACCCACCCACTCACTCACTCACTCACTGACCCACTGACCCACTCACTCATCCATCTTACCACACACCGGCCCACTCACTAACTCACTGACTCACTGACCCACCCACTCAACCACCCACTTTACCACTCACTCAAGTCACATGTCAGTTGTTGCCATCAGCTCCCAGTCAGGATGATTTGCCGACCCATGACTACCTAACTCTTCTGCTAATTTCCTCCACTGATGAGATGCTATGCTCCCACTTTGCTTTGACTTGACAGGTGGTCTGTTCAACATAAATAAACCAATAATACAAAAACACCTTTCGGAAGAACTGATCTGTTGTTTTGTAATCATGTACAGGGAGATTTGCCAATGATAAACATAGTTAATCGGCAGGTTTTATTTTGTTATTTATTTTGGGAGCATTTGACATTCATTTATTACATTACTTATTGCATAGTTGGCTGTTGGCTCAATCTTGTTTCACATAACAAAAAAAAGGTTTATCTTTATGTTGGTGTGGCATAGCTGTTGTGAAATTTCACGATTTATGTGGAACCAACAGACCACCAAATTAATGCTTGTTTATATATTGTCCAATCAGATAACAATTCAAAACACATATATCATCTCTGGTAAAGAGGAACACTTTGAAATAACTTTCACCTCTTCAAAGAGTCTTGAAAAAAGTCAGCAGTGTGAATGTAAATCCAGTGGTGATGGACAGAGCACATGGCCATGCCATGAAAACTAATTGGTGTGTAAATAGTGGATGAGAAGTTACATGGGAGCAGTGGGAACTTCATGGCTTGGCTATCAGCTGCAGTGTCAGATCAGGTTGTTCCGATAAACTGTCTTGTGCTCCTTTGTCGGGCTCCACACTCTAAAACAACATGCCAGGGAGTGCTTCACTCCCCAGACACTTCCATATGGGGAGATAACTCACTGATTATGCTTGCATCTTTCATCTTCATCTGGTGATGACAGTACCTACATTGGATCTTCCTTCCCTGATACCATGTATCAAGTTCATATTTATTTATCTTGTCACCACTTTGATGTAATAAATCAGGTTACAACATAAATCATATTTTCTCAGTACTTCCTGTTTTCTATCTTTATCCTCCTGCTTTGAAAAAAACCCAACAGAAAATAAAGATGCTGCTGTCACTTGAAGTTCATTAGAGTTTATATTTTTGGGGGTAAAAATTAGCTTTTAGGAAATTTGGTTGTTATGCTATTCAGTGGATGTAATATGTGCTTGAGTTTTTATGTCAGAGCTGTGTAACTTTTACATTGTTGATCTACCGGAGAAGTATGCTTACATAAGCCAACAAATTGTGTTGATGTGTATGTTATGATCATGATGGTGATGTAGTAGACATTGGAGTTGCTCTTCAGGTCAGATTGGAGTTGTCTCCCCTTGGCCACTATCTTCACTGACCATCTTAGTTCATTCAAATAGAGAGGTCATTAGATTAATGTTTGTTTGCTGCCTCAGGGCCTTAACAGTTGCAATTCTTCAACTGATACAATCAGCTGATACCAAACATGAATAAATAGACAATAAACTGAAGGTGAGGACATCACTTTTAAAGATGATAATTTGTCATATTGTACCCCTGAGGCTAGAGGTCCTATTTCCTTCACAGTTTTATTCCCAGTAATCTTTAACTTGTCATTTTTTTTGCAACATTTGATTTGATCTGTGATACTGGGTTTATTTTATTTCAACAAATCCTTGTGTGTTGTTTACTTGGGTTGTCGTGGTCGATGAGGCTTGGAAGTTTTGCTGATTAATATGACACTCAATACACTGGTGCTGCCAGAGATTGTCATATCACGCCAATTAATATGATTAATCTTTCCTTTACCCCTGTAAAACTGATGCCAAAAAAGATAGTGGAAAATTGAGTTTTTTGTTCCTTTTTGAGATAAAGGCCCTATGTAAACTGCCAACAGTAACATTATCTCAAATCATGAAATTTTATCTGCAACCAGAAGAAGTGTGTTGTTCTAATTGAAGTTCTTTTTAGACATATTAAGCCAACGTTTATCCTATTATGTCAGTTTCTTTGAAAGCACATACCCAAAAAAATCTTTTAAATGATATTTTTCTTTTTCTTGAAAACCCAACTGGGCTCAAAGAAGTGCATCCAGAATCATTCATCATTTTCTGAATCAAGTCTTGAAGTAGTTTCTGGAAACAGGAGTTAGCCAGATGGTTACTGCACTAGCTTGTCACCCAGAAGGTTGGGTTTGATTCTCTATATGAATACAGATTCAATAGTTGGTCAGCTGGTGTCATGGGGCAGTGGGGTAGCTGAGACCCAGGTTCTATTCTCGTCTATGGTTAAATGTGTAAAGCCTGTTCACAATATGGCCAAAAGTAACTTTAAACCTTTTTCTATAACTCACACTTACTTTGTTGTGTTGGTCGCCTCTGCAATGGTTTCTGTAAAATTTACTTTTCTCCTGTTAGTGGCATGAACTTAAGCACTCGTCAGGCTTTTACAGGACACTAGCTATTGAGAATGGACACGGATAATGTGCATGAGTTCCATGAGACTATAAAAGCTTGTCTGTTCGAATCATTAAAACTTAATGTAAAAAATTATTTTGAAACATGTAGTTTAAATTTAACTGATATTTCTTTTCTGATAAAAAACAAAGTTCAGTCCAATTCCAATGTTTTTGTGACAAACAAGGAAGCCACCAAACTATTCAGCTTTATCAGATCATGCTTTTGATTAAAATCAAAATTAAAATTATAATTATTGAAAGTCATCAGTCGTGTGCCAGGTGTGGTCACTCTGAAGACATCAACAAGGTTGCAGTGATCACCCTCAGACCTCTATTTTCTTGCCTGAGACCCCCAAAGTTATTCCAAAGAGTCCCCAGGCCTGATACATGGCTGGACCCAGGTAAAGCCCTGCTCGTTCACTCCATGTCAAACAATGACAGTCTCCTGGTGGTTTGTAATGGAATTGTAAATAAAGAGCTGTCTGCGGTGGAATCCTCCTAGGACTTTCTCCCCATGCTGACATCCCCTCGTCTGTACATCAACAGTTTGTCAAGACCGCCCCCTACACCACACATGTCCAGCCCTGTAAAAAAGTTAAATCCGGAGTATAAAGTTTTCATTGAGTGTTGTCCCGGACCTCACAGCCAGTATTTGAAAATAATCTGCAGCAGCATGCAGTCAGCAGTATGGCAGCCATATGCTGACAGTGATGACTGGAAAGTGAGCTGTTCCTTTGTGATGGAACATTTACCTCGTAATGCTGTTTGGAGTAGGGATCAGTAAGTGAGTGAAAAGTTAACGTCGCATTGGCATTATTTCAACCATGTAGCAACGAGAGCAAATTTATGGGAGTACTGAATAAACAGTTGTTTACAAACACTCAAAAATATGAGTGGGGTAGCCTAGTGGTTAAAGCGTTCGCTCATCATGTCGAAGCCCATTTCTGGTATCCCCCGCAGTGATATTACTGGAATTATTGCTTAAAGTGGTAAAAAAATCATACTCACTCACTCATTAAAGTGTGAACTGGGGTGGTCGGATAGCCTAGTGGTTAAAACGTTAGCTTGTCACACCGAAGACCTGGGTTCGATTCTTGACATGTGTAAAATGTGTCAAAGTCATTTCTGGTGTCCCCCCGCAGTTATATTACTGGAATATTGCTTAAAGTGGTGTACAAACCATACACACTCACTCACTCACTCACTCACTCAAGTGTGAATTAAGCCTGTTCTCTACCGCTCTGTCCCTCTTTGTCAATTTTTGACCTGCCAGGCTGCTTATTACAGTGACTACAGTATTGATGTTTTGATGTTATGGTGTAATATGATCGAACTTGACTTTGTTTTGCAGTTGGTTGAGGTAAATGTATAGTTGTTGTAACACTCCCTGCTTGCTCTCACAAGTCCTGGTGTGTCTGGGACTAGTTCTTACATGCTGTAGTGAAACAGTTTACAGATTGCTGACAAAAAACACCATTACCCGACTTGATCTGGAAGGATGAATCACTGGCCTAAATTTGTAATGAAAACTGTGAAAATGTCAGAGAAACCACTTGCTGGTACTGATGGATAGTGTTATACCATGCCCGACTTTTCCAACTCTGTTTAATTAGATGTTTAGTATTCCTTGAAAATATCACTTGAATTCAGATTTAAAAAATGTGTGTTTATTTTTAGAAAGCATGTCTTGTTCCATGTTTGTCTCACTTTTAGTTTGTTTTTAGAATATGATTTTTCATAGCTCTGTGGCTGTTTGGTCATTGAGTTCTGTAACACCAAGATTCCTTGGTCCAAAAAGGACAGTTGTGGGGTGCACCTCTGCCTCGTGAATTGCAGCAGGTTAGATGCCTGTACCACCTACGTCACTTGTCAGTTGTGGTTGTTTGATCTTGACACTGGTACCATTGTTTCATCCTTTTAAAAACAGTTCAGTGAGTAAAATTGATGTTTTGTATATTTTCAACATGATGAGGCTTTTTTATTGTGATATATCTTTAGTGTTGCAGGCTACAATATCATTAGTTTATTTTTTATTAGATCACCTTTCTGAAAGTCTAATTCAGTAAGTGAGCTTTTGTCGTAGCCTGTTTGACCAGTGTGTGTTATCTGGCATCTGACGTGTGTTGTAAACATGTCTCCTGAGAAACAACCATCTTCCCGAGGCAAGAGAGTTAACTGACTTGTAGTCCAGTTTCCACCCTTGCCAAACTAGGCTGGTATTATGGAGTTACATTTTGGCTGGATTAACGAGTCTATGCATAGTCCAATCAAAATCGCGCACCAAAATCGAAATCCGGTTCGTAAACTGTCATGCAGAGTTCGGTCGATTGCAGGATTTGCAAAGAATGTGCATCGCCAACTCGTTGTCAACAGATATTTCCCAAATCTTTTCATGTTTTTAATCAAGGTGCTCACGTTATTTGATGTACTTCACGAAGTAAGAACAGTTTTATCACAAAATAGATCTTGATGGTCGATCAGATCGTCTTGACTGGGCGCCACCATTTTGTTTGAAGCAAATGCAAGTGATACGAGATGTGGAATCTGTTTGGTCCATATGGGAGAGGCATAGAATGGACATGGCTTGTAACAGCCACTGGTGGTGCTACGATTGAGCCCAGGAACTCCAGCCTAGTTTGGCAAAGGTGGAAACTGGACTTTTATAGTCATTTAACTCTCTTGCCTCGGGAAGATGAGAAACAACTTGACCAATAAAGTTGAAACTTCACATGCTTCTTTTCCTCTGAAATTGCCACACATAGGAGCTAAACATTGGCATGTATGTTTCTTCTTGTGATGACAATTTTTGTTCAAAATATTAGATTTAGTGTCCATTTTTCGACTGTATTGGTGTGGAAAATATTGCAGTATTGATGCTAACAAGAAATCTCTCTTTGTTGACAACAGAAACTTATGACATATATAGGTGAGCTACATTGCTGTGGCACTTATCCTCATAATTTCTTCACTTACACCGTAGATTGTTTGGGCCAGTGTATGTGCTGAGACATGACAGTTTATGTGTTTTAGTGATCACTGATATTGAAATAAGCTTGTGAATATATCATTCACATAAACATTTTTGCTATGAAGTATTTCTAAGGTTGTAGTAAAGTATTTGTCCACTTAAGCCAGCTTACATCATATTCAAAAATACACAAATAATCCAAAATGCCCAGTGCAATTTTAGACTGCTTGAAGATTTATCACAGGGCAATGAGTATGTGACTTTGAAGCATTAAATGTTTCCAGATGACATAAATGTGAAGTGTGTATTTCCGTGTATTAAGTAAATTAGAGAGGTGCTTACATGTAGTTGGAGATTTGATCAGACAGGTCTAAGCTCAGACTGTATGAGATCGGGAATCTAATCTCATTATCGCCACACATGTTCAAGTGCTGTAATCAAGTATGGCTTTTATGACATTCAATTCAAGAAACACGGACCAACATCAAAAGCAGAATATTCCGTAAGTTATCCAAAATAGATGCAATGTTTGTTTTCAGGTCCATATTTTTTGTTCATGTTCTTGAATTGCTTTCAGAAATATGTATTTAAATGTATGGCACTTTGATCTCTGTAGTGTTATCTTCGATCAGGTTCGATGCTGTATGCAAGTTAAATTAAATTATTTATTGCAGTCATGGTGTGATTAGATAAAGTTTTTATATGAAATATAACCCATGTTTTTCAGTGCATGATTTGGTCTTGTCTACATGAAAGCCCCGTTAGAGTAGGTCCCCAGCACTGAACTGGTTGTAAAAGGGAACGAAGTGGATAGGGTAGTCAGACTCAGTAACTTAAGTGAATGCATGTCATTTTACTCCGATGGCGTGGGCCGTTACACATGATATGAATCATTGGACTGTCTGGTCCAGACTTAGTTATTCAAGGGGGCGGTCGAGTAGCCTAGTGGTTAAAGCGTTTGCTCGTCACGCCAAAGACCCGGGTTTGATTCCCGACATGGGTACAATGTGTGAAGCCCATTTCTGGTGTCCCCCGCCGTGATATTGCTGGAATATTGCTAAAAGCAGCGTAAAGCCATACTCACTCACTCACTCACTTAGTTATTCAAAGGCTGCAATCATGTAATTTGAAAATTGCTGAGTGTGACATCATACTGCAAACAAATATGCTCACAAATGCATGACAAGTTGTGGAAATGGCAACATTCTTGTACTATCCTGTAGCAGGTTATGGGGACACTCCCCAATAGTTTCTTCCTGAGTGACTGTTCCATTTGAACCAACATAGTCGAGTCTAAGGAAGAAATATAACTCCTTGATTAATGTCTGCTGGCCTTCATTAAGAATATTTAACATTTTCTAAGATACATATCAAGTCGTTTGAACACTCCCAGACACGACAGTGTTGTGCCAGCACACATCCTTAACAGTATACTGTCGTTATGTCCTTTCAGTCAGAGTTATCTCCCTTTGGAACCCTTGGATTCCTTGGTCCATGTTCTTTATATTCTGATAACATCTTGGCAACCAATGTGGATGCGGCCATTACAAGAATCCTGAAAATATTCACTCAGAAAGGGAAACGTATTTCAAATTGACCGAGGGAAACGTATTTGGCATCAGGACAGTCATCACTTGTTTGTTAGCATAATTGTCTGTGTCTTGCGAGTTCAACTTACAGAATACAGAATAGAGCTATCCCTGTGAGGAGCTTGCTCTTGGTCATAGATTTGAATCCCAGATAATAATCATCGGTCTGTCAGCTAAATGCTGAATGTTGTCACCCAATGGTGACATCTATGATCTGTGTCACTGAGGACTCGCACATCATGAAGCTTATATATCCTGATGTAACTGAAGGACTCCTCAACCAATGTCATGCTCTTGAAATCCATATACAGCTTCTGGCTGGATTGTTGGACTTTGCAACTTATTTTGGTGCAGTTGTTTATGTAACATTATTAGATTTTGGCAGATGACAATATTGCATTAAAATTTTCAGTAGTGTTGGACTAGTGGATGATTATCTTAACACCTTCTTGGGGGCATGGATGGCCAGGTTGTCTAAACCATCGCAAATTCTCTGTGCAGAGTTGTCCTTCAGCCATGCCATAACCTAAGATCATGTCTTCCAATCCAGTCCAATGTTTTGTCAGCATCAATCCTGTGCTCATGTGTTTCCCCATAGCGGTAATTGTCTCAGACCTGCATCACTATGCTACGTCTCTCCCCTCTCCAATATCAAGCTGAGAGTGTGATATATCAGAAATACTGTTCAATGCAGTGTTAAACTACACTTTCTACCTCACTTTCAACATCTATTTCACTGCAGCAGGTAACCTAGGCATACCTTTCCTCCACGGTAAAGAAGAGAAATCAAACTCTACATCCTCATCAGACAATGCAACAGTTTGCTCTGCAGACTTCTTTTTCTCGCAGGTGGCGATGTGAACTTAGTGGTTTATGCGTTGGCTCATCATGGCGAGGACCTGGGTTCATTTCACCACATGGGTTCAATGTGTAAAGCCAATATCTGGTGTCCCCTGCCATGATGGGACTGGAATATTGGTAAAAGCGGTGTATAACCCAACACTCACTCACTCGTTTCCTCATTACCAGATAATCTAGTTGACCCATGTCTCCGCCGTACTCCACAGTTGCCAAAATAAACAGGAGAGTTCCGGGTAAGAAGCATCAAGGAGATTCCAGGCTTTGTCTGTTAATACTGTCCTGACTACACTTCCAGACCTTTGTGTCCCAGTGCATACGATCCAGTATGACCTTCAGCTGCAGATGTATTCCATCCTCAGTGAGAAGAAGGTACACAGTGAATGATGTGTTGTGTTTCCTTCGTCTGGCCTGTGTCTGCAATAATTACCAACACCTCCATGTTTGTTAACAGGCTGATACATAATTATTTTTTAGACTTGTCGGGGAGAAAGTTGGAAGTGTTTTTGTGCATGTTCCGTATGTTTGATGTAAGGTTCCATGTTACCTTGTGGGGTTTCAATATCCCTACCAGACTGCTAAGTGTAGGCAAATATTTGTATTTGGAGTGTTTTGGTTTCATGAACTCCTTTGTGTCTAATAATAAATCCTGTGCATGTTGAATCAATTATCTTGTAATCTGGACCATGAGAAGTTGTTTGTGTACTAGTCGTCTGAATATGAAACATGTCACACATGTCACAGCTTTTGTTTACAGATGGTCATTTAATCCCCTTTGCTTAAAACTGCCTCTATGGTCTTAATGATTTTGTCTGCATGGAGAGGAGAAAGTTAATGGTTCGATCCCCTGGCCGTGTCGTACCAATAGACTTTTTAGAGATAGTTCTTCTTGTTACCCTGCCTGTCACTTTGCATAAAGGGAATAAAACATTGACTTGTCGACTCGGAGTCAGCATACTGTGTCTCTGGTTATCCATGTTGAAGTAGAGCACTATAAAACTGGCATTACAAGCAGTCGCACACACGTTGCTATATGAGTGAAATAATCTTGAACAAGACATTTGGACCCCATTTCACCTCACTCACACCCTGTTGTTTAACAAAACTGTAATGCAGGACGTTGCAATATCACTCTTTGGTTTTTCTTTAACTTAAATAATATTTCATTAAATCCATGACTAGACTGTGAACTCAGATAATTTGTGGGCCAGAGGCACAGTGCAGTGTGTTTGCTTGTTGTATACTTGTGCTACTGGTTTGATTCCCAACTTTTTGACAACAAATTTTTATAAAGGACAGGGTATGGTCAAGGCTCTTTTTGTCCCATCAGCAAAATTTAAGAAAGAAGCAAAGTTTTGCAAAAAGTATTGAAAATAAAAAAAAATTGTTGGAATGAGAATTTGACGTCTTTCATTTCAACACTTGCAAATGTAAAAGTTTTTCAGATTGCATTACCTTATAATAATTGACCATGAGCAAGTCTTTGAACCAAGCTGTCTTTTATGGGGATATAGGTAAATGTAAAATATTTAGCTTTACATGCTTTGGTCTTATCAAGTATCCAAAACTTGGAATCATAAGGAAAAGAGTTCTGTAGAATATGTTTCATATCAGTATTTTAAAACTTTCCATAACTTTTAAATTTGACATTTTCAGTAGGCCCAAAAAGTCCCTTATCACACCTTATTCTTTGCTTAAAGTAACTGGACACTCGCACTGTCACTCAAGTTAATGTGTTGGAACCAACCCTACAATAGTACACCACCAATAAATTTAAGGGCTCTTTAGATCATGTAGATTGAAAATAATGGCTGAAAGCCTGGAAGACCCAGGGAACCCAAATCATTCAGAAAACAGTTCAAAACGGGTGAATTTGAGAATATTCAAGTGTATGAATATGAATTTATTTTGGAAAATATAAAATGTCTTTTCTCTATGACAGTTCATCCATATTTTGTGTTGTGGATGAACCTATATACATGTATAAGCAAGAAGGTTAATTTGGCATACAGTGTCAATATTTACCTTACATCAGAGAGTATCATCCTAATACCATCTGTCCCTGTTTGAATTATGTTAGACTAATGAGATTTCTTCAGTTAAGCAAAACTATTTCACAACCCATCATGTATCCTTCTGAGATCACAATGATTAGCTAAATTAGTCCATTCAGGCTGTGGACACCCCTACCCAAGCATGTCATAAGTCTATTTTGTTTTGGCAATTTTTGCTTGGGCCTCAATTCAGGCTTTGGTTCTGGGACTGAGATATCACCATTGTTGATTGTGGCGGTAACACCAGCTCCAAGTAACCTCAGGAATGTCGTCATTCCCCATCAATGTTTTCCCTCGGGCATCAGATGGTTGGTGTGGCTCTTGTTCTTAAAAACTTGTTTCTTTTCCATGTCAGTTGTAATAGGGGTAGTAGATTTCAAGGAAAGACTGTTCTGAAAATCATAATGCATTTCAGTGATTTAATTATAGGAGGCCAGGGGTCTTGGTCCTTATTAAGTATAATAGCTTTAGGGGTGTTTAGATTCAAATACATGTATTATAACTTAAGACCATAAAGGGCCCCAGGATCCTCTTTAATTTCTTACACTGTACTTTGCACTCATCTTATATGAGATGGATGCGATCTCAGAAACGGCACCTGTATGTGGTCAAAGTTATCAACAATGAAGTTAATGTTTTCAGTGTTTTAGTTAAGGGATTATTATTAGGTTTTGGGTGTTTTGTGTTTAAAAGGGATAGTCGGAATATATAACACCTTGTTGTAATGGGGTTTTTTTGTGGTCAGGAGTGAGGATGTGGTTGAAATTAATTACTAGCTCACTATTACATTAAGTTATTTGTCCAGGAGGTGCTGGAGGTTGACTTGATTAACTGATTCCATGAATCTCACAATAATGACTCGCACGCTACCACCCACACTCCCACACCCTCACAATCCCACGCCCCCTCCAAACAATCCAGATCTATTCTCAGGTTTTTGTGTCCCATAAGTCTGAAGCTATGCATCATCATAATGAAATATTTTGTGGTACTTGGAAAGTACATTCTTGAAATACTCAGACTATTTCATCCCATGAAATTTAAATCAGTCGACTTTTTTCACCATCTTATGCAAGTGCTTCAATAACAGAATTGTTGAGAAATCATATCACAGCATTTATTCTTTGATGAATCAACAAGCGCCCCGCCTGCCTCCATGGCTGTAGGGCAAAGCCCGGATATTTGTCCATAGTCTTGTTCACCATGCGATAAGTGTGTTTGGCTGTTTGCACATTTATCTTCACATTTGTCTATTCAATATCTATATCAATGCAGGACAAATTCGAACAGTCAAGGCACGTTTGTGTGGCTTTTTCGGGTATCAGTATGAATGCAATACTTTGTACGTCTCAAACAGTTTGTCATGATTTAATAAGGAGGGTTACACCTATGAATACAGGCTGTCACTGTTATGCATAATAATCAAGCTGTTAGGTGTTTCAGTTGCACGTGCATCTGTCGGACTTGGTATGCATGATGTGCGAATGTACTCGATAATCTGTAACTGAAAATAGTTTCGCTGTTGACATGAAATAAACAAGTGTGTTGTACAACATCTGAGTAAATAGTTCTCTTTATTAATATTTTGTAAAACCTTATTTTAGATTCGAAATCTTCCAATGGAATTTGATTAAGATTTAGCATGTGAAGGTGTAACTGTTTAATATCAGTGCTTCAAATAGTTCTTTCTGCAATAAGCATGACAAGTGTTCCAAGAAAATATTTTCGTTTGATGAAACTGTTAAAGAATAAGACACTCTCGAGATGAAAAGCCCTATTTTGGGAATCTCTTTGTCAAATGGGATGCGACATTATCGCATTAGTATTCATACAGAAACCTGATACGTTTGAAATATTGAGATTTAAGTTTTCGTCCGTCTCATATGAGGACCTTGGTGGATAAGATGTTTTGTCAATATTGGTTTTAGTTGACAGGTATCTCACATAATAAGGCATTTGCCCTACGTATTTGAAATGTTAAATGTGTTTAATCCTAGTGTGAGAGTAGATGCTAGACGTATTTAACGACAGGGAAGATTGCATCTTATCAGTTTTAGCCCCCGTTTACCGTTGGATGTTAACACAGTATTAGGGACATGATGTTAATTCATTGAAAGCATTCATAAATGAGGTAATAGATTTTGTGTGGATAGTCCTCTCCGTGTCATATGACCTAACACTACACACACATACGGTTCAGTGTACATATATGTACACCGAGCTTCCACTCTTCTCTTCCTCTTTCCAACTCCGACATCTAAACCTTTGTAAGTGCTTAAACGAGCAGAGGTATTCAAACCAGCCGTTTGATCTCTGTCAACTAATACATATGTTTTGTAGTCTGGGAAAGATGAGGTGCATATCTAATGTTTGCATTGCCTCTTGTATAATTGATTTTTCTCTTTCCGAATTCAGTACCCTCCATATTCAATATTACTGTCCTGTTAGTTGTATTGTTAAGGATTTGATTTACATGGGTAGGTTTCCACATCAAAGTGGGCCTTCATATTTGAGAGTTTTTCACGTAATTTGATATTTATTTTGAATCAATCTGTCAAGATTAAAGTTCAAATATCAGGTGGTTGCTATGTTGTGTTGAGAGACTGTTTTGATGAGTTGATTGTAGTGGGCAGAGCACCAGTGAAAAGCTTGGTATATGTTTACCATGACATATCATTAATGTGTTTGCCAAGTACAACCCCTGACAAGATTTCACACACCTGCATCTGAAAAAGATGTCAAGAGGTTAAATTTATAAAAAATATGTCACATTAACAGCTTTTTTTGAATTTATGACTATAATAAAATACATTAAATATAGGGCAGCGGTGGTTTCTTAGATATATGAACTATTTTTTGTGTGCTCATTTTACCCTGTCTGAACAACAAGTAAAAACAGTTGTTGATGCTACCCACGTACATTATTACAGTAAAATAACCTCATTTGTGGTGGGGAAATATTTTTTTTTATTGGCACACGTTTGATGTTAATAGTTTTGCTTGGATTATTTGATCAACCCATGGCAAAGACTATGGTAGATGTGTAACTGGTTGTAAATAATTGCATGATAACTTGAAGTTGTTCTCGTTTCTCCTTTGATATTTGTTTTCGTTGGTGATTTTTTGTCAACAGACCTGACAGTTTCTTTAATCCAGGGTTTACCGCTCCCCTGTAGCTTACACTGTCATAAAAGATAACAGGGTTTGAAATAAAAGAGTCCTTGTATTAGAGTGCCAATGGCACAGTTATTAAAAAAAGCATTGTTAAAATATGTTTCTGGTGCTTGTAGGGTGAAGTTAGAAATCATACTTTTTGTAGTAGACGTACCTTGTGGCGATTTATAGTATTTGAAGCCAGATTAGTGTGCTATTGCATGAGTAAGATGGACAAACACATGGTAAATTATGACCCTTTGAAACTGCTTGATGCTATGATTCATGAAATTAACTTGAAATTCAGAAATTAAGGGTGTTATGAATCTCATGGTAGATGGAAAGGAAGTGGGCAAACTTTCTATATTACATCTCCTTATTATCTAGGTCATGGTAAAAAGACATTCATCTTATTTGTAGATGGATAAATAATATTCTTGTTGGCACATTTGAATTCCCAAAGGCACACCTAAACGTCTTTATGAGTTGTGTGGCACACTTGTAAAGACAACATTTCTTGTGGGTATTTTCAGAGGGACCTGGGTAGTTTGAATTTTGCCTGCGACTTGCATGCTGTTGTGATGTGGGAATTCCGGGACATTAATTCTATTATGTAATGTTTGATAGGGTTGGGTTATTATCCCCTGCATAAAGTGGCAGGGGGATATAGGAATGGGTGCAGTTTGTCCGTCATGTTTCATTTCTGGAGCAGAACTCAAAACCATGAGATATATCTTAACCAAACTTGGCACATAGATAGGTCTAGTGGAGAACTGGTGCCTTTTGATAGTTGTGATTTTTGAAAATTTGTTTTTCGAGTTTCCATGGCAACAACTTTGTCTTGAAAATGGCGGTAGTTTGCCTCACAACCTGGGGATGTGAGTATTTCATGCTTATTGATGAATACTCTAAATATGGTGTCAACCAACATTAACCCACTTGTATGTGTATTATTCAAGAGCTGCAGAACATGCTGTTGATGGCTGTCATGTGCTTCCCTTAATCCTAAAACGTCTAAGAAAACATCTTGTATGTATTTCTACCATGCTATATTTGTCAAAGTATTGTGATTGTGGTGGAGTAGTCTAGTGGTTAAAACATTAGCCACGCACGACAAAACCCCTGGGTTGATTCCCTATATGGGTACAATGTATGAAGCACATTCTTTGTGTCACCTGCCATGATATGGCTGGAATATTGCTAAAAGCAGAGTAAAAACTTAGTGTCCAACTTTCTAACTGTTCATTCTGTCTATCAGCCATGTATTACCCGAATTTGTCTCCTTTGCAGTATGCTGAGACTGTTAGCAACTTCCAGAGGAGGGATGAGATTTGTGAGAAGACCCTGGAGTTCCTGAGGACCAGATCCACAGATATCCCTGTGAGCAGACGGTCACACCAGATCCTGGAAACACTGTTGTACAAGACAACTCTAGTTGTGCAGTCGGGGAGGTACAAGACTGGACTCACATACTTACAGGTAACTGCAATCCACGACTCATACATTCTTGTGCTCTTATGTATTGTGTGCTTGTGGGTGCCTGGATGGCCCAATTGTCTTAGGCCCAACAATTGGATGTGTTGTCTATTCTTTAGGTGTGCTTGATACCTATGGTCAAATGTTCAAATGCTGTCTTTGTTCTGATTATGATGTTTGATTTGGCAGAACTAAACCAAAACTCATAGGTTTCACCAAAGTGGTATATGTATAAGACCTGCATCACTTTGGGCTTTCCTCATTCCTCAAGCTGAGAGGTTATGATATAATTAAAATACGGTTCAGAGAGGCATTTCACTAAACTCACTTCCTGTTTTGCATATGGTAAGGATCGGGGTAGAATAGGTCTTCAGCAACCCATGCTTGCTGTAAAAGGTGACTATGCTTGTCGTAAAAGGTGACTATGCTTGTCGTAAAAGGTGACTATGCTTGTCGTAAAAGGTGACTAACGGGATCGGATGTTCAGGCTCGCCGACTTGGTTGATGCATGTCATCAATCCCAATTGCGTGGATTGATGGTCATGATGTCAATCACTGGATTGTCTAGTCCAGACTCGATTATTTACAGACCGTCGTCATATAGCTGGAATATTGCTGAGTGCGGCGTTAAACAACAAACCAACCAAGCATATGATAAGCAGAGTGGTAGGTATGAAGCTGTCTACCTTGGATGTTGGCCCGTGAAGATCAGGGTTTGAATAGGTCTTCATCAACCCATGTTTGACATGAGGCGACATGGTTGTCGTAATAGGTGACTAACGGGATTGGGTGGACTTGCTCACTTGATGCATGTCGTCTCATCCCAATTGCGTGGTTTGATGCTCATGTTATCAATCACTGGAATGTCTGGTCCAGACTTGATTATTTACAGACTGGTGTCATATAGCTGGAATACTGCTGAGTGTGGGGTTAAACAACAAACAAACGTTGGTTGTTATTTGAATATGTATTAAGATTGTGGAGATCAAGAATTGTCGAGAATTTTAGGTAGAATAGGTCCCCATAAGTTGGCCATAACTCCAATTTTGGACTGATTAATATGTTATCTTACCCCAGTGGTATTGATCAATGCTCATGCTGTCAACCACTGGTCATGCATGGTCCAGACTTGATTATTAACAGAGAGTTGGTTTTAGTTAAGGCTGGGATATTACCGACTACCAAAGAGAAGCACATGCTCAGAACAGAACAAAACTTTATTTACGCTCAGGCCGGGATCCTCGGCATTTGATATACAAATTTGCAAACAGTAAATACACAAAATGGATGGATGGTTTACATGGAAGATTTTACAGTTTTCATAATGACATTACAGTATGTACAGAGTTTCTTAAAAACATTTACTTTTTTACAATTAAAAAGTTCTTTAAATTTAAACATAATTGGGTTTTTAGCATATGAAATTGGAACATATATTTTCCGTTGGGGTTTAAAAGCTGTCAAATCACATAGCAGGTGCCAGAGATCAACACATTCATCCACTCACTCACTCGTGTAAAAAACGGTTTACCTAGTTCATAATAATAAATATCATAATATAAACTGAACGCTTTAAGTGGGTATATTATCAAGGCCTAAAAGATATTTACGACAGTGGTAAATTGCGGCAGTAAAAGCTATCCTCGTGGAACAGATGTAAAACCTATGTTTGTAATGAGGCAAATTATGATGCATGTTCTGTTAAATTGTTTCTTTCATGTCTGTCTGCCTCTTGGTCTGGCCTCCCATAAGTATGCAGCCTGTGAATATATTGCAGAACAGCTCCTAATGTGCTCAGATTGTTATTGGCACAAACTTGCACCACTGCATTCAGGCTTGATGGAAACAATACTGGGGGTGGGGCATGAATGCATTGTAAACTCTGCTGGCGGATTTGTGTTTGACACTGGGGCAGAAACAAGATCCCAGTATACTTCACAAGTTTGTCTAATGTCATGCACAAGTCAACTTGGCCGACGCTTTATGTACATGATGTAAGAAGAACAGGAAGCGAAGAGAAACAGTAGTCAAAGTTGTGCACTGACCTTCGCCCATGCCCCATCCCTCATTTCCACAACCATTTTCGACTTTCATAAATGCAAATCCTGGATTAAGTCCGTCTGGGATGTTTTTTGAAGATGAAGAATAGATGAATTAACTTGTGTCGAGATGTTAAACATGATCTGCCTAGGACTCTCATCAAAGCACTCTCAGCACAGACCTCCATTACATTGGGCAGTCTGTGAACGCCTGCCACACATGATCGGCATATCGGGATCTCATTTCTGTATCTGCCTGTATTTGATGTGCATCCGATTTCACGGTGTCACCCCCCACAGCCTGCATGTTCTTCAAACACAACCAACACCCCTCATCCCACCCCCTGTGGGTGTTATTGTTAGGCTGGGACTTCCTATGGCAGGGCTCCCCTTGGTGTGTCTCGAGTACACAGGGCATCCCCTACAGCCGGTTCTGTTGTCGCCACTTGCATGTGTTAAAACATGCTTGTTCTGTCTGGAACATGTGTTGCCAAAAACACAAGCGTTTAAAAAATTCTGTAAAATATTTACGTTTTTAACCTGTGATCTGAGAAAAGAATTGGCAAGCTTCTCCCGGGTAATAAATTAAATGTGTGGATGTGTATATGATTTTCATAATCATGTGCTGTTTAAGTTTGGCAAGTTGGAATGTTTAGTTTAGGCTGCATTAAATTGTTTTTGTTTCATGTTCATGATTTAAATATGCATTAGTCTACAGTGATTGTTTCTTTCTGATGATAGTTGTCAACCAAACAAAATGTGCTGCCAGAAAAGGATTTCTGAGATGTTTTATTCTTTTTTTGAAAAACTAAGAAAAAAAAGGTTTTGTTGTTGTACAATTTAAATTATTTAATGCTTTGTTCCTTGTAGATGTTTGTTGTTGAAGGCTGACACTTGCATTCCACCTATTTTTAATTGTAATACAGTGAGACTGTAAATTGGAACCCTGTGGGGTGGTCTCTGCAACCTATGCTGGTTGTAAGAGGTGAATATAGGTCAGGTGGTCAGACTCGGTGACTGCTTGATTGTATGTCATCGTAATCCTCAGGTGTGTTTTAGGGCTGGGACGGGTACTCGGGTCGGGTGGGTACTGAGTAGGACCTAGGTACCCACAGGACTACCCGGACCCGTGGTTAGTCACGTGATAATTGTTTCATGACCAAAATTCACAATACAACTACATGCTTACATGACAATTTTAAGTCTCTAATGTTTGCACTTCTTCATGACTATGAACACTTTCCTTCTGACTTATATATGTTTGAACAAAGCTAAAACTTTAGTCAACTTCAGTGTATGCATGACAAAAACTTTAGTCAACTTCAGTGTATGCATGACCACATCGTTTTAGTTTGTGTATCTAAATACATTTTGCCAGGGCTACTGTCAAACTATTCCCAATTGGACATTTTGTACCTATCTCTTGAGACCAACAGTAGGTACCCTTGTAGAGTTTGGTAATAGGGGTGTGGGTACCCGGGTAGTAAATTTGGACTTGTCCCAGCCCTAGTGTGTTTCACTGATTGTCTGGTCCAGACAGGATTACTGGCTGCTTTCAAATCGTTGGAATATTGCTGAGTTAGGTGTTAAACAGCAAACATATACATTGTTAATCTGGACGGAACCATTTCCAATGAAGTCATCCAGATTGGCAATCAAACAAGACACTCACTCACTAACCCAGCACCTGCCCATCCACCCACTCACTCACTTTGTCACGACCCACCCCCCACCCACCCCACATCCCTCACTCACTAGTTGTTGTTCCTCTCATCTACCAACACAGCACTGTTGAATGTGGCTTGCCAAACACTTGAGTGAGAAACATGGCATTAAGCCCACGGTGGCAGTGCAGGTCACTGATTCCTTCAACCAGGTCTGGAGATATCTACATCATCACAATGGCTCTTCACTCATTAAATGTCCTGGTTGACACTTTGAAATAATTAGTGCTGGGTTTGGCTAGTATTTGCAAGGGCAATGTGATATTATTTGCTATTGGTGACATGAGACTTGATGAGCCTAATGTCCACCTCTGCTGTTTGACGTCCCCTGGAACTTTGTCCTTTCCCACCTTTGGCCTTTGCTGGCCCCACTAAGTGAGGGTCATGTTACTAGGGGATGTTACCCCAAGTGTCAAGCAGTAGTGTTACTTCCAGGCTTGCTTTCAGAGAACCAACAACGCTGTGCTACCTAATATGATGTCTAAAACTTACAACTGAGGAGGAATGCCATTCTGTTGCCAATGAAGTAATAGGACATGCATCTAGGCCTAATTAGCTCAATTCATCCCAGAATGACTTGCATTTAAGAATCAGGGTTTAGCTTTTTACTTCGCTTTGAAATAATGCGTGTATGTAACTCATCATTAGGAGTCTTTTCTGCCCACTAATAGATCTCCCGCGGAAGTGCCAAAGTTATCAAATGTATCCTATGTTGAGAGTGGGATGTCATCTCCAGTTAGCTCATATAATGTTTGCTGTGCATGGGACTCAAGTAGGAAATTAACGGCAAATCAGTGGTGATGGAAGGTTTGATGGGCTGATGGTCATGTCACTCAGTGAAAGTCTCTTAGTGAAAGTCACTCAGGAATCTGTGTTGTGCTTCAGCTTTTAAGTTTTCACTTCTTTGAATTTGATAATGAAAATAAAAAAATAAAGCCTGAATTCAGTTGCCTCTCTATTCTAACCCGGGTTCTTGTGTTTTCATTTCGGACAGTTGAAAATTTGACATTGTCTTGTTTAGCTGGTCCTGCTCCTTTTAGCTGATGTCTTACTGCTTTTAGTTGATATCTTACTGCTTTAGCTGATATCTTACTGCTTTTAGTTGATATCTTACTGCTTTTAGCTGATGTCTTACTGCTTTTAGTTGATATCTTACTGCTTTTAGCCGATATCTTACTGCTTTTAGCTGATATCTTACTGCTTTTCCAATGATTCTTCTTGTTTTGATTTTGTTATAAATGTGGTTGATGAGATAGTAATTGAAACTTTCATCATTTCGAGGAGCCACAAATTTAGAAGCCTGTTCTTGATGGCTTCTGCCATGATCTAACTGCAGCCTCCCTGTTTAGATTGGTGTTAATTATTGTTCAAGCACTATGTTTGTTATTGACACTAAATTCATATTTTTAGTAATTTACACAATATATTTGAGTGGCATTTTAGAAGCTAATGTTTCAGTGAAGCAAATGAAGACAAGTACCTGTACTGAAATGTTTCATTGAAATAATGACGTTGAAATCCATGTCAAATCTGTCTTTAGTAATTTACACAGTCAGGGATAATCTTTTGCTCAGAATGTCTTAATAATGTCTGTTCACATTTAATAGCCAATATTGGGCAGTGGGGTAGCCAAGTGGTTAAAGCATTCTCTCGTCACGCCAAGACCCGGGTTCAATTCCCCACATAGGTACAGTGTGTAAAGCCAATTGCTGGTGTTCCCCGCTGTGATTATGCTGGAATATTGCTAAAAGCAGCGTAAAACCATACTCACTACACACCAATATTATGTTGGTGCAGCATGTGTGAGGAATTGTGTTTGAAAAGTCATTCAAACATGGCCATCCATAACATATGTAACTCCTTTGTGTAAACAGTTTGCTGCTGATTATATTAATAGAGCATAATTCAAATATTCTGAACCTTGCCAATTGTTCCTTGACATTCTCCCATGTTGGAAAAAGGCATGTGTTTTCATTTTCCTGGTGACTGTCAGTGTTTGTGCCCCAAGCCCTGGTGTTTTGTATTAAGATGACTCTTTGTGAATGTAGCCATTTGAAAAAGTGGGCATTGTAGCACGGCTTGTGAACACATTGGACAAATTATTTTGTCAATCTGAAACAATAATGCTAAAATAGAGACAGTCATTTTGAAAAGGGAAGATGTTACTTTGTTTGAACATGTTGAAGGTCATGTATGTCCTATGAGAATATATGAAATATAAGTGCATACACATTTACCGTTGTCCTCTCTTTCTGTCTACTCTTCATCCCTGTTTTCCTCAATATTGGGATCGATGTTGACTATTGACACCTGGTTGCCTGTTTTAGTGCACATTTAGGCCTAACACGCAATTCACTTGTTTTTTGTAATAGTATTATTGATAAGGCAGACATTGGTGCATCACTTGAAATTTTGTGCTTAAGTAATTTTTATTTCCATTCAACAAATATTTTTCAAAATTCCTGCATCATGTGAGGCATTCTTGGTTACCCATAAAATATAATGTCTGACAACTCGGTTTGTATCAAAGGGCCAAGTTTGATGTGTGCCGATTTGTGTTTGTTGGTATTGTGGGTGGGGGAAAAGTAAAGTGTTCTTCCCGCATCACTTTTGTTTTTAATAAAAAATAAATAAAGTCTTACTGCCCTCTTCATTTTTTGAGAAAAGTGTCCTCCAGAAACGTTAAATATTTGTATGCAGCCAAATGATACTACCATATATTAATGTGGTGCTAAAGGGCGTGGGTGGTCTATGATACAGCACATAAGCTGTGAAGAGTCATGTTCCGTAGCTGTACCAGGATCTGCTGATTGTGGATGTAAATTTCCTCTCAGTATGATCCTTTCTTTGGATTATATTCGTACTGGTAGGTTTGTGTTATTCACAAGACAGTAGCACAGAAGGGATATATTTTTGCCTTGTAACTATTATTGAAAACTTTTTAGTTTCATTGACGTTTAAACAAAGTTTGTTACTTCTGATAAAGGACATCACTCACAAATACAGTTATGTCCCTGTGAAAATTTAAACATCTGTTTTTCCTTTTGCTGTATGTGATGAATATTGATTCAGACCTAAGTTTACTGAATAACCCACTGTCTCCCACCCCTACGATCAGGTGACGCTTCAGCTGAGCACAGTCTGAATCATTAAATAAAATGCTTAAACACCCCTATTCTCTCCCTTTGTTGTGAGGTGTCACTTTACATGGTCAAACACCATACCCCTTCATTGTGTACAACTGTCGCATTGCCTTTGAGGGCCGAACTTAGCTTCGATGGGAGTGACCTCCCCTTGTTGGTGCCAGGTACTATTGTACTGGGACCTGGCCATGTGTCTCGGCAGACAATCGGAGATCCCGCTTTGTTGATTTGCTTAATCCTTGAGACAAGATGATAACAAAACTTAGTCCCGTGCAACACCAATATGTGATATTCCCCTCCGGGCCAGAGTGACCATAGTAGGTCGTTACCCGACTCAACATCTTGCTTCACCTGCTTTCCTGTGCAGATCTACTGGTCCAATTAGTGGAGGTGTATTTGGGGAGTAATTACCCTCATTTGCAAATAGATTCTTTTTGGTGTGGTTTACTCAATTTTCTCGTAAAAGTCAAACCTGTTTGAAATGTGAGAGTAGTGTTTATTTGGTAGTAATTAGGTTAACAAAGCTAAAGGTGACCGAATTGTCTGTATTCTGTAACTTGGTTTAATAAATCAGAGCTTTGTGTGTGTCTTCAATGTCCTCAAGCTGCTGAAACAAGTAAAAATGTAACATATTTTAAGCAAATGTGATTAATTTATTCTGAAAGGAAGTCAGGTTCGTCATAATTTGTTCTGATGGAGAATAATAATGATACTGAATTAGGAAATGTGAAATGTCATTTTGACTGTCATGCTGGATTTCATTCAGAATATTCAGTTTTCCACCCATACTTGATTTTCTGTTCTGGATGATTCATGATGATCTTTCTAAAGTCATGCTTTCCTTTTTGAGAAAATATTGAATCTCAAACAAGGTAAGAGATACCTGATTCCAAAAAGGTGTGAAAGTTTTGGCATGAAACTAAATCATTTTTACGAGAAAAATTCAGAAAGCCGGTCTTGAAGGAGGTACATGTATGCGGAAACATCACTACTGTACATGATAAGCATTATGAAGTATCAGTGATACAGAATATCACCTGCTCAACCCCTAAATTTAGTTCCCTGGTTTACTGGTCCGAGGTGTGTTCGGTCATTGGTGGCCAAGAAGTCCAGGGTGCTGACTCTTGATGTGCAGAGTTATGGCCCTTTTCTGTTGCCAGGGTCAGTTGTCATTGACCCAATATATGTTCTGATTTAGTCATTGGTCTGTCAGCACCTCACGAAGGGTGCAATCACTAACCCTGACCCTTATTCTTTGAAATAACTGAAATGATGTGAGAAACATCTAAACCCAAGATGGCAATGCAGGTAAGGGATTCCTACAACTCTACCCTTCCTATTCTGTTCGCAGACTGTCCTGAAGAAGTCGGGCGATGACGGTCTGTTGCTGCTGCTGGAGCCAGAAGATCGGTGTGTCCTGTGGATCTCCTACATCCATCTCCTGGAGTTCCATCAGCTGCCCCAGCAGCTCTTTGACCCAGCCAACCAGAACCCAGGCAAAGTCATGTCCAAGGTAAGAGAAGGCCATTTACAGTTTTCACCATGTGATGAGCTGGCGTGAAATAGCGGTGAATGTTATATATTTAAATGAAGAGATTGTTCAATTCTTCCATAGATAGTAATGTTTGAAATTAAGCCTGTACGTCCAGGGGTCATCGTCATAACCCTAAGGTTTATAGTTCAAGATTTAGGGGGGCCCTTAGATTCAAATACCATAGTAGATCTCACGGACCCCAGGACCATCCTTAATTTCCAACGCTGGTGTGAATCACTTATTTTGTATATCCCTTGAAATTGTTGGAATATTGCTAAAAGCAGTGTGAAAGTCTATTCACTAACTCATACTTGATTGGACCGGTGTCTAAATCTTTCTTTTTCCCCACAAATATCTTCCAGCCTAAGTTTTGGTAGATGTGTAAACCAAACTATAATTATGTTGTTGCCCCTGTTCCAGATGTGCAAACAAATAGGCCACAAGTAATGGCAGAACTTCTCTTTGAAGTTTATTTAATACAGACTTGTTCTTATAAAAACTGTTTTCTTTTAACATTCTCCAAGTCATTTTTACGTGGAACTAGTGATGTTGTGCATATTTGGCCAACAGACATGGCCATTTTTCATCAGACATACATTTGTCTCTTCTAACATTCTTTGTACATCAGAGCTTTATCATGGTGAGTGAGTGAATATGGTTTTACGCTGCTTTTAGCAATATCCTAGTAATATCATGGCGGGGAACACCAGAAATGGGGTTCACACATTGTACCCACATTGGGAATTGAACCAGGGCTTCACTCACTCAGTTTATCTGACTTGGACTTGAAGTCATCTCTACTGGCAATAATTGTGACAACAAGAAGTGTTATTGATTATAACTCTCCCACCAAATGCCAATTTGTTACAAAATCAATAGACATGCAGATCCAATTCTTGCTTCAATGAAAATGTCATTTGACAAAGCATGCATTTAAATTAGTGTCAATTGATAGAAATCAATTATTGGAGGTTGTATTGTAACTGACAGGTTTGCTCATCAATTAGTGTAGGAACATTTTATGCATGTTTTTTCTTAAGCATGTTGATGTCAGTTAACAATGGTCACCCTGCCACAGTTGTAGAAAATTCACATGCTCTGCCAAAATATTTCATGTCTTTGGCTCCTGATGTAACTAAATTATACAAATGGTTTTCAAGTGTTGGAAATGGATATTTTTCTCTGTAAAAGAAAAGAAATAGTAGGGATATTGATTGTGTTTTCGAGGTTTATTTCTGTGGAATGACAGTACACATTAAAAGGGGAATTGTTGAAAAGAACGTCTGTTTGTTTTATGAATCATTATATTTGCAAGGCAAATGAAAGCTGATTTGCTATATCCTATTGACCTAGTCTTTATCATAGAAGGGTTACATAGAATTAGGGTAAGTATATGTCCAGCCCTGAAAAGATAATTCAAACTGAAATATTGGAATCCTGAGGAGAATATATACCTGTTTTGACAAACACTTCATTGATGTTGTATAATGTTATAGGAAGAGCATTTGAAGGGATTCTGTTTCATTACCAAATATGATTTCTTTTTTGTCATTTTGGATGACAAATCAGTCAACGTCATAGAAAATAAACCAGTCTAGAACCCTGTGATTATGGGCAATCATATATCATATTTACCAATATTCATCACACTTCAATCTTTATTATTGAAATAGAAACTTATCAGGAAGATTATCATTGGAGTAATTGGTAAGGCATTGTTGCTACAAATACCAATGGCTTGGTAATGACAGTCATCAGGTGTTATCTCATCAGTCTACTCGATAGTCATGAGCTCAAATTGTAACATCTTTCCTTCTATGAGGGGCGGTTTGGTAGCCTAGTGGTTAAAGCGTTCGCTTGCCACACAAAAAGACCAGGGTTGGATTCCCGACATGGGTATAATGTGTAAAGCCCATTTCTGGTGTCCCCCGTGGTGATATTGCTCAAAGCGGCGTAAAACCATATTCACTCACTCACTAACTCGCTCTTTCAATCTATGCTTCTTAACACTTGATTGGGATACATAGATATTTCACACTGTTACTAACCTCAGGAGCATCAATGCATTGAAATGTGTACTTATGTTAACTTTAACATGAAGAGAAGCTGGAAATGTGTCCGTTCAATGGCAGTATTGAGAATGATTCGTATGACAACAAATCCAAGCAATCAGATAGGCCCAGGTGGCTTAGGTGCCACTATTATCTGTGCAGAATTGCATCCCTTAGCCGTGGCAGGAACATAAGATTGTGGGTTCAAATTCCAGATTACCCTGATAATGTTTTTCTAGTCTTGTAGCACCATACCCTGCTTAGGTTTCATCAAAGTGGTAAATGTCTGAGACCTGCATCACTTAGGGCTTTCCTCCCACATCAATGTGGTGTGATATGACTGAAATACTGTTGAAGGCAGCGTAAGCAAGACTCACTCACACTCACACTGCCTCACTGAATATATGTGTATGTCACAGGACAAGTTTTATATTAAGAATTACAATCAAATATCAGTTCCTGTGAAAAACATTATGAATCACAGCAATGGACATAGCATTTCACACCTGTCGCTGCTGACATAGTCAGATAATATTTAATCCAATAAATGTCCTGTGATTGTATATCAGTGCAAACTGGTCCAAACTGTACCGATTCAATGATATGTAGGACATGATGTTTGTAGACATAATCAAATACAGGTCATGGCTATCTACAAAGCTCTCACCACATCCAGTCTGAAGACATCTCATAGAGGTGTATGTCTGTGTTGCCTGTTGGGGTAATCTGTACTTACATTCTCTATCAGCATTGTGATGACTGGGCTGATTGAGAGAAATGATGGTATGGCTGATACTCCTGCTACTCTGGTGCAACACTGTCAGGTTAATGAATCACTTGGCTCGTCTCAGTCCAATCGGACCTTGGCCAGCAATGGCAGGATTGATTCTGGAACAAGTTGGGTTCATATGACTTTCACAGAGAGCGCTATATCTTTGTACAGATATATATCCAAGATAAGGGTCTTTGTTGGAGCCATTGTGTATCTGCAATGAACCTGTTCTCTTCAAAATGAACAGTCTGTTTACAAAATTGGCCACTTTTGTGTTTAGAGTGTTTGTTTCTTCAAGAATGAGTGTTGGCTGCAAAGTGTTGTAGTATTGCTGCATCAGCTGTTGATGGTAATAGGACTCGGTAAAGGATGATATGGACCACTCTTCACTTGTTCTGATCCCTCATAACCGAGGTAACTAAATTGGATTTGGTGGTCCGACTGGGTTGGTGAATGCATGTCATCGTACTCTGGTGGCATTGCTTATAATGTCAACCATTGGTTTGTCATGCCCAGACTTGATTATTGACAGGTGACTGTGATACAGCTATTGCCATCTGCTACAGAAGAAATCAAAAACAACAAAAACTTGTAGCTCTTATTTCTTACTTTTTTTTACTCTGATTGTCATGGCATTCACAACACATGCACTCTTTGACCCACCATCTCATGTTCCTTACATAATTGAGGAATAAATGGTCATATGTCATCCCTAGAGGCGTCAGTCAAGCTGTAGGGTACTACCTATTTTTATAGTCTGTTGTCCAGATAATATATGTTCCTGCACTGTTTGACCCAGTGGCCCCTAAGGTGTGTGCAAGTTTACATTCCAAGTGGCTATTACACATGGTAATGAGGGCTGGATGGTCAGTATAGGCACCCATGACATTCTGCTGTTGTACCTTGACCTTAATGTTGGTGATTTCAACACATGAAGGAGTAACTCGCCTGACTTCCCCTTAGGAATTTCACTGCAAACAGTTCCCCTTAGACAAACATCTAGTCTCTGAAATGAACATATCTTTCAGAAGAAAAAAAGTTCTTTAATTATCTTATTTTCTTAATAAAAAACTATACTAAAAAGGAGCTCGGAGACTCTCTTCATTTTCAGATATTGCAGTAATCTAGACTTGCCAAACATTATAGACTTGCATGGGCTGTATTGGATATATTTGTATCAGGTTCTGTGTGCTCATGCTTTCAGTCACTAGGTTGCCTGGTTTTGACTGATCTGATTATTTACATGTTGCTCTGCTATAGCTGACTGCAGCCTTAAACAAAACTCATTCACTCAGTATTAACCACTAGTTTTCCTGGTGATACCCAGTGACTTTGGCTGCCACAATATACACCATTCATCCAGTCAGTGTGAGTGATTACACGTTGACCCTGGTGGTCGTGTCTGCAGCCCTCTGAGGCGGTACCCTACCCATAAATACTGTCTTTCCCCACTGCAGTCATTTGTCAAAGCTGTTAAATTGTTTCTAAGTGCATTATTCTTGGCTCATTTAAAGACGTCAAAATACCTATTTCTTTCACACCCTCCCAGCCATTTGTCATCCCCTATCTTGTCAATCTTTATGGTTTAAATGAATGTCATTAGTCATTTAACTTTGGAAAATATTTTCTGCCATTTAGAGCTGACAGTGTATTTCATTTGAATATTTGACCCAGTCCCAAAGATCAGATGGGTGCAAGTTTGTTGACTTTCAGCCGGCTCATTACACCAGACCGAAGAAGATTAACCTTTATTGCTCTGTCCATTTATCAGAAATTTCATTGTTGAGTAAAAGACATGATAATGAAAAAATGCAAAAAGGAAGTTTTCACACCAACAAAATGTGCAGTACAAGAAGTGTTGGAAAATACTCCAATTTGTCCACGTCGGCCTCTAGCCTCTAGCCATTCATCAGAAGTGACGTCTGCTTCATTGGTGCTGCTGTCCATTCTGCTCGGAGCTAACTGCCCTGCACCCTGGCTTCATGAGTGTTAGCAGCGGAGTGCTGATCAAGTGTTAATAGGGAGCATTCCCTGCAGTTTTGTCACATAAATCAGTGAGGGGGCACTTAGATGGGTTGTATATCATTGCAATAATCGGCATCATTTTGACAGCTGGGTGTTGGGAGCATCTGTCTGTCACAGACTGTTTGCACTATCTTGCAGGGTCTGTGTAAACTAGCAAGCTAGAAACACATACTGTTCCCTTCAATACAGAGACAAATGTATAAAAACATAAACACTGAGATGGAAATGTGTTTTTTGCTGACAAAAAATGCTATGATTCTGATAGCGAAACACTCTTTTGCGACCAACTATCAAACACTGAAATACTCAATACATAAAAATACTACATGTGTTGTTTCTGTTGAAAATGAAAATAGTTTTAGAAAATCATTCTACCAGCTGATGAATTTAGTCAAATAAAATTTCTTTCTACATCAATGAAATGTGAAGTAACATAATTTTCATTTTCATAAAATTGTAACTTTCAAGTTTCAAAATGGCTTTTGTTTAATGTTGTTTGAGTTGAATTAATGTAAAACTGTCTTGTCAGCAGTATGAACAGTTCTGGACAAACGGTCTTCTTTCAGCTTTTACTAAATAGGGAAATAGACAACAAGTACCTATTAGATGTACTTTATTACCCTCAGTGTAAGTGGCCTATCTGATCAATGTCTGTAGTAAGTTGAAACCAAAATAAGTACATTACCTTGATTTTTATAAAAAAATGTTCTTCCCCCCCCCCCCCCCCCGGTTCTTGTCACTCACTGATACACTGATTGACCAACGGCTACACCCTGACCTAGCTGATGGGTGCTGCCCACTGCCCACTGATAGAGTTATGATGCTCTCTAGTCAGTAGTGTTACAGCTGGTGCATGGTTACAGAGGAACAACCTGTTTTGACTCGTCTCTGGGACTACTAACAAATACCGTATACACTTTAATATGCACCTGGGGCACTTAGAAAATTGACAAAGTGTGGCTCCTATTAAAAACATACACTCCTTCTTAAATTTGTTGTTGAAACTCAAACGTTTCTAATAGCTCCAAAGGATTAGAAGTTGGCACTAGTCCTATAGTCCTTGCTAAACTGCCAAATAGTTATGGTAATCTAAGGGCTAGTAGAAATTTACCCTTTTTTTAGGGTTTTACTGTTTATCATTATAAGGACTAGTGGACTAAAACAATTAGTTTCTATCGCTGCAAGTTCCAGACAATTATTTTCCCCTTCTACACTGATGTTTTCTGTAAAAAGTCTGTAATGGTTGCGAGAAAGTATGGACTGATGTGTAAATTTCCAAGCTTAGGCAGGGGCACAAAAAGATTACTTACAGATAGGTATAGAACTTTGTCACTTATTGGCATTGGGTACATATTACAGCAAATACGGTAGGCCACTTCAGTCAGACAACCACAGTTGGGTGATTTAATCTGGGCAGAATATTGGTCCTGGGCCTTCTTGTCGAGAAACTGTTACTATTATTGATGTGAAAAGTCAAATTTTTCAGGGAGGTTGCCTGTTCTTATAAGAAGTTCCTGTTACAGATGCTGGTAGATTGGCTCTATTTTGAACACTGTTATTCTGAGATGGTTTGAGTGATGGGGGCTCAGTTCATTCGTCTCTCACAATGCGTGTGTTTGAGTTCCGTACATTGGTACAAATTGTAATGCAAGATCCTGTTGCCTACATGGCTCCAGAAGGGGTACGAAGGGTGGGCAGGGTGCACAGAGATGTGGAGGGTAGAACCGACTGAGACTCAGGTGGTTATAAGTGTATGACCTGGCTGACTGCATGTCATTGTGCTCCAAAGGAATGTATAGATGTCATGAAAGAGAATATATACCAAATACCACTTGTAGCCAGCAGCACAATGTAACATTCACATCCTCATTCATAAAAAAACAAACAAATAACGCTTAATTTCGGAGCATTGGTAACCTCAGCTCTATAAGCATTACTGACATGCCAAAAAATGGTGGTATGTAGAAAATCATAATTATCTACTCTTCTTTGTCCATTTCCGGCTTTCCTCACACGTTAAGCTGTCACATCATGATATGACTGGAATACTTTTCAAAGCATTGTAAACCCAAATCACAAACTCACTTTTAGGACAAGAAAGTTGCTGTAACCACAAGCAGAAATTGCTGATCTTGTAAAATGTAGTTTCTTATGCAGACCCTGAAACAAATATCCAAAAACTCCCAAGCAAGTATTCAAAACAATAGCAAGCCTAGATTATTGTAACTGAAAATGAAGAGATTCTTGCAAATACTGTCTATTATAAATTAAAAGATATTTTAACCCAAAAGATCTTTTAAAATATTTTCATTAAAGAGATTTAATGTTAGTCTAGTGAAAATTGTTATGGTTTTGACTGGTTGGAATAATCAAGTGCTGAAATTATGAATACAGTAAAAGAATAATATTCTTAGAAAATCAATGTCAGCTCCGACCCTTGAATCTAGACTGGGTGTAAAGTATACATGTTGATTCCATCCTAAATTTAATCCAGAAACTTACTGCCCATCCTTGGCTTTGCCCTTATAAACAATGTGTACCCAATGCCAACAAGTTCCCAATTCCATCTGCTTGTTCATGCCAGACTCTGTTGTTGAATATGATACATTGTGGATCAAAGACTCGTTGCAAGAAACGTCATCATACAGTTTGAGTTGTTTTAGAATGATTATAAATTACACCTTTTCAAGTTGTTTTGACTTGTAGGTGATAAATATTTCCGGAACAAGCACAGTAGCAGGTTTTTTAACTTAATTTTGTTGACTTGGTCTATTAAGTACCATATTTGTTTGGTGTTTATGATGCTTGCAAGACTTAAGAGAGCCAGCGTTGTTCGGCACGTTGGCTGTGAAGTTGTGTGAGGGGTAAGGGAGGAAGCTGCTGGAAGTGAGTTGCTATTTGGACTAGCTGTGTTAAGCAGCTGTCAAACAGGCTGTAGACCCACCTCTATGCTATGCTGCCAATTTATAGCGTTGGAACACAACCATACCTCTCACTGTTGCACATTACAACAGTTGCCAAACCCTGACATGGCAGCAGCATTGCCAGCATATGTCCAGAGCACATCCTTACCTCACTGTGGTCGTTGAACAAACTGTTCGTGCCACGGACTTGTGGTCGATTAGCTAACCATTTACATACCTGTAACTTGTAGGTGTCAAACTCACTGTTGAAAGCTATTACTTGTGGTTGAATTAACTGTTTATATCAATGGCTTGGGGTCGGTGAACAAACTGTTTATTCCTTTGACTTAGGGTCGGTGAACAAACCATTTATACCATGACTTGGGGTCGGTGAACAAACCATTTATAACCATGACTTGGGGTTGGTGAACAAACCATTTATAACCATGACTTGGAGTTGGTGAACAAACCATTTATACCCGTGACTCGGGGTTGGTGAACAAACCATTTATACCCGTGACTTGGGGTCGGTGAACAACCCATTTATACCCGTGACTTGGGGGACATACTTTACCTGTGTCAGATTGAACAGTCAGGAAACTGACTTCCACAGGAGATATCGCTTTGGTGAGATCAGGCAATATCTGCTGGGATATATTACTACATTGAAGTTGCTGCACTATGCTTTGCAGACCATGACATCACAATCAAATGACATCACTATAATTGTCATTACCACTTAATATGGTTAGCTGTACTTACATTCAAGCAGTGTCTGAAATAACTGCCTGCCTGCCCGCCCATGGCTGGTAACTTTACAGTTAGGCCGCATGAAATTTTACTCCACCTGCCCGGCTGTCTGTCAGATAATTTTAAGACTACTTACGTATTCAGTTTTACTGTAACGCCTCTCGTGTTCTCAAGTAATTGTGAACTTTGCATTAATTCAACTAAATTACGATGCAATTCGTCTCTTCCTCTTGGTGATTTTTCAATATTAATATTGTCTGAATGTGAGCAGGTAACTGTGAAGGTGGGCAGCAGCATTTATGGGTCACCTGACTGTCTTGATGGGGGTTTAAAATTATTTCAAACACTGGGCTCAAGATGCTTGTTATTACTGTTTACAAACGTAAACTTTGGCAGAATAATTTCGGATGATAAATAGAATCTCATCCTCGTGTCTTCCAAGCTCAAATATATGAAGACTCTTTGATAAATGTAAAAATATCCAAGACTGGCTGAGGGTATTTGTGACTTTTATCAATTCATCTTGATATATTTGATCTTGGAAGAAATGAGAGTGAGATTCTTTGTAACTGTCAATTCGGAAATAAAAGAATTTTTTTACTTCAAATAGCTATTAAGTGATGGGCAGTTCTACAAAACTTGGAATTACCTTAGTGTGCTTGTTATATCTCAGACAGATGTGAAATCATGGACAGCCTGTATGGCCAAATGTGACATGGGTATGACATCATAACATTCCCACCGGAAGTATGATCGGCTGTCACATGCGCACAGCCTACATACATGTTGTACAACATACACAAACTCTCACAGAATGTATTACACCTGCATTTGACAGGATAACGAGATCTGCATGTAGAGAACTGCATGTATGCGTTGAGGGAATAGAACTAGTTTGAATTTCCAGCCTGATGTGTTTGAATGCAGGTGTTCACTGACAGATTTCAGTGTTTTTGTAAATGGATTCTAGTTATGTTTGGAGTTGTTTATTAAACAAGGACTAAGGGAGATCATTAACCACAGCTATTTAGCATTAGTTGAGTTCATACACTTTGCTGTAGCATAAAACACAAAAAAGCATTTATTTCAAGATGTTGTGTCGGGATTGCTGAAGTCAATTTTTGAGTTGACTAACCTGAATACATCTCACATACTTTTTCTGTAGCTTTGAATCTGAGTATTGATAAATTTTTAATAAGCTAAGCTAACAACATTGAACCATTTAACAAGGTTCAGGCTTCAGTGCCTGTAATTGTGTTCATATTTGCTCATTGGTTTCTATTATTTCACAGACCAGCTTATGGATCTCGTGGGAGATGAAGGATGAGCTGATAACACCACTGCAGTCTCTGGTGGGCAACTTCTGGGACGGTGTAGAAGCATGTGGGGGCGTGCAGAACCAACACTGTGTGCCCCTCCTTCAGAGTCTGGTGCACCTACTCAAGTCTCAGTCAAGGTGGGTGCTACTGATGGTCGACTGGAGACTGCGTAGGGTGGATGTAGATGGGTCCTGATGGTGATGGTGTAGATTGGTTAAGGTGGATGTAGATGGGTCTTGTTGGTCGACTGTAGCCTGGATAGGGTGGATGTAGATGGGTCGATGGTGATGGTGTAGACTGGGTAGGGTGGATGTAGATGGGTCCTGATGGTGATGGTGTAGACTGGGTAGGGTGGATGTAGATGGGTCCTGATGGTGATGGTGTAGACTGGGTAGGGTGGATGTAGATGGGTCCTGATGGTGATGGTGTAGCCTGGGTAGGGTTGATGTAGATGGGTCCCGATGGTCGACTGTAGCCAGGGTAGGGTGGATGTAGATGGGTCTTGATGGTCAGCGTGTAGACATGGTAGGTAGGGTGTAGATGTTTCTTGATGGTCAGTGTCATACGATCTCAACTCGCACTGATAGAGATGGCTGTGTAGTGACACTAAGCCTTTAAGGGCCAGAACACTGAGTCCAGTATATCCGTTTAGCTCCTGAACTCACTTTCAAAAGAATAATCCAATATGTTCAAAGTAAAACATACTGAAATTAACTCTGAACGTTTAAGATAGAGCACCTGTATTTCAGTACAATAAAGCTACGCTCTTCATTACTTTAACTTAACTGTACAGATGTATAGTCAGCTTGTTTAAGGACAGTTTCATGTCAAGGGGTGTTACGATTCGCCGACTGTGCAACGCGATGCTCTGTGCCACGATATGAGAATCATATCAGTGGGTGTTGTATCCAAACTAAACAATACTGGCAACAGTGACGTGTAAAATTGTATGTACTAGGGCTGGCTATCGATATAGATCAAAGAGATCAATAATCTCTTACTTAATAAAATCAATTATCGATAAATATTGGAGAAGTAACTTTAAGCAAATATGCTAGAAAGTCCTTGAAGAAATATATTTCATACCACTGGTGAGCACTGACACATTTATGCATGGATTCTTTATGGACATTTGAGATATAACAAAAGCAGTTGCTTCCTGCCTTCAACAATTGACATGACAAGTCTGTTTCAAAATTGCATCAAAATTGTGAAATGATATTTCTTGTATGTACAAGATATGAAGCCAGTGTATTATCAGTTGACCGAAATCTAAAAGATATGTATAGTTGGGCTTTTATTAGTTTCTGACAAAGATGGAATGTTTCTGTAACATGCAAAGTGTCAAGTTTTCGTGTATCCTATCATGTGTTGTGTAGCAACTGTACCGACAAGAAGTGTATCGTATCACAACAAAGTGTATCATTACAGCCCTATCCCCGACAACCATCTTACCCTAATTCCTCCACCACAGTTACCACTCCCTCTACAGACATCAAGTGCAAAATCAGTCTTTGGATTCCTCAATGTCTAAAATGGGGATTAGATGGCCATGTCAGGTAGAATTTATCATTAATACTGACATGGCTAAACACCAGGGCTTTGTTCCACTAGACTAAGTGAGCAGATAAGTCTTTGTGTTGGGGTTATTAAGCTATGTGCCAAGATTGCTGGGTGGACTGGGGCTCAGGAAAGACTTCAACTGTGACCTTGCGTGTTGCTGTGATCAGGTGTTCAGATGTGCTGCTACTATCAACCACAGGTTCACCTGGTTCAGTACGCTGGAGGATGATATTTAGATGCCATTCAGTCACTCACTCACTCACTCACTCGACGGGGAAAGAATAGGTCTTCCGCAACCAATGCTTGCCGTAAAAGGCGACTGCTTGTCGTAAGGGGTGGCTTACGGGATCAGGTGGTCAGACTTGCTGACTTGTTTGATGCATGTCATCAATCCCAATTGCGTGGATCGATGCTTATTATGTCAATCACTGGATTGTCTGGTCTGGACTCTATCATTTACAGACCGCCGTCATATAGCTGGAATATTGCTGAAAGCGGTGTTAAACAACACTCACTCACTCACTCACTCACTCACTCACTCACTCACTCACTTAGATGTCACAATTGATGTACTAATGACGGACGTTCTGACAATATAAAACACGATACACCTGCCAATGTAATGTACTGTACAAGTCTCTTACCTGTTAACCGCTGAAACTACAAACATTGGCGTGAATTGTCCAAGAAAAGATGTAATGAGATATTGGTTCCAGGATTCTGTTATATAAATGGCCACAAAAGCCAAAATGAAGCAGACTTAATCAAAAGCAAGATAAACTGTATAGATGCTAATTTTGAAGCATTTTTGTGTAGTATATTTGCATACATTTTAAGTGATGGATATTTCATAATATTTTGACATATCATGTATACAAATATGAGAATTAGGTGAGCTACAGAGCCCTGTGGTAATGCTTTTATTGGCATATCCATAGAGGTAGTTTATGATTAGTTGTATTAAGTTTGATTCTGTTTCATTTTCTTAATTGACAGAGATAAGCCAAGGTGAGATTTTGTTTCTGTATGGTTGGTACTGCAAGTCACTTTATCAGATCTTAATGAAAAACAAGTTGCAAGTGTTTCTGACTAACTAATAAATGGATCTTTGAATATCTTGTATTATTTATCCCTGTATATGTATGGTTGGTATACCCTGGATGCTGTCACTGCCATAGCTTCAGTTTCAAAGGCACAACACTAAAAATAGCTGTGAAATTAGATTAAGCTGTTGGTTCCTGATTTTAATACTGGCAATACCACTTGAACTTGTCTTGCCTTGTAGCATTCTGTCTCAAAGACAACTGGGAATATCTGGCAGCATAATTACATCCATCTCACCGTCTTAATATTCAGGGAAACATCTTTTCCACTATAAAATTAATTTATAGGATTTCTTTTCTTATTTTATGTTTTGTGGAATCGCTCGTAAAAGGCAGAAAGTTTGAAATACTGTATGCCAACGCCATGTTGTAAAGAGACAGTTTGATTGGTTTTTGATTTCAAGCTCATGAGAGAGAAATTCTGTACTAAGTTAGTGATAAGAGAGAAGTTACTTCTGTGAGGAAGCTATGATAAATGGGCCCAGGGTTTTTATCATCATTAATAGGATGGGGATATGATATACAGGGTAATGAAGAATGTCATTTTGGAATTAATGGTATTAAATATTTAACCTGAATAAATAATAAATGAAATTTGAAAAAAAATTAGAAGTCATTTTTGGAAAAGTATTATGTTCCATATATGCAGGAAACAAGGAATTGAGCAGTTTCATTTGAAGTGTACGAGTGAGCATGAAAATAGGACATTTGTGATTTGTTGAAGATGGGATTGTTAAAGGACTTGCAGTAGGGCTGTATCCATGTTTACTCTAACTGTTTTGTTGGGACATCTGCACTTGTGTTTATTGTCATGATGGTGGACTAGTGAACCAACATTCAGGTTATATAATCCTTGGCAACATGTCTGGGAGCAGGCTCTGTAGATGCTTTCCACAAACTTCTAACTTTCATTTTTTATGTTGTTTACTTTTCAGTATGTGTTGCAAGTTTCTGCACATTGTTTATGATGGCACAGTGTTCTCTGTTGAAGTTAAATGTGCACAATTTTGTTTTGTTTGCACTCTGAGGGAACATAAAACTCAACACAAATCGAAATAGACTTTCGTTTTGACAGTCTCATAGGCATCATTTAGATGATCTATGTTTTCAATGCAAAAATCATTAGATCATGTTGATTATGAAAATGGCATTTCTCATTATTCTGTCAGAGTTATTCAGGAGGTGGTAAGATCACCTCATTCAGATGTAAAGATGACAAATGAAAAATATATTTTAGCATTCTCCTGTACTGGTTTACTGTTCTAGGGCAGAGTAGGTGCTCAGTGTTCCTTGCCTGGTGTAAGAGTTGACTAATGTGGTTTCTGTGGCCGCAGTTTGCCACCTGCTAAATTGTATGTGATGCTTACCATATTGGCATATATCATTGCTCATGTGACCTTTTCTGATGTTGTGGATAGAGCATGGGGCTAGAGATCGGAAGATCGCTTGTTCGATAGCTAGAATTGTCATGCCAAACGATGTTAAGAGATGGTGCTTGTTTTTACCCTGTCTGGCACTTGTCATTAAGGAGATAGCTGGTATACTGTGTGGGAATATAACAAGATAATTTAATATAGCAGTAATATTAGTAAAAGATAACACAGATAACTCCCTCATCACATCTATATCTGAGAAAATCCAAGTTCCTATGTGTAGAGAGTGTATTTTTATGGGTAAAATGTTGGATGGGTAACATTATTTGATTGCATACTGCTTCTTGTCATCTCTTGTACTATGCCCAAATGGGGTGGCCTATTGGTGAAAGTGTTTGCTTGTCACACTCATGACATGGTTTGATTCCTTACATAAATGGCAGCATGTGGTGCTGTGAACATGGCTTGCAAATCAGGTGAAGTTAAGGAACCGTGGTCAATGAAGTGACCATGTTTGGCATGATTGTCATAAGAACTAGGGGTGAGCTGATACAGCAAGGTCACGATACATAGGTCACGATAGGACATGTATCTGACATGACTATGAATATTTCTCAGCAGATTCAAAAGGAACATCTAGCTTAAGACACATGTTCGTTGGAGCTGTTTTTAATAGTGAACTTGTAACGCTAATTAAAACACATTTTGAGATATTTGACAAACATGCTGGGGTCATTTAACAAGTAGTAAGTAATTTATTTATCAAGTGTATCGTCTTGTATTGATACAGTAAAAAACGTATTGTGTATCATATCCTCGCATGAAAACTCACATGCTGGGGTCATTTAATGAGTAGTAAGTCATTTATTTTATCAAGTGTATCGTCTTGTATTGATACAGTAAAAACCGTATCGTGTATCGTATCCGAGCATGAAAACTCATAGTGCACTGTGCACTGTGCACTGATGTATCGTTTCACCCTCAGTAAGGACGGACTAAGAAGGATTGGGTGGTTACAAGATGGTTGATTGAGTGTCATCATGATCCAATAGTATTGATCACATCTTTCACTATCAACCATTGGGGTGCCTGGCCAAGGCCCAGTTATTTAAAGACTGCCATGATACAGCTGGAATTTTACTGAATGTGACATTAAACAACATTCACTTGTCCACAATGTGGTAATTGTATATATCTTGTGTATGTGGACCTAGCCACCACAATGCAGTAGGACTTGACAACAAATTCACTTCCAGTAACTGTTCTTCTTAGTCACTGTCAAAATAATTTTTTTTCTTTCATCCACCTCCTGCCCATGGAATATTTTCTAATTGTAGACATTTGCAGTTTGTAGAAAATGTATGTCAGTTTTACTTTTACACAAACACGCTGACATCAGTGATTTGATAACCTTGGTGAACTTGAAGAAGTATTCTAGTTGAACTATGCAGTAAATGAAGATGAATTGATCTGCCATGGCCCTGGTGATAAAGCTGTAATATGGCCATTTGTGACATGAAACTGCACTCACTCACTCACTCTTATCTTCCAAGAGAATTAAATAGAAGTAGAAATTTTTTAAAAAGATCAAATATTCTTTTCTCAAGCATTAAAACTGCCAAATTGGTAGAAAATGGAATTTGTTGATGTGAAACTAGATGTTATTCTTTTTGTATTTCTGGGAAGGAACCTACAAATCTGAAATTGTCTCATGGAATCATTATGAGTAGATTGTAACTTAATATATGGTCTAAGGTGCTGGGGTAGCCTGGTGGTTGAAGTGTTCAGTCGTAAACCTGAGGCCCTGGTTCAATTCCCAAAATGGGCATAGTTTCTGGAGTGCTCCGCCGTGATATTTACGGAATATTGTTAAATGCTGCATAAGACCTCCTTCTGATTTGTGAACTGTTATAAGCTGAGCGACTAGACAAACCATTGGCTTAAGTGGCTGACTGCATGTGTTTGTAATAATTTCCTGTTTCAGCATTCAGATTAACATGTCAACTGTGGATTTGGAGGTGGTGATGGGTTATGGTGATTAACATCTGTACAGAAATTATTCTGTAATAACCGATCATAATACTCATCGTTGGATGATATGTGAATATACCAGGGACAGCATTATTGATAAGAAAAGCTTTTGTATGTCACACAGAACATATTCCTCCCTGCCAATACCCATGTAATTGAATTTACTGGGTGAATGAAATCATGCTGCCTATTTTCAGGGGGTAGGGTTTATTGCAGCATAAAAACAATCTTTTGTCCAGAAAGCATGTAATTGTTAGGAGCCTTGTTTGCATGAGCTGATGTCAATACATGCACCCAGTTCCCTGGTCAGATCTTGATAGCTGGGGGGTATGGTTGCTCCAACAAAAAACAATCATTACCTCATTATTAGGACATACTTGCTTGCATTGTACCTGAGGGGCGTGGAAGAACACTCTTGAGGTCATAAGGCAGTCTCGGTGCACACACGTCTGCTATGTTAATAGTACTAGAAACGACCATGAATGACGCGATGCGAACAACATGGCTGTTCTCTTGTTAAAGACTTGGAATGTAAAATCATCAATTTGGAGCTTATGATTTCCCAGCAAATTCTTTTCATTGTGCCATGTGATGTTATTGTGCTAGTAAAGACCTGAATGCTTGAATACCTGGGTTTTATTTTATATTCAGAGGAAGTCTGTGTTAATGCTTTGTTACAATAAAACACAAATTGAAGTATTGTGTAAACTTTGTGGAATTTGTGCCTGGAGTTAAAAGCAATAAATTGCTTTTTGAGTTAAGACGTCATTTGGTGGATTTTTTTATGGCTGTCATAACTCTCCATGGTATCCATTCTGTGAAATTGAAATTTGCACGGCTGCCAGGGGAGATAATTCGGTCTTTTACAGCCAGAGCATGGCCTTGCACTCCACACCCAGTGCATTCAATCCTACTGTAATACAAGAAATTCACATTAGAGGGAATTGAATCAAGGAACTATTTGTTATGCATAAAGCAATCTCAGTACCAGAATACAGCCGTTTCTGAAGGTATGTGGAATGTTTGCACATGGAGTGAGGTTGTTGCACCTGGTTGTGTAATATATATTGATTTGAAATATAACAAGGTCATTTTAATCTGATTTTGAAAACTACTAATTTCTTCACAATGAGCACTTTTCAAGTGTGTAAACTTTGATGTTCAACTCTGAAATTTTGACCTTTAAATCATCTGATATATTTAGTACAGTTTTCTAGTCCTGTGATATTAGTTCTTCTGTAATAAAGGAAGTAACCTGATATCCTTAAGGAGACATAGGTGGTCCAGTCGTTTGTTGAGTCTCAATTCACTTTGCAGAGTTACATCCCTTAGGCATACCAGAATCCCTTGATCATGGGAACTGAATCCCAGATTCGTCATGACTACGTATCAGCATCATACCCATACTCATGGGTTTCACCAAATTGGTAAACGTGGAAGACTTCGGGTCTTTCTCAAACATCAAGCTGACAATCTGTGATATTTATGAAATACTGTTCAAAGCAGCATTAAACCCAACTCACTCACTCACTCACTCACTCACTCACTCACTCACTCACTCACTCATATCCTAAATTTGTGTTAAGTATGAAGGTCAGATTGTATTCCATTTTCAATGAACTGGTCACCATATTGATGTTGATTTGAAAACTGAAACATCATCTGGAGAATGATATTCCAACATGGTAAGTGAATTACCTGTCAGAATGATCTGCCAGGCTCATCTGCCCAGCATCTTCGCTTCAATACACTACACTAAATCTGGAATGTAGCAAGAATTTTCTTGACCAGAAGAACACAAAGATTAGTGAATATGGTTTATGTTTAGCCGTGCCTTTTATGTCAATTCCTCGGCAATGAGTGACCAAATGTCTGTGTTTCATCTCTGTCTTGGCCATGCTGTGGTCTGTGAAGACATCTAACATGGATGAACGTGGCTGTTGTTTAGCTCCAGTTGCAGCGAGCCACATGTCTGTGCACTGGGACATTCTCAGCCTGGCCTTCTGGGTAGAAGGATTCTGTTTTGTAGCATTATTTGACACCCACTTTTCAGCTAGTGATCAAGGCTGCATGTTAAACACCTAGTTGTCCACAAATTCATGGCTAGTTTTATTTCAAGAAGTCTTGATACTGTAAATCTTGAAATTAACACGGGCATGAATTAAATGTGAAAAATGCGAGTGGTCTTTGCTCACATAATTAACTTTGCATTTACGTCTCCAAAATGACTATCAACAATAGACAGTCTCACTGCACACTTTGGATAGCTGCAACCAACTTGAATATAAACACTAACACGGTTTATTGAGCAACAGTTGTAACAAGTATATAACAATGTCATGCAAAGAATAGGAATTACACAATGGGTATCTGGTGAGTTATCACTGCATTTGTGAAAATATTTCAATGAAACTAGCAGGTACAATTATTCACAGTTACCACTTGGGGCAAGGGCTCATTTTTCGAAAGAACTGTGGCCCTGAGTTTGGGCCCTGTAGTGATGACAGGATTTGCTTGTTGTGGATTTGAGACCAGGGCCCACTTGCACAAAGCGATCTTAGCGCTAAGATGATTGTAACTCCCATACTTTAACATAGGCTTACAATAGTCTTATCGCTAAGATCGCTTTGTGCAAGTGGGCCCTGGAGATTATGTTCATTGTTTTTTCAAAGTAGTCACATGTCGAAAACAACTTATTTAATTAATGTAAAGGCAACGTTTCAGTAAAGATGGTTTTACTGTTGTAAAGCAAGACTGCTTGATGACGGTATAAGGATCTATACTGACACATCGCCTTTACAGTAATTAAAGAATTTGTTATCCATAAATTGTGTCTACTTTGTCATCCGTCAACTTCCAAGTAATTCTTGTCAAACAACTCAAAGTAGTAAATACCTAAAACCTGCATTGAACTGAAGGATGCCAAATCTTTAAAAAACATTCACACGAACGCACCACTTGTTGAGGGTTGGTGGGCTCGACAGCAGCATGCAGCTCACGGGCGGCATGTGCAATTGTGTGCAGCGGGGAACTCTGTCCCTGGGCTTGTCACTTTATAGTCATGCTTTGGTAGAGAGCAGCCATCTTACCGGTGGCTGCCTCTGACAGTGTCAGATTAGGGCACAATTGTATTTTTTGTAAAGTCAAATGGAGACTTTAAGAAAACCAAATAAGGGTTTAACATAGTCAAAAAAGGACTAAAATATAGTCAAATAAGAACTAAAACATCGTCAAATAAGGACTAAAAAATTAAATAAGGACAAATCGTGGTAAGTAGTGAATTTAGAAATTGTTTCTGAAATCGTGGGTTAATTTAAATATAGTGTAAATTTGAGTTTCAATTATTAAACAGACATTAACTTAAAGTTTTGTTGAGTTATTTTTAAGGCTTCCACTGCGTATCATGTATCACTTCTGGCATTCCTGTCGTATAAACTGTGATATGTTGAAATACTGAAACCCAGCTCTTACATTTTGTAATTGCATGTGATGTGGAGGAAATAGTTCCTTTTAGTCCTTCTATGTACTTGTAGACAGGCAAATCCCTGCCTCTATCTCACACTGTATTGAATGTTTTTATGACTCCTTTCAAGATGGGGTACAATTTGAGAGCCAGGTCTTGGTTCCCCACCATAATGTATCCATCCAGGGTAGCCTAGTGGTTCAAGCGTTCGCTCGTCACGTTGAAGACCTGGGTTCAATTCCTGATATAGGTACAATGTGTGAAGCCCATTTCTGGTGTTCCCCGCCGTGATATTGCTGGAAAATTGCTAAAAGCGGTGTAAAACCATACTCACTCACTCACTTATGTCTGATTCTGATATATCTATAATTATTGTTTTCACATATCCAATTAAATTTGATCATTGCAACCCTTTCTTTGCACTAGAACAGCTATCTCTGTGGATTCCTTCAACAGATGTTAATCAGAAATTCATGACAAGAACGTTTTGATTGGTTTGCAGCATGTTCAAGAGTGTTTTATTGTGATTCTAGATGGGAGGATGCCTGCTCTACATGTCGTAAAATCCTGGAGTTGAACCCGGACCTGGTTGACATCTGGCTGTTGGCTGGCGACCTGTACGCTGCGTGCAAGGAGCTGGAAGGAACTAGACATGTAAGTTGTGGTACACAATGTTCATCAGTGTCTTTCCTAGACACCAAGATGCTACTGTTCCCACCTTTAATGAATGGGAGAAGGGCAAGACTTGACCAGTCCACTATTGGCTGTGCAGTGCTGTGTCCATTAGCATGCTAGAATCTGTGGTCATGGGTGTAACTCGCAGACTAGCCCTGGTTATGATTATTGGTTTATCATCAGTGGGTTGCACTTGTGTGTTAAATTTCTGAGGCATGTCACTTTAGGCTTTCCTTCCTAATTATTCCTACCACCTCCTTGGTCTAGTGGTAGAGCGTCCGCCCGGAGAGCGGAAGGTCCGTGGTTTGATCCCCGACCGCGTCATATCAAAAGACGTTAAAAGATGATACTTGTTGTTACCCTGTCTGGCGCTCGGCATTAAGGGGCTAAAACAAGGACTGGTCGACTCGGAGTCAGTATACTGAGTCAGTATACTGCACGCACGCACGCACGCACGCACGCACGCACACGTGGGTGATCCGGGTTGGAATCGATCCCCAGCAACGTATGGAGGTAGATCATAATGGATCAGGTGGTCAGACTTGGTGACATGTTTAATACTGTGTCATCCTACCCTGAATCATGTCGCAGGGTGCTGTCATATGTCTGTAACATTGCTGAGTGTGGAGTTACACAACAAACACAGACACATCTTACATGTCGTTATTGCTGAATTGTTGTTCAAAGTGGCACTAAACCCAGCACACCCCCTCAGTTTTATGAACAAACAGACTTGAGGTTCAGAGAGCATGCTGAGATGAAAACATGTACTTCTCTCATACCACACAGGAAAGCACTTCATTGATTTGTTGCTGTGTGATTTAAAAGAAATTCTTTGTTTTAAATCCCAAGTACATCAGTAGCCATGTCTGAGAGATCAAAGAGGTTACCTTTCTCATGCATTGCATATCGAAGGAAGGTTAGTTTTTTCAAGTTTCATTAGTAATGGAAACAGTATGTGTGGCAAGACCTGCAAAAATATCATTATTTGCTGATGAAGTTTACATGTGTATTCCCTCTGAAGTTCTCAAGACTTCCTGAAATATTGAATGTTATTTTTCAAACATCTATTTGAAGAATTCTTGTTTTGTAGAAAGTTAATTGTTACTGCAATAAGAAAAATGTCAAAAATGAAACGAGAAGGAAATTTATGTTGTTGAACATACTTTCACTGTATGTTTGTAGGGGGAACAGGTGGCCCAGTCGTCTAAGGCGCCGCGATTCACTGTGCACAGTTGCGTCCCTTGGGCATGCCAGAAACCTATGATTGTGGGTTCGAATCCCTGTTCGCCCCGATTATGTTTCTAGGTTTGTCAGCATCATACCTGTGCTCTTGGGTTTCACTGAAGTGGTAAACGTCTGAGACCTGCATCACTTCGGCTTTTGGCACCATTGACCCACTCTGACAATGTTTGTTGACATGGAAACCATGCAGGTGATGATGACTACTTGTGATAAGAAACATGTGCATGTCTGGTCACATGACCAGATGGTGCTGGTTTCTGCAGTCAACACAGGCAGGAAGTAGACTAAATCATATGTCACCAAACGTTGACATTGGCTTTAAGTTGACACCAGAAACGTCCATCTGAGAAACGTCTGGGCTAGATTTGTGACAAGTGTTTTGCACACATGTGAACATGGTCGGGATCATACTTCTCATATTTGTCAGATTTGTTTGTTTACTGTTGTGTTTTTTTGTGCGGAGAATGTTGGCACAAATGTTTCGGTTTTAGGCCGTGAGTCGACAGCTGCTTGTATGTTGTACATGACAGTCTGGGCTGCGCTCTCCCTGCCAACGTCCTCCGTGTCTAACTCACAAACATTGTAGGAGGAGAGATGTTGACATATGCACAGCTTGAGTGTGAATTTGAATGTTAGATCTACCAGCATACATTGTTCAGTTTTCCAAATTATGTGGAGATCTTGGTCATCTATTAAGTGCAGTATAAAATCTCTGGTCCTGTATTTCTGAAACCTGATCCATTCTTTTCTGATATTCAAATCAAATACATCTGAAGATCATATCTTTGATATATGACCCTTAATAAGGATGTCACCTTGTGGTGGAAGGTAAAAGGGATGCTTGCTTGCAACCACCCTGTCTACTATTCTTGACATCATTATGTTGGTTGTTCAGGGTTAGCACGAAGGCACTGGTGCACCATGCGCCTAAATTGGTGCAATTTGCTGCAGTGTGATATGTTGGTGTGCCAAGATCCTATGACTGAGGGTTTCGAATGCCAGATTTACCCTGATAATGATCCTTGGTTTGTCAGGACCATTCATTTGCTTATGGCTTTTATGGCTTTTGAACTGACATGGTGTGATGTGACTAAAATACTGTTCAATGTGGCATAAAACATTATTGTAATTGAATGGAGAAAAAGAAATTAAATGGGTACTGACTCTGTTACTATCTGTATGCTTGGTCCAGACCCCTGATAACATTTGCAGAAATGATGTGAGCTGGTATGTGACTCACCTCACCTCACCTCACCTCACCTCACCTCACCTCACCTCAGCCAACAAGTGCTGCAGAGTTTTGGTCCATATTCAACTTGTAAGAAGGGACTGTGACTCAATCACTGGATTTTCTTGTCGATTATTTACAGGCTGATGTCATATAGCTGGAATATTGCTAAGTGTGGCATTAAACAATAAACAGACAAACAAAAATTACTTGGTATTACTGGAGAAGTAAGGACAGACATGACTATGTGAATGTTGGTTCTTGCTGCAGTCAGCAATAAACCAACTGTGTCACTCTGGCCTGTTAGTATTCAGGACCAGACAAACCAGTAGTTCAAGCATTAGCAGTGGCGACACTTAGTTAATCTGGTCACACATTCTCTCCATTTCAGTTGTGTTTTATGACAAGCATGAGGTGTTGTTTCACATGCATCTTGGTTTATACTGGTCTAAAAAATCTGTCAAACAAGACATCCTATTTTTCTTTCCTGACAATTACAGAAATACATGCAGTAAAGCATATAAAAATGGACGTCACATAACATAAGCACAGGAAAAAAATATGTAAAGCGTTTTTGTCAAGTTGGCATCTTGATTTATTCTGGCATAAAATGTTTGATGTTTACAGATATTCAACGAAGCAACATCGGCGCACCCCTTCAGTGCCAAGCTCCACTTCTACATGGCCAACTTTGAGCTGTCTCAGGTTGGTTGACACTCAACATGCTCCGCTTTATATCGCTCCTATGTCACTGTCACCTTAACCCTCTCCCACTCATCACTAGGGATCAACCTTTTGATATTCTGGCGGGGGAGATGCAGTCTCGGATAATACACAAAACATATTTTGTCTGGAATTTTACAACAGCAACAAATTGTTCACTTGACTTGATAGATTTGTCCTGAAAAGATATTGTTGTGAAAATGATTTAAAAATAAAATTGTTCAGCTTCTTTAAAGGAAAGCAGTAATGTCTAGAAGCTTTGACTGAAAACATATCTGGTCTTTCTAAGCCCCAAATATTAAATGACCTGTCCCTTAAGGGGTTAACTTGGCTGCGCATGTCATGTTGTTGAGCTCATATTACATAGTGCCTCCTTGGTTGTAGTCTCATGTACATCTATGCCAATGAGAAGGGGTAATCAGTTAAGGGGTTAATGGCACTATCAAATTGATAGTGTTGGAGTCTTCAACTTGGAGTGTCAATGTTAGGGATGAAGTGTTGTGTAATCTGGAATTCGATACAAAGTGTAGGGTATTTGTTTTGATGTGGCCTAATCTCTTGATGTCTGTACTTTGTAATCGGACATTCATCCACCTCAGAAAACATTGGCAGTAATGATGGGTATATTGAGGTGTTATTTCACCATTAATCCCTGTAGCCTTAAAAGTGTGTAACATCGGTGATATTATACTCTGGTAGGGTACACGTTCAGTCAGCTGGGAGGAGGTAGTCATGACTGGGAATACATTATGCTGAGACGGTGTGACGCCGTCGGTGACGACTGTGGGTGGTTGGAGGTTTATGAACACCTATTGGCACGCTTGCTTGTACCTGTGAAGATTAAATGACTTTAGGATGTGTTAAGATGATGGAAGTGGAAATTGTAGGAGGGCAATTCTGTGACGGGGTTCTTGTCGTTGTTATGACCTTGAGTGTTACATACAGGAGACAACTTGTCACTTGTCATTATGGTTTTATGACAGTTTACTCGATGATTGAGATGCGATTCAGTCTTCATTGGCCAGGTATATGAAGGCAGTATGATGCCAATGAAAGTATGTAATTGTTTACTCACACGTTACTTGACAGAGTTGGTAGATTAGCCTTGTGATTGTAGCATTGGTTCTACATGAAAGGCTCCATGTTTGATCTTCTTCATAGTCAGTGTTCCTTATTCGTCCACCCACTATGATACGGCTGTTAACAGTGACATTGAACCATATTTGCTGACTTTCATGAGAGTTGCAATTAAATGTCTTGAAAACTGGAATCTATTGTGTTTTAACAATGTATAAAGCTACAAAACATTTAACTGAAGGCTGAATTGAAATTTTGGGTTTCATCTTCCTTATTCTTTCAAATTGACAGATCGGTACAAGTACTGTAGGCGATGTGACGGTACAGGTGCTAGTACCTTGTCAAGCAATGTGACATATTGGTACAGGTGCTAAAGTACTCATGGAAATGAAAAAAACCTGTTTTGTTGGATATAATAATCGACACAAAGCATTACGTAGATGTAAATACAAAATAACAAAACAACTGGAAAAGTACTAGTCTGGATTTGCTAGTTTTATCTCAGTGCTCAATACAAAATGTACTTTACAGGAGGGAATTTGTAGGCACTTTCAACATTCAAAAATAAAACTAAGTCCAAATTGACATGGCAGAAACAGGCTATAGGCATTTTGCAAATTAGCCTTGGAAAAAAAGTTATCAAAACAACAATAAAAATAACAGCTATGTTTATGTACATAATAATAATGACATGTAAGTTGTTGTTTGAGAAGGGAATATGTTACTTTTACGTTCTGATATTTTGACGATGATTCACTATCCCACGATGCCACTGACAAATCACTAACCACTGACAAATCACATGCACGTGGATTTCAAGCACCTGTTTTCACCTGTCATCAAGGTGTCATAGGTCATGGACATTCACCTTGATCTACTAACACCTGGTTATGCTCAGTTTCACAATAGTCTGTTTTGTTCATATTTTTACACACTTTTACATGTAAAAAGACATAAAAACCTTTGATACGCTGTATTTGTGCCAAGGCCCAATTAGTACTAATTGAGTTGTTTGAGTATTTATATATATTATGTATGTTAACTGCATTTATTTAAAATCTGAGATCGAAAAAACAGGTTTTTTTCATTTCCGTGAGTACTTTAGTACCTTGTCAAGCAATGTGACGTATTGGTACAGGTGCTAGTACCTTGTCAAGCAATGTGACATATTGGTACAGGGGCTAGTATCTTGTCAAGCACTGTGGCATATTGGTACAGGTGCTAGTACGTTGTCAAGCAATGTGACGTATTGGTACAGGTGCTAGTACCTTGTCAAGCAATGTGACATATTGGTACAGGGGCTAGTATCTTGTCAAGCACTGTGACATATTGGTACAGGTGCTAGTACGTTATCAAGCAATGTGACATTGGTACAGGTGCTAGTGCCTTGTCAAGCAATGTGACATTGGTACAGGTGCTAGTGCCTTGTCAAGCAATATGACAAATTGGTACAGGTGCTAGTGCCTTGTCAAGCACTGTGACATTGGTACAGGTGCTAGTGCCTTGTCAAGCAATATGACAAATTGGTACAGGTGCTAGTACCTTGTCAAGCAATTTGACATTGGTACAGGTGCTAGTGCCTTGTCAAGCAATGAGACATATTGGTACAGGGGGTTGTACCTGTATCAAGCACTTTCTTTATAAATGTACTAGCACATGTACCAGAACATTGACCCGTGAAGATTCCGGGGTAGAATAGGTCTTCAGCAACCCATGCTTGTCGTAGAAGGTGACTATGCTTGTCGTAAAAGGCGACTAACGGGATCGTGTGGTCAGGCTCGCTGCCTTGGTTGATGCACGGTCATCGATATTTACAGACCGCCGTCATATAGCTGGAATATTGCTGAGTGCGGCGTTAAACAAGAAATATTCTTTTATGATTCTTATCCACTTTAAGAGATATTCATATTTTTTTTCATTGCACTCTCATATATCACTGAACAGTTCCAGGTTCACAACAACAGCTTTGATGTAAGGAGTCGTGTCTATTGCCACATGTTCAACTGTCAGTCGATATGCTAATAGTCTGATGACAGAACAATAGCCATGTTGTGTCAGGCCCTTTTTATACCATCTTCCCGAAACATAAGGGGCAAATAATGGAGAGGGGAGGAGCTTATTATCTGAATCTAACCCATATCTGGGGCATCTGAATCCATGAAGATGTAAGGGCTGTGATACAGGTAATCCATATGGGAGATAGATGGGTACTTGTTGTTAAACTCCTTCTTGCTCTGATCTGCTTCAGGGGAGTGTCGACCGGGCCCTGGAGTCTCTTGAGCAATTTGTCATCCGCCACTTTGATGTGGACATGAATGATCCTGGCTCCTGTGATCCCAACAAGCTCTTCTGGTATACCTGCTTCTCAACCTCGACAGTCGCCCTGATAACAGAATCGCAAACAGCTTGAATTAATGGACTTATCAGTCAAAAACTATGTGGAGATTCGCAATCATCTGGAATTGTGTTTAAGGGAATGTTGATTCCTCTTGTGTGACTTTTTTCAGAAAATAAGTCATTTTTTAGGACACTGAAATTTTGTTTTTGTGTGAGTCATTTTTCAAGAAAACATAATTCAATGACCTGGAATTTTATTAAAGAAAAATTTTCTTTTTTTTTCTTAAATGTTGTGAAAAATGGACACTATTTTAGAACATTGAGTTCCTATTCTTGTGTATACCCATGACACTATAAAAAAAATATGTTTCTGAATAGATTTTAAAAAGACAAACCTTAGATCATTGAATTTTACAAATACAGAGTTAGAACCTAATTAGGGGTGATTTGGGGGATGTAAGAATAAGAAAGAATTATATTGAATTTTTTTTGAATTTTTATTATTATTTTTTTTTAAAGATTATAATGTGATTGCTGACATTGCTAATCACATGAAGATTTATGCTGTGTACACAACCTCTGAATAACGTCAGCTGCAGTATGTTGAGATTATTGTGCAGTAAATCTATTTGTCAGGTGCGGCTGAAGTAGGGGTGGCCACTGGTGGAGTGATACCGTGCAGTAGATTACACACAGCTGTGGGGGGATCAGTCAGGCACATGGAGACACGTGGGGGAAAGGTGGCCCCATGAAACTTATAAAACTGATCATGGCATGATGCTAAACTTCATCGGGGGCAAGTTAGGGGATGTAACCAGGAATATTATCTGCCATGATGACAGGGTGTAATGGTTAAGGAAGATAATGTTTTTATGGTTATGGGGATGTTTGAAAATATTTTTTTTATCAGTATGAGATTTGATATGGCTTAGAAGCGGTATTCATCAAATACAACACATCTGAGCGCTTTATTGATTCATAGAGAATTTAATGCAGAAATGTCATTGTTTATAGCATGTTTAGCAGTGTTTGAAATGAGGCATGAAAGGTTTGGGTCCTTGAAATAGGAGTTTACTTTCAAATATTTCACAGCAGCAACCTCAAGGAACCTGCATCTTGATAACTGTTAAAGATGTTATAGCTTGTGATTTTTTGTTCAGAGAGAGTGACAAGAGTAGAGGGTGATAGTTAACCATAAATAAATTACTACAGGAGTTTATGTAATATCTGTACTATTGTAAAATGAATACTGAAGTTTGAAGAAGTAAACTGTTGTCAGCAGCCTTCAGCCAAACAGGTGCTCAAGGGAGATAGAACACTAGCAAGAATATTAAGATTGTTCCACCTTTAACACTGAAAGATGTACTGGCCAATCTGATATTTGCAGCACCCTGTTGGGCCTGCCAGCACCTTTCAAGAGTAAGCCACCAGTGTTGAAGAAAGAAGTTAATGGACATGTAGAAGCAAACAAGTTATACTACTGGCTGACATACAGGTACGTGTAAGCTAGAGAACACTTTGGATTTCATACAGCAGGTTAACACCTGCTCACCCAATCCCACCCACTCACCTAACCACACCCAAACTCCATCCACCTACCCATCTATCCACTCACTCACTCACTCCATTAAGAGTTGCCTAAAATTGATCGGTGGTCCAGCTCCTTGACTTGGTTGATTGTATCTCATCAAACCTCATTTGTGTGGATCAGTGCTCATGCTTTCAGTCACTGGTTTGCCGGGTCCAGACTTGATAATTTTACAGGTCGTGATGTAGTTGGAAATATTGCTGACTGGTATTTTACAACATTCCCATACTCATCTCAAGAGCCATAGTCTTACATCAAGTTCTCCTCATGCTCATTCACTCACTCACCTTGGAAGACTGACTGTATGACGATGGCGTTCTCTGAAGTAGGACTATGCTGCATCTATTTGCCATTTGCAGTACAGGGTGCCCTTGTACAGAGCAATCTTAGCGCTAAGGTGATTGTGGCTCCCAGATCCTTACATAGACTTACGACTGTCGTAGCACTCAGGTTGTTTTGTACAAAGGCACTCTGGACTAGTACTTGTACATTGTACTTAGTGCCCTGTTTGAGGCTGAAACAAGGTGTACAACTAAAAAAATGGTACAGAATGACCAACCTTTTTTTATTTTGATCTTCAGTAACCCGTGCTTCGTGGGCATTCCAGAAACCTATGATTGTGGGTTCAAATCCCAGTTCACCCCAATTATGTTTCTAGGTTTGTCAGCACCATACCTGTGCTCATGGGTTTCACTGACCCTGCATCACTTAATCACTTCAGGCTTTCCTCCCACATTAAGTTAACATGCCTTGATATGACTGGAATACTGTTAAAAGCGGCGTTAAACCCAACTCACTCACTCACTCACTCTCTTAAGAAGCAACTTACAGGATCAGGAGGTCAGGCTTGCTGACTTGGTTGATGCATATCATCGTATCCCAATTGCATAGATCAATATTCATGATGTCAATCACTGGATTGTCTGGACCAGACTCGATTATCTCAGACTGGCGTCCTATAACTTGAGTGTATCATTGAACAACAACCAAAAGAAAAATTAAGAATTGCTGAGTCTGGCTCCCTTTAAGTTGTCCAAGTTGCACTGAATATTACAAGGTTTTTTTTATCAGAAAGAATTTCTTTTGAAATGGGGTTGTGTAATAAATCTACAGCTTCAACATTTTCAATTTTGTATTTAAAAACTTACGTACAGAAACAATTACTTGCATGAAATGATGTTGACATTTGTTGTAACAGCAGAATGGGTTGTTTGTTGTATTGATGTTGAAGGTACTGATGCGTTGAGGACTAGATGGACTTGTGGTTGTCGACTAAGGGAATGGAACCAAAATAATTGCACAATGTTGGCATGTATGCACAGATGATTAATGGAAGGTTTTGACATTCTGTTACATGTATTTTAATTACCAACAAGACAGCAAGCCCATGTCAATAAATATTGGATCACAATTATGAGCACATCACTGGCATGTCAATTAGAAAAGGAATATTGAATTGTCAAATATGTAAATATTTTCACAAATCATTCCTGATTTAAGGGGAAAACATAATCAATTATGTTTTTCCCTTGGGAGCTTGTAATGGGTGCTTGAGAGGTTGTTATGACATCTGTCAGGCATCTGTCGGGTTGTGAAGTGCAGTGTTGCCTTGTCCACCCTTTACAGGGAGGCTGCTCTGACATCACACTGGCACAATGATAAGTCTGTATCTAGAAGAGGGAGTGGGTTGTCCACAAGTAGTGACAGGGGATCTATAGTAAAGAAATGATCTGCCAAGTGATGATGTGTGTTATCTTACACTGGGGTCATAAGAGATTATGTATTTTTATAAGCGGTTAACTTAGGTTTTTTTGTGTTCTTGATAATCTATTTAAAACAAAAAGATATTTTTTAGGTTTAAGGATTGGAATACAAGTCCTATTGAAATTATTTATTTTGTTAGAAGAAGGATGCCGGGGCTATACAGGGCTTCCCTTCAGTGACTACTGGTAGTAATAATTGGAAAGACTAGTTAGTTCCTTCTCACCCCGTCTAATTGTTACATAAACCACTAGACCAGTGATAGAAATTGGCACTAGTCCTGTTGTTTTTTGTCCTTGCCAAACGGCCTATTAGTTAAGGTGTCATAAGGCTTAGAAGAAATTCGCTAATTTTAAGGGTATGTTATCAATATAAGGACCAGTAGACTAAAAATTTTAATTCCCACCGCTGCTAGACACAGCATGAGTTGACTGAACCTTTGAGAAGTGTTTTATGAACTGCAAGTGTATCCAGCTGTGCCCTTCATGTGAAATCATCAAAAAAATGACAATTTGGTACGGTAAATAAAAACTGTTTGCTTTGGTTTCATTAAGTTGTAAGTCTTTAGGGGGCAGTCGGGTAGCCTAAAGGTTAAAGCGTTCGCTCGTCTCGCCGAAGACCGGGGTTCGATTCCAGACATGGGTACAATGTGTGAAGCCCATTTCTGGTGTCCCCTGCCGTGATATTGCTGGAAGTTTGCTAAAAACGGCGTAAAACCTTACTCACTAAATGTAAGTCTTTAGGTGCTTTTTGTGGACTCGAGTTGACTACAATGTCTACCCCTTTAAGTTATTTGAGAAATGGGATTTTCAATATTTCTGCCAAGTCTAAAAATATTAACTTTTGGGAAATAATTGTTAAATGTCAAGGCAGTCGGTTCACGGCAGTATTCAAACAATGGGAGGAATATGTCATTTCATCCTAGTGCTAATTGTAGTCCAGGAATGTAGACCTTATTATAATCCACCTCGTGGACAAATGTGGGGACATGGAGATAAAAGAAATGTCAGCAGCCAGACAGGTTGCAGCAGAAGAGATAGGATGACAGTTGGATTGGTCCTTGGAAGGTGTGGCCATGAACCTAGACACAGCATTGCAATTAACATGGCAACTGTATGTTAACTGTGTAATATTACACAGCGTCTTGTTACATGTCAACAGGCACCTGTTGGAACAGTAAGATTTCTGTGGATTGATGTAACGCCCCCCTCTTAGAACTGATCTAGGATCAGTTATGTGTGGGTCATTATTTTGTTGAAACACTTTTAGAATAATTTCACATTCTGATTTCGCTTCTGTTACTTTATCTTTTTAAGAAATGCAGATAGTGTTTTAGTTAAATATTATTTATTGATTTCTTCATTAACGTGTTTGTTTGCGAAGTAGATTGTCATTGTCATTTTTGTACTCGAATGATACCATAGGGAGCGTATGTTTTACGTTTGTGCTTTGTTTTGAAATTTGTAACTCGTATTTTGAACTGTGGGGGTAGAGAGTGACAAGCTGTCATGTGTGGGTAGTCATTATTATTACAGACAACAGAGCTGCATTAGGCAATGTCCCCACTAGGGGTATCCTCATACAAGTCTATCTTAGCACTAAGCTTGCTTTTTTTTAATCGGGTCTGGTTATGTAAGGTGCTGCATACCTATGATTTTGGGTTGAAACCTCAGATTCGCCCTGATTATGTTTCTTGGTTTGTCAGTACCATATTTAATAGCTCATGCTCATTAGTTTCACCAAAGTCGGAAATGTGTTAAGACCTACATCACTTGGGGCTTTCCTCCCACATCAAGCTTATGTGCCATGGGAGCGGTCGGGTAGCCTAGTGGTTAAAGCGTTCGCTCGTCACGCCGAAGACACGGTCTCGATTCCAGACGTGGGTACAATGTGTGAAGCCCATTTCTGGTATCCCCCCGCTGTGAAATTGCTGTAATATTGCTAAAAGCCTTGCAAAACCATACTCACTCACTCACTCACTCACTCACTTACTCACTTACTAACATAGTAACAAGTTTTTCAAGGTGATGGTAAGCTCAACTCGCTCGCTTGCTTGCTCAATCACTTTTGACACCTATGAAAAATGCTTTGGCCCATAATAATTCAGAAGTTATACATTGTATGAAATCTTGATATCAGCATCCTGAATTGAAATACTTCCCCTAAGAAAAGCCAGACAAGTTTAAAGAATTCAAAACCACGAAGTCAAAGACCTATATTATCAAACAAATTGTGCATGTTGTTTTGTACGTTTGTTCAAAGATTAGTATAATCAATGTCTCAAGCAAGGAGATTAGTGTAGGTGCTTGAGATTGTCTGACTCCACAGGGGGCCATCCTCCAGTTGACCTGATGACTTGACCTGAGACAGTGTAGGGTATTGTACTCTGCTAATTACTATCTCCTTATCCAGAAGAGTTGGCTGATAGAGAGGTGTGGCTAGGGAGACCTACTGGGCTGGGAAAATGTCCTGATGTTTCTACTTGTTCAGGTGTATCAGACAGGAACTGGACTTGATGTTAGGACATTCACGTCTGTCACCTATTACATCAGAGGACTTTAATCTTGAAGGGGGATTAACCTGGTGTCGTGCATCTTGTTTGTATTCTCTGAGTCTGGTATCATATCGTCAGGAATCGATCATGTTATGTCATATGATTGTCAGTGAGGATGGGTGTTGATAATGGGGAATAAACGTTTGTGTAGAAACTTGGTGACATTAATCCTAAATGACACTTGAATCAGAGTTAGATACTGTACATCATTTTGATGATGGCAGGTACGGTACCTGAGTGATTAAAGCACTCATTTGTCAGGCTGAGAACCTGCTTCAGAGACCGATAGGGCAATGGCAAATGTGTGTGATAATTCTCAAATTGGAAGAGCAAAATACCAATATAGGTTATCATAATTAATGAGCCTATTTTATTTTTTCAAATTAAGTTTTATTTGTTTGTTATTTAATGCTGCACTCAGTATTCCAGCTTTATGACAATCTGTAAATAATCGAGTCTGGACCAGACAATCCGGTGATTAACCTCATGAGCATCGATCTATGCAATTGGGATACGATGACATGCATCAACCAAGCCAGCAAGCCCGACCACCCGATCCCTTTATTCGCCTTTTACGACCAGCATAGTCACCTTCCCTGAATTGACACAATTCCTAACATTTTCTTTAAATGTGGAAGATTTCCTTGAGGGTTGATGTACGGATGACAGGTATCAGTAAGTGTGCCAGACATATGGTGCTCTTTCAAAATGTTGTTTTGTTTGTTTGTTGTTTGATGCTGCACTCAGCAATATTCCAGCATGTAAATTATCAAAACAAGGTCAGACAACCAGTGATTGATATTATGAGTAACATCCCACACCATTGGGGTACGATGATGCACCTAACTGACTTGGACCACCTGATCCACTGACTAGCCTTATACTACAAGCAGAGATCGCAGGGGACCTATTCTATCCGAGAATCCTCACGGGGCAAGGGTGGCCCAGTCGTCTAAGGCACCACGATTCGCTGTGCAGAGTTGCGTCCCTTGGTCACGCCAGAAACCTATGATTGTGGGTTCGAATCCTCGTTTGCCCCGATTATGATTCTAGGTTTGTCAGCACCATATCCATGTTCATGGGTTTCACCGAAGTGGTAAACGTCTGAGACCTGCAGCACCTCGGGCTTTCCTCCCACATTAAGCTGATATAACTGGAATAATGTTGAAAGTGGCGTTAAAACCCAACTCACTCACTCATCCAGAATCCCCACAGGGTTCATTATATAATGTTAGGACTACAGTTGATGATGACACAACTCTTAATGATTCAACAATCTGCTGACCTCTTTAAATAGCACTTAATCTTCAACAAATTGACGTTTTATGTCCTCATCACACTCTAACATCCCACTAACAATACCTGCAAACACCTCACCACGAGTATTGACTGTAAAATGTCAGACAGTGTATACTAATTCCACTGGACATATTTACATAGGATGAAAAAGCTGCTTATCCCCTCCACACAAAGACTGAACCAGGAAATGCTGGACAGACCTCCAACAATGGTCTACATTTGACACTGACACCATACAGAATACACCAATTTCCCAATGTTGATGGAACCAACAAAAGTAATCCTCTTGAATTGTGTGCTGTGTGGGACTGGTCTATGCTTACAGCCATAGCTTCTATAGGGCTTTCACTGGGTGTGTGTTCTGGTCATACCAACTCTTGATGGGTGGCTGGACCTGGTTCAGCTGTGCATGGACTTGACCAGTATCATGTATCTACTGGTTAGAAATCTGGCATGTTCCGGGAGGTAAAAGGGATGCTTAATTGCAACCACCCTGTCTACTTTTCTTGACATCATTATGTTGGTTCTTCAGGGTTAAAGGGGGCACGGGTGGCCCAGTCTTCTAAGGGGCCGCGATTCGCTGTGCAGAGTTGCGTCCCTTGGGCACGCCAGAAACCTATGATTGTGGTTTTGAAATTAAGTTTCTAGGTTTGTCAGCACTATACCCTTGCTCGTGGGTTTCACCGTGGTAAACGTCTAAGACCTGCATCACTTCGGGCTTTCCTTCCACATTAAGCTGACACGCCATGATATAACTGGAATACTGTTCACAGTGGCGTTAAACATAACTAACTAACTAACTAACTAACTAACTCACTCACTCACTCACTCACTCACTCACTCACTCATTTAACCCATCTCATGCATTCACTCATTCATATTACGATATCATCTGACAACAGCCAAGGTGACAGTAAATATTTTCAATATCACCTTGATTGTGGTTCGAGGTTTGTCAGCACCATACCCACGTTTGTAGGTTTCACCAAAGTGCAGAAATGTCTCAGACATGAATCACTTAGGACTTTCAACCTATGAAGATCTGGGTTGGAATAGGCTTCAGCAACCCATGCTTGTCGAAAGAGGTGACTGATGGGATTGGGTGGTCAGGACTTGATTGATTCATATCATCGTATCCCCATTGTGTAGATTGATGCTCATGATATCAGTCACTGGATTGTCTTGTCCAGACTTGATTATTTGCAGACCGCTGTATTATTGCTGAGTGCATCATTAAACTTTTAACAACAAACAAATAAAACTAAGGCAGTCGACCCACATCAAGCTGGCACTGTGTGATACAACTGGAATACTGTCCAAAGTGGAATAAATCCAAACTCACTCACTCACTCACTCAATGATATGCTGACTTACGACATTCAAACTGCATTTACTATTGTATCTCCATTTTAATATTATCAGCTTGCAATATTCAAGATGTTGTGAGTATTTTGCGTACATTAGATATGCATTTGATGAAAATGTTTCATTGCATCCTGAGCATCTAGTTGCTGTGCTGTTGCTGTGACATTGTGTGCTGTTGCTGTGATATTGTGTGCTGTTGCTGTGATATTGTGCGCTGTTGCTGTGACATTGTGTGCTGTTGCTGTTGCAGCGTGCTGCTGGAGCTGCAGGGAGACACCCGGGAGTGTGTGGAGGTGTTTGAGACAGCGTTGTCATCTTGCTACACGGCAGAGGACCTCAAAACTCTCTGGATCAAGTACGTGTATTTCTTTTCCATATTGTGTGCCAATTTTTTCGTTCATTTGAGAAATGTTATCGCTTGTATCACTTAATTAGATGTATATCTGTATTGATGAATTTGCCACAAAAAGTTTTAAAATTGCTGATGGGATGTAAATTCACTCCCATTGATAACATTTTGGTGATGATAATAGTCTAACCATATGGATAATATTTCTTAATAGAATATTCTTTTCATTAATGTTCACCCATGCATACTTAGCATTACTATTGAGATTGGAAATACTTACATGATATCAAATACAATTTGGTGTTTTGGTAAAAAACATCCTCAAACAATCTTGATTCTTCTCACAAGATTGTTCAAATTGTACAGAGTGTGTTACTTCCATAAGAGTTGGACCAGGGCAAGCATGTGTGGTGGAGATGGCAGGTGCTTGTGGTGGTTGCAGCTATTCAGGACACATGGCACTGTGTCCATACTTGTCTTTCTTCCACCACCCGCTCACTCCCCTAGTGTTGTCACTACCTCTCACACTCGCCTTGTTACGCCTGATCCCAAATATAACACAAGGCTTAATAACCCTTTAACTGCTGTCAGGGCCTTTGTCACTTGTTAACCGCCTCTGTGTCCCTGGCCTTCTCATACAAAAAGCTGTGAAAATATAGTACTTGTTGTTACCCTGTATGGTGTATGGAGGACACTAATATGTTTAATTGCCATGTGACATCAAGAATATGACAATTTTGTGTTTGGAGACGTTTTCAGTAGAATTAATTCATGATGGGTGATTATAAGCTGAGCTATCAAGACCAAGATCTATATGTAGTAAAAGTTGTGGAATGTGGTGACATAAGGAGTGAATATTAATGTAGATTGTGATCGCTGTTGACTCTGACAACTGCCTGTCATCTTATTGGTTGCTGTGAATGATGGTCCTGATGGAAGCCCTTGGGATAAGGGCCCCGTCCCACAAAGTGATGTTAGCTCTAAGATCACTTCGTGGAACAGAGCCCAGGAGCCTATCCTCTTGCAGAGTTGCAAAGAGTTCTAGTTCAAGTTCATCCCACAGGTGTTTAATGGCGTTGAGGTCATTGCTGTCTGGGTAACCGTTATCCTGTTGGAAAGAAGCTAATGACAACTATATAGACAATAGGTCCACTTTAAGATTGGTATAAGTCTGGCCTATAGTTGTAGGTTTTGCCAGCCCTCATCATCACAGCCACTATTGGTCTTTCTGTGCAATGTGCTTGTAGATCATCCGCATGTCTCCAAATGTAACCAGCTGTGAAGATCCAGGGTAGAATAGGTCTTCAGCAACCCATGCTTGTCGTTAAAGGCGACTATGCTTGTCGTAGGTGGCGACTAACGGGATCGGGTGGTCAGGCTCGCTGACTTGGTTGATGCATGTCATCGATCCCAATTGCGTGGATCGATGCTCGTGATATTAATCACTGGATTGTCTGGTCCAGACTTGATTATTTACAGACCGCCGTCATATAGCTGGAATATTGCTGAGTGCGGTGTTAAACAACAAAAAAACAACGCAACTGTGTGTCACCATTTTCCCACAATTCAGTGAACTTGTTGGGTAAACTATATACCAGTGAACCAATAAGCATGTAGGTACATCACCTCATCCTTTCTGTATGGGTTTGAACTCCACTCATGTTTATCTGGGATGATGTCGGTCTCATTTGTACCCATTTTATGCTCTAAACATTTAAATTAATTTACTTGCTGCTTAACACTTGTGATGTTCTGCACATATGTGCAGCTGTTTCAAGAAGAAGGGTAAATATTAAAATCTGGTATGAAAATTATATGTTTTACCCAATAATACAGTAGTAGAAAAGCAGTTTGTCTTTTTACATAGTTAAAACATTGTAGTTTTCATTGTCATCAAAATTACTATATATTTTCAGTTATTGATAAATTTCATACAAGCTTCTCTCACAAGTGTAATAAAGGCATTCCACTTGTAAGTAAAGTGAACAGGACATATACTTATGTTCAAAGCAGTATGCATTGGCTTCTTAAATTGAAAATTTTGCAGTTGCTTGGGATATGGAGAGGACTGTTCATTTGAATTCATCCTCCTAGATTTGTATCTGCCCAGAAAGGGTTAACCAAGATGCAGGCACACAATACCCCAGTCTTTATTTATGTAGAGCCTTCTGTCCCGATCCGTCTTAATATGTCAATTAAAGCTAGTGGTGAGGGGTGTACACTTATCATACAAATAATGCCTTTATCCTCGCACCTTCAATTTAAGGTCAGAGATGATTCTCCCATGAGGAGCTGACAATTGTACCCAGCATTAGTGATTCTTGATTCTAGTCAGCTCAGAGGTGTGAGGCCAAAGAATAATAAAAACCTCTTGTGAATGAAACTTTAGATGGGAGACTGATAAAAAACCTAGTAAATAAACACTTGGATCAATTTAAGTAATCCCCAAATCTTATCTAGCGCAAACAGAAAAGGATTAGCGCAACAACGGAAGGAGAGCAAGAGAGGGTGGCAGGAAACGTGCAACGAATCACAAGAGCCTTGTCACCACTGATGGCTTGTGTCTGTGTCTTACAGACATGGTGGTGGTTGTGGGTTGTTCTGTCAGACATTGTGCTTACCTCGAGGTCGAGCACCTTGGGGCATGTACCATAACCTGATACTGACAATATCACACAGAATATTTTTCCTACAGAATGATGCAGTGTTTAGGAAGGGACATATTTCATTGTGTTAGTTAGGTAGTCTCTCTTACAGACCCCTGTGTGTATATTTCCTGTTCTCTTCCCCTTGAGACTTAAGATTCCTTAATAAATGAGTGTCTGACTTAATCGCTGTGCTGATTTCAGACAATTAACGGTTGGTAATGATATGTGACCTAGCTGATCTGATGATGTCATGGATCATTGCTCCTGCTATCAACCACTGGTTGCCTGGCCCAGCCTCAATTATTTATCTTCTGCTGTGGTTTGGCTGGAATATCGCGAACATGTGTTAAACAATAGGAACTCACTTACTCAGAAAATATAGATCTGAAAATAGCATCAGAGGCAAGATATTTTTTATGTGGAATATTTTTCAAAACTGTTGTAAAATGAACTACTCCTTTTCCAGGCTTGTTATTGTAGGTCATTGAAGACAGGACTCGTGTAGTAGGATTTGTGTCATAGAATATGTCATGAAAGCAACATTTTTTTCTAGCTTTACCATTTTAACATTATTCCTGATGAGGGTGTTTGTTTGTGGATTTAGTTACCTGGAATACCATCACCGGCAACTAGAGGGTGCAGTGAGCAGTGATGTGCGCCTGCGTGAGGTATTTGACTTGATGGTACGGAGTTTGTCAACTGTTCCCACCAAGTTCCCCGTCCCCTTCTCAGATGATGGTGCTACATGGAGGGACTACCGTCAGGTCAACAAGATGATCCACACGTACCTCACCATGATGTCCAAAGAGGAGAGATTGACTGCTCTGGAGAAGTTTGTCGAAATGATGCCTTCAAATGTTGACCTCGTCATCAGGTGAGTCTGATGGCCACAAATCATTGTCTTTGATCTAATTTGTAAGAGTGATCTCTATGCAAGTATATATGTATTTTCATTTTCATTGCAAAATGATGAGAAATGCATATCGCCTTGGAATTATTTTGATATGAAAGTGATAGTTGAATAACTTGAGCCAGTACGACATTCTTAGTTGACAAGTGTTTAGGTGAACAAAGTTTGCATTTTGCTGTGATAGATGACAACATGGATGACCAGCTGTATTGTACTTGAGTTTCTCCATGAATGTGGGGCGGTAGGGTAGCCTAGTGGTTAAAGCGTTTGCTCGTCACGCCGAAGATCCGGGTTCGATTCCCGACATGGGTACGATGTGTGAAGCCTATTTCTGGTGTCCCCCGCCATGATATCTGGAATATTGCTAAAAACGGCTTAAAACCATACTCACTCACTCGCTCTTCATGAATGTTTGTTTTTTAATGCCACACTCAGCAACATTCAGACGGCGGTCTGTAAATAATTGAATCAGGATAAGACAATCCAGTGATTGATATTTAGAGCATTGATCTACACAATTGGGATATGATTACATGCATCAACAAAGTCAGCAAGCCTGACCAACTGATCCTGTTTGTTTCCTCGTACGACAAGCATAGTCGCCTTTTAAAGCAAGCATGGGTTGCTGAAGATCTATTCTATCCCAGATCATCACATGGTTTTCCATGAATGAACCATACCATTACATTGATGAGAATAGATGGTCGCAAGACTGTAGCACAAGACTGGAGCGCATGTTGCTTGAGAACTATTGCTGTTAGTGCAATGTAATTGTCGGTTTAAAATAGTGACGACATTATACAGTAGAATCTATTTCCGGATGCTGGATGTACATAGTATGTACAAACCTGTGTGAGTATACATTTCCTGCCCTTGAGATTATTTTGATTTAACCTTAACCAGGGTCTATATGTTACTCTGCTAGAAAGGTTACGTGGATCATCTAGGCTTTAGTTGGATGTGTACTGGAATTGTCTTCATATTGAGAAGTACTGAGTGTGACTGACTGTTGTAGGAGTGTGGAGGAGGCAGTGCTGGGGAAGGAGTACCAGCGTGCCCGCAGTCTCTACAACACACTGCTGTGGGAAGGAGTGGCCAGTGTCCATCTGTGGAAGATGTGAGTTGCAGCAGGGATTCTGCACACAGTGTGCTTCGTATTTGACAGTAGTCCCATACATTCTTGTCATAGCTCTGTGTGTGTATTATAAAGTATTGGTTCCCAGATTAAGATACTGTTTCCCTTTCCTCAAAGAACCAACCCCTTAATTTTAACACTCATGAATAGAAATTCTATTTTTCACCTTTGAAATCTCACCTAAATATTCATTTTGTAATTTTACTGATATTGTTAAACCTGATATATTGATGCTAGTCATTTCAGTCCCGCTCTACAGCTTCCACTCAGCCAGACAGATGTAATGTTAGTATGTGGTACCTGGATTTGGTGAAGGGTTGTTTGTCAAGTGGATCCACTCAGCAGTTATTGTCACATAGATAGTGATCTGTATGCATGCAGGATCTCACTGTCTGTGAATGTTCAGTCATGTTTTGCGCTGTTCCAGGGTACTTGGTCTTGCTCAGAGGCAGGGATCTGTGAAAGAGGTTAGCCTGAAATATCACTAATATGTAAAACTTTTTACTGTCAATTCAACCAAGCAAGGAAACAAAACATATGTCACAGTGTCCAGTATCCGAAATAACTGCCTGCCCTTCCGCCGTGGCTAGTAACTTTTCTGTCAGGCAGATTGACATTTTCCTCCATCTGCCAGACTGTCTGGCAGATAATTTTAAGACTACTAAGAGATTCAGTTTTATCATAACTCCTTGCAGATTCACAAGTAATTGTTTGCATTATTTCAACTGAATCAAGGCGCGATTTGTCTCATTTCTTTTTCGCTTTTTTCATTATTTATGTCTGAATGCCGGCAGGTAACTTTGAAGAAGCGCAGTCAACACTTATGTGGGTTATCTGCCTGACTGTCTTGTTTGGTTTTTAAATTATTTCAAACACTGGTCATGGCTACTTGTGGGTCATTGTGCCTCGATGAAATTGCAGATATTTTCTGTTGATTATTTACAAGTATATGTTTGCCAGAATATTGCTGACTTAGAAGTTAAACACACTCAAATTTCACTCACTGTCTATGATTTGAGTGCTGTTTATTTTTTTTTGTGTATCCAGACTTGACATTTGTTTGGTTTCAGATGGAGAAGCTCTACGTGAAGGCTGTGCGAGCTCTGCCTATGGCAGTGACTATGTGGAAAGATGTAATGTATTCCCTACCACTACTTCGGTGTTTTAGATATAGCTTGTCTTGTGTCATGTAACATATCTTGTCTGTCAAATTGTCGGTAAGTAGAGAAACAGCTCTCATCCTGTCGGAGTCAGTGACTAACACTTTTCCATCCCCTATAGAAGAATGTAAAGTATCATTTTGATTGCAAGCACAATTACTTATGAAAACAATCTGCTAATTTTGATGTGGTAGTTGTTACAATTGACTTAAAATTTTGGTTGCTATCAGAAGCATTAACAGTCACAGTTGAAAAGGTTTATCTTGAACACACTGTCTCTGACAGTTATGACAGTATTGATGTATTATGTAAACACAGCGCTTGAAGCATGGCAGAAATTGACAGATCACATTTTGATAAATGAATTTATTTGGCTGGGCCTTCTAATGCTAAAGCTGTCAACCACTGGTTTGCTTGACCTGTATTTGATTATATACTAGTTACAATGATGTAATGATGTCCATTGGATGTTGCTGACAATGTTATCATACTATCATGTAATGTAAAGACAAAAGTATCATGATTTGTGTGGAGCAGGGGTTGAATGTATTCTGTTGTCCATATTGTATTGTCTAATGGTTCGTTACTTTTTGTTATTTTGAGTTAAAGAATACATTGTATAGAGAGTTGATCCTGTCTTCTCACAGTTCCTGCTGTTCGAGGTGACGGAAGGAAGTCAGGCTACGGTTCAACAGATTCTAGCTCACGGCACCAGCATTGGGCTGAACATCGCTGGATTTGTGGCAACAATATCACCTTCTCAGTGAGAGCTACAAATAGCTGGCCATGTTGGAACTACGGGACCTTTACCCCTTGAACCTGGAGGTCTGTGTATTGACCTTGGGCCAGTATCATGACCTTCAAACAAGGTCAAACCCATAGCACTCATGAGTTCGTCATTTGTACTTCTCTCTTATGGAGACAGTATCGCAGTGAGTATTTTGATGCCTTGACATGGGAGAAGTACTATAGTCAGTTGAAACAATTGTTCTTATATCATTAAAAGATAATTGGTATTCATTGGTTCCATGAAACTGAAGTGTTGCCAGAAATGAATAAGAGTAACTTTAACAATCAGTTTGTGTCTAAAGTTGACCAGATTTGATCTATATATGTAAGCTTGTTCTTCCATGGTCTTGGCTTGTGTGGTTTGTTGATGGTCTGGACCGTCCAGACGATGCTGACTGATGGGAAGCAGCTCTTTCTTACCATGTGATACATACCTGCTTACAGAGGGAGGAGGACAGGTTGGATGTCTGTCTGACCGACCTGCAAAACCTCTTTCATTTGAATAGGCCACAACCAGTTGATTTCGTTCTTCTCTGATTTTTTTTGTGTGTGAAAGTGAGAATTTGGATAATTGTGTTTTTTGTGGCGGATACAAAACATGTGTCAACCAGAATGACATGAACCAAAGCAAGACCATTGCACTTTTTTTAATACAAAGTCTGCCATCCATCCCCCTCCACCAATACGTACTGGTCAGTTGAAGTGTTATGATGTTACTATGCTTCTTTGTTGAGAACAATAAGATCTGAAGTCATCCATTGTAAACAATGTCTGACGTTAATGACATTACATCATCGGAACTATGGGTTGACTTTAGCTTTCTCTTCTCATAAGAATAACCTACTGAAACCTGGGAACTATAGAATTTCTTACCCTGATGAATGAATCCTAAAGTTCCTAACTGACCGCCTGGACTTACAGCATTCACACAATTGGGCTAGATATTTCTTGATTCACGATAGTTCAGTTATTCTCTGAATAGTAACCTCTTCATAACCACAAACTATATGGATGGGAAGATTCTGATGAACAAGTAATTAATTAGTTGTGGCCATTTCTAATCATCATTCTTTCTCAGATTGAAAGACAAGTTGTTGCCTTGCTTGCTTGAAATGGCTCATTTGGGGACTATGATTCAGTCGCACTCCTGTGATAGTGACTTTGTTTTGATACAGTTGGTATTTTGTGATCACATGAGAAAGTGTTGTTTCTACATATATGAGATGTTTTACAATCTCTGTCCAATGTTGTTACTGATCCTGTTGTTGTGTCCTAATGTTGTTTCCTATCGTTGTTCATGCATTAACAACCTCTGTCAATTGAGCTTCAGTTAAACAGGTCCTCACTCTATACCCCCAGTGATGATGTTGGATCTTATAGATCTCAAAAACTTGAATTGGAATGAAAAAGAAAATCCTGTCTTCAGAGATGCACATGGAAACTGGCAATCATACAAAGGTGCTTTGAAAAATTGAGAAATCCAGAATTGTCAGATGAATGTTATGACAACATACAGCTTGTTGTCAAGGAAGCAAAGAGGATGAGGATGTTCCAGTATGTCATTGAGCTGAAAGTTTGGATGCAGTATCTGAACTTTTGTTTAGTGAGTTCTACAAATGCCACTGTGGAAGGCCCAGTGAATGTTAAGGGATGATGATGGTTGCTGCTTTTACCAAAGATTCCTGCGACTGTTGCCAAACACCATAGGTTCCGCAAGACGGGACTCGAGTGTTTTGTGTTTTTTGCACTATGAACACAATGCCTGGCTTTCTTTTGATAATTTTGTGACGTTTATGGTTTTGGAGTTGTAAGATAATGTATTTAAATATGTTAAAAATTTCAGCATTGAAATAATATTTACTTTTTAGATCGTCAAAAAATGCCTTGTAGGTATTGTGTTCATAGTTAAGTTTCACTGCTTTGACTTGCTTAAAGGTACATTCACTAATCAACTTGACATTCAAAATTGAAGTTAATGGCTTTGACTGTGTGGAATTTCCCAAGATCAATTATTTTTTTTATGAACAAATTCATGATTAATGGAAAGATAAGATTATTGACTTTTCAGATGTTTGAAGTTTCAAATTTTCCAAAAGTAATTGATAAAGATTGGTATTGTCAGGTTAAAACTTGTTCATGCGCAGGTCTAAAAAACCAGTAAGTAAGTTTCATCTTGTGGTGTGCCTTCAATGCATTGCTCTGCAAGTATGCTTGTGTCGATGACGTGTGAGTAGTGTCTGGCTCAATCCCTGCTCAACTGCTAATCATACTGCATGAAACTTTATTATTCATGTGGCATACAAGGTGTAATTTTTAGTACTTATTGCCATACATTTGGAAGTTGTATATGAAATATAATGTTTAATGATGACCAAAACCAAACATATTTATCTGGGAGGGATACATACAACTACAGGAAGATCACAGCCAGGAAAAGGAAATTTGAAAATTGAAATTACTTCTTTGTTAAATATTATGGAAATTGTAACAAATTTCCAAAATATTTAGTTTGCTGAATGTTTTGTTTATGCTAAGAAGATTTGAATGTTTTGTAATATGTACATTGTTAGTAATTTTGATCCCAAATAAGTTAATTATTTATTGCTACCTACATATTACCTGGATGGTTGCAGCAACGGATTGAGCCATCACTGCAGTTTGGTCCAATGTTTTGCACTAAGTCATCCTTTCTATAAAGTGAAGTAAGTTATGCACCAATATTCCTATCTATACATCAAAATTTACATGGACCACCTATCTGTATGTTTCTTTCTCTTGTATTTGAATAAAATATTAAAGAAAAAATGAATTTGTACTCTTTGAGAGATGTTTCCTCGGGGAATGTTTTCTTGATTTTAAGCTCTGACAGAGGGTCTCGATTGAACAGCTCATATTATCTTTTTAAATTTGACACATTCAGTTGTCATCTTTGTTTGAATATTTACATTCCAGTTGAAATTCGATGGTGTAGAAAAGAGTACAGTGTCACATGTCTGTTGAAGACCCTGGTGATGAGGTTTTGGTGGTTGATATACATGACCTGAATGATGCTGTTTTTTGGACCTGGGCCCACTTGCACAAAGCGATCTTAGCGCTAAGATGATCGTAACTCCCATACTTTAACATAGGCTTACAATAGTCCTAGGGGGGCATGGGTGGCCCAGTCGTCTAAGGCGCCGCGATTCGCTGTGCAGAGTTGCGTCCCTTGGGCACACCAGAAACCTATGATTGTGGGTTCGAATCCCGGTTCGCCCCAATTATGTTTCTAGGTTTGTCAGCACCATACCCGTGCTCGTGGGTTTCACCGAAGTGGTAAACGTCTGAGACCTGCATCACTTCGGGCTTTCCTCCCACATTAAGCTGACACGCCATGATATAACTGGAATACTGTTAAAAGCGGCTTTAAACCCAACTCACTCACTACAATAGTCCTAGTGCAAAGATCACTTTGTGCAAGTGGGCTGTGGTGGCATAGATTGTTGTTCATGCTATCAACCACTGGTTTGTCTGATTGATGTATGGCCACCAGGATATTCTTCAAATGGCCAACAGCAGTGTAAGTTAAATGAATACTGACACACATTATGAAGGTAAATTGGATGAGATTGTTTCCTACTGAATCAAAGATCAAGTGATGTGAAGCTGCTGGTGATGTGGGTGACAGGTTTTCAGTCCATGTTCCTTCCCCACAAAGCACTGACATGGTAAGTTCTATACTTTACCACAGTGATGGTCAAAACATTCACTCGCCCTGTATAGACCATGGATTCCCAACATAATAGGTGCTTACCCAAGATTGGTTGAAATCGGTCTTCTGCAACCCATGCTTTGCGTAAGGGACGACTTGTGACTGACGGGATCGGATTGTCAGTCTCGCTGACTTGGTTGATGCATGTTATTGTAACCAAATTGGGTAGATCGATGTAATGTCAATCACTGGATTGTCCATTCCAGATTTGAGTAATTACAGACCTGTCATATATTTGGAATATTGCTTATTGTGGCATACAAACATACATCATGGGTGCAATGTGTGAAGCCTATTCTTGGTGTTGACTGTAGCCATGCTACACTATTGCATAAGGAGAACTCACTGGCTTTTCTGTAGCTGTAGTATTTGGGCCAGAATCAGTTGTGTCCCAAGCTTGTAATCTGTGATTTTCTTCAGCAACCCATACTTGTCGGAGGCGACTAACACAGGCTCGTCATATAAGGGCTTTAAACAAACACAAAAACAGGACTGTAAGCTGGTGCAATGAGGAGATACAATATTCCACATGAATGAGCAGGTGTTCTTTTACACCACCATGTGAACTGCTGCTCTTGCAGTCAGAGGTTTGCCATCTCCAGACTCGCATATTTAGAGGATCCATAACTCATAGTTGACAAGGAATTTCTGCAACCATTTCGACCAAAAAGGTGCCAAACGTCTATGACCATCACTTAGAGCTTTGCCCTCATGTTAAGCTGTCCTATCCTGATATGGCTAAAATATTGTTCCATTCCGCGATAAACAACATTCGGATAAACATACCTTGGTAAGAAAATTTATATTGGATACGAAAAACTATTAGGGAGTAAATGTGCAGCAAGCGGTGCTCGCTCAACCTTACCACAGGTGTGTATTCCATGCTTGAATCTGGCTGATGAAGTACTGCTTTTGGGGGGCAGGGATCATGAAAGTGATCTTACCGCTAATATTGTTCCGCACAAGTTTTGTCATCCAATGATAGTGGATTCGATGTATCTAGGTTTGTCAACACCATACCCGTGCTCATGGGTTTCACCGGTATCACTTCGGGCTTTCCTCCAATATTAAGCTGAAACGCCGTGATATAACTGGAATACTGTTCACTGCGGCGTTAAAATCAACTCACTCACTCACTTAAGCGTTAAGACAACATAATATGGACTTTTAAGTTTTTTTCATGAACCTGGGGCCAGGCTGTAAAACCTTCACTATCCCAGGACTATAGCCTTGACTTCGGACTCCTGATCCCGTGTGGATGACGAATTTGATACTGTTTTCTTGAGTATTTTTTTATTGAGAAATGTTTCTTTGATAGTTAAGAAAAACAACAATTTTCAAGGCGCCGGCGTAACTATGTTTTGGAATGCAAAATTATATTATTTAGTTTACTTTCTGATTGGGTTGAACTAAGGTGATAATAAGATCGGAAGAAGATAGCCGAGAAAAGCAATTACTGAGGAAGTCACGCGGGGACAGTTGCGTGTGGAGCGTGATGATTTATACCCGGACGCACTCATTAAACGGTTTGAAAAGTTATAAATTATCACAAAAAAGATTAGAGGTCTTTAAATTCAAATAAATTGGCAATAGTTCCTGACGGGACTCAAAAATATGGTTGCAGTGGTGAATGTATCCTGACTGTACCTCCTGTAGGGGTGAGGTGGAGTCATACTTATTCTATTATGGCATTAACAGAGAAGACTTTTTGGCAGTCTGGTTAGTATATCTTCTTTTAGCACCATACCCATTCCCCGTGGGTTTTACTAAAGTGTCTGGTGTCCCCCGCCGTGATATTGCTGGAATATTGCTAAAAGACAGCGTAAAACCATACTCATTCTCACTCACCAAAGTGATAGGGGTTATGGGTGGCCCAGTCGTCTAAGGCGCCGCGATTTGCACGCCAGAAACCTATGATTGTGGGTTCGAATCCCGGTTCGCACCGATTATGTTTCTAGGTTTGTCAGCACCATACCCGTGCTCGTGGGTTTCACCGGGTAATTGTGTGAGACCTGCATTCCTCCCACATTAAGCTGACACGCCGTGATATAACTGGAATAATGTTAAAAGCGGCGTTAAACCCAACTCACTCACTGACTAAAGGGATACGCGTCTCAGACCTGCATCTCTTCGGACTTTCCTCCCACATGAATTTGACACGCCGTGATGTGACTGGAATATGGTTAAAAAGACGTTAAACTAGAATCACTCACTCACTATATCTTCTTAATAACATGAAAAACACAAAACACTTACGCGTCATCTGATTTAGGTTACAATTCCGACTTGACTCAAAAAACACATAGCCACTGTTGTTCCCTCCCCATACAAGAGCTGCCCTTATTACAATAAATTTCCCGTCCGAATAAATAATCCTCAAACTGCACATGTTGAGGTCAACGTGTAGATTTAAGTACGATATGCAAAGAATTCCTTCAATTATACAACCTCTTAACTCGTGAAGAATTCTCTCAATTACACAAGTGTGGCCATTCTGGCACCTTGATTGATCATTGTGCTCTCTTCCCTGAGGGAATATTTTGAAAGTAGCAACAGCATTGTCGGTTATGTTTAATTGTTTTGGGAAATTGTTCAACCCCAAACGGATCATCTTTGTAACGGAGAGTCGTCTGATGTCATTAATCAGCAACGCCCGCAACCGCAACCAACACATGGTGCCAGTTGGTAGACACCACGGCGACTGAAACCGAATGGAACTTCCCTCACTTCGCTAACACCGTGAATATCTAGTAATTAATTCAGGTCATAACAGAGCAAAACCACTTACCAACGTCTCGAATATCAAAGCGGATAATAAAACACTTATATCATCGCCATCGCCCATTCTACACATAACACCATCTTTGAAAATAACTATATCGGGGATGAGCACTTTTGAAACCTCTTCATGAACGGGATTGGCTTTGTTCAGTTATGAGGTTCTTATCTACCCTAATTTCACAAAGACTGGAGTGATAAAATCATCAATATCTCCTCCACCATCATCCGTGATTGGAATAAGTATGAACGTCTTAAACATTTCACAGAGTGCGTTTATAACGGGTAAGCTTAACATTAGCCTATTTTTTTGTCACACGAGTGATTATATTTGTGTTTCATGAATAACGATCAAAGGTTTTTTAGTTTATGTCGTACCGAAATGAAGGAAAACAGATCAGATGTAGTAGAAACACTTGACAGCAGATGCACTTGTAGGGTAAATTATGGCAATGGGATATCTTTACCTAGAACTATAAAAATGCAGTATTTGTGAGGAGCTCTTGCTGAAAAAAAACTGTTTCTGACGCACCGAGTTTGTATCCAAGAAGAACTGGTGACACTGTTATTACACCATCCTTTGACAAAAACTAAATTGTCGGAGGCACGAGGTGAATATAAACAACACTTCTCTGACATGAACTGGTTGTAAACAAAATATACTTTTGACATTAATATTGCTCCCGTATTTACGGCGGAGGCGGTAATCAAGGCTTCAAAGCGTGGGAGGTTTATTTGAAACCGTCAGCGTCTCCAAGGTGTGTTAGTGAGTATACCCTAAATGCAGTGACCCTTGTGTAGCCTGGTGGTTAAAGCGTCCCGCCGAAGACCCGGTTTTGATTCCACTGAAGTCTTTGTTTGTTTGTTTGTTGTTTAACGCCGCACTCAGCAATATTCCAGCTATATGACGGCGGTCTGTAAACAATCGAGTCTGGACCAGACAATCCAGTGATTGACATCATGAGCATCGATCCACGCAATTGAGATACGATGACATGCATCAACCCTTTTACGGGTTGCTGAAGACCTATTCTAGCCCGGATCTTCACGGGTCGGTAGAAGTGGCAGACCCTTCCCTCAAGGGTCTGCTGCCCTTTTTCAGTATCAGTCGAGAAGTTGTAATTAGTGCCCTTAAACTAAGAAACTTTATTAGGAATTTAGTTTACTCATGGGTTGATTTACACCATGAAATGTGAAATTGCGACTTGAATCAAGGCTGGGACCGCCTATTAGTGGGAACACCTTCACCCGTTAACATTATTCGACTGAAGACAGCAGCGCACGTATTTCCTCTGTGGGTAAACAGAAGGACGAACCAGTAAACGGTGTCCAATATACTACGGCCGTGTTGTCTTGCAATACCTATGACGATGTATTTACTACACAAGGCTGTAATAACCTGTCTAATAACAGACACATGTACCTTCTGTTGGTTATTACCAAATATAGGATAGCTACGCTATAAATCCTAAAGATCAACATCCTTAAATAGGCTGTACATAATGTTGATATCTCCTATAAGAAATAAACGACTCGTGGTCGTTGTTTATCGTACAATAAAACACTACAGGGAGAATAAACCACTCGAAACAACGACCACGAGTCGTCTATTTCTTAAATATGTCCATCGCCATATTTAAATTTATGTAACGCAAATCCTCCGGATTTTTGTCACGACTATTAAGTGTTGTCCTCCGAACGATCCAACTCTAAATGTTGAAACAGTAATAAAATAAAAAGACAATTATTGTGTTTCTTTAATGATTCGGAACCGCTCCTGTCTTATTGACACGGATTCGCACAAGAAGGAATACAATTAGCGTGGCCTATTAAATATAAGTTTACCAAATCTATTGTTTGGAGGTCTTCGTACTTTGTCTTTTCTTCTTACTAGGTAAACTCCTCTACCGAGTGTGATCCTGCCATACAAATGGTAAAATCCCTACTGTTCTCTTACCTATATGGCGGTGTCGCCCTCTCCGCAAACAGCACCCACCCTCCCCAGTACCTCCGACCCCGGGGCCGTGCATGCAACAATACAGGAAGCATCCCCCGTGTTGGAGACAGAACAACATATTTAGCGATCAATTAAAGAGATGCAGCTTATATTGTATCACACTACCTGCAGCATTCCGTGTCTCCGGCCCATACACTTGGAGGGTGTATCAGTTCGCTTTGTTGGAAGCGTGTTAAGTCCCTGCTAGACTTTTAATGGACAAGTACTGCTTGCATCCAAATATATAAATATCACATGCGTTGCCCCCCTTTATTGTATTGTCAGCTTTTCGTATGTACGTGAATATTGTTTCACATTTTCAGCCAGACCCCGTGTGTTATACGGGGTAATGCGTGTCTTGTGAATGGCTGCCATGGCTTGGGATGGACTGTTGTGTTAACGGCTTTGCTTCGTTATGTCGAAATGTTACTAAATACACGCAGACGGCTTTCAGCTCTCGGGGGATCAAGAGGGCGGGGGGTACAGGTGTGAGCGTTCTCCCCCTCCCACTACCTGGTGCCGGCCCCTTCTGTTGTCGCCATTGTCGATCTCCAGTGGAAGCCACCACATGGTCATCCACTGCTGGTACCTGTGAGGATAAGAACAGGTTCCCAACTGTTGGCCGTAAGGGGCGACTTAACGGATCGGCTGTTCAGGTTCGGTTGATTGCATGTATTTGTACCCACCGGTGTGGTCTTTTTTGCTCATAATATCAATCACTGGATTGTCTGATCCAGACTAGAAAATGTACATACCTCAATTAGCTGGAATAATGTTGACTGAAGCGTTAAATTAAAAAATATCCCCCCCCCCCAAAAAAAAAAAAAAAATAATATATATATAATTTATTTTATGAAAATATAAAAAATATAAATAAAATAAAATAAATAAATAAATAAATAAATAAACAAACATTACGTAAATAAATATAAAAAAATAAAAAATAAAACATTATTCCACATTATAAATACAAAGTATGTTTTCACAAAGTCAGATCCGCAAAGAGACCTTAATGTAACATGAAGTTAGGAGAGAAATCTCTGTCAGGAGTCGGCGAGTTGAGTTTAATGCAAGTTTAAACTGTATTTCAGTTATATCTGCGTGTCGGCTGATGTGTGCGGAAAGGTCAAGAGGCGGGTGTTGGATGTTTATCACTTTAAATATATTACTCATTTACGCAATTTATTATTTAAGGATTTTTTTTAAAAATCGAAAATGAGCCATGATAGTAATAATGACACGATAAGGCGTGGCAGGCGATACCCCTTGTCCACACCCTTGCTTAAACATTTAGCTTTTAACAAGCACATCAACAGGGCGGTGTTGAGGTTCTGAATTAGTCGAATCGGGTACATAAATCACACATGTCAGGCTAATTAAGTCTTCCCGGAAATCTTGCATGGATAACATAATCTGTCACAGTACCCTGCATTTACAGACTGGGGTCACCCTTCCAATGAATTATCTGCCCGAGAAACTCCATGACCTTTGGAAGATGTTCCGTGATTGCTATTCCAACATCTCTGGTTGCCGTGTTCGTGGATGAAGACGTTGCCATCACCGATATGATATTCAAGCACAAGGATATGGCTACTTCAGGTTTCACTGGTCCGCGGAAACGTGGTGATCGTTCTTCGAGGGTCAGTGATCGCGCACCGGGCGCTACCGGAACTTGTTTTTGGAGTCACTGCACCAAGCTGCGCAGACGACAGGTAGGCTAGCTGGGTGGTTGTTTAAGAGGTATTGCAGTTGACGGAGCAGCTAGACGTGCATGTTGATCTGATCAAAGCCGGGATCTGACGTTCAGCAGATGTAACAAGGTTTGAGCCCGTGTGAGAAACAGTCTCATGTCTGAAACTGGACGAGGTGGAAACATTAATGAACCAGTGTGAACCTTATCTCAGCCCTTCGCTATACAAGTCCCCATCCCCTCGGAGGATCCTTATCAATGGCGTCTTCACTCTCTAACATTTGGCTTGGTTAGTTAGTTGGTGTTTAACGCCGCACTCAGAAATATTTGAGCTATATGACGGCGATCTGTAAATAATCGAGTCTGGACCACACAATCCAGTGATAGACATCATGTGCATCGATCTACGCCATTGGAATACGATGACATGCATCAACCAAGTCAGCGTGCCCGACCATCCGATCCTGTTAGTCACCTCTGACGGCAAGCATAGTCGCCTCTTAAGACCCAATTCAAACCCAGATCTTCACGAGTCTCTCACAAGTGAATGAGTGAGTGAGTGAATGTATGTAAACATGCAGTCAACAGTATTCTACGTACATCTTAGCGACCTGTAAGTAGTTAAGTCAGGATCAGACAAACCAGTGACGGAAAGCATGAACAACGATTTATGCAATCGGAGTACGATGACACGCAATCAGCCAATCCCCGAGCGTGACCCCCGATCCCAATGTCAGTCTGCTCTTACGACCAGCATTACGGTGGCACTTGGGACCTATTCCTGGAATCCTCACCTAGCCAACAAGCACAACTCTATATGCTCATCAACATTGGACCGAGTTTCGTACGCGATCACGTGACGAACACAAACTGGGAGCAGTTGGAAACATATCACTGTAATTCTTTCGCTTGTTTTGTTTTTTAATCACGTTGTATACTTTGTTTCAGTTAAGATCAGAATAAACTGTCTTCTAAAACGACCTTCATGGTAGAACACTACCATGTCTGGCGTTACATGGATTACTTTAGACTAACATTAGTCTATGAAATCTTAATTACACAATACTCTTCTTGACTCTAAAAATAAAAAAAACATAATTTTCCCAATGCTGATTTCAGAGACTAAACAATTTCAAAGAGTGACATGACTGTGGAATAGAGCTAGCTAGAGCTGGCTAGACTTGCTTTTGTTTTCGTTTCTAGATTGATTTTTTTCTCTCATAAAATAAATATATTCCAGTCATGGTGCAGGACTAGGATTACTATGAATTCATGCAATTGGCTTTTAACGGACGCAGCACATTGCGTCCTATACGCATATAAAATTGTGAATGAACACAAATTATCTACATGGCTGGAGTCCTGGAGGACCCAAACACGTATGGCTGCTTGAATCGGTAACCCTTTTAAAACTGTGGATTGCATGTTACATGTAACTGACATTTCTATTCTGTCTAACATTTACATCCCAGATATAATAGACTTGAGGCTGCCGAGCATGTGTAATGATATGTCATTACTAAAATGAAACATTCTTTCAAATCAAGTGTGCCAGCCCGGACCCCTCCTGCAAAAATAGACACACCCAGATACATCTCTGATGCAATATCATTACTCTCAGAGGCGTGATGTAGGTTGCGCGATACGTCGAGTGGACCCGTGTGGATCCGAGTGACCGTTTTCAGTGATGATCTTCCGGTAGACAGGGGCCCAATTTGACCATCTTCCCGAGGCAAGAGAGTTAACTGACTTTAAAAGTCCACTTTCCACCATTGCCGAACTAGGCTGGAATCCCTGGGCTCGATCGTAGCGCCACTAGTGGTTATTGTGAGTTATGTCCCACCTGAGCCTCTCCTATGGACCAATCCGATTCCATCACTTGCACTTGTTTCAAACAAAATGGCGGCACCCAGTCAAGATGATCTGATCGATAATCAAGATCTATATGTGATAAAACGGGTCCAACATCGCGAAGTGCATCAAATCACGTGAGCACCTTGATTAAAAACATGAAAAGGTTTGCAAAATATCTGTTGGCAACGAGTTGGCGGTGCACTTGCTTTGCAAATCCTTCACTCGACAGAAATCTGAACGGCAGTTTACGAACCGGATTTCGATTTCGTTGCGAGAATTTGATTGGACTATGCATAGACTCGTTAGTCCAGCCAAAATGTAACTCCATAATACCATCCTACTTCGGCAAGGGTGGAAACTGGACTTTTATAGTCAGTTAACTCTCTTGCATCGGGAAGATGAATTAGACTAAAATATATTAGGTATAATGAAGGTAGCGCCATAAGCCGACTGGACCCGAGTGGATCCGAGTGGCCGTTTCAGTGATGATGTTTCGGTAGACAGGCGCCCAGTTACACAAACTCTTAGTCTCTGAAAAAATCTCATTTTTATAGAAACAAGCAACTACATTTAGATTGAACAGACCCTTAATAAGATGGGAGATTTAGAACCTGTGGAAAATCTAGACTTGCTTCATTAGGACTTGGCGAAAGGGAAAATAATTTGTTTCAGGACCTGTGAGACAGACTAGCGCCAAGTCTGAGGCCATGGTTTGTGGTAAGGGATTTAATGTAGCGCCGAGAAGCGCACGTTTCAGGTCATCCGAGGCCAGGAGGCACAGAGAAGGAGCAAATCTGTTTACATTTTTCGACAGGGCTTCTGGATTTAGCCCATGCAGAAAGTGATCAACGTCTATTAACATTAGTGAAACAGCAAGCGAACATTTCCAACCGTCTTAACAGACGCGATGACTTAATACAAAGAATATAGGTAGACATGTTGAATTGTAAATATGTGTGTAAAACTACGTATCCGAGAATGTCTTGTGACTCTAAGAGAATCATGAGATAACCCGGATATAATATATCTGAATGGTTATTTAGCTTTAAAGCACAGTCGTCAGGTTAATCCTACAACTTCAGTCTCATTTACTTTGTATATTTTTACCGTATTTGTACAACAAAACGCACTCGGTTGCACATTCGTTTTCGGACGATATGATTTTATCTAAAATTTGAACTTGAGTTGTTTTTTGTTAAAACGCTAAAAGTTCCAAAGTCAGACTTTCGCGACTTGTTTCAATGGGATCTATTTGATATTGGAAAGCAAATATGACGTTGATGACATACCTGTGCAAATGTTGTATTTTTAGAAAATGTAGATAATGTTTGAAGTTACCTAACACAAACAAACAAATAAATTGCAACAAAAACATCAGTTAGATTTAATGTCTCAGAGGTTTTGCTGCATTCGGTACTCTTCAGGGACGGGGAAAAATATATCGCGGATTTTAAAATATATATTGGAAACATCTTGGAGCAATGCCCAAAGTGATACTGATCGTAGATGTTAAGCACCTTAATGAATAGATGTTAAGCACTTTAATGAAAATCACGAGCATACTGGGTGCTAGCCTTGCTTCAAGGCTGTACTGAAAGACAAGTCCATGGATGTGTAGTAGTGTATCCTCCCAATAGGCAAGTCTAGATAAGTGGACAGTACAGTCTAAGGACGATGGTCTCTTATTGGGACAACTTGTTCTTATTTTTTTATATAATCTAGAAATTATGATTTAAACTAATAGGTATGGCCTTAGAAACGTGTGCAAGTCTAACTCGCTGTGAACAGCTGAACCTGAACAGCAAAGGGACGTAATATGCACACATACGTCTCCGAGCCGCAAAGAAATACAAAGTCAGAGAGAATCTATTTCGAACATGAATACAATTCGTTATTTTATCGTGCCACTGCCTTCCTATGTAAGTAGATGATTATGGAATCTTAGAGGGGACACCGTCGCGTTGTCGCTCTTATAAAACCAAACATTTATGACAACATAAACCAAAGCGCGACAAAGCAATTTTGACGAATTGTCGCATTATCACTCTTTGGGAAAAAATATATATTATTGAAAGCCAGACTATACAAGGCGACAATGACAGTCAAAGTGTCTCGTTTTCGCAATGTCTCGCTTTGTTTAAATTTGATCAGTTTGCTTGGTTTGTAATGGCAACAACGCGACAATGTCCCTTTTCAGATACCATAGTTGATACAGGACATAATGCCAAATGGTAGCCTACCTGTGGCCCTCTTTAGAGCTACGATCCAGTTTGCTATAACGATCTAAGAAGATAAAAGAACCATCTCCATACTAGGTTTTTCAGGCTCCCGGAAGAAACAAGAGGACGCGAACGCCAGCTTGCAACCAATAAATACTCTACAGCGCAAAGACAGCGAATAACCCGTCCATGCCGAAGGATTTTATTGCAGCGGGTACCATTCGATGCGCTCTCTGCAGTGAGCAGTGTATGGGGCCGAGAACCCTCGGTGTGCAGTCAACGCAGACCCCATGAGCTGGGACGTGCGTCAACGATTACGGGGATGTTTCGCCGAAGGTTTTTGGCACGAAAATGTCACGCCTCCTTCTTTCACAAAGTAATCATTGTTCTGCGACTGGTGTAACATGCATAGCATGTCATACACCTACGACAGATCTAAGAGAGTTTCGTGCAAAGGTTTCAGTCTTGTGATATCGAAAGTCATCGAGTTTACCCTTCTCCAAATCTCATATATTTTGTTCTGTTTGTAGAATTCACCCTGTCAATCAGTTCCCAAGTTTGTTTAATGTCTCCATACACTGGTCATGATTGTTTCCTTGAGATTCTGTGATTGTCGCGCGGGGTGTTGCGTTCGAGTATTATTCCTTTTTCCTTACGTGTCTGGGAAATGTCATTGGGTTTCAGATAAAGCTTGCATAAAACCAAGAAAACATAATGAAAAATCAAGCGTTTCACACGGCCCAGGTAACCCGCGCCAGAGGCCAACGATTAAAGAGGAAAAAACAACTGACCCCGTTATTTGAAACGATCGACGAGCCAAGACTGGGTAATATCTTTACAGACCTAAACAGTCTAGTTTAACATAGACTTACGACAGCCGTCGTCCGATGATAACTCAAGCGTTTAACATATAGACTTACGACGGTCGCAGAGATACCACTCGATAGTAATATAATATATAGAACTACGACAGTTGTAGCACTACGATCATCCCATAGTTTAACACAGACTAACGACATTCGTAGTCTTACGATAACGCAAGCGTTTAACACATAGACTTACGACAATCGCAGAGATAATAGTAGTACTCAATAGTTTAACATACAGACTTACGACATTCGTAGCCTTACGATGACTTAAGCGTTCAACACGTAGACTTACGACAGTTGTAGTGTACGATCATCCCATAGTTTAACTTGCAGATTTACGACATTCGTAGCCCTACAATAACTCAAGCGTTTAACATATAGACTTACGACAGTTGTAGAGCTTCGAAGAATCAATATTTTAGCATAAACATACGACATTCGTAGCCTTACGATAACTCAAGCGTTTAACACATAGACGAAGCTATACTACTCAGTAGTTTAACAGATAGACTTCCGACAGTCGTACCTATACTACTCAATAGTTTAACATACAGACTTACCACAATCGTAGCACTACGATCGCTCCCTGAAACTTTAGAAAGATCTAAGTCTCGTGATACATTTGATGTCAGTCTTTGTCGGTTGGTTCCCATATCGATGGACGGGCATTCTTTCAACCTGAACCAAACCCAAGGAACGCCAATCATCAGCTAATACCCCCATGGTGCCAGAGAGATATCCTATCACTGCCAATGCGTCTTCATCGGCATGAAGGGCAGAAACCCCAAATCTGAAATTCTACCCCAAAATACACTCAGCCTGAATTAATAAAACATTAATCTGTTGTTAACAGGCTATCTGGACAGTAGTGAATTCCAAGCATCAACCGCCATTATCGCTTCTCACCAGCCAAACGTCCTTTGAATAATGCCGTCATTGTCAATGCGCTTAAAAAAGGATTGATGACTATCGCTTCATCTACATACCGTGTATTTTCAGCATACACAAACATTGCTACAATATTGACTGTAAATGTTTTCATGTAGATCTGAATGTTGAACAATCCAATGATTTGCACGGAATGTCCTATAACCCTTGTAATCTCTGGCTCAGCTTATCGCAGAATTATTGCAGGCACGGCGAAAAACAACAACTCAGAGTCTCAATTACATAAACGACGGAGTGATTGTGAGCGTAGCATCTACACCTGTCAACACCTTCCCATCGCAAAGACTCTTCAGATCAGGGGGGGATCCCCTTGCTTCACAACCACGCAACATGGCGCCCTGTACGTTCAAGGGGAGTATTTGGAAACCATCGAGCTGTTCCCAAAGACTTGAAGGTCTAAAGTGGCACGTGACGTAAACGCGTCACAACGGTTTGTTTGTTTGTTTGTTGTTTAACGCTGCACTCAGCAATATTCCATGGTCTGCATAGAATCAAGTCTGGACCAGACAATCCAGTGATTGACATCATGAGCATCGATCCACGCAATTGAGATGCGATGACATGCATCAACCAAGTCAGCGAGGCTGACCACCTGATCCCGTTAGTCGCCTCTTACGACAAGCTTAGTCGCCTTTTACGGCAAGCATGGGTTGCTGAAGACCTATTCTACCCCGGATCTTCGGGGGTCGCGTCACAACGGGGTTCCTATCTGCACACGTTTATAAACCTTAAACGGGACCTTAAGGGGAGATATTGGATGCTAAAACATCACGATTATGTAACTTTCGTTTTGGGATTAATCAGAGCTTGAGATGGGCAATCGATGGTTAGCCCAAAGACAGTTCTCTATTTATTGATTTGCATTTTGAGCACTGTAAATTAATTACATGACATCGATAGTTTGCTTACAAATTTGTTTTTTTTATTTTAAAGTCTGCTTGATGCGGTAGAACATCTCAGATATCTTGACATGTCGTATAACTCGCTGCAACTTTTGTTATCGACACCGCTTGTATCGAGGTACGGATAATTGGAATTATTTAACAGCACGTGTGTACTGTATACGTTCATTCTATATATTAACTGCAATATTATTCCCTTGATACATGCATTCACAAAGCATGAGTAACGATTTACAGACATGTGGGACAGTGACAGGGTGTCCGAATTTAGAGACTGACTATTTTCAACAGAAGTATCAGACACACTGCTCTTGTGTTTTGACAAAGATTTAGATGATATATTGTTTTAGAAATAGAAATATTCAAAAGAGAATATTCAATAAGCCTAGCGTTGATGTAGTTCTGAAATACTTGCTTCACCCGCGCTATACGTAAGGCCAAGAAAAAACAATTATCCGACACCCCCAAGAAAACTACAAGACTTTGGCAAGTCTATGTTTTTGTCAGTTTAAGAGATTCTCTGCATGGGCTCATTTTTATTATATGTTAAAGGCAATATATAACAACTTGAAATAAATATTAGTCTAGATGCTCGTAAACACGACACGGAGATATGTGTAGTTGGCAAGCAGGTGTAGGCAACACACAAAACTAACTGTATTCATTTCGAAAATATTCTTAAGGTAAGAAGCAATTAGCTGTGTCAGATATCACCACCAGTGTAATGGGGGTGAATTAACACTATTGACATTGTTGATGGGTCATGTTTTGACTTACAAGTTGTCCGTGACTCATTTATACCACAAAAGTATTGACATGTTTTGTGTCTGGGGTGAGAATTTGTGCTTAGATCGACATACCTCCTAAAATAAGAGATTTCATAGCCGTTCTTACCTCTCCGCTATTTTAGATCCGTTTGTTTAATCTGGTACAGTAAACTACGTTTATAACGAACACGCTTATAACGAACTGACGGATATAACGAAATGTGTTTTGATCCCGTTCATTTGCTGTATATATAATTATAACGAACTACGGTTTTATCAAACTAAAATATGTGATACCTTTGAGTTCGTTATAACCGTAGTTTACTGTACATGTATAACAATTATTTCGCTCCACTTATTGATGAAAAAAGAAATTGCCAGAAGATAGTGAGGATTATTTATGAATGATTCAAAATAAGTTAAGGAACACCCGATTCTAGAGTAATGTAAAAGAATCTTAACTCTTTGGGGAAGTATATCATTGGTGCAAAAGATTCCTGGTTGGTAAGATATTATGTGCTAATATGCGATATTTCTCATAAAAAATAACTCCTTAAAACATAACATCGAAAAATGGGTGTGAAATATCTCGACAAGGTCTTACCCAGACTATTGATAGACATATACACATGGATATAGCGATAAGGTGTTTCGGTGGTGCCAAAAGACGTTATAAGATGATACTTGTTGTTACCCTGCTCAAAGTCAGAATGCTGTGTCTGAGTGGGATATTCATGTTAAACTGTGGCATGGTATCTCAGAAAGCTAACACTATAAAACCAGCATTAGTCTGGATGGTACAAGCACACACACACACACACACACACACACACACACACACACACACACACACATGTACATGCACGTCGCTACATAAGTGAGATAATCTTTAACGCGACGTTAAACACCGTTTCAGATCTCCTTATTTGCATATATGATGTGTGTTGTACTGCAAGTAGTATATCGTTCTGTCTTAGGTATCAAATTCTTCTATCAAATAACAGTAGTCTCAGGATCATGAGAATAACTGAAACTATACTTTCCTAAACACTTCTTCTCACATCTATACGGTGGGAGGGCTCTTTTTACCTCGAAGACATAACCATATCTTTACTATTTACATAAAAGCAATAACCAGCTCACATGATACCTCTGAGCGGAGACGTATGGGTCATATTATCTGGTGTGACTTCCTCGTTAGCTTAATCGTGTTAGATAAAGCTGCAGATTGCGTCAGGCGACCATGAAGTTGTGTCGGATCAAGTTATGGGGAACCTTCAGAGAACCCAGCCAGTCGATCCGGGGATCGGGTCACCATCTTTCAATTGAACGTACGAGTCAGCGAGCAAGAATGTTTTTTTTATATACTGCTTTTAGCAAAGTGTCAGGCTTATCTTGACGAGGCACTAAGAATATAATTCACGCTTGCTGTCCATTACGGCAGTCGGAAGCCAGTTTTCTGCCCCTCTGCGTGATACGCGAACGTAGTATTGCCCCCTTCCGACCGTTTCTGGAACATGCGTCCGTTCTTGTGTTTTGTTTGTTTGTTGTTGAACGCCGCACTCAGCAATATTACAGCTATATGGCGGCGGTCTGTAAATAAAAGAGTCTGGACCAGACAATCCAGTGATTGATATCATGAGCATCGATCCACGCAATTGGGATCGATGACCTGCATCAACCAAATCAGCGAGCCTGACCACCCGATCCCGTAAGTCGCCTCTTGCGACATGCACAGTCGCCTTTTACGGCAAGCATGGATTGCTGAAGACCTATTCTACCCCGGATCTTCACGTGTTAAGCTTGTAGTACGAGGAGACTTAATGGATCAGATGGTGAGGCTTTGTTGATTGTGTGTCACTATACCGTGACGGCGTGGATCGATGATCATAATTTATTATATCAATCACTGGTTTGTCTGGGTAAGATTATTTACAAGCTGCCGTCATACAGGTGGAATATTGCCGAGTGAGGCGTTAAACAACAAACACACATTTCGGACGTTATTACAACCACCGTTTCCATGACAACCACAGACAGATGGTTGGATCCGTGTAGATTACCCAAATCATGGTTCCAGGAAACTTCGAAAATCTGGGAAATATCAGAGAATTTCATTGCATCAGAAAAGTGGAACATAAGTGATCCTCAAAATAGTCTCAACACATATCTCGCCACATGCGCTGAAAAAAATATGATATTAATCCTGTTCGGGGCCATTCTCAAAAGGTCACTAGCCCTGAACATGACAAAGGGTCAAGTGGAGCACGAAGAACATGCGGTGGCCTGCACATTTCCTTGTACAGTTGCGGTATGTGTTGTTTGCCGACAATCGTTACGAGACAGTGAAGTAGAATTTTGGTCTACTGTTTGAATTGTTTTAACTGATTTTAGTTTTAGGTCTCCTTCACTAAAGTTCTTTTTTGGTTGTTTAACGCGCATTTAGAAATATTCCGACCACATGAGGGAGCTGGAGAGTATTGTATACTTGGCGAGTTACGTTGATTATATGATGTGAAGTGTCCAGAAAAACTATAATGCTTATCGAAAAAATAAATTGTTCCCGAAAATTCTTGAAAAGAATGATAATGCTTCACACTATTGAAAGGCAAAAACAATTCTGCTACAAAAATGACATTGTTGCAAGGTGTTTTTTTAAAAAAATCAAAAAAATCAGGCACATAGGTTTAAATTATATGTTTTGGGTTTTTTAGCTGAAAAAAAATCTGATCTCGATGCAACATACCAGGTATCCAATTCTCGTCGGAAAAGGGACCGCCACTGTGATAAAGTGAGCGTCTGCCCGGAGAGCGGTAGGTCGGTAGTAAAAGCCTCATGGGGGGGGGGAGCTTCCTACAAAGGCGCCAACCGCAACACTTTCACAGAGACGTCATAATGATGTCGGCAGTGAATATCTCACCGGTGTTCTAAACTGTGAAACGAATACTGAGCGCCTCATTAATCAGAGCTGACACACAACAGTGGCGTAAGATCACCATTAAGGTCCACGGCGAGCCGTCCATTCCCCAACATTCTCTCACGTGAGTTCCAGGCTTGTCGCCAGGTGCCGTCATTCATTTGACGTTGTTTATCCTCTCAGCGTCTTCGTCAACGATGCTGCCACCTGCCCGTGAGTTTTCCACGTTGACGTGCCCCTGGGTCCACGGAGCTGACCCCGGGGGTCGGGGGTGGGTGTGACTGACCAGATGGTTTCCGTCATGTCGGGTCACTGAATGTGGGGATAAATCACCTACGGTCAAGTCCCGGGGTTAAAGTAACGAATGAGGTGAGCTAACCTGGGCCATCTCGGGTGCGGTGCGAGGAAGCCGGTATGATTCCGCCCCCCCCCCCCCCCCCCCCCCCCCCAACCCCAAGGGCGTCAGTGACGGGTGGCAGAGACCGCCGCTGGGTCAAAGACGCCACACCCTTGCGAACCGAACGTTGTAGCTTCGTCATTGGACCACCAATGTTGAGAGACGTTTCTGACCACACAGGTATATTGTACGTATACAGTGTAGGTTGATGTAGGACTATGATTTATTTGCGCCGTGATCAATCACATAGGTGTGGATGTTATAAATCTACTACCATTTTCACCATATTTTTAAACTCTATTTTATGGTCTCTGTTACAACAAAGATAGCGTTGTTTCCACGTCACTAGCCTTGACCCAAGGCCGTATTGAATGATAAATATATGCGTGTATTCTATCCAAGCCTAGACAAGCGGACTGTGAGGACGCCAGTCGTTTTTGGGACGACTAGTTCTTATTATTTATATCATCTTCAAATTATGATTTAAAGTAATAATAATCGCCTACAAAACTTGTGCAAGTCTACCCGTCACCTCCAGAATTGAATTGGAGAGGTCGTACCCACCACACACCTGGGCCCCGTTCCACAAAGCGATCTTAGCACTAAGGTAATCGTAAGTCCCATACTCGCTTTGAGGAACGGGGCCCTGGACATAGTTTGGGTCTATATCGTCTTAAAGTTGTGTAGGTGTCTACTTCCGGGAGTTTTTTCGAATCTATGGCACCGTAATGGAACATGGATTTGTTTTTTTTACTTATTCTAAATACAAAAGTATATATGCATGTATCTAACGCATATATGTCCGAATGAAACAAACTTGATAATTCAAGACATAGATAGATCCATCATTGAAGATCCGGGTTTTTTATTATTGGTCTTCACCAACAATTTTAATCCTAGTTTAAATGCGATCTCTCTGATAATAAAAGCGAAACGCCCTCTGCATCAGAATCTCTGCTCCGTCCATTGTACGATTCCAAGTTTATCACAAGTATGTGCTTTAGAATCACTATCAAATAGTGATGACACCAGGTGTTCGCGAAATGGTGAGATCGACTTCAACTCCTTTTTATAACTTAACAAAAATAGTTAGAGTGAGTGAGGATTTACGCCACTTTTAGATGAATTCACCACACTGTACACTTCAGTGGAATCAAGACCGGGTCTTCGGCGTGACGCTTTTACCACGAGGCTACACAAGGGTCCCTGCATTTAGGGTATATGTATCCATGTAAGGTTGGCTGACAGAGTATTGCCGCAGTGGTGTCGAATGAGTGAGTGAGTTGGGTTTAACGCCGCTTTTAACAGTATTCCAGTTATATCACGGCGTGTCAGCTTAATGTGGGAGGAAAGCCCGAAGTGATGCAGGTCTCAGACGTTTACCACTTCGGTGAAACCCACGAGCACGGGTATGGTGCTGACAAACCTAGAAACATAATTGGGGCGAACCGGGATTCGAACCCACAATCATAGGTTTCTGGCTTGCCAAAGGGGCGCAACACTGCACAGCGAATCGCGGCGCGTTAGACGACTGGGCCCCCCGTGCCCCCCGAAGTGCTGTCAAACGTGAATAAGACAAGGATGTGTCGCCGATAGTGAAAGAATAGGTGACGGTACATTCCCACATGCTCAGCCTCAGCCTCAGATAGACGTTTTGGCGTTGCGGGAAGCAGTGGTGTATCTGTGGTATTGTTGAATATGAGTGAACTCCAGTCCTCTCACTAACACACTTTCCCGGGAAAATCCGAGGTAGAATACGTCTTCGTCAACCAATTGTTTGCCGTAAAAGGTCATTATACTTGTCGTAAGAGGCGATTAACGGGAGCGGGAGGTCAGGCTCGCTGACTTGGTTGATGCATGGTATCGTATCCGCATCGTTGCCAATGTGTATTGAAGCCCCCTCCGTCAAGGTGGACACCATGTCAACGGCGACATCTACACGATCGAGCATCATGAACAAACTTTGGAAGTAAACACAACTGTCATGACAAAAAAACCTGTCCCTTTGCCGGGGGAATCGATGCAGACAGACAGTCGAATCACACGGAAACTGCTCATTTCGAAAAGATGGCGGAATCGATGCAGATTGACGTGGAATCACATGGAAACAGTTTATTCAATAAACGGTAGCGGAATCGACGCAGACTTATTGCGGAATCACATGGAAACTGCTAATTCCGTAAATGCTGGCGGAATCGATGCAGACTGAGAGTGGAATCACATGGAAACAGCTTATTCGGTAAATGCTGACGGAATCGATGCAGACTGAGAGTGGAATCACATGGAAACAGCTTATTCGGTAAATGCTGACGGAATCGATGCAGAGAGAATATAGAATCACATGGAAACTGCTAAATGGTGGCGGAATTGATTCAGACTAAATGTAGAAACACAAGGAAACAGTTTATTTGGTGTATGGATATAAACGTAGAACATGTTCAGCTGCATTGTCGTAGACAATCATACTCATCACTTAAACACTCGACTACCTCAGAATGCAACGGGGGGCACGTCTGGCCCAGTCGTCTAAGGCGCCGCGATTCGCTGTGCAGTTGCGTCCCTCGAATCCCGGTTCACCCCGATTATGTTTCTAGGTTTGTCAGCACCATACCCGTGCTCGTGGGTTTCACCGAAGTGGTAAACGTCTGAGACCTGCATCACTTCGGGCTTTCCTCCCACATTAAGCTACACGCTGCGATATAACTGGAATACTGTTAAAAGCGGCGTTAAGCCAAACTCACCCATCAGACTGCACCATTGACACTGAAGCTATAATTGTGATTCGTGTAAATTCGTCCCTTAAAGAAGTATTATCCAGAGTATTTCATCTCGCTTTTCTATTGCGATTAATCATTTCTGGTGTCCCCCGCCGTGATATTGCTGGAATATTGCTAGAACGGCGTAAAATACAACTCACTCACTATTACGATGAATCAAGCAGAAATGACATATAATACACTGATTAATCGAGGATGACCTGACATGTGTTTATATATCCCTAGGTTATTGTATCCAGTTAGAATGATAATCGTGCCGGGATCCGCTGACGCTGAATTAGAAACCAATAGTCGATTACCTTCCTTGGTCTATCAGCTCCTGGCTCGTTGCTGTGGGGTTTCCGGGTTAGAATGGTTCCCAGGGAACCTTTGCTGGCGACCAAATGGATCGGGTGTTGGTCAGGCTCACTGACTTACTTGATAGAGCGTCATCGTACTCTGAAAGCGTGGATCGTTGTTCACAATATCAATCACTGGCTTGTCTGGTCCAGACAGGCTGCCGCCGCTGGAATATCCCCGAGTGCGACGTTAAACAAACAAAACAACAGAGATTTAATGTTAGCCTAATAGAATTATTGATCCACTGTGTTGGATGTTAAAATGTGCTCACTTAAACATGGTAATAATTAAGCGTTTGTTGTGTACACTATGATACACATTGGCCATCATCATGACCTTGACAAGCTCCCAGCAGTCTGCTCCACACAGCGATCTCTGTGCTGAGATGATCGTGACTCCCACACCTACGACAGTCTTAGCGCTAAGATCGCTTTGTGGAACAGGGCCTAAGTATTTTTGTATTCACTGATTCAGTACACCCAGACGCCATGTGTCCGTCCTTCCAGACTAGCATATACAGTAAACTACGGTTATTACGAACTCAAAAGTACCACACATTTTAGTTCGTTATAACCGTAGTTCGTTATAAGCATATATACAGCATATATACAACACATGGACGGGACTACAAAATCAGTTCGTTATATCGGTCAGTTCGTTATAACCGTAGTTCACTGTAGTCTATGAAATCTTTAATTACAGTAACACGATACATTTATCTTCTCTGAATGATTTTTCCTGAGACTGATAGACTTTTTATATTATCTAAAATCTTGCTTTGATTTCTTAAAATACGCTATGATATGTCACTCAGTTGGTTAAACTGTAGATTATATGTAACGAATTGATAGTTTAATTATATATACGACCAGTGATGATCCGGGGTAGAATAGATCTTCAGCAACCCATGCTTGCTGTAAAAGGCGACTATGCTTGTCGTAAGAGGCGATTTACAGGTTCGGGTGGCTCGCTGACTTGGTTGATGCATGTCATCGATCCCAATTGCGTGGATCGATGCTCATGATATCAATCACTGGGTTGTCGATTATTTACAGACCGCCGCAATAAAGCTGGAATATTGCTGAGAGCGGAGTAAAATAACCAACCAACCAACCAACCAGCTTGTTCGTTACCCTTACATAAAACACATATACCCCACAGTCATGATGCTGTACTAACGTGCTTGCTGCACACTGACATGGAGGGGAAGATGAAGGACGTGCAGAGCTACGCCTGATTACCATCTGAGATGAATCATCTGCTCCCTGTGATCTTTTCCATCTTCATTAACTGTAACCTCTTGAAACTCTGGGATATTTATAGCAGTGGGTGCCATGTTACAGTCTCTTGTTCCAAATCAGCGAAATGTCACGTCCATCGTTAATATGAGGACCGTTTCTAAGAATCCTATTTTCAAAATGTCTTTGCCACTGGGCCGTTTTCCTCAGGAGGCAGTAATTCATTATAGTTGATACAAACTCGTAAGGGATGCTTCTAAAAGTCAATCGCTTAATGTAATCCATTTATTCTTGTGGGTTTGTTGTTGGGGAGCCCAATGATCCACTGCTGAACAAACTCCGAGTGAACACCGAGTTATGGGACCGTAGGTTGGTGTTGCGCGTGCAACGGACGAGTCCAGTTTATTGCGCAGGGGACGACAGTATTGTAAGGCAATAATTATTAGTCTTAATTGTGATTTCTAGATTATATAAATAATACGAACAAGTTGCCCCCATAAAAGACTAGCGTCATTTTTACCACAGAATTACCACACATCCATAGACTTATCTTTCAGGACAGCCTTGGAGCAAGGCTATGTGTGCCGCGGAACATGTTGAGTTTGTGCTCCACGCGAATTCAACAATGCAACATGTCGACTCGACACTGCACCCCCCGAACACACCTTCCACCCCTGCTGACATTTTAATTATATCGACTGCAGTGATTCAACTGTTTTTTCGAATCTATTTGTTGATTCAAGTAAAAAATAGCTGTATGTGTTTTCCTGGCTCCTTCAGTTTGCACAGTTAATTAACACGAAGTTTAAATTAAATTTATTCAATTATTATTTCAAAAACTATTAATTAATAAAAACTATTAATTCATGGATGCTATATATATTGCATCCATGAATTAATAGTTTTAAAAATAATAATTGAATAAATTTAATTTAAACTTCGTGTTGTATATATATCAAGTGTCAATCGCGACATGTATTTTCAAACGATTGATACACCTTGGCTCTGTAGCTAAACAAGTTGCTGACGACACACATCCACAAATGAACTGTGAAGTGTTTTGGGGTGACTTGGAGACAAAAATGTGGGTAGAAAACATTATTCATCCGAAGGTCAGAGTGGTGATTTCAGTTGTTAAGATACGGTTTCAGACTGTATCCATTATTCACTGCATTAATCTAGGTTTTTGTTTGTTTATTTGTTGTTTAACGCCGCACTCAGCAATATTCCAGCTTTATGACAGCGGTCTGTAAATAATCGCGTCTGGACCAGACAATCAACTGATTGGCATCATAAGCATCGATCCACGCATTAATCTAGGTGGATGGGAGGGTTGTAAAATCTGGATATTTTATTTAACTTTTTAACTTTTGATTCGGTCCCTTGGAATCATGGTGGTGCAAGAAACAACTTTTTCGTTAAAATACGGACAATCCGTTCGTCGGCATGATTCAAATGACAAACAGGATCATTCCAAACATCCCTAAAACTTTTGATCGACTAAAACAGCTATAACTGTTAATCTCCGTGATGGTGAGTTTGTGACATATTGTGAAACTGTATCATTCAGGCAAAGGTTGGGTAGTCCAGTGGTTAGAGCGGCCGCTGGTACCCCTAACACAAGGTGTCCATTCCCAGACCGAAGGTTCGAGGCCCCTTTTTGCTTTACCCGGCGTAAATTTCGCCCTCTCTTGTGCCAGGATCAATAAATAGATTGTCTGGTCCAGACTCGATTATTTACGGACCGCCGTCATATAGCTGTCATATTGCAATTGCTGAGTGCGGCGTTCAACAACAAACAAACAAAACACAAGAACCGACGTATGTTCCAGAAACGGTCGGAAGTCACTGTGGGCAATACTACGATCGCGTATCACGCAGAGGGGCAGATAACTTGCTTCCGACTGCCGTAATGGACAGCAAGCGTGAAGTATATTCTTAGTGCCTCGTCACGATAAGCCTGACACGTTGCTAAAAGCAGTATAAAAATCCCCAAAACATTAAACAAGTACGGCGTTAAACAACAACAAACATCAATATACATTTCGGCCATATTTAATATCGTATCCTGTATTTATTTTATAACGAAACAAATTTGTTTCTGTTTACAACATGCCATACTCATATTGACATTATAAAACCGAAATCGATTATTACATGAAATGTTTTGTAACTGTTTCCAACAGTTATATTACTACGTATACCCAACCTGGTTCCCTGGGTATGATGCGCCGGCGCTACACTGACAGCTTAGCGCCAGCGCAGCATACCTAGAGAACCAGGCTGTTTTACAACCGTGCTCCGTCTTTCTCTATTACATTCTAAGTTGCCATCAATACTTGCGACCATTTGAAGAAACACAGGGTTCAGTTATCAGAAGAACTAGCGGACATTTATCAAAATGAGATCAATATAATACGTAGACATTCAGAAAGATACATGAAGGTTCAGGATGTATGAAAACAAAAAAGCGGTGGTGCTACACAGGTGCATATATGAAAGGTTTTTACTAGGTGTTGACAAACTACACAAGATACAAAGTGGGATTCCTCGGCGCTTTACCGTCAAATCCTAATTTATAGACTGACATTAAACAGTTTCCTTCTTTGAACTATGTCTGTTAAGTAGCCCTGTGTATTCTCACAATGTAGAAGAACTGGTCCCGCGACCTCGTTTCCAGAATGTCAAAACAGCAAATTCTTTCAGGAGACATGCGCGCGCAGGACCAGTTTGGTCAGTCGTTGAACAAGACCGACATAGTCTCGGACGTGCTTTGCAACACATAAACTGTGTTATTTATCGTCGTCGTTGTTGCTGCAGTGACAGTAACGACTAGAGACTGTGCACATCTGACAATTTCTTGCCTTTACTTGTACTGAAATACACGCACATCGACTTGCGACGTTGATGTCTAGAAAACAAATTTAACGGGTTGTGCTGGCGAGATCCGGAAGTAGATGCAGGGTTATGTCCCCTTTCAGACACCTTGTAAGCAGTATTTCATCACGGCATTCTCACACGACATTAACATTTAAAGAGTCTATTGTTATCATATGTGTTTCAAAAACATCTGTGTTTTGGCGAGGTGAAGACTAGAGTCGGCAAGTCGCATCTGCGTCCTCCTAACAACTAGTTTTAGCTTTCCAAGAGGCTTCAGCCGTTTGTGCATTTGGTCTGAGCGTGAAGAAAAGAATGGAAGACTCTAAAATGTTAGCAACAAGTAGCTGTGGTGCAGTGCTATCGGAGTGACGCGCAGTAAAAGTCAGGCACGATTCTGATAGGTCAGTTAACAGAAAAACGGCACGTGGCTGACATGCTCAACGTATGTGGTTCCTAGAAAAGTGGTAGAGTCAATTTGGTAGAAATGTTATGCTACAATATGATTGTGAACGGTTGTCTTGTGAGATACAAACAGCTCATGGGTGGGTCCGGATGAATTATGTTAAAATGAAGCACAATATCGTAGTTCATCTCATTGACACACCTTGCCCAATTCGACCCGTGAAGATCCGGGGTAGAATAGGTCTTCCGCAACCCATGCTTGCCGTAAAAGGCGACTATGCTTGTCGTAAGAGGCGACTAACATGTTCGGGTGGCCAGGCTCGCTGACTTGGTTGATGCATGTCATTGTATTCCAATTGCCTGGATCGATGCTCATGATGTCAATCACTGGATTGTCTGGTTCAGACTCGATTATTTACAGACCGCCGTCATATAGCTGGAATATTGCGGCGTAAAACAACAAACTAAACCAACCAACCAACCTTGCCCCTTTCAAACAATGTTTTCGTAAACATCCCAACTGATAGACCCAGCATTCCGTCGGACCGTCTTTACAGTTCCTCGGGGCTTATCGTATCTTATTGTTTAGAGGGTAGATATACAGTGAGTAAGGGTTCGAATACAGCAGATTTGTCGACTCTCAGTTATGATCCCTGGTCTATCAAGCTATCCGAGCTTTGTGGCCAAAGTCCAGGTTCAAAGGTTTAAATAAAATAATATTTAAAAATTTGTAGTTGTAGCTGAACCATATCTAATCTCGATACAAAATCCCTGGTAGGAATCAAGGGTTCAATTTAGGCCATCACAGTCACCGTTCAAACCATCCTAAGTAAATCAATCGTTAACGCAATGCCATCGTGCCTCATAATCTCTGCTTCAAACTATGTCAGCTGAGTCTCTGGTTCAACCCATGTCATCAGAGTCTCTGGTTCAACCCATGTCTTTAGAGTCTCTGGTCCAACCCATGTCATCAGAGTCTCTGGCTCAACCCATGTCATCAGAGTCTCTGGTTCAACCCATGTCTTTAGAGTCTCTGGTTCAACCCATGTCATCAGAGTCTCTGGTTCAACCCATGTCTTTAGAGTCTCTGGTTCAACCCATGTCTTTAGAGTCTCTGGTTCAACCCATGTCTTTAGAGTCTCTGGTCCAACCTATGTCATCAGAGTCTCTGGTTCAACCCATGTCATCAGAGTCTCTGGTCCAACCCATGTCATCAGAGTCTCTGGTTCAACCCATGTCATCAGAATCTCTGGTTCAACCCATGTCATCAGAGTGTCTGTTCCAACCCATGTCATCAGAATCTCTGGTCCAACCCATGTCATCAGAGTCTCTGGTCCAACCCATGTCTTTAGAGTCTCTGGTTCAACCCATGTCTTTAGAGTCTCTGGTCCAACCCATGTCATCAGAGTCTCTGGTTCAACCCACGTCATCAGTCTTTGGTTCAACCCATGTCATCAGAGTCTCTGGTTCATCCCACGTCATCAGTCTTTGGTTCAACCCATGTCATCAGAGTCTCTGGTTCAACCCACGTCATCAATCTCTGGTTCAACCCATGCTATCAGTCTCTTGTTCAACCCATGCTATCAGGCACCACCAATGGCAACCGCATGACAAACAAGATTCAACCTTTCAAAACAATGCCAACACCTCTCCACAACAAACAAACACAACCCAAGCCACCATCAGGAACACTACCTTTAAACACCCAGCGTTCTTCTAAACATACCTGCCTCCCGTTTACAGAGGTTACCCCTGTGTGATCAGACTGCATGTGCGCACAATTTGAAGCAGCACTTTATAAGTAGCAACAGTTATAGAATAAATTCTCGTAAAGTCAACGTAATTCTGTTTCTGCCGAGGAATACACACAATGCTGTGGTATTTGCATTACAAGTGTATTTCAAGTACTGTTGTCGTGTTCCTTGTCTTAAGGTAAATACACCAACCATCAGAGAATGTGTGTTGTGGTGCCCCTTGTACATCGCTATTTAGAAAAGTCGCAAACACGTCATCGACCTAGGAACAAGACATTCAATTCATTCAACGTATTCAATGTTTCTGATCTGCCAGATCGGATAAAAGATGTTTGGCAGCCACAACTCAACATTTTTCTTCATTTGGCAAATACTTCTTTGCCACTATGTGACCGATCATGTATGACAGGGGGGTGAGGTAAGGGGGGTGGGTTGATGGTGTCAGTGTCAGAGTGTCAAATTAGAGTGACCTCCCTTTCCCAATATGAACCACTGATAATGCGGTTTTTATTTGATGCACTCATGTACTGAAAATAGGGACCTTCCCCTAATGCTTCTCATATTTTTGGATGACCCTCCCCATGTCCTTGTACATTTTAGCCATGAAGCTCCATAAAAAGACTAAATGCAAAAACACAAAATATTTTATTATACAATTGACATTTTCACCTGACGCTCCCCAAATATGTGTATTATTTTTAGGACCCTCCCCTAGAGATTGTCATATTTTTGTCACCCTCCCCTGATTCCACCACCCGACCCCCGCAATAAATGACCGGTCCCTGAAGTGAAGCAACTTTGCATTTTCCCATGTTTTCAGTCTCCACTGAAAATAAATGAACGGTCCCTACTGTCTTGCCCTCATAACTAGTTCGAACGTTCGTACGCGCTTGTAGATATATTACACCAGTTTGAAACAACTGCCATCTTTACTTACATGCATGGCCAGTTGCCGGGCGAACATTACCAGGTATTCAGGCTAATAAACACTGACTGACAGTTTCCTCGTCCTGGCTTTGAAACCACTACCTCAGATTGGGGTTCTGTATAGTTAAGCTGTTCAATGGCGCAAAGGTTCAGTGGAGGTCTAAGATTAGTTAAGCTGCTCAATGGCGGTAATTACAGGTGTTGTAAATTGCGTACTTTATCTCACAAGGTGAAGAGGAGGGGTTCGGGGTGAAGAGGGGTCGGTTGGGGTGAAGAGGGGGCTGATCGGGGTGAAGACGCAGGGAGGGTCCGTGTGAAGGGTGTGGGTGGTGGCGTTTGTTGGAGGTATCCCGTGGTGGCGGTAAGGGCAGAGGTGTGGGGGAGGACATTGGGAGGTAAGGTTTGGTCTGATGGGGCGCTAATTGGGGGAATACGTGAAAAGAAGAATAAACAACAATTTATCTCTTACGAGGGATTATAAAGATGTCAATTGTGTTGTCAAGAGATGCAACAGCGAAGACTAAACTAACTCTATTTCTGAGAGATGGACAGCTACTCGAACGTATGTAAACAGAGCAGCCAAGGATAAAAATGAAACGATATCAATATACGAAAATAGAAATCATATCAATACAAAAACAGATATTATGTGAATACCAAACTCACAATTGATATGAGTACCCTACTCACACACATGAGTCCCAAAGAGGGACAGGTCAGCCGAAAATGCTTAGACGGCAACCTCTTGAACACTTTATGCAACAACAACAACGTTAAGGGCGACCTGTTGGAGACTGCGTGAGGGACTCTGATGCAGAGAGAACACGTGTTACAAGGTCGTTCTAGCCGTTATTCGGTCAAGATGAAACTGAATAAAGCAGATGCTGAAAAAACAAAAGAATCTCGAGCTACCAGCACGCATGTAAAATCAGGAGTGTATCAGCCAGCAGGCAGGTCACAGAGTGACACTCGTGGGAAGGTGATAAGATAGTATGTTGTTTAACGCCGCACTCAATATTCAAGGTTTTTAAGCGGGCAGTCAGCAATCGACTCTGGACCAGACAACCAGGTAATTGACTTCGTGAGCATCGACCTACGCAGTGTTGGGGTACTGTTACCAGGTTAAGTCCAAATTGAAACTCAAAGGTTAACACGGAAATTAGTTCATTGTGAAATATGTTACTACACAAGGTCAATGAATAATCAATAAAGGATATTGAAACACACAGGTTAGGTTAATAATCACAAAAGGTGGGTGGTGAGTTTAACGTGGCGTCCAAGATTATTGCACTTATATAGCGACGTGCATGTACGTATGTGTGTGTGGCTGCCTGTACTAGTCAGGACTATTGCCTATTTTATAGTGCTAGATCACTGAGATACCATGCGGCAGTTTAACATGAATACCCCACTCAGACACAGTATACTGACTCCAAGCCGACCAGTCCTTGTTTTAGCCCCTTAATGCCGAGCACCAGACCGGGTAACAACAAGTACCATCTTTTAACGTCTGTTATCCGAATCGACCTGTTGTCTTTCTTATATAGGTACAGCCAACCATTTAGATACTGACCAATCCAAAAACTTCTCGAACGCATAAACCTGCCATGTTTGTTTACAACAGCCAAGGGCGGAAACTCGAACTTCCACTCACTGCCGCCGCCAGCACACGACATTTTACCAGCACTTCAATCATTTGCTGCCACTGATAATCACTACAAATACATTTACAACAATTGCTACTGAGACATAACGGTTAGATGACATGTAATGAACCAAGTCACCGAGCCTGACCACCCAACCCTGACAGTCCTTGATATAACTGATATGTTTTGTTCAAAGCGCCGTTAAACACAACTCCCTCACTCACCCATGTGTTTGACAGTATCGGAGAAATGGAATAAGATCACCCGAATGAACCAGTGAAAGAAAGTAAATAAAGTAAATATGATACAATACCCAACTTGTTCATGATTAGTTTATATCGCTGTGTAGTCAATGCCCAAATATACCACTGTATTGCATGCTTTGAATAAATCACAAATGTCTTGATATTCTGAACATTATTATCTATTCGTGGTCTCTGGGGCGATTGGGTAGCCAAGTGGTAATAGCGTTCGGTAGTCACGCCGAAGACCCGGTTTCGAGTCCCCACATGGATACAATGTGCGAAGCCCATTTTTGGGTTTCCCACTCGTGATATTGCTGGAACATTGCTAAAAGCGATGTCAAACCATTCTTCGTGGTTTCTGGAAGATATAATAATATACAAGGGATTCAAAACCAGAATTGTTAACTCTTTCCTTTATGCTTTTTCCAAGCTGTGTACTGATGACGTATTGCCACGCTACAGACACACAAACAAACAGAGCTGGAAAACGATGACTTAATAATTCTAATCTATAAACCAGGCAATTGAAAAATGTCAACGCAGCGCGGTCACACAAAAAACGAACAACACATAAAAAAATCTAGTTTGAATGTAAACATCAAAAGTATCAAAAACAACAACTGAAAATTGTTACAAGGCAAAGCAGAAAGCAAAAATAATATACAAGTCGTAAACAAAACATCACATGATGACTTTTTCTGGATTCGAACCCAGACTCATCCATCTGTACTTGATACCAGCTAAGAATACAGGGTGCATTGTACGTGACAGTACCATGTTGCTGAAACAACACTGACGCCATGCCTGGCATGTGGACGTGCGTTGCTTCCTGCTAAGGTCAACACAGTAGCGATTACAAACCTCTACATATCTACACACCATACCTATTTAACTTGGAACATTTCACCCCGCGGTTCAAGCATTCGTCAAGCCCTGATCATCAATCCCCTCCAGCTCATTCATCAGTGAGGTGTTTGTCCTCGAAACAGACACCGTCATCTGAACCGTCCTATGTATTTTAATAGCCTTGAATGTCCGATGCTCGCCAGTTTCAGAAACACCCTTCGGAACCTTTTAAAGAATCAATTATGACATACTCAAGGTGTCAGGTTAGTTGCAACTGAGTCGTGTTTGTTCTGATGGTCCATAGGGATCCTTCTGCTCTCCAGAAACCAGGAACTTCCGTGGAATGCCAATGCTCCCTGGCTCCGCTGTGGGAGGATCGTGTTGCGATTAGGGGACATTGTTAACTTCAAACACGTTGTACTGGACACAGGGCAATACTTGCTAGATTTGTGTTGGTTTTGTGGTGTAAGTGTACTGTGTGTGTTGTGTTAGTTGTAGTGACTCAAGTAGGCATAATAGTTAATACCAATACAAAACTGTGTTCCATCGACGTCGTGTGGTCTTGTAAGGTCCCTTGGGTTCCTTGGGTGTTGTCGGGCTTACAAAGTCAGAAGATGCTGTCCCATAGACATCGCCTGGCTTATCTGGTCAAAGGATGCTGTCACATAGACATCGCGTGGCTTATCTGGTCAGAGGATGCTGTCCCATAGACATTGCATGGCTATCTGGTCAGAGGATGCTATCCCATAGACATCGCGTGGCTTATCTTGTCAGAGGATGCTATCCCATAGACATCACGTGGCTTATCTGGTCAAAGGATGCTATCCCATAGACATCGCATGGTTTATCTGGTCAGGGATGCTATCCCTTAGACATCACCTGGCTTACCAAGTCAGAGGATGCTGTCACATAGACATCGCGTGGCTTTTCTAGTCAGAGGATGCTGTCCCATAGACATCGCGTGGCTTACCAAGTCAGAGGATGCTGTCACATAGACATCGCGTGGCTTATCTAGTCAGAGGATGTTGTCCCATAGACATCGCGTGGCTTACCAAGTCAGAGGATGCTGTCCCATAGACATCGCACGGTTTATCTGGTCAGGGAATGCTATCCCATAGACGTCGTGTGGCTTACCAAGTCAGAAGATGCTATCCCATAGAGATAGCGCGGTTTATCCGGTCAGGGGATGCTATCCCATAGACGTCGTGTGGCTTACCAAGTTAGAAGATGCTATCCCATAGAGATAGCGCGGTTTGTCCGGTCAGGGGATGCTATCCCATAGAGATAGCGCGGTTTATCCGGTCAGGGGATGCTATCCCATAGACATCGCACGGCTTATCTGGTCAGGGGATGTTTTCCATAGACATGAAGTGTCTTTACAAGGTTATAGAGAGTAGCATAATAACTGTCACCTTCTTCAACGTGGTGTCGTTATGTACAGGCCCCTCTTCAAGATTCAATCTATTTGGCGATTTTGGTTTGGTTTAAGGAAGGCTGTGTTATACAGTTTATCAGTTATAGCATGGCATGTCAGTATCAAATGGGAGAAAACTTTGGAAACGTCAGTCACGCGGGTATGGTGCTGGTTCAAATTGGAACCAATCTGGGATTCGAATTAACAACCAGCGTATCATACCAGGTGACCCCACGACCCTGAACAGCGAATCTGAGCCATATTGGGTCACTCGTGCCCTCTTTAATCAAAATGGGGAAAAAACCAAAGCCTAGCAGCACCGAACTTTGAAATTGCGCAGCGCGACAAAACCGGGGAAGGTGTTTAACCCCAATGAAGGATTTTTTTCGTTTTGGGGATGATTTAACCTAGCATTTTGTATCTGTTTTATGCTATTTCTTTTTTCAAATCTGATTTCGGCGTCAAGCATAAAGCATGCATTACAATCAGCAAAGTTGCTGTGTTCACCATAATTGTACTTCAGAGCCATTCGTGACCAACTCGTGTTATTCCGTGACAAGCCGAATATCGACTCGTGCCCCTATCATGGCCATTTTTGGGACCGGGTTCCGTCTTAGCGCGAACGGGCATACCTTAAACAATTGTCAATTCGTTGCGAAATGGCTTACATATATTTCCCCATATATTACAGATGCAATTTAAAGCACATCAGGACGTGCGGAATTATACAGTATGATTTAACTGTATCTTTGGTATATTTTTAGATGCAGGACATGTGTAAAATCAAAAATTCTTCGTTGGGATTCTTTGACGAAGAACTTGAAATCATATGCGCATTCTGATTGGTTTGTCGTATTTTCGCACATAACATTCATCGACAGGGGGACGAGTCTTCTTTCAGGTTACGGAAAGTGGCGAGTGGTGACGAATGCTTCAGAGCCTGAAATACGGTTCACTTCCATGAAACATTTTATTACTTGTTCAACTACTTGTACTTGAGGGTTGCAGAGAGCAAGAGGTTAAGAAAATTAACAGCTGGATGAGACAAAACAACGTGTCCAGTACAAATGTCGGACAAACACAAGGAGTCGGAGCTTGACCGTGAGCTACCTCAGCGTGCCAACGTACTTACATTGTCAGGGAGATGCTAGTCCGTTCCGTCAAACTGACAACCTACATTAAAGGATGTCACATGTACTCAGAGAAAAACTGAGATGTGTGTCATGTACTGGGTGGACAGAGTCGGTTAATGTTACGATAGGTTAAATTTAGAATAGATCCAATTGTGTTTCCTGGATGTGGGGTGAGTGAGTGAATGTTATTCATGCTGGCTTCAGCAAAATTCCAGCTGTCAGAATGTATCACGGCGGATACCCTGTCACACAGACCCGGAAACAATTAATAGCCACAAACACGATGAAAGTCTTTTTTTAGTTTTAGAAATCTAGATTTCTATCGATCAATCGGATTAAAGTCAGGGTATTATTCCACTACCTCTCTGTGTAAAGGTCTGAGGACCCCACCATAACTTTCTGATCAGACAGTCAGTGTCGAGGCGACAACATTCTCGGGACGAGTGAGCGAACCATTCAGACCAGCATATCTGATTTCCTATCTCGAAAACGATTTAAAAAGACAAGTTCCGAATGTAGATAAATAAGGCTGCCCCTATATATTGTTGTGGGTGTTTTATACACTCTGTCGTTTCTGAGCGCCATGGCATCTGTATTCAAAAGGGAGTACCATCGAAGGAATAGTTTATTTCTGTGTAGGTTTTCATTTGTACAAATCGAAAATTCGAATCGAGGTTAAAAAGAAATGAAGTCGGGTTGTTTTAGTAACGTGACGTCTGATTGGCTCAAAACCCCATTCATTCTTCATTTCGATTGGACGGTCAGAGTTTGCTTCTACAGGGTTCAGAGGACGTGACCTTCTATATAGGTGTCTTCAGATCTTCACGCAGAGAATTATGGTATCGGAATAAGAGATCTGATTTGTAATGAGATTGTCTGTAGCTAAGGATAAAGTTTCGTGGTTCTTTATATAATGTATTAAAGACAATGTGGCTGGTAATTTATTTTTCTTGTAATATTTTTATTTTAGAGAAATGTAAATTTAAATTCCCTAAAAAGATAGGCCAGGTAGAGCAGTGACTGACAACATGGTGACGACCCCCGTCATCAGGGTAGGATGGTACACTATCAACCATGTCAAACATTGTCCCCATTTATACGGACCCGGAATCCCCACAAAGGACGCGATGTTGGAGGATGACCCAAATAAAACATGCATGAATGATAGGGATAGTAATCCATCTTCCTCCACTCCAGGTTGCCCTAAGAGGCAGTGAGGTAGCCTAGTGATTACAAAGTTCTCGCCGAAAACCCGTGTTCGATTCCTAATACAGACCGCCGTCAGTTAGCTGGAGGATTGCAGAGTGCCAAACTCACTAACTTACAAGAAAGACGGACACATCCAAGAACCTGTACAGTCAAGCATCACTGTACAGTTTTAGTGATGACGCCAGGTGTTCAGTATCATCTTACGTCGTTAGGTTTCATTTCACAACTTCCTTTCCGTTTCTCTTTATCTGTGTATGATTGCAATACGAAGTGACTCCTAAAGAGGCAAGTTTGGTGCAGTCTGATACTGCCAGGTTAGCTACATTCATAATCAGACACGTGTCGGTTTCGTCTTGGAGGAATAAACCAAAACAGTGCATCTGGTGGTTGGGTGAGTGGGTGGGTGGGTGAGTGAGTGAGTGAGTGAGTGAGTGAGTGAGTGTGTGAGTAAGACGCAGGCATAGAATTAAAACTGCCCCGAAAACTATCCGCGGTATACATAGTTGAGCGAGTTTGATCAGTAATATTTGCTATTGCTTCGTAAATAATGTTGTCCGTTGTGTTTCTTTATCCTTTAACAGCTCGGGTCATATCATTTACACATTTATCATTTCTCTAAAGATGGCATCGAGCGTGGTGCCGTCAATCTCTGGTGGAGACGATAAAAGGCGAACAAGTGCGGTACAATGTATTTACACCCAGTTCATGCCTCACAAAATGTTCCCTTCCTCATAGCAGCGCGATCCCCCAGAAGAGGTATGGGGGATGGTGTCGATCCACCCTGGTACAGTGGTCAAACTTGGTTGCTTGCGATCTATAGCCAGGTTTATATGTCCCTTTGTGATGTCATATTCATCTCTTGTTACTTCGCCTCCGTGGTCTTGTGGTAGAGCGTCCGCCCGGAGATCCCCGGCCGCATCATACAAAAAGACGTTAAAAGATGGTACTTGTTGTTACCCTGTCTCGCGCTCGGCATTAAGGGGCTAAAACAAGGACTGGTCGGCTCGGAGTCAGTATACTGTGTCTGAGTGGGGTATTCATGTTAAACTGCGGCATGGTATCTCAGTGAGCTAGCACTATAAATCGGCATCAGTCCGGGCTAGTACAAGCAGCCGCACACGTGCACGTGCATGCACGTCGCTATATAAGTGCGATAATCTTGGACGCGTCGTTAAACAATATTTCACCCCACCTCACCTTTCACTGGTGTTAGAACCAAATCTGTGTTATCTAGTTGTTAAACTAGCCATCATCGACAGTTTTAACATATTATTCATGTATAACTGATAGCTACCTGAAAGCTGCATCAGCGCTTTACCCAGATGAAGGTACCCGGATGGTCCCGACTCCCAAGATCTCTCGCATATACAGGTTATCAGTTTATAACAAGGGTCTGACCAATCAATAAATTGTCCCCTTAACGTGGCTGGACTTGCGAAACATTCAACAGTTTTGTCCTAACATCCGGGCAACTCTTGCCATTTCACCTTGTCACAGTGGGGTGTTGACGAGGTCGGGTAAACTTTACCCAGTATTTACCTGGTCCCCGCTAGTTGATACAACCAACTGACTGATGTATACCGTGTTTGTCACTAAACCGATACCTGCAGACAGAAACATTGTCCACATGATTCCATCTCGGTTGGATTCACTGGAATGGAATTTTGAGTTGATTCGCTGTTGTGAACAATGCATTTAACCCCTGACTGACGTCATCAACAAGCACGTGTGTCTGCAGCACTGGGCTCCGTCTTCAGGCATCTGGCCAGCCGGTCGTCCATCCGAGTGTTTGAAATGTTATCTTCATTAAATCCCAACAAAAACGTATTGCGACACAATTGTTATCTGTAGCTGGGGTATGTATGACAGACGAGAGATAATCAAAAATACATTAAAATTGAAGCTTACAAAAACAAAAAATGTTCGTCGCCAATCGACTTTTTTGTGACCTATAAGAAGGCTTGTACCGAACGGCACGATTGGTCACGAAAACGCACGGAGCAAACAGAGAACCAATTAATATTGATTCATTTTTCATTTTCATTCGTGAGATATTTCCACATATGAGACATAACCATTTTCAAATATATAAACTGCTGAGAAAAATAAAGTAAACAGCCCATATTTAGCTAAAATGAAATGAAATGGTTATTAGATTTGCTGTATTTGATACGGGTATCATAGTTTGTACCTTAAGTTTTCGGTGTCCCGACGACTGTTTTCAGTCGAGTGAGGTTTTGATAACGTTTGTCCCGACATGGGTACAATGTGTGAAGCCAATTTCTGGTGTCCCCCGCCGTGATATTGCTGGAATATTGCTAAAAGCGGCGTAAAACGATACTCACTCACTCACTTTGTTAACGTTTGTCATTATTTTAGTCAAAATCCAATCTTCAAGTGTATACTTTCTTTTGCCCGGCAGTGTAGCAACATATGGCTTCATCACCTCGGATGGAAACTGTTGCTAACATTTTCCACACAACTTATTGTAAACGGCCAGCCGCCGGTGACCTTGAGTCAGAATGTAAATTAAGTAGTCGGTGAGATATTGGTTAGCTGAACTGGACGCACACTGTAATACTAATAAGCATGGGGGAGAACATGGCATTCTGAAAGTCATTCTTGTTTATAATGTGTTTCATTTTAACCGAATAGGGCTACTCATTTAAATTTACTTTGCATGCCCGGTATAGACATCCTGTTATAATATCAGTTTTATGCTGTCATCATTGTCCGGTTTAAAAAACAAACAAACCCAGGTATCTTTCATCACAAAACGATTCCGTCATGACGAGTTGGAACTGACTTCAGTCAGATGACAGCAAAAAAAGCCTGGGGACGGTAATTTTATAAATGAGCTTCTGATATTTTCGTGAACTTTTCAAGTCCAAAGAGTTATAAAGGGTGCAGTCAGTACTACAATATCATCTTAATCATCAAAGACAAACGAGCTCCCGCGGGCATAGGATAAAATCAGTCGTCGTTTGAAAAAATATCCGAGGTATACTTGTTGGAATAAGTTCAAACTGTAACATTTGTAGCATGTGTTTTTGTATTAATTGTCTATATTCTGTAACCGCTGGGGTAATATATAAATAATTTTAGTTTACACATTTACCATTCATCTAATGATGGCATGAAGTATGGTGCCGTCAATCTCTTACGGAGACCGTAAAATGAACAAGTACTGTACAATGAGACTCACGTCCAATAAATCCATGTTCTGACAAAACAAGACGTTTTACAAAGATTAATTTTACCCAACTACGTTATCTTCAAATATCCACTAACCCCACAAGAACGAAATAAATAAAGTATTCATGTTACACAGAAGACGTATTTATTAAGCGATAACACGATTGTCTTGATCCTCAAGAGAGACGGTGAGCCTCATTTGTTTCCTGGCGAACGTTTAAGGTCATTGAGATGGACAAACCCACTTGTTACAAGAACAAAATGATCTTACCACGTCTCGCGGTAACTAGAAACATCCCACAATGGACAGTAAAGGGATTGGTGTAAGCCTGCCTCAACTTTTCAACCTGCCACCTAGCCAGAGATTCCCATTGTAGTTAATCCCGCGACCAACTGCTCGTTTGTCTCGCTTAAGAATGTGTTTTTCGCTTTGTTTCCTGCCTTGTCTTTCCTTACGAATTTAGTCCAAGGTGTTAATTGTAACTCCGCGCGGAAGAGAGTACAGCTTAGTCCAAAATAATGTGTACGTCAATGCAGACGTTTATCTCCTTCCTTTTTAATACAAACTGTACCCGTGTCTTCAAAGACATTTGTTTGAACTTTATACAGAAAGTTCTCCTTTGTTTCAATTTATCTTGGATCTAGGGCTTAAATTAATACATTGATCCCAATTGCGTAGATCGATGCTCATGACATCAATCACTAGATTGTCTTGTCCAGACTCGATTATTTACACACCGCCGTCATATAGCTGCAATATTGTTGAGAGCGGTGTTAAACAACAAACAAACAAACACACAAAAGAAGTACGTATAAATGCCCATGGAAAGGATATTTTGGAATAAGTTATTTGTTACTTTGCTGTCATAGGGAGGACTACCTTGATGGAGTTGCTAATTATGTTTCAGCATAATCCCCTCCGAGGTCCAGACACTTCTGTCAACTATGCTGGAGCGCCGGGATCCAACTGGCGTAGATGGCTTCCTCCTGTTCGACGTCATCATAATTTGCGCAATGCTGGTCAAACTGTTGTTTCATCAAGTTGGGGAAGAGGTGGAAATCTGACGGTGCCAAATTTGGTGATTGCGAAGGTTGTTCAACGAGTTCAAATTCAAATTCATGCATAGCAGTAGGGCGACAATAGACATGTATGTACACAGGGGTGTTGTCCTTGTGGAGTTCTCGCCTTTAGTGAGTTTCCAACAACGTTTACCTTGATATACACACACAGTTGCCTAAGCAGATATAATATCAATCTCATTAAAATCAGACCTTAGTTCTCGCTACCGCTAAACAAAGATCTGAAGACATCCCATTAGGGGTCACGTCAGAACGACCTTTCATCCAACCAATCAGTGCGTCGCTTACCAGATTATGAAAGTGACAGTCGGAATGTGATTTCTAATCATGCAATCTCGAAAACTTTAACATGGGGTATTCCGAACGATAGTTACGGGTTTAACGACTGAATCCTTACCATCGAGACCATTTATTAGTCATTCCAGAATGTTTTTTGTTCAGGTTTCAAATTTGTAATCGAGAATTTGTCAAAATATGTTTTGAAGCGTAGTCGCCAATTTGAAATTAGTGCCGTAAAGCACAGGAAAGCTGCCTTCTGATTGGTCATTCCATTGGTCGGTCAAAGTTCGCGCAAGGTCGGTCTGACGTGACCCGTAATGGGATGTCCTCAGATCTTTGTTTAGCGGTAGCGAGAACTAAGATCTGATTTTAATGAGATTGATATAATATTGGTCATTGATATTCTGACCTTTCGGGAGGTTGTCCACCAATAGGATTCCTTGGAATTCCAGAGGAAGAGACGTTAGATGTTCCCACTGATTTGACTTTTGTTTAGTCTCAAGCTGATAATGGTGAACCCATGACTCGTCCATGGTTACAAATCGCCCAACGCTATCATTAGGGTCTGCTTCTGATCAGAATGTTCTCTAAGCTCTCGTATTGGCTCATGTATTGGGTATGACATGTGGTGAATCGTCCATCATCAATATTCATACCATGTATTTTATCAACATTTTCCTTAGTGGTGGCAGTTAATGTCTTCCTGATCTTGGGCCGCCTCCGTGGTCTAGTGGTACAGCGTCCGCCTGGTTTCGATCCCCGGCGCGTCATACCAAAAGACGTTAAAAGATGGTACTTGTTGTTACCCTGTCTGGCGCTCGACATTAAAGGGCTAAAACAAGGACCGCACGTCGCTATATATGTGCTATATAAGTGCAATAATCTTGGACGCGTCGTTAAACCCCATTTCACCTCACCTTCCTGATCCTGGATCATCGTCAAGGCTCTCTCTTCCCCTCTTGGCAAAGAAAGGCAGACCATCCCTTAAAGCTGACACCATGTCCACATGGATGGCATGTCCAGGTTCATCAACAGAGAATGCCTTGTATTTTGTACTCCTCGATTATTGTTTTTCTTGCTGTCCACTAAATATTATGTTGAATATAAGGCAATTGCTTGTATCAAAAGGCAAACTTCGACGCCTATACAACCCATTAATTATTGTAAGTGATAGTGTGGTATCCCATGGGGATTGCCTTTAACGTATGCTTGCCGGAAGAGCCGGCACAAATGAGGATCAGATGGCCACAAGATGTTGTGTGCTGACTGTGCCATCATTGTTCAATGTGGATCGTTGTTCATGCAGCATATCTCTGGTATACTGGCCTGGACTCGTACATACACAGGCCGCCATGATAAAGCCGGAATGTTGCTGACTACGAAATAAAACAGCATTCATTCACTCACTACCTCATCCAGGAAGCCGCCCCGATCCATCATTCTATACCAACCGTTATATTAATATACATAAAAGAGACGAAAATCATTATCATAAAAAATCTGAAAAGCATTGTCCATTGTACGATTCCGGATATATAATTGGCATATATTTAGGAATCACTATCAAATACTGATGATATGTGTACGCGAAAAGGTGCCACTCTTCGCTATATTAATAGATTTCCGTGCCACGTGGGTGTCCGGGGTTAGAAATGATCCCTAACAACCGTATGGTGCATGGCCGTAGAAAAGGCGACTTAAAGGATCGGGTGGTCAGGCTCGGTGACTTGGTTAATAGTAAAACTACGACAGAGCGACCATGTCACAAGAGGCATGGGGATTCCGGGTTAGAATGGGTCCACAGCAGCCTATGCTTGTCGTAAGAGGATGGTCAGGCTCAGTGACTTGGTTGATAGCGTGTCGCCGTACCCGACGGCATGGAACGTTGTTCATAATATCAATCACTGGATTGTCTGGTCCAGCCTCGACCATATACATACCTCTGTAATAGATGTGGAATATTGTTGAGAGCGGCGTTAAACAACATATCCACAAAGCTAACGCTGATCTAATCGCGTAAGGCAACAAGACGAGCACGCAGAACATTCCACACAGAACACTACCAGAACATGTCCTGGCATGTCCTCTTCGTCAAAACGCCATACATCTGCTTAGGTGTCTTTCTGAAGGTCGTCTTTAAGAAGGTCACAATACCTGGTCCGCTCAACCGACTACCAACATGAAGATGACGTTAGAATGATTTAAACCAAGTGTCCTCAAACCACGTGTACATCCTCGAGTGACGACAACAACCTCGACTGGCCTCGTCACACCTGCGCCGGCCCCTAAAACTAGGTGTGTGTTTGCTCACGTAACATTTTAACTTCAAGTTCTTTTGGTTTATTGTCCACGGCGGACTGTTGACCTCCAATCTGCACATTCTGGCAGCCGCTCGTCCCGCCACGTGCTATAAAGTACCTCCTCTCCGTCTCAAGTGGTTCTTCATTCACAGCTTTGATGATGATTAATCACAGAAAGGTGTGAACATGTTCGTCTCAATTGTTACCTATGTTTTTAGTTGTAAACTGCAGCTGGAGTGGAGGAATAAACGAACTGCTTCATTTCTTTCTCGTCAGTCTGATTTACAACAGGTTTCGTAGTGTTAATTTTATTAACTGTTTCTCTATAACACTTCGATTGTTCCGAGAAGATGGAAGCATATTCCTCGCCCCCTTCAACTGGTTCCCGGACTACTTAGCGCTGGCAATTATACTCCAAGAAGAAGGCGTCGTTCGGAAATATGCACTTTCTTGCCTTTGATGTTTGGGTTTGTTTAGAAGAAAGCAAGTTTCGCGCAGATAGTTGGATATTTGTTACAAGAAGGTGCTGTTGTTCGAATGCACACCATCGTCATGTCGAGAACCTGTCTTCCTGCTGAAGGCCTCGCTGTAAATACATCAATTTGTTTACTACACCAGCTGTGAGAATGTCTTCTATGGGGAAATTAGTTTACTTTATGTATAGTTTCAAATGATGAAGTAGATACGGAGTTGATTTCAATTTCATTTTTGTTTTTAATAATAAATATTTCGTCTTTTGTGTTGACGATTCTATTACAGACTATCAATATGGTGACTTGACATTCGGTATAATGTTGCAACGTGATGATTCATCAAACCAGTTGTTTCTTCAAAGCACATGTGTAGAAACTAACCCTAACAGAAGGATGTCGTCATTTTCGTTACCGTCTGGGTAAGATCCCGTTAGTCGCCGTTTACGGTAAGCATGGGTTGCTGAAGACCTGTTCTAACCCGGATCTTCACGGGGCGGATCGGTCGGACCGTGGTCAAGATTGTTGACTTGGTTGATTGCATGTCGTCTATTCAAATTGCGTGGATCGACGCTCATTATGTCCATCACCGGATTGTCAGATTATTCACAGACCGCCGTCAGTTAGCTGAAGGATTGCAGAGTGCCAAACTCACTCACTTACAAAAACGACGGACACATCCAAGAACCTATACAGTCAAGCATCACTGTACAGTTTTAGTGATGACACCAGGTGTTCAGTATCATCTTACGCCATTAGGTTTCATTTCACAACTTCCTTTCCGTTTCTCTTTATCAATGAGTGAACGAGTAAGTATGGTTTTACGCCGCTTTTAGCAATATTCCAACAATATCACGGCGGGGACACCAGAAATGGGTTTCACACATTGTACCCATGTCGGGAATCGAACCCGGGTCTTCGGAGTGACGAACGAACGCTTTAACTACTAGGCTACCCGACCGCCCCAAGTGTGAGTGAGTGAGTGAGGTTTTTAGCAGCTATTACCACTATTCCAACAATATCATATGGGGGGACACTAAGAAAATTTCACACAATGTACCAATATTGGGAATCGAACACGGAGCTTTGGCGTGAGGCGTGAACGCTTTAAATGCTAGGCTACCTACGCACCCCCATAGATCTAGGAACGAAGCTGTTATCTCAACGACTGATAAAGGTTCCTGATAGTATAAAAATTTAGGTACGAAAAAATCATCTGACGAAATATTATTTTGATAAAATAACATGAATTTAAACATAATCGAGGTTAGTTTTCTGTCACAGTTTAATTTTTTACGTATTTAAGAAACGGAAAGGTTGAAAGAGATCAAAACCATGTGTGTATCTACGACGATCGATTGACATCATCCTGAGGAATCTCTGGTTTCACCAACATAAACTGTCGGGAAAAAGAAAGTGTACACTTGAAAACTCGAAGTGACCCCAAAACGCTACTAGTCTGAAAACAGTCGTCGAAACACTGCAGACTTGAGGTCCAAAACACAACACTATGATATACCCGTATCAACGGGTGAACGGGTGGCCCAGTCGTCTGAGGCGCCGCGATTAGCTGTGCAGAGCTGCGTCCCTTGGGCACGCCAGAAACCTAGGATTGTGGGTTCGAATCCCGGTCAGCCCCTATTATGTTTCTAGGTTTGTCAGCACCATACCCGTGCTCGTGGGTTTCGCCGAAATGGTAAACGTCTGAGACCTGCATCACTTCGGGCTTTCCTCCCACATTAAGCTGACACGCCGCGATATAACTGATATACTCTTAAAAGCGGCGTTAAACCCAACTCACTCACTCACTCACTCACTCACTCATTCTGAAAGGATGGGATGTAAGGACAACTAGGCTCCGTCTACAAGTTCAGACTGAACAGACCACGAGTTAGTGAGTGAACGTTTACATTGCCTCTAGCAACATTCCAGCAATATCACGACGGGGGACACCAGAAATAGATTTCACATATATGACCTATGTGGGGAATCGACCCCGGCCCGTCCCGAGGCAACGTTGTAACACTATCTCCCCCACCACCACTATCGTATGGAAGCTAGGACAACCGCAGCGTGGAGCGACAGCCTGTTTACGACTGAAGGTTTGGTATGATATTCTCCTCTAAACTACCCATAGATACTTCGCATTTGCTTAATCACATAATAATATACCACTGGGCGGCAATGTCGGTGATTAGCAGGGAACGTCAATAAATACAATGTCTTGGTTTTAGTGCTAATGAATGATCACATTCTCATTCCCGCCCGCCTCACTACCAAAAGCATACTTGTATCGTCTTCAAGTACCCATAGATGAAGACAATCGAGCTCTCTTCCTTCTGAAATACACCATTTACCCACTCCAATTAAACATGCATGCTTCGTATGACTGACATCCGTCGACAGTTTTGTATACTACTCAAAATAAGTGAAAGAACACCCACAATTGCAAGATCGTGTGTGGCATACCCACTAGCCATGACAGATTGACCATAACCCATGAAAATCGGGTTCTTTAACTTCTTTTGAGTAGTATATATAGATATCTTGAATAGATTCCTTGTTAAAATAAAATGCAAAAATACCGAACCCGTATCACAATTTTCAACGATTTGGATGAAAATCTTTTTTTGATGTGGCCTTAAGAAATACCAGGCGTAGTAAACTGAACGTTGTAAACAGTGGTAAACAATTTAAATCGTTTCCTGTATAGGTAAGTTATTTGAGGGCTGCAATAACGGACCCCAGTGACAGTTATGGCCGGTGTGTCCCGCGCGTAACCTGGCCGGGGGTACTGGCAGCTGACGTAGTGGGTTATACGGCCATAAATCACACACTCGGACAAAATAGATATCAATACCTAGCCATTAGTCATTGGAGGAATTAAGGGGACATATGGCATAGGGCTGAGTTCCAACACGCCTGCGGGGACCGACCGATCACATGCATGTATTTTGAAATATTTTATTTATTGTTTTAGAGGTCTTAGGAAGTTGCTAATGCATCAAGTGTCGCTGAATTACCGTGTTTTATCTCTGTGTTGATATTATGTGGAAATATGTTTATATTTCAAATAACGGATTTGGTTTTGGAAGAGTGTTTGTTTCTTTGTTGTTTAACGCCGCATTCAGCAATATTCCAGCTATATGACCGCGGTCTGTAAGTAATCAAGTCTGGACCAGACAATACAGTAATTGACATCATGAGCAATTGGGATCTATGACATGCATCAACCAAGTTAGCGAGCCTGATCACCCGATCCCGTTAGTCTTGTCAGTTATAATTTTTAAAAAAAACGTAAACATATAATGCTACCTTGGTAACGCGTTCTTAAATATGTTAGTGTCTTCACTGTCGAGCAAATAACATATACACCCATAGTTGAAGCTGGCTAAAATGAAGCAAACAAGAAATGAGTATTATAGCTTTTTTGGAGCTTACGTTTGCAGCTGTACCATAGTCTTAGTGCTAAAATCGCTTTGCGTGAGAAACGGGACCTTCAGCTGTTGATAAACTTTATAACTCATACAAATAGTAAAGTTTACTATTTTGTTCTGTTCCCTTGTTCGCCATATCCGTAGTAGACTAAATGACAAACAATTAAAAAGAAAGGTTCCAAATACAGGCTTAATATTCACATTATTACAAATTACGTTCAATAGATAAAATATATCGGTTGACGTCATTCCGCTATTTATATATCAGTCGTGTAGATACTAGTATACTACCCAATGTCTGATCTAGTGAATATTTGGGTTGGGCGGAATGAAACTAATTGCTTGGATATGTTGTCATACCAATACCTTTCGATATTGCCTTGGCGCTGAAGGTCAAATACACACGTCGGGAAATTGTTGTCCTTTCAATAAATGAAATATCTCATTACAAACGTGGAGAAGCATAACTGATCAGAAGACGTGGGTCAAATGGCAGATGCTGTAAAGATGTATAAGAAACAGAAACATAAACCGTGAACTTGATCAAAGAAGGTTGCTTGCAACACAGCTGAGGTGAGGTGAAATGGGGGTTTAACGTCGCGTCTAAGATTGTTGCACTTATATAGCGACGTGCATGCCCGTGTGTGTGTGTTTGGACTGATGCCGATTTATAGTGCTAGCCCACTGAGATACCATGCCTCAGCTTAACATGAATACCCCACTTAGACACAGTAAACTGACTCCGAGCCGACCAGTCCTTGTTTTAGCCCCTTAGTGTCGAGCACCAGACAGGGTAACAACAAGTACCATCTTTTAACGTCTTGGGGTATGACGCGGCCGGGGATCCATCACCGGACCTTCCGCTCTCCGGTCGGACGCTCTACCACTAGACCACGGAGGCGGCCTCTTGCTTCACAGATAGTTATTACCGTGTTATGTGAAAACTCAATGAGAGTTACACTGGGTTCTCGTCGCTTGATACCCGACTCTTCACACTAATGCCATTTTATAACAGGTTATCCCGTAACCTTCACCATATGACACAACCGAGTCAATGTGTCGATATCGTAGCTCGGAAACTTATGTAGTGCAGAAATTGACTTTTCGTGAACCGGAAAACCCCCGGGCCGGGGTTAAATTCGGGATTATTAATAGTCGGACTTATGCTCTGATGGGAGTCAAACAGTAGGCACACAGACGCGTGTATAACGTAAACACGACCATCATTAGGCTGTCCCACCCCAGGAATACTGGTCTGTCTCGAACTAAAGAATCGGAGCTTTGTGGTTCGGATAATCTTGCATGACGGTCACCCGACCCTGAGATGAAGAGCGAGAACTCACAGGAGTTGAGCGTTTAGGCAGTAATACAGAAGCCTTAACCAATCTCACGGCATTTTAATCCTCTTGAGTGAACAATGAACGTCATTTGTGGGCGCGGTGGGTAGAAAGAACCCTCGCCCCGAGCTGAGCACAGCGTTGGGTGTTTTCAAGTGACGGACATGTCCATCTGTGTTGTTTGGCCTGTCACCTGCCTCTCACAGCGCCACCTAGGTGTCATGTGACCACGCTGCCTGCAAGCTCCTCACAGCATCACACAAACACATCACGACGCCTCCAGCAAGAAAGTGGATTGTGGAAAAAGAAAATATTCAATAAACCACAGGACACCGCTGGGGGATTATCGACTCAAGTGAATAATTTGATACCAATATATGACCTGAATTTATAAGGGGTGTGATGATTGATTTTAAGTGATATTTAGAATTAATCACTCTTGGTCTGGCGATTTCATTTTTTCTACCTGCTGGTTTTTTTAATAATGTAAGGTTTAATTGAAGTCCGCGCTGCTGTCGAGTTTCTATGTCGTGATATGGTCCAGCGCTGTCCGGAGCGTGGTTGGTTTCACCTGGCACCTCATGACAAATGACCGACCACTCTATCAGGGCCCAGCACAATGCTGCAACTGTCCGAATGCTGACCATGGTCATCGGTTTACAGGTCTCTGTCCACACAATGCTACCAGGACAATGGTTACCACTGTAGCCTTGGCCATCTCCTTACAGCGATCATTTGCTCTGACAATACCTAATACCACATGACAATAAGGTTATGGCGTAGGTTTACGGCCGTATTGAAAGCAGGGTGTTCCAAATCTGTCTCAATCAAGACGTCTCCATCAAACATCTGGCCAGGTCATCTAATGACATCGCGCATGTCTGTTCACGTGACACATCGCCATATGCTTTCACTCCAAATATTTAACCACGCCTGTTGAAATTGACAGAACAGATTACAGTCACAGTCAAAGATGAATTGAGATAGTTCAACTGTTTGAGGACTTAACATGGTGATGTTTGACCGGAAGTCAGGTGATGTAACATCACTTAGCTTCTCAGTTCTTTGTAGGGTGCTGTCAGATAATATATCATAATGCTACAGGTGTCAGAGGTCGGGGTACAACGAGGAACCTAATGCACCTGCCATGTCCCATTGAAGCTGTTGTTCATGGCGTGAGAGCATATTGTTTAACGCCGTATCAGACTGCTTGCGTACCTCTCCTAACACCTTTCCTGTGAACCTGTGTCCGTCACACAGGATTTGGTCATCATCTGCTGTCAATTAACAAACGATGGAGACACTAAACTGCCACTTTTGCAGATTTCAAAACAGATTTACCGTAATTGTTGGTGTAAACGGTCTTCGTTGCATGTCATAGTGTAATATGTTTTAATTGATATTTTACTTCACATTTTAGGTTTGACTGACCTGAAAATGATGTTTTCCACCCAAACCAAGACTTGAGTGAACTTGAGTTTAAAAAAAAATTGATGACAGCAATATAGGCCAGTTATATTATAACATTGTGTTGGAGCCTAAAACAGCTGATTGGGCTCTCTGGTCTTACTAACGCCAGTTGCCAGTGTCCATGCCATATCGGTTTATGAACCAAAACAGCTTGAGAGGTACTTCATTGACTAATATATTTTCTCCTCGTCGGGCAGAATAGGTCCCCCACTAACCAATACTTGTCGTAAGAGCTGAGTAATAATAATGGAGACTGGACCATTCAATCCAGTGATTTTTATTTTGAACAACGAACCACGCCATCGGCGTACGATGATACTCTATCAACCAACTCACCGAGCCTGACCACCCGATCCACTGGGTTGCCTCATACGACCAGCATAGGCTTCCGGAGACCAATTCTAACCCGGAATCCCCATGCATCCTGTGACATGGTCGCTCTGTCGTAGTTTTACAAGATTTATGTGTGATCATTTTCCCCGAGCTTATAGATAATTCATTTTTCATAAGACGATCCTTGTTATCAGTCTCTCGAGCACGAGCTGCACGTGGCTACATCAAAGGTATATTTGTTGCCCAGGTGATAACAATTACCGGCAATTTAGTTGTAATTACAGTTGAGCTAATGTGCTGGGACACCCCGCCTAGCACCCGTCACCTGCACAGCCTGTACTCCATGGTGTTAACATCTTTCTAACCTGTTACCAAATATGTTTGATTGGTTAGTTAGAGCTCATTACAGCCAGGTGGGGGCAGGTGTGAGGGTGGGGTGCATGCCCAGGAAATGGTTTTCTTGGCTTTGCTGACTTCACATTTGTACCAACAAGATTGTGTCTATAATCCAGTGAGCTTTCTTAGCTTGCATCCTTTAGAAGAGTCATAAGCTTATGATCATGGGTTCGAATCCCGTTTCGCCCTGATGATGATGATGATGATGATGATGATGTTTCTGGGTTTGGCAGCATCCTACCCCTGCGTCATTGCATGCTTTCCTCCCACATTAAGCTGACGGACAGTGATATAACTGAAATACCAAGCGGCATAAAACCAGAGAAACTCTCTCACTCGCTAGTTTGCCTGTTATCAATAAGACTGATTTGCAGAAAACTGGAATATATTGCCTGGTGTGATCAAAGTTGTGGAGAGTGAGTGATCAGTGGGAAAAAGGGTGACTGGGCGCCTAAGTGAGTGGCCGATCGGTGAATGGGCGATTGGATGAGTGGTCGATTGGTGAAATGGTTAATGTGTGAGTTGCCGATTGGCAAATGGGCGAGTGGCCGATTCATGAATGGGCGAGTGGATGAGTGGTCGATTGGTGAAATGGTTAATGTTTGAGTTGCCAATCGGTAAATGGGCGAGTGGCCAATCGGTGAATGGGCGAGTGGTCGATTGGTGAGTGTTTGAGTTGCCGATTGGTGAATGGGCGAGTGGATGAGTGGCTGAGGGATCAAAGTGGTGAGTGGGGTAATGGGTTGGTAGGTTTGATTTCGCTTTTAGTAAATATTGCAGCCTACCTCGACCATGAGGACACAGCTAAAGCACGTGTCAACAAAGGGACGTAGGTCGCCCATAGCCACACATTGCTCTGCTAAACTCTATCCAAACTGCTAAGTAGTCCGTGTTATTTTACGAGGAGTGCAACCCGTGAAGATCCAGGTTAGAATAGGTCTTCTATTCCAAGCAACCCATGCTTGCCACAAAAGGCGACTATGCTTGTCGTAAGAGTCGACTAACGGATCGGGTGCTCAGGCTCGCTGATTTGTCATCGTATTGTTTGTTGGTTAACGCCACGCTCAACAATATTCCAGCTATATGACGGCGGTCTGTAAATAACCGAGTCTGTACCAGACAACCCAGTGATGGACATCATTGGCATCAATCTACACATTTGGGATACGATGACATGCATCAAACAAGTCAGCGAGCCTGACCACCCGATCCCGTTAGTATTATCCTGGAAAGTCATCTCCATGCTCTCAGTTTCTTGAACATTTAAATTAATATCTATTTTTGAATGGTCCTAAAAGGCTTCCGTATATATACGGGATTATATACGGGATATATATATATATATATATATATATATATATATATATATATATATATATATATATATATATATATATATATATATATATATATCTATCTATACTTATATACACACACACACACACACTAAACTACGGTTATAACGAACTCAAAGGGACTACTAATTTTATTTCGTGATAACCGTAGGTCGTTATAAGCATATATACAGCATAACTACAGCAAATAGTCGTGACCAGAAAAGTAAGTTCGTTATATCCGTCAGTTGGCTATAAGCGTGTTCGTTATAACCGTAGTTTACTGTATATTTCACTTGTTGAACACAATTATATATTTCTTTCGGAATTACAGTTTGATTACCATGACAACTAAAGAACATAATCTATTTTTCTATCGATACGAGTATTGGAACTCCGAACTGCCCATTTATCTCTACGCCCATGGTGTCAGGATATACAACAAGACTGGCAGTTGCATTTGTTGGAGGTATCGATTACGGCTCTGACCAATAGGTAAATACACACAAACATAGACAAGGCTACATATTGTTGGATATCTGACAGGGTGATACTCAACCTCCAACAAATCACTTCCATATGTCATATGCATACCCGACTATAAAGGGCGCCCCAGACGGGGTACAAGCCCCATCCGTCATAGCGGGCGGTTTGTTTACTTACACTGACGTCACCTGCGGCCCACGTCGTCAACTGGTCATAAGTTACCATTGGACTTAGACGTCTTCTTTCACGGAATATTTATATACAAGTACATAAATACGTCGTATATTTTAAGTTATAAGTTCCTTAACCCTTTCTCTTTTGTCAATCATTGAAAGATATTTTAGAGGCCAAAGCTACCGACGCGGTAGAAATTATAGAGTGGCTGGGTGAATGTTGTTTAACGCCGCAGTCAGCAATATCCGAGCTTTATCACGTAATTACTTGTGTCATAGTAAATGACCATCAATAGTCTTCTTTAAAACTTCATTTTACTTTCAAAACTTGACCGACGTGGTCAGACAGAGAGACCGGTGCACATCATCAACAGATGGACGGATCCCGTTAGTTGCCCCTTACAACAAAGTATAGTCGCTTTTTACGGCAATCATGGGTTGCTGAAGACCTATTCTACCTACTAATACTCTGGGGGCATGGGTGGCCAACTCGTCTAAGGCGCCGCGATTCGCTGTGCAGAGTTGCGTCCCCTGGATACGCCAGAAACCTATGATTGTGGGTTCGAACTCCGGTTCACCCCGATTATGTTTCTAGGTTTGTCAGCACCATACCCGTGCTAGTGGGTTTCACCGAAGTGGTAAACATCTGAGACCTGCATCACTTGGGGCTTTCCTACCACATTAAGCTGACACGCCGTGATATAACTGGAATACTGTTAAAAGCGGCGTTAAACCCAACTCACTCACTACTAATACTCTTCTTTAGTTCAGCACTAAGAGGGTTAACAAAGATCGGCACGTCATGCATGTACTCCATGTGAGCAATCATCGCAGACCAGGTGAAGATATTGGCGGGAGATGTAATGATACGACTTCCCGCGTTGTCTCGCGCTCACCGCGGGTGATATGACGAGATTTATGTGTGTGCTAGTGTGGCGAAAAACATCAAACAAAACACAGGTGTGAATTTGACGAGCTGAGGCGATGACCTTTTGGTAAGGTCATCTCGATTTTAATCTGTCTTACAGCAACCACCATCGCACCTTAGCTCCACTGATACTCCGACAAGGGCTTTTAACGCCATGCTTGGAGGTGGTGATTGACGGCTGGGTCTGTAGCTACTGTCAGTAACAATGTTGGAATGGCGGAATAACAACCGACCATCCAGGCGTGGAGATCAAACGTTTGCGAGTAAGTTAGGACGTCAATACAGACATTGGAAACCGTATCTCAGTCATATTGATTTTGCGGGGACGATTCAGATAATAATTTTTCCATAAACGCCTACCTCCAATAACGCCAGGTCTAAGAACGTAGCGAATACTAGAGAACGCCAAGCGCTTATTCAAAGATTTAAGGTTTTATCTGCAATGACGCTAGCTGCGGTTATCGTACCTCACATGCCCGTTCTGCGGTTATCGTACCCCACATGCCCGTTCTGCGGTTATCGTACCCCACATGCCCGTTCTGCGGTTATTGAACCCCTCATCGTTCTGCGGTTATCGTACCCCTCAATGTTCTGCGGTTATCGTACCCAGCACCGTTCTGCGGTTGTCGTACCCCTCAATGTTCTTCGGTTATCTTACTCCCTCGCCGTTCTGCGGTTGTCGTACCCCTCAATGTTCTGCGGTTATCGTACCCCTCAATGTTCTGCGGTTATCTTACTCCCTCGCCGTTCTGCGGTTATCGTACCCCCTCACCGTTCTGCGGTTATCGTACCTCTCAATGTTCTGCGGTTGTCGTACCCCCTCACCGTTCTGCGGTTATCGTACCTCTCAATGTTCTGCGGTTATCTTACTCCCTCGCCGTTCTGCGGTTGTCGTACCCCCTCACCGTTCTGCGGTTATCGTACCTCTCAATGTTCTGCGGTTATCGTACCCCGCACCGTTCTGTGGTTATCTTACTCCCTCGCCGTTCTGCGTTTACTATCATTTATTCACAATAAAGATTCCAGATCGAAACAAGAACTGGTTTTGGAAATCAAGATGGGGGGCCTCACCAGCTCTCTACCGTATCTATCGATCTGGAATCCTTTATTGATGAAAGCATATGTATTTAAAGGAACGTGATGAAGGAAGAGGTTGGAATATAGGTTTTAAATAACTAATTTTATACTATGAACGGACACACACACACACACACACACACACACACACACGAACGCACACGAACGCCTCCGTGGTCTAGTGGTAGAGCGTCCGCCCGGAGTGCGGAAGATGCGGGGTTCGATCCCCGGCCGCGTCATACCAAAAAAAGTTAAAAGATGGTACTTGTTGTTACCCTGTCTGGCGCTCGACATTAAGGGGCTAAAACAAGGACAGGTCGGCTCGGAGTCCGTATACTGTGTCTGATTGGGGTATTCATGTTAAACTGAGGCATGGTGTCTCAGTGAGCTAGCACTATCAATCGGCATCAGTCCGGACTAGTACAAGCAGCCACACACACACGTGCATGCACGTCGCTATATAAGTGCAATAATCTTGGACGCGACGTCAAACCCAATTTCACCTTACCTCACCTTAATCAACAACACACTACCTTCTCAACATAGCCAAAGCATATTCGAAGTCCTTGAACTTAAGTAACAGTAACTGTTTTAGACATCCTCCAAAAGTAGTTTTTTAATTTTATGAAACTATATTTAAAGAATGCGCATGTACATTCTCTTAAACCGCATATTCCTCAGACGTCGTGATGATATCCCTACAACAACCACCCACCCCATCCCCAGTGACGGGATCTGTAAACAGCCCTGCTCTCCAGTTGACCCGCGTTAAAGTTACTCCTCGATCGTCAAGATTACAATAACATTAAAAAGAGGCAGTGACAGGTAGGGAAAAAGTGTGCATACGCGTACATGACTAATTTGTTGCGTTCCGCGGTGGGGCATTCGGACGATTATCTCTCTCGCTCTATCTAACACGTCACAACCACTCAGCAGGGGGCGTATCAAAATCAAGAGGCGAAGCACGAACCGTCATAACCTCGAAGCCAGGCAGGGAGCGGATTACAAGAGGTGCATGACGGTTAAACATAACCTTTATGGTGAACAGTTGAGAGATTGATTGTTACGACGTTTCAGAGACAGGGTCCATATCACTATATTAATGAAACTTGGCTGTCCGTCATAATCGGTCCCACCTAAAAACAGACGAGTTCACGTGAATTTTGGGGATTGAATTCTTAACGTGGATTTTTTAACTGTTAATATGGCGCCGCCAGTTACACCGGTTTTTAGGGGGCATACTATAGTGCTATATATATTCGGTATTCCGCTGTAGACTTGTCTCCTGGGAAAATATGTTAGTAAGAGGCGACTAACATGGAGGGTAAGCTTATCGTAAGAGGCGACTAAAATGGAAAGTAAGCTTGTAAGAGGCGATTAACATGGAAGGTAAGCTTGTCGTAAGAGGCGACTAAAATGGAAGGTAAGCTTGTAAGCGGCGACTAAAATGGAAGTTACGCTTGTTGTTAGGGGCGACTAAAATTGAAAGTATGCTTATCGACATAGGCGACTAAAATTGAAGCTAAGCTTGTCGTAAGAGGCGACTAAAATGGAAGGTAAGCTTGTAAGAGGCGACTAAAATGGAAGGTAAACTTGTCGTAAGAGGCGAATAAAATGGAAGGTAAGCTTGTCGTAAGAGGCGACTAAAATGGAAGGTAAGCTTGTCGTAAGAGGCGACTAAAATGGAAGGTAAGCTTGTCGTAAGAGGCGACTAAAATGGAAGGTAAGCTTGTCGTAAGAGGCGACTAAAATGGAAGGTAAGCTTGTAAGAGGCGACTAAAATGGAAGTTACGCTTGTTGTAAGGGGCGACTAAAATTGAAAGAGTGCTTATCGACATAGTCGACTAAAATTGAAGCTAAGCTTGTCGTAAGAGGCGACTAAAATGGAAGGTAAGCTTGTCGTAAGAGGCGACTTAAATGGAAGGTAAGCTTGTCGTAAGAGGCGACTAAAATGGAAGGTAAGCTTGTCGTAAGAGGCGACTAAAATGGAAGGTAAGCTTGTCGTAAGAGGCGACTAAAATGGAAGGTATGCTTGTCGTAAGAGGCGACTAAAATGGAAGGTAAGCTTGTAAGAGGCGACTAAAATGGAAGTTACGCTTGTTGTAAGGGGCGACTAAAATTGAAAGTATGCTTATCGACATAGGCGACTAAAATTGAAGCTAAGCTTGTCGTAAGAGGCGACTAAAATGGAAGGTAAGCTTGTAAGAGGCGACTAAAATGGAAGGTAAGCTTGTCGTAAGAGGCGACTAAAATGGAAGGTAAGCTTGTCGTAAGAGGCGACTAAAATGGAAGGTAAGCTTGTCGTAAGAGGCGACTTAAATGGAAGGTAAGCTTGTCGTAAGAGACGACTAAAATGGAAGGTAAGCTTGTCGTAAGAGGCGACTAAAATGGAAGGTAAGCTTGTCGTAAGAGGCGACTAAAATGGAAGGTAAGCTTGTCGTGAGAGGCGACTATAATGGAATGTAAGCTTGTAAGAGGCGACTAAAATGGAAGGTAAGCTTGTCGTAAGAGGCGACTAAAATGGAAGGTAAGCTTGTCGTAAGAGGCGACTTAAATGGAAGGTAAACTTGTCGTAAGAGGCGACTAAAATGGAAGGTAAGCTTGTCGTAAGAGGCGACTAAAATGGAAGGTAAACTTGTCGTAAGAGGTGACTAAAATGGAAGGTAAGCTTGTCGTAAGAGGCGACTTAAATGGAAGGTAAGCTTGTCGTAAGAGGCGACTAAAATGGAAGGTAAGCTTGTCGTAAGAGGCGACTAAAATGGAAGGTAAGCTTGTCGTAAGAGGCGACTAAAATGGAAGGTAAGCTTGTAAGAGGCGACTAAAATGGAAGTTACGCTTGTTGTAAGGGGTGACTAAAATTGAAAGTATGCTTATCGACATAGGCGACTAAAATTGAAGCTAAGCTTGTCGTAAGAGGCGATTAAAATGGAAGGTAAGCTTGTAAGAGGCGACTAAAATGGAAGGTAAGCTTGTCGTAAGAGGCGACTAAAATGGAAGGTAAGCTTGTCGTAAGAGGCGACTAAAATGGAAGGTAAGCTTGTCGTAAGAGGCGACTTAAATGGAAGGTAAGCTTGTCGTAAGAGACGACTAAAATGGAAGGTAAGCTTGTCGTAAGAGGCGACTAAAATGGAAGGTAAGCTTGTCGTAAGAGGCGACTAAAATGGAAGGTAAGCTTGTCGTAAGAGGCGACTTAAATGGAAGGTAAGCTTGTCGTAAGAGACGACTAAAATTGAAGCTAAGCTTGTCGTAAGAGGCGACTAAAATGGAAGGTAAGCTTGTCGTAAGAGGCGACTAAAATGGAAGGTAAGCTTGTCGTAAGAGGCGACTTAAATGGAAGGTAAGCTTGTCGTAAGAGACGACTAAAATGGAAGGTAAGCTTGTCGTAAGAGGCAACTAAAATGGAAGGTAAGCTTGTCGTAAGAGGCGACTAAAATGGAAGGTAAGCTTGTAAGAGGCGACTAAAATGGAAGTTACGCTTGTTGTAAGGGGCGACTAAAATGGAAGGTAAGCTTGTCGTAAGAGACGACTAAAATGGAAGGTAAGCTTGTCGTAAGAGGCGACTTAAATGGAAGGTAAGCTTGTCGTAAGAGACGACTAAAATTGAAGCTAAGCTTGTCGTAAGAGGCGACTAAAATGGAAGGTAAGCTTGTCGTAAGAGGCGACTAAAATGGAAGGTAAGCTTGTTGTGAGAGGCGACTATAATGGAAGGTAAGCTTGTAAGAGGCGACTAAAATGGAAGGTAAGCTTGTCGTAAGAGGCGACTAAAATGGAAGGTATGCTTGTTGTAAGAGGCGACTAAAATGGAAAGTAAGCTTGTAAGAGGCGACTCAGATGGAAGTTAAGCATGTCGTAAGAGGCGACTAAAATGGAAGTTTATCTTGTCGTAAGAGGCGACTAAAATGGAAGGTAAGCTTGTCGTAAGAGGCGACTAAAATGGAAGGTAAGCTTGTAAAAGGCGACTCAGATGGAAGTAAAGCTTGTCGTAAGTGGCGACTAAAATGGAAGTTTATCTTGTCGTAAGAGGCGACTAAAATGGAAGGTTAGTTTGTAAAAGGCGACTAAAATGGATCGATTATGGTCAGATTCGGTGGCGTTTGGTTACGTCATCTTAACAGACGGGTTTGACGTCGCCCCACATCAGCCAGTGGTTTGTCTGACGGAGAGTCGTGAGGGGTCGGAAGTCAAGACAAGCCCCTGCCTCACGTGACGGGGGTGTAAGAGAGACTCACGTGAAGCTCTCCTACCTGTGAAGTGAAACGAACAATAAGTGTCTGAGCTATATGGGCCCGGCCCAGTGGTTCAAGCCACCGCTATTATGTTCTCAAGGTTCCGTCGTTTACCTGCACGGATCCGCCAATCGTGAGCCTCTCACCATGAGGATTCTGGTGTATGATAGATCCCTTGAACCCTGTCTCCCAATTGAGTATGTCCCCATTGCACCTTATGCTCCACGTGTAGACTCCGGAGCATAATAGGCCTCCAGTGTCCAAGCTTGTCTCCTCGTGAGGATTCTCGTGTATGATAAATCCCCTGAACCCTGTCTGCCAATTGAGTATGTCCCCATCTCCCCTATGCTTGTTTCCACGTGTAGATTCCGGAGCAGAATAGGCCTCCAGTTTCCAAGCTTGTCTCCACGTGTAGATTCCGGAGCAGAATAGGCCTCCAGTTTCCAAGCTTGTCTCCACGTGTAGATTCCGGAGCAGAATAGGCCTCCAGTTTCCATGCTTGTCTCTACGTGTAGATTCCGGAGCAGAATAGGACTCCTGTTTCCAAGCTTGTCTCCACGTGTAGATTCCGGAGCAGAATAGGCCTCCAGTTTCCAAGCTTGTCTCCACGTGTAGATTCCGGAGCAGAATAGGCCTCCAGTTTCCATGCTTGTCTCCACGTGTAGATCCCGAAGCAGAATAGGCCTCCAGTGTGCATGCTTGTCACCTCGTTAAGATTCTCGTGTATGATAAATCCCCTGTACCCAATTGGGATTCAGGGGCAGAATATATTCCCACTACCCCATATTCATGTCTCTTCGTGGGGATTCTGGAACCGAATAGATCCCCAGTATCCCACCATTGTCTCCCCCTGGGGTTCCGGATTTCGGATGGTTATATTTGATGACGAGACCATTTGGGATTCATCATCCTCGACGGCACGGCACGTTGCTCCAGCTACCACCACTAGTTAGCGTGGCCGAGGCGCTACATTAAGCAGGCCGTCAGGCCGAAGACCCGGGTTCGAGTCATGACATGGGTACAATGCGTGAATCCCATTTCTGGTGTCCCCCGCCTTGATATTGCTGGAATGTTGCTAATAGCGACGTAAAAAAATACTCACTCACTCACTCACCCAGTAAGCAGGCCATAGCTGTAATATCCACGACGACGGCGTAAAACAACAATCCATCCACTAACCATTACCATCCTACTTGAGTTAGCTTCTTGCTCGTAGTAAACATCATCGGCAAAAAAAACCCAAACTACAAACGTTACTATGTTGAAAACAGTCACCGAAACACTACATAGGTCCAAAGCACAAGACGCGATATAACTGGAATACTGTTAAAAGCGGCGTTAAACCAAACTCACTCACTCACTCCAAAACACAACTCTGATACCATATTCAAATACATTACCATCGGAGAGCCAATTCTTGTTTGTTTCATGTTTTGCCACCATCAAACGTGGGTGTATACTTTTTTTGCCCGGCAGTGTATATACAGTCCTATACTACCTCGTTAATCGAAAATCCGCCTCCCTGGCGAATACTTTATGTGCATCTCAAGATAATCAGGAACATGGCTATACAATTCAAATCTCCAGAATTCTCTGACCCGAAAATCCAGACTATTTGATTTGTATCAGCCCGGTTTAACGGGGTTTCACAGTATAAGCAAACGCGACATCGACGGCGGCAATCGGTCGGAGTTGCAACACCTGTGTCCGTTTTAAACACTCTTGAAATTAATCAAGGGAATGTTCCAGAGATTATTTGAGGAAAAAAACTTCAAAATTCTAGAATTTCCACTGATTCTTAAGGTATTTCCTACAGCTGTCACAGCATGTTAGTTCTCGGCGGATCTCGGTGCCATCAGTCGTAACGGTAACTGCGGAATCCACAAAGAAGGCTTCATCACTGTTTCAGATTGCAGTGATAAAATTTCATCACAGAGCTCGTAGTCGGGGCTAAGATACCGGGTTTTAAGGAATGGTTTGGTAGTTTAGTAAAGGGAGAAGGTGTTCGCTCCAAGATGGATTCCGTTAAGTGCGACACGTGGTTACGTGTGATTGTATACACCTGGAGGCGGACTGTTTACTGTTACGTTTGGTTCACGCTGTCGGTTCTGTTTTACAAAATAACGAAGTCGTTTTGAAAGTAACGGAAGAAGTCAGAGGATATATTACAGGGGGGTTTGCATTAAATGATGAGGTGAAAGGTATAAATTTATTTTTGGAAATATTCCAACATGATTGCGAGCAGAGTGGTCTTTGATCAAAGGCGCTGAAACTACTACACGGTTGCGCCCCTTAGCTTTTATGCTCTTTTGAGTTCAAATCCAAGATCCGCACGATTATAACTCTTGGTTTGTCAGCACCATACCATCTTCCGAGGCAAGAGAGTTAACTGACTATAAAAGTCCAGTTTCCACCTTTGCCCGACTAGGCTGGTATTATGGAGTTACAGTTTGGCTGGACTAACGAGTCTATGCATAGTCCAATCAAAATCGCGCAACGAAATCGAAATCCGGTTCGTAAACTGTCGTGCAGATTTCGATCGATTGCAGGATTTACAAAGCATGTGCACCGCCAACTCGTTGTCAGCAGATATTTTCCTAATCTCTTCATGTTTTTAAGCAAGGTGCTTACATTATTTGATGCATTTCGCGATGTAAGACCCGTTTTATCCCCATATAGATCTTGATTATCGATCAGATCGTCCTGACTGGGCGCCACCATTTTGTGTGAAGCAAACGCAAGTGATTGAGTTTGATTGGTCCATAGGAGAGGCTTAAAAGAGACGTAACTGGTAATAGCCACTGGTGGCGCTACGATCGAGCCAAGGAATTCCAGCCTGGTTCGGCAAGGATGGAAACTAGACTGTAACTCTCTTGCCCCAGGAAGATGTCACCATACAATATTATTGGGTTTCCTAAGATTGTTCATGCTGCATTCCTTTTAATCTAAACACACTCAATTAATTCTTGTCTATCAATATTATCAAAACCGATTTATCCTAGAATTATAGTAGATTCGTCATGGCAAATCTGTATCTGTAAATACGGAAATAATGTTTGGAAAGTTAAGGAGAACGGCTAGAGACTTCAATTCCTGTTCCCATTTTCAAATGTTAAGCAATAACAAGTCAAACCTGTTTGCTGTACAGTCCTTGCCTTAGTCCCGTACATAAACACATCTGTTTAAGGTTCGGGTTTGAATCCCACATAGGGACACCAATGGTAGCAATTTTTGTTGTCTTCGTCGAAATAATGCTGAAATCGGTGTAAATATAACGACAACGCAAGAGAACATACAGTCTGGATTATTTGGTGTAAATTATATGAATGGGTCACTGAAACTGAATGATTGCTCCAGCCGTTCGCTCACTCACTCATAACTGTTAACTCACTCACACCATAATAAACTTGAAGTCGCTTCGGCAATTTACTGTAAGATTACTGGTTATGTGAGGCTGGTGTTTCAGCGAGATGGTATTGTTTCTATAATGTGTCTAATGTCTAGACATCATTTAAACCTGGTCCTCAATACGAATCTGAAACTGCCTTAAACTTCTCTTACAAGAAGTCCATTCTTATTTTAGTTCATTAATTATTTAGGAAAGGTTTATTGAGTTTCAGTCTGCAAATACTGTGTTTTGGGAACAAGGACATGCTTGTCTTCGAGAGGAAATGTGTGCTGTACTGACTAGCGGATTCTTGAGAGATCGTATAACTCGATATGATTTCACAGTCAGATAGGCCTCATAAATATTACGTACCAAATGAAAAACAGTAAGGGTCGTAGGGTTACCGGGGCAACGGGTAACCTAAATTATATGGTATTAGGCTATCTGCACTTCAAACAAGCGGACCCCCACAAAGGTGTCGAGATTCGACAATAGTGCCGACATAAGATCATGGCGCCGACATTAGACCATACTGTGGATATTAGACCATAATTCCGATATGAGACCAAAGTACCAATATTAGACCATAATTTCATTATGAGACCACAGTACTGATTTTAGAATGTAGTGTCAATGTTAGATCATAGTGTCGATATATGAGACTACAGTGCTGATATTAGACCACAGTACTGATATTAGAAAGCAGTGTCAATGTTAGACCACAGTGTCGATATAAGAGACCACAGTACTGATATTAGAAAGTAGAGTCAATGTTAGAACATAGTGTCGATATAAGAGACTACAGTGCTGATAGTAGACCACAGTACTGATATTAGAAAGAAGTGTCAATGTTAGACCATAGTGTCGATATAAGAGACTACAGTGCTGATATTAGACTACAGTACTGATATTAGAAAGTAGAGTCAATGTTAGACCACAGTGTCGATATAAGAGACCACAGTACTGATATTAGAATTTAGTGTCAATGTTAGACCATAGTGTCGCTATAAGAGACTACAGTGTTGATAGTAGACCACAGTACTGATATTAGAAAGTAGAGTCAATGTTAGAACATAGTGTCGATATAAGAGACTACAGTGCTGATATTAGACAACAGTACTGATATTGGACTGTAGTGTCAATGTTAGAACATAGTGTCGATATAAGAGACTACAGTGCTATTAGATATTAGACCCTAGCGTCGATCTTAGACCAACTTACCGATATTAGACCTTAGAGACGATGATAGAACACAATACAGCTATACGACCATAGCGTCGATATTAGACCATGGTGCCGTTATTAGACCCTAGAGGCGATGGTAGAACACAATACAGATATAAGACCATAGCGTCGATATTAGACCATGGTGCCGTTATTAGACCCTAGAGGCGATGGTAGAACACAATACAGATATAAGACCATAGCGTCGATATTAGATCATGGTGCCTTTATTAGACCCTAGAGGCGATGGTAGAACACAATACAGATATAAGACCATAGCGTCGATATAAGACTAAAGTGTCGCTGTGAGACCACCGAAATTTCGTCTTAAACTATAAATTGTGTTAAAGGGGTTCGAGCTCACGAAATTTTCCCCTCAACACATTTTTCGCTACTTTAACACTGAAATGCTTCTCATAGTTTACACGACCCTTTTAACGAAAAGAATAACAACGCGGGGAGGAACGAAGGGATTTAAACTCGAAACTGATTGAAACTAAAACGGCCATTAATCATATCGTAACAACATAACGCATTCTTCTATGGCTAGTTCAGGCATCGACAATTGATAATCTTTTGTGGAAAAAAGTTCAGCGTCTTCTTTCGCAGAATCAATGTAGATCTTGAAGCAGTGATCGAAAACACATTCTGTATCTATGCGTGGTTTACTTGCGCCCGAAACACTGAACACTGGATCATCTCAAACTCTTCCAGTTCCTCTTACAACGAATTATGGACAGTAAGCTACCGTATCATTTTGGTGAGGTGTTCTTGAAACGAAGGTGTCCATGTACATCTCAAACTCATGAGTCATTCGGGAATGTAATGTCATTGACACTTCCTCGTTCATGTTACATTCTGAAAACATGAGATACTCAAGTTCAAATCATCACCATCAGGTGTCCTAAACACACACGATCAGTGCATCGACCGTGTTTATGCCACGTCGTTAGTGGAAGTCTTTTGTGGATCTATTTTGTGGACCTATCAGGGTGATATCATCCTTTTCAAATTTAATTTCATCCAAACATTTTTCATCCACCCCCTAAACCCAAATAAAGCCCAATAGCGGTTATCGTACCTTCATGGTGGAAAACAAAGGTAGAAGCAGCAGGCAGACGACGCATAGCCTGGCGAATCGCTTGTAATACTACCTACTACACACTATTTGAGACATTTTTCTGAAGTTAGAAACGAAGCGGTGTCGTATGACGCAATGTCAGCAGGATGGCGTCTGACGATAATCAACCATACTATCTGTCGCCACATTGAGTCATTCAATCCGCCCGCCTGTCTCTCCGAGCCTCTCCAGAACAACCGGATGCCGCAATGCACGCCGGGAGCTATGTACGAATCTCGCGATATCTTGGATAAGTGGGAATCCTCTTTAATTCAATTCCGATTTTCTGCTGATCGGCCCATTATCATTCAACACATCAGTTAATCCCCTTACCTTTCAGGAAGAATTAATCTCTTATTCAATGTTTAGAGTGATAGCTATGCATGGCACGCCAGATAAGAAAATGGATTGCATAGATATAGATGTACCATGATATGCATCAGCTCGACAGGTGGACAGGATGAATGGTCCGTTCTGTAAATATAAATAATGTTGAGGTCTCTGAACGCCGCGTTGATAGGAACCCAAGACAATAAAGCTATCTGAAAACATTTATACACGTTGGTAAGGCACATTAAGAAAATACTTATGTAAATGTGGCATAAAACTTGTTCGTATCATCATACCTGTCCATGTCAGTTGTTTACCATCAATAGAGGCATTCAATAATTATTCCAGTTGGAAATAGAACATTCGTGTTCCAAACCATATCGAGAGTGACATCGCCATGATGCTTCACAAAGCACATGTCGTCGTAAATAGTTTTTAAATTTCTTAGTGAATTTCAACTGAGGCAAAAAAAATTGAATCCTTCAATTGTTAGTCATTCCTCCAAACAAACCCCCCCACCCCCCCATCGCCACCCCAAAACCCAAACCCACCACTATTGCAACCATCAAGCCCAATACCACCCCTATTGCCATCCCCAAACCAAACACCATTGACACCCACTAACCCAACACCACCACAATTGCCACCAACAAACCCGACACCACCACCACTGTCACCCACAAACCCGACACCACCACCACTACCACCAACAAACCCGACACCACCACCACTGTCACTCACAAACCCGACACCACCACCACTGCCACCCACAAACCCGACACCACCACCACTGCCACCAACAAACCCGACACCACCACCACTGCCACCAACAAACCCGACACCACCACCACTGCTACCAACAAACCCGACACCACCACCACTACCACCAACAAACCCGACACCACCACCACTGTCACCCACAAACCCGACACCACCACCACTGTCACCCACAAACCCGACACCACCACCACTGCCACCAACAAACCCGACACCACCACCACTGCTACCAACAAACCCGACACTACTGCTACCAACAAACCCGACACCACCACCACTGCCACCCACAAACCCGACACCACTACCACCAACAAACCTGACACCACCACCACTGCCACCAACAAACCCGACACCACTGCTACCAACAAACCCGACACCACCACCACTACCACCAACAAACCCGACACCACCACCACTGCCACCAACAAACCCGACACCACTGCTACCAACAAACCCGACACCACCACCACTGCCACCAACAAACCCGACACCACCACCACTGCTACCAACAAACCCGACACCACCACCACCACTGCCACTCACAAACCCGACACCACCACCACTGCCACCCACAAACCAGACACCACTGCTACCAACAAACCCAACACCACCACCATTGCTACCAACAAACCCGACACCACCACCATTGCCACCAACAAACCCAACACCACCACCATTGCTACCAACAAACCCACCACCACCACCACTGCCACCCATAAACCCACCACCACCATCCGCCCTTGTCTAAGTCCTCAGTCTGTTTGAGTTAATTTGTATTGGTAGGAATATAACACACGATGGGCACGCTTAGCGTAAATCCGCGACGCGTGAACGCAAAAAAATATTGAAGTCAATTCTTAAATATCCGACGGCCGCGTTGTACAACATGCACTCTTTAGCACATAAACGATAGCGTAAGTTAACCACGTTTGAAGGCGTTTGAATCAGACAATATTACTATTATTAGGTATTTGTCAATACATGACGCCTGAATTGGCGAAATTACATGTTATTGCAGAAGTCGACAATTTTACCTGTCGAATCGTTCATTATCAACACCTTCACCCGTAATTAACGTTCGTTCATAATATTCCTACATGCGATACCTGTAATTAATGAGCCGCATCAGGTGTGCCCATGGCGTCTTCTCGGTGTATGAAGTCATTACCTGTAATCAGTGGCAGACGGGAGTCAATACCCGCGTTATAGATCCTAACGTCAAGTTTAGATTTGATAAATATGTGCCTAAATTGTGCGTATCATTACACGTTGTGCAACGCAGGTATATTTACCTGGCGACCTAGACATCAAAGGAAAGTAGCAACATAAATTACAATAAAGTTTGAGAGTGCGATAACGTTGGGTGCTTTTATGTTCGATAGTGGGCGTTCTGCTATCATGGCTATCATTCGTTCTGTAAGTGTTACGGAATATTTGTTTGTGGTGATAAGTTACACATGCAGCCTAAGGTAGAGTCAAGAAATTATTAATTAAATAATCCATTTTTCAAATAGGCGTGGACAACAAATACATAGCCTTGAAGCAGGGCGGAGCGGTTGCTGTAATCATACGTGTAGTTAATGTAAGAACAGCGTAACGAAGGCGACCAGTTGGGCATGATGTAAGTAGTCGTTGTCCGAGTGAGTGAGTGAGTGAGTGAGTGAGAACTGGTTTGAGTTTAAATCCTTCAAGACAAACGAAAGCGACACGTGTCAGATAATTAAGAATTATGAATGGAGCGGACCCATCAGCAGCAGGTTGCACCATACTTGCCTCTTTAGCAGTCATTTAGCATTACACTCAAACACAGTTACCCCGCGCCCATTGATAAAGGGAAACTTACAGATACCTTGTGAAATAAAACCTAACGAAGCAAGAGAAACGGAACACCTGGTGTCATCACTAAAACTATAGTCATTCGTTACTGCATAAGTTCTTGATGATTTTTTTAGTTTAAACGCTTTTATATTTTCAAAGACATACAAACAGTAATATCCACTGGTGAGTGAGTGAGTGAGTGAGTGAACTTGTTGACAACCTCCCGGGTTGAAGATAGACGACAGCCAATGAGATAAATGCATGTATGTTTCCACTCTCTTTTTGTGTCAAATATAGCATCGACCCCGTTCTACAGATGGTTAATAGCTATCTACAATTACAGAATCCTGCACTGTGATTGGTCCACCAGCGGTATCGAACCTACGACCATGATTTTGTTGATGACCGCATTATTGGGCCTGAGAATTATACTAAATACAGATATCTGCACTTGAGGATTTCATTCCCCCACAGTGTTACATAGTGTGACGAAAAGTATGTCTTGAATATATGAAAGCAAATATACGCGGAATAAAGATCGTCATGGATACCTGAATTCTACATATTAACCACATGATACCATATTAGACGCATCGCTCATTAGACGCCGCTAACCGCCATGCGTCATCTATACTGATCACCGCCACGTATGATCTTCACGGGCACGCCTATCCACACGTGGGTTAGTGGGCTTTACGCGGGCTTGAAGATTGCTGAAAGCGGAGTAGAACTAAACTCACTCGCTTACACATATGTTAAAACGAACGCTGTATCTAATAGACGGAATCTGCAGCAGAGATTAGTGGCTTAGTTTCAAGAGAGCGATCTCACATCTGGGCATCTCATGTAAAATCAATGATATTAAGAATCAAGTTGCAAGCCTTCATTTTATTTGGAATCGGAGAACATTCATCATTTTGTCAAATGCCTGTCGGGAATCGAAATCCAAATTAAGATACGGATCTCAACGCAGAGAACGTCCAGAAATGAATCCTGATAAAGTTAAAGAAAAATCCTGAAATACTCGACTCAACTTATTCACATTTGCTTCGGAGTTTTTAACAAATGTGAAGAGATTGAAGATTTTCTTTCTGAGATTGAAGTGGGTTTTATTTAGATTGAAGTGTTTTTTTCGCAGATCGAAAGAGTTTGATTTATTTCGCAGTAGATGTTAGTATCTCGGATGAAGTATCTGTGAATCCGATACTTGCAATTCCTTTTTTAAATTGTTACTGTTTGGTTTCAGCAGGGGGCCAGCCAGTATACTTTGCTCCACCCCATACTTTGCTATAGATGGCCAAATAGAGCCAACTGTTCCTTAGCACCCCCATCAATAAGACACCCAAACAACGCAGAGCAGAGTAGAGGAGAGTATTCGTAAAGCAAAGCAAAACAACACCAAACAAACAACAAACAAAAACAACACTAACACAAACACTTAACGTCCAAATTAAGCCAAAAATAAATAATAATAGAAAAGTACATGAATAGATTTATTGATTTAAACAAAAAATACAAATAAACTGAGAAAAGAAAAAACATACAAAAAACAAAAACAAAACCAATTTAAAAGGTGACACTACTCTGAAGCCAATCGCAATGAATTATATTATGTCTCTGTATGTTGTGTATCCCCGCTTGGAGATATCCCAATCTACAACAGTGATAAATAAATAATACTAGAAAAGAACAATAATAAAATATACAATAAAAAATAAAATATACAAATAAACTGAGAAAAACTAACATACAAATAAACAAAAATAATACCAATCTAAAAGGGGACACTACTACAAAACGCAATGAACACGTTGCGGCTCTATATGTTGTGTATCCCGTTTGGAGATACCACAATGTCCGTGTTCCTACAACAAAGGATCATCTACAGCACGTTAGATAGCTTGTGAACGAGTTACCATATATCCCTATGTTATGAAAAGTACTACTCGCAGGCATACCAACACACAGGCAGGCTCAAGACGGACTAACTTCTGACTAGTTGATTTACCGAGTATATTTGGCATGGGATAACCTGATCATAAAATGGGAATACAAGCAGTCCAGAAATCCCATGGGATCATATGGGATTTTTCTCAATCCCCGGGCGTCAACCTGTTCTGGCCAAACGGCGTTTGGGGAACATATCACTTACTGTAAATCACTAATTAAACGGATTTTCTGAAACAACGCCGGGTAGGGTACGCTAAACTTGGTCTCTGAAATGAACATATTTTATAGAAATAACAGTTGTTAAATTATAGTTATAAAATATAATGAAGAGGAGCCAACTTTCTTCATGACTGTTGTTCAGATACTGCAGTAATCAAGACTTGCTAACTATTATAGACTTGCATGGGCTGTATTGGATACATTTGTTTATGGGTCTGTATAACAGGCTACGGACTCGCCTGTGCTATAATTACGTTTGATCAGTGAGAAATGTTATGATTATTATGACCATTGATTTTATTTGAAACCAAATAAAAAATCTGAGAGGGAAAGAGGATCTCCAGGGTCACAGTGGTGTCAAGTCTGAACGGTACTTAATGTAATGGATCGCAGAAGAACGGGTAATAAAATCATGTTTATAACGCGTAGGATCAGGATCATATAAATAGTGAGTGAGTGAGTTTGGTTTAACGCCGCTTTCAACAGTATTCCAGTAATATCACGGCGTGTCAGCTTAATGTGGGAGGAAAGCCCGAAGTGATACAGGTCTCAGACGGTTACCAATTCGGTGAAACCCACGACCACGGGTATGGTGCTGACAAACCTAGAAACATAATCAGGGCGAACCGGGATTCGAACCAACGATCACAGGTTTCTGTTGTAACCAAGGGACGCAACTCTGCACAGTGATATGCGGTGAATTAGACGTGCCCCTAGATACATTGACTGTAGCTTGTTTGTTTGTGTCGCACTCAGCAACACTCAGAAATATTCCAGCTATATCTAGCGTGCATCATTGGTTGCAGTGGCTGGTTTACGGAGAGTTACAATGAATACAGTGGTGCGCTACTTTAAAAGTTGACACGTACATGCACGTCGCTATATAAGTGCAATAATCTTGGACGCGACGCTAAACCCCATTTTACCTCACACCTCACATTAAAAGGTGACACTTGACGAGAAAAGTGATATTGTATTTAATGGGTATGTCTAAACTTCAAATGTTTTCTATTGCTGGGTAAACACAAAAAAATGGTTAAGGTTGATACAGCGAGAGCACTGACGATGTGATTAAGATATTTTTGCGGCCCAATGTCAATAAAATTATTCAATTGGTGCGCTCCCCTCGAACAAGAGCAAGATATTTTGCAAATTTGAGTTGAGTCAGATACCGCTCTGCCTCCAAAGTTACTCCACACTGTAAACATGTATCATAACGATAACGTAATGAAAGTATGCTAGACCATTCTTGACGGCACATATCCTTAAACAACAATAATAACAATGATAATAATCATAATAATAATACGAAATGTTTTGGTACAGCCAACGCCTTGCTCGTTGAGTGAGTTCAACAGCAATGGAAGGTGTGGGGACTGATTTATAACGTTGTGGAGGAGAGACATTTGTCGTATCAGGTGCTATCTTTAAAGTATTGGACACAATCTCCTGATTTATTGTCATATAACCCAAGTCGTAAAGACTGTTTCACATAAGCTTAACCGATCTTTTTGTTACAACAACTGACCCCTTACTACACGGCATACAATTGAATTAACATAAATAACATGGTATCATATCAGCAATGGGCGTCTAAATGTCTACATGTATCTTGGTACCCAAAAGCAATGTATATACAATCCAAAATAGATCTGATATAGGGGAGTGAGGGGTGGGTGTGATGGGGTGGGGAGGATTGAGGATGAGTAATCCAGCGGCCTAAAGCACCGTGTTCACAGTACAGTTGCGTCCCTTTAAAGTGCCAGGATCTGCTTATCGTTGATTAAATTCCCGTATTCGTCCCGATTATGAATAACAAAAATACTCAGTGGTTTCGACAGCGAGTGCAATATAGTGAGTGCATGTGGCTTATTAATTGAAATAACGTAACACATTAATACTGAATCATTGTAGGACATAGTATCCTTCATCTGCCAAAGACGATTGAGGACATTTTAGCAATCTGAAACCTCATACCAACAACCCACCATGTGCCTCTAAGTGATGATGATATCATGTATCAATATAAAAGACAAGGCACATTTTTACTGCGGCGCTGCGATGTGTTCCGTTATTTTTGTCCGTCAGTATGTATCATTTTTAACCATACCGTTCAGTAATGGTACGATGAGTGTGTGAAAACTCCAGTCAAAGACGTTTCTGAAAAATATCATGAAATTTTCGTTCGACAAATCAAGAAGGTATTTCATTCCCTCTGATAATGCAGTTTGTTAGATTAGTAAGATTCCTGCGCCAAATCGCACTGTGGTGTTTTGCCCGCGTGCTCAATCTGGTAAAATTGACAGAAGATGGCGAGATTCGCAATTAGACCTGCCAGATGAACGGCTTGGATTCTCGGACAGGTCGGGACAGATGCGAGGTGAGATGCGTACTGCAGATAACATAATTGCCTAGAGATCCATGAAATCATTACAGATCCTTCTCGGTCAATTATACTTCTTACAAGATCCGTTACCGCCGACCTCGCTGCTTCCTGCTTTCTACGCATGCGTGACCATTCGGATTGACTTAACCGGACATACTCCGACTTGCTCCAATGTACACCGCATCGAGTCAAATCAGAGCAACTCAAATCAGAGAAAAACCATTGTGATTTTTAGCTTAAACAGGACTTGGACTGGTGAATACATATTTAATTCACTGAATTTGTGGCAGATTAAAAAAAAGTAGCTCTTCGGCATCACAGAAGCATCGTATCCAATCAAGGTGGAATGTTTGAAGCAAGGCTAATGGTTTTGTATTGGTCGCCATTATTGAATAATTCAAAACAGAGCGTTGTATGTGACACATAAAACTCCCTGAAATCGTCGTTCCTAATTATGTTGTTTTTTTCAATGTAAAACTGCAGAGTGCAGAATGCTTTAGAAAACATTTTGGCAAATTGGAAATGGCAAACTGCTTCCGAGGTGATTGGCTTCAGGGATGATATTATCATTGACAACATCTTTCGGTGCCAACCTTATTATGACAGAACTGTCAGAAAATGACGTTTCAATCTCTTCAGATCTTTGCGCGATCAAATGTAAAACCGTCAGGTCAAGGTCACTTTGACAATATATTTAGTGTTGCAAAAAAATGAGGAATATTTAACATTCCAGGTCAGATTCTGTTACAGATGTGTTACAGGGATGTCAGTAACGGCACGCGACGTTACACAAACGGCATTCACGGATCATATAATCAGGATGGGTATATTGTTCTGAAATTTGATATTTAGAGATCGGGTCCTGTAAGCTGTGTGTTTTACAGGGCCTTAGGATCAGAAGGGCCCACCGAATTTTTGTGTCTTCAAGACATTGATGACTAGGGATGTCCATCCCCACCCCAATTTTTTTTATGAAACCTGATTGAATCTCGCCCCCCCCCCCCCCCCCCCCCCCCCCCCCGCAAATATCTAATGGTCCGTCCTTTAACGGATTTCCATTCCTTTCACGGATTTTACGCTCCGAATAATTCTATCGCTCACGAGAAACACGCGAGGTTTGCCGAGAGTCTGTAAATATATCTTCTTCAGTGTGTTGGCTCTGACATGTCTTTCCACCGATATCAATGTTTCACATCTACGCAAATATTTAACAGCTATCAACATAAGCTCAACTACCTTCTGTCATAAGTCTTGTGTATCACCATGTGATACCACCGTATCATATCACTACATTAATTGGAGAAACGTATACACGAATTCATCAGATAATGGTTTAATAACATGTTCCGATTCCGTTTTCGGCCAAAGAAATAGGGTAAACGGTGTCCATTTGACACCCTGTTATTTCCTGTCCTGCGCAGTGGAGCGAATACTGGCTATTGCATTCGGATCATACCAAGTCTACCAAAGAGATTTTTCTGGTGGGTGAAAATAAAAATATTATACGCCCAAGAAAATCCCTAATTCTCACGAACGCCTGATTATCCCCAATGTGAGCCCTAGTCACATGATTGAAATCTTTTAAGCCATGATCACATTTCTTCCTCGCTTCAACAATTACCCCCACAGCTCGTGCCAGGGGCCACCGCCATCTTGACAAGGACAATGTCCGATTTTAAAGAGTGTAAATAATTCATAAACAAGTGTTCTCAGGAATAAACCGACACTGAGACATTTTATGAGTTGAAATATTTTATGATTAACCATTAAAGTTATATTTCCTCGTTATACAGGCGTGAATGACTCATTAGAGAAGGAGCCGGAAAAAGAAGAAGTTTATGACTGATACTTTCGGTGGGTTATATTACATTTCATTTTTGTTTGAACCCTTGACAAGTACACCGCTTGTCAGCAGACATGACAAAAGAAATGGTTCATTGTTTCATCCCCAAAAGACATTTTCAATTTTAATGTTAAATCTGTAGCCGTGTTGACAGACCAATAAAAATTGATTCTCTGTATAGATGAAGGCACAATTGAGGCAACGAATAAAAAATGACAAACGAATTAATAGCTATTAAGTAAATTAAACATTCACACGTGTCGAAAATATACAAATTAGTTCTCTGGTAAAATGAATTTGACACTGGTCTGAATATTCGAATTTCTGGATGATTATATTAACGAATCAAGTTAGAGTTTGTAGATGTCCAGTTAACAGACACTCCCTACTGCAATCGTCCTGAAGATCTCCACACAAACGGTGTCCGTTTTTACGGGGGTAATCTCAATGGCCTCTGCTAACGAATATATATCAAGGGCATATATCATCCGAATGTCTTTATCAATGAATATATATATCAAGGGGATATATCATCCGACGATCTCTGCTAATGAATATATTGTTCCCATGACGTCATAATCAAATGACATCACTAATGGCTACTGAAGCTGTTAGCAGTACTTTTTACACTTAGACACTGCTGGTTATTACTATCAACAAACTGAAAAATGTGGAAGAAGTGTTGGACGATAAATAAATTCACACCCTCGTGTCTTTGATATCAAATATATCAACACTCGTTGATAAAAGTGGAAAGCCTTGGAGTTTTCCACTTCTATCAACTCGTGTTTATGTACATGTATTTGATATCAAAAGACACTCGGTTGAGGTTCTGTATATATCATGGATGGTCTCTACTGGTGAATATATTTATAGGAGATAGATCATTCGATGGCCTCTGGTAATGAATAATTATATTTAAAGGGGATATATCATCAGAAGTTTTCTGCTAATGAATATAGGTAAAGAATGAATATCACAGAAGGCCTCTGAGTGAGTGAGTGAGTGGGGTTTGTATGTTGTGTACACCGGTAATATGACGGTGCGTCAGTTTAATATGGAGGAAACCGCAACAGTGACACCAGTCCTTCACCATGACCGTAGAATATATTTATTTTATGAAAAAAAGAATAATCTAGAAAGTCATACAAAAACAAGTCTAGCCAGCTCAAGCTAGCTGTATTCCACAGCATTTTAGGGATTTTTATTTTATTTTTAGAGTCAAGAAGGATATTGTGTAATATACGATTTCAGAGACTAAATGTTAGTCTACAGTGACACATAGAGTGACGTTTACGTTTCTATTTATGTATATAGAAACGTTCTATATCCCACATGACGTCCGTTTGTAAGTCCTTCCACGGCATCGACATATCCAGGTGCACCTCACCGGACCTTGTTGCCACTGTAATTTACTGTTGAAATCTCAAACTGTAAACAAACCGGAAGATTTAGTTGTCAGTGGTCACGGACCAGCCAGGGGTGAACGCCGGAGATTTAGGAGATCTCCCTTTGCCTCTATACATGGTGTGTCTATCAATTAGCGGGGTATTTGGACACGGCAATTGTCCGGCTCAGCGAATGCCTGAAGTGTCCTCGTCGAGTGGACAAGAGTGACCCACAATGGTCTCGTAAATCACCAGGCATCTTTCATGAAGCCAGATACACTTTCATTGTCTCTGTTGGCTGTCTAAACATCCTTTCCATGGTTCTCATAATATTCCCCGTCAGTCGTCACAACCTGCCCCCATCTTGAAGAATGTCCGCGGTAGGTCGTCCGGTGCACGGACCGTATCGCCGCGCATGTTGTTGTCACAGGCAGAAACACATTCCCAGATTAATGTTCCTCGATATGCTGCTGGTCAAACCCTTGAGGATTAGAACAGAAGCGCCTGAGAAGGTTGATCGGAGTCGTTCTTGACTTCCGTGACATTGGTCACCTATTGACAAAAGAAATTCGCGGCTCTGATCCACCTGAGATCGTTATTGTTGTCCACGACGTCGCAAACTCACCCACCGGCCAATGTCAAGCCGTAACAATGTCCTGTTCGTTGTTGTCCCAGACTCGGAGTCACGAAGCCAGTTGTTGGTGTTGGTGATGACGGTGTCTCGAGGCATAGACATACACCAAGTCATGCCTGTTGACGGTGTCTCGAGGCATAGGCCTTCACCAAGTCATTCGTGTTGACAGTGTCTCGAGGCATAGACCTACACCAATTCGTTCGTGTTGACGGTGTCTCAAGGCATAGACCTACACCGAGTCATTCGTGTTGACGGCGTCTCAAGGCATAGACCTACACCAAGTCATTCGTGTTGACGGTGTCTCGAGGCATAGACCTACACCAAGTCATTCGTGTTGACGGTGTCTCGAGGCATAGGCCTACACCAAGTCATTCGTGTTGACGGTGTCTCGAGGCATAGGCCTACACCAAGTCATTCGTGTTGACGGTGTCTCAAGGAATAGACCTACACCAAGTCATTCGTGTTGAAGGTGTCTCAAGGCATAGACCTACACCAATTCATTCGCGTTGACGGTGTCTCGAGGCATTGACCTACACCAATTCATTCGCGTTGAAAGTGTCTCAAGGCATAGACCTACACCAATTTATTCGTGTTGACGGTGTCTGAGGCCTGTGTCCATTTGAAGGAGTTGGTTTTCACGTCGTCCCAGGGCTCAGCGATATGTTTGTCGCTCGCAATTTCGCCATGGCCTGATGTATCGAATTGTTCTTGTCCACATGGCCTGGTCATGACCTGTTGAGGTTGTCTCACGGCTAATGTCCGCTTGAAACAGGTCTCGCCACCTACCAGTCCAACCTAACTTGTTGACGTTGTCTCATGACACTCAGTTATAGGGCTTTTCTGATCTCGTTCTTGACGTTGTCCTATTGTCTCAGGGCTCGTGTCCTTTTGAAGCAAGTTTACCGCCTCCAAGTCCACAATTACCTGCCCTCGTTGTCTCAGGGTTCGTGTCTCAGGGCTCGTGTCTCAGGGCTCGTGTTTCAGGGCTCATGTCTCAGGGCTCATGTCTCAGGGCTCGTGTCTCAGGGTTCGTGTCTCAGGGCTCGTGTCTTAGGGCTCATGTCTCAGGGCTCGTGTCTCAGGGATCATGTCTCAGGGCTCGTGCCTCAGGGCTCGTGTCTTAGGGCTCATGTCTCAGGGCTCATGTCTCAGGGCTCGTGTCTCAGGGCTCATGTTTCAGGGCTCGTGTCTCAGGGATCATGTCTCAGGGCTCGTGTCTCAGGGATAATGTCTCAGGGCTCGTGTCTCAGGGCTAAGGTCCGTTTGAAACAAGTTTACAACTCCAAGTCCACCAGGATCTGCCCTCGTTGTCTCGGGGTTCGTGTCTCGGGGCTCAGTTACTCAGCCATAAGCCGTTCCTATGAGCCCGACCTTGACCTGCTCACGTTGTCTCACGGCTGGCGCGGGGCCCGACGGTATGTGCCCACGTTACGGTGAACACACTTGTCAGAAGTGGCAGCCCAGGGATACCTGACCTCACGTATACCTGCTGGACATTGTCAGCTTCTGACATGGACTTTTATGTTTGATAAACATGTAAATACCAACAAAGGTGTCTGCAATGTCAAATAATCACCACTTTCGTCCGTACTTGAGTGGTCAGTCGTGGTCATTTGTCTCGTTGACCATTGTTTGTTGTTCATGCCTTACTGACCATGCCCATTCATCTTAACGTAGACCTGAACCCCCTGTTCCGGGATGTAAGCAACTGTTGTTGGCTACATCCTGTTAAAACAAGCATGTACCAGCGTTCTCTGGGTGATGTTGACATACTCTAACCAATTCAAACGTATCTCATGGTAATCATTATATCATAAGATTGGCATAATAACTACAAAATATAACCAAGAGTTCCTTGGCCCTGTTTAACAAAGTGTTTGTTGCGTTACAACTGTCTTAAGTAAATGCTTAACGAATGTTACGACGGAGTAAATCAAAGAGATAGCTTTGTGGATTTCGGTCGAAAACGAATGCTCGGTTGTAACGAACCTATGGATATAGAGAATTATCGATTATTACTAACCAATGGATATAGCAAATAATCGATTATAACGAACCCTGATATAGCGAATTATCGGTTGTATCGAACCCATTGATATGGGGAATTATCGGTTGTATCGAACCCATTGATATGGCGAATTGTCGGTTGTATCGAACCCATTGATATGGCGAAATATCAGTTCTATCGAACCCATGGATATAGCGAATAATCTGTAATAACGAACCCGGTGACATAGTGAAAAATCGGTTATGATAGAAGGCAGGGATATATCGAATAATCGATTATAACGAATCCAGGAATATAGTGAAACAGCTGTAATAACAAGCCCACACTTATATCCAGGAGTTGCAGTAAATGACATTGATATTGTTTGTGAGAGTAGCAAACGTCTGACTTTGGTTGTCCTTTAAAAGCCTTATATTCGGATGTGACAGTATTTACTAAAACTGTTTCTCTAGCTTTCAATGTCCAGCGAGATAATATAATCCAAAGAAACATATTCTTCTTTGTTGGCAATTATGTTTCTCTGGCGTTGAGTTTTCGTGTACAATTATTTTGGCGTTTCTTAACGCATCGTTTCAGTGATTGGTAACGACATCGGCGGAAGAACCAGAATATCATGATTAAATTCTTCCTAATGTGCAAGGAGCGAAATAATGACAAAAATAATTATGATCATTATACAAAATGGAGATTTAAAAAAGTAATTTCAGAATATTAGAAATCCATTTATCCACGAATTGGGAGTGTTTTCTTTGCATATTCAAGAACAGCGTAATTTTCGTTTCTCATTTCAAAACTCTTAAAGAAGCAGCCACCATTGCTTGACTGGCTTGTTCAGGAACCATGCGTCCATTTTGCATTTGAAAGTGCTGGGAAAGCGCTGGGAAAGTGCAGCTTGTATGATGCTTAAATTTTTTAAAATAAATAAGTGTAAATATATAAATATATTATCTCATCAAGAAAGACTGAATCAATTCATGTGCAGAGCTGTATCGAAAACGGAAAGACTTCATGCATCATAAGAGGCCTTAACCCAACCATTCTGCAGTGTCCAAAAAACTTTTTGTAAATCATATTTATATTCAGTGTATCGTTAATAATATCCAATCTTATAGACATTCATTGACGTCCAGAGAATAGTTGATGCGTTAAACATCGGACAGGCGTTTCAACCCGCCCGCAGCGCTCTGTAGGATATCATCCAATTAACAGGTGTGCAAAAACGTGGTCAATTTGTGAGTAGCCACGACCTGGAAACTGATAGGGGCGGCGTTATGACAAGACATGATGAGACTTCATTGACAATTACAGGTGAGGGCGTCAGGTAGATCCAGGTAGGGACAGGTGGGCGGGAGGGTTAAGGAGGGGAGGGGCCACCTGGATGGGGTCAATCTCAGGTGAAACAGCATCATTCGCACTAGACGCCATTGAACACATGCGTGTGTTTGAATAATATAATTCTGCTCGGTGGCTTAAATAAATCTTAGTTTATGAAAGTGTAAGGTAAGCAGAAGGTTATTTACTATGAGGCTTTAAAATGAAAAGAGTAAATATCCAAACAAAGAGCCTGAAACTTTAAGAGAAGGACATGACACTGTAAAAGTATCTAAATATGGACACAGGGTTTTTTCTTTGTATTTGGCCGTAAAAACGTCACATATCCGGAGCCATGACACAGTGAAGTTGATGCATGTTTCTTTCAATGAAAGTTGATAGATACAGAGCTGTGGCTAGCGTGCTGGGATATCGTTTCCTTATGATCCCTGCTTGGGAAGATGTCCCGTGGATTGGTTATTGCCCTGACCAGGGGAAATATGGAGCGATTCGTGGCATGCTTTACAGCTGACTTGGCCACGGAGTTGTAAACAAGACAGGAGTAACACGAATGGGAGCATGACTGTGCTGCAACCTGATTGGTTGAAATACGTTGTTAAATGGAATATGAAGCCCGTAAATTATTTGAACTTTTCACTTCGTATGAATACATTTCGAGAACATTTCCAAATTTGACGCGTCAGTGTCCGATGCAGTTCCATATTTTGACTTGAACCATATGTTTCCATGTTGTTTGTGACGAGTGCAACTGGTGGGACAGGATACACTCACCTTATAATCACTATTTGATAGTGATTCATAAACGCATGCTTATTAGGGAAATCGTAGAGTCGACTCAAAAGCTTTCTTATGATTATGGAAAGGATCTTGTCACGCCGAAGACCTAGGTTCGATTCTCCAAATGATTTAATTTAAGGATATGATTATGTGCTGTATATCCAACACTGCTGTTGAAAGGGGACGTTAAAATCAGCAAATATACCATCTCCAAATGTATATTCATTACAAAATCAAACCCATTGATATTATATAATAAAAGCTTTTTAATTCCTGGCAAAATTCAAAACGACAAGACCCTTTCTTTAAAACATGGTTTGCCCGTTCAGGGACGGCGTGATAGCCAGGTGGTGCAAGCGTTCGCTCATTACACCGGGGTCCCAGGTTCAGTTCCCAACATGGGCTTAATAAATTGAGAATGTACCGATGTTACAAACAAGTATATGGGACAGAATACTATGTTTCACATAAGATGGCCAGAAACTATAGATCGGTACTAGCCATGTTTAGATGTGGCGTGGCTTCTATTCGAGTGGAAACAGGTCGGTACGAAGGTGTACCTGTCCACAATAGAAAATGTTTTCACTGTAATGACAGCGTAGAAGACGAGGTCCATGTTTTGTTTTATTATATGACGATATCAGGGCAACTCTTTTTAATGAATGTATTGCTAAATCTTATAATGTTTTAGATATACCTGATATTTTGATTGTTTAATTTTCAGTGACTCCAGTGTGTGTTTTATACTTGCCAAAGTCTGCTTTTTAATTCTTTATCGTAGAAAACATCTTTTAAATGGATAACTTTTTACCATATCATCTTTAAATCATTTATGTATAAATTTTATGATAATTTGTCTCTCATAATTCTATTGAATGGTTCTGTACATTCTATCTATGTCAAGTTGTACAAAACTGTTTTATGTATGTACAGAAGTGAGACGTTAATAAACTATTGTCTGTCTGTCTGTGGGAGTCCCTTTGTGGGCCCCGCCGTGATATTGCAGAGATATTGCTAAACGCGCGTTAACTACCGTCCTGCATGCTTTACCCATGTACGCCTTTCTCCCTATGTATCACACCAAAGACGATATGTAGTCATTAAGTATTTATGTAAAGGGGGCCAGAGGCTAGCTGTGTTCTGCATAGTCCGAGACAGAGAGAGACAGTGTGTATGTGACAATGCATGTAAGTACCAATGTAGTATATCAGTACTATCACTCTTATCTGCAGTAATGAATGATTGGTCAGGAAGCACTTGCTAGGCGTGCATACTTACTTCGAATCAAGTAAAAGTTCCTCAATCGATTGACCCGAAAAAGTTTACCTTGTTTAAGTGGGCAAGTAAGGTTTTACACCAGAAATGGGCTTCACACGTTGTACCCATGTGGGGAATCGAACCCGAGCCTTAAGCGCGACAAGCAAATACTTTAACCACTAGGCTACCCCCGCCCATCAGGTTTAAGGCGTTTTTGTGCGTAAAATTACCAGTCTGCACATTCGTGATCTGTCATGGTATCATTAACTGTAGTACGAGTAAGATGTTGGAATTGGGTGTTCTGTAACTTCTTTGGAGTAGAATAGGGATGTGATTAAGTGATTTTTTTACTTTAAATAATTGTACCAAATATCAACCTTTTAACGTGCAAGCCTTCATATTTGTGATTGCCATCTTCTTTTGAGTAGTATACATACACTGAGAATGTACTTTCCATTCAAATGGAATTACACTTTGTAGTGAGACGATCTGACGCTCTTATTGTGTTTTCTTAGGTTTGGGAGTTATGCAAGCATTTTAAATACACTTTGCAATACCTTTCTCCGGTTAAAGTGATGGTCACACGATATGTAACCGCATGTCTGTCTGTCTACAGTGGTCTCAAGAATACAGAGGGCACAGGTGGCCCAGTCGTCTAAGGCGCCGCGATTCACTGTTCAGAATTACGTCCCCTGGATACGCCAGAAATATATGATTGGTTCGAATCCCGGTTCGCCCCGATTACATGTTTCTAGGTTTGTCAGCACCATACCCGTGCTCGTGGGTTTCACCGAAGTGGCAAACGTCTGAGACCTGCATCATTTCGGGCTTTCCTCCCACATTATGCTGACATGCCTTGATTTAACTGGAATACTGTTAAAAGCGGCGTTAAACCCAACTCACTCACTCACTCACAAGAATACATGGTATACCTGTCTCTTTGGTTGCCGATGTATCCCCCCATCTTCTGCTGTCTGTATATATCACTGTCTCTCATGTTAACATACGTATGAACCAAACCATAAACACATTCCTCTTCCGACCCAATCCAATTTTAAAGTACATTCATCCTGACAGTGTAGCAACGATTCCAAATGCTAGTCTTATTCCGGGCACCTGCTAAAGGTTATCTGCGATCCGACAGCAGGCAAGGGGGAAACTCCTGCCCATTGATCTGCCTGCTTTTAACACCGGGTGTCACATCCGGCAGATACTGTCTACATCGATGTCTGCATGGTAACCTGTGTACAGTGGAACCTTTGTAGTCCGGACCCGGAAGCATCGTCTTTCTGAGATTACTTTTGGAAATGTCCAATATCTTTTTCCAGAAACAATCATATTCTGTACTCGTGGTTTCCTTATCCGGAAATTCATTAATCCTGAATATTTCACTGGAAAAGCACCGTTCGGATTAACGGGGTTTATGTGTACATGAATTACGTGTATAGCGGATGAGTTTAAAAGGGAACCACTTCATCATCGGAGTACTGGCGTTGAGGAGTTAGACTGTGTGTTTTGTTGCTCTATGCGTTTGAATGCATCTGTACTTCTAGCTGACAAAGTAAAACCGTCAACGCTTTGTCAAGTGATTTGGGTGTTTGCGCCGCTTATATATTTCTGTTATATCACAGGTAGTCGTTTTAATGTTGGACGAAAGTTCAAAGTGATGTAGGTCGTATATATTTACCACTCTGTGAAGCCCATGAGAGCGGGTGCAGTACCGACAAATCAAGGATCATAATCAGGAAAATCTAGGATTCGATTTCACTATCAACGTATGTCACTTAGAAACAATCTGACCAATCAAATTCAAGGAGACAACCGTTGACGTTATCTGCTAGTAATTCAGGGTCAAGTTGCTCAACCGAGTTCTTCAAGGGCACCATGGTCTTGTCTCTATGTACACGTAGACGTATATGCTTTTGAGTAACACCGAGTGTGATGAGACACGTAACACCTTGAGGTGCAACGTTCTGATTGATTGTGACGTAACGTGACCTTGGCATTGGGATCGGTCTCCCAGAAATATGTGCATTATCACACCAGGAACACGTTTCCGAGACTAAATTAGATATGATTACTCCCGCGTAAAGTGCACACGTGCATTTTTGCATGTCTGTAACAGACAAGTTGGTGTTAAGGACTTTCTGAGCAAGCATATCTTTCACAGAATGAATAATTACGAATACTATATCCAGTTCACGTTTTTGACACTGTTCTTGAACGCTTTAGTGACAGAGGGAAACGACTCGGTAATTGTTCCCCCAAAGTGTGTGTACAATTATATATCCTTGCAAGATTTTAATGTTTCTTATCAATGATTTTTAATTGTGACTCAGTTAATTTATGTCTTCGTATCCCAATTGCGTAGATTGGTGCTCATAATATCAATCACTGGATTGTCTGGTGTGACCGGCGTCATATAGATGTCATATTGCTGAGTGCAGCGTTAAAAAACACATAAACAAACACAAAATCCTTTAATATATTTGATTTTTTTGTATATCTAATGCAAACATAATAGGTTAAAAATTGATACCAAGAATATGGTATTATTGAGTATGGTTTAACGCCCTTTTTGGAAATATACAACTAATATTGCGGTGGTGGTCATTAAGAATTGTCTAAAAACTGTGTAGACATGTTGAAAAATCAACCCGTTCCAAGGCGTGACGAGTGAATACGTTTAAAATTACCAAATATTGCCAAAACAATTTTGTAAGTCAGAGAGTCAAGTTTAACGCCGCTATTAGAAATATACCAGCAATACAGCGGTAGGGGTGACGGGAAATAGGGTTCGCACATTGGAACCATGTGGGGAATCGAACCCTGGCGTTCGGCGTGATGGACAAGCACTTGACACACAAGGCTACCCCACTTTTGTAAATAGGGCGACCCCAGGAAGTGTTGGAAGCTCACAGCCTGGCTAAAAACCACAACCTTTTTTACAATTATCAAGAAAATACCATGAATTATTCAGTAATGTCATAATATAACTTATGGAAACATTTAACTATTTTATAGCTATAATATTATCAAATTTCCTTTCAATAGCTTAACCTACATGACGCAACATATTCATCGTCATTAATAACTGTTCTCGTGGTTGATGCAGCCAAGTCGGGACAGTGATGTTTAATTTAACACTGCGTCAACATCTGCGTGAATCGTTCTGACATGTTTAACCCGTGCCTCTAAATGTGCATTTTACCACTGCTAAATCATCTGACTCGGAGTGCACCTGCTCGACCGGGGAGACACTTCCCTTCTTACACAGATGGTCAACTTCGAGTACTAACTCGTGTGCACACCTTAACTGCCGGGCAAAAAAGAAAATGGTGGTAAAAGAAACAAGAAACGGTTATGCAATGTTCATGTCTTTTATACGCGTATCATAGCTATGTTTTAGACCTAAATTTAGAGTGTAACGATGGCTGTTATTAAACATATTTTATTGTCCAAAAAGACAAAGGGATTGGGCTGGTGGCTGTTTTCGGGCTAGTAACGTTTGTATATGTTTGGCCAAATCTAATTTTCAAAACAGCACACAAATCCCACTCACTAATTCAAGGAACTCCTTTTTCTCTGTCCGTGGTTTGTCTACACCAGATTCGAACATACGATTGATGAAAACACTATTACCATAACATTACTGTATTCTGTCTTCGACAAGCAAATTAATCGTTTCATCGTAGTTTGAAAACGTAGAATGCGTGCAAACGTGTGCACAATACAAGTTCAGATAATCTCATGATTAATCTAGACCCAAAGTAGGCTTTGTGTTTGAAAAGTTTGAAAGTAGTTGGCAATCGAAGAGTTCATTGTTTACCAATGTTTCAAGCACTCTTGTCATTAAAATCCTTGTCCTCCACACAAAAAAGGTGTTTATTTGGCGGTTGACTTCATCCAGAATAAAATGGAAAGGTATCATTTTCGACGCAGAGTAAGACAAACAGTTCCAGAGCAGACGACCTGAGTGATTACGTAACAGCGCGAGATGATGTAAGTATACCGAGGCCGTTGTGCCGTCTGTCTACACATTAACGTGGCGCAGACGTCAACACAGGCAGACGTAACATGTTTTTTTCAAGGGAGTTATTTCAACCTGCTTGTGTAAATTTCTGGTTGAGACAATTTGAATAATAACAGACATCTTTGAAATGTTTCGTCCAGGGCTTAACGGCTGTCGTGGGGTGAAAGTTGCACATTTTAAGCATTTAATCGCATTTTTCTTCACAATGTAAACTGTATTTGGCGTGTAAAACAAGGCTATTGAAGTGCGATTTATAAAAGAATATAGTTTTAATGGGTACAATATGTGAGGTCCAACTGGAAAACAACGTGTTTTTACTCGGTCACGGACTTACTCACATGCTTTATTGATTTGGTCGTGACGCTAAGATAAAACATTTATTTGAAACAATCTTTCTCCGATCAGGAATACTTCAATAAACATAAACTCACCAAGATCATCAGCCGACTTTACAAAGTACTTGACCCACTCTGACATTCAATTCTTCCACGTACTTGCTTGTCTTTGCGATACATGATTTCTGGCAGTCAACTCTCCAATCTGGATATGAGCTGTCTTATATGATTAGCCAGTTCTGGTTGTATCTGGTCTCTGCGCCAATTCTGGTTCTTTATGGTCTCTGCGCCAATTCTGGTTCTTTATGGTCTCTGTGCCAGTTCTGGTTCTTTATGGTCTCTGCGCCAATTCTGGTTCTTTATGGTCTCTGTGCCAGTTCTGGTTCTTTATGGTCTCTGCGCCAATTCTGGTTCTTTATGGTCTCTGTGCCAGTTCTGGTTCTTTATGGTCTCTGCGCCAATTCTGGTTCTTTAAGGTCTCTGCGCCAATTCTGTTTTTTTATGGTCTCTGTGCCAATTCTGGTTCTTTATGGTCTCTGTGCCAGTTGTGGTTCTTTATGGTCTCTGCGCCAGTTCTGGTTCTTTATGGTCTCTACGCCAGTTCTGGTTCTTTATGGTCACTGTACCAGTTCTGGTTCTTTATGGTCTCTGCGCCAGTTGTGGTTCTTTATGGTCTCTGCGCCAATTCTGGTTCTTTATGGTCTCTGTGCCAATTCTGGTTCTTTATGGTCTCTGCGCTAATTCTGGTTCTTTAAGGTCTCTGCGCCAATTCTGTTTTTTTATGGTCTCTGTGCCAATTCTGGTTCTTTATGGTCTCTGTGCCAGTTCTGGTTCTTTATGGTCTCTGCGCCAATTCTGGTTCTTTAAGGTCTCTGCGCCAATTCTGTTTTTTTATGGTCTCTGTGCCAATTCTGGTTCTTTATGGTCTCTGTGCCAGTTGTGGTTCTTTATGGTCTCTGCGCCAGTTCTGGTTCTTTATGGTCTCTACGCCAGTTCTGGTTCTTTATGGTCACTGTACCAGTTCTGGTTCTTTATGGTCTCTGCGCCAGTTGTGGTTCTTTATGGTCTCTGCGCCAATTCTGGTTCTTTATGGTCTCTGTGCCAATTCTGGTTCTTTATGGTCTCTGCGCCAGTTGTGGTTCTTTATGGTCTCTGCGACAGTTCTGGTTCTTTATGGTCTCTGTGCCAATTCTGGTTCTTTATGGTCTCTGCGCCAGTTGTGGTTCTTTATGGTCTCTGCGCCAATTCGGGTTCTTTATGGTCTCTGCGCCAATTCTGTTTTTTTATGGTCTCTGTGCCAATTCTGGTTCTTTATGGTCTCTGTGCCAATTCTGGTTCTTTATGGTCACTGTGCCAGTTGTGGTTCTTTATGGTCTCTGCGCCAATTCTGGTTCTTTATGGTCTCTGTGCCAGTTGTGGTTCTTTAAGGTCTCTGCGCCAATTCTGTTTTTTATGGTCTCTGTGCCAATTCTGGTTCTTTATGGTCTCTGTGCCAATTCTGGTTCTTTATGGTCACTGTGCCAGTTGTGGTTCTTTATGGTCTCTGCGACAGTTCTGGTTCTTTATGGTCTCTGCGCCAATTCTGGTTCTTTATGGTCTCTGCGCCAATTCTGGTTCTTTATGGTATCTGCGCCAATTCTGGTTCTTTATGGTCTCTGTGCCAATTCTGGTTCTTTATGGTCTCTACGCCAATTCTGGTTCTTTATGGTCTCTGTGCCAATTCTGGTTCTTTATGGTCTCTGTGCCAATTCTGGTTCTTTATGGTCTCTGCGCCAGTTGTGGTTCTTTATGGTCTGTACGCCAGTTGTGGTTCTTTATGGTCTCTGTGCCAATTCTGGTTCTTTATGGTCTCTGTGCCAATTCTGGTTCTTTATGGTCACTGTGCCAGTTGTGGTTCTTTATGGTCTGTACGCCAGTTGTGGTTCTTTATGGTCTGTACGCCAATTCTGGTTCTTTATGGTCTCTGTGCCAGTTCTGGTTCTATATGGTCTCTGGGCCAATTCTGGTTCTTTATGGTCTCTGCGACAGTTCTGGTTCTTTATGGTCTCTGTGCCAGTTCTGGTTCTTTATGGTCTCTGTGCCAGTTCTGGTTCTTTATGGTCTCTGCGCCAATAATGGTTCTTTATGGTCTCTGCGCCAATTCTGGTTCTTTATGGTCTCTGTGCCAGTTCTGGTTCTATATGGTCTCTGCGCCAGTTCTGGATCTATATGGTCTCTGCGCCAATTCGGGTTCTTTATGGTCTCTGCGCCAATTCTTGTTCTTTATGGTCTCTGCGCCAGTTCTGGTTCTTTATGGTCTCTGTGCCAGTTGTGGTTCTTTATGGTCTCTGTGCCAGTTGTGGTTCTTTATGGTCTCTACGCCAATTCTTGTTCTTTATGGTCTCTGCGACAGTTCTGGTTCTTTATGGTCTCTGTGCCAATTCTGGTTCTATATGGTCTCTGCGCCAATTCGGGTTCTTTATGGTCTCTGCGCCAATTCGGGTTCTTTATGGTCTCTGCGCCAATTCTGGTTCTTTATGGTCTCTGCGCCAGTTCTGGTTCTTTATGGTCTCTGTGCCAGTTCTGGTTCTTTATGGTCTCTGCGCCAATTCGGGTTCTTTATGGTCTCTGCGCGAGTCCTGGTTCTTTTGCCTCATGAGCCAGTTGTGGATCTTTTTCGTCCTGGGCCAGTCCTGGTTCAATCTATACTTCCGAGCAAAACCAAATATACACCCATGTGTTTTGGAACTTAAGTTTAATTGTTTCGGCTACTGTTTTCAGTCGAACAGTAAAGTTATGATGAACGTTTGCAATATATACAAGGACTGATATTTAAGGAAATGAAAATGAAATGATAACTACATAAATTACCTTGTGGAATTTAATCTTTTTTTCAAATTCTCGCCCATGCCCAATGGGAATCGATCCAGGCACGACATTTTCTGGGCATACTAGATATCAAACGCGGGATTGTCTCCCGTGTTATCCTTCGCCATCCTCCTTATAAGGCCTGCCCAATTCTAGAAACGTTGTCGGTTGCGAACACTTTAGCCCAGAACATCCCAAAGGTGTTGAATCAGTGACGTGTTTTGGGAATTGGTTGGCCAGGGCAATGTTGACACCTTGCTGCGTCAGTCAGTCGACTGCAACACGAGTTCTGACTTTCGCGCTTTGAAAATGGGATGACAACTGGACGAAAAAGTTGTTATGTTTGTAAACCATATTCCATTACACAATAATCATATCCGTCCTGTTGTCGTATGTGATACCAGCTCGGGCCATGATGCTACCATCAGTAACCTCTCGTGCTCTTTGACTGCTGCGCATAGTTCCTCTCTCCATGCTGTCTCCAAACACGTTGTCTACCATTTGTAAAGATACACAGAACCTCGGTTCCTCAGAAAACATGGTTCAAATCCAGAGTTGACGACCTATAACGGATGTGCCACTTGTGGTATCTTTGGTGCCTGTGGTGCCTGTGGTGTCTGTAGTTCCTGTGGTGCCTCTGGTGTCTGTGATGCATGTGGTGTCTATGGTGTCTGTAGTGCCCTGGTGTTTGTGGTACCTGTGGTGCCTCTGGTGTCTGTGGTGCATGTGGTGTCTATGGTGTCTGTAGTGTCCTGGTGTCTGTGGTACCTGTGGTGCCTGTGGTACCTGTGGTGTCTGTGGTGCCTGTGGTGTTTGTGGTGCCTGTAGTGCCCTGGTGTCTGTGGTACCTGTGGTGTCTGTGGTGCCTGTAGTGCCCTGGTGTCTGTGGTACCTGTGGTGTCTGTGGTGCCTGTAGTGCCCTGGTGTCTGTGGTACCTGTGGTTTCTGTGGTGCCTGTAGTGCCCTGATGTCAGTGGTACCTGTGGTGCCCTGGTGTCTGTGGTACCTGTGGTGTCTGTGGTGCCTGTAGTGCCCTGGTGTCTGTGGTACCTGTGGTGCCTGTAGTGCCCTGGTGTCTGTGGTACCTGTGGTGTCTGTGGTGCCCAGGTGTCTGTGGTACCTGTAGTGCCCTGGTGTCTGTGGTACCTGTGGTGCCTGTAGTGCCCAGGTGTCTTTGGTACCTGTAGTGCCCTGGTGTCTGTGGTACCTGTGGTGTCTGTGGTGCCTGTAGTGCCCTGGTGTCTGTGGTACCTGTGGTGTCTGTGGTGCCTGTAGTGCCCTGATGTCTGTGGTACCTGTGGTGCCTGTAGTGCCCTGATGTCTGTGGTACCTGTGGTTTCTGTAGTGCCCTGGTGTTTGTGGTACCTGTGGTGCCTGTGGTGTCTGTGGTGCATGTGGTGTCTATGGTGTCTGTAGTGTCCTGGTGTCTGTGGTACCTGTGGTGCCTGTGGTGTCTGTGGTGCCTGTGGTGCCTGTAGTGCCCTGGTGTCTGTGGTACCTGTGGTGTCTGTGGTGCCTGTAGTGCCCTGGTGTCTGTGGTACCTGTGGTGCCTGTGGTGCCCTGGTGTCTGTGGTACCTGTGGTGCCCTGATGTCTGTGGTACCTGTGGTGCCCTGGTGTCTGTGGTACCTGTGGTGCCTGTGGTGCCCTGGTGTCTGTGGTACCTGTGGTGCCTGTGGTGCCCTGGTGTCTGTGGTACCTGTGGTGTCTGTGGTGCCTGTGGTGCCTGTGTGCCACACAGTCAGATGCATTTCTCTGGAAGAACGTCCATTTCAGACCCGCACTTTTCAACCTGTTTCGTATCGTTGACGTCGAAAGTCGGATTCCTGTTGCAAGCCCTGAACTTGCCCCTGTGTTCTGATGCTGAAATGAATCTGTTCCTCGAATCGCAATGTTTGGTACATATCAAACCTGCTTGGGAGTTCTCCTAGTCTTTCTAATCTTAACCCTAACCGTTTGCCGATATCACATTTTCAGATTGACCAATGTGTCGGGCAACTGCATTCTGTGATTGGACTTCAGTCATGGCCAGTTTCCAGATTCTGCCATGTACACTTTTGAAGCCATTTCCTCCGATCAATGAAACATGTGGTTGTGACGTTTTTTGGCACATGCAGGTAACCAGGATGTGCTATCTTGGAAAGTATGCTATACATGTGCATTTGGAGCCGGGTAGTGCTAACTCTGAATGAGTTACCACCACCACCCGGCTATACAACGTCCAAAGTTTAAGCGAGTTTGCTACCGCTTTCAGTAGCTGTTCTCTCGTGCAACAAAGCTTGTCATTTCATTCTAATAGCTGACACGAGGAGGGTTCAAATCCAGTTTTGAATTGTATGCTTTCTTTTGCTCAGGCGTTATAAATTCGTGGATGTTTCTTTTTATCCGTAAGTGTTCAAATTGTTTCCGCTTGAGCAGTTATTTAAAATGAATTTTGTTATTTCTGTTTAGCATACCTCGCTTCAATACCCGCCTTCGTGCTATACGATCTATACATGGAGGGATCTAGCGTTACAATTACAGTCAAATCAAGAAATATTACTACTCCAGTGCTGCCCGAGGTATTATATAGATGACCGCCTCCGTGGTCTAGTGGTCATCATAGACGTTAAATGATGGTACTTGTTGTTACCCTGCCTGGCGCTCGGCATTAAGATTCTTAAACAAGGACTGGTCGGCTCGAAGTCAGTATACTGTGTCTGAGTGGGGTATTCATGTTAAACTGCGTGCGATCGCTATGGAATCGGCATTAGTCTGGACTAGAACAAGCAGCCACATACATACACACGTGCATGCACGTTAAACCCCATTTCACCTCACCTATCATATATTGGCGGAATATGCCGAGTGTGTCCGAATGTGGGTAGCACGACATGCCGAAAGGATCAACATGGAAACGCGCCTGTTCCATCGCACGGTCAGTATAGAAGAACCGGGGTCAGTCAGTTGAATCCACAAACGGCTTATTATCAGTTATGATAACCCTATGACACACCTATCAGTTGGAACATGGGGCTTCGTCTCCTCGTCTGTCCAAGTGGGAGAAGACTGACCAGAGAAGGTGCTGGGTGATGGCAGACGCGAGAAGTACATGCCCTACGAGGCCTCCCCAGACAACGCGAGACAGATAGCACGACTAACTATGATTGATGGAACGTCAGTCCGATACATGGACCATCTCCATAACTGTGTAGTATTCGGAGGAAGATGAAAAAACAACTGACGAACATTGATTACGTAAGCCACACTCGGGCCTTTAATCTGAACATACAGAACAGTTCCATCCTCTTATGCTGTTTCGGGAAGGAATTAGTTCGTCTTGTTTCCGTCCGCGTCATTTTCAACTCACCCGTCCATTATTTTTTCGGATTTTAGTACTTGACAAGGGCAGGTAACTCTAGTGAAGATTCAGTGGCATAACGTTGGCTCATGTCTACGTGAACAATACTGCGCAAACTAAAAGTGTAAACAAGTTATATATTTATGAACGTTATAATCATAAACCCATGAATGTCGTACACATAGAACAATGATCAAGGGATGCAATGACATATCACATCACTCAGGTCACACATCAGAGGTCGACTCATACAACAAGCAGTAGGCCTATGCCATGTTTCACAAAGCAGCCCCAGCGCTACGATTGTCGTAAGTCTAAGTTCACGTATGGGAGTTCCGGTCGTCTTAGCGCTGCGATCGCTTTGTGAATAATGGGCCCTGGTGACCTTTCCCCACGGGAAGACATGCATGGATTCTGGGAACATATTCTACCCTAGAATTCCTACGGGGAGACGTCGATGGACTCTTGCTCTGTGTCGAGTAAATAAAACGGAGTTGGAGCTGATCCTATGTGTGGAGTTACACTGACGGACTCTTGCTCTTTGTCGAGTATATAAGACTGAGTTGGAGCTTATGCCAAGTGTCTATATCTATGTTTCTATGTAACTGCTCCAGCAGTTGTTCAGCAGTAACTGCTCGAGTTGTTCAGCGTCTGCAACCACAATGAAACACTGCAGGTACAAGCCCTCTATTTATAGGCAGGCTGAGGAGTCACTACCGGTAACTCAAAGGAGGAAGAAAAAAGGCAGAAGCATTGCCATGGTGCCTCAAGGGTTGCCGTGGTCGCCGAATGGAGGCACGGCGGTCGCCACAGTCATCGTTCAATGCACGCTGTTGGTCGCCCAAAGGAGGCACGTGGGAGGCAGAAGCATCGCCCAGATTGACGAGAAAAATTTGCAGTAGAACGCACCTATGACCTGGCGACCATTGGGCGACCACAGTGCCTTCATTCCGCAACAACGGCAATGCTTATGCCTTCTTTGAGCCACCTTTGAGCAACCAACCTCCTCGGCGACCTTTGTGCGACAGTTTTGAACATGTTCAAAACTTCACGGCGTCCATGGCGATGTCTGAACCTCCTGTGTACCACCTAGGAACGATCTAGGCACACATTCTATCTCCTTTGGCCTTCCAAGGACGACCTGGCATTTTTTATGGTCGCACACGGGAGGCAGAACGGTCGTCATCTTGTGTAAAGGCCCAGTAGCACCTGATATCATCATTGTTTGATAGTGATTCATAAACACAGGATTGTGATTCAGTCGGAATCGTACAATCGAGTCTGTTTTTTGCAGAAATTTCCTGGAAAGGGTTTTGTCGCTTTCAGTATCTTGTTGAGTCGAGATGTTCGTCCTGGTGGGAAGGATGATCGGGATGTTTATGGTAAGAAGCGATGGACGAAACTGTGACCACTGGAACCAGCTTTCAGTGCAGGATGTGTCGGTGTATGTGTGTGTTACCTCAAGCATGGGTTGCTGAAGACCTATTCTAACCGGGACCTTCACGGGTCGTATCTGCGTGTTACACGTAATGGTCACAGACGGGTCCTGGTGTTACAGATTAGATTGTCCGGCTCTGGGGAGGAGATGCGCCGTGGGACCTGGCAGACATTGAGGTGTGATCGATGCGCTACACGGCCGGGGTTAGTGCGTCTCGAGTTCAGGTGTAACACCCTCTCGGGAACCGGAACACGAACAGTCACAGATTGTTGTGCTTTTGCGGTTGGGCAGTTTCACTAGGGAACATCAAAGAATCAATAATTGTTTGAGTTACGCCATGGTATTGCGTCAGGTGAGAGTGGGTGAGTGAGTGTTGTTTTAATGTATATCCATCCCGGAAGACGTGGATCGTTGCTCACAATATCAATCACTGGATTGTCTGGCCTAGACACGACTATTTACAGCTGGATTTATTATCAAATCGCTGGAATATAGCAAACAACAAACAAACAAACAACCTATATGTCACTACTGGCGCTCCGACCAGTTAGAATAGCCTGTACGTTTACAACACGCTACAATTGGCCGTATAAAATATTAGAAAAATCGATATATCAGTGAGTGAGTACGGCGTGACGAGCGAACGCTTTAAACACTAGGCTACCCCCCCCCCCCCCCCCGCCCGATATATCACCTCTACTTATACCACTAACTTGAAATATGACTGTAATTCTTTACCTTCTTTCATCGGTAGTGGTCCGAGATTGAAAACCGGTAGCGTTTAATGTAAAACGCCATCTTGGTTTTTTTCCAAAACCGCTCTCTGCTTTCTTGTCGTTTTCGAAAGACCGCTATAGTAGACATGACGAAGCAAACTTTTCGTCTGTTTCTATTTGCAGCACTTTTCAAAACAACCCACGGTATATCATTACGACCAGATAACATTACAAAATGTGGGCAAACGTCCCACCCCACTCTCCATTAGCACGCGATGATCTGTCACCTTCGACCCCTATACAACGTCCGCAGCCACCCTGGTGTATCCACTTCCGTCACGCGCACTGTATCAAAGATGAAATCGAGACTAACAGTTGTACCTTTGCGTGAACCTGTGGCCTTCGTAAAGACTCTCCTTAAAGTTAAATCACCTATAGATGAGTATCATGCATTACTTGTAAATAAAAGCGTCTTCATGTAAAACCAATCTACCGCCTCGTAATTAATTCGTAATTGTAGAGAGGGAAAGACGCAATACAAGTTGATTGATTGCTAAGAATCAAGAGCGCGGCGGATTTCACATTCAAGATGTGCTATTTATGGAATATTTTATCGAACTCATGAATAACGTAACGTAGGTGTATCGAACCCAAGAATAACGCATGTGTGATTGATTAATCTAAAACTAATCCCATGAAATCCATAGGGGGCACACTTTAAACATGGAAACAAAAATTGGATTAAAATATGGCCATATTACATGTCCGTCTAACAGAATGGGCAATCAATGCATTCATAATACAGTTCCAAGCAATTACGGAATTAGTTCCCATACGTTCTCGTCTGTTCCATTCCCGGCCGCCCCAGGGGAACAGCAATGGCAGCAATTACGGCTTCGTCCTCACAACATCGGTGGCAGGTAGCACCTTCTGTTATTCAAATCAGACATCCCAACTCGCCTATTGAAAGTCATCGTACTAAAAGCCCTCGTCCTTTTCTCCTCGACAATGGTACCCCCCCCAGGAAGGTCTAACCACCCCCGACCCCCACCCCTCCCCCCAGAACTCCGTACACACTAGGGTTGAAATATTTGGTTGGGGGCCAAACACTTTGTTCTTACATCAGTCAACAGACATATCTCGTACCAACTGTGTAGCTGAAATTAACATTCCCACAGCAAAAGCATGTAAAAGGTTTTAATGTCCCCTCTGCATGAATATGTTGACATGGACTCAGATAGCAACCAACCCATGCTGGCTAAATAATGACTCCTGTCCCCAATGTAATCTAGCTTAATCCGAGGACATTGCTTACCTAGCTAATCTCAGCAATTAAGGCAATGAATACCACACACCCACTGTCAAAGATGAGCAGCAATGCTATTAGGCAGTGTTATTATGTGCACATTTTTTAATATGGAAAGTTGGTTCCCTTTCATCTGAACACCACAAATTCCATGCTGGCATTCCGAAGAGCAAAGTTTACCACGACTTACTTGCTTACTTCAATGTAGGAAGACGATTTCTCAAATATCATTTACATCATTGACCCTCAACGCTTTACCTCCGCAGGTGAATCACAAGACCCAAGGGGGGTAGAGTTAAGGTTCACCCCCTTCTCTCTGCTTTCCCCCTTACATGGTACGGGCGCCAATGTGTTCTGCGTAAGCAGTTCACGGTTTTGTAGTTCTCGCGCATTCCTTCCTACGTTGTTCAGAGGAAAGGTATTCATAGGGGAGATAACCCTTCTGAAGGAGTCTCCGCCCAATTATCTTCCTTGTAGGGGGCGCTACTTGAGGCACCTGTCAAATTGAGCGACCGCTACTTCATAGTGATCAACGACTTCTACATGATACAGTCAATATCAGATTATTGGCATTTGGTTCGTTACATAAGTATTTAAAAATATATTTTATTAAAAGCTACTCTTTTATGTTTCCATTAAACTTTTTAATTTTGTTGTTGAACAATTGTTACATAGCAGCTGTATCAGGTTAAACATTTTTGTTTTGCTTTATGAATTATTACGTTGCGTGAATATTGTTACCATATATAGCATAATGGATGAAACATTGCTTTAGTAGTTTCTTAGCGAACATCTATCTAAACAATATTAAGATCTTAACGCACTCACTAGAAATACATCTGGCATATATGGACACTTATATAATCATATAAAGGCTGAGCAACGTAGAACTCAATTCGGTGTCTGGCTGTCTTTGTGTGTTGTGATACCCCGGCCGTATGAGTAGATTCATTCCAGAGTACCCCCGTAAAGATCCGGTTCAGAATTGGTCTTCAACAACTCGTATCGCAGGAGGTGACTATGCTTGTCGCAAGAGGCGACTAACGGGATAGATTGGTCAGGCTCGTTGACTTGGTTGATTCATGTCATCGTAGCCAATTGAATAGATCGATGCATGTGATGCCAATCACTGGGTTGTCTGGTCAAAGACTCGATTATTTATAGACCGCCGTCATATAACTGGAATATTGTTGAATGCAGCAACAAACCAACATTCCGAAGTGTCCCGCCTTACGCCATATGAGATTCTTGCGCCAGCCTGGCCACCATGTTAGTCCGACTCCTCCTCGAGTATCCAGTGTATATATCTAGTAATACATTATGGGGATAGTGTACACTGTGGATGACAGAGGATGGTGTTGAGTGAGTGAGTATTTTTTAAAGGTGTATCTACAGTTTTTCAGAGAACATCAAAACACTACTTAACAAACTGCACTAAATAGGGATCGAACCGGCGCGGCATCAGCTCGAGCCTCGTCCGCCATTTAAGTGCGGAGAAGACAGTTGAACGCTGTAGCCACTAGGCCACACCTCCTCGGCTTGCAGAGAGTAATACTATTTCCATAAATATTCGAATATCGTTATTCCGGAGGTTTCTTGTCTGGTTTAGTGATGTTTCCTGAAACCATGTCACCATTCTTGAGTGAGTGAGTGAGTGAGAATTTTTTTTGTCCGATTATAACAATATTTAAACAATATAACCACTGGTCGGATGTGGGGATCCAAACTCAGGTTTTCGGTGTGACGATAGAAGGCTTTTACCGCCTGACTACCAAACTGACACAGTCGTGCCGAAAAAAAATATCATAATGTTCTTTAAGTTGGAATACGCGTAACAGAAGCAGCGGCTGCGGGGACAGTAGACGTGGTGGGGGCGGGGAAGATATTGGGTGTATATGAGGGGAGGGTTAACAGACTGAGAATCAAACCTGGGTCTTCGCAGTGACGAGTAAGCGCTTCAACCACTACACCAACTCCACGTCATATCGTGACCGAATATTGTAGTCATGTTTTTCGGTGCATTTTGGTTGAAGTAGAAGGGATGGGGCGGGGGATGGGGTAGGGGTGGGTGGGATGGGGGGTTGAAGGAGAAGATGGGAGGGGTGAGAGGTACTTTTCAAAGTGGTCAAGAGATGGCATTTTAGGGTCAATTGCTGTTGAGTGATGACAGCTTTTATGTACTGGACAGTGCAGATGGTGATTAGTCAGATATTCATTGATTTCTGTATTTGCCTCGAGGCATATTTTTGAAGTATGGTTATTATATAGAATATTTAATGATCCTTCACCTGACCCTTAGCACGTAAACACAAGGGATACAAACATATGTCTTGTCCAGCGGCGGTTTACACTCATGTTCAGCAGTATGTTGGTCAACACACCTGCGATAAGAAGGCCAAAGGAGTCATCTATGGTTTCTTTAATTATTTAGGATACGGATCCGTCGACCAAATGTTTCACACTGGAATGGAATCAAGTATAACAGTCTTTTTCTCCCAGGGACATGTTACTGAAATTCGAGAGCACTCTGAGCCATTGACTGGGCGAATAATTTCAGTGCATTCAGTATTGTTTTACCCGCTTTACTGTGCGTGATTTGGAACATATTACATTACATGTATAAATGTATGCGTAAACATATTGTTTCAAGTCACTAGTCGTCATAGTGGGCAGGAAATTATCCCTTTCTCCTAGTTTCCCAAATCGTCTTTTAACTGACCCACAATACTATAAGAGGTCACTTTTTTTTTAAAAACACCCAAAAAACACATCACCATATTGTTAGATATATCGGCCACGGGGCTAATTTTGTTAAACCCTATCTTGATAAACTGTTGGGAATTATATTTCCTTTTGCGATTATCAATTATTTGTGTTATGGCGAGTTTCATGTGAGCGATTTTTACCGTTTCTCTACAATACTGGAAACGAGAGGTAGAAGAAACAGAAGACTCGACCTCCATGATGGAAGTGTTGTCAATAAACTGCAGGTCAAAAGAAAGCATACACCCATGTTTGATGGTGGCTAAAAAAGAAAAAAAAGAAATGGTAATCGGATGGTGATGAATTTGATACGGGTATCATTGTTGTGTTTTGGACCATGAGATTGCAGTGTTTCGGCGACTCTTTTCAGCCTAGTAACAGTTTTATGACGGTAACGTTTGTAATGTTTTAGTCAAATCCAATTTTCAAGTGTCTTTCTTTCGCCCGGCAATTTAATTAAAAGAGAACGAGATTGTACTTAGCATTACCTTGATGTGATGTAGCTAATTATTTTAAACTTTCCTAGAGCAAATGGTCAGTTATGTATTTTGTGAGAAGTTTTACCCATTCCCATTACAATATTGGAAACGAGCGTATCCTTCATGCAGAAACAGATAACAACAATCACCTACACGAGGAACGGTGTGTGAATATAAAGACAAGATGTTTTATAGTCAAATTTGTCTTTAACTACACAACGCCCTGAACGCTTAGTTTGAGTCATACACAGACATTGTAAGGCATGGATATAACATTTATATTAAGCCTGTATAGCGTGTGTCATAAATGCGTGCGGTTAGAATGTAACGGTTTTTTGCCGTTCGCAAATGCAATAACTACAGTGTATGTGTTTACATACAGTTATCTTTCAAATATTAAGTACATATTTACGTAGAAAAAAGTTGAACATTCTTCACAGTGAAGTGATGATGAAATAGACGATGTATAGAAGCATATAAATGTGTATATCTAATCATCTTATGTAGATAACGCCATTCAAATTGTGTACATGAATATTCAAAGATTGTTTACGCGCCTAACGACATGAAATAATTGTAAATTTTCGAAATGTGCCAAAAAATGAATGCTTCAATTTTCGATTCCACACATAGAAAATTACAGCTTTAAAATATTTGTTGGAATTTAAGTACATTTTTTTATAAGAACTAATCCTATTACGTGTTTTCTCAACCACAAAAATATCACGTGACCCGTAAATTGCTGCGCGGTCATGCGCACAACGACCTCCTGGAGCCTTTGAAGTATTGTATGCACTAAACAGCTTTTCACTGTGTGGGCTGTTTAGGAGCGCTCAATCGACTAAGTTGGTAAATACACGACTAAGTTGGTAAATACATGGATTTAGGATGATCTAGCCCTGTTGAGGATTGACATTATGTGCTACCATGTAGTTAACAGAGGATTTGGACGCACCTGGTTCAGAGAAAAAGATGGGGGTTAATTTAAAAACAAATAAGATTTAAATCTTTAAATAATAGCAATATTGACAAACATGTTTGTGACTACGCTTCAACATTTACATGTAGACAGTAGCGTCACTTATATGTAACCTAGAAGCAAATATATTTCGTAATTGGGAATTGGTTAGACATATGAACAATATATACAACGGGAAAACCTTCTCCAGAATTGTTAGAGACATCTGCTTAAAGCAGAGTTGATATAAATCACAATCAAATAGTGATGATATCAGTGTTTGCGAAAATGTGAGCGTATCCTGTCCCATTGGTCACATCCGTCACAAACACATGCAAGGGCAAGTCAGTTGTTCACCTAAAAACACGAGAACATATAAGTCAAAATAGGGAATTGCATCTGACATCATTTTTGTCACTTTTACGAGACAAATTTGGAAATGTCCTCCACATGTCTACCACAAATCTTTTTGAAAGCTCTCCTGAGGCCTTTAATGTTGTTGCCCTGGTCATTCAACTTTTGAGCAAGACTTATTTGGGTAAATTGTCTGCACGCAGAACTCGTCGCAGTTATAAACATGTTTGATTCTACTTCAATAATCATATCAGCGTACGTTTTCTTGGAGTGACTGACCTTAGTAATCTGTTTATATCTACACTTTCCTGTTAGATGCAACTGCCAAACGGAGCCAGGAGTGAGTGAGTGAGTTTGGTTTTACGCCGCTTTTAGCAATATTCCAGCAATATCACGGCGGGGGACACCAGAAATGGGCTTCACACATTGTACCCATGTCGGGATTCGAACCCGGGTCTCCGGCTGGACGAGCGAACGCTTTAACCACTTGGCTACCCGACCGCCCCGTTTGAACATGAGTGAATGATCGAGTTTTATACCGCATTGAACAGTATTCCGGTTATATCACGCCATGTCAGCCTAATGTGAATACTAAGTCTGAAGTGATGCAGGTCCCAGACGTTTACCATTTGCTGAAACCCACAAGCACGGGTATGGTGCTGACAAACCTAGAAACATAATCAGGGCGACCCGGATTCGAACCCAAGTTTCTGGCATGCAATGGATATGAGTGTGAAAATGACATACAATTTAATCCGTTGGACAAATAATATTAAAAACTATTACAAAATCGTTTTCAAGTTAGATGAATACAGACTGGTCGGTATGTTGTAATTTCAATGTATTGTTTTACTTTTGTATTTTGCGTTTGTTAATAACTCGATTTTCTTTCATCTTTTATTTCTGCTTCGTTTTCATAAGTTTGTAGTTGGCTTTGTATATGTCGCTTTCAAGTGAACCTTCCTCCATCTTGTTTTTGCGCTTGCGAATTTGTATCGAGGTTTGTTTACTTTCCTGTTTCTGCCCAATGTCATGCGTCGTCTGGTGGGCTTGGCTTTCTTAATCTCAGCCAGATCCATAAATTGTTTCTGGAGACAATCTTAATTCCATACCATCATAACCAAACAGAAAATATTTGCGTGACTATCTAACAATGAAGCCAAAGGGGATGAGCGTTGACCTTTAATCCCCGGATACTAATGGAGCCTTTGTGTTTCGCCGCCGCCATTACCAAGACCCATAGAACAGTGAAGAAATTATGACCATAAATTGACAAAGTTTTCGGGGGCATAGCATCACTGGAGAGACGGGACTGTTTAATCTCTTTATGATTCGATTACACTGCAGAACATGATCAACATGGCTTTTGGATTAACGCTGGATTTACAGCGAGTCATGACCTCAGGGTCAAAGGACATGCGCATATAACCCGATCGTGATTATTCCATTGAATTTTATATTCATGGTTGTCACAGCCAATTCTTATCCACGCCAACGGCGATTGGACTCGGGAGTAGGGAATAAAATTATAACAAAACAAATATGATCATTGATGCCAATGGATGGAGAGGATGTTGTTGGGGGGTCGCCATCGCCAGCAGCTTCGTCAGGGTTACCATCACAGCATAGTAAAGCGGTCATTGTCGCATGCATGCCGTATCATGGCGACTAGACAAACCGAATGGTTGGATCGTGTTGCTGATAAGCCATTAATGTAAGTGAATCCAATTACACACCCGCATGTGTCCGAGAGATGAAACACGGCGATTTGTTGACCTGTCCATCTCTGGATGACCATCACTGGGCGGACACTTCAAAAGGACTTCGTGATTAACGCGCGCGTGCCTGCCAGACGTCATCCGTCGCCATCGGTTAAACTGAAACGAACTGGGCAGATTCAGGACTCTGTGAACTCCGATTTCATTAGGAATTGGAAATCGTTTTTCAAATGAATTATTCTTTAAAAAGCTCGGCGATTGAAATTCTGCAGCAAATCAAGGGAGTTAAATGCTATCCGAAGTTATGATACACCCCGTTCGCATTAAAGTTCTTTCATTTGAATCTCATTCAGTTTGCGGTCCCGCCCACCCATATAATTGACCATTACTTCCTTTAGGAGTTCCAGGAGCGTCTCGAACACTGCACAATCCACCCGAGTGAATGCCGTTAAAAGACTCACAACCGTTTGAAGTTAGACAACTACTTTGCATACATTGTCGTAGTTTACCTTAATTGGGGCGTGGCGTGAGTGTATATTAAGGAATACATGTAATGGGTAACCTAAGGTCAGGGAATGAAAAGACACACTGTCTGACGAACTGTAATCACCGCACCTATGGCGTGTGATATGAAGTTATTATTCATAGCTCGATTGGTCTGTCTACCGAACCCCTTGGACGTCATCCCGATGTTTACACCGGAACCCGTGGAGAGGAGAATCATGGCAGCTGCTCTTGGCGTCACTGAGACATGAATGACGTCCCCTGTATCGTCCAACTCTCGTCTGTGTTGTACTAGCGCGTGACGAGGTTTCAAACAAGACTACCTCATAATACATGATTCATAACAGAATAATATTAGGCTTGATGCGACTGTCGGCTCCCAGTAAAAACGGCCACCTTCTAAGATAGATTGCGGGTGGTTCTTTTTACAAATCTATAACTATCTCCCCCACCTCCCCACCCCCACGCCCTTCACCACACCCAACGTCCGCTATTCTTCCCCATCCCCCCAAACACACACGCATCCCTATCCTCTACCCTCATCCCTATCCCCTACCCTCATCCCTATCCTCTACGCTCATCCCTATCCTCTACCCTCATCCCTATCCTCTACGCTCATCCCTATCCTCTACCCTCATCCCTATCCTCTACCCTCATCCCTATCCTCTACCCTCATCCCTATCCTCTACGCTCATCCCTATCCTCTACGCTCATCCCTATCCTCATCCCTATCCTCTACCCTCATCCCTATCCTCTACCCTCATCCCTATCCTCTACCCTCATCCCTATCCTCTACGCTCATCCCTATCCTCTACCCTCATCCCTATCCTCTACGCTCATCCCTATCCTCTACCCTCATCCCTATCCTCTACCCTCATCCCTATCCTCTACGCTCATCCCTATCCTCTACGCTCATCCCTATCCTCATCCCTATCCTCTACCCTCATCCCTATCCTCTACCCTCATCCCTATCCTCTACCCTCATCCCTATCCTCTACGCTCATCCCTATCCTCTACCCTCATCCCTATCCTCTACCCTCATCCCTATCCTCTACCCTCATCCCTATCCTCCACCCTCATCCCTATCCTCTACCCTCATCCCTTTCCTCTACCCTCATCCCTATCCTCTACCCTCATCCCTATCCTCTACCCTCATCCTTATCCTCTACGCTCATCCCTATCCTCTACCCTCATCCCTATCCTCTACCCTCATCCCTATCCTCTCTACCCTCATCCCTATCCTCTACCCTCATCCCTATCCTCTACGCTCATCCCTATCCTCTACCCTCATCCCTATCCTCTACCCTCATCCCTATCCTCTACCCTCATCCCTATCCTCTACCCTCATCCCTATCCCCTACGCTCATCCCTATCCTCTACCCTCATCCCTATCATCTACGCTCATCCCTATCCTCTACCCTCATCCCTATCCTCTACGCTCATCCCTATCCTCTACCCTCATCCCTATCCTCATCCCTATCCTCTACCCTCATCCCTATCCTCTACCCTCATCCTATCCCCTACCCTCATCCCTATCCTCTACCCTCATCCCTATCCTCTACGCTCATCCCTATCCTCTACCCTCATCCCTATCCTCTACGCTCCCTACGACACCCTACGACACCAAGTTTGTTTCTAGAATCAGTTGGAAACATGTACAGTCTTACACTCTGACATGAATGTAATAAAATATGTGAAATATTTCATTCTGATCTTGAGTCGACAATGCCAAGCATCCCCACTTCCACGTTTGATAGTTGTAGTTAAACAATCTGTACATCAACAATGTAATTGTTACAACTCTTACGTTTCATAAACGCCGTGGGGATGAATTGGATTATATGTCGTCTGCTTTCACAGCGGGTTTTATTTCAAAACAAGAATACAAAGACATCTTTTGTGCTACACTTTTTTATTGATCACTAAAATTTGTCATGTCTTCAAACATGGCTGCTTGAGATGAAAGATGTTCTTGAACATCAACGGAGAGATTCACGCCATAGTTAGCCCCCGCCACGAGCGATGCGTTGTAAAACCAAACAGCAAGAAATCAGAGGCTATATAAGACAATATATATGAATAAACTAAGACAGTCCAGTATAAGCTAGTCCAACTTGCACGTCTTTACACTACGACGCGACAGATACCGAGCTACACCATCTGGTATTGGATGACTCCGTCGAATATCTGTGCTTAGCTGTTAAGACGTTCAATGTTCGTTGAGAAGATTCTTGTAGGGTTTGTAATGGTGGATTGTCACATACACAACCATGTCCAGTGATTAGGCGATCTGAAACGTCAAATGCAAAGCATAGTGTATGACTTAGAAGATACAATGTCTCTGGTCTTACGCCGTATTTAGCGCATATGCGTCTATATGCGCTGGCGTATACATAAACAAGGATTTAACATAAATGGCCCAAGTTTCAATCATTCATCGGGAGTCTTCCAGGAGTTGGGGTGAATGTGAAAGTTAGTACACATGAATATCCAGTTTAAAAAATAGAAATATATATTCGTCTTACGAACTCTGGATCTTGGACCACGCCTCCAGTCAACTGATTGTATGTATGTACAGATAAATGGGTATTTGTGTACCTTCCGAATTAACAGGGTGTATTTATGAAAATTATTTTTTTATGTAGGTATTTTATATTTTTCAAGAGACTTCATATAGCAATTATTTTGACTCCCTGCTGTTATTTAAATTAATAAATTTGCATTCACATTCGAAATCAGAATAATAAACACATTTAATATAAACATGTTTGTGACCAAAGACAGTATACACACCCATGTTTAATGGTGGCTAAAAATGAAACAAATTAGAACTGGTTATTTGATGGTGATGTATTTTATACGGCGTCATAGTTGTGTTTTGGACCTCACTGTTTTCAGCTTAGTAACGTTTTCATAACGCCTATCATGTTTTGGTCAAATCCAGTTTTCAGACGTATACTTTCTCTGACCCCGAAGTTTATATAAACGTTATTTTTACTGGTGTATGCATTGTATTTTTTTACCAGGGAGTTCATATAACATTTATATTAACCCCCTTTCGTAACTATAATACCCTTTATATCGATATGACCGCCTCCGTGGTCTACTGGTAGAGCGTCCGCCCGGAGAGCGGAAGGTCCGGGGTTCGATCCCCGGCCGCGTCATACCAAAAGACGTTAAAAGATGGTACTTGTTGTTACCCTGTCTGGCGCTCGGCATTAAGGGGCTAAAACAAGGACTGGTCGGCTCGGAGTCAGTATACTGTCAGTGGGGTATTCATGTTAAACTGCGGCATGGTATCTCAGTGAGCTAGCACTATAAATCAGCATCAGTCCGGACTAGTACAAGCAGCCACACACACACACGTACATGCACGTCGCTATATAAGTACAATAATCTTGGACGCGACGTTAAACCCCATTTCACCTCACCTTATATTCGATATCAAGATATGACACACATTTAATATATCTGTGACTAAACAACCAGACAACAGAAAGTATACATCCATTATTAATTATAATTAACTTGATTCAAACAAGAAATGGCTATTTGATGGTGATCACGGTATTTGATACGGGTATCATAGTTGTGTTTGCCGTGTTTCGGCGACTGTTTTCAGCCTAGTAACGTTTTCATAACGTTTGTAATTTTTTGTTCCATTTCAAGTTTCAAACGTTACTTTCTTTTGCCCAGCAGTTTATATGAAAATTATTTTTTACTGGCGTATGCATTGTAGTTTTTCACCAGGGAGTTAATATAACATTTATATTGACTCCCTGGTGAAATGGTTATCAAATATATATTTGATACGGATAGCATAGTTATGTAATGTACGTTTTGAGTACTTCGGCGACTGTTTTCATCCTTGTAGCGTTTTGATAACGTTTGCAATTTTTTGGTTAAGTCCAATTTTCACGTGTACACTTTCCCAATAGTTTCCCTCCTTGCATCGTGTATATTTGTATTTATATGTATACATCATACAAAGATCAGCACTACATGGCTTTGTTATAATAGTGATCAGAAGCATGATGCAATTCCCCCAAGTCAATCCCGTATGTCCCTACATACATAACTGTCCTCTACTAACCCGATTTAACATAAAAGCCAGTCCTCGTATCTTTGACCCTAATGGTCTTCTCGCGGGTCAGCAGCCACGGTCAAATGCATTGAGCGCTCCCGAACATAACATACTGTGAAGTAAAAATCAAAATATTTATACCCTCTTGACTTCTGTAGTATTTCATCTCTGATCCGACCGTTGGTGTTCTGGATTAGAAGTAACATGGATCCACGACGGTGCCGAGTTGATCATGCCATTGTTAGTAATCTGCCTGAAGACCTTAGTCACCAGGTTACCGTAGGCTATGGCGTAAATCTGATAGTGTCCCATTGTCGAATGTAGGCTTGTATGTGTGCTATCTATAATACAGAAAGAAAGACACTGCCTTAAGGGAATTGTCAGTGGGACACACTATTTGGCCGATAAAGGATAGAAGAAGCTGAAACAACACGGTCTTCAGCATGTTGAAAGGGGTCAGAGTGGCTGTGGGCAGATATGTCTGGTGACTCTTTCTATCGGGTTATGGACACGAACGACCGGAGCCAAAAGAAAATTTAATTTAAAAAAAGTTAAAATTTATTTAAATTTTCCTGAATGCTTCATCTTGGATAAATTAGAAAAATATACTACCAGATATTGACAAAACCTACAGTCAAGCCTCCAGTCGCTGCAATTTTCCTGTACAAACGACTCGTTACTGTGAAATATTAAATAGCCTAGCTTTTATGTTCTACCAATAAAACCGATGGACCCAAAGACGTTAATGATGTTTTAAAAATGAGTCTTATACATGTAAAGTAGACACATATAAGCGGGTGGTCAGAGTTTGACAATAATTGTACATAAGAGCAAGAGGCCTTATCTAAATGAGTGGATGACATTACTTGTAGAGTTGGGTGCTTTCGGGTAAGGGGACTTGCTTCTCATTGATGCCTGGGGATATTATTGCAGCCAAGGACAGTATCAGCAATGGGTGATGATGGCAGGGAACATGAGGGTGGGAGGGTATGTGAGGGTGGGGAGGACATAGAAGGGTATGTGAGGGTGGGGAGGACATAGAAGGGTATGTGAGGGTGGGGAGGACATAGAAGGGTATGTGAGGGTAGGGAGGACATAGAAGGGTATGTGAGGGTGGGGAGGACATAGAAGGGTATGGGAGGGTGTGGAGAAAATAGAAGGGTATGTAAGGGTGGATAGATCAAAGAAGGGAAGTGTGAGGGTGGGGGGCACATTAACGGGTATGTGAGGGTGGGCGGGAATTATTCTGTAACTTTGATCAGCTGAATTCGTTATTTTCCCCCAGTAACCCATGCTTGTCCTTCGGGGTGACTAACGGGATCGGGTGGACAGGCACGGTATCTTGGTTGATAGCATGTTATCGTATCCCAGTTGCGTAGATCGATACTGCGGATCACTGGATTGTCTGTTCCAGACTCGATGATATACAGACTGCCGTCATATTGCTGGACTGAAAATGGGCTCTAGACCGTGGAGGACAGTCTCCCTGTAACATCACTCATCCCCATCTTCATCCCCTATCCCCAAACTTAACGCTACCCTCGGGGATGTACCCTCGGGGCGGAGCTCTCGCTAGGAACGCACCTGTTGTCCCCCTGTTTCCACCGTTCAATACCTGACCCACTACAAATCATTCTTTCACGGATCACACAGCAACAAGTCTAATGCGAAGTAATTACCTGGATAATTAGATCAGGGGGCATGGTGAATATGTTGCATTGAGCAACGCGACACTGATCTGCCTTAGCTCGCTAGGTCTGGGATTTGTCCACTGTTGTTTCTCAGGAAGGATTGGCTGAGATGTTAATACTGATTTCTTTCGAGTGGTGAATTTAGTAGACTGCGATGTTAAATTGAGCAGATGATGGCCATAGTGAATGCCAAGGGTTTCGTCTATTTATGTGTACAATAAAATAAGTGATAATTTGCGATCAGTGATCTTGAAGCTTTGTGTTTCATGGTGGCTTGGTGCACGATTGACCTTAGAAACCAGTACAATGCCTGTTGGTAATTCGGATATCTTACAGATGAGAGAAAGGTGGTATGTCGGATATCTTACAGATGAGAGAAAGGAGAATGGAGGTGGAAAGAGAGAGAGAGAGAGAGAGAGAGAGAGAGAGAGAGAGAGAGAGAGAGAGAGAGAGAGAGAGAGAGAGAGAGAGAGAGAGAGAGATTTTCTGTGGACAGTTAGTGATAAAAGAGCGGTTGATGTTGTCGTTACTTTCAGTACGAACCTCTATCATCCAGTTGAAACATCTACCGCCTCCTCCTAGGAAGGGCTCATCATTATCATCCAGTTGAAACATCTACCGCCTCCTCCTAAGAAGGGCTCACCACTAAGTCTATCATCCAGTTGAAACATCTACCGCCTCCTCCTAGGAAGGGCTCATCATTATCATCCAGTTGAAACATCTACCGCCGCCTCCTAGGAAGGGCTCACCACTAAGTCTATCATCCAGTTGAAACATCTACCGCCTCCTCCTAGGAAGGGCTCACCACTAAGTCTATCATCCAGTTGAAACATCTACCGCCTCCTCCTAAGAAGGTATAGTCTGTTCCAGCAGCTGGCACGGTAATGGTTTCGGCTTTCTGAGATTCCAAAGGCGTCCTCCCGGTGGACTACCGGTCAGACAATGAATGGCAAATATTATGCTTATCTGCTTTGGCAAATCAAATGGATGCTCCCTTACGACCAATGACTCTTTACGAGAAATAAGAGTGAAGGATAGCTATATAGATAGGGAATTGATATATGTTGGTTGGTTGGTTTGTTGTTTAACGCCACTCTCAGCAATATTCCAGCTATATGACGGCGGTCTGTATATAATCGAGTCTGGACCAGACAATCCAGTGATTAATATCATGAGCATCGATCAACGCAATTGGGATCAATGACATGCATCAACCAAGTCAGCGAGCCTGACCACCCGATCCCGTCAGTCGCCTTTTACGACAAGCATAGTCGCCTTTTACGGCAAGCATGGGATGCTGAAGACCTATTCTACTGATATCTGTACATATACACATAGATATATAGTTTAACACAAAACTCCCGATTAAATAATCAAATCAGGTTACTTAAAAGCTGTAAGCATGTACGGTATCTAGTATAACCGGCTATACTCATATGACAATCAACCGTTATTCATCCGATCGTTGAAGCATTCGCTTCATTTTGAAAACAAACCCATCAGTTATATTTGAAATAATGATTATAATGAGATCATCTTTAACATCTAGTTGTAATATTGAGAACTAATCTGTTACACTGAAGATGAAATACGCATCTTTTCAGGGCTTGTGTGCGTACCATTGACATGATGAGTAGACACAGCTAGTGAAACGTACTACTAAGAGTATTTCAGTACAATGAGACAATATATGGTGACATGAGAATTGAATTCAAACAGAATTAGAATTTAATCATAATAACGAAATAATAGACCAGGTGACCTTTTAACAACGATTTCATTCTTAATCATACATACATTGCCAATGGTTACCAAGATATACATTCTTGATCACATTTTAGGAAGGTATTTAGAATAAAACTCAATCTCATGATACGATGTCTTTGAAACCAATATATTCATTGATAGATGCACGGCAGAAAGTCATGACGTGGTAATGAATAAATAGTCCAGAAATGCGATATCTTCGCGAACAACGACGTACTCTCCGTTCAGGAAGGCGAACAGATTGGCTGCAATGTCGGAATAATGTCACCAGGTATTGCCGCCAGACTTTGAAATAGATAGGGACAAAATGTTGCTTTTTTCCCTTTCAACGGTTGACGTTCAAAGCGTGCGGGAATCTTTGCCTTTGTCAGATAATTTGTCGCTGAGGCCAGATGTAAGCACCTCCTTCCTTTACGATGCCTTCAGTTGAGGTTAACGGCATCATCCAACATCTATATTTCACTCCTCAAAAGCATGACAGGTAACATACACCTTACCCCGCCCCGTCTTTGATGTGACCGCTGAACACAGGTGAGCCACGTGTCTAGCAGCGATGTGTGTCGGTTGAACACTTTTGGACGATCTGATCACTGGAGACATTTGGGCAGATGTTTAAGGGTCAATATTACAGCAAAGCTTTGATATAGTATTACCTTTACATTTTTATTGGATTTCAACGGTTGTTCTTTCGACAGGGGCCGCTTTTCAGTTCCCGATTTCAATTTATTCTGCTCTCCCCTCCCATTTCAAGTTCAATAACGGTATTGGTGGAGCGTGTACGTGTTATTGCTGACGCAGCACTTATGTTGAAGTTTAAATGATCAGTCATAACGCTGAAAATGAGAGGTGGATGATGTTAATATATCCACCCACTATTAAATGCGAATGTCTAACCGTTTAATTTTGCGTTGCAAATATTCCACTCAAAAGAAGTTAAGGATCACCCGATACTTTCACATTAGTATAGTTAATCTGTCATGCCATGATGAACTATAGCAATATTGAAGAATTGGGTGGCCCTTAGCCATGACAAATTAACTATAATATGAAATAAGCGTGGTCCTTAACTTCTTTTGAGCAGTATATGTTTACATAGTTCAGTCTGACATTACGAGGTCGTAGTTAACTTTTTTTTTGTTTTACGGGGGAGGGGTGGGGGGGGGGGATATTTCTACAAGTATTACTTGTCCCCAACTTGATTCAAATCTACGGCACTGCATTACTCTGATCATTTTAAATCACAAGTCTGGGGACTCACCTTACTCATTACTGGTATTAATTATTGCATGACTGTATAATGAATTGATCAAGTACAGTGGAATCTGTCTAAACCGGACTTTGGGACGGAAACTTAAATCCGGTTCAGACGGTGGTTCTGATTTTAGAGATTTTTCCAGGAGTTGCATCCCTTGTTGTCACGTGATGAAAACGTAAGATCGAAGACAATGTTGATTTAAAAGTATACAAGAATCGGTCCTCTGTAGGTACGAGTTTACAAATTAATTGAATGACGTGTCATTTTCAATCCTTTTAAAACAAGATTAAACGGATTAGATAGATTACCGGGACCAAGACACGCATTGATAGTGTTTGTTTTTTGCTGTTTGTCTGTTGTGTAACGCCGCACTCAGCAATATTCCAGCTATATGACGGTGGTCTGTAAATAATCGAGGCTTGACATCATGAGCATCGATCAACGCAATTGGGATACGATGACATGCATCAACCAAGTCAGCGAACCTGACCACCCGACCCCGTTAGTCGACTCTTACGACAAACATGAGTTGCTGAAGGTCTATTCTAACCCAGGCCTTTACGGATGGTGGATGTTATTTTGCCAAATACACTAAGTTCGCTTTGTGCACCCGGGGCCAGGACGTTCTAATGAAACATCCCACGCTCCCATGTCATTTTTTAAAACCCTGCACCTTAATGCAGTCAAACTTACACGCATTCCCCTCATCAAACCAGTTCAATAATTTCATTTCAGTGTTTAGTTTGTCATCATCATAAAATGTATTAACTACTCGGGACCGGATACGTCAGTATAATAGTGGAATGGTGCAATACACATGGTCTTAGCGAAGGAGGGTTTGATGTTGGAAACAATGTTGAGCATGTTGCATTCAGGCCACTATGATAACTACACAACTAAATATACTTCAACACAACTACACAACTAGATATACTTCAACACAACTACACAACTAAATATACTTCTACACAACTAGATATACTTCAACACAACTAAATATACTTCAACACAACTGCAAAACTAAATATACTTCAACACAACTACACATCTAGATATACTTCAACACAACTACACAACTAAATATACTTCAACACAACTGCAAAACTAAATATACTTCTACACAACTACACAACTAAATATACTTCAACACAACTACAAAACTAAATATACTTCAACACAACTACACAACTAGATATACTTCAACACAACTACACAACTAAATATACTTCAACACAACTGCAAAACTAAATATACTTCAACACAACTACACAACTAAATATACTTCAACACAACTACAAAACTAAATATACTTCAACACAACTACACAACTAAATATACTTCAACACAACTACACAACTAAATATACTTCAACACAAGTACACAACTAAATATACTTCAACACAACTACACAACTAAATATACTTCAACACAAGTACACAACTAGATATACTTCAACACAACTACACAACTAAATATACTTCAACACAACTGCAAAACTAAATATACTTCAACACAACTATACAACTAAATATACTTCAACATAACTACACAACTAGATATACTTCAACACAACTACACAACTAAATATACTTCAACACAACTACACAACTAATTATACTTCAACACAACTACACAACTAAATATACTTCAACACAACTAAATATACTTCAACACAACTACACAACTAAATATACTTCAACACAACTACACAACTAAATATACTTCAACACTGTGGTCATTCCAGGTTGCGCCCACCAGCAAAGAATACTTGTTATGAGAGTCTGCTAAAATTGATCGGGTGACGACGCTGATGACCGACACACCTAGTTTCTTGTTTGTAAACCCGGGGTGGAGGAGGTAGCTTGTTGTAAATCAAAGCGGCAAAATACTTCCCATAATCATAGTCTATTGTACGACTATATCATGTGCATGTTTATGAATCACTATAAAATAGTGATGGTATCGGGTGTTCGCGAAAAGGTGAGCGCGTCCTACACACGTCACAAACAACGCATGCAAAGAGTCCTGCGAAATGTGTGTGTGTGTGTATTCAAAGGAATATTGACAAAAGCTTGCAAACGCACGCATGCACACACGCACGCACGCAGAGAGAGAGAGAGAGAGAGAGAGAGAGAGAGAGAGAGAGACTCTATGGGCAGTTAGTGATAAAAGAGCGGTTGATGGTGTCGCCACTTTCACAACGAATTTAACGAGAGATGACAAAAGAGTAACAAATGTATATCTTGGGCCCCTTTACCAGAACAGCATTTGTACTTTCCGAATTGCCGAACGAAAGAACACTTCCGGTTAGGAGGCCAATGATATTTATAACAAAGAAAAATATTGAATTGAAGAAAAATTCTTTGGATATATGTCAAGAATGCTTTACAAAATTCAAAATTCAAGCCTCAATTACGATCTAATTTTATGAAAATAACTCTTGGATTGCAAGCATAATGCTTTCGTCGTCCGTCATTCCACTGAGACCAACAACAATGACTTACACAACATCCAAATCAAAAACTGACCGTTGTTATTTAAAAATATTTCAAAAATGTATTTGAAATGCAAGACATGCCTTCATACTATAGCGCCATTGTTATGAATATAAACACATAATCATAGTAATTAAAGCTTTAATCCAAAAAACAACCTGTAGAGAGTGTCAGTGTACTCTGACCTTAACTCGCAGCTGTCGGCGAGGTCGTTCAATGCCAAAGACCATATGCAATGTGTTTCCGTACACTCTTCTATCAACAAACACTCCAGGAACCTGACTCGCAGTGTTCTAAAGAAGGGGTTAGCTGGCGGGTCCCTGCATTGTGGGTAGATATACACAATGTGCTGATTCGGCAAGAAGTAAACGTTAGTCTATGAATATAATTACCTAAGGCTGGGGTGGCTGATATTGCATCAAGCTTTCTCCGACAAGTCAGGGGTATTTGTTGACTTGGGTACGTTACATACCGCAGTGTTTTGGTCTCTATGGTGGAGGAAACATTTAGGGGTTTCTCCTGTTCCCTGTGCCGCATGGTTCAGAGGCACAGGGTTCACGACAGGCTCAAAGTACAGAGTAGCATTATCCGATGTAATCACGATCTATCACGAACCGACGTATCGGGTGGCTGCAACATTTTCCTGTCGGTATGGAGATGGAGGTGAAGTGAATGTTGTTTTGCGGCAGTCAGCAGTATTACTGCACATTTCAACAACCTGTTAATGATCGGGGACGGTTGGGTAGCCGAAGACGTGGGTTCGATTTCTCGCATGGGTACAACGTGTGAAGCCCATTTCTGGTGTCCACCGGGTTATTGCAGGAACAATATTATTGCTCAAAGCGGCTTGAAATGAACTGTAAATGATCGAGTCTGGACCAGGCAGTCCATTGAATGCTAGCATGAGAGAAGATCCTACCGTCGGTGTTGAATGAAACACAATCGTAAATTTCTGTGATGTTTTCAGTTTTTTTCAGCAATATCACACCAGAAATGGGCTTCACACTTTGTACCATTGTTGGGAATAGAACCCGATCTTTCGTCGTGACGAGCGAACGCTTTAACCACTAGGCATACCGTCTGCCTCTGACATATTGTAATCACTGACTTCTCACGAGTCAGTTCTCACAGGCAGTGCTCACAGGCAGGTCTCACAGGCAGTTCTCACAGGCAGTTCTCACAGGCTGTTCTAACAGGCAGGTCTCACAGGCAGTTCTAACAGGCAGCTTGAGAGCAGGTCTCACAGGCAGTGCCCACAGGCAGGTCTCACAGGCAGTGCTCACAGGCAGGTCTCACAGGCAGTGCTCACAGGCAGGTCTCACAGGCAGTGCTCACAGGCAGGTCTCACAGGCAGTTCTCACGGGCAGCTCTCACAGGCAGTGCTCACATGCAGTTATCACAGACAGCACGGGGTACCGGGGACTTATTCTGGCGGGATATCCTCGTGAATGTACAGTGCGATAGTGGGTCAGGTTGGTCGTTGTTGTAGTCCTAAATGGATGTGTTAACAGTATTTCAGTTACATCACAACGTATTGGCATATTCTGGAAGGAAAGACCATTGAACTACAGGTGGTAGATGGCGAAATCAACCAGTGCGGTTTTAGCTCTATTTTTGAGGTTAATGTTAGATTCGAACCCACGATCACCGGATCCTGGCAGCTAAGGGACGTAACTATAAGGATGAGGAAGGCACTGTTGGTGAGCCGTGACACTACATGCGTGGGTGCTGACCGACAGAGGGGCACTAATTGGTTCTAATCCTGGATTCAAACGCATGACTAGGTGAGGGACATAACCCAGTATGCCACCCATCGATCGTAAAGAAGCTGATATGGTTCCTTCGCGTCTTGGTAGTTACATCTACTTCTAAATGAATCATTGAGCTGAAAGGGCGGCCCATTGACGCAGGAGCGCGGGCAAAGACCAGTCAGCAATATTCCAGTTCTCACGGCGCCTTTGAAACAATAGCCAATGAATGACAACACGAAGGAAAGGTCATCGTACCAAGGTCAGTATCACAATCTGATGTTCATCGCATCAGCCTCTGTTTGATCATCTCGACAACTTCTTCATTTTGGGCAGACCGCCTCCGTGGTCTAGCGGTAGAGCGTCCGCCCGGAGAGCGGAAGGTCCGGGTTTGGATCCCCGGCCACGTCTGACCAAAAGACGTTAATAGATGGTACTTGTTGTTACCCTGTCTGGCGCTCGGCATTAAGGGGCTAAAACAAGCACTGGTCGGCTCGGAGTCAGTATACTGTGTCTGAGTGGGGTATTCATGTAAACTGCGGCATGGTATCTCAGTGATCTAGCACTAAAAGTCGGCATCAGTCCGGACTAGTACAAGCAGCCACACAAACACACACACGTACATGCACGTCGCTATATAAGTGCGATAATCTTGGACGCGACGTTAAACCCCATTTAACCTCACCTCACCTCATTTTGGGCAACATAGAGGTAGTCAGTAAAAGGGTGTAATATTATTAACATCATTAACATGATTACCATCAGATCCTTTCACTCTGATACCGTACCTCTGATACACATCTGATGACACTTGACCGCCTCCGTGGTCTAGTGGTAGAGCGTCCGCCCGGAGAGCGGAATGTCCGGGGTACCAAAAGACGTTAAAAGATGGTACTTGTTGTTACCCTGTCTCGGCATAAGGGGGCTAAGACAAGGACTGGTCGGCTCGGAATTCAGTATACGGTGTCTGAGTGGGGTATTCATGTTAAACTGCGGCATGGTGTCCCAGTGGACTAGCACCATAAAATCGGCGTTAGTCCCGATTAGTACAAGCACCCCACCCACCACCCCACCCCAAACCCCCACCACTACCACCATTGAGATTCTAAATGGTTGGTGGGAAGGTTAGTGAATGAGTTCGTTGACAGGTGACTGTGAGTTGGTCGATAAGTGAGTGAGTGAGTTGGTAGATATATGAGTGCGTGAATTGGTAGATGTGTGAATGATTAAGTTTGTAGGTAGGTAGGTGAGTGAGTGTGTTAGTCACTAAATGAGTCAGTGAGTGAGAGAATGAGCGAGTTTGACGCCGTATTGTACGTAATAACGGGTGACTGATACGTTCACACACAAACACAACCGGAGGTCGGTGAAATCTCTGTATAATGACAGTTCTCTTCAAATAACAGCATTCGAGGAAATCCCAGAGGCAATTACCCTCCCGGGGCACCCAGGTCTTGATATCTACACTGGCAAGAATAATAGATCTCAGCAACAGCGTACAACGTTTAGACGTCCTTTAACGAGCGTCTCCGCCGCTGGTAGATGCACATTGTCTCCTGTCCGGGAGACCGACAATGTATCCTTCAAGAATTCTTATAAATAAACATATAACGTGTTGTAACTGAGACTTAATTTATTCGACCACCCTGTTATGATTGTCGTGGCTGATGCGATCGTGACGTCAGGGTCACGTGACCCGCTCCACTTTCTTCATCAGTAGCTCAAAGACCTCGGTGGTCTAAACTGCCGGGTAAAAGAAAGTATACACCCATGGTGGCTAAAATGAATCAAACAAGACATGGTTAGTCGTTGGTGGTGTATTTAATAGGGGTAACATAGAAGTGTGGTGTGTGGTACCCAGGAGGTGAATTGATAAACGAAGCTTGAAAAATACATCAAAATATATAGAATAAATAAGACAGAATTGAAAGTGTGGATGCTGGAGAAGAGACATAATTTATTTGGACCTTTCCGAGAGGAGACCTTTTTTCTAGCCAGGCTGTAGAATTGTAGAATGACCTCAACCTTCGCGGTAGGTTCTGCGCGAAAGGCAGGGTCAGTGAGTTGAGTGTAACATCGCTTTGAGTGAGTGAGTGAGTATGGTTTTACGCCGCTTTTAGCAATATTCCAACATCACGGCGGGGGACACCAGAAATGGGCTTCACATATTGTACCAATGTCGGGAATCGAACCCGGGTCTTCAGCTTGACGAGCGAACGCTTTAACCACTAGGCTACCCGACCGCCCCAACACCGCTTTGAACATTATTTCAGGTACGTCAGCAGTGAAGCCCGAAGTGATGCTGTATACCACTTTGGTTAACTCGACGAGCGCGGGTGTGGTGCAATATCTTTTATGCCAAGATCTTTTACACCGATGCGATACCTCACTGCGTGAAGGTCTGAGGACACTTGCATCGGAGGTCAAGGCAGGTGTACCCTTAGCCTAAGTTGACTGAATAATCTAAATGAAGGCTGCGAAGGTTCTTGAGCCAAACTGCTGTCAGGATTCTAGATCGATTCGTCTTAATTTTTAACCTCGATTCGGACATTTCGATTTTCACAAATAAAACCCCACACAATACACAAATATTGCTTTCACTGTACTCCCGTTTTGGGTGTAGCTGCCATGGAGCTCAGAAACGACAGGATGTATGAAATATCCACAATATAATGACGCCACCATACTCTGGTACTTTTAGTATGTTTTCGAGATACAGAAATCAGAAATGCGGGTTTGAATGCTTCGATCACTCGTACAAAGGATTTAGAAGCCTCGACGCTGATTGGCTGATTAGAAAGTTCACGCGACCTCCAATGGATGGAGGTGTCATCATATCTTCACGCAGAGAGGCATCGTGTCTGAGTAAAACGCATTATGTTTATGAGATATTGTAAGGCACTGACAAATCTAGAATTATAATCATGACGAATGTGAGATTCGAACTCAAGATCACAGGGATCTGGCATGCATAAGGGACGCAACTCTGTACAACGAAAAGTGGCTCCCTTGATGACAGTGTCACCAATATCTAATTACAGTGTTACCCATTTTTAATGTTCGCAACCTCGGCACAATTTCAAGAGTGTCAACCTGGAGAAGACCATACAGCCTAGCTCTCTTTAATCTCATCTGACTACACAGTGAGTGAGTGAGTGAGTGAGTGAGTGAAAGGTGTTTTGTGCCGTAATCCGAAATCTCCCCGGCCTTGTCAAACCGGCACTTTATACCGTTTGATCCGACTAGGATCAGTCAAACCAGAGTGGTTGACGAATGTAGTGAAATAGTCGTTACATACAACCTGGCCCTGGTTCACAGAGCGAGCTCAGCCATACGACTCTCGGTACTCTTATACTGTAACACTGGCTGCAGAATGTGTATGTTGACGTATAGTTATTTGTTTGTCGTAGCAGTAATGTACCCTGTGAATATGGACAGTCGACCATGTCCACAGAGAGAATTTAGCGCTACGACTGAAGAGGGTCCACATCAAGAGATAGGATTTCTGTCGTAACTCTTGGATGCCTTATTAAAACTTGACCTTATCCACAGAGAGAATTTAGTGCTACGACTGAAGAAAGTCTATATTAAGATGTAGTATTCTGTCGTAGCTCTTGGATGCCTATTAAACTTGACCTTGTCCACAGAGAGAATTTAGCGCTACGACTGAAGAAGGTCCACATCAAGAGATAGGATTTCTGTCGTAACTCTTGGATGCCTATTAAAACTTGACCTTGTCCACAGAGAGAATTTGGCGCTACGACAGAAGAAAGTCTATAATAAGATATAGTATCCTGTCGTAGCTCTTGGATGCCTTATTAAAACTTGACCTTGTCCACAGAGAGAATTTAGCGCTACGACTGAAGACAGTCTATATTAAGATATAATATTAATAGTATTCTGTCGTAGCTCTTTGATGCCTTAATAAAACTTGACCTTGTTCACAGAGCGAACTTAGCGCTACGACTGAAGAAAATCTGTGTTGAGGTACTGTATTTGAGTCATCCCACTAAGACACCTTGTTAAACGGGACACTCGACCCTTCCCACTGCACGGGCTTGGGGCAGAAGCGTCTGATGCAGTTACCTTGTTGCGACATTAGTGCCTATACCGGTCTGAGGACCGTGGCCAAAGTCTCGACCGAGGATGGTCATCTATTGATGTCATCATTAAAGGTCAGAAGACGCTCTTGATGTCCCTTATCTACGTAGTGACCAGGCAGCTTGACCAACCGATCTTAATGAGGTCACGAAGCAACTACCGAACTTCACGGGCATGCCGGGGATCACCTAGCCTTGCTCCAAGGCTATACTGAATGGTAGGTTCATGGGTGTATAGTAATACTATCCTCATAATAGGCAAGTCTAGATAAACACGGTCTGAGGACGCCAGTCTCTTATTTCTAAAATCTACAAATTCTGCTTTAAACGAATACTTCTTGCCTTAGAGTCTTGTGCAAGTCTAGGGGTCACTCAGTCTTGGAATATACCGAAATGCTGTGTTTAAGAATCACGACAGTCGTAGTTCAAAGATCGCTTTGGATATGTGCGTGCGTGCATGCGTACAAGTGTGCATGTCTGCGCGTGTGTGTGTACATAGATGTAGCTGCAAATAATCCAATATGGTGGACCAGCCAATCCAGTGGTTGATATTATGAAGAGCAACTCCATTGGGGTACAGTCAATCTCATTAAAACCTAATATTTCGTTTCGATACGTTTCGTTCACATAGCCTGGCAACACATTAACCAACCCATTAAATCTTCTCTAACGACCAGCATAGGTTACCAGGGACGAATTCTAACCCGGAACCATGACGCGTTTAGAGTAAACTTAATGATGCAGCATGTTCTGGGTACTAAATATAACGGAACCAATCTGCAAGAGTTATTTTCTATCGTTACGAGTGTGGTGCCAATCTTTAGGCCCCTTCTCCAGTATTTGAACACTGACTTAAGACCGTCGTTGTGCTGAGACCGCTTTGTGAAGCAGGACCCTGTACTCTACAACTCTCACAACGCGAATTTCAGAAGGTTCAATTACACTAAATACCCAGATTACACTGCATAATTCAGTTTAATCCCAGAAAGGACAAAAGGCTCCCACGTAGTTTTGTTTAATACGCAGCACTAAAACAAAACACAATTCATTTTCGCACGTTGTCAGGACGAAAAATAACACTGACATTTTTTGTTGAGAAATGCTTTTCATTGTACGGGTTTTATGATCTTGTTGCGTCGCTTGCTCTCTCGTCCATCCAAGACAGGCAACCAGTGCATCCGGGTTTGTTTACATCGGTAACGCTATACCTGTGTTAGCGGGGCTGTTCAGGTGTAAGAAATTTGTCGCTGTTTTGTTACGGGGAACGTAAATGTCAGTTTGATACATGTGCGTGGGGGATCTACCTCGTGTGATGACTATTAACATCAGATTTTGTGAAAGAGCAAGATGCTGGCGATCGTGTATTAACCCAATGATCAGGAGATAGCTGTGATAGCACAGGTTACGACGAAGGTATAGCTGTGTATTGAAGTGGTCGGGTTTCGACCCCTGAAGATCCAGGGTAGAATAGGTCTTCAGCATCCCATGCTTGTCGTAAAAGGCGAGTATGCTTGTCGTAAAAGGCGACTAACGGGATCGGGTGGTCAGACTCAATATAGTCTACATACAATAAAGATTGATTGACTCGCTGACTTGGTTGATGCATTTCATCGATCCCAATTGCTTGGAACGATGTTAATCACTGGATTGTCTGGTCCAGACCGCCATCATATAGATGGAATATTGCTGTGTGCGGCGTAAAACAACAAACCAAACCAGTTGGGTATAACGCCGCTTTTAACAGTACTACAGTTATGTCGCGGTGTGTCAGCTTAATGTGTGAGGAAAGCCCGAAGTGATGCCGGTTTCAGACGGTTACCTCTTCGGTGAAACTCACGAGCACGGATATGGTGCTGACAAACCTAGAAACATAATTGGGGCGAACCGGGATTCGAACCACAATCATGGGTTTCTAATGTGCCCAAGGGGCTCTGCACAGCGAATCGCGGCGCCTAAGACGACGGGGCCATCCGTACCACCATGTATTGAAGTGTAAAACAATACAAGGATTACTGATGTGTCAAACACAACATATACGTATTATCATTTTACAGATGGTTTAGTAATTGCCAGCAGATTAGAACAAATAAAAAACGATAACGCCTTATTCGTATCTCCGTCACAATACAAATCCAAAGGTAGAAACAAGATTCTGCAACATGGCTTGTTTGATCCTGACCTGATTATTTAAAAAGACATTATATAGTAACTGCAAAACAAAGTATACACCCAGTCATGATGATGGCTAAAAATTAAAAAAACAAACAAGAAATGGCTATTCGATGGTGATGTATTTGATACTGGTATCATGGTTGTATTTTTTACCTTAAGGTTGCAGTGATTCGGCGACTGTTTTCTGCCTAGTAACGTTTTCATGCGTTTGTGAATTGTTGGTCAACTCCGATTTTAAAGTGTATACTTTTTTTGTCCGGTAGTTTAGTGTGTTGTATGGCCAGTTTAAACATTCTTGTTTCTTATGATATGTATTTTCAAAACTGTCTAGGTCGGGAGGGAGGGAGGATGAGTTTTTAAAAATTCTTCATTAGGTTAGAAATATATAACGTACCCCTTGACCTCTTAGCCACTCCCTACCGCTTGAAACATGAAGAAATGACCCAACACCATGGTGACAACGACATTGTTCTGTGTATCTGACACACTATATATAACAGGGTGTGTACAAAAAATCGAATCTGGCTCAAAATGAAATGTGAGCTGAAAATATCGTTTCCTGAAAGCGCTGAAAATATATAAAATATTATTAGGGATGGGAAAGAGGTGAAAGGTGGGTGGCTACAAGAAACCCAATATATCATTTTATATACAAACTTAACATAACTGGACAATTGCTGACTGCGCTTTACAACATTCACAGACACATACGTTGTCACAAAGGCTACAGCCAAACTGTCCATGTATACGTAGTCGTCACCACCTCCTGACATTGTACATAGACCTGTTTATTGAGAAATTCATGATAAGGCTGGACCAATCTTATTAGATTTCGTTTTACGGATTTCCCGACCAATATGCCAAGTCGCAGAAACATCAAGGTCACAAGTGAACAAGAAACAGATAGTTGATAAAATATGTTACATATTATTTTGGATTAAAATTAAAGCAAAAAAAACCCACCAAAACAATATGTTAAAATAAGCATATTTTCAATCCAAATCCAAAATAACACTTAGTATATACTCCCGTGGGTAAGAATATAGGCCCCTGCGGTCGTAGGAGGTGACAAATGGTCAGGCTTGTTGTTTGCGTGCCATCGTATCTCATTGATCGATGCTCATGATGTCAATCACGGTATTTTCTGGTCCAGATTCGATTATTTACAGACCGCCGGCATGTACCTGCCATATTGCTGAGCGCGGCATTAAACATCCTCTATATCTCGAAAGGTCGCATTTCTGGGAAAAAAACCACACTTAACTACACTCGAAATGCGAGCCCATGAGATATAGAGGATGGGCATAAAACAACAAACAAACAAACAAACAAACAAACAAAAGCTGGTGACTTAGTGTGATCCAGGTATATCCACGGATAAGAATGAGAATTCATGATCAGTTAATGTTTAACCCTTCAATGTTAACGCAAGTAAACCATTGGTAAAACATTCAAAGTCTGAATTGCTGTATGTTATTAACGTTTTAAAAGGTATTTGATCCATCGTTTAATTGATTTTAATGCATCTATACACATGCCACCATGCACAGCGAGTGCTGTAGTGCGGCACTTGACATGAACCAGTTCAACAAGACAATGTACACACTGTTGTAAGTGAACACATTTCTAGACTTCGTTGTTTTTTTGTATATACACATGCATTAAAATTACCATGTCGACGTGCTTGAAGTTCAGTTTAACCCGGGCAGAGACACTGAAGGTGCGACACCTGGGCCGCATTCAGCGCTGACCGCAGGCGGAGATCCACCTGTCACCCTACAGCTTACCTTCCTTCTTTGGGCGACTTCTAGGTGAGGTGAGGTGAAATGGGGTTTAACGTCGCGTCCAATATTATTGCACTTACATTGCGACGTGCATGCACGTGTGTGTGTGGCTGCTTGTACTAGTCTGGACTGATGGCGGTTTATAGCGCTAGCCCACTGAGATACCATGCTGCAGTTTAACATGGTCACGTGGTCAAGAGCGGAATAAAACTATATCTCAGTGAGAATTCCTTGTCCCTTGTCTGCTAATATAGAGATTGTGAGGCTGTCTGTGACATGGGCGACAGTTAGAAGTCAATGTTAAAGTATTGGAGTTGCATGCGGTCGCCTTAGCGCTAAGATCGCTTTGCGCAAGTGTGTCTTGTAACCTAGCACTAAGACGACCCATGCGTTAAAAGTAAAGTTGACTTACGATAGCCCTTGACCGCCTCCGTGGTCTAGTGGAAGAGCGTCCGCCCGAGAGTGGAAGGTCCGGGGTTCGATCCCCAGCCGCGTCATACCAAAAGACGTAAAAAGACGATACTTGTTGTTATCCTGTCGGACTGGTCGGAGTTAGTATACTGTGTCTGAGTGGGGTATTCATGTTATACTGTGGCATGGTATCTCAGCGGGCTAGCGCTATAAATCGGTATCAGTCCGGACTAGTACAAGCAGCCACACACGCGCATTTACGTCGCTATATAAGTACAATAATCTTGGACGCGACGTTAAACCCCATTTCACCTCACGATAGCCCTCTGACAGCTTTTTACGATGGATCCGAACAATATGCTAGATTCTTATTGCGGTTAACCATTACCTCGAGTGCGATAAAGAATAACAACCGTTACACGAGTTTAGGAGAATGTACGTGCTGAAAGCAATGCAAATGATTACGTTATCTGTGATAGTGGTAGGCGAACTCTCATTCCGTAATCCAGTTATCCGACTTTTTACACTCAGAGTCTTCATGGCTCGACTTTGGTCAGAGGTCAATTGAATAGTCACATTTACACCTTAAGTAGGTGACATAAAACGGCCTGTCAAGTAGGGAGATTAAATCAAGGCATACATATGTAATCTGTACACATCTGTAAACCCTTCATAGACCAAACTAAGAAAAAAATAAAAAAATGATTCGAATAGATTTGAAAACAGATTGACATTTGAAAACATGTTAGAATATTCAGAAACAATGGGTCTCGTTATTTCAAGTTTATTACATCGCTTTATATGATATAACCCCAGTGTATCCTTATGTGGTTTAAGATGATAATTATAATTTAATGGTCCTTGCAGCATCAGCACCACTTATATTGTACTCCTCTTGTCTCGAGGTGAAGCCCCGTTAATCCGGATGCTCGAATTCCTTGTGAAATCGAAATCGAGATTTCCGGATTATCGAATCACGTATGGATCAAAGTTCCCTTGTATATGGAGACGTTCCAGAGCAGTATTTGTCCGGAATCTTAGGGTTCTCTATTGGCGGGGTCTAGACCAGCGAGGTCAGTGTATTCGATGGTCCTTTTGAGTTAAGATTTTCGTGTATATGAAAGTATATGTATAAATCATACACACGTACGTATAATGTAAGTATGACTTTTCGCAATGCATGCTTGTCTTGCACGTCACGCCTGCCTCTATCACTATGTTGAATTATTGGCCTCCGTGGTCTAATGGTAGAGCGGTCCGGTGTTCGATGCCCGGCCGCGTCATACCAAAAGACGTTAAAAGTTGGTACTTCTTATTACCCTGTCTGGCGCTCGGCATTAAGGGGCTAAAACAAGGACTGGTCGGCTCGGAGTCAGTATACTGTGTCTGGGTGAGGTATTCATGTTAAACTGAGACATGGTATCTCAGTGAGCTAGCACTATAAATCGGTATCAGTCCGGACTAGTACAAGCAGACGCACACACACACACACACACACACACACACACACACACACACACACACACACACACACACACACACACACACACACACACACACACACATACGCGTGCATGCACGTCGCTATATAAGTGCAATAATCTTGGACGTGACGTTAAACCACATTTCACCTCACCTCACCTATAACTAACGGCATTGTTTCAGTATTAACACAGGTAAATATACGCGTATGGCGACTATGTTTGTTGTAAGAGGCGACAAACGGCACCGGGATCCTCACTGAGATTGTCTGGTCCAAACAGATTGCTGAGTGCGGGTTTAAACAAAAAACAAACAGATCACATTACTGGAATATTTCTGCGCGACGCTAAACAACAAACAAACGAAACCTCATTAAGTTTTATACAGGTACAGCTTAGTCTGTATTTGCCAAGATGTTCTTTAACAAAGTATACAATTGCATCTTGTTTATATGTCATGATAGAAGGTCATAAAAGGGGTATATCTACGATGTATTGATGTATTGATTCGAATATAACAATTTTGTTAAGCGTTCGCTCGTCACGAGGAAGACCCGGGTTCGATGCCCCACATGGGTACAATGTGTGAAGACCATTTCTGGTGTCCCCCGCCGTGATATTGCTGTTATAGTGCTAAAAACGGCGTAAAACCATACTCATTCACTCACTGTCATACGTTCAGCATTGAGAGTGGTCGTAACGAAACTATTAGTAGATGTTTAAGCTCTATTGAAAACAGTAAAAAAGGACACTATCTTCGGGTTGAAATATTTTCCCAAATTAATAATTTATTATTTACTGATGTTATTTGGTTACATTAAATGCGTGCAAAACATACGCGCATATTTTAAGACAGATAAAAGAAACCACATAACATAATACATAAACTGTCGCGCAAAAGAAAGTATACACTTGAAAATTGGATTTGACCAAAAATGACAAACGTTGATATTCTGAAAACAGTGGCCGAAGGGTTAGGGTTAACCTAACCTGAAACACCACAAACTTAAGGTCCAAATACAATACCGACATCAAATAAACATTTATTGTTTGTTTCAATAATTATTATAACCACCATCAAACATAGATGTATTTTTTCTTTCGCCCGGCAGATTATAAAAAAAAGGTCATTTCTCAATGTAATGGAAGGTGCTCAAGCTATATTCTGGCAATTATAATGCTATGATTTAAGATGAAGGATCTGTACGTGTCTTTTTGAACAAACTTTGACTGACTGTCTGACACAGTTTCCATGGGTTTCCGCAGTCGTTACCAAAACAGTTTTTACCAAACACCTTAGTTACAGGTTAAACGACACTGCCGTGCAATGTGTATTTAAAGACCCTCTCACAGAAACACAACACCAATAAACGGGTTAATAAAATCAAATTCCGGGCAATGACACGCATTGACCAGTCCAGCGTGCCTACCAACACGGCTACCGTGAGTCACACACCTGTTAATTTCATGGGACGCTACAGGTGGTTTAATAAGAAAACCAACACAGAGTTGAAATAGGGCGTATATAGGCAGTTACGTGTTAGATGGCCGTTGAAGGTAATATAGCGCTAATATACACCATGGTCAGTGGCGATGGTCATTATTGGGTCTGTGTAAACAGCGTGACCACTCACAGGACAGTTGACATGTAAATATATTGAATTTTACATGTAAACTATGTGTTTTAAGACATATGTTACTGTTTTGTGTCTTATTTAATACGAGTATATACAGTGAATGTACTCAGGCAAGTATTCATGTAGTTATTTATTGCTGTAACGTGCTGCAGTGACATTTTCACGTAACGTTTAAGTTCTTCCTGCATGACGTTACGACGTAACGTTTCAGTTCATCTGTTTGATTTTTAGTGAGTGAGTTAGCATGTTTTTTCGCCGCTTTTAGCAATATTCAAGCAATATATTATACCCAAGTCGGGAATTGAACCCGGGTCTTTGGCGTGACGAGCGAACGCTTTAACCACCAGGCTACCCGACCGCCCCCGTATGATTTTTAACGCATCGATTCAGTTCTTCATTCATGACGTTTCGACGTGACATTTAAGTTCTTCATGCATGACGTTTCAGTTCTTCATGCATAACGTTTGGACTCAAACTTTCAGTTCTTCATGCATAACGTTTTGACGTAAACTTTCAGTTCGTTGTGCATGACGTTTGGACGTAAACATTTTAGTTCTTCATGCATAACGTTTTGACGTAAACTTTCAGTTCGTTGTGCATGACGTTTGGACGTAAACTTTCAGTTCTTCATGCATAACGTTTTGACGTAAACTTTCAGTTCGTTGTGCATGACGTTTGGACGTAAACTTTCAGTTCTTCATTCATAACGTTTTGACGTAAACTTTCAGTTCGTTGTGCATAACGTTTTGACGTAAACTTTCAGTTCGTTGTGCATGACGTTTGGACGTACACTTTCAGTTCTTCATGCATAACGTTTCAACGTACACTTTCAGTTCTTTCATATTCTTTTCGTTCCCAACCGTTGTATAGCTGGAATAGTGATAAAACGGCGAAGAACCAATTCACTCACACGATACCATTTTGATTCTACCAATCTGTTCTACAGCGATATCACTTAATTTCTTGACATGATATATGAGTCGAGATAAATCCAAGAATATAAATTGGGACTTACAATTTCATTTATGAGAGAAAAAAACCCATGGAAACATAATGTCATATCTACCTTCAGGTACATAATTTGCTACAATACTTACAAAAACCCATCAATTATAATCCTAGATTATTGCCGTTCGTTTGAAAATTTAGGTCTCCAATACTTGAATAAACGCACATACGTAAATATCATTCCTTATAGTTGCTATCTGCACACTTGGAGACCTCAAAATGTCTCTGTAAAACTGCCTACAGCGTGAACATTTCGGAAATATTTAATTATCAGCGCCATGGCCAGAAGGATTCTCTATCAGGGGTCAAGGTATCAAACAAGTGTGTACTTGCAGTATAGTGTTTAAGCCTAAAGGTTGCGTAACATGGCAATTGCTTCGTTTGTCGGGTATGAGATGTGATGGCGTCCAGGCACAAGGTCGCAGTGTTCCAGAAAGGCATCCTTGACGAAACATTCTACATGACGAAGTGACCTCTGATGTCGTGGTCACTACACGACACTGCGTGAACGGTTAGTCCAAACACACACCCTCCCTATAAAGAGCTTGCTAATTTTACATAATTATTTGCCGTGTGATCATATAAAGTTTAATTAGCGTGGACGAACGCGACTGGAGGAAGAATGCCTCATTGTCGTACACCACTGTGGAACAAAGCTTCCCTTCTTCGCTCGCGAATATCGAATGTCGAGTCGGGTGGTCAAGCGTTCTAAGACACGATTTTCGAATTATGGGGGTGCACGTTCATTAAGGGGAGACAGTGGGCCCAGTTTTGTTACTCGACGGTCTGAAGAGGGCACTTGAAAATAGCAACAGAGGAAATTATGCGTGTGATGGCTTCTATTGAACCTCGGTGTGTTGTCCCGGTTCGCCTTCTGTTTGCTCGGCATTGAAGAACGCTGGCCAGGGTGACGAACAAACTGCCGTCTGTCCTGCTAATAAAATGACCGAGCACAGTCCACGGACATGACAAGGGTCAGTTTTTATTTTCATAGTGAAATGTATCCGTAAATGTCAAACACTAGAGACGCTACACTACGGGATACAGGTGGGAGCAGTTAATTACGATCGGATTAAATCTTTTGTACATGTTCTTGTAACAAGCCCAGGTTGGGATCAGAATGTCCAAATCTTTGAAGACGTCGTGGCCAGATGAAACATCGCCATTGGCCACCATGGCTTTGTTTCAACACAAAGCTTTTTTATGAAATGTTCACGTCGTTGGCACATGCCTCAAAGTAACCGCCAAGCTAGAAAGTAAACATAGCAAATAATAAACGATTTGGATAATGGGGTTTTCTGCTGTTGGTGGCGGTATTGACCGTAGATTGAAAGCCTTGAATTGTCGGCGGTCAGCACTTTGAGATGACGAGTGATATCACTGTTATTTAAAAACGCACTTGAGGCCTATTGCAATATCAAATAAAGTGGGAACGTTCTATGTTCGTGTACAGAGTGGTATTTATACCTTTGGAATTAGTCTACCAGCTTTATTTGCTTAGCCGCTTCAGAAGTAATATCTGGCTCTAGAATGCTAACTTATTCACACGTCGGTACACACTATTGTTGACTGGTGTTTATTAAGTGCCCGTCAGATGAAGACACAGTAATAACATGCGGCATTATTGAACGGTGTAAACTTGTGGAGGGTGCATATAGGCATACATGGCATCAACTACAGCTCTACTACAGATCTACTACAGATGCATGTATGCGTGAAGAGATTGTTTGTGGTATGACAATGCAGTGGAGGGACACATGAGTAATGTGAAGCTGAGTGGAACATTAAATATAATATATTCCAGTTATTGCGATTTTGTACGGGTCTATACACGGACCTAAATAATTATTTAGGTCCGTGGTATATATTCAAACGTATATAAGTATAGTGAGTGAGTGTGGTTTTACGCCGCTGTTAGCAATATTCCAGCACTATCACGGCGGGGGACACCAGAAATGGGCCTCACATATAATACCCATGTGGGGAATCGAACATGTGTCTTTGGCGTGACGAGCGAACGCTTTAACCACTGGGCTACCCGACCGCCCTATTAGTATAGAGTACATTCTGTCACTGCACTACGTATATAGTAATATATAAGTATTAGATGGGTAGATCAATCAGTCGTACTTAATCATACTTAATCACAGTATCCTATGACGTATATTTATATTCATAAATACAGACAAATGCACATGGAAATGAGTGAGTGAGTGAGTTGATTGGGCTTAACGTCGCTCTGAACAGTATTGGAGTTTTTCACATTGTGTCAGTTTGATGTGGGAGTCAAGCTCAAAGCAGTGCATGCCTCGACGTTTACCACTTTGGTGAAACCTACGAACCCACGTGTGAGTATGACGAACCTAGAAACATAATGAGGGTGACCCGGGATTCGAACTCACAAGAACCGGTTTCTGGCACAACTAATGGAGAGGACCTTTTTGATTTTTCGAACAATTTCACTATACGAAACATAAAAAATAGCAATGGTTTTGGAATAATTATCACAGAAATTTATTTTTTTTAAATGGAAATAATTCAGGAAAAGATTTGTGCTTTTTAATTGTTATTTTTGTTGCTACTAAATTATTTACTTTTTATACGTCAACATGATGAGTATTAAGTCTTTGAATGGCAATTAGACGTGATACACGTAAGAGAGAGTATTTATAGATGGCAAATTAATTTGTAGAACACAACGTTTCGGAGTATATGCTTACTTCTTCATCGACCACATGAAGAAGTATGTGGACTAGTTCCGCGCAAAATGTCTGACTGGCAAATTGGATTCAAGCCGATTAAATAAAATCATATATCTGCTACGCTAAATTTCGTAAGTTACATAAATCTAATTTCTCAATGTCATACGGGACATTCATTAAAACGTCTACACCTAAACAGTAAGTGGGTACTAGAAAGTGGATATGGTCGTCCTTTAAGGATCAACGTTGTCGTTACGAGATCCCATGACCCACATGTTCTGACACAATTCCTGAAACAGATGCAGCTTGTCCTGCTTGGATCTACCCAACAGCCGAGGCACGTTAAGCGTTTGTATCGAAATGTGTGCACGTTAAGATTATCTCGATCCCCCGAAAAGCCCGGATAGCTATAAACATGGCCGTATTCCACTCGTGAAGGTTGACTCTTCCGCTACCGGTGTTAAGAACAAGGATGTTTCACTGGCGAGCAGTCGAGCAGACGATCAGACCCGGCGACCCTACCTGGCCCTGTCGTCTGCTCGGATAATTAGCGGGAAATTTGATGTCAGAGAGCAAGGTCAACGCGTGCATTTCAGCAAAGCAACATTGTACAAGTGTACTTGACTGAATTGCACAAGAAGCTACTAGAAAGGTCGTTTGTTTGATGCCGTGATTAGGATTTTTGTCGAACCAAAGTATATTGTTAAATTGTCTTGACTTTTCATATTACGGAACAAAAACTGCCGGCAAAAGAAATTAAACACTTGCAAACTGGATTTGACCCCCCCAAAAATACAAACGTTATCAAAACGTTACTAGGTTAAACACAGACGCCGAAACACTGCAAACTGAACTCCCAAAACACAACTATGATACAGTAGACTGCGATTATAAGGAACTCGAGGGGGCCACTAATTTTAGTTCGTAATAACCGTAGTTCGTTATAAGCATACATACAGCATATATACAACAAATGGTCTGGACTACAAATAAGTTCGTTAAATCCGTCAGTTCGTTATAAGCGTGTTCGTTATAAACGTAGTTCACTGTACCTGTATCAAATGCATCACTGAATAACCATTTCGTGTTTGTTTCATTTTTAGCCACCACCAAACATGGGTGCATACTTTGTTTTACCTAGCAGTTTACATGTTATCAAAGACCAGTGAAGATTCGGGTTAGAATTGGTCTTCAGCAACCCATGCTTGTCGTAAGAGACGACTATCGGGATCGGGTGGTCAGGCTCGCTGTCTTGGTTGATGCATGTCATCGCATCCAAAATGCATGGATCGATGCTCATGATGTCAATCACTGGATTGTCTTGTCTAGATTCTATTATTTACAGACCGCCGTCATATAGCTGTAATATAGCTGAGTGCGGCGTTAAACAACAAACAAACAAAACATGTTATCAATACGCAAAATACAACTTAGATGCGGAAGTGTGTATATTTTGTTTAAACCGCATTTAGCAAATTGGCAACAAATACCATGGAGGTGACTGCTGGATTCACATCGTACTGTTAGGATACAAACCCGCTCTTCGGCGTGACGAGCAAACGGTTGAACCACTGGCCTATCCAAGTTTATGCAAGTTTAATTTGATAAATATGGAACGTCAACACCAGAGAATACCCAGTCGCGATTATCCGACGAAACAGATTCCATTCGGCGTAAATGGCAAAATGGCGGAGAAATTTCTATGAAAGAAAACTAGAAACCAGTGATGACACCAGGTGTTCGCGAAAAGGTTAAACATCCGGTTGAACTGACACCATCACTCCAGAACCGTACAGTATGCCGTCAGAACGCTGTACAACTTACTACATAAATATCATTTCTGAAAATTTCAATTCTGAAAATCATTTAATAGTGACGGACATCGTAAAGACCCTTGCAAAGTTAAAGAAGATAATTCACACAACGTTTCGGAGTATATGCTTACTCCTTCATCAGGTCCATGGTATTTGCTTCATCTGATGAAGGAGTAAGCATATCCTCCGAAACGTTGTGTTCCTCATAATGAAGAACTTGGCATCCATAAATTCTCCTCCTTATGTGTATCACTTCTAATGTCTTTCAAAGACCTTACAAAATTGATCTACTGAGAAAACTACTTATTGAGGAAGGACCAAGTGAAACCCAGAAGCGTCGACGCCATTTCGGCTGTAAAGGCAAATCTGTCACGATCATATGCCGTGATGTATACTCCAAAGCCGGCTTTAGAGGAAATGGGAATTAATCATCATAATATTTAGGTAACAGTACCCCTACTAAGGGGAAGATATGACAACGGTATGGATTGACAATTACGACCAAGGAATTGATGGATGCTGATAAATTGCCATTCGGGAAGTCTTGAGATGCTTGACAGTCCCACTGACTTCGTTGCACGGACTGGGGGTATCAGTCAATAGTGTTCTCGTGAGATGAAACAGATTTACTTTATTTCAGAACACGGCCAGGACAGTGATAGCTTTTCCTTCATCTCTGTCATCGAGCTGCCAATCAAAGTCTTCGGTTTAGTCGGTCAAGGGATCTTGTCATCATAAACATACTCATAAAACAACAGCTCTCGTGACATCAAGCAAATACAATGAATAAAACATGAGAACGTCTTGCTCAATACAACTCATGTGATAAAGTGTAAAGCTAGTGTGATTAAGGGTTTGTGATAATGGTTATAACTTTGAGTGGGAGCGAGTTGGGATTGGAGCGGTAATGCGGTTATATAACTGCGTATTTACCACTTGGTGGTCGTTGAACTGCTGGGCAAAACAAAGATTACACCAATTATTTTGGTTTTTTTATTTATTTTTTTGGTTATTATTTTTTGGGATTACGACCATTTTTTTACGTTGGCTAAACATGAAAGAAACAAGAAATGGTTATTCGATGGTGATGTATTTCAGAGGGGTATCATTTTTTTCGTTTTCGACCTTACGTTTGCAGTGTTTCGGCGACCGTTTCAGCCTAGTAACGTTTTGACAACGTTTGTAATTTTTTGTCAGATCGAGTTTCAAGTGTATACGTTCTTTTGCCTGGCTGTTTAGGGCACTGGTGTTGTTCTTGTAAACAAAGGTAAAAATGATAAATTAAAGTTGAGATATATTAAAGTTCATAATCTTGATGTATTTGTTTTGCGAAGCAATTCGGATAACCTCAGATTTCATCACTTTGAAGATACACAAACGTGTCACAAATGCTTTTCTGACTATCAGGTAATAAAATCCGGTTTAGTTTTCGCTAGAAGGACCAAACAAGATATAAATCAATATGCCTTGATGTCTGATCTTCGGAGGTCATAATTGCGTGTTTTGAACGTTCATGTGTCACTCACCTGTCATTTCAAACGGCCATCTTGGACCGACCTGTGACTCGAGCACAGGTGTGGAACACGGGCAGGGGGTACTCGTCACAGTGATGTCTGCCGACCTGTCCGTCTACAGCCTGTGTTGTGAAATTAAGGAATTTTCTTTCATCCCGCGAATGGTTTTATGACTTACATAAATCATATTTCTTTCCCGAGGTATGTGGTACGACTCAGCATTATGAAACGGAATCATTAATTTCTTTGAATTGTTTATGAGGTTTTACGACAATGATTACAGGAAATGTGTTTGTCATGCATAATGTTCGTGTCAGACGTATTAATAAACTTATCAAAGTTTAAAATATAAGGATTTTTTAATAGTAAAAGGTTACCCATGCCAGTCTTCCTTTAGACAAGGGTTAAAGGATTAGAACCAAGGATGACATGACTGGGGGGCTTCAGATACTTTTGGGTCGGTGGGGTAGCCCTGTTGTCAAAGCGTTCGCTCGTCACGCCGAAGACCCGGGTTCGATTCCCCACACTCGTACACTGTGTGAAGCTCATTTCTGGTGTCCCCCGCCGTGATATTGCTTGAATATTGCTAAAAGCGACATAAAACCATATAAAACCATACTCACTCACAGAGGTTTAAGGTGATAATCGAGAAATGTGTGTAGCCGGACTGTCTATTAACGGCCAAATTTTCCGACATGACATTAGTTTGGGCGTCACTTCCAGTACCTTTAAATAATAAACGTCCAAGGAAGAGAATCTGTGGATGACAACTTTTTTATTATGAGTGAGTTGGGTTTAGCGCCGCTTTTAACAGTATCAAAGTTTTATCACGGCGTGTAAGCTTAATGTGGGAGGAAAGCCCGAAGTGATGCAGGTCTCAGACGTTTACCACTTCGGTGAAACCCACCGGTATGGTGCTGACAAACATAGAAACATAATCGGGGCGAACCGGGATTCGAACCCACAATCATAGGTTTCTGGCGTGCCCAAGGGATGCAACTCTGCACAGCGAATCGCGGCGCCTATGACGACTGGGCCACCCGTGCCCCCCTGAACATTTTCATCCTTAAATAACTAATTAGATACAGACTGTGTTACACTATATACACCCATATACGGATATGGGTAGGCGTCAGACCGACCCCGGGAGAACTTCTCTTAGCAACTTTTTTAACTGCTTCTTTAAATTTTAAACGTTTTTGTTTAACGGTGTGCATGTGAAAGAATGTATATGATATTTGTCTAACATTTTAACCGTTTCCGTCGTGGCGTTTAACTCAGCCCGCCGCTCTACCACCGGATGTACACAGGGAAGGTAGTGAGCATGCGCGGAAAGTTTCCGTTTGTGATTGGCGTGTGAAAAAACCTGCTACCCGACACATTAACTTCTGATGGGATAGTCAGTGGGAAGTAAATACCTCAACAAAACCAAATAGAAAAAAATATTTATGTTAAAGTGAAATATTATACAACATTTTCTCTCTTTTCGTGGATATTAACAGAATGGTTTGGTCTGAGTGGCTCTTTTTCTCAAAGGCGCAAACTATCCAAATGACAACATTCTATTTACCAAGACGTGAAGTCTATTCGCGTCTGACACGCAATGTTATTAGCGGCATCAACTTCCAGTTTAAGAGGGGATCAATGCCAGGCGTCTGCCCCACAGATGCCTGTTTACTGCAGTGTCTACTCCCAGAGAGGATGTAAAAATCAACTTATGGTGTACCTTATGCCTTAGCTCTCATTACATTGTCTCCAAGACCCTAAACTAACATCTAGTCTCTGATTTGTAAATATTTTACTGAAAATCAGTTGCTAAATCATCTTAATAAAGTGTAATACAAAGGAGCCCCGAGACGTTTCCAGACTTGCCAACTATTATAGTCACATGGGATGTATTGGCCACTAAATTGGCCACTAATGGCTCTAAATGACAGGCTGCCGCTCCCCAGACCCTAGAGAATAAATTGAAAAAAGGAATCCAACTCAAGTCTAGAAGGCTTTGGCAAGTCTAGATTGCCACAGGTCTAGGCTGAAATTAAGCATGGTTCTGGGCTCCATTTGAATTTTACTTTATATTATGTATATATATATAACATTATTTCTGTTTTATGTTAATTTTCTCGTTACGTTAGTCTATTTTTTCATTGTTTAGTTCTGTCCTGCTTACAGTCGAAGCCTGTGAGAGTCACAGAGACAGCAGGTCAAGTTTTACCAGATTGTATAATTTCAAGGGATTACAATATATTTGTGATACAAAATATTTTCCACCTATATCGGCGTCATGGAAATAATCGAGTTTGGATCAGACAAGCCAGACTTTGATGTCATGAGCAACGGTCCACGCCGTGAGGGTACGATGACACACAATCAACCAAGTCACCGCGCCGGACTATTCGACCAATGTTGTTGTCTCTAAAGATAAGCAAGGCTACTTGGGACCAAGGCTAACACGGACCCTACGGGGGAATAAACCCATAAATGAACGACATAAATGGTGTAAGTTCAGCATATATTTTTAGACCTTATCTAAATATTTATATATGTGTTCCTACACCGTTAGTTTGATAACAGAGAACTGCTTCATATGGTAAATATTAAAATTAACTTAGAGACAATCATTATACAGCGTGTGTGTGTGCAGTGGAGGTAGACAAATAAATTGTCCCCGAAATAAAGTTATGTATAAGTTTAAATAAAATAATAATATTCAATAAAGGAACCATCGAGTTTTAAGGAACCCTCGGGTCTTTTAACATCAGAGCTGAAAGGGGGATGGATATAGGCTGCCAGAGCTGAGCGGGACTTTTTATCAAATACACTCTTAAAAAAAAGAAACACACAGGTAGAATGTAGTTCATTCAACCTGACTATACAAAAAATCCGGTATCTAAATTGGATATATGTTATTGGAAAATGTTGGTGGCCTGATATTCGACAAACGGTGCGTCAAAACGCAGCCATTGTCGATTTGCAATGTGTTAAACGGAATTGTTTTCACACTTGTTCAAAAATGCCATAGAGGAAAACAGTAAAGCAAAATGCACGTGAAAGCTATGGCATTCGTAACTCGTGGTAGTGGCTATGAAAAGGAGAGCATAAGCAAATAATTTGTCATTCAATTGTCAACATTTTTCAAGTTTGAAAATGCCGAGACTCAGCGCTACCAATCGGAACATCGCCATAGGGCGTATCCAAAGAGGATAATCGCAGTCTGCTGTTGTACTCCACTTAAACGTCCACTACAGCACGATTTGCCACCTTTGGGACCGATACACACAGTTCAATTCCACTGCAGACCGTCCGAGAACCGGCCGACAAAGAGTTACCACCCCTGCACAGGATCGCTATATTCGACTGTTCCATCTATGTCATCGCAATGCCACAGATACGGAGACTGCAGGACGCATCCCTGGTTTGAGGAGGATATCGGACCAGACTGTCAGGAACCATCTTCGCGAGGCTGAAATCCGACCCAGAAGACCAGTTATCGTCCCTGTTTTGCAACAGATACATTGACAGCGACGCTTGCGTTGGTGCCATACTGTACAGCCTTGGAATTTGAGAAACTGGAGACGAGTGCGGTTTAGCGATGAATCACGATTTCTTCTTCACCGGCGAGATGGAAGACAACGTGTTTATCGACGTCAATTCAATATGAGCGTTTTGACCCTGATTGTATACGTGAATTCACAGCTCGAGTCACGGTAGACTACCTTCATAATTCCAACATCAACGCTTTGCCGTGGCCAACGCGTTACAAGCAGAATGACGCGGAATTCAACAGGACAGAATTCGTACACTTGAGATACTGAGTTCAGAGCAACATTGATGACTTATTAGACATGACAATGAACAGTTTTCAATGCCTTTGTACAACGACAACATGTGACTATCGAGCTCCAAAGTTCCACATTTGTATCTATGATATTAAAATAAATATATCGACTTTCTTAGGTTCAATAAATTTACTAAAAATCTACCTGTGCGTTTCTTTTTTTGAAGAGTTAATACCGACCGCTCATTTATCACTAACTGTCCACGTCTGTAACTGTAATGTATGTTCATGTTTTCATCGTGCTGTAAATATAGCATGACCCACACGGTGAGGAGAAACATTTTTTGAATTTATTTGGGACTTACATGAAGTAATATGTGATGACTATCGCGGGTTCTACAAGAGCAGATGCATTAAAATGTGCAAATGTTTGCAGTTAATTCAAAGACTTTTAAAGTTCTCAAATTTATCAAAGCTTTTTAATATTTTTAACACTGAAATTGCAAATTATAGATTAGAGAGCATTGCTCATTATTACAATTACCGTTATAAGTGCACCGAATGCACTCGCCGCACGCCACAGCCCTGTGACCACTGTAACATATTTCGCTGTTTTCACAATATCACAGCTGTGAGCGAGGATAACACAATACGTGATGATATCAATTTACTGTAGCATCTAATACATTCAGCTGATAATTAAGCCACGTTTCATACGGACGCATTTGCATACTTGTGTTTTTATACATATGCGTATTTTACAAAGGTATGCAAAATTAAGCATATAACGGGTTTTACGTACGAATGTAGAATTGCACGATGTCAATGGCACTGCAAATGTGTAATTGCATGTATGCATATTTGATTTAGTTTTTATTTTGGTCATATAACCACATAGCATTATACATACGCGATGAAATAAGTGTTTTCCGTTAACATAACTGTTAATGAAACAAGCTACGGAAAAGACATTTGAAGAGTGAATTGTACCGTCCGTGCGCCATGAACAATTACAGTTTGTTACAAATTGGTTTTTTGGTTGTTTTTGTTTTTGTTTAACGCTACTGTCATCAACATTCCATCAATACAATGTACACATCATCTAAAACAGTTATGGCTCAGCTTGATGATATGGATAGAAAACCATACTGGCACAAACTAAGAAATAAATAAGCAAAATGTCATATTTGGATTTAATGAAAAACGAAATGACGTACTAAACTTGATTTTCATTCTTACAAAATCATGCATCATCAAATACAAATGTACGAGTCGCACACCAAATATGAATGGTCTCAAGACTATGTTAACAAATCTTTATCATTTCAACAACTTCAGGGGGCACGGGTGGCTCAGTCGTCTAAGGCGCCGCGATTCGCTGTGCAGAGATGCGTCCCTTGGGCATGCCAGAAACCTATGATTGTGGGTTCGAATCACGAGTCGCCCCGATTATGTTTCTAGGTTTGTCAGCACCATACCCGTGCTCGTGGGTTTCACCAAAGTGGTAAACGTCTGAGACCTGCATCACTTGGGGCTTTCCTCCCATATTAAGCTGACACGGCATGATATATATGGAGTGGAGTGGAGTTGGGGTAGAAGGATACAGTGTGGATAGAGGGAGGGGGATAGAGGGAGGGGGGTAGGGGGTAGGAGTGGTCTCCGAGTTGAGGGGACAGTGTGGATGAAAGGAAAGGGGTGAAGTTAGGGTAGGAGACACGTGTGGAAGGAGGAAGAAAGAGGGGTGGGGTGGCTAGGGTCACCCAGTGGTGTCTGCCATTACTGAACTGTATGTCCCACTCAAGCACCACACGCCCATTGAAGGCGCATGCTCTGTAATTACAAATAGGGTGTTTTCATATCAATAACATAAAGCTGTTTTTGTGTAACCAACTAACACATATATACCAAAGTAACCTGACACCTCAGACGCAGCCAATTCAACCAGAAGTAATTCGATAAGAAAAGACGAATCTCAAGCCAGTTTACATTTAGAGAAGAGTAATTTGATTTAAAGTTTAAATCTTCTGAAACGCTTCAGCGAAGGAAAGACATAACTTTAACGTAAATGTGATGGTAATGTTGATAGCGAGCAATTATGGTAAAATTGGGCGTAGAATATTGGCTTCATTGACTTTAAACAGGTTTGTTTGACCCCTGCATTAGACGAACCTGCGGGTATTCACCCACCATATAAGGCTGAGGCCCTGTGTCCACAGAGAGGCTAACTCGGGGGGTAAATATGACTGTGACGGACATTGGCTTTGCTAAATATGTTATTAAAGGAAACCAATTTCAAATAGTGTGGTCCTTAGGGGAATGTATGCACGCCAGAGTTGGACAGTGGCACCTACAAACCGAATATTGATAGTGTCATTTGAAAAGATTTGGTGAAAGCGGAGGGCATTGGGTTTACATTTTGCAGCTATGGCGCTGTTGACGTACGTTGAACGTTGTTTTTAAAAATCGTATTGAATGGAATTCTTTCTTATGCGAAATGTGTTGCCTTGGGGGATTTTGTTCAATTCTAGATCAATATTGGTTTAATTGGTCCATGCTTGTAACAACGCTGTTGGACTATCAAGATTGTGACACAAGAAAAGAATTCACAAAATTTACCCATGTTTGGAGTCGAATCAGACTTCCCGCAAATGATCGAAAGCTACACTGCCGGTCAAAAGGATTATACACCCATGTTGGATGGTGGCTAAAATGAAACAAACAAGAAATGGCATTTGATACGGGTATCAAAGTTGTGATTTGGAACTTATGTTTGCAATGTTTCACAGACCGTTTTCATCCTACAGTACGTTTTGGTAACGGTCGTAATTCTTTGGTCAAATCCAATTTTCAAGCGTATACTTTCTTTGCCCGTCAGTGTATATTCCCCTCCTACATTGTATGATGATGATGTCGTATGTACAATCGTTATAAGAATCATACTGAATGACACTCTTTCTAATTCGCGATTTTTTGTCTCGGGTGTTCTTGTTCCATTATAGAGTGAGATTTGGTTAGTGGTGTATGCCTCCTTTAACAATACTGTTGGACTATCACGATTATGAATAAAATCCACAAAATTACCCACCTTTGGATTCGAACCAGGCATTCTGTGAATGATCGACAGCTATATCCACTGACCATAGGCCCACTGGTCTCAAAGTCACGCTTTCATCGAAACGGGCGGTTGGGTAGTATAATGCTTGAGCGTTTACTCGTCACGCCGAAAGACCGGGTTCGATTCCCAATATTGGTATAGAATGCATGAAACCCATTTTTGGTGTACCTCGTCGTGATATTACTGGAATATTGAAAAAAACATACTTACTCACTCGTTTATCCAACATCAGAGCACGAGTGACCAAGTTGTCAACACACTATGCAGAGTTGCGTCCCTTGTGGTACAAGGATCCGCTGATAGTTTCGAATGTGAGATACACCTTGCTCGTTGGTTTCATCAGAGCGATAAACGTCTAAAACTTGCGTTGCTGTTCATTGTCATCCAACAATAAGCTGACACACTGTGATATTACCCGTTCAACTCTCCGCACTCACTCATCCAAGCGAAAAAAACAAAACAACGTTTACTTCACGACATGATAGTCATGGAAGCATGACGACAAGATTGTGACATGTTAGTAAACATTAACATAGGTTTGTACTGTGCTGTCTTCTCAAACAAAAACACAACTAGAACACAATGAGTCTAAGATGTCATTAAAGACGTTTGAATGATATAACAACGATAAATTAAATAGCGTCAGTCATGGCTAGGCCGAACTTTGTGATCATGAAAGGGCACTTGCTTTTTTATTCAAACGTCAACAATATTAACAACCTATTTGTTTGTTGTCAGGATAGCTCCATAATGACACAGCATTACATGACTGTGTAGTTTATATATATACATCAGATAGGGATGTTCGTCTTATAACAATTCAGTCAAATGGAACGCAGCCGATGCGTGTCTATCATTATTATGATTAAGGGTTTACGCTTATAGAACATTTTCCATCAGCGTTGCTTTTGAAGTCGATCGTTATTTGATATCTTAGAGAGTCTCTTTGCTTATTTCTAATTCGTGGGATATTGGTGTTAAATCAAGCGAAATAACGAAATTACACAACGATGATCACTTGAATGTTCGTCAAGCGTCCCGAATGTCCATTTTATCATACTGTCAGTGAACTTCAAAGTTTGCGTGTCGATAGAAAATCATGAAATGTTTACAAACATGTTTACAGACAACATTACATTTGGATTTTAACTACAAGCTCCGCTTGTTGGAAGTGAATAGGGTGCCCTCTTAATAGACTATAACGAGACGGAGACGTGTGCTTGCCCGCCTAACTGAGACGATCGAATCAAGTACGTGTGAGGCTTATAGCTGTAGAGGCGAGCGTTCGGTTGGATCACTCCGTCGAATTGGCTACCAAACGATCATATGTGCTACTGCTCTACAATCAATTGTTCGCCGCTATCAACCCAGACGAATGCTACATGTGTATTTCTCGTGATAAACTGACAGATATGCTCATAATCTGTGACGTCAGAGAGAAAGGGGCGGAGTTAGCAGTGACCGTAAGCCAATGAGCGGTCTCACGACGAGGACACTCGTATCGCTGTGGAATATCTACTGACGGCTTTACTCTAGAGTCGATGCATTAAAAGTACCGATAGGCTGTACGCAAGTTTTCGTTGTGTTTGTGGATAAGTGTACGGAGACACGGTTCGGAGTTTTGTGGTCGGCTAGATGAAAGTCGACAGAAGGTAAACTTGAACACGATGTCGCGAGTGAAAGGATTACCTTGGTTCTGTACCTGTGTTTTAGTGCTGGTCGCGTTGGCACGTGTGTCGCAGTCTTATGACTATGCAAAGAGGATATGTGCCCGATTGCCCATTCACACAACTGAGCAAAGATCACCCGGGAATAATGGATTTAAGATAATTGTTGAAAGTGACACCGAATCGGACATTACGAAATATCGACCAGGTGAAAAGTACACAGGTGAGTTCGACCCTTTAACAAATAGTAAGCTTTTTTGGCACTTCTAAAGAACCTGCTTATATAGACTGTCTGGGGTACATGTTTATTTCACGCGCCACTACAATCACACCTAGCAGACGACATTTTTCACACGATTTCACTATCGTGTACAGTAGCAACTATACGGAGCTATCCATTTGATCTAGTCGCGTGGAATTTGAATCTTGTCCTCCCGACAAAGTGGCCTTCGTTTGCCAATGAATAGATAAGCTTAAACTTCAAAACGTGTTAGCTCGCCATTTTTTACGGCTTTATCTGAGACGGGACACGCACACATCATCCACACAATATAAATTTAACCGTACATTATACATAGAGCTAGGATATTGTGTGATATTAACGTGCTGTTCTGAACGGTCGATCGATAAGACTACATTAGAATAGGACAATCGTATCTGTTAAATGTATCTATTCAGTAAATGCTATGTTATTATGACAAATATAATTAAAAATCATTCCAAATTAGATCGCCTTAAAAAGGAAAACATATCTTTTTAAAGGCACAAATAATAAATTTTATTATAAATATTTTTTAAATAGCATCACAAAGGTGAAACTAATTAAACACTACCAAGCCATCGTTCCGTTAATGTACTATTGTGTCTATGTCGGATTGAACTTGAATTATGTCAGCTTTGACACGACACGTGACTAGTTCTGTGGGTTGTTGTCAGGCTGCGCTACAAAGGCAACCACAAGCATGTAGTCTGTAGTCACTCTCTGTAGCATTTCCTTTAGCACACATTCCGTCTGCATTACTTGCACAAAACACCCTGCTACAGGAAGGCAATGTGTAGGCGATATACGCAACGTGGCTTAAAAGAAACGTTTGTTTCATGTCTGAGCAAGTGCCATCGACTTTTCTCTGAAAATAGCAGGGTTATTACTTAAATATTCTTCAGAGGAGGCTTTAGAAAGGTGGTATATGCAAAACGTCGCGTTGTAGCAGTATAGGGGGTTAGCGGTATATGGATTATATGTAGCGAAGGTTATTGTTAACCGTAGTCACTACAACTGTTACCTATCAGAATTACAACACTTTGTGTTTATTCTTCTTCACATACATATAATCGTCAATGTGATTCTAAAATCCTCAGAATGAAGTTCTGTATCACGTTCCAGTGACTTGCGGAAGTTAGTGACAAAATTGTGAACGAGACACGAGAGCCCAATCTGACTGTAATAGTACTGATATTAATAATGGATAAGAACTGCAATATGGTTTGTGGCTGTTTACTTTTCTATGACTAATCGTATATGTATAATATAAACGTATTAATGAATTCGTTTTATCCTGAAGCCTTTTGGGTCGGATTATAAAGTCATAGGTGGAGGGATTGACATATGGAGAGATCGAGATAAAAGTTCATAAAACGATTTTTATATTCCTTGTGAAAGATAGCTGTTATGTCAGTCTATGTACATATTTGTAAATTACTCTGTGTGATTAGGTTAGATTTGAAATAACCAAAATAAAGATAGTTGAACAACTAGGTTAATTTGAGACGAAATTGTAAAAAGTGAAATATGTTAGAAATTGTCATATATTTTGAAAATTAGAGAAAAACGATTTTTTTGTAAGTATACTGATGGAAATAAATAACGCAACGGCTTTGAAAGGAAGCACGTGTATGGAGGTACACATCTATACGCATCAAATAAAACATCAGATGCATCATTTCACTATGTGATGTTTTGTATAACAAGCATGAATACGGTAATATAACAGTTTCGTTAATTTCACGAGTTGCCTTATTTCTGACCATCAGTATGTATAGGCTTGATATCGAGCTTAATTCCTGACTTTTGTATCGATGCAGCGAATACGTAGTGTTATTGAACTGTATCTTAAATCTCAACCCGCGGCTGATATATACGACAGCAGCGCCGTGATCGTTGGGTGTGACCTGCAATGTATTGTGGAAAGGTATGCTGTGTGATGCCAACAGGCGCTCCAACATAACAGCATCCCGAGTTTCAGCTTCGCATATTTCTATACACGTGGTCTATTTACATATATATCGTGAATATCTTTGCAAAAAGTCCTTGACTATTTTCAGACTGATGGTTAAAGTAAATGCACACGTGTTGCAGTCACGCATCGCATCTCAGCATCAATGCAATCTATAAACCTTTCGCCATTTTCGTTAAGCGCCATCATGTAATACAAATAACATTTACATATATCTATTTCGTTTTCGATGAAAGAATTTCAGGAAAACTATGAAACTGTGTTAGCATTTGGAATTTATTTTTGGTATTTATGTGTTAGCCTTTACACATTTTCCGAATGAGTAAACGGGGTTTATATATACCTCGTGTAAACAGCAGATTTATAAACATCTATCTCTTGGATCTATCTGCATTGTGTGGGATGCCAGTGACATCACAGTATAATCACCATTCCGCTTGAGTAACCCTCAAATGTTAATCAATACCTCTGTAATCCCAGCCTCTATTCCCTGGGCTCTCACATGGCCGTGTTTAGAGGCTCTCTCGAGAGCTGACAGATGGACTTGGGAGGTTTTATCAGGCAACACCATCCATGTAACTTATTGAGGATCGCGAGAAGGGAGGATAACACAGACACATTATGTAATCAGGATGATGATACCTCGAGACTGTCTAATTGAGCTGCATCCCTGAGTATGGTCTATGTCGATTGAGCTACCCTCACGAATAATGCAAGAGAAGTCGTCACAAACTCAATCTCATTAAGTTAGGTCCTTTACTCCGGATTGATACCTTTGGTCCTCTGGTTTCAAATCTGATCCGGATATATCTGGTCCAAAGAGATATTATATCTGATTCGGATATTTCCGGTTCGTAGAGGTCTCAAATCTGATCCGGATATCTCTGGTCCGGAGAGGTATCACATCTGATCCGGATACCATTGGTTCAGAAAAGGCATCAAATTTGATCCGGATACCTTTGGTTCAGAAAAGGCATCAAATCTGATCCGAGTATCTCTGGTCCGGAGAGGTATCAAATCGGAACTAAAGATGTGATTTTCTTGAGATGGTTCACATACTGAACCCATAGGTAGAAAAGAACCCAGGAATTTGTATCTATCGAACACATAACCCAGTAGGCTAATTCATCGCTTGTTACAATGAACAAGCAAGTCAACGTTTACATTAAACGAGGGAGGTGCACGTGGTTACATGATTCTTGTTCGATGCTCGTGGCAATACTAGTGTGTATATCACTGATCTGGCTTCATCAGCCGCCGTTATGGCGATAACAAGGCTATTTGCTTTATTGCAAGATGACTGTGGATGAATGGAGAGGGGAAATATGTTAACCGCCAACGGCCGACGATACCATAGTGAGCATACACGGTGAGGTGAAATGTCGTGTTCAAGATTGTGGTACTTATAACGACGAGCATGTGCGTGCGTGCGTGTACGCGTGCGTGCGTGCGTGTATGTGCTTTAACTAGTCCGGATTAATGCCGGTGTATAGTGCTAGCCCACTGAAATCACATGCCGCAGTTTAACGTGAATGCCCCACTCATACACAGTATACTTGTTCCGAACCGACCAGTCCTTGTTTTAGCCTCTTAATGCCGAGCATTAGGCGAGGTAACAACAAGTACCTTCTTTTAACGTCTTCTGGTATCACGGGCATCGAACCCCGACCTTCCGCTTTCCGGGCAGACACTCTGTCCACTAGACCACAGAGGCGGCAGTGAGCATACACAGGCATGGAGATAGATACAAGGGTCCTCGTGTGATATGTCATCTATTATGCAATGCACTTCATCTCCTTCCATTGTGACAAATACTCTGGACCTATTCGCTACCAAAGCTTCGTTTTTCGACCTATCCTAAAGACACTACGCTGGATGTATTAAAGGCACCTCGTACAATATACCGTTCACTCTACGAAGGCATGGTGATATATTAAAGGCACCTCGTACAATATACCGTTCACTCTACGAAGGCATGGTGATATATTAAAGGCACCTCGTACAATATACCGTTCACTCTACGAAGGCATGGTGATATATTAAAGGCACCTCGTACAATATACCGTTCACTCTACGAAGGCATGGTGATATATTAAAGGCAGCTCGTATGAAACTGTTTACTCTACGAAGGCATGGGGATATATTAAAGGCACCTCGTACAATAAAATGTTTACTCTACGAAGGCATGGTGATATATTAAAGGCACCTCGTACAATATACCGTTCACTCTACGAAGGCATGGTGATATATTAGAGGCACCTCGTACAATATACTGTTTACTCTACGAAGGCATGGTGATATATTAAAGGCACCTCGTATGAAACTTTTTACTCTACGAAGGCATGGGGATATATTAATGGCACCTCGTACAATATACTGTTTACTCTACGAAGGCATGGTGATATATTAAAGGCACCTCGTACAATATACTGTTTACTCTACGAAGGCATGGTGATATATTAAAGGCACCTCGTATGAAACTTTTTACTCTACGAAGGCATGGTGATATATTAAAGGCACCTCGTATGAAACTTTTTACTCTACGAAGGCAAGGGGCGCCTCGTAAGAGAGTGTTCACTCTACTGAAGCATGGTGATATAGTAACGGCACCTCGTAAGATCGTGTTTAATCTACAAGGCACCTCGTAAGATACTCTAGATTCAACACAATCAGGGTGATATATTGCACCTACTAAGATATTGTTTACTCTACGAAGGCATGGTGATATATTATTTACTCTAAACAAGAATAGTTTTAGGCATCTCGTCTGTTTACTCTATGCATTCATATATTAAAGGGGCTTTCAGCTGAGTAAGATTGAGTATGTATTGAGGGACAATTATCTTTTTTGTGAAGATTAATTCCATCTTTTATATGTATTAGGAATCTTTGACATTTGTCCAGTCGAAACATGTTGCCTTTTAAGGTATCCCCGAGTTTTTATATTGTAAAACCTTTAATCAAATCAAATTACAACTTGTAGAAAAAGTGTATATATGGCTGTTATGTGAATCGCGTGGAGACCATCTATTTTAGTCTTTGTAAGTCTTCATCATGTTCGGAAGATCATTACCATTTCCTGTACAAACCTTTGATACCTGTTTGAAGAGAATCGACAAATCGGCAGTTTTATTAAGAGTACCGTATTTCCTCTATTGACGCATACACTTCCTCACACGCTCTGTATTCATTTCAAATGGCGTTTGCGAGTTTAATTGATAGTGAATTTAAATAACTGTCAAATGGAATAGTTTTCTTTCTCTGCATAGTTGAATAGTCCGTTTGACTACTAGACACGAGGCTATTTAATAGCGATAAATCACGCTGGTATTACTCCGCGGTGCCTGAAACGCTGTCAATGGAAACAGTCCGTTCTGCATGGGGGTGTAATTGTCACTGCTTATGCAATTGATCTTTCAGATCGCTACACACTTACCAAGATTCAAACGTTTTCGATTTAAGCGCTACTTTCTTTCACGTTTTTTTTCCGTGAGGGCAATATCTGTATACGGTTATACATCTCAATCAGTATTTGCCAACACTCAATTTAGAGAAGAGTCTATTGATCAATTTGTAATGATTGTCATTTGAAATTGTATTTCGATTTGTCATTTCGATATGGACGGCAGTTACCATAGCGGGATTCTGATATTAACACGGGGTGAATTATGATATTAACGCCGTGATGGCCTATACGTTAACATTGTATGAGCTTCTACGTACATGCTAATCGAAAAGTGACGGTAGTTTCAATTAACAATCTAATAAATAACGCCCTAGCTTATGAATATCATCAGTATGTTTCAATCAGAGTACTATATAGTACATACGAACGTTATGTAGGGATGAAGGGGTGTACCCCCATAAGTCGATAGCCAGGGGGTGTAATTAGAATCCTATTATGTAATGGCTGTGGCATGATCATACGTCTTGGGTGATTACACAAATCCAGGTTCCTCAAAAGGGGCAGGTGAGGATATCCTCCCTGTCATTTATTCACTCGCCAGCCGCTGAATCCCTGTGCCAAGTGGTTATAGAATACGCTCATTGATGCTCAGCCACTCAGCTGCTAGTTTGATTACAGTGATGGCACGAGATTATGACTGAGTATTACATATATCTTCTGGCAGGGTTGTGCTAGACTTCCGTCTGAAAGTGATATATGATATTACTCCACAGCGGCTACTGGTATTAAGTTCCCAAAATCTGTTATTGAATGGTCATTATGTTTTTTGGATGTGTTTTCAAAACGGACAATTAAGGAGATTATTTATCAAAATGTTGAATTCTTGTTTATGTAAGTTATACAATGCTTGTATAAAACGTGTTTAATGTGACATTTATATGCTTTTGATGGTATTATCACAACGAAAAAAATGTGAAATTTTCAATATTTATTCATTAAATACACTTAGGTTCTGTAAATATTTTTGACTCATTATTTTGTTGACAAGCATTATAGTAGGTTTATGTCAGCAGATCAAGCAAGCTCCTTACAGTTCACGTTAGCCCTTGATCGCCTAGTAATGCTGAAAACCGGTAGCTCGACTCCCGACGAAGCCCGTCAGCGAGTGCTGACGGTTGGTCGGGCGCAGTCGAGTGTTAAAGGGACAGCAGGACTATAAAACGATCGGACTAGATCGGATATTAATAGAGACGCATTTATCGTTGTAAATATACACGTAGTTTCGGATTGTCATATCTCATCGGGATTGAGGACATATTTTATTATCTTGTGTGGGTCGTACTTGTTAATTTATTGCCCTTTCGGTCGGTGGTTAAGGAAAATAAAATATTATGTTGACAGTGCTTTCTTGTGTTGTTCTTTTTAAAAAGTAAAGTACGTCCGTAAAGCGTCTACAAAAAGATGGAAAAGGCATGGAACGATTTGAATGTTATACGAACATGTTAATGTAAACGAAATGTTGCCATGGGGATTGATAACACTAAGCCGCAATGGATTAATTTGTTTAATCACGAATCACAAGATATCAGGATCGGAATTGTATTATCAAAGTAGATTAAGTCTCTTTCACACTTAGGGTGATGATAGTGTGTGGATATAGAATCATTTATTGAATGTGTAGTTGTGTATGATTTATACAGTGTTTATCAGGGCGGAGATAGTCGCCTTCAGCCTGGACGGAGCCGGTCATTGGGGCGACCTTCATATAGATATCCCAGTCGAGGTCTGACGCTGATAGGTTTACAGTCCGCTGCTAATCTATCGTGTTTGTGTGGAAATTGCTTGATGACAGTTTCATTTATCTATCAATTGGAGGTTTTAAGTGGATATTTACCGAGGTTAAGTTTAGATGCTATCGTTATGGATGTATGTGTTGGCGTAGTATATTATATCAGCAGCGGGAGTATGGGAGTAGTGGCAGGCGAAGTAGCAACAGTAGCGACAGTGGACCACAGTTAGTAACAATATCATATGCGCGTCATTCGTGCAGTTCACGATAATACACTCAAGCCTGTGTTTGGACACAGCTACATGTATACTCAAGTCTATGTTTGGACACAGCTACATGTATACTCAAGTCTATGTTTGGACACAGCTACACGTATACTCAAGTCTGTGTTTGGACACAGTTACATGTATACTCAAGTCCGTCTTTGGACACAGCTACACGTATACTCAAGTCTATGTTTGGACACAGCTACATGTATACTCAAGTCTATGTTTGGACACAGCTACACGTATACTCAAGTCTATGTTTGGACACAGCTACATGTATACTCAAGTCTGTGTTTGGACACAGCTACATGTATACTCAAGTCTGTGTTTGGACACAGCTACATGTATACTCAAGTCTGTGTTTTGACACAGCTACATGTATACTCAAGTCTATGTTTGGACACAGCTACATGTATACTCAAGTCTATGTTTGGACACAGCTACATGTATACTCAAGTCTATGTTTGGACACAGCTACACGTATACTCAAGTCTGTGTTTGGACACAGCTACATGTATACTCAAGTCTGTGTTTGGACACAGCTACATGTATACTCAAGTGTATGTTTGGACACAGCTACATGTATATTCAAGTCTATGTTTGGACACAGCTACACGTATACTCAAGTCTGTGTTTGGACACAGCTACATGTATATTCAAGTCTATGTTTGGACACAGCTACACGTATACTCAAGTCTATGTTTGGACACAGCTACACGTATACTCAAGTCTGTGTTTGGACACAGCTACATGTATACTCAAGTCTGTGTTTGGACACAGCTACATGTATACTCAAGTCTATGTTTGGACACAGCTACACGTATACTCAAGTCTGTGTTTGGACACAGCTACATGTATACTCAAGTCTGTGTTTGGACACAGCTACACGTATACTCAAGTCTGTGTTTGGACACAGCTACATGTATACTCAAGTGTATGTTTGGACACAGCTACATGTATACTCAAGTCTGTGTTTGGATACAGCTACATGTATACTCAAGTCTGTGTTTGGACACAGCTACACGTATACTCAAGTCTGTGTTTGGACACAGTTACATGTACACTCAGGTCAATAGAGTTCTCATACGAATTATATACACCAAGTAGCTTCGCATTTCACAAGAAGTACCTGCACTTTCGCTGTACACTCTATCACATTCATGCATACACACACGTCCAGTATCCTAGCATTGCAGTACACGATATCACGTGCATATACAACTGTTTTGTATGCTACAGTTTTGCGGTACATAGTTGTATTCCATACACAAACCCGCAGTGTGGCACTATCTCTGTCTGAGATCAGATAAGCACATGCTCCTGGGTGATGTTTCTGCAGCCTTGGTATGTAGGTCAACTCGGGTGTCCTCCCACTATGGACGTACACGTCGCTCACTTCAACACCGTCGTCTCAGGTGTAAAGGGGGGACTGTGACAAAGTCGTCTCAGGTGTTAAAGGGGGGCTGTAACAGAATCGTCTGGGGTGTTAAAAGGGGGCTGTAACAGAGTCGGCTCAGGTGTTAAAAGGGGGCTGTAACAGAGTCGGATTAGGTGTTAAAAGGGGGCTGTAACAGAGTCGGCTCAGGTGTTAAAAGGGCACTGTAACAGGATCGTCTGAGGTGTTAATATTGGGCTGTAACAGAGTCGGCTCAGGTGTTAAAAGGGGCTGTAACAGAGTCGGCTCAGGTGTTAAAAGGGGCTGTAACAGAGTCGGCTCAGGTGTTAAAAGGGGCTGTAACAGAGTCGGTTCAGGTGTTAAAAGGGGACTGTAACAGAGTCGGTTCAGGTGTTAAAAGGGGACTGTAACAGAGTCGGTTCAGGTATTAAAAGGGGACTGTAACAGAGTCGGTTCAGGTGTTAAAAGGGGACTGTAACAGGATCGTCTGAGGTGTTAATATTGGGCTGTAACAGAGTCGGCTCAGGTGTTAAAAGGGGCTGTAACAGAGTCGGCTCAGGTGTTAAAAGGGGGCTGTAACAGAATCGGTTCAGGTGTTAAAAGGGGGCTGTAACAGAGTCGGTTCAGGTGTTAAAAGGGGACTGTAACAGGATCGTCTGAGGTGTTAATATTGGGCTGTAACAGAGTCGGCTCAGGTGTTAAAAGGGGCTGTAACAGAGTCGGCTCAGGTGTTAAAAGGGGGCTGTAACAGAGTCGGTTCAGGTGTTAAAAGGGGGCTGTAACAGAGTCGGTTCAGGTGTTAAAAGGGGACTGTAACAGGATCGTCTGAGGTGTTAATATTGGGCTGTAACAGAGTCGGCTCAGGTGTTAAAAGGGGCTGTAACAGAGTCGGCTCAGGTGTTAAAAGGGGCTGTAACAGAGTCGGCTCAGGTGTTAGAGGGGGCTGTAACAGAGTCGTCTGGGGTGTTAAAAGGGGGACTAGAATCAGGGTTATTTGGCAGTCCAAGCCCTTTTGTGTGTCTGTCAAGTCACAAATTGTTGCATATATTAATGTGACAGTAAAAGTTTACAATGTCTCAGTTTCAACCGTGGAACTTCAACATCTAGATATAGACTGATAATGGCCAGCATCCTTGGATCACAATCCTCCTTTAAAAGCAGCGAACTTTCTGTGTTAATGTTATGTCTCGTCGTGTTTTTGTGTCTATGTATACAGGCTGACGAGGGCATACCCCGGGAAGAATAACTCGGGCAAAAAAAAGACTGAAAAAACAATCCTAGACACTGCATTTATGCACATATTTGCTCTGCATTGTCAACAGGTTGAAGTGCGAGGTGTTTAAATTGTTTGTAAGTCAGTGAAACGTTTTTTAAATAGAAATTCAGACGCACATAGCTATGGTTTAGAAATGTGAAGGATAGGGATTAATTTGAATTGTTTTGAAGTCAAATCGGTTTCAAAGGGGATTGCTGTGGAAAGAATCTGCCAGAATTGTGAGAAAAGTCTGAATTAATGAAAGAAATAAAGCGGAGGGGGAGTTAAAGGGAGGGAGGGGGGGTTTTGGTGCTAGAAAATTGCCCCCAGCTTCCCGTCATGACGCCTGTATGCAAACATGTTTTTTGTGATTGGTCGTTTCACTTGTCTAACCGTGTTAATGTGTTTGACCACAGCAAATAGTCACAAGACTTGACAAGTTTTACCTGTGTGCGACGTTGCCGGTTGCCCATGTTAAAGACAGGGGCCCAGCTGACCGCGGACAATGCCCTCGTGTCGGAGATACTAAGTCAATATTTTAGATTTGAACTCCAGATCCCAAAGTCAAACTTCTATAAAGAGCCTTGTGAAGTCGTTATGTGACTATATTTGACATTTAACAAAGTTAACATTTTAGTATGGGATTGCTGGCAAAGGCTAGCATATATACGCATATTCTAGACGTTGATTTGAAGCACACAAGGATTTCAACAGTACCCCACAACCATTTGAATTTTGTGTTGACTTGTGTACAAAGTTTAAAAACATAATCGACCCGAATGGCCGTATGCAAAATCAAGAAGCTTGCCTTAAGTGCAACATGAAATATCAACCGATAATAACTTTTGAAATTTGGTTTGAAAAAATAAATATATGAAAACAAAAATATACGTTTCTACCTAGTTCCGTTACAAAATGCGATCGTATATATATATCTCCGAATACCGTAAGTCTTTGTTGGCCAGGGATACGTCGGCGTTGCTTGTTTCCAGCGAGTCTAGACCTTGACGTCATAATTAACGTCATATGTGAAACTAAGACATTGTGTATTAAGGGTAATAATAATAATAATTATTAACTGCTGGATCACATCATACAATTTGAGTTAGTGTGCAACGAAAGATGTTTTAAATGACTTATACTGCCAATTGACCAGGGTCTCGTTCCACGAAGCGATCTTAGTGTTACGACTATCGTAAGCCAGTGTTAAAGTACGGGACTTACGATCACCTTAGCGCTAAGATGGCTTTGTGGAACTGGGCCCAGCTGGGTCTCGTTCCACGAAGCGATCTTAGTGCTTAAATGACCGTAACGCCCATACTTTAACAAAGGCTTACGGAAGCCGTAGCGCTATGCTCGCTGCAGGTAAAGGCCGACGTCGTAACCCATGGCGCATACCCCGGGTGTTGCCGCTGGTGTCGTATGCTGGTATGCCTAGAACGCTACGGCATTGTATGTTCATATTTTGACCGCGCTTAGTTCATGTACACATCCACATGGAGACTAGACTGGAATCGTTTCTTCTGACGGTTACATGACTATAGGCAGTGATCGTCACACTTCAACACATAACTCTCGCAGCCGCTCCATAGCATTGGAAATCTAATCGTGTCTAGTTTCTCTCGTTTATAGTCAACGTTAGATGTGTTCCTTACTGGAATCTTTAAATGTAATGTTTCAGACATGCTATTTACATGACAAATGTTCTGAAATCCTGGAATCTAAACAATTCACTCAAGGTCTCTGTCGGAAATCTACTACTCCTATAGTAGATTATACAGTATGTAAATTATGTCTATCTAACATTTGAATTCAAAATTACATATGAGTGAGTATTGTTTAACGCCGCTTTTAGAGGTTTTCAATATCAGACGGGTGACACAGGAAATGGGCTTCCCACATTAGACCCATGTAGGGTATCGAACCTGGGTATTTGAGGTTACAAGCGAACGCTTTACCGACTAGGCTACCCCTCCACCCCTTTATCGAAATGTATCATTTTGTACCATGCCGTTAAATGTATGATATATGTCATGTTAAAAACACTCAGTGTCTTTAAATTGTTGATGTCGTGCTGGTTCACAGACTATCACAGAATCCGTTCAGCTGTGGACGTTGATAGACACTGAAATTAGGTTAAACAGTGATATAGATAAGCAAAGGTATCATCATTGTGTTTCCCCGAAACCAGCCAAGCATTAACACTCATGGGTCATTAAGTCTTTTGGAAATCAATGGAATTGACGGTTCGCGGACAATGGTCGGAATGAGGCGCCCAACATTGTATCTTCTGACTTTGTGTAGAGCAATCGTAGAAAACAGTCCGAACCAGTCAATTGATGAACACTGTACCCACATCTGCTCATAAATCGCTTGTAATGTGAATGCACTAGATGGCGCTGTAAATATCCATGGCAACTGGTGCATAGACACAATGCCATTCACAGAACGTTGCTTCGAATTATGGGTGTAAAGTATGTAATTGTAAGTAGTTGGAAGGAAATAGCATGAAAGTGAGCATAGTCGTAAGGAAGGCATTATCACAATGCACATGTTGTCAGTGCAGGCTAAATGCACCAGGATGTTCAGTGAATCATGACAGGAGTGGCCCAAAATGTACCAGGTTGGTATGCTGTTCCTCCTCAACTCAATGTCCCCAGTCTCCGAGGAAACATTCCCAAAACACATACTGATGTAGACGTGGGTCCGTATCCCAGTTATGTAAGAAAATCATTATCATTACCAAATATGGACAGCCCATTGACCCCTTCACCTTCAGGAGGATGCTATTGGTGACAACAGCTGCCGGCTGTGGATTCTCACTGTTTCATAAAGATATCATTTTTTGTTGGGTAATAACTAAACATTCAAATCGTGCGTGCGTCCGTTCGTTCATGCGTGCGTGCGTGCAAGAAAATGTTCCCTAGAAGCGCTTCATTCATATCCGGTTGGGTGGGGGGTGGAGTGGATGATGTGTGGTGTGTGTAGGGGAGGGAGAGAGAGAGGGAGAGAGAGATTGAAATGCTTTTAATATAAAGAAAGAAGGTACGCATAGGGTATTTTCATTTCCTTGTGTTGAGTGTGAGTGTGTGTGTGTGTGTGTGGGGGGGGGGGGGGGGGGGGGGGTGTTAAACTGTCTTTTAATGTTCAATTAAATGAGGCCCGTGTATTCCCTTCATTTCCTGAAGCTGAAGAAATCTAGCCGAAGTATTTAGACCTGCATGGTATATTTCATGTATATTTGTCTCACAGCCTGTACAAGAGACTACACCAATGGCTGCAGCATGAGAGTCTGTATCATCATCACATGACCCTACTCAGTCTGTCTTACAGACCCTGATACAAATACATCAAATACAGCTCATGCAAGTCTAAATGTTTGGCAAGTCTAGATTACTGCAGTATCTGGGCTCCCTTATATTATATTTTTATTAAGATAATTGAACAACTGTTTTTTTCTGTACGATATGTTCATTTCAGAGACAAGATGTTAGTCTACACCTTACGTTACAGGAGGAAATGGCAATGCAAGACTTTGTTTCCAGTGATCTCTCCATGTTGGTTAATTGCAGGTCACATTTGGGAATTGTGTTTGGTACATATCCATGGTGAGAGTACATCTGGTGTTACACACTTTAGTTTCATGAGAACCCAATAGGCTTCAACTCCCTACAGGAAACAGATGTAGTTACCACTGTGTAGACAACAACCTGCCTGTCATGTGTAACACTCCTCCGTCAAATTAAACCTGATAAACCCACTGTTTTTCATATTCCTTTTTAATATGTTTTTCTTAAAATTTTCACCCATCCTATGGAGATTCCAGGTTACTGGTCCCCAGCCACCTATGCTGGTTGTAAGATTTGGTTTCTTGTTTTACGCCGCCCTCAGCAATATTTAAGCTGTATGACGGCGGTCTGTAAATAATCGAGTCTGGACCATACAATCCAGTGATTGATATAAGCATCAATCTACCCGAATGGGATACGATGACATGCATTTTTTACGTCAAGCATTGGTTGCTAAAGACCTATTCTACTCCGGATCTTACAGGTTTGTAGCAGATTGTATCATATGTGGTGTCTCCTTAGGCAAGTGACTTTGCTGGAAATGTGCCTCTGTTCACCAAGCAGTGAATGGGTACCCGGTAGGATGAGATGGTAATGTGACTGTTAACCTAGTGCCTCGTAGGCAGCTTAGGATGTATACTCCCCAGGGAGAAGAGAATGAAAATCAAGTGCACATTGGATCATTGACCGGGGTAATAATATTGTAGCTCTATGAGTATACAGTTGGTGAATGAAAGTTGGTGCATTATAAATGCAAAAATTATTATTATTATTATTTATTATTATGATATAAATCACTGGATTGTTTGATTCAGACTTGATTAATTTACAGGCTGCTAGCATACAGCTTGAATATTGCTTAGAGCAGCATGAAACAACCAACAGACAAAACAAGCAAAGGAACCATCTTTCATCAGAGTAGGTTGGCTTTAAACAACTTGAACATTACAGAATCTGAAAATGAGTCAGTGGCTGCTATATAAATAGATGAATAGATAGATTGCCAGTCATGCCGTTCATCAGACGAGGTGCTATTCCGATTGTCAAGGAAACATGTATATAGGGACAAATTATAGTAAAGTTAGTCATATCAGTAATCTGAAGATAAGTTAACTTCAGCAAAGTCCGAAATAATGATACATTTACGAAGTAAGTATTTTCGTGTGGTTCACAGCTGGGTCAAGAGGTAGATGTTTGTCGTGGTCAGTCAGGATCTCCCAGCCAACTCGGACCATAAACTGTCTGTATTTCTCTCGTGATGGACATCGCACCAGATTAACCAGTAATTAAAGACTGCAGGTGTGACTGGGAGAGGAGCAACATATAAATAATGGTCTCGTTGGTCTGGCTGGTCGTGTTAGGGGCTGGCTCGGTGGTCAGGCTGGTCAGAGGTCTGTGACATTCTTATGGACTGCTTGACATCATGATGAAGCTGTGGATGTGCGGGGTAGCAGTACCAGATCCAGAGGGGAAGGGGAGTGGGGGGTTTGGGGATTGGTCTACATCTGAAGACATTTTGTAAGCACATTTCCTACCATGATAACATGTTGGTTTGGTTGTTAAAGTAAAATTATTAATAAATGGTCCAAGTGGAACCCCAGGGGTAAGGCTGGTAAAAGTGAGTGAGTGAGTATTATTTTACGCTGCTTTTAGCAATATTCCAGCAATATCATGGCGGGGGACACCAGAAATGGGCTTCACACATTGTACCCATGTCAGGAATCAAACCCGGGTCTTCGGCGTGACGAGCGAACGCTTTAACCACTAGGCTACCCGACCACCCCTGGCTGGTAAAATACTGCTCCAGCTGGGATTGTCAGTGTTTTGTTTATTTGGTTGTATTTTGAATGTGTTCAGTGATGGTTGTGACGTTGGTTAATTGTCTCATTGGTTTTGATATTACTTCTGGGTTTGATTCCTGTAATTGTTCAGCTGGCAAACAGGACCACAGCCTCTGTAAAATTAATGCATGGTCCCATAGATAATTTAAAAAATCAGTTAAAATTTGTCCTTAATCAATATTCTATCTTTTGTAGTAATGATATTTCATTTTTTTGCTCCAGATGATTGGAACACCTTGATATTATTTGACTGGCCCTGATTAATTTTTGATGGCATTTGTCCAGTGGACCCTCATATTTGTCCAATTTGTTGTCCAGACAGTAAATATGTAAAATAAAACCTTGTAAATCCGGATGGCTGTGTTGCCATCGATATTGTCCTGATTAACAGTTTTCCAGATTAATGAATCATGGGTACAGAGTAATGTCCCCTTTGTCTACATACAAGCGTTTGCCGCTGGAGTTGTGTGAAAGGTGGGGTTTCCCGATTAACAGGGTCCAGACTAACGAGGTTCAGACTATATCAGTATATCTTGTGAAATAACCCTTAGACCATACCAAGCTCTTGTGTTTGAGACCTGTATCACTTTGGGCTTTCCCCCCACATTAAGCTGACACGCTTATTAAGCTTGAATGCTGTTCAAAGGGGCATAAAGCCCCCTCACTCTTTGCTCATACAACTGGTTTGCCTGGCCCAGACTCTTATCTTATCATGTACCAACCGCATCTGGAATATTGCTAGACTTGCACAAGTCTCTAAGTCAATTATTATTAGTTTAAATCATAATTTTTTAGATTATGTGAATAATACGAACAAGTTGTCCCTATAAGAGACTGGAGTCCTTGTACTGTCCACTATCTAGACATGCCTATTAGGAAGAAAATTTATACACATCCATGGACTTTTCTTTCAGTACAGACTTGGAGCAAGGCTAGAATATTGTTGACTACAGCATTAAACAACATTCACTGCCTCATAGTTCCAAGTTCACATGTATGGGATTTATGATGGCCTTCAGTTTGTGGTCAGCTGGTCACCTGACAATGACCATCCCAGTAATGTGTAAGCCGGTTGTTGTCTAGTAGCACTGGTCAGTGGTAGAACCTGCTGATAAGCTTGCACAGCATGTTTAAAGCCAGTCAGACAGAGTGTTGGAGGTGCATGTCCACAACTTTATTCCAACATGACCTCAGTCTGACCCGGTGGTCTAAGACCTCCACGATGTGTCTGTCTGCTAGTGTTAGGATAAGCTTCTTCACCTGCTATTATCATTATAGTCAGGATTATGCCTGACTAATGCCTCAATAGTCAATTACACTCCCCATTGGTCTTCCTTACCAGTAAAATTAGCCACTTGGTAGATGTAGGCTGTGTAAGTTGCAGCTGCTATTTTCCAGACGACTGATTCTGTGGCATGCCATATTTAGAATTCTGTAAATTTTTCCTGCAATTTCTTTATGTTGACTTTGTCATAACAATTTCATATAATTTTGGTTTTTCATGAAACCAGTCTTGTTCATTTTTAAATTTCTTAAATTCTTTCTGAAATTATATGTTCATAGTGGTAAGGTCAACACTATCATCTGTATTATCATTTTTATTCATATATTTCTGTATTAGGATTGCCACTTGTCAGCATACTTTCTGACAAGAATTGAACCTTTATATACATATTTACATTATATAATTTGGGAGATTAATTCTTTTTGAATGTGTCTATCAGTAATACTGCAGGACAAGACTTCTCTTACACTACTTTAGGCCCAAACCATCTTGAAGAATTCATAGAATTTGCTTCAATACAGCGCAGCCAGGTACATTAGAAAGGTAAATATGTGTTTGAGTTATTCAATGAAATCTCTAAAAGCTCATCCTGCTTTCATTGAATTAAACATCCTCACAATTTGGCTGTATGGGGATATGTGTATTAACTGTGGTTTAAAAGCCTTAAAGATATCTAATTTCAAATACATTTCAAGCATGAAACCGGTTAATTACTGCATACTTCCCGGGATAAATATTTACATTGAACATGATCATTGTAATGTTTGAAAGGATTTTCATAATCCATTAAGAAATATGTGACGAGAATAGCGTGGTCCTGAGCTTTCCAGGTACTCTCAGACCTCTGACCCATCTCTCCATAATTCACTTCAATGCTGTTTTTGTTCTGTTTTAATGCCGTGAAAAAACTGTTTATGTAAATGATTGAGTCGGATCTTGTCGATAAGTGGCATAAGCATGTCTGTGTGCGATGTTCTCAGCAGGCGAAGATGTCACAGTGAATCAAGGGCAGGTAATCCATGACCCGATAAGGCTGTAGCAGTGCATCTTTTATATATAGACAATGTTTAACACAGCTGACAGCGGCTTGCACAACTAACCTACATTACGAACCTCCTCTGTTATTATTTACGCTAGTATGCAGTGGATCATTGCTTTATTATCAATCATATATTTTTAATAAACGTTTTGAATGGACTACCACTTATTGCTAAGTCATGCCCGAAGACGACATAGCAAGGATTTTTGTGGTAATTGCCAGTAGCTCTGGGGCAACACTGGAGAGAGGTTTCCGTGAAACCTGCCTTAGATATGCTGACTCTTCTGGGCCGGCTTCCATAATTCTGAATAATGTTATTGAAAGCCTGGTGAATATCCTTGATTTCTGTAATGGCGTAGTCGGGTCTGAATAGAAAGGGTTATTGTATAGAAGTTGGGTGGATCAACCTACAGGCTTTCCTTTTGATGCGAGATTTTCTGGTGCCTAGCACTTGAAGGGACTCGACCATGGGATAAACACTCGCGTGGTCCTCCCGTCTTCTTACGACCAGTTAGTTCCACTGTAAGGCAATAGGACTGTATTGGTATCAGGAGTAATATTAATCTTACATTTATCAACATTTGCAGCCGTGATTTAATTTATAGTGAAGTTGACTGTGCCATGTTCTATAGGGAGTGATTGAAAAGCTGTATGCTTGAGTGGTTCTAATTACGTTGTTATTCCATTAATGTTGACAAGTAAAGAGAGAGGATTTGTTTATTTTATTTAGATTTTGCCTGTTGTTTGAGTGTGAAGGCATTGGACGAGGACTTGATGATGGTCTTGAGTGACCCTATTGAGAAGAAAGTGTTGTATTTGCATAGATTTTGTCCATTGAGGGTTCCTAAGTGGATTTCTCAACAAATTATTCATGGTCATCTGGGACTGCATTAGTAGGTAGACATTCAGATTGTAGGCATTGAGAAAGGATGTAATTTGATACATGTCATGGCCAGTTTTACATAGATAGGGATCTTGGTTAGAAAGAAAATATTTTTGTTATTTAACAAACTAAGGTAAATCATTCATTTCTCTTGTTTCCAGTCTGTCTGAAGTGAGAGAGGTTGAGTCTATCTCCACCAGATTGTCTGTCATGCCCCTGAAGGCTTCACCATGGTGGGCTTGCATTTTTTAACTCCCTGCAATTTTGTATTTTGGGACTGAGACTTTAAAAAATCAACAATGTGTTCCAGATAATGCAGAAAAATAATAATTTGTCCTGTTTTGATGGATGATCCAGAAAATAAAATGTTTTGGGTCTTAAAGTGAGTGAGTGAGTGAGTATGGTTTTACGCCGCTTTTAGCAGTATTCCAGCAATATCACGGCGGGGGACACCAGAAATGGTCTTCACACATTGTACCCATGACGGAAATCGATCCCGGGTCTTCGGTGCGACGAGCGACGCTTTAACCACTAGGCTACCCGATCGCCCCTTTGGGTCTTAAAGTATTGCTTGGCTCTGCCTTTAAGAGAACAAAATGTATGTCTTGAAGTGGTGACGGAATATTAAATGACTGGTCCCCAAGTCCCAAATATAGTTGTCATAGTAACTGTTTTGTGAGGAATGATTGGTACCCGAGGGTGACCTGGTCGATGTGGCTCATGCTGTCGATCACTGGCTGCCTGACAGAGCTTGATTATTTTTAGGCAGCATCTATATAGGTAGAATATTGCTGACTGGGGCATAATTCAAAATTCACTCACTCAATTTTAGTTGAAGTATTGACCTTCAGTCTCAAAATTCAACATATTCATGTATTCATTGGACAAAGTGTATAAAGTAACTGACAGACTATTCAACAGGTGCAGTTAACTGTCAAATGAAACCCTTTGAAGCTATATATATATGTGACAAAGTTTTACAGAACTGCCCTTGTTAGCTGGTACATGTTCAATGATTTTCTCAACATTGGGACTGATTTTGGTTTTCTTGCAGGTGCCTGTTCACATATTGAGCTAATATTAACATTAGCTGTTTCGTGACATCACACCATGTTTGGCTGGAAGCTTTTTATAATCTATATTGACCCATGCTTCATTGCATAGCTGCAAGGTGTTCCACTACACATCAAGCCTCTCAAGTTTCACCTTTTCTTTACAATTAGTCATTAGGGAAACAGTATCATTGTCATAGCGGTACTCATGAACGTTGCTGCTGCTTATGATGGTTAAGGAATGGAGTTATAAAGAATGATATTTTCTACAAACATGAATGTGCGCTTTGAGATTATTTTGCCTTTGAAGAATTTTGCTAAATATTAGACTGATGAAGTCGACAGGTTCATGAACTGTGCGGTTAAATGTCCAAGTACCCATCAGGAGTTTGTGCACAAATATCCAATCCTTTCCTATGTTTGCAGTCATGGGGTTAGGGGTATTGACATTTGCAAGGTACAAAGTAGTTTACTATTGCAATCTGCTTGACACACACAATCAACGGCTTGTGTTGCTCACCGGTGGATTAACATGAACTTACCCAAGCTGCTATAGGGGCTAAATCCTGCTGTAAGGCTGCAATGAAAAAAGGAAGAAATGGGGTTAAGATAGCAGCCTTATTGACACAAGTGCACAGAACACAAATAGAAGAATATCCCGCAATGAGTCGCATTCTACAAACATCTCAAAACATTCTGTTTGCCGCGTGTCCGTCTGACTAAACATCGACAGGTCAGTTGAACTCCACGCAGCGATACAACACATAAACACTCCCAACCGGATAAAAAACACAGGAATCTTACTCCATCCACGGAAATATTGTCACCAAATTCAACCAATACGCAGACACAATTCTTATGAGCTAGACATAAATGTTTGAAAGGTTTCTTCGCTCCTGTCTGATCTCATGGGAGGGATGCCACCACGGCAGATATGCTGTATGTGTGTTGAAGTATCTGTAAATTGTCAGTAATGGAGAAATATAGTTGGTAGGCAAATAGGATGTCTGAAAAGGGAAAGGTGCTATTTGACAACAACTGCCTGACACTAGCCTCACCCTCTTCAAAGGAGTTTTCAGCACTGTTGAAACGCTTCAAGAATATGTGAGTCAGTTTGGTTTTTATGCTACTTTTAGCAAAATTCCAGAAATGTGACGCCATGAAATCTTCACACATTACCCGTATGGGGAATCGAACCAAGGACTTTAACATGATGAGCAACAATTTAATCACTAGGCTACCCCACGGTCTTAGCAATGTTCCAGAATAGCATGTAAGACCTTGGTATTTGTTGATGTGACTTTGACATCTCAAATATGCTGGTCAATAATGACATTTTGAGTATTCCGAAGCAAGCTTGACATTATAGAAGCTGGCTCTTGGTTCGCAAAGTGACATTTCACTTCTTGTCTTGAAGAATTGTTTTATGTCCCTATCTTGGTATAATTTTTTAAGGTGTTGGACGATTTGTGATTGTGATACGTATCACATAATTTAAACATTTCTGTTGACCAAGGCTAGTGATCTCTTGAGATAAGAAAATGTATTTATATCTCCTAGCAATGTTTACTTTGAGATAGATGGATGGGCCTGGAAAGTTCAGTAGATATTTTAAGATACACCTTAATGCATCGAAGAAATAAATGTATACTATAAAACAAAATTTAGAAAAATTCTACAATACAACACTGTGAAGTCATTTTAAAATCCTAAGCAGCATGAAATATATATGGTGAGTTTTCAGATGGTTGAGAGTAACTTGAGACACATGATTGGCACTACCACCCCAAAGTGCCAATGTAGAAATAGAATGATATTATTAATAATGAAGTAAGTGAATTTTATGGATTCTTAGCCCATAATATTTTTAGAACTAATATTGAGCTAGAAGCACACAGAGTGGCTTGTCTGTTCAAGACAATGACATGTTCTTTTACACAGCAGAGGATGTAGATTGACTGTCAGTTCAGCATGGAGGTGAAATCTGTTGTTCCTTGTTTTCCACTCATCAGATCTCTTATTTGGGACATTTGTGCATCTAAGAACAAGAGCAGGTAACTTTCATCACATTTCAATGTCATGGGTCCAAATGGGTCTTAACTGGCATTTGCTTTACCGAACAAACTAGTTTAAGAATGGAACAGAAATACAACTTTTGGATTGTTCTAAAAAGTATTCAAGAAATATATGAATATTTGTCATAATGTATCTATTACTAATGTCTATTTATTACACCCTCATACAATTTATGTGATCCTTTGTAATTAAAACCAAGAAGACCCATGAAGATCTGGGCTAGTATAGGTCTTCAGCAACCTATGTTTGCTGGAACGGGTGACTATGCTTGTCATAAGAGGCGACTAACATGATCGGGTGGTCAGGCTCGCTGACTTGGTTGATGCATGTCATCGTATCCCAATTGCAGAGATTGATTCTCATGATGTCAATCACTGGATTGTCTGGTCCAGACTAGATTATTTGCCGACCGCTGTCATATAGCTGGAATATTGCTGAGTACAGCGTTAAACAAACAAACCATAAAAACTCCAATTGGTTTTCTCGAACTTTCCAATGTAACCTACTTTAAATGTTTCCACCTACTAGTCTGGCGAAGCTGAGTGTTTTCGCCTTTGTGAAACCATTTGTCATGTGTCTATTGTTGCAGTCAGAGGCATGTGTGTTTAAGGATCCTCATACACTCAATAAACACATCCAGATACGACACACTCATGTACACACGCATGTAAACACGTGACCCTCGTACCATTTCATGAGAGCAGCCACTAAAGGGTACATCATTAGTATCGACTTGATGGCGTCACAGTGGAAAATGTTGTATGGGAGGAAGGTTGCTGTCATGAGGGTTTAAGATCATGGATGTCGCCACCTACAAATTCTTCAAATAGCGCAGATTGATACTCTGAAATTTGGAAATAATGATGGCGTGTGCTGTGTGTAGGGTACATATTACAAACAGGTTTATTTTCGTCATCTCTTGTTGTACATTGAATGGTACACAAAGCAAGTTTCAGTCTGAATATGTAAGTGGCGATGTTCACAGCTGATGTATCATTAAATGACGATTTCTTTTTGCATAAAATGGTTATTTTATCAATTTATTATCCCCGATTGGGAAAGGAAGGAGTGAACAAAATATGTTTATAAAGATAATATTAGTATTTATTTATTTAAACATTGAAGTGTTGCTTTTTCCTTTTACAAACTTTTAAATGATACCTGTGATGGCAGCTGATTGTAGTTGTAGGAAGCTATCTTAGCAGCAGAACTTTAACAACTGAGTCTTGCTAAGGGTCTGTGACAGCCTTGGTGCTAAGATCCCTTCATAGCAAATAGTGACCCATGAAGATGCGGGATAGAATAGGTCTGCAGTAACCCATGCTTACAGTAAAAGGCAGCTATGCTTGTCGTAAGAGGCGACTAAAGGGATTGGATGGTCAGACTTGCTGACTTGGTTGATGCACGTCATCAATTCCAATTGTGTGGATCGATGCTCATGATGTCACTGGTTTGTCTGGTCCAGACTCGATTATTTATAAACTGCCGTCATATAGCTGGAATATTGCCAAGTTAGGCGTTAAATAACAAACAAACAAACAAACAACATAGCAAATAGTACTAAGACAGTTTCATGATAGCCTGTTGCTAAGAAACATATGTGTCTAGTGGAGATATACCAACATGTGAAAGGGGGATGTATGACTGTCTTAGCATTAACACAAGACTAGCATTTAAACCCAGAAATAAAGTTATCTTTTTAAGATATATCTATCTACAAAATTAGTGTAAAATTCAATATGAAGCACCAAAAACTGCTTAATTTATGGCTCAGCTAGACTTGCCAAAACATTCTCGACTTGAGTTGGATTCAATTTTTCATTCATTTTCTGGAGTCTGGGAGACTACGTTAATCCCTTCTTGACTGTTTAGTCATATGGCTATTTCCAAGGCTTCCTTACAAAATCTTACACCATTAGGACTTGGGATTATCAGAAATATGTATCTCCAAGACTTCCATACAAAATCTTAGAACCATTAGGACCTAGAATTATCAGAAATATGTATCTCCAAAACTTCCTTACAAAATATTAGAACCATTAGGACTTGGAATTATCAGAAATATGTATCTCCAAAACTTCCTGACAAAATCTTACACCTTTAGGACTTGGGATTATCAGAAATATGTACCTCCAAGACTTCCTTACAAAATCTTGGCACCATCAGGACTTGACAATCTCAGTTCGATGTCCTCTTAGCATTGGAGAGGGTAGTGTTATCTGCCAGCTGATAGATCTCACATTGTCAGTATGCTAGGGAGGCCTCCTTCCTAGTTGGGGTGATGGCATCTTATTGGAATGTCCCAGTGGACTTTCCAAACAATTCGACTTTGCATTTGTTTGCTGAAGTTTGTGTCCTAGCTATTTCATTGTTGCGTGTCTGGTGTGTGATGTGTACGTGTGAAGTATTGTGTTGATGGAGGAACTGGATGTCAACCACCGTCTTGTAAATGCTGGGTGCTCTGTTGAAGATGCACAAGGTGGTCCGTTCACAGTCATATTTTCTCAAACTACCTTACAAGTCGCAAATAAGCTCTCAATTTATAAATGATTTTAATTGTGAAATTTCGTTATATTTATTAAAACCCCATTATGAAACAACATCTTGATAATTTTTAAGTATTTTATTTCCCAATGCTGGGGTTGGTTGGTTTGGTTTGTTGTTTAACGCCGCACTCAGCAATATTCCAGCTATACTGTAAATAATCGAGTCTGGACCAGACAATCCAGTGATTGATATCATGAACATCGATCCACGCAATAGGGACGTATGACATGCATCAACCAAGTCAGCGAGCTTGACCACCCGATCCCGTTAGTCGCCTCTTACGACAAGCATAGTCGCCTTTTACGGCAAGCATGGGTTGCTGAAGACCTATTCTACCCTGGGTCTTCAGGGGTACCAATGCTGGGGAACAGTACTGCCCCTGACTGTTTACAAGACTTTTATCTATATTACAGACCCAGCTATTGTTATTGATTGTAGTTCTTTTTCCCGACATCGTTCAGCAAAGCCCCCCATTATTAAACAATTACAGATAATACCTTAAGAATTATTTTTGTATAATTTACATGTATGGATTCAGGTTGTATTGTCAAGTAATGTAAAGCATTAATACCAATTATATTCACACAAATATTACTTTGATAAAAAAATGTAGAATCACATTTTCAATCTCAACACTTAGTAAAGTGGTCATAATTTGTCAGTCTCAAAAGAATATGTTCTCTAAATTTATTCATTAGTGGCTTAAGAATCCTTTGCTAGCTCGGAGGTGTTTTGGGTTCCATCAGAGCAAGTTAATCACATCAAATAACATTTAAATGGACTCAGAATGCAAGGATGAACGACTTTTAAAACCTATTTTTCACAGGTGTTATTTTTTTGTTTACAAAAAGAAAAACTTGCATCGTCATTGTTGATGACATGAATATGGAACTGCCAATGAGTGCTCTACAAGCTACTGAACTGTAATTTAAAAGACTGTAGAAAGAATAGCTTAAAAGGCTTTATGTTTTCACAGTGTACTTTAACCACTTAAAGTATCAAATTCAGATTAAAAGATACTATGAAAATATGTTTGTATAAGTATGTGTTTAATATTTAAAAAAATTTAAGTTTCTTGGTGCAATGTGCCGCAAGGCAAGTAGATAAAAATGTTTATGGAGAAAATGACAGATTTCTTACAGCTGCTTAATATAATTGGCATTTTAGATGTGTTGAAGCATCATTGCTTTGATTGCCATTGCATGTCACTTGTAATGACACATATCATCACATGCTTTTCTTTCTGTCTTTTGCTATGGTACTGATGTGATTATACCATCAGTGTTAAATCTTGCTCGCTGAATCACTCACTCAACCACTCACTCAACCATTCACTCAACCCCTCACTCAATACCAACTCACTCATACACTCGCTTAACCACTCACTTAACCACTCACTCAATACCCACTCAGCCACTCACTCAACCACTCACTCAACCACTCAACCACACACTCAACCACTCACTCAGCCACTCACTCAACCACTCACTCAATCACTCACTCACTCACTCACTCAACCACTCACTCAACCACTCACTCAGCCACTCACTCGACCACACACCCAACCACTCACTCAACCACTCACTCATCCACTCACTCAACCACTCACCCAACCACTCCACTCACTCAACCACTCACTCAACCACTCACCCAACCACTCACTCAACCACACACTCATCCACTCACCCAACCACTCACTCAACCACACACTCATCCACACACTCAACCACACACTCATCCACTCACTCAACCACTCACTCAACCACTCACCCAACCACTCACTCGACCACACACTCATCCACACACTCAACCACACACTCATCCACTCACTCAACCACTCACTCAACCACTCACTCAACCACTCACTCAACCACTCACCCAACCACTCACCCAACCACTCACTCGACCACACACTCATCCACTCACTCAACCACTCACTCATCCACTCACTCAACCACTCACTCATCCACTCACTCATCCACTCACTCATCCACTCACTCATCCACTCACTCAACCACTCACTCAACCACTCACTCAACCACTCACTCATCCACTCACTCAACCACTCACTCATCCACTCACTCAACCACTCACCCAACCACTCCACTCATTCAACCATTCACTCAACCATTCCCTCAACCACACACTCAACCACTCACTCAACCACACACTCAACCACACACTCAACCACACACTCAACCACTCACTCATCCACTCATTCACTCACTCGACCACACACTCAACCACTCACTGATCCACTCACTCAACCACTCACTCAACCACTCACTCACCCACTCACTCAACCACTCACTCAACCACTCACTCAACCACTCACTCAACCACTCACTCAACCACTCACTCATCCACTCACTCAACCACTCACTCAACCACTCACTGATCCACTCACTCAACCACTCACTCACTCAGCTTTGCTTGCTGTCATATATTACTACACTATCACACATCCCAACAGTTTTGTAGGACAACAACGCCACACAAATATGCATGTCATCCTGGCAATAATGACGTCTCCAAATACATGGGTGGGACTTCGACAACAAATTAGTCAAAGCAAATTTATAAACACATACAATATCATGTGATGTATATCAACCTCTCTCGGCTGATTGTGTATTCTATATGCCAATTTTATGGCTATGCGTCAAACGACAGATCAAAGAATATGGCTCGCATGCTTTTGTCAAATTTCAAAGAGCGGTTGTAGGATTAGGCAATTTTGCATTGCCCATGGGTGACCAATGTGTTGTGTAAACTTAGGCTGCGTTATCTACAAGGCAAAAATGTGAAGATGAAAAGATAGATGAATTCAGGGAATTTGAAGTCAACAGCCTTACTGTATGTTGTATATGAAAGACAAATTGAAGGTTACATTTATTCATAGAGTAACCTTGTCAATCTATTTGTGGAATGTGATTTAATAACATCTTGGCATTATAGCAGATCGTGAGCCCCACCAACATTTTGCGAGCATCCTCCCTGAGATTGATTGTTACTGTTGAATGATAAATTGCGATTTTGAATTTTATTTGAATTGATTAAGGTGTGTCCGTGACAAATTTTTTATTGAAAAAAAAGAAGTTTGCGCCTTGTATTCTGTTGGTTGCTTAGAATAACTTTATAAATAGATGGCATTTCTTAACGAAACATGAAACTTGTACCTGTGAATTAATCATGACGGCCATGTCAGTGTCATTGTCCAAGTAGGGGAACACCTATTATCAAAATTGGTCATCTTAGACCATAATGAATTTTATTTCCACATGTTCAAGAGGCGTGTAATATTCATGTTGAAATTGATACACAAAGATCATGACTTTTTTTTATAGCTAATATCAACTGCCAGGCCAGAGAAAGTATACAGCCATGTTTGATGGCGGCGAAAAATGATGCAAACAAGGCATGGTTATTCGATGGGGATGTATTTGATACGAGTATCATAGTTGTGTTTTGGTCCTGAAGTTTGCAGTGTTTCGGTGGACATGAGATAGGTTTATACATGTATATGACTATTTAACGTTGGAACTTACTCATGGGGCTTGAATGAATAGATGACGATTGAGATTTCTGTTGTATTAACTTGTGTTTTATAAATGGAAGAAATGCTGGAAGGAGTAATGGCTTTATTTGTCAGTAAGGTTGTAATGAGGGATCCTGTTTGGGAAAAAGGTGATGTAAATCTGAATGAAAATGGAAACTGGCAATCATGTATGGACATTGAAATATATCAATGAATGGCAGTCATTTATTTTAGGGAGGATGTTGCTGTGGCACATTCCAGTGAGACTGATAGGTTTTCTTGTTATGATCATAAATGTGTCAAGTTGAAGTTGTTTTATGCCTTTTGTAGTCAGCAATATTACAACTGCATCATGGTCTGTAATTTATGGAGTCTTGGCCAGGCAAACCAGTGGTTGATACCATGAGCAAGATCCATGCTGCTAGGAATCCCTGTAGGGAGATAGGCCTGAGGTATTGTGGACCTATTCTACCCTGGATTCTCCACAGAACAGAGTCGAAAGTGTGTTGATCATTGCTGACTTAAAGGAAGAAGTGCAGATGTATCTGAGAAACCATCATCTTTTAAGCATATGTTACTGATACAGGCTTGTAAGAAGGACCGCCTTCGTGGTCTTGTGGTAAAAAGTCCGCCCGGAGAGCAGAAGGTCTGGGGTTTTATCCCCGGCTGCGTCATACCCAAAGACGTTAAAAGATGGTACTTGTTGTTACCCTGTCTGGGGCTCGGCATTAAGGGGCTAAAACAAGGACTGGTCGGCTTGGAGTCAGTATACTGTGTCTGAGTTAAGTATTCATGTTAAATACATGGTACAGCCACACACACACAAATGTGCATGCACATCGCTATATAAGTGGAATAATCTTGGACGCGACATTAAACCCCATTTCACCTCACTTGTAAGAAGGACAGGATGTTGCCACCATTAATAACATCAGTATTCAAAGTTTGGGAGGACAATAGATAATTTCTATTCCTCTTATTCCTTTGTAATTGCAGTTTTGTATTATTATTCATTTTCAAATTGTTTACCAGACCACACATGGTAGATGAACAGTAGGTTGGATGTTGTTAACAATAACAACCAAATGTATTAGTGCTGCTGGTACTACATGTAATTAATTAACCTTTGCTCAGCTGTGATTAGATGGATGCTCCTGTTATGGTACTGATGTGATATTGCTGAGGCAGTATTATAACTGTGTGTGCTCCCTCTTCCCCTCTCTCCCACTCATAACCACTAACAAAAGCCCACTCACTCACCCACCATCTTCCCGGAGCAAGAGAGTAACTGACTATAAAAGTCCTGTTTCCATCCATGCCTTGAATTCCTGGGCTCGATTGTAGCGCCATCAGTGGTTATTACGAGTTTTGTCCCTTCTAAGCCTCAACAGATTCCGACAGATGGACCAACACCTCTTGTATCACCTGCATTTGTTTCGTCGAGTCAGGACGATCTGATCGATAATCAAGATCTGTTTTGTGATAAAACGGGTCTTACATCGCGAAGTGCATCAAATCACGTGAGCACCTAGATTAAAAACATGGAAAGATTTGAAAAATATCTGTTGGCAACGAGTTGGCGGTATACACGCTTTGCAAAACTTGCAATCGACCGAAATCTGCACGAACGTTTACGAACCAGATTTTGATGTCGTTGCCTGATTTTGATTGGACTATGCATAGACTCGTTAGTCCAGCCAAAATGTAACTCCATAATACCAGCCATAATACCACTCACTCACTCACTCACTCTGTATGCAGATTTTATTGTCATGCATCAAACGGCAGATCAAATAATATGGCTCTCTTGCTTTTGTCAAATGTCAAAGAGCGGTTGTAGGATTAGGCAATTTTGCATTACCAATGGGCAACCAATGTGTTTTAATGGTTCTTTCACTCAAAAGTTCATCTCCTCACTCACAAATACACGAATGAACGAACAAATGAATGAGCATGGTGGGATGTTCTGGGAGGAGCTAGAACACTTGTCCCGTGTTTGACACCCCTCCTCCCATCTAGCCACCTCGGGGATATAGCGATCAGCCAGTCTGTCCGTCTATCCGTCTGTCCGTCTGTCCGTCCGTAACCATTTCCTTTTCCGGGGCAGAACTCGAAAACAATTCAGTGTGTTTGATTTAAACTTTGCAAATCTATCAGTCACATACTAAAGTTGTGCCTTTTGCTATTTAGGAATTTTAGAAATTTTGATTTTATACGTTTCCATGGCAACAAGTTGGACTTCGGTTCTATAAGAGTGGTGTTCATTTCCGGAGCATAACTCAAAAACCGTTAAATACTTTCTTACAAAACTTTGCATGTCTGCCAGGCACATACTGAACTGGTGCCTTTTGCTATTTAGGAATTTTAGACTTTTTTATTTTTGTATATGTTTCCATGGCAACAAGTTGGACTAAGGTTCTATAAGGGTGGTGTTTATTTCCGGAGCATAACTCAAAAAACGTCAAATACTTTAATACAAAACTTTGCATGTCTACCAGGCACATACTGAACTGGTGCCTTTTGCTGTTTAGGAAGTTTTATTTTTTTATTTTTTTTATGTTTCCATGGCAACAAGTTGGACTTAGGTTCTATAGGGTAGAGTTCGTTTCTGGAGCATAACTCAAAACGCATACAAAACTTTCTAACAAAACTTTGCATGTCTATCAGACTCATGCTGAACTGGTGCCTTTTGCTATTTAGGAATTTTATAAGTTTTTATTTTTTACATTTCCATGGCAACAAGTTGGATTCAAGTTTTAATATAGGGTGGGTTCACTTATGGAGTATAATAAATAAACTGTTAAATATTTCCTTGCCAAACATTGCATGTCAATATATAAAGCACATACTGAACTGGTGCCATTTGATATTAAGGAGTTTAAGAAATGTTTATTTTAGAATTTCCATTGCAGCTATTTTGACATGGGCTAAGAGAAATGTTGGGTCAGTTACCTGGTTTTTGACCGTAACGTGTTAAAATGGGCTGGGGATATAGATGACTTCATTGATTATACGCTTGTTTAGTTATTGTTTCTTGTAATTTGTCATTTGTTTGCATAAAAAAAAACCACACACTTGTTTTACTTTCCATTTCATATGGATGCCAGTGCATCATGCCACCATGGTGGATCTTTGTGGGTAAACAATGTATGCTTCTTCTGAAGAACATTCAACTCTTGACTCATTACATACAGAATTGCACATTTACTTGTGGTTACTTTACAGACAGCTCCTGGTGGGATATGTCATCTTTCTGATGACTCTTGTTTTAATATAATTTTAAATATTTTTAAAACTCTGTCGCCCTTATAATGAACTGACAGCAAATTAGAAGCCAGAATAATTCAAACCAACTTGTCTTTATGAGTCATACAGTTTCCGGACAACTTTACATGCATGTTTGATCTTCTGGAAGTGTGACACCTGACATCATACTAGCTCAACAAAAGTGTTGACACATCACAGGGACGAGGACTTTATATTCTTCTTGATATACCCTTTTCATGTCCCGAGATAAAAGCCAGTGATATGCATCTCTAAAATACAGTGGCAGTTTTGTGCGCATCTGTGTCAGCGAAACGTCCGCAGTCGCATCAACCTTGACGTTCTGACATGGATGTCGACGCTGGCTTAAAGTTGACATTATCCGATGGAAACATCAAACGCTTTTAATCGTTGGCGTTCACTGTTCACAGCGACATTGTGGCCTCGTGCGTCATTACATGACAAGTCATTCACAGAAAATGAGCTTGACATTTGACCCAAACACACAAATTGACAGATGTTGCGGTAACATGTTACATACAATATTCTGCGTGCTCTTTGCCATTTTTTCGGACGAATGTGATACCTCTAGGATTATATTCCTTAATTTGGTTGATTTTCTGTATTCATAGTTTGTTTATTTTACCATTTTGGAACCAATTTTCTAATTGATTGATTTGATAATCTAAGTTTGATGACATTATATACTTTATACATTCATACATGCTTGCAATCAAGCAAGTCACAGAGCCTCATACAACAAGATTCATAACCTAAGTATCCTGGTATGACTAAGGGACATAACTCTGCATGAACAGATGCAACACTTTAGACTATTGGACAATCTGTGGTTAAGATTGTATGTCTAGAATATATTGAATAGGTGCTGAGTATACTATGCTTGTCACAACAGCTGAGTAGTTACAGTGTGTTGCTCATGCTGTCCACCACTGGTTTGTCATGTCCGGTTTATTCATGGCTGACTGTGGGTGAAACTCATACAAACTAAACATGATTCCTTCATTGATAAGAAAGAAGAAACACGATCATTTGGTGTGTTGTGTAATATTCCAGCAATATGATGGTGGCCTGTAAATAAGCAAATCTGGACCAGACAATCCTGTGATTGGTACTATGATTTTGTTTGTTTATTGATAACACCGCACTCAGCAGTATTCCAGCTATATGACGGCGGTCTGTAAATAATCGAGTCTGGACCAGACAATCTAGTTAATGATGTCATGAACATCGATCCATTCAATTGGGATATGATGACATGCATCAACTAAGTCAGCGAGTCTGACCACCCGATCCTGTTAGTCGCCTTTTACGACAAGCATTGTCACCTTTTACGGCAAGCATGGGTTGCTGAAGACCTATTCTACCCCAGAATCTTCACGGGCCAGATAGGGTAGTGAATAGTGTATAGTGTAGTGAGCCTGACCACCCAATCCCGTTAGTTGCCTCCTACGACGAGCATAGTCACCTCTTACGGAAAGCATGGTCTGGTGCTATGAATAATGTCAAGGTAGCATGACACATCATCAAGCTAGTCTCTGTGTCTGATCACCTAATGCATTAAGTCCCATTAGACAAGCATAGGTTGCTGGTGAGCGATTCTAATTTGAAATACTCAAATAAGATCGTAACGAAGTGAAATAAACAAAGTAGGTTGAGAAATTGAAAAATTAATATATTTAGAGCTTATCAATGCACTTATATATTCCTAGGCTGTTAGATTGATAAGAATTTAAACAGCCCTCAAGATAAGCATTAAACTTAACAAATAACAAAGTTACATTGACAATCTCAAATAGCCTTTGAGAGTTACACCAAAAAAAGTTTTAAATATTGCCACACGCCCATGTGTTTATATAATTAAATTGTTTAAACATTCTTGCAAAGGAGATTGCGAAAATCTAGGCCCAGTAAAAAGTACAACTTCCTGCGGTAGTCATATATCTAAGAATTTTGTCACCACAGTCATTGACTGCCTTTCCTGTGGCAGACATGTCGGCTTGTGTGGGCAGAGGAAGACGAACTATGACTGGTCTATTTAAAGCACGTAGAATTGCATATTACAATTTCTTTGAAGTGCGTCCATTAAACAAATTTTTTTCTTTTCTTTTGAAACGGATGTAGAGGTATAAAAATATTTGAAAGTTCATTTGCTTTTTGCAACAAAGTATACGACATATATGTAATAGCAAATGGTAGCGAAGAAAGGGGTATATAGAGATTATCGCTTCCAATGTTTCAATTTGGGCTAGTTCATTATATTTTCTTGTTTGATATAGATTCAAGGTCAATATTTTAAGTTGCTGGAGGCAAATTAGAGAGAATAAGAAATGTTATCAGGGTTGATTTGCTACTGATTTCATAATAAATACCTCTTGACGTACATGACAAACATATCTTTCAACTTTTGCACCATTTACAGTCAACTCTTCGGTAAAACAAGAAATGTGCCGTGTCTAGCTTAATAGATTTGAAATTCATCAATAGCGTAATTGCATGTATATTTTTATCAATAAAATTGAATTTTATCAAAATTCTGTTAAGTGGGAGAAATAAAGTGAATAAAAACAACAGACACACAAGTCCAAACTGTTTAGTTCCACTCCGCAGCCCAAAACATTTCTATAAGTATGACAAAGTGTTTGAAAAAAAACATGTCAGGCAACGAAAAACATCAGTATTCAGTGTCACGACTGGGAGTTAGACAATCAGCTATACAAGAATGTAATAAATCTGCCAATGTCGTTGCCAGTCCCATACATTTCTGGGTGATAATGTGTAGCAAGGTGTGGACCCGTAAATAAGACAGAATTTTTTACCATGAGGGAGTTAATCACACCAGTATACGGTAAAGTGATGATTCTGTTGCAGTATCATCGTCATCTTGTCATCACTTATTTACCAACTGACTTAACTTACACAGCCTGTTATTGTCAACCACTTTTTACGTTGCGTTGCTTTTTTAAGCCAACAGCCAAAATGTCTGCACAAATGATGAGTTACACTTCGGTCTCATGGTTTTTTAATACTGGCATTACGTTTTCAATGACATCCTATGTTGAAAGATCTGTAAGTAGATTTAGTGAACATTTTTATTGGATATGAAGGGGTAAGTTCTTGTTGATCAAATAGCAGGCGATATTATACATGTACAATGATTGATGATAATTTGATGTTAGTATTTTAAGTGCTGGAATTTGATGATAGTGTCACTCAGTACCAAAGCCTCGTATTTGTGTGATGTCAGTGTAAGTAATTAGTTACTCACAAAGGAATGAGTTCGGGATTAAGTCAGATCACTGCGATCTGACTTTCCCCATCAATCAGCTTCTTACAGGGTGGAGAAGAATGGGTGTGTCAGGAAGCGAGAGGGTTGGGTGGGAGAGGTTAGGTGTATGCTTGTGATTTATCGCGTGGTCATGTTCAGTGCGGGTCTGGAACAATATGGAGGCGCCTGGACCGGTACCATGGATGAAGAGGGGCCAAGGTTGATCATTGGTGTGCTTGAACATCTTTTGGAGGAGACAGTTGATAGATTTATATGGCCATCAAGTTATTAATTTAACATATGTATACACATGTATAGGTCAGAGAGTCAGAAATGGAAAAGCAAAAGAATGAGAATCCTTGTCCTTAGTTTGCAATGAAATCATTCTCATTTTACACTTAGTGACCACATGATGAAAGTGAGGACAGTGATGATAATGAGAACATGTGATAACAATGACAAAAGCAAAGATGATGATGATGATAACATGTGATGAAATGACATATGCAATGATGATGATGATGACGATGATGATGAGAACATGTTGACAATGACATATGCAATGATGATGATGATGTTTTGACAGTGACATATGCAATGATGATGATGATGAGAACATGTGATGACAATGACGTATGCAATGATGATGATGATGAGAACGTTATGACAATGACAAAAGGAAAGATAATGATGATGATAACATGTGATGACAATGTCAAAAGCAAAGATGCTGGTGATTGTATGTTATATCTGCATAAAGGAACTGCATGTACAACTGTAAAACATCTGCTCGCACTGTCTCGCATTGCAGAACATGTGGTAAACTGGTGCAGCACAACCAAGACCTTGTTTCACACCGGAAGGATAACGGAACCCCCTTGGGTATTGTCACGAGACATACATTTTATGTAGCGACACATTCCTACAAACTTCTCAAAATCACATTACCCCATTCATGGTTAGGCGTCCTCTTTGTTCTAACAGCATGCATCCTGGATATGATACTGTCCATACAACTATGTCCCATATTGTCGACATCCAACAATCATATCACTGACAGTTTATTGTTGGATGGCTATGGAATTTGCTGTAACATGGAAAACAGTTGTTACGTTTTACAATCTAAATAGAAACATTAGTCCAATTCATATTGTGTGTCAATGGGTTTGTGATGTGTTGTATGTGGTAAGGAAACTAGTATGTTATAACTTCACAGTACTGTTGTAGAAAATGCCGTCATATAAAGGCTTCATGGTGGTCCGTTGTTGTTAGGAAACGGGTTAATGGAGGACAGAATAGGAATGCCACGACCCCTGATGTGATCCCTCCGCGGGGATATATTTGTTATGAATAATGTAACACTTTGTCACACTTTATGTGGAGGTGGAAAAGGGTCAGGATTTCATTATTTACTCAGACACATATATTCTGACCATCAGGTGATCACAATATATAATTTTATTGGTTTGGACAGGATATTGTCAATGTGATACAGGGAAGTCTATCAAGCTTGAAGCATGTGTGATGTTGGTTTAAGGCTTGGCTTTGTGTGGTGGAGGGCAGAGATATATAGGCAATTCTTGTGCGAATTCTTCATAGTTGAAGTTGTGTGTCAGTATATTGTTGTCCAAGTAACTTAAGTGTGTACTATTCAACAAATATAGTCCAAAGACAGCATGTGCCAGTGGGATATTTTATGTCATAAGCATGGCAATGTTTTTGTTTTCCATTCTGTACATCAAATATGAAATGATCAATCATAAATAATAAGTCAGTTGTGCACTTTTTTAGTCCATTGTGAATTGTAAAAATGTTGATGTGTTGGAAATGTTTTGTGTCAAATGTTAAAATTACTCTTCAATTATGAAAGATTTATAGGAAATATTTTGGATCAAATATTAAAATTACTCTCCAAAATTTGAAAGATTCAGAGGAAACATTTTGGATCAAATATTAAAATTACTCTTCATGATAAATAAAAAAATATTTCGGATTAATAATTTCTTATACATGATGTCTGAAAATGAACATTTATTGATCAACACCTTTTATAAAGAATAAAGTGCTATAAATGCAAACTTTTAATAAGCTCATGTCACATTATTCATCAAAAAACACAATTGACTTACAACCTTCAAAACTGTGGAACCAAACTTATCCATGTGAAATAGGGTGGTTGAAAGCCTCACCTTGACTGCCACCTCATCACGCCTGACTGATTGTCCCGTCTCCCAGAAAACTGATGGATGTGTCATGGCTGGCTGGTCCCAGTCAAGCGGTCCCCACTGTTTTTCATCAGTGGGTCCCCCCCTATTATCTGCTCTGTCTGGTTGGGAGTACTTGCCTCTATCCGACCAGCTTGAAAATGATTTATGTTTGCTGTTTATGACTGTCCTTCATATCATATGTTACCTCAAAAAAGTCCAATTTTAGATTAAAAATTCTGTATCAGAATGTTTGAATTCATCAATATCTTGTTTGGAAAACGTAAATTGGGAGCAATTTTCCAATTTGTAAGATGTCCTAGTGGTAATTACATTTGGCAAGATTTCTTGAATCTGATTTATCATGAAAAAAATGCATTCCTGATTTTGGAAAATATTATCCTTTGCTGAGTGGTTTAAGTGCAATTGGAATTAAAATAAATTTAAGGAAGATTTATTGATAAATCATTCTCAAGGGAGTAGTGTGTAGTTTCACCATAGTTACATAAATTGACTGGTTTTAGTGCTATTGGCATACAAAAAATGTAACCTGTAATAGGATTGGTAAAATCTGGTGTTTTTATTGTAATTTGTTAGTCTGAGAGATATTTTATGACCATGATTCTAAACAGACTTAATAGAAAATATTCATTCTAGAAGCTTGGAGCAATTTCTCAATTTGGATATAGTGCTTGTTGAAGATATCTTCAGGAGCCAAATTGCATCTGTCGAGTTGATCTATGCTATTTACAAGTGCACTTAAAGTTATTATTATGGTTAGGAATATGTTGCAAAGAAAAGTGGATTTCATGGCGAGCTGACAGTGGTACCGGTAGATCTTCAGATTTGTTGATAAGATTGATGGAATCATTATCGAATGACAGCTAAGTATGAAGAGATAATATTTGCTGATCTTAAAAGTATATAATCTTAAAATTACATGTAATTCCAACATGTAATGTTGTTTTCCATACACTTTGGTTTTTCAGTTAAATGTTCAGTTTTCATCTTTATGGAATGTAGCATGCTGGCTCTCAGTGGAATTGATTGACACTTTTAATAAGTAAAGGTAATGTTTCCAAAAATGTTACCATGGTTACCTGGTACCTAGAAGAATTATAATAATAAAAGGCTGTTTATATTGTGCATATTTCCACACCACTCAGGGGCATTACCCCTGTCACTGGATCATTGTGCACTCAAGAATCATGCTCAGCTCCCTTGGAAGTATGCAACCCAAGCTGCCTGTTAGGCGCTAGAATGTTAACAAACACATTGCCATCTCATCCTACCGGGTACCCATTCACTGCTCTGTGAACAGAGACATATTTTGAACAAAGTCACTTACCCAAGGAGACGCCACATGTTGTACATGTGCTTCAGTGTGGGGCAGGGCTGAAGCCCTAGAAACTCTCAGGAGCCAAGCTGCCAAACCGCAGTCACCCATCCAAGGACTCTCCCTGACCGACGTTTCGTAACTTCTCCTCATTTGTGACCTTTGCACAGGACCACGTGCCGCCACCAATCTAACCTTGATAACTGAAAGTTTTAAATCTGTGGTTTTATCAATAAAATATTTTAGAGAAAATATGTGTCAATTAGATGGTCAATGATACCTGTTAATTCAGATGACTATTCTTTGTTAAATTTTCATGATTAAAAAAATGTTTTTAGATTAACTTAATCAGGGGAGTAATGTCTCTTGGGTTCCAAATGTTAAAGTCCTGAGGAGTTTCCATACTAACAGGGTCCCGAGTGACAGGTTTTCACAATGATTGTCTTTGTCTTGTGTAAGTCTCCATGTTCCTAACTGTGGCTTAACAGATAGAGATTCATTGTGTGTATAAACTATGTATGCCCGTCGGGTATATTTCCTCATATTATGTAAATATATGGAATATCTATCCCTTCCAAGCCTAATTTGAATTCTTTATAACATCACTGTAAACCATTTGTGTGTGCCAGTGTGTTTGCAGACAGGTAGTATTCCACACAATCACTTCTCTATGTTTAAGTTGCAAAAAGTCACTCAGTGATCTCTAGTAATAACCTTTCCATGGCTAAGATATTTTTTAGGTTTCAAAACACAAGTATGTCTTTTTGGGGAGAATCTAATCCGGGATTAAACGTAATGAAATATGAGCTCTCAAAACCCCGGACCCTGTTCCTCGAAGGAGGTTTCAGACATTTTTGAATGTCTAGCCCTGTGTATAGATTAATATCTTCAAATTTTACACATGTAAATAAGGCAGAATTGTGTCATTAGAACAGGGAAAGCGGTATCTTATAATGTGCAGTCTTCCTGTGTGATGGCTGAAGCGTATGATGCTGTTGCTTAAAAACGAAACATGAAATTAAAGATTTTATTTTTTAATTATCAAGCTGTCCCTGTGTATAGGAAAAAATATAAACAAAAAGATGTTGTGTTCAGTGAGTCCTAGACTAACATCTAGTCTCTGAAATGAACATATTGTACAAAAAAAAACAGTTGTTAAATTATCTTAATAAAAATCTAATAAAAAGGAGCCCAGAGACTCTCTTCATCCTGATACTGCAGTAATCTAGACTTGCCAAACATTATAGAATGTATGGGCTGTATTGGATATATTTGTATCAGGGTCTGTAAGACAGACTAAGTGAGATTTTTTAAGAGGGTCAGTTGATCAATCTCAGTAAAATAAGAGTGCATGTGTGCGTGTGGTTTTGTGCTGCTTTTAGCAATATTCTAGCAATATCACGGCGGGGGACACCAGAAATGGACTTCACACATTGTACCCATGTCGGGAATCAAACCCGGTGGTCTTTGGCATGATGAGCGAACGCTTTAACCACAAGGCTACCTGACCGCCCCCAGTAAAATAACATGTTAGTGTAGTGGGGTATCATCCTGGAGTAGAAGACATGATTTTAATGAGACTGGTTCATCAGTGTTAAGCAATTTTCAAACAAATTTCAACATCAACAATTTCTATTTTGACCAAGAAGCTGCCAAACACAAACTGAACCAATGCTAAATGTGATAAGAAATAGGTTGATAGGATTTTGTTAATAACTCACCCTAAAATTATTAACAGCAAAAGAAAAACCCTTAGAATAGGATGCATGGCCTTACTATCCTTCTTTATCTAGGTAATGATTGCCAGACAAGAAGTGATTGTTTGTATGGGAGTATGTATGTAAACAGTGGCCTCCCAGTTGTAGTAGATCCCAGCTATATATAGTGTCCCCTTTACCATACACCACAAGCATGTAGCTGCCACTGCTGGATGCATGTCTCAACTCAGATGTTTAACTCCACACAGGCCAGGCATGGATGGAAATGCCATAAAATCATATTCGGAAGGGTGAGAATTTGCCAAACATTGACATTCCTGGCAGACATGCATCAATAAGACCTCAGCATGTCTGTCTCCAGGATGTCATGACAGCTTATACTGACACCTCTCCAGCTACAGCCTAATGCCGATAGTACGTGTTTCTATCATATACAGGAACATCTGATTCAGCAAGATGGGATTATTTCTTCTGGTTTTATACTTTCTGAAGAAGGATAAGTGCTTTTACAGGCAGTCAGCATGAAATATAACTAAGTCATGGCAGCCTATGAATATTGAAATCTGGACGTGGCAAACCAGTGACGGATGGCATGAGCTTGACAACACATCAGTCAGGGTTTCTTGCGACCAACTGATCTAATGTAAGAGCAATGACTGGTATAAGACCATGCTAAAACAAGGGAGTTACAGCTGCCTGATCTGTAGACCAAAAGATATGAAAACTCTGGCCTAATATTGCTGATTGAGGCGACAAACGACATTCAGTCACTAACTAACCTTTTTGTTCCTTCCTGAAGAGAACTCATCACACCAGAGTTTAGAGATAGAAAACCCTGTTGCCTTTGATAAGAACAAGAAAGAAATATTAAAATACTTTTTCTTGGTACACATTCACAATACATCTATTTGAACTAGTCATAAAATGAAGATGAGCTTTTTCCCCTCGAATCTTGAACTACTTAACATTTGCAGTGTTGTAAAAACATGCCATGTTTTTCTCAAACAATATATAAAGAGCTTTTTTAGGTATGTTTTGAATGTTTGCTTGAAATGTGCTTCAGAAAAAAAGAAATGGCAAAAATTCTGGAATACATTTAAAGCAGAATTTAACTTCAGTATATACACAGATGTGTATCTCAAACAACATTATGTCTTGTTATCTTTGGCAGAACACAATAGTTGAATTTAACAAATATTTCCAAAATAAACTCAAAACACAAGTTCATTTCCTAATTAGAAAACATTACAATTCTTTTCAAGTGTTTATTCAACAGGAAACAAACCGAAAAATAAAATTTGATCAAAAGTTATTTTTGCCATTGCACAGATGCGTGTGATTTACGGTCGTATTTTTACATTTGTTTTTTGCAACAAAGGAGGCACTTAGTTCCATATGATCGGCATGTACACATGGCCTCCACAGCACAAATGTAACGACTGTGTTATTTCTAGAATTAGGCTTCCAAATCCAGCACACCTGCAATTCGGCGCAAAGTCTCCGTACACCAACACAACAATGTGCATATCATTAAGTTGTTTGTACAGCACCCATGTACATCAAAACAATATTTAGTCATTATGATCTAAATTTGTTTTCACTTAGGAAAATTAACCTTGTTGTTGAGCATGGCTCGTTTGACACATGTAGAACAAGATGGCTGTGTTTAGTGTGCATGTGGGCCCCATGTGTAGTCATGTGTAGAACACAAGACAAATGTAGCAGTTTTAGTCTGTTGTTTTTAACTTTCTACAATTGCCAATTATTTTTGTATTTAAATTTTTTTAGATAATGAGCAATTGTTTTCAAATGGCAACTCTCTGGACAAATAAAAATTGTAGGATATCAAAATGACATGTTAATTTAATAACTGCCTAAATAATATAAATGTACATGATATTTTTTTTAACTTGTCCTTTATTAAGCTGTGGAAAAATATGAAGCAAATGGGACATACTGTATTTGACGTAATAAGTGCCCCGCTCTAATATTTACTGACGGCGATGTTTGCTAATATATTGGCTAGTGAACAATCCCAATTAGCACCCTTCCGATTGATCAGTGTACACAAGACTTATTTATTCGTGTATTATACCCACTCGTGTGTTATATGCACCCTTAATGCACTCTTTATATGCACCCTTTTCCGGGCAGTTATATTCAGGAAAAATATATCTGTCCTGTACAATACGCACAGAATTTTCTTTTGTATCATTTCAGGCTGTCAGCATAAACCAAGAAATTTACAATCCCTCAACTCTTTCACCAAAATTATATTCTAATAAGAGCCCCCTATTTCTAATTTCGGTTTGGAAGATACAGTGAAAATACATTAACTTAAGTACTCCGAACCCTTAAAATGTATTCATTTTCAATGGAACGTTGATATATCATAGGTGAGTGCTGATATTATGTCATTGACCTGAGAAAAAATAATAAATCTGGGATCATATTGTCTTAAAGTATTTATCTTGTTCAAGGAATTCAAATTAATAAGGTTTCACTAATAGAATATATTTTGCTGTAATATGATTTAAAAATAAATATGTTATTGTTTATGATGAGTATGGGCTAATGATGCTATAGACTTGCTGTACAGGGAGACCATATCTATGTCCATGGAAGTCTACATGTGCAGTTAGTGACAGGTCAAACTGAGACACTGTGTCTGTGTGATTAGGTTTATTTTTATTTGTTTATTTTGGTTCAAAGACACTCAAAGTTAGTTTGACTGATTTTTGATCAAATGTTCTGGGATTATTATTTGCCTAAGTCTGAGGTATCTTTTTAAAATGGGTATTAAAGAAGCTTTCCAATTATTCCCATGTGGGAATTTAAACATGCAGTTGAACAAATACAACATTGCGTTGTACAGATACAACTACTGTACAAAACCCATCATTGGAGCTAGTTGTGCCTGCATACAATCTGTTGCCGACACAAAGTTTACTTTGAAATAAAGACTTTATAAGGGGATCAGAATAGTAAACAATATATTCGTCTTTATTTTCAAACCGAGGAAATAAAGAAGTTAGTTCTGACAGGAAACAAGTGCAGGAAGAGTGCGTGATGGGAGGTTGTCATTGATTTTTATAAATGCCGAAAAAGTAACACGTCAATTTACATGTCAGCTGTAAAAATTTCAAACAAACAATCTCACATCAAAGCCCTCAACATGAAGTGGATGACATGTAATTGATTTAATATCACACAAGTGTGTGAGAGAATGTATCAAAGTTGAGATCGTGTAACAGACTTCACAATGTTCTAGATAGACTTGAGGAAAGTAGTATCGTCAGGGTTTATAATGTAAGCTCTAAATCCTGTTTTTTTTTGCATGGATGAATTGAAAATGGTAGATCTTAAAGAGTGCCACTGCTGCTTAAACTTGGTATATCTCTGTGAATTATAAGACATTAAGATCTCCTTATTTTGTATATTTAGGCTTCCTGGAAATGAACTGTCTGCATGATGTGTCATATATCATTTAAGAGTTGCTATTAAACTGTTACTATCTGACAGATTACATATATGCTTTTAAAGTTGTAAGTATTAGGTCTTGAAACAACACTCCCTAAAATGATAATAAAAAACAAAGTAATATCATAAAAATAACATTTCATGATTATAACAATATTGTTTCAAGCTAATATTATATTGATATTTGTATAATTTTGTATGGATCCTATTGTGTTTTTACCTGTTACTCTATGCATGGTGAGGGCTGGTCTATATGTGTGCTGGACAGGTATAGTGTTTTTTTTATTGTGACAGGCTTAAGAGTTTGTTATTAAAATCTTAACCCTAAGTTCTTATCGGGGGAGAAAAAACTATGAAAGTTTTTTTTGTGTTATGAGTTTGTGAACTTGACAGGAGCAGGTCAGTGTGAGTGTCTAATATGTTCGGGAAGTGTAAACACCAGTTCAGGACACACATGCGACAGACCAAACTTCACAGTCTCAAGAGTGGTGCTTGTTTACTTTGGAAACTGAAAAAATAATGGTTCATGCAAAAACATGTGTCAATAATGTGACAGAAATATTCCGCTTCTTTTTTCATGTTATTTTTATACGATAAAATGTGTTGGAGTATATGTCTTAATTTCTTTTATTACCAGGGCTATTAGTGTCCTTGGATTTGTGTGCTCGTTGTTTAATGCTGCACTCAGCAATATTCCAGCTATATGACGGCGGTCTAGACCCGACAATCCACTGATTGACATCATGAGCATTGATCCACGCAATTGGGATACAATGAAATACATGAACCAAGTCAGAGAGCCTGGCCACCCAATCCTGTTAGTCGCCTCTTATGACAAGCATTAGTGTTCTATTGAGTGATGTTAAGACCAACACTATAAGCGTTCCATGAAGTGATATTATGTCCAAATTAATATGTTTTATGTAGGGTTATGCTTTTTCAAATTGTTCTTCGGGGTAATTTAAACTTTGGGATAATGTCATTTCTACAAGCTTCCTACTTCCCTCACATAGTTGTGTACACTGTCTTGAGTGTTATGGTGTTGTGGTGTGAGAGAGTTCTAACCCTGAAGCAGAACACTTGATTGTCAGTAATTAGAACAAAGCTTACGGGGCAGTGAAATGAGAACATAATAACCAAATGTTTTTGTTTGAAGTAAAAGGAAATGTGATGGTTGTCATGAGATGAGAGTCACCTTTGGAACAGCTTATCTTTCTACTTTGAGTAGAAGTGCTAATCTTATGTTTTTGAAATTATGCTATTTTCCATTTATCTTCAAAGAGGAACTTGATGTGGTTTTAGGTGGGGATTCTGGAAATTTGGAGCATTGTGAAGGTTGTGATTATTCAGAGGGAACACTGATGCCATCAAATGCAATGTTGATGCAATGTTACCTGACGAAATGAAACCCTGTGAAACCAGATGGAGACCTGATTGAACCAGATGGAACCAGATAGAAACCTGATTGAACCAGATGGAACTAGATGGGGTTGTGATGGAACATACACAGAGCCATTATTGAACTGGATTGAATAATCACAAAACAGTATGGAAACCTATGGAACTCTGATATAGTCTTGCTGAGATGTGTAGGCGATGTATATGTGTGCTTTAGAGAATAAGGGGGCTGTTGGGTTCAATTCCCCACATGGGTACAATGTGTGAAACTCCTTGCTGGAATATTGCTACACGAGGCATAAAACCGTACTCACTCATTCACAATTAGGGTCAGATCAGGGACTATGTATCTGTAGTTTGGTCCATGCAGGAGATCAGGTGACAGCAGATGTCAACTGACATGACAAATCACTTTGGAATATGGATCCCAGTGAGATGAGTGAGTTAGTGAGTATAGTTTTATGCCGCTTTTTACAATATGCCAGCAATAACACGGCGGGGGACACCAGAAATGGGCTTCAAACATTGTACCCATGTCGGGAATCAAACCTGGGTCTTTGGCGTGACGAGCGAACGCTTTAACCACTAGGCTACCCGACCACCCCAATGAGATAAGGGTATATCAAGTGTTGCTATACTGTAACTCCTAGATTAATCTCAAAGGGTACAAGAAAAAATTGTTCTATAAGTCATCCTTCACGGGCAAAAATGAATTTTGATTCTGTTTTTTAGACCAAGAAAAAGGTGTCAGTTGATTTGAGATTATTATTAAAAAAGAAAATAATTATGTTATTTTATCTAAAGAAGAAAAAAATGGACGACATTGTTTTCAATGAAACACAGCATTTCTTTTCCCTGAGTTGCTCCAGCAAAAGTTCAAGTTTGTCTTGTCCATAAGTTATATTGGAAAGCTTGGTGAAATATTTCAAAAGTCGTTGCCTGTGAAGCAATTGTTTTTGTGTCTTACGCCTAAGCATGTTTACTTCACTTCAGAAGTGAAGAGTTTGACTTCAACACACACTTGAGTCAATACAAGACTGGGTCCATGTACAATAATCCAAAAACTTTCAAAATACTTTAGAATCACTCATTTGATTATACAGAGGATTTGAATACAGACCATTACATGGCTTGACTGTTTGCTGAGTAAGACGATAGCATGGATAAAATGCTGGGCCAGGAAATGTAAAGTCACTTTGCCGTTTTGTATAATTGCAACATAGGCTTAGATTATCAGGACATGGTAAATCAGGTCAACACCTCTTCACTTTAATCACCACCATGATGCTAGCTAAGTTTGCATGCTGGAGTAGCCGGTGAAAAAGCTTATTTCGCATTCCAATCACTTTTAATGGTGGGCAGCAACCAACGAGAGACCGCACATGGCTTGCGTGGTGCCGATTATTGCAGTTTTATCTCACGTCTGATTCCATGTTAGTCTGCAACTTGGGAGTTTAACGCCACTTCATCCTGTTAACATGTTCTATTCCAAGAAGTTTAAAGTTCAGGCTAAGTGCTCATGAATGTCGTGGTGCTTTTGTTCCATGGTGGAGTGGCGGAGGGATCAGGGTTGACAGCCTTCATGTATGTCAGATGCAGATTACGTGCTAAATAAATGCCATGAAATATCCAGAAATTGAAACAAGACCAGGAAGCCATTCCACAAAGCGATCTTTAATAGAGCTATGGTGATCGTAATAGAGCTATGGTGATCGTAAGTCCATGTTAAAGTTAGGGACCCACAGTCCTCTTAGCGCTAAGATTGCTTTGTGGACTGGGGACCTGTCGTGGCACATGTGGAGCTGTAGTGTTCCAATGCTGTTTTGTGTCTCTAGATTAGCTTAACATTTTGCTGACTCTTCAACTCAGTTCGTATAGATCTGTTTGCAGAGTCATCGGACAGCGTTTATGATGGTAGTGATATGAGGTAGTGACACAGTTATGTTTCACCACTGTTTGTTCAACACTGTCTCAGTGACTTAATCCTTGTAAGTATAGCCTGATGAGACCAATGCATACACAAGTGTTTGATTATCGGGCATACTTGTGTGCGGCCACAGTGTGGACTGGGCACTGTTTCTCCTGTATCTGTTTGCCTACTCCTATGTTCAGTAATGATACATGATATGAGAGGCATTTTCATGAGAAACATGACAGTTTCTTATAATCAGACAAAACCAATTCACTCACCCATTTTCCCTATCAACTACTTAAAGGTGAGGTCCTATTTAAGAATTTGGAGTATGTTTCTGGGTCTAGACTGTTTAATTAGTCAACTCAGTGTGAGATTCAGACAATGTCCTTGTTTTAAAGGGTAAGCATTCATTCCCAAATTGAGCTGCGATATAAACTGAGTGTGCAGATAGGTAGAGTCAAACCTCAAATATCCGATTCTAATAGAGGCATAAAACCTCACTCACTCCCCGAGGTGTATTTATGTGAGTTTGCAATGTTATCGTTGACACAAAGACTTCCTGGGGACTATGATAGTGAACCATGGTAAAAAAAAATGTTTCGAAAGCCGGTGAACATGCTTTGTCTGGATGACTGAGGTCAATCTGTCATGCCTTGTTTAATAATGGACAGGAGTAAGTCTTAAAAGTAGGATTTTGGTAAACGTTAGAACTTCCCAAATATTTATGTTATTTTCAATGTGTAATGTTCATGAAAGTTACCCTAAGAATGTATGATGTCACGCTGCTACAGGAAGGATGGTCTACATTGGACACCATTAATTCATTTATCCATACAGGTAGTGTTCACATGGGTGTTGTGGAAGCGATCAGTGTTGTAAGATATACCACACTTTCATGTTGCCTTGTTTACTCTGTGGAAACATATTATAAGCCAGACAATTACATTTTGTAATTTTGTAATAAAACACAGGCATCAAGACGGAGAAAAGGACACTGTTTACTTGTTAAGATGAAACTCTTGTCATGATGCAATGCTAAGAGTTCCAGGGTTGGACGAGGACAAACATGATGGCAATCTGGGTGTTGTTTCAGCATCAAGGTATGGATTGTAGGGGGCTTTATGTAACTACATGATCACCTGTACTGTTTAAACAGTATTAGCAGCTTGTTTTAGGGGGAACAAATGGAATCTGTCTGTTAACAAAGTATAGAGCTTGTTAATCCTGAGCTTCTATGCTGGACTGTGTGCAGTTGAATCTGATATCTTGGGGGACTCGATATGAGGTTTAGGGGGTGGGGGTCAGGTTGAGACCCTGTGGGGTAGGGGAAAGGTGGTGAGAGGGGTTGGGGCCATGGATTCGGAGGGTAGTCACTCATCCCCGACCTTGAAAATTCTAGAAAACCACTTGCAAACAGGTGAGCAGAGAGCACGCATCGTGGTAGCCTTGCTCCAAGTCTCTACTAAAGGATAAATTCATGGATGTATAGTAATTCTATCCTAAAAAATGGCATATCAAGATAAGTTGCCAATATAGGGACAACTTGTTCTTATTATTTATGTCATGTAGGAAATATGATTTAAACTAATAATCATTTCCTAGGAGACTTGTGCAAGGCTAGTGTGGTGGGAAAAGAATGGGATGGGGAGGGGCAAGGTTGGGAGGAGAAGAGATTGCATGGGACTTTTAATTGGGTTGCAGATAGACTTGCACAAGTCCATAAGGTAGTACTTATTAATTTAAATCATGATTTCTAGATTATATAAATAGCAAGAACAAAAGTTCTTGTCCAGCCGAACTTTAACTCCGGAATTACAGCCTAGTTCAGCAAGGGTGGACGCTGGACTTTTACATGGTGAGTTAACACCCTTGCCTCGGGAAGATGCACCTAGCTGTCCCCACCCCACCTTCTGAAACCCAAACCAAGTCAGCTCTCTGTGCCCCCACAGTTAAGTATTACCTCATAACAAGAACACCCCATCACTTCCCCATTGAACCTGGTCCACTCTACCCTTTACATTGTCAATATTTGTAAAATGGTTGGAAAGAAATCAAGATTTATGGTGTATTTTTATCTGACAATGAAAGCGGCCATAACACAGTTGCCCTGTGACGTTTATGCTGCATGAAATACATGGTCATAGATCGTAATTGACTGCAAACGTTTGACATTTCCCATGACAATGCTACCCACAAGAATTCCAGTGAGATAGAGAGTTAATTGCATACTTGTAAAGACAGGGGCACAACCCGGCACAAGTATTAAAACGATGAAATACTGTTTCAACTAACAAACAGAATTAGGAATGACAAAACCATTGCCTGTAAAGCTTTCATTTTTATTGCACAATTAGCCCAACGCGGTTCAAAATAGTTTTATTGCTCAAAACACAAGATTATTCTTCAAAGGTTTTATGAATAAAACTGAATGTTTTTCTTGACATTTCAAGATAACACCTGAGAAATGATATTTTATTTGTCAGTGCTCTTTATGTAATACATAAACATGGTTTAGTTGTTTTGTTCTGCTCATGATTATTATTTTGTAGGGAGGAAAATAAGTCACCTACTTAGTGTGTCAACAGTTTAATAGCCCACAAATCAAACCATTAGACTACGTGGGAAGACTCCTATAAACAAGGTGTAGCATATCCCTGATAAGTAGACAATTTAAGTCTTCATTTTATTGCCCAAGTATTGAGGGGGAGGATTGGATGAAAGCTAATTGCGTTTACATATCGTCTTCCAATTAAATCGGTTGACAAGTCTCATTACATTGCATAACTTGCAGCTCCATCTGTTGTAATTAGCTGGGAGGGCGTCTGCATTACCCACTCTGCCCCTTTAACAGGTTGAGCTGGTTGTTGCACAAGCTGACATAGTTTGTACAAGTGCTGGGAGAACCACGACTCAAGGTAAACAGTTGGGGAGCAGCAAGGATAGATATTCCTACACTTAGGTGGTGACATTTGGCTCACTGTCTGCCTCATCTATACTGGAGTCTTTCACTGTCTGCCTCATCTATACTGGAGTCTCTCACTGTCTGCCTCATCTATACTGGAGTCTCTCACTGTCTGTCGCATCTATACTGGAGTCTCTCACTGTCTGTCGCATCTATACTGGAGTCTCTCACTGTCTGCCTCATCTATACTGGAGTCTCCCACTATCTGTCTCATCTCTACTGGAGTCTCTAACTGTCTGCCCCATCTATACTGGAGTCTCTCACTGTCTTTCTCATCTCTACTGGAGTCTCTCACTGTCTGTCTCATCTATACTGGAGTCTCTCACTGTCTGTCTCATCTATACTGGAGTCTCTCACTGTCTGTCTCATCTATACTGGAGTCTCTCACTGTCTGTCTCATCTATACTGGAGTCTCTCACTGTCTGCCTCATCTATACTGGAGTCTCTCACTGTCTGCCTCATCTATACTGGAGTCTCCTACTGTCTGTCTCATCTATACTGGAGTCTCTCACTGTCTGCCTCATCTATACTGGAGTCTCTCACTGTCTGCCTCATCTATACTGGAGTCTCTCACTGTCTGCCTCATCTATACTGGAGTCTCTCACTGTCTGCCTCATCTATACTGGAGTCTCTCACTGTCTGCCTCATCTATACTGGAGTCTCTCACTGTCTGCCTCATCTATACTGGAGTCTCCTACTGTCTGTCTCATCTATACTGGAGTCTCTCACTGTCTGTCTCATCTATACTAGAGTCTCTCACTGTCTGCCTCATCTATACTGGAGTCTCTCACTGTCTGTCTCATCTATACTAGAGTCTCTCACTGTCTGCCTCATCTATACTGGAGTCTCTCACTGTCTGCCTCATCTATACTGGAGTCTCTCACTGTCTGCCTCATCTATACTGGAGTCTCTCACTGTCTGCCTCATCTATACTGGAGTCTCTCACTGTCTGCCTCATCTATACTGGAGTCTCTCACTGTCTGCCTCATCTATACTGGAGTCTCTCACTGTCTGTCTCATCTATACTGGAGTCTCCCACTATCTGTCTCATCTATACTGGAGTCTCCTACTGTCTGTCTCATCTATACTGGAGTCTCCTACTGTCTGTCTCATCTATACTGGAGTCTCTCACTGTCTGTCTCATCTATACTGGAGTCTCTCACTGTCTGCCTCATCTATACTGGAGTCTCTCACTGTCTGCCTCATCTATACTGGAGTCTCTCACTGTCTGCCTCATCTATACTGGAGTCTCTCACTGTCTGTCTCATCTATATTGGAGTCTCTCACTGTCTGTCTCATCTATACTGGAGTCTCCCACTATCTGTCTCATCTATACTGGAGTATTTTACTGTCTGCCCCATCTATACTGGAGTCTCTCACCATCTTTTCTTGATTGGAGTCTGAAGCCAACAAACATTTTCACCTGCCTCACTGTCACATTTCACCTGTCCTTGTGTTGCATGTAAACAGAGCGGCTTTAATTCCCTTGGTGATTTCGGTCCTCCTCCCCAAAACAGCAGACCCCTTCAAAGTAGATCACACAGATGATGCACTCCCAGAAAACGGTATCACATTGCTACAGAAATGTGTACTATTCCTGCATCATGTTTTGTCAGCAATAGTAATCGTGCATATTGATATTTACCCACCAAGGATCCATCACTGCGCATGCTCTGCCATGGTAGTTAGCCAAATGCATAGTGTGGTGGTGAAACAGTAACCACAAGAAGGCTATGTATAGGAAGCAGTGAGACACCCTACATCAAGCGTGTAGGCTCTCCAACTGATTGTTATCTGAATCCCACAATCACAGTATCACGGAGATCAGTGCTAACCTATTATGGAATAAGTGCAGAACCTGAGACCACTAATTGCATACCAAGGATCTAATAAAGTGGCTCAAGAGTCTTGTGTAAGTCCAAGGTGATTAATGATGTTATTTATTGATTTGTAAATACACTTGGTTGGTCTCAACCAATAGAAATCGTAGAAACAACTTGTCTACTTGTTGCTGATTGCAGTTCATTTGTTGCTGAAGAGAAGGTGTATACTAAATTATGTTCAAAAGAGTATTAAATTGCGAGGTAAGGAGCTTTTTAGTTTGTTATAACTACCTTTGTCCAATCTTATTCTATTCTGCTTCTTTCTGCCAAAGATCATAATTTTGATGAATCAGGGTTTGAACCCACAGTGAGATCCTGGCACAGCAAAGGGACACAACTCTGAACAGAGACTAAGGATGATGTAAGCACTTGGCAGTCCATCACCCTCTTCAATATTAGCAATGATTTTCATAGCGCACAGGTCCCGTGAAGATGCTTGGTCTCAAGCAAGCCACGCTTGCTGTAAGAGGCAACTAACGGGATCGGGTGTTAAGGCTCGCTGACTTGGTTGATGCATGTCATCGTATGCCAATTGCGTAGTACGCTGGGCATGATGTCAATCACTGGATTGTCTGGTCCAGACTCAATTATTTACAGACCGCCGTCATATGGCTGGAATATTGCTGAGTGTAGCTTTAAAACATATAAACAAACAAATCATAGAACACAGAGCCATTTACAGCCTCATTCAAGAATCTTGTCTGAAGTGTAAGGAACCCTTGTAATAATGGTGTAATGATTGCTTATTATTACCCTGGAAATGGAGTGAACCGACATTGACTGGATACATCACTATGTTATTTAGTTACAGTATTAAGATGTCAGAATGGGGTTAAGGAAAGATTTATGTCATCCACATGAACTCCAGGAGTTATCTGTGCATCTGCAGCCCAAGCTGGGTGATATGAGGTGATACTGCTGGGAGGATGTGTTAAATGTCACAGAGACTGCTGGACATGCAGCTACTGTGAAATGCCATCCTTGGCTGTTAGTGTTACACTCAAGTTACAATGTTGCACATAGTCTCAGTTACACAATGGTACTGTGAATGTCAGTGCACAGCTTAGTGTCATATTTCTATGGAATCGTGGGAACTTCAATTGAAATGGAAAATGCACTATTATAAAGTTAACCTTGTAAACCCTCGTAGTCATTCAAAGAAGTCCTACTGTAATACCCAATTGTAGAACACTTTCAGCAGATTCTACAGGAAAACAAGACAGTAGTGATGGTATCCCCAATGACAGGATTTCCCTACCAGTTCAGTGTTATCACTCTTGCAAACGGATGAGAACTTTGTAAGATTGAAAACTAAATTAAGGTCCAAATGCAGCCCAGTGAAAACTTTGATGCACTCAGTGAAAAGAGAGGTAGGACATGGATGCAACCCAGTGAAAACATGTTGTGGACATGGATGCAACATAGTGAAAGTATAGATGTACAATGAACACTTTGTTTATTACCAGATAGTGTAAACAACAGGATTTACCTGTGTAATTTAATACAGACTAAATATTCTATTGATCATGATCAGAGGATATTAAGATGTAAGTGGGTTGGTGTTCCGGCTTATGTAACGATCATACCAATATGATAGATTTCTAGGATCAAGTAAGTACATCAGCTTTACTATGAGATCGGGTTTTGTATGTTTGTATATGGTAAGCTATGGATGTCACACAGGGAAAACATAGGACATGTATGGAACTCAATAAAAATTCAATGAAAACATGTAAGCATCTTTCAAAATTCATTGGAAAAAGAAATAAAATGTACAGTGTTAATATCAAAATTCTGAATGTCTGCAACATTGCCTGTAACGCGCTGATGAAAACCATGAAATTATTGTCGCACCCAGTGACAACATCGCACCAGCCTTGTGAACACAACCCTAGAACAAGGTCGTGAAAACTTGAATATTGATAACACTGTAGTTTTCCTACCCCCGATGCGATAACCTGTATATCTCCCTCATGTTCAACATTGTCTGTCTTCCTGTGATGGATCACGTTTCATGATATAGTTGTGGGTGCTTCGTCATGAGCATCCTTGTGCTGACAACATGGCTGCAGCCGGTGACATCACTGGCACAGTTCACTGACAATGCTGCTGTAAACGTCTCAAAGGCATACCCTTGTGTTTTAAGTCAACACTGCATTGCTGTGATGTCGACCAGGCACACCTACCTGGTGCTCCCCTTGCAGGCTCACAGTTTCGCAACCAACAATGAACCAGCATTCGGCCGATCAAAACACTCCTGTACACCCTTCTCGCTGGAGATTTGGGTTAAGTGTGAGCGAAGAACTCTTAACAAATTCACAAAGGGAGGACAATGCATGCTTAAATATTTCTGACGATATGTTTCTTAATTCTTGATATAAAATCAATCAGAGTCTGAGTTTAATTTTGTTGACAGCAGGTGTCATGACTGTCCATTCAGGTTTCACAATAGATTTGATGAATTTATTATTAAACACCTGGTACCATGGAGTGATTCACAAGATTTGATGACCACATGATGGTTGATATATGAACATCTGGTGTCACATGGAATGTTTGCTGACACCAGAATGGTTTCTATGACACCAGAATGGTTGCTATGACACCTGGTGTCATGCAGTTATTCACGTTTGCTCTATTTTTTTGCCATGGTTCTTAGAACACCAGGAACAATGTTCAGAGCTTCAAATAGGGTATCACACTAATTATAGAGGAACTATTATTATTTTTCATGTATTATTAGTATATATAATTTCTCATTGGTATGTCGCTGAAAAATTGATGATGTGTCATTAAATCTTAACTCAGTGGTCATGTTTGTTGATTTGTCAATTCAATGAAAGTTTGTAAAAAATACATGAAATTTGCTTTACTCGACGTTTCCCCCAAGATGTTATGTCCTTCTCAGTGATTGTAAAGGACACACAATGAGGTATTATTGCTATCAAAGTGTACCTGTCTGTCTCAATGTGTATGGTATTGTTCTCAGGTTACGTTGTATAATCTGACCGCGCTGTGATTGTTCAGTGTCCCATCACTAAGCTGGGTCCATCACATCATATGTGCTGGGACAAATGTAGCTTTGAGACGATCCCTCCAGCTCCAATGATGGAGATATATGCTAGTATTCTTACAGCATATGCTGATCTTCTAGAAATTCTGTGAATGAGGTTTGTAAGCTTTGAGGTGAAAATTCTGACATACCTGTCATTGTGTCTTGACTGCCTGTCCTGATATGTCAGTTCGAGTAAAATGAGAAACTAGTAGTATGGAAAAAAAGTGCATTTAGGACAGATCTTGAATTTCAAATCTTGAATTATGTCGGCAGTTTTCCAGGTATGACCGCATTTTTAAACAGTTTTTTTATATGTTTGTTTGATTGTTTGTTCGCACCCAGCAATATTCCAGCTATATGTCCATAAATAATTGAGTCTGGACCAGACAATCCAGTGATTGACATCATGAGCATCGATCCATGCAATTGTGATACAATGACATACATGAACCAAGTCAGCGAGCCTGACCACCTGATCCCATTAGTTTTACAAAACTGTGGCAGGTGATGTCTTCAGTTTCTGAAAGTGAAGAGAGTCTCTGGGCTCCTTTCTGTTATGTAATGAAAGGTTAAACAAAAAAATTCTTAAGATATTTTCATTCCAGAGACATGGAAATATTTGTCTAGCCTGCTAAATAGGATGTAATCATATGGTGTTCTGTATTGACGACCACAGTACACTCTGCATGGCGTCACTTTGAAACCACATCTAACAAATCCATGGATATGTTTCGACAAGCTGTACTAATTTATCATGTTTTAACAAGGCAAATCTCTTTTAGGCAAAATCCTTTTTAACCTGCCCTAATACACCTGAAGTTACACGATTCTGGTATGTAATGTATGACAATGATGTCAAACTTGTCAATAATGTTGCAAAGCTACCACCTAGGACCCCTCGCGGCCAATTGATGATTCTTGTCTACCCTCACAAGAACAAAGCTTTGATGAAATATCTACCCATGACTATCAAAGGGCACGATATGTCACTCTGGTTTTTGCCACGTGCAAGGTTTGCCCTAAGGCCTACAAATATATGTGTTAAAGCGTGTTCTAGCAGTGCTGGTTTCAATAGGATGTGCACATTCATCTCTGGCGAGCATGATATAAGAACCACATGATCATGTTTGCTTAGGCTAATATTGTAGGTTCAGCCACAATTGAGAGTTTACATTTCTAATTTTTTAATGACAAAATAACACTTTTTTTCCAGTGAGCCGTGCAGTTAAATGTAGCACTGTATGCTACCAGTTCAGTAAGGAATGTTTACATAAAGAATTTCATCACTACGAAAATACTTCAAATTTTGTGGAGTTTTTTTAGCGGTATTTTCGGTATTTTCTTAAGATGTACTTGTAATCTGTTCCTGAAAGGTATGTGTCGATTATGATGATCAAGCACATCTGATTGTGATTTATGTTTGTGTTGGGTTCTTTGGAAAGAGAATGTGGATTCTGGAATAGAAAGTTATGTGTATTGCAACAAACACCTGCTTTATATCACAAGTTTAATATGCTAGTCCTTTGGGTGGAGCTTATCATACACTTTGACCTGTAGGTTGAGGTCCAAATGAAGCCCCTCGAAGCCTCAAGTAAAATATTTCAGATATTTCCAAACAAGGTAATTCATATTCATTTTGAGGATTTCTTTCCTTGAATCCATCAGCAAATGTAAATGAATTCAGCCCAACAAAGAAAGGACACATAAAATTCAGCATGACATTTCTCCATGTAAGGGATGAGATTAAGATTTTAATGATGCAATCTTTTCAGCTGTTTTTTTTTTTGCTTCTTGAAAGAAGGAATTATAATTAAAAGCAAATTTTCATTTCTTTTGTTGTGAAAATTCAGATAGAAAATGTCATTTTAACAGCTGTATAAACACTTTGGGATGTTTTTTACTTCATATGCAATGGTAATGATGTGATGGGAATCAGTCTACCACTGTGGCATTCAGGCGATGATCAAACATGATACAAACCTGTGAGATGTAAATGGGATGTAAGTTAATTCAGGTATAATTTATTACCTTTAAATGGGAAACAAATTGTCATGGCCTTGGTAAGCCAGTCTTAAATGACGGGAGATTTTGCTTAACGCAAGACGGGGTGGTATTTGGGGATTATGGTCTTACCGTGTTTAAACAGTTGCTCTGTATATCTGAATTTAATAGATGTTAAACGGGGAGGGCTTTTGTGATGAGGATACCCAAGGTTTAACATTACCTGATCATCAGTAACATCCTCAGATGCTGCTGGAATGTAGCATGGACAAACAACTTTTCATGAGGCGGACCAATTTCAATTGGGGTTTTTTTACATGCAAGCTGCCCCCAAATTTTCATAATGTTACAAATAATACATAAATGCTTTGTTTTATTAAATCTACCATTGTGTAACACCTTGTCTGATAATACAGTCAAATATATTTCAAGAGGTTTCCTTGGTATTAAAAATCAAATCAATTAATTTTTAAGTTTTTGAGTTTTGTTTTATGTCTCTTAGCATATTGGGAGAATCAGTAGTAAAACAAGAAACTAGATGTCTCATCTGTGTCCAATTTTGGGGAAATAAGTTTGATAAGTTTGGAAAGAAAAGTACTAGAAGTTTTGATCCACACAAATAACAATTCAACAATATTATTAGGAGTATGCCTGGCAATGTTAGAGTATATGTTCTTTATTGTGTGGGTATTATGAAAACCCTGTAAATTGTAGAGGAGGGTGAGAAAGGGGGGTGTGGGGGGGGTGTGGGGGGGGGGGGGGGGGGGGGGTTTGAGGGGGTTTGCCAGTGCTTGTGGGAGGGAAGGAGTAGGGATGTGTGATTTAGTACTGCCTCAGCAATATTACCAATACATCAGTAGCATAACAGGAACATCCACTAATCATTTCCATCATTGTACTGAGCAAAGGTTAATTAATTAGTACCAGCAGGACTAATACATTTGGTTGTTATCAGTAACAACATCCTACCTATTGTTCATCTACCATGTGTGGTCTGGTAAACAATTTGAAAATGAGTAATAATACAAAACTGTACAATTACAAAGTAATAAGAGGAATAGAAACATTGTCCATTGTCATCCCGAACTGAGATACGTTGAACTGATGTTATTAATGGTGGCAACATCCTGTCCTTCTTACAAGCCTGTGTCAGTAGCATATGCATCAAAGAAGAGAGAGAGAAATAATCTGTTTTCCTTGGGCCTCACCATTGTTTTCCAAGGTGTTCAGACTCATGAGCAGCGTCAGTCCAGATAGAACCTGTAAATCACTGTTCACAAACTCTGCCATTGGATCAAAAACATCCACAGAATTACAGATGACTTTATCACCATGATGTAAGAGGGGCTGTGATTGGTTAGACAGGAGGTCCCCACAACAAGCCATTGGCTAATTGACCTTAGCACATATGTCACATCCAAGTTTTAAGAAATCTGTGATAAGAACAAATTTGTCTTTAAACACGTCCCTGCAGTTCTTTTGAATTGACAAATGACATCCTTTAAGCCCGATTAGGTTTTCGCCAAGTTACATAGTCACTGTAATGGCTGCATGGTAAAAGGAAAATGCCTGTTTGATTTATGCTTAAAGGTGAATGTGTAGTTATCTAGACAGTGAGTACAGGTGAGTTGTGTTTGCTTGTATCACCTTCACGGGCAGGTGTAGCTGTAATTAATCTCAGACTTTATCTACCAGTGGGGGCATTGAATGTTAATGTGTTATTTGTGAAAACAAGCGCTTCTATATAAATCTGAATATTGTGATTGTGATTTCCTGTTGATTTGAAAATTGGGATGGTGATCGGAAATAATACATTTTTACTGTTATAGAAGTGAATTCCGTTGTCAGTATGTAGTTATCAGTAATTGTAGCTACAAAATGGGGTTCAGGTTAATGCTTTGTAATGCTCACTAGAATGAATGTTCTAAGTCACTTCTGTTTGGTAGTGACAACGGCAGTGTGATCATACGTACTCATGGTTGCGAAGAAAGTGTCGAGTAGTGAAAAGGACAACATGAATATTTTATTATTCACTCACCAAGTGTTTGAAACCCAAAAGGTTTGAAATGTCCTTAAAATTTTCACCATGTCAACTTAAGTAAGGGCTAAGAGATGGTGAGTGAGTGAACAAGTGAATGAGTGAGTCTGAGAGATGGAGAGAAGAGTGTTCAGCTTCCTTTATATTGTAGGCTATCTTGGAATCGGATATGAAATATGTACTTCACAAATTGTACCAACGGTGGTTGTTTAATTTCGTGACTTGAACCACGAGGCTTAGTACCTGTCCCATTGTCTCTCTTACAGACCCCAGGGCATATCATGTTCCATAACATTCACCCACTCCGTCTCACTGGCATTTCCTTCTCAGCTCTAGCAGCCGATACTCATCCCCTTTACAGCTGAAATAAGGATTTTGTTTTATTTGTTTGTATGTTGTTTAATGCCAAACTCAGCAATATTCCAGCTATATGACGGCGGTCTGTAAATAATCGAGTCTGGATTAGACAATCCAGTGATTGACATCATGAGCATCCATGCACGCAATTTGGATACGATGACATGCATCAACCAAGTCAGCGAGTCTGACCCGATCCCGTTAGTCACCTCTTACGACAAGCATAGTCGCCTTTTACAGCCAGCATGGGTTGCTGAGGACCTATTCTACCCTGGATCAAGACTTGAAGGTTCCTTGATATTCAAGGGTTCCCTTGTAGAATTATTTATTGAACCTACATAACTTTCTTGCATGACTGTATGTTAGTCTACTGTTCCCCTGCTTGGCATAAGATGGTGGCATGGCATGAGTTTTAATCTAGATAAATCTTCCACAGTTCCTTCATAGTGTCACAGAGAAATTACAAACTTAATTCAATTTATTTCCTGGCACTGAAGTGTTCCTAAGTAATGTCAAATTATAGTGAGATAACATCTGTCGCCAGTCAGTCGCCAGGTCGTGGGGAAGGTGACTTGATATGATGGATGGCCAGTGTGTATCATGAGGAAGTGCACACTGGCACATCATGATTGCAGGACTGCATCAGATGGGAGGAGGAGGAGGATGAAGGGGCTGGAACTGCAAATGTCTGCACCAACTTACTCCCATGGTGTGATGGTATCTGGGAGATGAAAATATCCTATGTCATCACATTAGCTTCGGATACAGACGGACCATGTCCTGTGTTAAATAATATTGTTGTAATGTACTTAAAACTCAGGGTGTGTCAGAGGAAGTTGAACTGGAGTGTTTCTGATTATTAACGTTTTTACAAAATTTAAAAAAAATGAATTTTAAACAAGAAATAAAACACTTTCATTGCCAGAGACATGAAATGGTTGCAAGAGCTTGCTCGGGATTGTGTGGTGTACATGTATTCATTGTTAGATATTCAGTTGATTTGTCGACGGTCTTAAGAAACTAGATTTGTATCACAAGGCTGACCTGAACTCAAAATTGCTTATGGAATAGACAACCTACAAACTATGGATTAGTTTTTCTAAAGGACAAAATTGATAATTAATAGTGCTGTGTTTGGTTTGAAATATATTTTTCTTTAACAGTTTTATAGTTTTATGTGCTTTTGTTAAACTTCTATTTCAAGAATTTTTAAGGAAATAAATGTATATCAAATGTGACATTTTTATTTCCCTCCAGCCTCTTGACATGTGAGCAAGACATCTGAAATGCAGAAAACAAATAAATCTGGCCTTGGTACAATATTTCCTGAAATGTTATTTCTTTGACTCTCTCTGACCAGTAATAATGAGGGGAGACAAGTGTCTATTATTTTGTATGGTGGGATAGTTGCATCTGGCAACATTGTGGCATTGTTTTTTTGTGGATTTGACATGAGAAACGAACTTGCTAATGAGTATCATCAAGCAGAAGAAGGCCATGTATCAGAAAACCTGCTGTATAGACCTGCTAGGTTTGTTAGTTCCACTTTGACCCTATATCTCAAGGTCATCTGTAGAATCAGTTAGTGTATCAGGGTATCTGGGAAATGGCTCCAAAATAGCAAGAAAATGGACATTAAGGTTTTACTTATCTAAATCCTAATGAAACCTAGAGCTTGAAAATACAAGTAGTTGGTGAACTTTTCAACCCTGTTTTAAACTGACATGACATTTTACATGTTACAGAAAGAGAAATGGCAATTTGGAAACCTATTTAATTTATTTGATTGTGGCTGTCGCTGGTGTATATTTTATCAGGTGTTTAATGATGGAGTTTTTCAGGTTCTGTTGACAGTTATAGGCTTGTAGGTGGGAGACAGGGGCTTGAACTATACTGCTGAACTATCACTGCCTCTCATTTGCATAATTATTCAATTCTTCATGGAAATTTAGTTCCATTAGTTATTGGAAAATTTCACATCCGAACAACACAATGACCTTCTTACGACCTCATTGCAATTTTTAACATTTTAGTCTGGCACCATTGTAATGTTTTTTCAATTATGTTTGGGGACCTATTTCATGTTGAATTATTCTGTGCTTCAGATAACAGCTGAAAGCATTGTCAAGACAGTGTTTAGGATGATTAATGATTATGCACAGATGACACTTGATTTTCAGAAATTCAGGCCCTACAAAAAATGTTAATAAATATTTTTATCAAAAGTAAGAAAAAGCATTTATCTGCCTGACCCTACTATCTTCTAAGGGTATAGTTAAACTAAAACATTTTTAAGGAGTAAAAATATTGTATAAATTCAATATGACCTCGGGGTAGTTAATGAAATTTCAGTCAAGGAAAATGAAAAAATATTTGTTATAAAGAAGTATCACCAGACTTGTGCCTGGAGGAACACTTTCATACCGATGAAAACTAAGATAAAGATATTTTGTGAAATGTTATTAGAAAATGCTCAAATTAAAAATTTGGGAGGGATGTCAATCCTTAATTAATAGATATCTTGTCCATAAAATATGCCACATTATAGCATATGATAACCACCAAAATTAAAATTCTGAGAATTTGTGATAAAAGTGTTATTTTGTATTAAAAATATTAACTTTTTTCACTTTGTTGTTTGATAGTTTCTTTAAATATTCCAGATTAAGGTTTATTATCAACACCACCCAAATTAGAACGCCAGTGAATGTACATGTATAATATAACTGTTCTTATCAAATAAAAATATCATCCCTTTCACTTACATGTTTCATAAATTTATCATGTTACAATACACATCGATACAACACTAAATTATTTTTGTTCTCAAAGTATAATCTTAACATTATGTCTTTAAGCCATTGTTGAAATGTATATTCATGTTAACATTTGTAAATGTTAATGTTTGCTTTGTGTTTATCCCTCCTGGTGCAAGGTTTGAATGTTAATGAACCTCATTTGCATGACATGACATCATATTTTCCTGTCCACTGTATACATGCCAGCGTTCTGAAGAACCTTGAGATGTTTGCTCGTCAGTCTGACATTAATAGTAGTCTTGAGACAAGCAGTGTCATCAGAAAGGAATGGTGAGAGGTGCAAGTGGGGAAACTAGCCATGATTCCGTCACCGATGATTGACAACATTGCGGGCCCTGTTATCACCTTTATGTGGGATGCTAGGTTGTAGATACCATATTGGTGTTGTCTAACAACATGTTGTATTGCATGTTAAGGAAAATAGCAGCTGGGTTTGAAATGTTAACAACACTTAAGCACTCTCAAAATAAACAATTGAAAGCTCTAATTGTCTTCTGTTTTTCTTATTCATTTATGTACATAAGAAGAAACAATTATTTAGTAAAAATATCTCTTTGTGATCAAAATTTTATTTTTTTTCCTGATCAAGGATGTTTCCAGACATTATATGTAACCTCTTTATTTGCATTTTTTTAAGGATAATAGTCATGCATTATTCATCATTTCTTTCATATAATTTTATTCAGCGGCGATAAAATCCAAAATGACTTAAAACACAACATTGGTTTCTCCGGGCTATTTTTTCCATGCAACAGAGATAACAAGGGAGAAAGAAACATAAGTACATGGTTTTCTAAGATAAGACAAAAATAGCTAAAACTTGAAAAAATAGAGATAATAATAAAAATAGTAGCATGACCCCAGTGGGAAGATATTCAGAGAAGTATCTTGACTATGTCAAGGTGTGACTTAACAGCTTATGTATGAGGTCTCGCCATTTCTTTCTTGTTTTCATGAGCCTGCCTAAATATGGGGAAAGTAAACACTATAAAAAAAAAGGTTTTTTAATAATATTCTTTTTGTAGTAATGTTCATTTCAAGGTTTTTAAAAAAAATATATATAAATCAACCCTTGCATTGTATTCATTCTTTTCATATTTTCAATCTGATCTTGTGAGAGATTGTCATACTGACGAAGATAATCTGTGCAACATAAAACAAAGTTTTTCTGACTTTAGCTTGCTCTTTAGGTGAAAATACAACAGGCCAATTTCAGCCCAATTCATTTCATGTTATTATTTTCCTTCAAATTTCAATATTGTACACAACCACTTCCCAGAGGAAATGGGAAAACCATTTTTTTCTTCTTCCTTTAATGTGGCCACATTTAGAAACTGAACGAAAGAAGAACATTGACTTAAATATATATATATATGGAGTGACAATTTAAAAGATATAAAAAATATATCTGTTTTTTCTTCTCCTTGTAAAAGTTAAGCAAGCACTAAATTTAGAAGGCATTCCAGACCACAGCTCTCAATGTCATACTTAAGTTTGCTCTGGTTCGCTGGAGAGGATTCCAGGCACATTGTAAACATATAACTAGAGCAATAAACCAACTCATTAAATTGAATATATCTTTATCTTATAGTTTTATTATCTTGGTAAATACTCTAGGTTCAAAGAAGAAGGTTAGACGTAAACTGTTTCTTTAATATGAACTACAGTTGCCAATTTGAGGCCTGGCAAAGTATCTATAAAAGTAAACTTAGTCAAATCAGTGGTCTAATGGCAGCTGAAATCTGCTGACTTGGCAGGAACTCTGAATTGAAGCCTTGCATGCTGGGAAGGGAGTTTATGGCTCAATCTCTCAATGTTTAACGAGTTAAGGTAATCAGTGCGATTTAATGAGAGAGTTTATTGCCAACACCTGACAGACTCGTAGCTTCAAAAATGGAGAATGTTGGGGAAGGAAATTTATTGTTACTGCAGCTTGGTGTTAGCTGTTGCTGGGGCTTTGCACAATGTCCTCACATACTGTCCTCCTTTTCTTAAGATTCCAAAACATGATGTCCTCATGCACTTTTTCCACACTATGTCCTCAAACAATGTTTTCACAAGATGCCCTATAGCTAATATGATGTAATACACAATGTTTTCACAAGATGCCCCCACACGATGTCCTCACACAGTGTTTACACGCTTTGTCCTCAAACAATGTTTTCAGAAGATGCCTTCACACGATGTCCTCAAACAATGTTTTCACAAGATGCCCTATCAAATATGATGTCTCACACAATGTGTTCACAAGATGCCCTCACACGATGTCCTCAAGCAGTGTTTTCACTCGATGTCCTCACGTGTTATCCTTGCACATTGCCTTCACATGATTTTACCACATGGACATGTCTTATTACAGATTATGTCCTCAATAGCGTTAAATAAAATATCAAATGTCAAAAAAGCTCATGATGATCTTCATATCTTGACAAAATATGTTGAAAAACATTTTGATTTTCATAGAACCATATGTTGCATTGAAAGATTTCAGATGTATGATTTTTCAATCAAATTGAGCAGGCTTTCATCTATATTACTTTAAATGCATCATATTATGTGTTAAGTTTTGGAGTGAAGTTTTTCATCTTAAAATTGAAGTTTTCAAAAGCATATATCAATATTTATGATTTAAAAGGTGCTGCTCTTGGATGTAATTTTTTTTTTTACACCATAATTATCAACATACATGAAAACAGTTTATCAGTTTGTGCCCAAACATTTAAATCTGCTGGCAGAAACTGGGCTCTTGGCATCATTTCCATTAGAATGTGGTGGTGATAGATGCACCTATATTTGTTGAGCTTACTTGACCCAAAACAATTTTTATGCTCAACCCAAAACAATTTTATGAAACAGGCTTCGGAATTTTGGCTGCTAAAGTCACAGACTGTTTATGCAAGTTTAAACAATGTACTGAATTCAGCAGACACCTCCTGTGGTCTTTTTCATCAACTGTTCTCTGATTCGTCATCGCATCCTTATTACAAAATATCTCCTCCAAATTCCTGTCATCTTTGTCCCGCCAGGACATCTGTATCTCCAACCACTCATTATGGTATTATCATCTGTTGTTTATTATTCATATCGCCCTTGGCAATGTTTAGAAAATAAGGATTATATGAAAACGGTTAACTCAAGAATGTTTTGTTCCACCTATCTTTAAATTTATGAGTAAGAAAACTGTCTGCCCTAAATGTCTTGCATAATACACCTACATACCATGGGAATAAAACACCTGGTTTGACTTACCATTGACGCAAAAGAGGTGGGGTATGTCGGGGAGCATAATGTTATGCCTACCCACTAGGGGGAAGTGGAATTATGGGTAAATATGGATATAAAACGACAAGACTATCCATGATACTTGTATAGGGGTACTTACCAGTCAAAGATCAGAGAAGAGGATGAAATAAACCAACCAAACATATATATTCATAGGTTTGTCATACTGTGTGGTTCTATTGTGAAGAAACTACTGAATAATAGAGGTCTGCACGATTTCAATATTATGTTTTCAGTATTAGTCTTCATGTCTGAGCCAGCATGTGTCTGTCTTCATTAAAGAGAGATCGCTGTTCTTTATCAATGTTGCTGTCATTAAAATATTTTTTAGGAAAAAATATGGAGTGTCATTGAACTTAGGCTGAGGATTTTCATTACAATGTTTAAAAAGCAGTGCAAACGTGTTAAGTAGGTAGATGAAGTGGAGGATATTTTGAACATTTCTAACAAGTTGAAATTCTTGTCTACATCTTGAATCCACCATCTTGGGAATTTCACAATGGAATTTCACAACCCCCTTCTCTGGGAGTTATCAAAAGAGACCTGTGTCGTTTATTAGCTTGATAAATAAGAATGGTAAAAGAGTCAATGAAATTTAAACTGTGAGCGTGGTAACAGACATGTTGAAGTAGCAAAGGTGTTTTTGTGGGCTTGTGCAGATGTTACGCGGGTGTTGAGCTGCGTGCTGCTAATGAGTGCACATCGCTGTGCTGGTGATGCAGGTGTGCATTTGATGTGCTGTCCATGGCGGGGATGTTGATACAGACTTTCTTTCACTAGATAAACATTTATTTAACATGGAAGGAGAGTGCTTATCTTGCATATGGATATATATCTGTTTACTTGTCGGCATATTTCTAGGGATAAGTAGGTGTATGAATACAGATATCAAACACCGTCTGTCCCAAAAACATATTTGAGGTTTCTATACTCTACTGATAAAAATCACAATTTTGCTCTAAAATGTTTCAAGTGATCTTATCCTAAAAACTATAGTTCTTACTATTATCCTAATATAACAAAAGATACCAGACCATTAAAATGAACTGGCAATTTTGATTTTGTTATTTTATCGGAAGTCTGGTAATTGTCGTAGCAAGGCAAGAACCTCACTTTAATATAATCTGAGTTAGGTAATATTTAACCCTGCAGGGGCAATAAGTTGTCCATACAGCGATAATCATATGATAAAAGTAAGCATAATGATGACAAGAATAAATCATCATTTCCTTTGTTTGGACCTTGCTGTATAAATAACTGCTAATATTCATGAAAATGGTAAATATCTATAACGTTCAATATGTTTCAGAGAAAAATATTAAAAATCTAACTTACCTTTTGACAAGTTCACACATTGTACTCTTTGCAAACAAAATACACTTTAATATTCATTAATAAAAGAATAGTTGTTGTGACATATGTGACTAACATAGTTGTCATTACCTGTCAAGTGATGTGACAACTGACAGGAACCGGTTGATTGGTGATAAATGGTGTGCTGACTAATTGTAATAATCAATGGAGCAATCCAACAAATGTGTGTAGTCAAACCTGTAATCAAACGCTAGAAGGTTTTGTTGCATTAAAAAGAAATATTTCAGTTTTACCTTAGCCAAATGAAGTATTTCGGTTTAATCTAACAATGAGAAGTATTTCAGTTTAATCTTAACCATGAGAAGTATTTCAGTTTGACATTAACCATGAGAAGTATTTTAGTTTTACCTTAACCATGAGAAGTATTTCAGTTTAATCTTAATCATGAGAAGTATTTCAGTTTGACATTAACCATGAGAAGTATTTCAGTTTGACATTAACCATGAGAAGTATTTCAGATTTACCATACGTTTCAACAAAATGTAACATTTTTAAATGAAAGGTGTTTTCAAAGTACACATTTCATTGTTTCTTTCTTCATTTGTTTTTGAATAAGGAGCAGAGAATAATCATTAGACTGGATTGAAATACACTAAAGCTGTGAGTGATGATAAAGTGTAGATAGCCGGATTCGTTTTGACAAAACCTTTACGTCATCTGCCTTAAGATGGACCCTTCACACTGCAGTGAACATGCATACGTACTATTGAAAGCACAACCAATGCATACTTCATGCAAGACTCCTGTGAAGCCACTTACATGTTATTGGTGGATATCAGATAGGTTTTATATTCTTATCATTTGCTTGAATTGCTTTAGGAGAACTTAACATTATAAACCTTTCAAAACTGAACAAGCCTGGTAAGCCAACAACAGTGAAGATTGAATGCAGGGTAGGTGCTAGACATGCCGTGAATACTTCAAAACTACATGCAAGTCATAGCTTCGCAACAGTAAACAGTTCATTCCCAATTATATGAAAAGGAAAATTACACACCCGTTACTGTGTAAAATTATTTTGATAACTCAAATATTTGGGCAAAAAAAGAATGGAATTTGAAATATTGAGAAGTTCGGGTGGAGTTAAACTCAAAAGTTGAAAATTGGTTATACTGATACAAGATTGTATGTGATTCAGAAATTGACATTGCCACGTCTTAACTCAAAACTTGAACAAAAGAATTAATAGATTTGTCATTGATGATGGGGATGTACTTGCTTGATGGAGGTGTTAGCACCTGCACTGAAACATTGCATGGAATGAATATAAAATGATATCCTTTAGTGAATCCTGTCTTCATTTCTACTCCTGATTCCATGTGCTACTTACAGAGAGAGTTGTTACTGTTTTATGTTTTGAGTAATTGAAAGTCTTATTATGATGGGGATTCTGTGCTTATTCTAGCTTCTTCACAAAAACAGGAATATCTTTTTCCAGATAATATATCACAAGTTTAAATCCTTAAGCTGCTATGTAAGTTTCTGACTAGTTTTGCTGAGGTTTGTTTGTTTCAGAAGAGCCATGCTAACCTAAGATATCAGGTTTTGCTCTAATTATCTTCTTACTCAATAAGTTAACTTAAATGTTTCACCTTGTCAGCCAAAGAAATTATAGGAATGGTAAAAAATACCCAAGGGCATTGTGTAACATGATTTTTTACCCCATGAAAAAAGCCATATTTCTCTTCCAGTGGTATTTTCCATTTCCAGATTGTCAAACTAAATCGTTTCCCCCACTCCTAAATCTAAGCTAACTACTATCGTTTAGGATTTATGGGGCATAAGTTCATCTTAACCTCCACTCAACAGTCTCTCCTTACACACACAAGTCCCTCTGTATAGAGAGTACATTGTGTCATATGTACACATGACGTCACATGTCACCCTGACGATCATAGGGCATCGTAGAGATACCAGGAGAAGCCAATCGGTTCAGGTAGCGCCAGCTGACAGATGGACGGACAGACAGACTTGATGACAGTCGCGGTGATCAAAGGGTTGTTATCTTGGGGATTATGGGTTGTGTCAGTGATGACACAAACTGGTGAGGTAAGAGCGCATTTGACCCCGATGAGAACTGATAAATAAATGGTGTCAGTTGTTACACCCAGTGAAAGCTGTATCAGTGTGGAGGTTGCTTCATGCGCAAGTGCGGACTCGACCACCTGTCTGTAACGCAAGACTCGCGACATTGTGCACTGATATGAGGTGCTGATACTGGTATAGAGAGCTTGTTTTACGGTATGCTAATGTATTGTGGAGAAAAAAATTTAATTTTTTTCAGCAGTGTGATATTTTTTCAGGAATTTTCAGGAACATTTTTTTTTTTTTCAATAAAATTGCAGCCCCCTGCGAATATCAAATGGTTGGTCCCTTAAACTTCTTTTAGCAATATTCCTGCAATATCATGGCAGTACGCAAGAAATGGTCGTCACACTCAGTGACCATGTCAGGAATCAATCCTGAAGCTTCACCAATCATCTGAACAGTACCTAGTACATGTTCACTGAACAACTGAATGATACTTCCTACAACAAAAGCCATGCAGATCAATACATTTCTTTTTCTTGCAATTTCTTTGCCAAAAGAGTTAGAGACAGATTTGTCTAGAACTATAGTTGGACTGTTTCAATGAACCCAGTCATGATCCCCTCCAGCAACTGAATGCCAACAGAAGTTGTTTCCAGGATTTTTTTTCCAACCTTATATGACACCAAAAAAAAAAAAAAATGATTAAGCATCCTTGTCATCGACTTCTCTGTGATGGAAGTTTGTCGTTGGCAGATTTGCAACAGGGTAAATGAAGTTGTCTGGCATAACAGACCAACATGCTTATCAAAATGTAAATTTTCCTCTCTTTTTTTCACAGTCACAAGACCCACCAGGGATCTGGTGGTCAGACTCGCTGACTTGGTTGATGCATGTCATTGCATCCCAATTGCGTAGATCAATGCTCATGATGTCAATCACTGGATTGACTTGATTATTTACAGACTGCTGTCATAGAGCTGGAATAATGCTGAGTGCAGCGGTAAACAGCAAACAAACCATTCCCAGGCCCACCCCCACCCTCACCCCCACTTCCTGCAAAGAAGATTAACTGTTTGGTTCATAAACCAAAGTATGTATGTTAATCCTTGTAGATAAATTCAGACAAATGCTGTAATGAGAAAGGAAAAGAGGTTTTCTAGCACAGCATCAGTGTTTAAGCTAATCCTGTTTAGTGAAATTGATATGTCACAGTGCATTAAGTTTGAAGCAGTGTTTTTGCCATTGGTATGATGTAAACAAGACAATTCAGCTTCAAACTATTCTGGTAAACCTACTATCAGACTCAACCATCATGTTAAAACTGCACATTGAAAAGTAATTACATTTTTTGGAAATGGTAGGAGAATTAAATGAACGGTGTCTGAAGTGTTGTATTTCTTGAACTTCCTGTACATGCAGTCTAATACAAAACTGTAATGTAACCATCATGCACCAACTGCAATGAGTCTGGGAAGGCACTAACATGTTCTTCATCATTAACCCATGCTTTCCAATAGGGATGTTAAACTTTCTCTGATCCTAAATCAAAATATTTTCCAACCAAACCACTACAAATGACCATTCATTTTAATCAGCACAACAAGCTGGTTTGAATAAGGGGTCATTGTTTAGGGTTTATTTGAAGTTTTCAATTTAATTCAAACCATCTGCCCTTGTGAGAAAGAAGGGTTAAAATGGAAGCAATAGTATTTATACAACTAATGATAGCAAATGTGTTTAACAGAAGCACATTTGGAACAATGTTCCCCATGACTCTTCCCATGAGAATCGCATCTGTCTTTCTTTTGTTGTTTAACGGGCAGCTTGTCAATGGCTGACTGAATATTTTGTCAATCCGAGCTGCAGCTCAACTGTCATGGAGTATCAGGTCTTGGTTATTCAGTGCTTGGTATTTCATTACCTAGACAGTTTTCAGAAAGGCCATAAACTGTAATCCACTCGTCTCTTGTTAACGCCAAAGAATGCAAAATTAGTCTTGAATAGACTTTCAATGGTCATTAGAGTTCATTGAAAGGAGAAATCACTGTCATTTGAAATATAAAACACACATCTATGATTAATCTCTGTCTAGTTGATACACATGTCATCAATTTTATGACTGCTATTAACGTTGGGGGAAATACGTTTGAATTTGTTAAATATGAAAAAAACATGTTTAGAATACATTTTGTTTTTTTTATGGCTGCAAATCTGTGATGTTGCTGTTACAGATACTATATATGTTCTGTATTAGTAGGTCCATATCAATTAAGTTTCTGCCAAGACCAAAAGAAAATGTAAAACACATTTCAAATTTTGCCAGGGTTCATATGTAGTGGATTTATAGAAAAAGACTTCAAACGTGTGAACAAAATACAAAATCAGAGAAGTTAAAGAAATCGTATTTTAATTTTCCATTACTTTGATGAATTGTTTACAATTTCGCAAAGTTTTAAGTAATCTTATTGACAAACAAAATGATTGGTTTGATTGAAATAAAGATTTTATCTGGTACTTATGTCACAGCATAGATATGAGCTTGTACCTTAATCATCACTGTTGTAATAGCCCCATGTCCACGCTATTTACATATGCAGGAAGCCAATCTGAGATCAATTATGGCTGGAATTTTGGCAGACTCGGCAGAAAGTGTGAATGGCGTTTTTAATAACTGCAATAATTGTTAAAAAAGTCATTGCAGAAATTATCGAAAGGCCCACAGTTTTGGTGATAAACATAATTAAGCATCTTGAATATTATCTTTGTGAGTTAGCATGTAGAATATTTTTGATTAGGTTTGGGGAATTCACTAATGTGCTTTGATGTACCTTCAAGAGGAGTTTGTTTTGTTTTTATTTATTTGTATGTGATATAGGATGTAGGGACGTGAGATTGATTATTACTGCCCACCAGGAAATGTGAATCTTTGAGGGATAGTTTATATTATGGTTAGTTTATATTTATACCACAGTCTCCTCAATTAAGCACATTTCTGTCTTGGGTGGGAGTACTCTTGAATTACCATGGTTTTGGGTACCTTTAATCTTCCTGAGAGAAAAGTAATCTACAAGACATTTTCTAGATCAGAGGCAGTTAACTGATTTGCAAATTCCACTGGAGCTACCAGTCATGACAAATTATACAACCGATTTACCATACTTCCTCCAATAAGTGCTGGATCTCTTATAGTGTTTGTCTCTTATAAACATGCTCTGTGTTTGAAGCAACTTAAATGAAAATTATCACCAGGATTCCAATAACCTGGGTCTCAAATAAGTGCTGTGTGTATTAGATTTAACTGACTTGGATTTTTGAATTGTGACATGTTATTCCAAAACAACAAAGTTATTTCATTTCATTTCTTGAAATAATAAGCGCCAGGCTTCTCCTTACTGCCTGGCCTCTGTTAACAGCCTGGTCTTGGACCTGGCTAAAAAAATAAGTACCTGGTAGTCATCAGAGGACCTATGATAGATTCAGTATTATTCTTTAAAGATCTGTCACAAACATAGTGTTCAACTGTTCTAATAAGAAGGCATGAGTAGTCTTGTGGTGTAAGGTGCTGCTTCTCATTTCGCAGAGTTGCGTCCATTTGCTTAGCCAGGCTCCTACACATTCCTTGATTTTAACCTATGTCTGTCCGCACCATAACCATGCTAATTGTTCCAACCAAAGTAGTTACATCAGTGACAAGCTATGAGCTCTGAACACGATTCTTCATTGGAACACCCTTTCTGATCAATACAGGGGCTCCCTGTGACCTTGATTGTCGTCAGCCTTACTTGCATACTCTTTTAAACACCTTTGACAGAACAGGCATTTTTCTTAAATATTTTATTCGTCCGCCAAAATAACCATGTCTTTTATTTGCAGTAATTCTCGAGGGCTCGGAGGACCAGACGTTGCTAGGTTACATGTTGGTGGCAGTGCCACAAGGAGCTGAGGAAGAGAATGCGACAGTCGGACATTTTGATGTAAGTAAATGCCATTACAACTAAGTATTGCAGGATGTATACATTCACAGGTGGTCACTGGTGGTCCAGTTTTGTGGTGTCCCTTTATGTGTAGAGTTGTATCCCTTTAGTTGCCAGGATCAGCTGTTGATGGTTTAAATCCCAGGTCTACTCCAGTGTAGATACTTGGTTTGTCAGCATTATACTCATGGCCCCAGTAATTAATTTACTTCCATTGAAGTGTTTCCTTATTGAGCAGTGTCAAGTTTCCATGTATCATGTCACCATGAAGTGACACAGCCCCAGCAAGGAGCGAACTCAGCAAAGCCACTAAGTTACAAGCCGGTGTTATTGGCTGGATGCAGATCATGCAGATTGGCCAACATCAGCAGCAGCTATGCTGTATATACAGTGAATGAGGCCTATAGGTTTCTAGTTTTATACCAAAGCAACAGTAATTTACTTGTGGAATTTGTCAGTTTTATACAAATCAGACCTTTTTCGTTTAAGTTCCAAAAATTAATAGTAAATGAGTTGGGTTTTATGCCTTTTGGCACTATCATGGCGGGGCACACCAGAAATGGGCTTCACATATTGTACACCAGGGAATCGAACCCATGCTCTGGCTTGATGAGTGCCCGCTTTAACCACTAGGCTACCCTACCACCCACCTGGATCTAATAAGCCTTGTTACTCTTTAGAGTTGTATGATAGTGACATATGTCACTTGTTCAGTGAGAATATTGAGTCCATCTGTTGTGCCCCATGTCCTGGTGTGTTCAGTGGCCACTTGAGTGAGGCAGGATGAAAATGTAGAAAGTCCTCATGGCTTTCATGACAGAGAAGACACACAATTTACACATATAAATGAAGCCCAGTAGTAATGTGGGCAGCTTGACACTTTAACCTGTGAGTATTTGCTCAGAAAGTAACTCAGAATATTTTCTCTCTCAATGTTTTCACAACCGAGGGTGACCTTTTTCACAACACTTTGAAGGAAGTAAATTGGAAAATCTGTCATAAGAGGCAAAGGGCTTGGAGATAGATTCATCCTTGCCCACTTCTGGTCTATTCTGTATCTGTGTGTAAACACCTAGAAGAATGCGTCACACAGCTGGGATATAAATTGTTATTATCCCCTCCGTTGTAAATGGAAGTATGTCATGGATTCCCTGGCAAGTGTTTTTGACACGTACAGCTCCATATGTCCATGCCCTGACACTAGGTGTATTCATGAAGGTATTTTGGTGCTGATTCAGGAGAAGTTCAAGAAGAAATCTTGAGAGGGATGAAGATGTGCCCCTTTTCTTTGATTATATGAGTATAATTCAGGCAATAATGTCACTTACAGGACAACAAAGTCATATCAATATATTTGGTAATCATATTGACACTTGTGATCTTTATTAGTGAACAGTGTGCATTATTGTGCATCTGGTTTAAAGCATGCATTTTCATCTGCATCCACTTTACAGGCATTGATGTAGCTGTTTGTTTGTTTGTTTGTTAATGCCATACTCAGCAGTATTCAAGCTATATAAGACAGCCTGTAAATAATCATGTTTGGATCTGACAACCCAGTGATTGTGTGGATCATTGCACACCATATCAATCAACCAAGTGGCTGAGTCTGACCACCCAATCCATTTGGTAACCTTTTTTAAAATGACCAACATAGATTGCTAGGGACCAATCCTGGGAATGCATTTTGCCTTGCATGCTGAGCCGTTGAGCATGCCCCTCAATGGTGGGGAGTCTTGAGGTCTACAAGTAGCTGAAGATTATGTTTGGCTTACCCTCTGTTTCTATTGGTATAGCTTGCAAGTATTCCATTCTTGGCATAACGGAAACAAGATGGGGATCAGTTGGACACAATGACTGTTTTCTGTGTGGCAACCCTCAGGTGGTTGAACAGTGTATGTGGTCAGTAATGCTGATTGTAGTATCAGAAAAGGCCCTTAGCATATCATGCTTGTCCTGATCAAAGTCAGTCCCCAGTACACCATGCTTGTCCTGATCAAAGTCAGTCTCCAGTACACCATGTTTGTCCTGATCAAAGTCAGTCCCCAGTACACCATGCTTGTCCTGATCAAAGTCAGTCCCCAGTACACCATGCTTGTCCTGATCAAAGTCAGTCCCCAGTACACCATGCTTGTCCTGATCAAAGTCAGTCCCCAGTACACCATGCTTGTCCTGATCAAAGTCAGTCCCCAGTACACCATGCTTGTCCTGATCAAAGTCAGTCCCAGTACACCATGCTTGTCCTGATCAAAGTCAGTCCCCAGTACACCATGCTTGTCCTGATCAAAGTCAGTCCCAGTACACCATGCTTGTCCTGATCAAAGTCAGTCCCAGTACACCATGCTTGTCCTGATCAAAGTCAGTCCCCAGTACACCATGCTTGTCCTGATCAAAGTCAGTCCCCAGTACACCATGCTTGTCCTGATCAAAGTCAGTCCCCAGTACACCATGCTTGTCCTGATCAAAGTCAGTCCCCAGTACACCATGCTTGTCCTGATCAAAGTCAGTCCCCAGTACACCATGCTTGTCCTGATCAAAGTCAGTCCCCAGTACACCATGCTTGTCCTGATCAAAGTCAATCCCCAGTACACCATGCTTGTCCTGATCAAAGTCAGTCCCCAGTACACCATGCTTGTCCTGATCAAAGTCAGTCCCAGTACACCATGCTTGTCCTGATCAAAGTCAGTCCCCAGTACACCATGCTTGTCCTGATCAAAGTCAGTCCCCAGTACACCATGCTTGTCCTGATCAAAGTCAGTCCCCAGTACACCATGCTTGTCCTGATCAAAGTCAGTCCCCAGTACACCATGCTTGTCCTGATCAAAGTCAGTCCCCAGTACACCATGCTTGTCCTGATCAAAGTCAGTCCCCAGTACACCATGCTTGTACCAGCTGAGTACAATGAGCAGTTGGTGCTGAAGCTTTTTACTTACGTATAATTGTACCCGTGCAGCATGAGCCATTGCTCATGCTTTCAGTCACTGGTTTGTCTGGTCCAGCAATATAGCTCTGTGAATATTAAGCACTACAGGATTGTAAGCTGCCATTATAGTGCCAACTATTTGCTTAACATGGTAACTTCATTGATTCACTCACTAACAGTTTACAGAGCTACCAAAACATTTCTTTACTTCCGCCCCATAAAAAGTTATGCAAAATGCAGGAAGATTTTTATTAAGATAGACCACAAACTCCAGGTAATTGACACCTAGTGGCATTTCCTTCACCACACAGTGTTCATATTATTTTCTCTTTTGACTTTGAAGTTTAAATGTGGAAGTGTGATATCTTCAACTTGAATGGTCGACAGCTCCATGCCTATCAAACTCCAGATAGAGCTAGCTGGAGCTGTTATAAATAAATGAATAATATATCAAGAAAATGAATTTATGAAATTTGGTTGGGATGACTGTTATTATCTTCAAAGAACATTGTTAATAAGGAGGCGGGTGTTTGATGTAGCAGCCATCAGGGTGTTGGCCCATGATGAAGTAAGAGATGAGCCATTTCATTAAGACCCCATTTAAGTTATTCCAGAAATATCAATACACATTTGATAAGGAAATAATGATAGGACTATCATAATTTTCCCTGCCTACAAATATAAAGAAGGAACATGCTTCTTTTTTATAATTACCCTATAATAAGATAGGTGGGGAGAAACTTTCAAAATAATAGAAAGTCTGTATTTACAAAAAGTAAGATACAAAAAGATGACAGTATCTCAGATTTATGTAGACACTACTTGTAAGATTTACCTGCACACCTGGGATTAATAGAATGAATAACAAGCTGGAATCCATGGATTATTAATCTTTGATCATGACCTATGGAATAACGACCTGTGATCCATGGAAAAATTATTGGTGATCTGTGGAAAACTGATCTATAAAATAATGATCCATGATCCAGTGGAATAATGATCTATAATTCATGGAACATGTATCCATAAGCGTTGGAGTTTTCATCAACTCATGTTGACACGTTTCATATCAAAGGACACTTCAGCAACCCATGCTTGCCGCAAAAGGCGATTATGCTTGTCGTAAAAGGCGACTAAGGGGATCGGGTGGTCAGTCTCTGTGACTTGGTTGATGCATGTCATCGATCCCAATTGCGTGGATCGATGCTCATGATATTAATCACTGGATTGTATGGTCCAGATTCAATTATTTACAGATCGCCATCATATAACTGGAATATTGCTGAGTGCGGCATTAAACAACAAACCAACCAACCAACCAAAGGACACAGAGGACGGATTCTCTATGTAACATGTGATCACTGGTTCAGGCCAGTGAATGAGGAAGCATGTGGTTTTGTTGAAAATTTTCTAATAAATATAGTCCTTGAACACATCTTTAAAGTGTGCAGATGAGACATTTCTGTCAGAATACAATAAACTACATTTTGCCAAACATGCTTAAAATGAACCGATGGATATAACAAACTTATCTTTTGGTCCCGTCCATTTTCAGTATGGTGAATATATATATGCTTTTAACAAACCATGGTTATAATGAAATTAGCTGTCTCGTTGAGTTAACTCTAATTGTAGTTTTCTGTATTAAAATAAATGCAGATCTTACACAAGACACCTTTAAGATGTTGCTGCTGCTGCTATCATCTTGTGTTGCTACCCACAGTGAGTGAGTGAGTTGTGTTTAACGCCGCTTTTAACAGTATTCAAGCGTGTCAGCTTAATGTGGGAGGAAAGCCCGAAGTGATGCAGGTCTCAGAGGTGAAACTTCAGTGAAACCCACGAGCACAGGTATGGTGCTGACAAACCTAGAAACATAATCGGGGCAAACCGGGATTCGAACCTACAATCATAGGTCTCTGGCATACCCAAGGGACGCAACTCTGCACAGCGAATCACGGCGCCTAAGACGACTGGGCCGACCGTGCCCCCCCTACCCACAGTGAAACATACCTGCAGCAAATCATGAAACAAGTACTCCAGTATTGCACAGAGGGTGATGGAATACTTGTGATTAGTATTGGGAATGTCATCAAGGGACCCTGGAAACCACATAAGAAGACAACCTTCTTACCTGCGCACAGATATCGAGCCCTCTAGATCAGTCTTCGTTCTGAAGCATATTGTGTGTGGATGACAAAGACTTAAAGACTTGAGATATTCTCACCATTTATATCAGGGTTTTGAAATTCAAAGCTTAAAACTTCTTTTTCATCTTAATAAAAGTGAGATCAAACATGAACTATAAAACAAGTTCCGAACAAGTGGACCACTAGCTCCAAGACATGTTTTATGAAAGTCAACCTTGTTAAATCCACCCAGGTTCAAATGCCTCTCTCTTTCAAACTTTCACTTTTGACAATAATTTGAATGTGATCACATGAAAGGTTTACATGGCTTGCGTCGTGGCTGGGCGTACACACGTGTTGGTGTATGAGACTGTGCTAGTGTCCTGCAAGGATCAACAAATACTTCTAAAAAATTCATAAGAACTGTAGTTCAAACATTCCATTTTGTACCTTGTTTACTCAAACCCTTCACATTACTATATGTTTTCTACATTTTGTTGGAAAGAATTTCAAACGATTGATTGAGAATTGTATGGTGGAGATTTTTTTTTCTAAATATGTGATTAGGGTGCTGGACTGATAGAACTATGATTGAAGGACAAAGATATCACTTATGCTTTTATTTTGTTCAGAAAACCGAAAGTATGATTTATCAGACAAGGAGTAATGATCTTAATGGAACATAATGTCAATAGATTCTAGCCAACACAGGGCATATGTGAAAAATATGTTTGAGCCACTACGATTCTGTTTTGTTTTAAAGATTAGTTTTGTATGTGTTCAAATGTTTATAGCAAACCTGTTTTACTTGTAGTGTTTCTGAAACCTAAATTCAAGACCCTTTTGATGAAATAAACTAATAGTTATATATCAAAAGGTTTGGGTTTTTCCTGATATCCTGATGTTTTCAGAGTCGGACTATTTATAATTGTCAGTTATTTTCTTTGTAATTGGTCTCCAGTCTATCCCGACACAATGTTTATTGTTTGTTTGCTAATTTCATAAACAAGAAATAAATTTAGTCTGGCCTCTACAAAGTTTAAACTTTTCACTGCTCTGGCCATTCTTAAAAAATGATTTCATGACAAGATTGCTCAGGCATCCCAGGCAGAGGAGGTATTTCTTCAGGGAAGGCTACATTGTATAAGCATAAGTTCCCTTATCAGAACATTTGAGTGTGAAAGGGGAGTTTCAGATAGGTACGATAAATTCACATTTTCTATCATTTTGTGTGTGCAAAAAGCATAGTTTATATGGCTCTGTATCTTGTAACATGGGAGATACAAATTTATGGGAGGTACAGATACTTACCACCCATAGAAATAGAAATAGTAGTTGCCGGTGTGGAGCTTACTGTCAGGAGATGTAGATATCATTCTACAACTGTTCTTTATCAGGTTACGATAACGTTATTCATTGTGATTTTGATTGACAAAAAGGAAATTTAACGGTCTAAATCTGCTTTAATTGGCTGTTAATCTACAATTTATGTATGCAGCAACCAGTCTTATCAACTGAAGTGCATTTGGCTCATATCAAAGTGTTTTTCATTTATAAAAGTATGTGTAAATATGTCTATGTGTCTTAAGAATTCTTATCTAAATGAAAGTATTGCTTAAACTGTGTTTGAGAGGGAAAACATCAGTTGCCTAGTTTGCCTGCGGGTTTGGAAGCGATTGCTCTCTGTAACACAAACACTGCAGGATATATCTTGATTTAGTTGTCATGTTTTCATGAGATTGCTAATAATAGATCCTGTGATAAAGATATTATGACAACAAAGCATTTTTTCAAATATTTCATGTATCCTACTTTACATGATGTGATATGAGTGATATGGCTCAGCAAGTAGGATGATATGAGTGATTTTGCCCAGCAAGTCGTGTGAAATGAAATATAGGTCTGTGACAGGGCTGTCAGCTGAGCCTGTAGTTTTTCATATTCACTGCATAAGAGCCTCACATAGTACAGAGGGAAGGTGAAAGAGCAGTGCAGACATTTCAAGGAGGGGCAAAGCAAGCAAGGGGGATTATATCTGTCTGTCTGAGTTTAACATGTGAGAGGGAGATGAATGTCAGCTTTCCCCTTGGGAAGAAACTGAACAACACCTTGGACAAGGAATAGTGATTACACCATAGTTTATTGTGAATTATCTGCCTGTCACGTGCCAGGCCACAACACCTGCATGTCATATTTCTGCAGTGTTGGGGGTATGATTTACAGAAGGTATCAGTACATTCCAGAGAGAGCATGTCTATGTGTCTCTTGTTTTTAGAGTCATTTAATCTATGGCAAGAGTCCTTGTGTTGATCTAGGAACCCACCATTTGATATTCTTGGGTGGAGGCTTGGGATTTTTGTAAAAAAATAATTTGTCCCCAAAAATATTGTGTGTGCTGTGCCAAGAAAATAATTGTTCACCTCCCTTTCCAGAGAAAAAAATTGTATGTTTAGAAGAAGTGGCCCAAAAATATTTCTCTAGGTCTCTAAAACCACCACCAAATAATTTATTGGTCAGTCCCTCGCAAAAATGTTAGAGGCCTTTACTTTCAGCATATTTAGACACTTCCTGCAGCATGTATATATTCCAGTAGATCTTGTTTAAGTAATCTGAATGCAAATGTTCTCTGTCAATAATCAAAATGCTCCACTTACCCCAGATGTAAATGATATGTGTACAAAAGTACCTGATTCACCAGATGATACAGAGATATTAACAAATAGTGAACATGTTTAACAAATACAGCTACGAGGCCATCCCTATGGGATTTCATTACCTGTGTCTTAGTCTCAAAAGAAACACAAGGGAAGGGACAAATCCATAAAAACTTCATCACGACCCCCAGTAACATGGCATTTATGACACCATGTGCTTCCAAACAGTGTGGGCTGTGGATTTATTTCAGTTATCTAAATGCTGTCTGATATATTTTCAGCTGAACATTTGATAACATATAGTAAAGACCTTATCCATATAATTTCTTGTTTTACTCATGTGTTTAGACTAATAAATAAAACAAAAATGTTGAATTTGATTGAAATGTTTTCTGTTTACGTTTTTTTCTGCGTTTTTTTCTATCATATTTAGAAACCTGCCTTCATAGCAATATAATCAACAATACCTATTAAACAAAATAGATATTGTTGCAGTGGCAATGTTCTCATAGCTTTCTTTATCATGGTACATCTTGATAGTTTTATGTGTTGGACTTTTGGAATTCTTTGGATAGAAACAAAGAATACAATATGGACAATGTATCTAGTGAAAATAGCTTGAAAATATGTTTACGGACATGGATGACTTGAATGAAAAGAATAAAATAGGTAAAACATGCCTTCAACCTCATATTTTGTAAAAATGTGAATGAAAACGTCAATAATTTATTGTGTATTGTTTCAGATCAAGGCATACCCAGGGTATGTGAAGGACTTGATGGAGGATGACACCTGCGACCACCATGTCATGTCCCATCATTACCTCATGAAGAAGAAGAGTGTCCGAGTGCAGTGGGTGGCTCCTACAGAGAGTGCCGGATGTGTCGAGTTCAGGTAAAGGAAGCTGGGTCTTGTTTTACACTAATCTTACTGTAATTACTAGATGAGCCACAGTGCAGAGTTGGGTCCTGTAGGCCTGAAACTCAAGATTGTGGGTTCAAATCTGACTTTGCTCCTTATTTTTTTAGCACTATGCCTTTGCTCCTTGGTTTACCAAAGTGGTAAACGTCTTTGACCTGCCTCACTTTGGCCTTTCCTCTCACATTAAACTGATTCAAAATATTGTTCAAAGTGGTGACAAGGGGACAAGTATGATTACTCTAAGATGCTGACATTATAGTTTAGTTTCCTTGTTTTCTACATGAAGTCATTTTCTGTTCCCAGGATATTTTCAGAATTCTTTTAGGAGAATGAGAATCTTCTTCTTTTCCCTTAACTCTTTAACTGTCTCATAGTGTTTTTCTTCCACTCCTTTTCTCTTCCATTGTCCTCTTCTCCTGCATTGTCCTCTTCCTCTTTCTCTGTCTTCTTCTCTTCCTCTGTCCTCTTACTTCCTTTGACTTACTGTCTTCTATCCCATTGGGTCAGACTTCATTCTTTCCCATATGGATATGGCATCACCCTTTCATAGTTTATATTGCTTTGTACTGCCCTGTACACCCGTTGAAATAGTGGGCATAGCCATAGCATAATACCCCTCACGCAATGCCCCCTCTCCTGTGAATGACTACAGATTACCGAAACTATCATTATCAAAATCCCACTTCATCATAAAAAAAAACGAGGAAGAGATTTATAATCCAGTTTAATCCTTCTGTACTGTACACACCAACAGACTCCAGTCATCATTTGCCACATCATTCAACTAGGAAGGGTTTCCCAGGTACCACACCGCTCCCCCTTCTATTTTATGCCATTCAGCAGAGTATAAAGATAGCTAATGAGATGGAAGATCTGAGATGTCTGACAGTGTCTTCTGGGAAAGGAGTTGATGGGCAAGTGAACCAACTGCTGCATCCCACCATAAGATTCCTACAGGGGGAAGGCTTAGCAGGTGCTTGCTCCATCACATCCCACATGCTGTAAACACATCATTATATAACATAATCACACCACATTAACATTTCAACAAAAATTGTTTTTTCATCCAAGTCACTTTTCTAAAGTGACATTCCAGTTTATTGCTATCTTTGGTTTGAAGTCTTTTTTCATCAGCTAAAGTGATTAAAAAAGACTATTTTAGAATTCTTTATGCTTGATCTTTGCGGTAGCTGTTTATCAGGGGAATTTAAATGGCAGTGATTTGGGTGGGGGACTTAGAAAAGGAAACAGTTTTAGGATCAATTCTGGTGTAATTTCAGGATGTTATTAACGATAGGGTGGACATGCTCACTTAACTTTGAACACCTGGTGTTGTCAGTGTGGTTGTGTCATTTATAATGATTATTTTTGAATTTGTGGTGTCTATTTTTGCCACATGTCAAAGAAATACAATTTCAAATATAAAAAAAAGCACTGACATTTAAAATTTCCTAGAATATGTTGTTGCTGTTTCTTTCTTCCTGTGAGTTTATCCCAGGGATGACCTTATATATGAGACATGGTATTACTATGTTCTGACTGGCATGACCTCAAGGTTCATAATTTGAGGAGTCGTCATCTAGTGCTACAAATTAATGTTGGTTTTCTCTTACAAATGTAATTATCCTGATTAAATAGCTTTATATTGTTATTGTATTTTACATATTAAATGCTTGGGGGCATTTACAGTAGTGAATTGTGTGGATACTTTTTAAAGCCAATCAATATAATTCCCTGTTTTTTGTAATCTATCAACGAAAGACAGAAGCAGATGAAATAATAGTCCAAGTTGTTGTGAAGGTTGATTCCACTCTTCAATGTAAAATTTCCAAAAACAAATGCAACAACATAGATGTTCTTAAAGCATAATGTTGTAATATTTTTACTTGAACCTAAATGCTCATATGAAAGTGAAGGGTACGGTTTATCTGAATGATGTCAATTTCAGTTACTATTCCCTCCATATCTTGGTATGCAGGGAATTCAAAAAATGTCACCGAGTTCTACTCAGATATACAGTATATTTTTAGGGGCTAACGGATCTCTTAAAGGGTTGACGGTGGGCCGAACAAGAGCTGCTGGGTTAATTTTAGCATAAGGTGCTGTAAAGAGGACAGTTGGTGCTTCATTAAACAACGGACATCTGAATCAATTGTTTGCACATTAATACCTGAAAAATATACATTGTCCTATAAAAATATTCTGACATTTTCAAACATAAAGAGGTTAAGACCAAAGCAAACATAAAATTTGTAAACTTTCTTAAAATTACCTGAAATACGTTATTGAAGGTGAGATGAGTTTGATATTACGAACCTTTTTAAATTTGTGCAAATTGATTTTGGTAATCATATCTTGGAAATATTAATTTTAACTAAATATTAATTTTAACTGAGTAAAATATCATACTTTTTTTTATAGACAAACAACACAGTGATGGTAAATTATGAACCATTTCAGTGGATTTATTATCCAAATGTGAAAGGTTCGACAGGAGCAACACGGCAAGTGACACACTCTGGCTGTCAAATTGCTTCTACAGTAGCATTAAGAGGTTTAAGGAACCCTGAAGTCTCTCAGTATGAGGTTTAGAAGGATGAGAATGGAATGGGGGTGAATGTTTTATAAAATAAATACTCTCTCAGGTCTGTAAGGGAGACTAACTTTCTCGCAGCAAATCTTGAACTTCTAATTTTATGGATTGTACCTGCAACAGTATCTCTAAGAAATACTAACATGGCTGCCATTTTGAAAATTGTCATACTCATGCATGTTTTCATTTATTAACAGTGGTACAAACTTGTGTCACATCAATTGTATGAACTTTGTCCTTTACCTGACCTTGGTTTTCTTAAGTTCATGTTTCTATCTATAATGTTGTAAAAGTAGACGCTATGGTGATCTGTGGAAACTGAAGCTCTCTTTTTATTACATATACCATATTGCTTTTAAGATGATTATTTTTAAATTCAAATTAATGTAAACTTTAAAACATTCACACAACAGATTAATTTGCGATAAAATTCTTGTAAAGGCTATTAGGTAAAATAAAGATTCATTTGAGATAATTTTCTTTCAAAGGCTATTTAAGATCATATCATCAGTCTTAATGAGTTTTAAGTAAAAACAATAATGTTATTCCAAGAAATAAACAGAGTAGCCTGTATAAACATTATACAGTGATTACAGCGTGTCCTGATAGGAATAATATCACCACTTGTTTCCTGAAATGTAACTTCTAGACATTACCTCTGTGTCAGTCAGTGTAAGAAATGTGACGTAAGCTATTTACTGTGATCCATTATTCCGGTGTTTTTTACACCAATCTTCAACACACAGGACCATGTTGCAGACGATTGCCACACTCTCCCTCATCACCTTAACACACAGCAACAATGTTGTATGGGTGTTGTGGCCATATGTCATTGCCATATGTCACGAAGGCTGTTTAATACAGTATATTCAAAACAAAAAATAATTCCTGTGGCTACAAAATACATTCGTTATGTGTCCACAAAGTTTTCCTAGTCAGAACACTTCAACAGGTCTTCAATTTAAGTAAGACGTTTGTTGAGGGTTTGAACATGGTGAGAGATGTACTATAGCACAGAAACCATCAACATGAAAAAGTTGTTGCTACTGTCGATGTGTTCCTCCAGTGAACATTTTCTCCATCAGCTGTCAAGGGAGTACGTTGCATATTGTCATCAGTTGTTTAGTGTCACACATTTTTGTCATAATCTGACAAAGAGATGTTTGGGTGTGAAAATGGTCATGGAAGGCATAAACAGTTTCCAATACCTGAGGTATGGTTGTCGTGGCTGTGATGATGTCGTTGCTTGTAGCTGTGAGGATTATACAGCTCTTCTCTCATATTGTTGACAACAAGTCAACCTATATGATATTGGTACAGATTGTCCATTTTCTGTGTGAATTTAAGGAATTGCAGAAATGCATACCTTTCAAATTCTTTATGGTGCAGATTCAGTGGGATTGGGGTTTTGGTTGTGGTTGGATGTCGGTGGGGATGGGGTGTTGGTAGGGTGCAGTCGGGGTGTCAGTGGGGTGGAGTGTCAGTGTTGGTGGGGGTGGGGTGTCGATGGGGGGAGGGTTGTCGTTTGTGGTAGGGTGTTGGTGGTGGTTGGCTTCGGTGGGGAAGGGGTGTTGGTAGGATGGCGACATGGGTGTCAGTGGTTGTAGGGTGTCGGTGGAGGTGGAGGGTTGCAGGGGGGTGCTGATGTGCAATTTCCTAAGAATGAGTGAATTATCAATTATTTCAGAATAGTTGAGGTGTTAGAGCTGTGATGCATGTTGATTTATGTCTTAATCAAATTGTATCAGCATCAATTTATGCTTGAATGAACTCTGGTCATGAGAATTATGTATTTCAATGAATGTATATTGTTTTATGCTGCAGTCAGCTTTATTCCAGCTATGTCATAATGACTTTTAAGTAGTCAGATCTGGACAGTCAAACCAATGACAAGCAATCCAAGTCATGGGGCACAATAATACCCAGGCCAGGTCAGACATTGCAACTACCCAATCATTGTGTAAAGAGTCACAACAAGCATATGTACTCTACTGGGGAATTAGCGAATTTCAGAACGTTATTATCTCAAGACAATGAGAGTGACAGTGCTTGTGTTTTTTGTGATTGAAAAGAACCAGTGAGGACAGCATTGACTTCTAGATTTCAACTTTATTCTTTTAATACTGTGTAAAGGGCTAGTGTATATTTATCAAGCAATTCTTTATTTGAAAGAACAGAGAAGTTGCAATCCATAAGATAGTCAGTCCTGTCTTCGTTGATACTACAGCACCTGAATACCAGTTAAACATATTGAAAAGAACAAGATGAGTGTGTTTGGTACAAAGAATCAGACATATCCGTATCTCTGAAGCTGTAGAGACATGATCATACGGAATGGTATCGCTTGCAGACTGCCTTATAACCATTGGCATCACTCCATGTCTAATTCTGATTCCTTATTATCTCATAGTGTTATCTCATAGTGTTATCACATACTAATGACTACACATAAGTGTTTCTCCTTGCACCAAGTACTTACTGATGTGACGTGGGTCTACCTGCCACTGATGCCTAGGCTGCTGATAACTTCATTGAGAAGAAATGTTAATATATTTTGTGAATTACTTTGAATGTTTTCTCTTTAAAAGATGCATAATGTAACTCTTTGATAAAAAGTTGAAAATGTCGAAACTTATCTAAAACATTTTTTTAAGAACATAAACATGCAATGATGAAGTTTTCGAAGTTAAATAAACATGGAAAACACCTTGTACATTTTTTGCCCTTCCTCTTCATTGGAAGCCAATGTTTTCAAAAGTTCTAAGCAAAAGGTTTTTTGTGATGGGATGTACTATGAGATGTTTATCAGGAAAAACAGTAATGAGAGTTGAGGAAGTTAGGAGGTTAATTATCGCTGATCAGCTCAAAATGTCAAAGTTTTCGGCAAATAAATGCACTGCGTGCATATTTAAACTGCTGAATATGCAACATTTTCATCATTAACTTGTTTTATGATAGCAGTCAAAGTTTGAAGTTAATTGTTAAGAATGCAGGGAATGTAGAAATGCACCACACTCTCGGGATCTGCTTGTAAACAATTACCATCATTGGTGTGTTATTATATCTACCATGATCATTAGGATTGGTGGTTCATAATAATCATTCTATTTTACATTGTTTGGATGTATGGGGGTAGATGAATATGACGCAGTAAAGAAAAAACATAGGTATGAATCCTTTGTTAACCAAGTCAATACAGTGTTCCAGCATAGTGGGGGCAGTCGGGTAGCCTAGTGGTTAAAGCGTTCACTCGTCACGCCAAAGACCTGGGTTCGATTCCCGACATAGGTACAATGTGTGAAGCCCGTTTCTGGTGTCCCCGGCCGTGATATTGCTGGAATATTGCGAAAAGCAGCGTAAATCAAAACTCACTCACTCACTCCAGCATACTGAAAGGTCAGTAAGAATAAGGTAGGTTATACCATCTATAGTAGAAGTATACAAGAACTGAAAGAATATAGGTGCAAGTGTATGTGCTGAAAAGTCTATAGGAATTGGGGTTTTACCGTATGTGCTATAGAAGTGTAGAGGAATTTAGGTTTTACTGTATGTGCTTAAAAGTGTATAGGAATATAGGCTTTACTGTATGTGCTATAGAAGCGTAGAGGAATTTAGGTGCTACTGTCAGTGTTTAAAAGTGTAGAAGAATGTAGGTTTTACTGTATGTGCTTAAAAGTGTATAGGAATATAAATTTTACTGTATGTGCTTAAAAGTGTAGAGGAATATAGGTGTTACTGATTGTGCTATAGAAGTGTAGAGGAATATAGATGTTAATGATTGTGCTATAGAAGTGTAGAGGAATATAAGTACTACTGTCTGTGCAATAGAAGTGTAGAGGAATTTAGGTGCTACTGTATGTGTTTAAAAGTGTAGAAGAATGTAGGTTTTACTGTATGTGCTTAAAAGTGTACAGGAATTTAGGGTTTACTGTATGTGCTATAGAAGTGTAGAGGAATATAGGTGGTACTGATTGTGCTATAGAAGTGTATAGGAATATAAGTACTACTGTCTGTGCTATAGAAGTGTAGAGGGATATAGGTGTTACTGATTGTGCTATAGAAGTGTAGAGGAATATAGGTGCTACTGTCTGTGCCATAGAAGTGTAGAGGAATATAGGTGTTACTGTCTGTGCTATAGAAGTGTAGAGGAATATAGGTGCTACTGTCTGTGCTATAGGTGCTACTGTCTGTGCTAGAGAAGTGTAGAGGAATATAGGTGCTACTGTCTGTGCTAGAGAAGTGTAGAGGAATATAGGTGCTACTGTCTGTGCTATAGGTGCTACTGTCTGTGCTAGAGAAGTGTAGAGGAATATAGGTGCTACTGTCTGTGCTAGAGAAGTGTAGAGGAATATAGGTGCTACTGTCTGTGCTAGACAAGTAGTAGAAGTAACAGATCCCAGTTTATTTTACCGAAAAGTGAGGAAGAAGCTCTGAACAGTCCTAAAGTTTGTCTCAAAACATTAGTTGTTTAAGTTTGTGTTTGGCAAGAAACCATTTGATACTGTGGATGCCATTTCCAGATTATATAGACTTTGTTCTAGTGTTTATTTCTCTCTTTGTTTGTGTAGTGTAACTTCACTAATCATAGCTCTCTTTAAACAAGATGGACGACGTGAAGGAACAAAATGGTGTTATTTCAGACACTCGAGCATCGTGGTGGTTGAGAATGTATCGGGCTAATCATGGTAGATAGGTTTGTGTTGAATGTTTTCATTGAACGAACATAAACATTGCACACACATTACCCATCCTTCCATTGGCTTATTGTATAGTAATGTACACACTACTTAAGCTTTTCTCACATCAGTGCGATGCTCATGTCCCCAGTTGACGTATTATATCAGCTTGTTTAATTTCTCCTTTTTGAGAATCTGTCAGATGATATTAGCTGCAGTAGTGAAGAGGTTCTCAGTTGTGATTTCCCGGAAGATTAACAACAAAAACAGTGTCACATTGATGCAGTCATCCCTGACCTAACAGTGTTACATTGTGATAACCCAGGACCAATATTGTTCCTAGTTGGGATGCTGGTCTGATGGACCACCCTTGTGACAGACATTAACATACTGGGGTAGAGGACATTCCAGAGCTTGTTCTGGGCTGAAAGAAATGAATTTGTATCTGTTGTTACACTTGTCACTTTATATAAGATTCAGATCATACTCTTGATGACAAGATGGTGGAAATTCTTTTGTCAGAAGAAGCCATTTTTGTTGAAAATTCAGGTGCAATGGTTCATATTCAGCCTCTTTTTTGTGAATTTTTGGTTTGAAGTTGTGTTTATTGGCTACATGCTTTACCATACTTTTTAGTTTTAACAATCAGGGATGCTATGCCTATGCAAACTGATCCTAGCCATGGAATGTTTTGAAAAATCTCCAGAATGCATGGCAGATTATGGCTTTTGAATCATTGTTTGTTTAAGACATTTTTTTAAAAATAAACAAACAAAACATGAACGTTAGGTAAAGACTGCCCTGACCTGTAAATATGTGCTAAAATAGACCTGTCATTTATGATTTTTAAAAAATAATTATGAAGTATTTCAATTGAGGATGACACGAGGCAGTCTACCTCAAGTGTTGTCGTGGCCTGATTGTTGGACTTAAGAATATTGAATGCAAAGATTGGCAGATTTAGGTCTTGATTGTCACCAAGTGTGCCTGAAATTTGTTTATTGTGTTGTTGTTTTGTGTTCACACATGTATTTACTATCACTGTTGACAATTTAATCCCACCTGATTGACACCTTAACCAACTGAAGATAGACTGTTAAGGCCACAATAAATTATTTGTTAGATTTTCATCCAAACTTCTGCACGTACGTGCGTGCGTGTTCTAGGCGTTTGTGTACATTAGCTGTTGAAGAATGTTGGTAGAACTGTGTATATGTGTCACCTCGTGTTCCAGGTGTTCCTGATAATCAAGAAGTTGATATCCATATATTCTCTCTTGTATGTGTATCACTTCTAAATGCCAATCAAAGACTTGTTTATATGATGTATTATTAAATAAAGAGTGAGTGACTGAGTATGGTTTTACGCCGCTTGTAGCAATATTCCAGCAATATCACGGCGGGGCACACCAGTAATGAGCTTCACACATTATACCCATGTGGGGAATCGAACCCGGACCTTCAGCGTGACAAGCAAACACTTTAACCACGAGGCTACCCCCCAGCCCCTCATCAAGTAAAGAGACACAGCAACCCACATAGTGATTTTCTTTGTCTGTAGGTACTGTATGATGTGTGAAGGGTAGGAAATTTAAAGGGTAGTTTTTATATGGCCTTAAATACCAATTTGCATAAATATTATAGTTGATTTACTGCATATTTGAAGTGTACTGAAGTGTCTGTATTATGATCATTTTTACAAAACTTAAATTTGAAGAGCTGAACCAGAAATATTTGTATTCTGTTTTGTTCCTTTTCAGGACAACAGACGTCAGTCGCAGTGATGAATTTATGTCTCTGGTGTCATAGATTATCTTTGTGTTGTGTGATTTCAGGACTACAGTGATCGAGTCGTCTCGGGTCTGGTACAAGGACAACGGCACCCTCACCAAGCTGGTCTGTGAGGAAAGTGAGTACAGTCTCATTTAGTGTTCTTGTAGTGTCATGTAGTGCTGTAGTGTTGATGGACGGCACCCTCACCAAGCTGGTCTGTGAGGAAAGTCAGTACACAGTCTCATTTAGTGTTCTTGTAGTGTCATGTAGTGCTGTAGTGTTGATGGACGGCACCCTCACCAAGCTGGTCTGTGAGGAAAGTCAGTACACAGTCTCATTTAGTGTTCTTGTAGTGTCATGTATTGCTGTAGTGTTGATGGACGGCATCCTCACCAAGCTGGTCTGTGAGGAAAGTGAGTACAGTCTCATTTAGTGTTCTTGTAGTGTCATGTATTGCTGTAGTGTTGATGGACGGCACCCTCACCAAGCTGGTCTGTGAGGAAAGTGAGTACAGTCACATTTAGAGTTCTTGTAGTGTCATGTAGTGCTGTAGTGTTGATGGATGGCACCCTCACCAAGCTGGTCTGTGAGGAAAGTGAGTACAGTCTCATTTAGTGTTCTTGTAGTGTTCATGTAGTGCTGTAGCATTGATGGACGGCATCCTCACCAAGCTGGTCTGTGAGGAAAGTGAGTACAGTCTCATTTAGTGTTCTTGTAGTGTCATAGAGTGCTGTAGTACTGTAGTGTTGATGGACGGCATCCTCACCAAGCTGGTCTGTGAGGAAAGTGAGTACAGTCTCATTTAGTGTTCTTGTAGTGTTCATGTAGTGCTGTAGTGTTGATGGATGGCACCCTCACCAAGCTGGTCTGTGAGGAAAGTGAGTACAGTCTCATTTAGTGTTCTTGTAGTGTCATGTAGTGCTGTAGTGTTGATGGACGGCATCCTCACCAAGCTGGTCTGTGAGAAAAGTGAGTACAGTCTCATTTAGTGTTCTTGTAGTGTCATGTAGTGCTGTAGTGTTGATGGACGGCATCCTCACCAAGCTGGTCTGTGAGAAAAGTGAGTACAGTCTCATTTAGTGTTCTTGTAGTGTCATGTAGTGCTGTAGTGTTGATGGACGGCATCCTCACCAAGCTGGTCTGTGAGGAAAATGTGTACAGTCTCATTTAGTGTTCTTGTAGTGTCATGTAGTGCTGTAGTGTTGATGGACGGCACCCTCACCAAGCTGGTCTGTGAGGAAAGTGAGTACAGTCTCATTTAGTGTTCTTGTAGTGTCATGTAGTGCTGTAGTGTTGATGGACGGCACCCTCACCAAGCTGGTCTGTGAGGAAAGTGAGTACAGTCTCATTTAGTGTTCTTGTAGTGTTCATATAGTGTCATGTAGGGCTGTAGTGGTGATGGAGCAGTGATGGATACAATGACTTGGATTAAAGTTATAGTCCCATTACAGTTACAATGACGAACCAATAAGCTTTTCTTCATAGTTGATCTAGATATTGTTCATGTGGCTATTCTGCCAACACTTGTTTCAAAGTCATAGTTTTGTCAACGTGGATGATGATGATGATGATGATGATGATGATGATAAATTACATGATAAAACATATAATGAGAAAATGGAATGCTAAAAAAGATGACAGTGAAGTCAGATAAAATTGGACAGGTGATAAATCTAAAGCATATCACAAATCATGTTCTTGGCAAAAGGTAGAGAGCTTCCTCTCCGGAGAGGATATCCCTGCTTGTTTACTGAGGGACACCTGTGTCCCAGAAATGAGTCACAGTATCCGGATTTGATAATAGGTACCATTGAATTCAGCTCAGAGCTACATTTAATACTTCTTTAATGAGGGAGGACTAACAAATGGCTGATTTGGAACCCATCTATGTCTGGAATGAAGTGGAAAATTAGCCACCAAGAAACTGCTCAGTTTTTAACCTGACTGCTGTTAGCGAAATGTCAAACAGTGGGCAAGTGTTTGTTTTTGTTATAGAATCTTCAAGATAATGCATCCTGGTAACATATTACATCCTTATACACCAAAATAATCAATCTTTGCGGCATGGGGCTTGATTCACAGGATTTATCCAGACTTGCTCAGTACGAAAGCCTCATGGTGCTACCTTATAAGCATATATATATTTTTAAATTGAAAGTTCACATTATTTCAATTATTTGTTTATTTTCTCTAAATTTTGAGTTTTTTCTCATTGCTTTGATGATATTTTCATAATTTCAATTATTTTCTTGTTACTTCCGAGTTTTTTCTTATGATTTCGATTATTTTCTCATTATTTTAAGTTTATCTCAGAGATTTGAAATTTCGAGAAAATAATTGAAATAACGAGAAAATAATCAAAGCAACGAGAAAAATTCTAAATTTTGAGTATTTGAGTACATGTATTTGAGAAAGTAACCAATTTAATAACTTTGCAGAGATAACCTGTATTTCACTGTACAAGACCAATAAAAGGAAGAGGTTTAATGCTTAGTTATATTATATATGCAATCTCAGAATATAATGTTAAAATAACTCTGAATTTAGGAAAATAAGAACTTTAAAAAATCCAAATTTTTAACAAAATAACATTTTTTGCCCAAATTGCCTGCCAAGAGCACTTAGTTTGGAATCCCAAATAAATCCTAGATTCAATGATAAGCATTTGGATGGTGAAAACAAATTACCATAACCGTTCATCTCTGGAGAACTGTGAATACATGCAGTGATGTGGCACAGGTTTGCTGGGGTATATGTGTTGTATTCACAGTTGATCTACAGTCACAGCACCTGGTTTAAACATGTATCCGTTAGTGGTACCGTGACATGAACTTGACAGGTTAGTTAGATCAACTTGATACCATCAAATTATTAGCTAATTTCTTGCCTCATCTTAAGAAACCCATGGTTATTTATGTAGCTTGTGACAATTACATGTAATCAGTGAAAACTTGCCAACTTAAGAATGTGGAAAAAGTTAATCTCCTCTGTCAGGTTATAGTTGCCGGGTAGATGACGGTCTCCCCATGTGCATCACATTCTCTGTAGCAAGGGTGCACTCAGCTTTGATGTGGCTTCGCCGAGGTTTGACGTCATATCGTAAAGTTTATCTTAAAGGACAAATCTTGAGATGCGTCACAACTGTGACCTGTCTAGGGGAAATTGTGCATTAAACTCAGAAAATTAATCCTGATTATACTTTTGGCTCCTTCAAGTAGTAGGCTTGAAAGATATGATGTGTGATACGAATCTGATGTAGGATTTATTGGGGTGATGTGTACACGATCAAATAGCTTTTTTTTAGAAAACTAGAATCCAGAAATGTTCTGATGAATGCACTGTGAAGATATTTGAAGGGGTTGATGATAATGAAGACACTCTATCAAGTTATGGTTTTAGCAGATTTGTGTGATGATGCCTATTATATTTGGAGGGGCGGTCAGGTAGCCTAGTGGTCATGGGTTCACTCGTCATGCTGCAGACCCAGGTTCGAATCCCGACATTGCTAAAAGCGGCATAAAACCATACTCACTCACTCACTATTATATTTTGAAGTAATCCAGTATGAATGTTAATGTTGACTAATGTGTAATTTGGGGCACGGGTGGCCCAGTTGTCTGAGATGCTGCAATTTGCTGTGCAGAGTTGCGTCCCTTGGGCACACCAGAAAACCATGGAAGTGGGTTTGAAATCAGGAGAACCAGTATTCAAACTTTGAATACTGGTTCTCCTGATTATGTTTCTTGGCTTGTCAGCACCATACCCGTGCTTGTGGGCTTCACCAAAGTGGTTACTGTCTGAGACCTGCATCACTTAGGGCTTACACGTTATGATATAACTGGAATACTGTTAAAAAAACTTGCTTGTTCGGGTGGCCCAGTCATCTAAGTCACAGCAGCTAGCGTTTGTTATGCAGAGTTGTGTCTTTTGGGCACTCCAGCAACCTGTGATCGTGGGTTCTGATTCCAGTTCACCCTGATTATGTTTCTAGGTTTATCATTACCATACCAGCAATCATGGGCTTCACTGATGTGGTAGCTGTCTGAGACCTGCATCACACTCACTCACTCACTCACTCACTCAACTTCACTCAACTCAACTCAACTCAACTCAACTCAACTCACTCACTGGCCAAACGAACAAGAAACCAGAAATGTCACAACTATCAAATTAGAGATTCTTACCGTATCAGAAAATCAACTGTGTTCAAATCTTAAGTTGCAAACTGTTTTCACTGTAAAAAGACTTTGTTGAATTTAGCAATCTTCCCATCACTTACGGTTTACCGGCCTTCTAAAACATTTCAGTTATGTATAAAAAATATGCAAGTGTCACTTTTAGCATATCTATTTAATCAGATATTCAATAAGGCACTCAGGGTAATCATATTTGCATTGAAATTGTAGACATTTATAAGATGTTATCACACCCAAAATCTGTTTGTAAAGCATGTTCCCACCTTGCCTCTCTCAGTGGGAGTAAGTCTGTGTATTTCACTGTCAATAGATTCCTAATCTACATGAACTGACAAACGATCTCTGTACAATATCTCGCCATGATACAGGCAAACCAACATCACGTCATATTAGCATTTTGTGGGAATGCAGCAGAACTCTGAAATACTACCAAAAGCATTTTTTTGCATCAACGTGTTTCAATCAGCCCCAAGCTGTGTAAGACGCAATCATGTAATTTGTTGCTTCCTGTCAAAGGCTGGTTTGTCGAGATCCCATCTTCCTATGCTCTTGAAATAAACATGTCATCTTTGCTTTGTGGGGTATGGAAACTGAAAACACTGTGCTTGGCAAGGAAAAATCTGTTTATTCATATCTTGCTGAGCAGGTAAGTGTGCTTTATCTGTGACGGATCATAGGGCGTTATATAGCCGTACCACACGGGTATATGATAAACACTTAGATCACTCGGTGGCTTCATAGCTCGTCCTCAACCTGCTGGGTTAATAATGCTGACTGTTGATCGGCAAGAGATGCGAGGCTATGCAGTCTATTGCCATGCTGAACCATGCTGCTGGACTATTTCAGTTCTCTTGTGATAAACCCCAGACCCTTTACAGGAAATCTGGTAATGATGCTTACAATTAAACTAAAAATGATTGTCTCCCTTGGAGAGTTAATATTTTCAAAAATGTTAGGGCGGATGCTTACCTGTTGCCTGAGTACCTGATGAAAACAGAATAATCCTGGGGATATTTGTTAACTGGACAATGTAAGGTAGCAGGTGAGTTATATGGGGTCTAAAGAATTTATGCAAATATTTGTTATATTACCTGTACTGGTTGTAGTCGCAACCTCTAGGTCTTGTTCTCTGCAGGTCTGTGTGTAATACATGCTTCATGCTTTACTGCATACTGTGGGAAAATCTCCACCTACTGATCCTCATCATCATCTCTAAAGTCTGAAGTCATACCGGTTATAATTGCATGTCATTGGTTAGAAATTAGTTTCTTAAGACGGACTATTTTTTGGGAATCTGTGTATGAGTCATGGGATATGTATTTAGGTGTTGGCTTCAGTTTAAATGGTTTTCAACATCTCGGAAATTGTGTAAACATTTAAACTAGTGAAAGTTGCTCCTTGCTGTTTTGGTATGTTGTTTAAACTATCTGGCAGAGAGAGACATATCTATGTAATTTCCTGAAATCAATATAGCAGTGTAAATAAATATGGTGTGTTGGAGTAGACGTTGCCTACAAACAATTTAAACAGCTGTAGTTAAAATGATCTACAGGTTGACATATGGAATTTCGGCTGTGAAGTTCCTCAGTGGAGCCAGGTTTTTAACACCCCACGTCAGCCAACACAGAAGATAGAAGTTTGACATTGTAGAGAACATGCTTTCGCTGCAATTTTCTCAGACAATTGTGTTTTGTTTGCTTTTGTTCAAAATTAGGATTAGGGAAGGACTGTATTTGTAAAGAGTTAAGAGTAAGGTCTTAGTGAGGTGAGGCGGAATGGGGTGGAATGTTGTGTTCAAGATTATTTCACTTGTATAGCAATGTGCATGGGTGTGTGTCTGCTTGTATTAGTCCAGACTTTAGCACTAGCCCAATGAGATACCATGCCACAGTTTACCATGAATACACCACAAAGACAGAGTATATTGACTCTGAACCAACCGGTTCTGGTTTTATTCCCTTAATGACAAGTGCCAGGCAGGTTACAACAAGTACTATCTTTTAACATCTTTATGTATGATGCAACCAGGGTATCTTAGAATAAAAATACAAATATCACAAAAGACAAGGGAATTATGTTATGAGTGAGTGAGTTGGGTTTAACGCCGATTTTAACAGTATTCCAGTTATAACATGGCGTGTCAGCTTAATGTGGGAGGAAAGCCCAAACTGATGCAGGTCTTAGACGTTTACCACTTCGGTGAAACCCACCTGACAAACCTAGAAACATAATTGGGGCGAACCAGGATTTGAACCCACAATCATAGGTTTCTGGCACTTTAGATGACTGGGCCACCCGTGCCCCCAATTATGTTAAGAAGAAATAGGAATTAAATCAATTGGAGAAGAAGGAAAGTGACTGAAATTGAACTATCACAGGAGAAATAGAAAGACATTTTGGTAAGTAGAGAGAGTAATTAAGTTAGGGAAGAGAGGCTATTAAGACAGGACGAAAAAAGAATGGTTTTGGTGATGAGAAAGTATCGGTACTGTTTTGTGGAGGGAAAGCTTTTGTGCCAGGAAGAGATAGCAATCAGTTCAACAGGTATTTCTGAGTGTGAGCTACAAAAACTACAGGGAGACATCACTGGCCATATCAGTCAGTGTATATTGCTTTGTCCTCTCTCAGGTTGGAAATAGTCAGCTCCTGGAGTGAATGAAAAGAAACATGAGCCACCATGTTTCTTCCCCTAAAGGTGGATTAATTTTTAGAAGGTTACCCAGTGAAAATCTCCGGAACTGATAAGTGATAGGGTTTTAATGAGCTGTGGTATTTACTTGTGTAGAAGGGCAGAAAATTGTAATAGAGTTCAGGTACCACCCATGATGGTTTCCGAAGTCATTTTTCCACCTTCTATTTGAGAACACCATTGTATGGAACTCTTCTATCAGAGCCCGTGATAGCTGTATGAAACATGCTGAACATGTTATGGCATCTTTTTCACAACATATTGGACCGCCTCCGTGGAGAGCGGAAGGTCCAGGGTTTTGCTCCCCGGCCACGTCATACCAAAAGACGTTAAAAGATGGTACTTGTTGTTACCCTGGCTGGCGCTCGTCATTAAGGGGCTAAAACAAGGACTGGTTGGCTCGGAGTCAGTATAGTGTCTCTTAGTTGGGTATTCATATTAAACTGCGGTATGGTATCTCAGAGAGCTAGCACTATTAATCGGCATCAGTCCGGACTAGTACAAGCAGCCACACACACACGCACACACACACACACACACACACACACACACACACACACAACCGTGCATGCACGTCGCCATTTAAGTGCAATAATCTTGGACACGATGTTAAACCCAATTTCACCTCACCTCACCGCACAACATATTGGTATCCGAACCATCTTTCCCAATGAAATATATTTGTAATGAAGGAGAAGGGTGTTGGCAGAACCGCATGATGTTAGAATATGATAAATCAAACTTATCTGCAACAATTGTTTGACCAAAGTTGGTTTGAATAAAACCTGCTTGATGTGAAATGTTTTTTGCTAAGTATCTAAGGATTACCTTTAAAGCTCTTTATTGCCATACATGAAATGAACCACAACGTACTTTATCAAACATTAAATCTAAGACTTGTTTAAAAATACCAGTTTTTGTGATGAGGTCACATTTTTGCTACCCAAATGCACTTGTTGTGTAGTGCACCTAATATGCTTCCCAAAGGATGAGGGACTGATAAGGTTGTCTGTGTATACCTAATCATAGAGGATCTTCAGTTACCTTTGATGCTCCTAAAGAGGGCCTCAATGAAAGTCAATCTTGAATATAACAATGAGGGGATTAGAATCACTCATCTAAATAACTCTGCTCCTTTTCAGGTTTAGTGACTGCAGATACTGGCGATAGCATTTAAGAAAGTATCATCCACACTGTAGATTATCTGAATGTGTTGGAAAGAAACTATCATGTTTTCTACAGGATATCTGATATAGCCTGCAAACATAAATTTGGGTGCATTCGCATAAAGCAATGGTGGCAGACGTAGAATAGAGGTATTACCGATGTTGCTGATTGGATGATTGTCGAGTTGATTGATTATCTCGGAATCTGCACCTGGTTACAGGGAGACATCAAGTGAAGCTGGCAAGATAGGAAGCAGATATTGGATGACATGTTGTTTCTATCTGGCGACCATGTTCATGTAAGAAATAAGTCTTTGAGCTGAAATCTGTCTGTGAGGGAACTGAGAAAAAGGAAAATGCTTGGTTTGGTTAACATGTACACTTGTCAATTAAATCAATTTGGAACAAATGATTATTTATTTGTTTGACTTTCACAAGTTGGCAGTAACATGTTTCTGGCAGTCGGGCGTGTGTTTACATTCAGCTGTGTGTGGCCTGAGCTAGTTGTGGCAGTTGTTTAAAAACACTCAAAATGAAGATTTTCGATAAAGTTTACATAATTAATTCCTGTCAGTCATGAACTTACTGCTGACTTGACAGTATTTACAGCAGGATGGATCTATGTGTAGGGTACACAGGTGAAAGGTTTTATTTTTTAAAGACACAACAAAGTTTCGGTCACTGCATGCAGACATACAGTTTTTCTTTCTCTGAAATGTGGCGCCAAACAATATTCTTTTTAGGACATACAGCATATCCAGTGAATATTTTAAATAATAAATTTAAACCTCAGGCAAAAAGTATTTTTTCTATATTTTCAGGAAACAAATTATTTTTTCAAAATAATCCTATCCCCCACCCAAAGATGGTCTCTGACTTTGAGCTTCTAGTTTAATAAGACTATTGGGTCTTCCTGGGCAGAATATGTTCTCGGTACCCATGCTTGTCGTATTCAGAAAGAATGCTTCTGTTATTTTCAGTGACCCAGCAGGATTCTGTGGCCAATGTTCCGGAGAACGCTCCGTCCCCGCTGCAACAGAAGGAGGAATGTTGCGCCTGTGGGCACGCCAAGTATGTCATCACATTCAAAGGGCTGTGGTCACGTCATACGCATCCCAAAAACTTCCCAACCGGAGACAGTAAGTTTCGTTGGAGTCAATCATTAAAAGTCGGCAAATATTCCGACAATTACATTTAAAGGTCATTTTAAAAAACGTGAAATTAATTTAAGCCATTTAAATATGTAGATGGAAAATAGCAGTGTTACTGTGGTTTGTATGAATGTCAGTAGGAGTTCTTGTGTAAATACATACAACATTGATAATTAGTAGTATTCAAATAACGTCGCTTTGTGAAGATTAGTTGTTTCGCTCAGCAGTTATATTTTGAAATTATGACATTTTATCAGTATAGAAGAATGGATGTGCATGGATCTGTTATCATGTGAAGTTTCGTATTTGGAGTTTCTTGTAAATTTTCTGTGATTTAGAATAATATACAGATATAGTTGATTTACCCAGGAGTTTTATTTCTAATGGCACAGTGGTCATTGGTAGTCCATTTGACTGCGTAGAGTTGCATCCCATTGTCTGTGTCAGGATCTGCTGATCTTGAGTTTGAATCCAATATTAAGATCCTTGACCATTCAGCTCTAAACTGAACCCCTGAAGGTTGTATATATCTACAACCTCCTTCACAGACAGTTTCCCTTCCACACAAAGCTAACACAAAGTCTAGGGATTAGGGCAACGTATTCAAAACGATCAGATTGTCAAGCTGAAATTCATAAGAAATAAGATAACACTGATGATTATTTCCACTTAAATAACAACTTTTCTTTAAATTCATATATGTTGTGTAGGATGGAGTTAGCTGGTTTCATTCCTCTAAGGGCCCTAACTCTACTACATTCCTCTAAGGGCCATGACTCTACTACATTCCTCTAAGGGCTACAACTCTACTACATTCATCTAAGGGCCATAACTCTACTACATTCCTTTAAGGGACATAACTCTACTACATTCCTTTAAGGGCCATAACTCTACTACATTCCTCTAAGGGTCATAACTCTACTGCATTCCTCTAAGGGCCACAACTCTACTTCATTCCTCTAAGGGCCATAACTCTACTACATTCCTCTAAGGGCCACAACTCTACTACATTCCTCTAAGGGCCACAACTCTACTACATTCCTCTAAGGGCCACAACTCTACTACATTCCTCTAAGGGCCACAACTCTACTACATTCCTCTAAGGGCCATAACTCTACTACATTCCTCTAAGGGCCATAACTCTACTACATTCCTTTAGGGACATAACTCTACTACATTCCTCTATGGGCCATGACTCTACTACATTCCTCCAAGGGCCACAACTCTACTACATTCCTCTAAGGGCCATGACTCTACTACATTCCTCTAAGGGCCATGACTCTACTACATTCCTCTTAGGGCACTAACTCTACTACATTCCTCTAAGGGACATAACTCTACTACATTCCTCTAAGGGACACAACTCTACTACATTACAGGTTCATTTCTTCTGCATTGGTCCAACATTGTGGGTGCCTCCCACAGTAACGACTATCGCATTTGGGACTACGGCGGTATGGCCTCCGAAGCTGTAAGAGAGGTCTGTGAATACGGCTCTTCTCGCTCCCTTACAGAAGACATGAAGAGAAATGTGAGTATTGTCTGCATCAGCATACTTAAAACGGTATAAAAATGATGGACATTGTGTCTCTTAAGAACATACTAAATGTTATTTTAACTGGGTGCAAACTAACCAGCCATGTAATAATGCCCTTGTCTATATCTCCTGATTTCATGGGTAGGTAGCAGCAAGAATGGACAACTCTAGCTATTGAGGACTTGATTGTGTGGAGTTGCTCGTGCAGCTAGCTCTCATGCGTCACTACCATCTAGTGACATGACTGGGAGAAAGTTGATGTCAGGTTCACACTTGGTTGAACAACAGCCATGCAGGTGGTGCGGCCTTACAAAAGGCTGTGGGTTCTAACTACAATACAACATTCAGTATTACAGACCGCCGTCACATTGCTGGAATATTGCTGAGTGCGGATTTAAACAACAAACAACATAGTTTTAGTTTAAAGATTTTTGCTGACCAATAACAGGATTAGTCAAAGTGTACTTCTCAAAAGAAGTAAAGGACACCCAATTCGTCCATATTAAGATAGAGTTTTGTGGTGTCTACACACTAAGCAGTTATCAAGTATTATTTATAATTTTAATAGCAAATGCCTACAGATCTTTCAGTGAATTATCAAGTATGAAAACCCAACTCTTAGATAGAATTGTGTCTGAAGTAGTATTCAGGAATTTATGGAAGAACTTTATAATTCATTTCAAAGCTTCCCAGGTACGCATATTGAACTATACAAATTCTACAGTGAGTGAGTGAGTGATTTGGGTTAAACGCCGCTTTTAACAGTATTCCAGTTATATTGCGGCTTGTCAGCTTAATGTGGGAGGAAAGCCCAAAGTGATGCAGGTCTCAGACGTTTACCACTTCGGTGAAACCCACGAGCGTGGGTATGGTGCTGACAGACTTAGAAACATAATTGGGGTGAACTGGGATTCGAACCCACAATCATAGGTTTCTGGCGTGCCCAAGGGACGCAACTCTGCAACAAATTCTACAAAGCTTATGAGATGTGACTGCTGGGTTAAGACAGTACTTTGTAATACGTGGCAACTTTTCTCAACAAAAACTTGGTGCAGGTCAAGTCAATATCAGGTCAACCTCAATAAAGTAATGATGACTGGTGCAAAGGTAAAACAGTTGTGGACGTGTTTATAGGCGAATAGTTTTGCTATTTAGCTAAGAAGAAAGCAATATGATGTTTACACGTGGCAGGGGGTTCCCGGGGTAATTAGGAAGGAGGGACGAGTGGCTACATTGTGTCAATATTGACTACAAAGCAACACTGGAGGTGCCCTCTTGCAATTACAAGCATTCTCATACCAGTGTTGAACAGAATTACAAATATGCATCCCTCTCAACTCTGCTGATTGTCAGCGATGGTGGCATGTTCCACGAATGTCAGCTGTGACTTTTTGCCCAGATCTTACAAGTATGCACACAGTTTGATTAATATGGGCAAGGAGCCGTGTATGAGGTGAGACTTGTCAAATGAGGGTGTGGAAGGGTCACAAAGGTCATGGGAGCAAGGGGAGATAACTCTAAATGTTTCATCTGGGTCCTGCATTCTCAAGGGAAATGTCACTAGGTGCTGTGTGCAGTAATTAGGGTCAGGCCATTGTAACAGGTACTTACAGGTATGGAATAATCAACAATAGAACACTCCCATGTTGTGATGATAGATAGCAAGCATATACAGTACAGTTTATGTATCAGACTATTCAGCGTTTCAGTCTTTGTGTCACAAAAAGCATGAAATCCTTGCACAAATATTTTCTGTGGATGGTTAGTTGTCCAGATTTTGATCTTAAAACATAAAGATCATTCACAAGAAACATTCATGGGAAAAGATACTTTCATCTTTTCTTTAACCAAACGTGTGTATAATGATATTTAGATAGGTAAAGATATACAATGAATGTGTTTACAATGAAGGAATATGAATTTATGATTTTGTACTGTCCAAATATTGACTGCATTTGACTTCTTGTGACCCATAAAGAAACTATTTTCAACAGATATCCATCCAGTTCGGCAATGTATTTCTTTGATATTTTGTATGTTTTGCAGACATTTATCAAACACGCAATCTTATTCTTGGCTGATTTAGCATTCCATATTTTCATCTTAAATATCACAAGACAGTGTCCCTCACAAGGAAAGCTCTGAAATAACATTAATCTAGATTGTTCAATAAATAGGAGGGGGTGCTGCTGTCTGATTGCTTGGAAAACATTTCTAAATGGGATTCAAAGCCTAGAAATCTTTTGAACTTTTCTTCGTGTATTAATACTTTGTATTATTAAGTTTGTTTTTTTATCAATTCCAAATTTGAAGAACAAGCCATTTGGCTTGGCGAAATGGATTGCAAACTAATTGAAATATAAGTGTGATCAATATTTATTAGTTTTTTTTTTCAATATTCTGCCAACCAGAACAGTTCAGTTATCACAGGATCATGTGATGTGATGTCATCCATTATGTCATATTCCAATAGGACATCATAGCATTCGAGAGTGACATCATGTCTTTTTCACAACTGAGAGAGTTCATGTACAGAGAGAATGCTCCAAAAAATTACTGATACCTTTTGTTTTTTATGATGTTCATAAACATTATGTGCGTTCCAATTTGTAGATGTTATTGAGTATTTGATGCCTGGAAATTGTTAATATTTGATACCTCCGGCTAAAACAGTTGGTTGCAAATGAAATCTCTGGACAACCTACCTGTAATAATGATGACTCTGTGATAAAAATGTGATCTCGGTAATGTTGGACAAGTCCATTTTATCAACAGGGGATTTAAGTTTGGTAGTTCCTGGATATTCTCATAAGTTCACATTAATAATCTGAACCTGTTCTGCCAATACCAATTGTCATATTTCTCCCACTTTTGGTGATTGGGTTTATCTACGTTGCCCAGCTACATCTATGGGGAACAACTCACTAAAACTAATGTTGTCCAACTTACAATGTCATCACGTTGCGAGCGCATGTTCGAATCTCCAGAAATTACATCATGACAGAACAATGTTCTATAATACTTATATCTTATATAACTCAATAACACCCACAAATGTAATGTTTATCTTCTACATTCCATTTTAATAAGCAGTCACTCTTTGCCTTATTGTATATCATCCAATAAAGACATTATAATGAATCATGGGGGCACAGGCTGCCCAGTCATCTAAGTCACAGCAGCTAGCGTTTGTTATGCAGAGTCGCGTCTTTTGGGCACTCCAGCAACCTGTGATTGTGGGTTCTGATTCCAGTTCTCCCTGATTATGTTTCTAGGTTTGTCATTACCATACCAGCGCAGTGGTAGCTGTCTGAGGCTTCACACACTCACTCACTCACTCACTCACTCACTCACTCACTCACTCACTCACTCACTCACTATGATTTGGCAAGTGGCAGAAAGAAGCAGCTCTGACAATTTAGATAAATGGCTATCACCTTTCCAATTTGTAATGCATACAAAATATGTAGGCTATTAGTTAACATCAAAACGCCTCCTAAATTCCCTTTCAATAGTAGAGTACTACCAATTTAGACTAAAGCATCAACTTTTGACCTTAGGCAATAATTATCTGAACAGCTGAAGTTGAAACTTTACACTTTAAATCATGATAAGTGATAGCTGGTTGATATGCTTCAACTTAATTAGGAGTAATTGTAAATAAATAATTGCTTGTGTCAAAATACCGTTAAAAAGAAATGTGAAGCTTGAAAAACAGAGACAATGTAAAGAAAGCATAGCTGGTTGAATGAAGCTTTCAAACGTGTAACTCTAGACATCTTATCTCCGACTCAGTGTCATAATCTCCAAGGAGATACGTTTCTCCATCACCAGTCTGAAACTGTCATGTTAAACACTAATATTACATATTTACACCGCCAATGAGACATATATTTCAAGATAAAGACTATGGCAGTGAAATGGGATTCTCGACCTTGTCTGGTAGCAGCATCTAGGTCGGGGTTTAGTTTTATAGTCCTCCTCCCCCAGCCCTGGATGTCACCTCACAGGAAGTGTAATTCAAAGGAGAAGGATTTCTGTTTGTTTGTTTTTTCTGTTTTCTGGTCCTTGTGTATGTTGGATGTTAAATGTCAGAACTATTTGGATCGGTAGGAATGCAGCCTTTATTTATATGTTTGGATTGCATGTTTCGTAAGTGCAATATTCCTGTTTTATGATAAAGATTCGGTCTATCTTAAGATAAACAGATATCACATGACTGATCTGTTTCTTAGTATCAAAGATAGAGCATCAAATACATGTTTTGTCATGTTTATAAGTTACATTTTATCATCAGAGATAGCAGCTGTACTCTTAATGCAATATTTCTATCATTTTGTTACTAAATAAAGATACTGTACTTGTATGAAAGTCTGGTCTGTTTGAGAAAGTTATCAGTAGAATAGACTAGCATCTAGTCTCTGAAATAAACATATCGTACAGAAAAACAATTGTTGATAAATTATCTTAAATAATAATAATAACAACAACAACAACAGCAGCAACAATAACAACAACAACAGCATTCCTATAACTTCTAGCTCCTGTTGATCCTTGGTTACAGTGAGTGAGTGAGTTTGGTTTAATGCCGCTTTGAACAGTATTTCAGTTATATGACGGCATGTCAGCTTGCTGAGAGAGGAAAGTAGTTTACCACTGTGTTGAAACTCACAACCATGGGCCTGGTACTAACAAACCGAGAAACACAATCAGGGAAAATCTGGGATTTGAACCCATGATCATATGAATCTTTTAGGGCTGGGACGGGTGACTCGGGGACTCAGGTCGGGTGGGTGCTGAGTAGGACCCAGGTACCCACAGGACTACCCGGACCCGTGGTTAGTCACTTGATTATATTGTTTAATGGCAAAAATTATCTTGAACTCTATGGTAACACTATAAGTGATAAATGTTCACATTTCTTTCTGACTTTGCACACATTCCTTCTGACTTTTTATGTTTGCGTGATGATAAAACATCAGTCAACTTCAGTGTGTGCATGACCAGACTGGTTTATACGTGTATCTAAATTCATTTTGACAGGAGTACGGTCAAACTATGTTTTACCTCTCTCTTGAGACCTCCAGTCGTGTAATAGCGGGGTGGGTACCCGGGTAGGGTCGGGTAATAGCGGGGTGGGTACCCAGTTAGGGTCGGGTAATAGTGGGGTGGGTACCCGGTTAGGGTCGGGTAATAGCAGGGTGGGTACCCGGGTAGGGTTGGGTAATAGCGGGGTGGGTACCCGGGTAGGGTCGGGTAACAGTGGGGTGGGTACCCGGGTAGGGTCGGGTAAAGCGGGGTGGGTACCCGGGTAGTAAATTTGGACTCGTCCTATCCCTAGATTCTGGTACACCTAACGAGCAAGTGTGCATAGCAAATTGATGGGTCAATGTTAAAGTAAAACTCAGTTTAAAACACGATGGTAATGACCTGTACAACAAGTTATTGAAGTACAGGCTTGTAATGGAAGTGCCTGCTTGTCTCCCAGAGCAAGAAGATCCGGACTGTGGTGAAGACAGACTCCCTGTGGGGGCCCGACCGGATCCTCGACTCCGTGGACGCGGTCTTCACCGTCAACTCAAAGAAGCATCTTCTTTCTCTCCTCACCATGATCGGGCCCAGTCCCGACTGGTGTTTAGGTAAGGCCATAGTTTTTATCCTTTTGATCATGGATCCAACAACCCTATTTCATCAAACATGGAGAAACTATATTTCCAAATGTACACCTTTTTGCAAAAGTATTTTGTGATTACAATGTTTGAGTAAAAATGTTTGAAATAAAAATCGGCAATAACACTCTAAGGCACCTGTAGAATTCAGTACAACAATTTTCTGGTAGCTCTACTGAATGTTAAAGGTAGCCCAAATAACTATTTCTTCCCACCACATTGAGACCCTTTCTGGAGAAGAGAGTCATACAAATTTAACACTATATATACTGCCTTGCGGTGAATGGGCCCAGTCCAGACTCAGGATTAGACAGAGAAAGGCGTCATACGAAAAAAATGTTGACTTAATCTTTTAGTCAAATATGTCCCATTTCTCAATCAAATCAAGTCTATCCATTCTGTCCATCTTGCTGACTTGCATGGATTGGTTGTCTGTGACACTGTAGTGATACTGTTTTTATTTTGCAGGAATTAGTGCCCTTGACATGTGCCAGAAGAACTGTACCTGGGCCGACAACCAGGAGATTGACCTGTACCCCTGGGACGCTGGTACCGACAGCGGGGTGTCATACGAGGTATGCGAATTGCTGTATTTGTGAAAAAATACTCTGAAGTGCTGATAATAAAGAAATGAAAAGTTGAGATAGAAAAGAAGTATTCTTCATTCTGACTATTCACTTTTGTCATACATGGCAGTTACAACTTTAAGGTTCAAAACATAAAATGAAATGTGTTTTTGAAACTGTCACCTTGAGTTGAATACTTGTTTATATGATAGAAGACAAAGGGATATGTATGACTTAATACCAGATCTACAGACTGACTTGACCATTGTCTGTCTTCACACCTTGGCTTATGCCCATATGATTTGTGACTTCAAACTTTGGCTTATGCCTTATATGATTTGTGACTTCAAACCTTGACTTATGCCTTATATGATTTGTGACTTCAAACCTTGGCTTATGCCTTATATGATTTGTGACTTCAAACTTTGGCTTATGCCTTATATGATTTGTGACTTCAAACTTTGGCTTAGGCCCATATGATTTGTGACTTCAAACTTTGGCTTAGGCCCATATATTTGTGACTTCAAACTTTGGCTTATGCCTTATATGATTTGTGACTTCAAACTTTGGCTTATGCCTTATATGATTTGTGACTTCAAACCTTGGCTTATGCCCATATGATTTGTGACTTCAAACTTTGGCTTATGCCTTATATGATTTGTGACTTCAAACCTTGACTTATGCCCATATGATTTGTGACTTCAAACTTTGGCTTAGGCCCATATGATTTGTGACTTCAAACTTTGGCTTAGGCCTTATATGATTTTTTACTTCAAACCTTGACTTAGGCCCATATGATTTGTGACTTCAAACCTTGACTTATGCCTCATATGATTTTTTACTTCAAACCTTGACTTAGGCCCATATGATTTGTGACTTCAAACCTTAAATTGACTTATGCCTCATATGATTTTTTACTTCGAACCTTGACTTAGGCCCATATGATTTGTGACTTTAAACTTTGGCTTATGCCCATATGATTTGTGACTTCAAACCTTGGCTTATGCCCATATGATGATTTGTGTCTTCTAAAAAGTGACTGAATAAAAGACTTGACATTCTAAATGCTGAATGTTCCCAGTTTGCAAAACAATAAGTGTCAATGCAGCCTGTCATGTATTATTCAGATCAATATAATAGAATTGGTTTACAAATTAAGGAATCACAATTTTCGACCTCCCGGATTCCTTGTCAGTGTGTCCATGACCTCATTGTTCTCAATCTGTCTCAACACATGTGTGTTTAAGAATGCCTGTTCTTTAATGATTCCTGAAGCAATTCAGCTGCTCTCCTTGTTTTAAGTAAAGAAATAAATTGCTTTGGTGTCTAGACTGGCAATTCTACCTGTGACTTGTGAATGGGCTCTGACAAGCTCCTGTTTCGCTATCTGTGTACGATCTGATGAGAGTGGAGCCGAAAACAGCTTTATGATGTAGGGAGGTCGCTGTGGAGTCAGACACACGCGGCACCAGACAGAACATACCACAAATATATGCAGAATGACATAATGGTTAATTTATTGTAACCACAGACTTCCGGAGAAAATAACTTTTTGTCAATAAGTCAAAAAGAAATTATTTGAGACGTGAAATATCTTTGAAGGTTTCATTATGAATTGTTCTATTTTTAGAAACAAATTAGTTTTTAAGTCTGAGTTATGGTTTAAGGATATGATATATATGTATTTTTAAATTCAATTATTGGTGTTTGGTAACTGCATGTGTTTTTAAGACAGTGAAAAAAGCGTAGGATATTATTTTCAAGAAAAAAACAGCCCTATTTATGATGAAAATGTGAAAAGGCTTAGGTTCAGCAACCTCAATAAAGTGAATCTAGTTTTTTCAAATGTCATTCAATGGGGGCTCAAAGGAATTATTTTGGGATAACTGCATCATAAATCTTATGCAAATATCAACCAATGAAATGCAGTTTATAGTAAGACCAACTTCCATTGATCATGTGAACATGGTGTACCGACAGCTAAGCAGAGAGCCCCTTTAAGAGGAACTCTGCTCTCTCTCGTCCCAGGCCGATTTACAGTTGATGTCTTGACATTGTGGTATGTGTAGTATGTGAAACTGAGGCATTGTCTCTGTGTAGACAATGATATACATTATAACATTTTGTATGATTTAGTTGGAGTTGTAAAATCAAGATTTCTTATGAATAGGGAAAGGGTTTTGTCGCTTTTATTTGATTGACTTGAATCCATCTTCCTTGGACTGTCAGTTGACAATTACCGTATTTGACGTACTAGGCGCCCCGCTCTAGTAAGTGCCCATGGCGAAATTTGCTAATATATTGGCTCGTGAACAATCCCAATTAGTACCCTTTCCGATTGATCAATTTACTCACTTATTTATTCGCGTATAATACTCACTCGTGTGTTATATGTACCCTTAATTATGGGCAATTAAATTCTGGAAAAATATATCTCTCATCAAGGTGGCCTGTAAATAATTGGGTAAAGTATACCAGTGACTGAGAGAATGATCCACCGATTCTGATCAATTCTAAGTGAGACGTGTCTATTTCAGTCTCCAAATGAAAATACCTACCCAAGGGAGTCTATCCATGCCATCACCAACTCTATCATCAGAAATCGAGCTTCACCATTCTTTGGGTCTCAGCCAATCAAACCGATGGGAAGGTTGATTCTGAAGAAAACTTATGAGGCATGCTCAAGTGATCATGGTGAGGCAAACTCTGCAGAAAAGTCACCCAGCACCGATGAACTGGTCAGCGAGATGAAGAAAAAGATGATGATGCAGAAGAAGCAACGTATGTGGACATCCAGGGGCTGTTGGGAACATCCAGGGTCACAGTTGGGTACATCCTGGGGCTCAGTTGGGTACATCCAGGGGCACAGCTGGGTACATCCAGGGGCACAGTTGGATACATCCAGGGGCACAGTTGGGTACATCCAGGGTCTCAGCTGGGTACATCCAGGGGCACAGCTGGGTATATCCAGGGGCACAGCTGGGTATATCCAGGGGCACAGTTGGGTACATCCAGGGTCACAGTTGGGTACATCCAGGGGCACAGTTGGGTACATCCAGGGGCACAGCTGGGTACATCCAGGGTCACAGCTGGGTAGATCCAGGGGCACAGCTGGGTACATCCAGGGTCACAGTTGGGTACATCCAGGGGCAGCTGGGTACATCCAGGGTCACAGCTGGGTACATCCAGGGGCTCAGTTGGGTACATCCAGGGGCACAGTTGGGTACATCCAGGGGCTGTTGGGTACATCCAGGGTCACAGTTGGGTACATCCAGGGGCACAGCTGGGTACATCCAGGGGCTCAGTTGGGTACATCCAGGGGCACAGTTGAGTACATCCAGGGGCACTGTTGGGTACATCCAGGGGCTCAGTTGGGTACATCCAGGGGCTGTTAGGTACATCCAGGGGCTCAGTTGGGTACATCCAGGGTCACAGTTGGGTACATCCAGGGGCTCAGTTGGGTACATCCAGGGGCACAGTTGAGTACATCCAGGGGCACTGTTGGGTACATCCAGGGGCTCAGTTGGGTACATCCAGGGGCTGTTAGGTACATCCAGGGGCTCAGTTGGGTACATCCAGGGTCACAGCTGGGTACATCCAGGGTCACAGTTGGGTACATCCAGGGGCTCAGTTGGGTACATCCAGGGTCACAGCTGGGTACATCCAGGGGCACAGTTGGGTACATCCAGGGGCTCAGTTGGGTACATCCAGGGTCACAGCTGGGTACATCCAGGGGCACTGTTTGGTACATCCAGGGGCACAGTTGGATACATCCAGGGGCACAGTTGGGTACATCCAGGGTCACAGCTGGGTACATCCAGGGGCACAGCTGGGTATATCCAGGGGCACAGCTGGGTATATCCAGGGTCAGTTGGGTACATCCAGGGTCACAGCTGGGTACATCCAGGGTCACAGTTGGGTACATCCAGGGTCACAGCTGGGTACATCCAGGGGCACAGTTGGGTACATCCAGGGGCACAGTTGGGTACATCCAGGGGCACAGCTGGGTATATCCAGGGTCAGTTGGGTACATCCAGGGTCACAGCTGGGTACATCCAGGGGCACAGCTGGGTATATCCAGGGGCACAGCTGGGTACATCCAGGGTCACAGTTGGGTACATCCAGGGGCACAGTTGGGTACATCCAGGGGCACAGCTGGGTACATCCAGGGTCACAGTTGGGTACATCCAGGGTCACAGTTGGGTACATCCAGGGGCACAGTTGGGTACATCCAGGGTCACAGCTGGGTACATCCAGGGGCACAGCTGGGTATATCCAGGGGCACAGCTGGGTATATCCAGGGGCTCAGTTGGGTACATCCAGGGGCACAGCTGGGTACATCCAGGGGCTCAGTTGGGTACATCCAGGGGCACAGTTGGGTACATCCAGGGTCACAGTTGGGTACATCCAGGGGCACAGTTGGGTACATCCAGGGTCACAGCTGGGTACATCCAGGGGCACAGCTGGGTATATCCAGGGTCACAGCTGGGTACATCCAGGGTCACAGCTGGGTACATCCAGGGTCACAGCTGGGTACATCCAGGGTCACAGTTGGGTACATCCAGGGTCACAGCTGGGTACATCCAGGGGCACAGTTGGGTACATCCAGGGGCTCAGTTGGGTACATCCAGGGGCACAGCTGGGTACATCCAGGGGCTCAGTTGGGTACATCCAGGGGCACTGTTGGGTACATCCAGGGTCACAGCTGGGTTCATCCAGGGGCACAGTTGGGTACATCCAGGGTCACAGCTGGGTACATCCAGGGGCACAGCTGGGTAGATCCAGGGGCACAGCTGGGTACATCCAGGGTCACAGTTGGGTACATCCAGGGGCACAGCTGGGTACATCCAGGGGCACAGCTGGGTACATCCAGGGGCTCAGTTGGGTACATCCAGGGTCACAGTTGGGTACATCCAGGGGCACAGCTGGGTACATCCAGGGGCACAGCTGGGTACATCCAGGGTCACAGTTGGGTACATCCAGGGGCACAGTTGGGTACATCCAGGGGCACAGCTGGGTACATCCAGGGGCTGTTGGGTACATCCAGGGTCACAGCTAGGTACATCCAGGGTCACAGTTGGGTACATCCAGGGGCACAGTTGGGTACATCCAGGGGCACAGTTGGGTACATCCAGGGGCTGTTGGGTACATCCAGGGGCTGTTGGGTACATCCAGGGTCACAGTTGGGTACATCCAGGGGCACTGTTGGGTACATCCAAGGTCACAGTTGGGTACATCCAGGGGCACTGTTGGGTACATCCAGGGGCACTGTTGGGTACATCCAAGGTCACAGTTGGGTACATCCAGGGGCACAGTTGGGAACATCCAGGGACACAGTTGGGTACATCCAGGGGCACAGTTGGGTACATCCAGGGTCACAGCTGGGTACATCCAGGGGCTCAGTTGGGTACATCCAGGGGCACTGTTGCGTACATCCAGGGTCACAGCTGGGTTCACCCAGGGGCTCAGTTGGGTACATCCAGGGTCACAGTTGGGTACATCCAGAGGCACTGTTGGGTACATCCAGGGTCACAGCTGGGTACATCCAGGGTCACAGTTGGGTACATCCAGGGGCACAGTTGGGTACATCCAGGGGCACAGCAGGGTACATCCAGGGGCACAGTTGGGTACATCCAGGGGCACAGCAGGGTACATCCAGGGGCTCAGTTGGGCATCAGGGGTCAGAGCCAAGCACTGGGTTGCAGTCCGGAATAGTGGATGAGAGTTGGCACAGAGGATCGGAGTCATCCATAGAGTATTTGCGTTTGGCATAGAAGCTTAGTAGAGCTTAAAGGCTTAAAGTAGGGCATAGAGGATGAGAGTCTTGAATAGATCGGAGTCATCCATAGAGACTTTGAGTTGGGGACAGAGGCTTAGAGTAGGGCATGGAGGATGAGAGTCTTGAATAGATCGGAGTCATCCATAGAGACTTTGAGTTGGGGACAGAGGCTTAGAGTAGGGCATGGAGGATGAGAGTCTTGAATAGATCGGAGTCATCCATAGAGACTTTGAGTTGGGGACAGAGGCTTAGAGTAGGGCATGGAGGATGAGAGTCTTGAATAGATCGGAGTCATCCATAGAGACTTTGAGTTGGGGACAGAGGCTTAGAGTAGGGCATGGAGGATGAGAGTCTTGAATAGATCGGAGTCATCCATAGAGACTTTGCGTAGGGCATAGAGGCTTAGTAGAGTACAAAGGCTTAGAGTAAAGCATAGAGGATGAACATCGGCATAGAGGATGAGGGTAGGGCATATGGATCGTAAGGTTTAAATGAAGAGATAATTTGTTATAAAACTGTGACGCTTTAGAAGGGAGATTTATGTCCCATAGGTGAGATTGTACTGATGACCAGGGCCCACTTGCACCAAGCAATCTTAGCACCAAGCAATCTTAGCACTACGACTATTGTAAGCTTATGTTAAAGTATCGGAGTTACAATCATCTTAGTGCTAAGATTGCTTTGTGCAAGTGGGCCCAGTACAAAACAGTACTGAGGAAACAATAGAAGTTAAGATTTGGAGCTTAGCATCAAATTGTTTAGGAGGCTTTGTTGTAGGAGTCGAATAGTTTGAAATAAGTACACTCATTGATCAGTTTTCTGAATACAATTTTTTGTCAACTGTTTTATAGAAATGGAGAAATGTGCTACAAGTCAGTGGAATGAATGGGGAGACTGCTCCAACCCGTGTGGCAACGGCATGCGTCAGCGCCGCCGGATGTTCAAGAACCCTGGCATCACCCAGTCCATGTGCAATGTGGAGATGATGGAGAAGGAGACGTGTGTTGGAAACTCGGGCTGCAATGCCAAGCGCCGCAAGATGCAGAGCTTCAAGTTCCGGCATGCCAAGGAGGTTGATCCCAGCGACATGTGCGCCGTGACTCCGTGGTCCGACTGGTCACCGTGTAGTCGGACCTGCGGACTTGGGATGAAGGAGAGGTGGAGGATGTTCCTGAGGAAGTCCCAGAAGACAGACGATTGCGGTGTACATCTTCAAGAGAAGGATCTTTGTAGAGGCATCATCCCCGACTGTGACATGGCAGCCAAGATGAAGAACTACACGGGTGAGTTAGGATGACTAGCAATGGTAGTCAGGTTGTTAAAAAACGATATTGCAGTACCTTTACTTTGTAGTCACAACTATTGAGGTACTATTACTATGTGGTTACAAGTATTGCAATAGTATTACGGTTGTTAAAATTACCATGCAGTACTTTTACTATATACAGTCAGACCCCGTTGTGTCAAACTTGGATGTGTTGAAATCTTGTTGTCTCAAACTCATCTGAGAGACCAATGTGTACAAATTAAGCATAAAATTCACCTGAAGTTGTGAACCCTGATAGCTCAAACTTTTTCCATGTCAACACGACTTCAACACAAGGAGGTTCGAATGGCGTTACAAGTGTTGCAGTAGTATTGCGATAGTTTTTTTAAATTTGAGTAGCTCAGATTATGTTATAAAATTGTGAACGTTTTCAGAGTGGATAACCACTAACCACTTTCAGCAAGGTGTAGTTTAGATAAAACAAATAGAAACGTAAATGCAGTATTTTGTTTATTACATTATGTCTATCAATAGTGCTGTCCCTTTAATATGGTATGACAAGAAACCCTTGTCTTTCAGGCATAGGTTCGGACCCTGCATCTGTGACAGGTTGTCAGATTATGACACTAATGCTACAATAACACTTGTTACTCCTGCCCTTCTTTCAGTCATCTGCAACGAGGATGCTGATACTGGTCCGTGCCGGGGCATGTTCATCAGGTGGTTCTACAACGCCTCCATGCAGAAATGTCAGGCATTTACCTATGGAGGTTGCCGTGGAAATGAGAACAAGTTTGACACGCAAGAAGAATGTGTGGAGCTGTGTGCTGAGCATATGAGTAAGTTCAGTAGCTTGTTCATTAAAATGTCAATAGAAACGTAAACTTCAGTTCCAGTGAATTAAAAAACCTGAGGCTATCATTTTCAGCGCTCCCTGTTAATGTTCAATAGAAGCTGTATTTATGTTAAGGTTTCTTGTCATGCTGATCATTTTATTTTGGACACAGCGGATGTCAAATGGTAAAAATGTTCACTGACGCTCCGGGTGCTATTCTCCAGATGGGTACAATGTGTGAAGCTCATTCTTGGTTTCCAAAGCCATGATATGACTGAAATATTGCCAATAACAACTGTAACATAATCACTCCATTATTATTCTATGTTGGTAATGTTACTTTAATGTTTGTAGGTCTTTGTCTACATGTTAGAAAGCATTTGTAAATATTATAAAGCCCCATGTAATTGGGGATGCATGAAGGTTTTGTCAGAAATTGTCCGTCAGCACTGTCACTCTTTGCTTTTGAAACCATGTTCCACTTGTACATCTCTGGGATATCATATATTCTTTTATTACCCTTGGGAATTATTTTTAGGTAATGATCAGTCGGGTCAAAGGTCAAGGTCATAGTTTGCAATTTCTTTAGAACTGGAAAAGCAGTTATTGTAGTTCTATTTAACTTGGTACATATGGTCATAAAAGGTCATGAGTGATCTACATCTGAGGTCAAGATCATGGTGAAGGTCATTCACAGAGTATGTTTGTCAGTTTTTCTCAAAATTCTCTTTTCCTGCAGATATTTTTAAGTTTAATGCATGCAGTGGTTATATGATTTAAATGCTTATGTTTGACAAGTGATAACTCCCTCCTGATAACAGTAGCAGACCACTGTCACACAGTTTCAGTCAAATAGCGTAAATATTTTCGTTGTTGCGACCCTACTGGGAATGTTCTTGAAATACTTGTAACTGATACTGAAGGTCAAATTTTCTCTCAAGGTCACACACCTGAAACTGTGTCATGTTCATGATGATGTTTACAGTCGTCAGATGAAATTTGGTACATATCATCTTCAGGGTTGGGCGTTGAAGTGGTCGTGTTTTTGAGTATCCTTCATTGAAGGTCACATTGACTAGAATGGACATATTGCATCTTAATCTACCCCTGAAGATTTTATTACTGCACGGGAGGTCGGTTAGCCTAGTGGTTAAAGCATTCGCTCTTCACCCCGAAGACCCGGGTTCTATTCCCAATATGTGTACGATGTGTGAATTAAGCCCTTTTCTGGTGTCCCTCGCCATGATATTGCTGGAATATTGCTAAAAGCGGCGTAAAATCATACTCACTCACTTATTACTGCAGATAACTTGCAACACTAGCCCACGTTTTTATCATCTTAAGGGTCGGGCGTGGAAATGGTAGTGTCTTTGAGAAACCTTCATGGAAGGTGTCATTGGAATGGACATTTTGCTTTTTTGTGTACTGGAACAATCCCCTTATATTATATTAGTTAGTTAGTTATATTACTGCAGATTACATGCAATACTAACCCACGTTTTCCTGAACTGCAGTGGAAGTGAACCGCAAGCAGATGATGATTGAGAAACAGATGTTGATGAAGAAACAGATGATGCAGAAACAGTTGATGCAGAAGCAGGAGATGCAGAAGAAACAAGCCATGATGAAGAAACAGCAGATGGAAGCCAACGCAGACAGGGAAGGACAGTCACTGACGTTCTCACACATGGACCTGAAGACGCTGATGATGAAGAAGAAGATGATGCAGCAGTCGGCCAACTTGAAGATGGAGAGGGCGCTGTCAGACGAGATCAAACGCAGGAGGAAGGAGCGGAGGATGATGAAGCAGAAGAAGAAGATGGAGCGGAGGAAGAGGCGGCACAGGAAGGAGCATACTGGGTCAGGGGTCAACTGCATGGTCACCCCGTGGTCTGATTGGTCGGAGTGTTCAGTCACATGTGGCAAGGGTATGATGACCAAGACGAGGATGGTCAAGGTGCAGCCGCAGAATGGTGGCCGGAAGTGTCCTAGGAAACTCATGAAGAAGAAGAAGTGTAAAGTGGATAGATGTCGTAAGTAGCCGTGAGATGGGGGTCCGTGGGAGGAGGGAGGTTAAGGGTGTGCCAGGGCTGGGATGGGTAACTCGGGTACTTGGGCCGGGTCGGTACTGAGTAGGACCCAGGTACCCACAGGACTACGCGGATACGGGGTTATATCATGTGATATATTGTTTAATGACAATAACTATAAAACTCCATGGTTACACTACAAGTCACTAATTTTTTCGTTCCTTCTGACTTTTATATGTTTGAACAAAGATAAAGCTGCAGTCAACTTCAGTGTATGCATGATAAAATAATTCCCAATCAGACATTTTGTACCCAACTCTAGAGATCTTCAGTGGGTAACGGGTAGGGTCGGGTAATAGGGCAGTCCCCCACTACTGTTATACCTTGTTCACAACACAAAAGTATTTCATAACAGAAACCTTCAAACAAGAGGCACACACGGAGTACAACAGTATCACAAAGAACAACATTAGCACTAAGCATATATCCTGGGAAAGCCATTACTATATTATAGCTCCCCTTCTATTATGATAAATACCCTGGACCCGCCATAGCTTAGTTTCAGAAGTGACATCACCATCTTCAACTCTATTATCACCAACTTAGCACAGAATTGTTGAAGAATCTTGTTTGTGATCTTGAAATCACCAACCATCCAAAATACACTTCTGAACATGGACGCAACTTCGGCTTAGATCTGCATTCAAATTCGCAGCCGGTGAAGATCTGGGGTAGAATAGATCTTCAGCAACCCATGTTTGCCATAATAGGTGACTATGCTTGTCATAAGAGGCGACTAACGGGTCAGGTGGCCAGGTTCACTGACTTGGTGATGTCATCCATCATATCCCAATTGCATGGATTGATGCTCATGATGTTAATCACTGGATTGTCTGGTCCAGACTCGATTATTAACAGACTGCAGTCATATAGCTGGAATATTGCTGAGAGTGGCATTAAGTGACAAACAAACCCAAATCAGGAGACTGTTATTAATGAAAGTTAAGCTGGAAAAGATGTTTCCTGAATACTGTTTCAGGAAGGAGGAGACTGCCGTGTATTTGAGAACCCAAAAGTTAAGCAAATTCTGGTGATATTGTCTCTAGGTTCAGTCATGAAAGAACAATGCAATTTGATTGGCTGTCTATTTTTGGCATCAGTCTCTCAAACCGTACTCAAAACAAAGCTTGATGAAAGCTCCAGGGTAATTATATCACAGAAATGAGATATAATATGCCAGATAATCAAGAATGATTAATGTCTGTCAATGATCTGTTCTTCAGCTATTGACTGTGAGTTGAGTCAGTGGGCAGACTGGCAGGAGTGCTCTGCAACATGCGGTAAGAAATCGGTCCAGGTCCGGCGCCGGAAGGTCCTGCAGAAGGCCAAACATGGCGGCATTCCCTGTGCAGCCCGGAGGGAGAAGCGGTTCTGCAGTTTGCCGATGTGCCCAAATGAAGATGTATGAGTCTAACAGTACATTTTAGATGAGGCTAGAAGAATAGATAAACTTACTTTATGACACAAACACTGTAGGTAGGGTGAAACTTCCACATAGTAATGGTGGGCATAAAGGCAGTGACAGATGAAAGCAATCCAATCTCTCCCGACAAGTTTGCATCCATCCGAATTAATTTCCATTTCTGCATGGCATGAATTAAATATATTGCAGAAGCATGTATCTAAAGTTCTACTTTTCCTAAGAATCTTTCTAAATCCAAACATTTAGCCCTTTTCTTGTTGCTCTCCTTACTTCAGCGGTTGATTTGACAAGCTGTTCAGTCATGCTAATTCTGTTTGCTTAGATTATTTTCTTTTGCATGAATATTATGAAGTTAGTTGTGTGACTAATATTACATGGTGCTGTATCTATGGTGAAACTAGTAATGGCGGACATTTCTTACTCGAAGAAATAATAACACAAATATATAATATGATCTCATTATTACCGTGTTTTTAGTTTAATATCTGTATGTTTTCTTTTGATGTTGGAATTCTCGCTTCATTAGATAGCTTCTGTGTTTCATCACCGCTTTTCTGTTCGTTTGTGCAAATACTGTAGCTTTAACCCTTTCAAAAGCAGGTTCTACTCTAACAGCACAGTATTGTGTAGTTGTAGACAGTCACTGTTGGAAGGGTTAAACTGCGTGTGGCATAGTATCTCGGGTTGCAACCAAAGACATGGCACCATGGGTAATATCATCGTTGCAATGTCCAGAACGGGAATAATAAGGGTTAATTTATGTACTGTTTCAGCTGGAGAAGGATATGCGTAGGTTTATGCTCTACCATCGGCGCTACTAACCAATCAATGTTTGCGCTCCTGCAACCATGTGACCTCTAGTAACCAATCGGCAGCAAGACTTCAATACATCGTGCCTTGACCTCTCATGGGGAAGAGGTTACTTTCTTGCCAAGCAAGAGCAAGCTATCATATCAAAAACTCAGTCTTGTGACCATAGAGGACAGAGCTTCAGTGTGTACGACTGATGAATTTCAGAGCGTCTGTTGCCGAGACTCGACAAGACTTTCAGTTAGATGCAGTTGTTGGTCCCCTGTTGGAAGACTGTTGGCTAACCTGCCTTCTGTATATAGATGTACCTTGTGTCTGTATGTGCCTTGTTAGAACTGTGACATTGTGTTCATGCATGCATCCAGCTAGCTCCGTATACCGACGCCAGTCCTGCCTGTATATGCCGCCATCCACCTAGCACCATTGCAGGTGTGCGATACTAACCCTGCGCTCTGCATGTATGTAACGCCACCTGTATCTGTAACCCAATGCTTGTCCACTACCGTGTGTTCCAATTTAACAGGTTATGTGCCTTAAGTACATCACAAAGGGTATTGAATGATATATAAATTATGATATTTTCTTTAAGGAAAATAACATGAACTTGCACTGTGCACTTTTCAAGGAAAGTCATGGATGAAATTTGTTTCTTCAAGTGAGTGATCTAATAATTGCACTGCTGTCTTGAAGTAAGTGCACTTTATAATACTGAGTTAATCCTCTCAGCTGCGACAGTCAAAATAATCACTCTGTGCACCACGCACCACCACCATATCCTGTCACTGCTTGACACCACTTATTTCTTAGCTGGTCTAAGGGAGGTAACTCCAAATATGCAGAGTCACAGCAATAATGTCGGAACCTACTGGTTCATTCTGTGCACATTCATGAACTGTGTAAGCATACTTGTAATACAGTTACTTATTACCAGGATATTTTATTATCCATGTTTTTCAAATACCATAATATGATGTTTTTATTTGCCATGTCTGGGTCACAAGATTTTCTTTATAAATCACAAGTTCTGTATCAGGGATTTTTACTATCTGTTTGATGTAATTTTAATCATAATTTTAAACTCCAATATTAATTTTACTCATAAGCTGTTAAGATTTTGTTCACTATCCATAACAGAAAATTCTAACAGAAATACTTACTGCATTAAAAGCTTTACTAAATTCACATGATATACTTTAAAATGTAAAATTTACATTGTTGGTAAACAATATGTATATTCCCTGAAAAATATTACTGATATTAAGAGATGTGTCAGTAAGAAATATCAACCATTTCTCCCAAGTACATCTGTTTCAAGATTTTAATCTTTATAATCGAGTAATTCAAAATGAAATATCACAGTTAAATTTCAAAGTAAAACAGAATGATAAATATTTCACACATATGATTACATCACTACTTGATTTCTAATATGGCAAGCACACAAAATAACTGTTAGTCGAAGACACTCTACAGAGTTAACTCCACAGCACATGCCGTAGTTATTCTAATAATGTATACACTAAAAATATACCCAAAATGGGTACTGTTTGGTAACCGAAATATACCTACTTAATATTTGCTAACGACCGCACCTTTAACGAAAGACTATTATGGTCCTTAGGAAATGTTGAGTTGTATATCAGAATCCAATTATTTTGATGTCAGTAATTTTCTCGCGATCATTACTAAATGTTGTCTCCCTTTATTTGGAAATGTCGTCCATCTTACTTATTTGAATTATTAGACTGATTACGGTTTTCAGTGTTCAGAAGTGTTCTGTGTTCATATTATTCTGGAATACCAGGCAGTTGTCAACTTGCAGCCATTGTTTTGCAGCGTTGCGTCAGGTAAAGACGGGAATTTCAACTTGTGAATTGATTATTAGTGATTTGTGAAAGGTTTAGGTGACGACTTATCATATTTGAGCTTGCGTATGAGATTGTGGTGACAACTAATGCGGTCAGCAATGTTTTGTTATGTCTCATTGAATAATTTTTGAAGACAATGATCAATAAATTTATGTTACCTCGCTGTCTGACACACATCACATTGGTGATTATTGTGGTAATTGTAAATATATGTTTAAAAATAATCTCATGCAAGCAAATCGGGTTTGACAGACTGTTGCTGCAGTTAGGGCTCATTTATAAATTTAGTATTTGCAAGATATTAGTTTTCAGGACATCAGCACGTGTAACTAGGTAAGACCCACTCTGTGTTTATGCAGTCTCCGTGGGATGAGACACGACCCACCTGAAACCCCTGGTTCAAATAATGAGATGTTCCTTTATTTGATGTGAAATATACTGGCTGTTTGATATTTTCACCTCTTGAATAGGGTATTTTCCATCATAGAAAAGACGGTTTCATTATTTCTAGGATGGGAGGGTGTGCTTTGAGGCAGGGGGTCCTCATCAAGTTGTTAAGTGCTTTCATTGTACATTGTAGATAGTAAAGTTGTTATTGAATGTTTATGTACATTGTTTTAGAGAGGGTAGATTTTAAGCCAGCTTCCTGCATCATTCCACTTCAGTTGCTAGTTACCGTATTCAACTTTTTAAGCACCCCGGCACACAGAAGCGTGTCCAGGTTGGTTACCTTTCCAATTGCATTACAACTAGATTAAACTTTGAATATTTACAAAATATGAATTTATTTGATACTTGAAATTTTGTTTTCAAAATGTATGGGGACCCTTGTTGGAACGGGGTTTAATAGATTGAATACGGTACATGAGTTTCAATGCTGAATTCATTCTTATGACACCTGGACAATATGGATTGTAGGTTGATGAAGAAATTGTATCACTCTGAATCATTAACTGTTCATCATCATCAAAATCAAGAAGACACAGAGTGACGAAACTAGTGGTTGATAGTGTGAGTACAAATCCATGGCCTTTGACCGACACGGAATGTGTCAGGTCGCGGTGCTGTTTTGATCGATCCAGGTGGGGTACCATCCCGGTACTAGCCATTATGTACAGCCATTGTGACCACACAATCCACAGTCTCCTCAAACAACAAGCCCTGGATTGGGGAGTCTTCTGACCTGGCAGTGCTTGCGACCAACAAGACAAGACAAGACAACTCATGATGCATTTCAGACATGTTCAGCAAACATCAGAATGACTGCAGCAATTGAATATTCCATCATAAAAATACCACAAATTTCAAATTTAGAATCACGAGAAATTCCTGTTTCAGTTAATGGTGCAGTAGACTTAAAATATTTGAATATTTTACAAACCATGCTTGGAAATCTAGAATTATTTATATGTAAATGTTCATTTAATATTTTAAAATATTAACAAAACATGAATGTCAATGTAGCATAAATGTAGAATGTTTCTGCACAAACTTTAGAATTACAAAAGCTTTGCTTTATACTGCAGTTGCTGGCTACAAGACTGTATATATGTGTTGTGCTTCTGCCCAAGCTGTGTAAGAGATACCTCACTACTAGATATTTATTGATGTTTATGGTATATTTGTAATACCACTGGTGCATTTAATGTCACTGACGCTCTGATAGCCACATACTATTAGGCTACCACTCATTTATTCTTGTAGACATTTTATACAAAGGTTTGTAAAATAATATATCTAAAACAATATTGTTCCACCATTAAAATATTCCCAAATTCATTTTTTTTAATTTTGAAAAGTAAAATTTATCTTTAAAATTTGAAAAACATTATTCATAATTGTTTTTAATTTAAGGCTCTTGTAATATTTACTGCATTAATTATCGTACCCATTGTATTGAGATATAGTTTGCATAAACAATTATTTATTTTTTTTATAGTATTTAATAAATGGGGTAGCTGTCCTCTTGTGTGTGTTCATAATTTAAAAGGCCAAAGATTGAAAGATCTCGACGAATTTGATATGTCTTTTTCTGGAGATAAAAATGAATAATCTTACCTTTCTTAAGGTAAAGTATACAAAAATCATAACTAAATTGAAATATCAACAAGCAATAAATGTATATGCCAGTTTGATAGGGTGTTGCCCTCTGTACATTATGTGGTCAATATTTTGTTATGTAAATGTGATATTGAACTGTACCACTTACAATAAAATAATAAACAAAATACTACCAAGTTTGTTGACACGTCTTATTTCTTTACATAAATCATTTTCAGAGGTTTCACTGTGATTTTGCTAAAATCTGAAATTGAATCAGCAAATAGCAAAAATGTGTTTTCTCACCAGGATCCAAGTGAGTTTATGGTGTGATGTGTTGCAAGTTAACATTCTTACCGGTATTTGTTTGCTGAAGATTTCATGATTTATAACATTTGAATGTGAGCAACAGTGCTGTAGCACTTTTTTCAATAATGACACAAAATATGGACATTATATGAATTTTTTACTTTAATTTCAATAGTGAAACTAAACATTTCATGACATGTTCAGTTAACGTCTTTGGGCAAAGTGAATATGAATAACCACTCACAATCATGTATACTGTATGTCAAAATTAAAATCAACATACTCAATAACACTTGTAAACATAAATATGTCATACATATAATCAAACTGACCTTATTTGGTATAGTAAAACTTATAGCAGGAAAAAATAATACAGGACCAATTATTGGCTTGTCATCATACAAATCCCACAGTTACCTTGTCTGAGGTGCAAGGTCTTAGATTAACAACATTTTGTGAAGGATTGGCTCGTTATTTTCACTGATGGTTCAAAGAACTACATGTAGTCCATAATAAAACTAATAATGTTAAAATGGAGAAAGATACAACAGCTGTGTTCAGTTGGAGCATATTGACCTTTTTTTTTACATATGACCTTGAACTTGACCTGCATTTACATGTGACCTGACTTAAAATAAGGATCTTATTGATCAGTATTTTCATCCAGAAACCAGTTCCTGAGCTAAGTTTTGACATTATCAAATGACCTCTAACCTTTAACTTTTGACAATTTGGGCTAGTACACAAACTGTATGTATGGTTGTCTACCAGCTGACTTGGGCATGACTTCATCACTTGGGGAAAGTTTCCTCCAGAAACCTGCCCATTGGAGCTTGTAAGGTGCCTGACTGGCATCTAAATCATTGGCTTTACAGAACTTGAACAATCAGTTGTACCCCTTGTTGTCTTAAAGATGGGTTTCCAGAATATCCAGGTCTGGATTATAGCTCATGTAACATGACTGATCACATCACACTATACTTTATTTACAATTACAAAATACCATATGTCACTGCAGTATGCCAAATATACCACACATCAGTCAATAGGTTGAATGTACCAGTCAGTAGAAGGGTAACTTTTCTCCACTAAAGTGGAAGAAAAAATAGAAATGAGTCATAGGATATGTACACACATGAAATGTTATCACAGTCGTAGTCCCTTCATATTGAACACTGGCAGATAGAACTGTCACACACAAAAAAGCCTGCCTCCTTGAAATAGTTGTCCAACAATGTAAGAAGATGTATTTCATCCTGTTGAGACATGAAGACACAGAGAGTCTCCTCCTGAATCATCTCAGCTGTTCACATGAACATGGATCTTGGTTCCTGAACTGCTCGACACTGGTGTATTGTGGGATTGCCGAGTTGACTGGAAGCGAGATGGGCCAGTTGACAGCGAGAACTCGTAAGGGTCCATATTGTTTGTGGCTATTCTCAGTCTGTCAGCTGAAAGGAGAGATATATCTTATGCACTGAGGTCAGAACGTGATGAGACTGACTCTGGTAATAAAGTTTGTTGGTATGAAAAGCAGACTTCATTCTCTTCCTTGGTCTTTGCCGGGATCGGGTGGTCAGGCTCACTGACTTGGTTGAAGTATGTCATCGTATCCCAATTGTGTGGATCAATGCTCATGATATCTATCACTGGATTGTCTTGTCCAGATTTGATTATTTACAGACTGCCGTCATATAGCTGGAATATTGCTGAGTGTGGCGTTAAACAACCAACCAACCAACCAACTTTGCCAGTCGGGTGTGATGACACACTACATCAGGTCATGATTGAGGGGGTTGTTCTACGATAGTAGTCCCTGTACCAAGTACTATCCACATTCAATATCAACTATCAATCCCCTTAGTTGTCTACAAGGGATCTATTCTGCCCAAACAGCGGTAGCAACTAACAGTTTTACTCCACTAATCCTTATAATGATAACATACATCAAAACCCTTAAAAATGGCAAATTTCTATGAGTCCTTATGATACCTTAATTATTGGGCACTTTGGCAAGTACTACAGGACTAGTGCCAATTTCTAACACTGCCAATGACCCCTTAGGGAGAAGAGCATGGGGATACCAGGGAGACATACATGGGGGTACTGGGGATCTATTCTACCCCCAGAATCCCCTTAGGGAGACACGCATGGAGGTACTGGAGATCTATTCTATCCACAGAATCCCCTTCGGGAGACATACATGGGGGTACTGGTGATCTATTCTATCTACAGAATCTCCTTTGGGAGACAAGCATGGAGGTACTGGGGATCTATTCTATCAACAGAATCCCCTTTGGGAGACATGCATGGAGGTACTGGGGATCTATTCTACCCCCAGAATCCCCTTAGGGAGACAAGCATGGAGGTACTGGGGATCTATTCTACCCCCAGAATCCCCTTAGGGAGACAAGCATGGAGGTACCGGGGATCTATTCTACTCCCAGAATCCCCTTAGGGAGACAAGCATGGAGGTACTGTGGATCTATTCTATCTACAGAATCCCCTTAGGGAGACATACATGGGGGTACTGGGGATCTATTCTATCTACAGAATCCCCTTAGGGAGACACGCATTGAGGTACTGGGGATCTATTCTACCCCCAGAATCCCCTTAGGGAGACAAGCATGGGGGTACTGGGGATCTATTCTACCCCCAGAATCCCCATTGGGAGACATACATGGGGGTAATGAGGATCTGTTCTGTCCAACAATGCTTCATGGCTGCTCAGATGACTTCAAACAGTGACTAACTTACTTTAACTTACTTTACCTCAACAATAAGGATATATCTATTCACATTGACATATTTCAAAGATGTATTTTCCAACTGAACATATCAAAGCACAATTCTCACATATTTTGGCCTCTGAATCAGAGCTGGTGGCAAGGTCCTTCCATGTTGTCCAGTAGCTGAAACAAAGACAACAGATTCTTGTGTACAACTGTGTAACACCAATAATGAAGACAAAGACGTTAACCAAAAACAAGGATTGATAGGTTAAATCATACAAACCACTTCAATCATTCAATTGCATACTTACATTTAATATTTTTGGGGAAAAGCTTTACCAGCCCAGGTCAAGATAAAATGCCCTTGTAATGTTAATACAATAGGGAAATTTGGACTAGCCCACTGGAATTTGTACTAGCCTTGGGCTAGCGGGCTAGTGTTAATTTCTAACCCTTGGAAGGCAGGGGATTTAGAAAATAATTGTTCCTGAAAATACTACAAATAAATAATTTCATCTTAGGTTTTACAAAAAGAAAATACTAACACTGGTCATGTCATCAACCCCAAAATTATAAATCTAGCTCCTTCTTACAAAATCTCAGGCACCACAAGACATGTGACAAGACTGGTCAAGACAGGTGACAAGACTGGTCAAGACATGTGACAAGACTGGTCAAAACAGGTGACAAGACTGGTCAAGACAGGTGACAAGACTGGTCAAGACATGTGACAAGACTGGTGGAGGAAAACAAGAAACGGCACATCATTTTTTCACTGCAACGTTGTATTCCACCTACTCGTCAAAGTTGAGACTGGTGGTCCAGTCCAGTAGTTCATCCACCTCCCACTCCTCCAGCGCTTGTGGTCCTGACGCCTCCACAGTCGCCACCATCCCCGCTGCAGCGCCCTCTATCAGCTTCACGGTCTCATAGTCATCAGCCTTGGCCTTCAACATGCCATCCCGGTACCTGCTCACGTCAACAAAACATATGACCTTGTGGACACATCTTTTATAAATTAACATTCTTTTTCCAAGAAGCCGCACTGAACAGTCTACCTGGATAACAAAAGTTTTTTGAGGAATGGAATCGGTCGGAAATTATCATGAAAAGACATTTGGTTAAGCATAAAGTATAAGTTAAAGTATAAATTTTACAAATAATTAATAAAAAATATAAGACCTGAAGCTCCACATGATGTTCACGATTTTTACAGTGTCCAATATCTCCATTCTATACAGACAAATACCCTGAACCCAACAAATCTTTGTGCCAGAAGTGACGTCACCATCTTTTCTGTCATATTTGAACAGCATTCCAACTCACTCTGAATAAAAGTTTGGCATCTAAATCTAAATTAGAATTGGGACTTCATCCAAGAGAACCCTCGATACATATACCATATTTTCTTGAGTATAGCGCCCACCCGAGTATAATGCGCACCCCCCTCTAGCAGATTCAGTATTTTAGAGAAAAGAATTTGAATATTATGCGCAGAAAAAAATTACACGGCACCAGCAACAAGATGAGGCCAGCACAGGTGATTTTGCCGCTTGTTTCAATCATGTTTTGTTTGTTTTTGTTTGTTGTTTAATGCTGCACTGGCAATATTTCAGCTATATGACGCCAGTCTGTAAATAATCGAGTTTGCACTAGACAATCCAGTGATTAACATCATGTGCAATGATCCATGCATCAACCAAGTCAGGAAGCCTGTCCACCCGATCCCGTTGGTCGACTCTTATGGCAAGCATAGTCGCCTTTTACGGCAAGCATGGGTTTCTGAAGACATATTCTAACCCGGATCTTCACTGGGTCGGTTTCAAGATCAGGGTAATTTCAATGGATGGCTATTCCAAGTGTCATGTCATTCGAACCGGATTCAAAACAAATATATGGTGGCAAATAGATTCTGGGTATTTATCAAAATTGAATGGTGATATAATACCGGTACACTAGATAACCATGGATCCATCATCCACAACTTACATCTTCTTCATCCAGTCTATCTTCTTCTGCTTCCGTCTCTTCTCCACATCTTGTTTCCTCGCTAACTGTAATCAGAAGAATCATTCAAAACATATGACATGATGCAAAGGCAAACATAATAAATTGATTATGGAAATTAAACAGTATGTTTATTTCATTCTTAGAGATGTTAACATGCGAGGAGCAGATAGAAGAAATGTAGAACATTTGTTTGAGCCACTTACCTTCAACCCAACAGGGCGTCACCATAGCAACCACTAGCTTTCAGCCTCAAGGTCATCACAATATCAAACCTAATGTCACCATAGCAACCACTACCATTCAATGGGGCATGGGTGGCCCAGACTTCTATGGCACCTCAATTCATAGTGCAGATTAAGTCATTCAGGAATTCCAGAATCCCATAATAGGTTCAAATAAGATTTGTCCTGATTCTGGCCTTATAATAAATATTCAGACTTCTAGGTGATCACCATAGCAACAACTGATATCAGCCTCCTAGGTTACCACAGCCACAACTGATATTAACATCCTATGTCACCATACCACACTAAACTCTCTAAAGACATGTCATTCATAACGTTGGTTGTCCTTCTCAACAAAAATTGGGCAACAAAATCCTCTTCTATCCTGAGGCCCTAGGAATAACCGCCGTGATATTGCTGGAATATTGCTAAAAGGGGCATAAAAAACATACTCACTCACTCACTCACCCAAGGAATAAAATGGTGTCTGATTTTACTAGGGGAACAAACCTAACATGATTTACAACCTTGATCGAAATTTGATTTCTTGAGGTGACTGGTTACCTTATCATGGTGGAATTCATATTTCTTGTTGGACGTCTGCCACGTGACAGGGTCAGACATAATGTGATGGATCAGACGGTCAGACACCAGACGCCAGCCATTGTTCTCAACCCTCTGATACCACCCATCTTTGTCTGGAATGGAAAAACACAACACAATATTCATGTTTGTATGTTGCACTATTCCAGCCATATCATGGCAGTCTGGGCCGAACAAACCAGTGCTTGATGTTAGGGCTGGGACAAGTCCAAATTTACTACCCGGGTACCCACCCCCCTATTACCCGACCCTACCCGGGTACCCGCTGTAGGTCTCAAGAGGCAGCTGAAAACTGTCTGATTGGGAAAAGTTTGACAGTAGTTATGGTAAAATATGTTTAGATACATGTATAAAACGATCTGGTGTATACACTGAAGTTGACTGAACTTTTATTTTTATTCAAACATATAAAAGTCAGAAGGAATGGGCGTAGTAGTCACATTAGTGACTTGTTTAAACACAGAGTTTTAGATACCTTTTGTCATTAAACAATATATCGAGCGACTTACCATGGGTCCGGGAAGTCCTGTGGATATCCGGGCCCTACTCGGTACCCACCCGACCCGAGTACCCGTGTTACCCGTCCCAGCCCTACTTGATGTTATGAGCATCGATCCGACGACACGAAATTAACCAAATCATCGAGCCTGACCACTGATCTATACAGTCACCCCTTACAACAACAACAGGATTCATTCTACCCTGGTACTCCGAAATTATTTGTATGATGAGCATGGTTAGGAATGGATACTGCTATTTCATAATTTGAAAATAATTTATGGACATTATAAGTTGTAGCAGGATCACTTGGGGTACATGGGGTTTTAAGCGTCCCTCGTTTTATATATAAAAACCTAACAAGAGATGCATAAAAAACCCACTTACCCAGAGTGATCCTGCTACAACATATTAATTTTACCGACATGTTTCAATATGACATTGTAAAAGGATTAAAAGAAATTCAAAATTGATAGAAAACAGCTGTTTGATTGAGCTGAGGTTAAATTGTGCTACGTCATGTGACTTTCATTGACTCAGCGAAAAATCATGCAGCCTTTTGCTTTGAAGCTGGGTATAAGGGATTTATTCTGCTTCTCAGAAATCCATGTGCAGTATATCTTGCTCATGGTGGGGTATAAGGGATTTATTCTGCATCTCAGAAATCCATGTGCAGTATGTCTTGCTCATGGTGGGGTATAAGGGATTTATTCTGCATGTCAGAAATCCATGTGCAGTATGTCTTGCTCATGGTGGGGTATAAAGGATTTATTCTGCATCTCAGAAATCCATGTGCAGTATGTCTTGCTCATGGTGAGGTAGAAGGGATTTATTCTGCATCTCAGAAATCCATGCACAGTATGTCTTCCTCATGGTGGGGTATAAGGGATTTATTCTGCATCTCAGAAATCCATGTGCAGTATGTCTTGCTCATGGTGGGGTATAAGGGATTTATTATGCATCTCAGAAATCCATGCGCAGTATGTCTTGTTCATGGTGGGGTATAAGGGATTTATTCTCCTGCTGAGAAATTTATTCCATTTTTGACATTTCTCTGGGTCCGCCAACTGGGACTATAAACAAAGATGTAGAGTCCCCTGGATCCAAAATATATAACCCAGGCAAACCCCAGCTCCCAGCTAACACTGCTTTGTGCATACCGGGCCTAGATTAAGGGACTGAACTATTTATACTCTCGGTCGATCAAGTCCATGTTGAAGTATGGAGGTTACATCAGACATAGCAGTACATCTACTCCTGGAAACATTACATTGGTTTGATTAATGTGACAAACGAACAAGCATGACAGCTTCAAAATCTAATACTTCTGGCAAATTTTCAGGAACCGCTGTGAGAATAAATAGGGAGTGAGTTTGGTTAAGCACAGCTTTTAACAGTTTTTCAGTTATATCTGTCAGCTTATTGTGGGAGGAAAGCCCAAAGTGATGCAGGTCTTAGACGTTTACCACTTTGGTGAAACCCACGAGCATGAGTTGTGCTGACAAACCTAGAAACATAATCGAGGCGAACCCACAATCATAGGTTTCATGCGTAGGCAAGGGACGCAACTCTGCACAGTGAATTGCGGCGCCTTCGACGACTGGGCAACCCTTGCCCCCTGAGGATAAATAACAAATAGTGCAAAAAAACACTCTAAACTATTTACAGATACAAAAAGATTTTGTTGAAAAAACTCAATCGGGAATGTCAAAATGTTCTTTTTTTCTTTTTGTGTGGGTCTGTCATTTAACAAAAAGAATTGCAGTGCTAAACCTATCTAATTTATCCCAAAAGAGCAGTAAATACAACAAGCCAATAATTGTTTCAAGTGTACATTTGGGTACTGACCTGTGCCTGGCCCAATCACTGCCCTGTTTTTGGTGTGTTTGTCCTTGGCCTTGGTTTGCTTGGCCTCAGGTCGGGTGTAGTCTTTTGGGCTGTTGGCACACATGTCCACGATGGTGCGGTGGGTGAAGATCTTGTAGTAGATGTTAGGGGGAAATCTTTCCTGTCAACAAGAGAGGTAGTTAGTATGACTCCATATAGATGATAAGGTGAAATGGGGTTTAATGTCGCGTCCGAGATTATTGCACTTATATAGCGGGTATGCATGTGTGTGTGTGTGTGTGTGTGTGTGTGTGTGTGTGTGTGTGTGTGTGTGTGTGTGTGTGTGTGTGTGTGTGTGTGTTGCTGCTTGTACTAGTCCGGACTGATGCCGATTTTATAGTGCTAGCCCACTGAGATACCATGCTGCAGTTTAACATGAATACCCCACTCAGACACAGTATACTGACTCCAAGCCGACCAGTCCTTGTTTTAGCCCCTTAATGCCGAGCAGCGTCAGGCAGGGTAACAAGAAGTACCATATTTCAACGTCTTTAGGAATGACGCGGCCGGGATCGAACCCCAGACCTTCCACTCTCCAGGCTGACACTCTACCACTAGACCACAGAGGCGGCCTCCTCAATAAAGTGATGCTTCGGCAAGTCTCATCTTCAGACAATGCTTTCTATAACGAATGTTATATTTGGCATAACACTTTCTTAGTAAAGTACAGATTCTAGTACTTTTTTAGGGTTGAGTCCCATCCGGGATTCGAACCCACACTTGCCAGGGTGGGGCATGTAATCGCCAGCACACAAAGTCAGCGATCTTACCCACTCAGCCACCGAGGCTTCCACAAAAATGAAAGTCCGACAACTGGTAGTCTAGATCACGTACTTTGAGTACCCCCCTGACAAGTGTAAATTGGCACGGCTCCCATGTCCGACAGCTATGAATACCCAATGCCATTTAGAAAGTGATCTAGACTACCAGTTGTCGGACTTTCATTTTTGTGGAAGTCTCGGTGGCTGAGTGGGTTAGATCGCTGACTTTGTGTGCTGGCGATTAGGTGCCTCACCCTGGCAAGTGTGGGTTCGAATCCCGGACGGGATTCAACCCTAAAAAAGTACTAGAATCTGTACTTTACTAAGAAAGTGTTATCCCAAATATAACATTCGTTACATTTGACCACTTTTTAAATGGCATTGGGTATTCAATGTTTTTTTAGTTGATTTATACAGCCATCCACTTCAAGTGGAAAAAGACAATCTGAAAAGCCCTAACTTTCTATTCCAACAAGAAAGCAAGTGTATAATATGTTAAAGAGAAACACCTGCTACCAGAACGTTGCACACAATCCCTATTTTCTTGCGTATATTACAGATTCTTTTACAGAAAACATACCTATATAGAATTGGGAATATAATTGCCAAGTAATAAGAATGGAAAATGTTTTAGTTTCATCATAATTAGTTTGAAAGTTTGTTCTCTATCTAACTTTGAGTATGGCTCCCCATTGTCAATTTTTCGAAGTACCCAGGGCACTTATTATGGCATATATAGTATTAACAGTTTTCAGATTTTCATGATTATAATACTATTTACCAAGTAAATATTACTGAAACAAATGAAGAAGCAATTGGGGAGTGTTGACATGAAAACAAAGAGGACAATCAGGGGCTTTTCAAGTACACAGATGAACATTCTCTTGGTACGACAACTCCGTAATAATGACAGCTGATTCACTTGTGGACAGGACATTTTCTTCCCAATCTGATGCTTGCATGTCTAATCCCCTACAATGTTCCCACTCACTCCAGCGAGACGGAAGCGCACATGGATGCCCGCTGCCGAATCCAGCATCTTGGCCTCGTTGGGGTTGATGCATCTCAGCATGAGACCCGGGTCTCCCCTGGTCCGGAAGTTGATCAGGTCTCGGTAGTAACGATATACCTGGATGTCCTGCACAGAAAAACAGTTGGTTTTTTTTTTAATTGTCTGATAGGCATTTCATAGAAGTTGACGGATGACAATGTAAACACAACTTACAGATAACAACTTCTTTTTTTTACTGTAATAGCAATACCGACAGTTGATATAAGGATCTATACTGAAGCGCCATTATTACAGTAAAATAATAAGTTGCTTTCCATAAATTGTGTCTACTTTATTTTATAAAATATTTTTTGTTATAATTGACAATTTTATTCTCGGAAATTCCTGATACATGAGTAAATCCCATTTCCAGGAGAACTGAGACCAGAAAAATAGATCTGCAGTAATGGTTACATGACACTTCAACAGGGACATTGATTTACCATTGGAATTGAATTGGTACAGAGAATACCACTAACTGAGCTGACTTTGCAAAGCACTATTTGATAGAAGACTCAAAGCTTTTCACAATGGTAAAATGAGACAGCAGTGTTTGAAATAAAAGAATGCCCTGGGGTCTCTGTGGGTTTCTCCTGCAGTATTTAAATTTGGAGACCCCTTAAATCTTTAACTTTTATCATTAGGGCAATACACCATCCCCTTGACTTTCATTCTTACACACATTAAACAGGAAAGATTGGTTATTTTACAATAGTATAAAGATGTCCTACATGGACGGGGTTGAGTGAGTGTTGTGTTCAGGAACTGTCACAATATACCATCAAAATCATGGCCGCCTGTAAGACTGGTAAGTCTTTGAATCTGGGCCAATCAACCTGGTGGAAAGATGATTACATATGACTCAAATTTTGATCGCGACATTTGTTATTTCTTTATACATACAGAAATATCCCTATGAAATGTTGAGTGGTATATTTACATCTGCAACACATCAAAATTTCTGTTTGAGGTTATCTGGTTGCTGAGAATTTGATTCATGGAAAATTCTTTGTTGGTGAGGTGAACAGGGTTTAACATTGATTAGTTCAGATTATGGCTCTTATATAGTGACCTGCATTCATGTGTGTGTGTGGCTGCTTGTACTCGTCCGGACTAATGCCGATTTTATAGTGCTTACCCACTGGGATACCGTGCAGAAGTTCAACATGAGTACCCCATTCAGACACAGTATACTGACTCCGAGCCAGTCCTTGTTTTATCGTTCTAATGCCTTACAATGTGCCTTCAACTTACAATGTGCCATCAACTTACAATGTGCCTTCAACTTACAATGTGCCTTCAACTTACAATGTGCCACCAACATATTATGTGCCACCAACCTATTATGTGCCTTCAACTTACAATGCGCCATCAACTTACAATGTGCCTTCAACTTACAATGTGCCATCAACTTACAATGTGCCTTCAACTTACAATGTGCCATCAACTTACAATGTGCCACCAACCTATTATGTGCCTTCAACTTACAATGTGCCTTCAACTTACAATGTGCCATCAACTTACAATGTGCCTTCAACTTACAATGTGCCATCAACTTACAATGTGCCATCAACTTACAATGTGCTTCAACTTACAATGTGCCTTCAACTTACAATGTGCCTTCAACTTACAATGTGCCTTCAACCTACAATGTGCCTTCAACGTACAATTTGCCATCAACTTACAATGTGCCATCAACTTACAATGTGCCTTAAATTTACAATGTGCTTCAACTTACAATGTGCTTCAACTTACAATATGCCTTCAACTTACAGTGTGCCATCAACTTACAATGTGCCTTCAACTTACAATGTGCCATCAACTTACAATGTTCCATCAACCTACAATGTGCCTTCAAAGTACAATGTGCCTTCAACTAACAAAGTGCCTTCAACTTATAATGTGCCTTCAACTTACAATGCGCCATCAACTTACAATGTGCCATCAACTTATAATGTGCCGTCAACTTACAAATTGCCTTCAACTTATAATGTGCCTTCAACTTACAATGCGCCATCAACTTACAACGTGCCTTCAACTTATAATGTGCCGTCAACTTACAAAGTGCCGTCAACTTTCAATGTGCCTTCAACTTACGATGTTCCTTCTCCAAGCTCTCTGAATAATTATCACAGCATCTGTTTCTGGTATTGGCCCTTCTCGTTTCTTCTTGACCACAACGAGGCTCTTCTGTGGGGACAGCTGTGGGGACAGCTGTGGGGACAGCTGTGGGGACATGTCCTGTCGCTGTTGGTGTTGATAGTGTCGCTGTTGCAGGCGTTGTGATGGTGAGTTAGTTGCTCTTGGTGGCCCCTGGCTGTCCACACCTGACTTCCGCATCTGATTCGGTTTTTTGCTCTCCCACAACTGAAGAAATACTGTGCAAAACTCATCAAACCTGGAACAGAATTGAAAAAACAGATATGTCAAGAATTGATCACGCCTTGTAGTCATTGTAGTCATGGATACAGGGGAGATAACAAAGTGAGAGAAAACTCACTTCTGCAATTCCGATGTTTTGTGAATCAATTACAAACGGAAAATTTATTTGTGAATGAATTTCTGTGTCATAAGTGGGGTGAATCTTGGAATTTAAACCCATCACTTACATCATTTGCAGGGATCTAGGATTTCAAAACCTATCACTTACATTATCAAGGTGCACAACAATAAATATCTGACACTCTGCAAGTTACATGATTGTGTTTAATGTTCCAAGTTGAACACGTTTCTTTCAATGTCACATATTCAGAATAACACAGATTAACTCTTTGAGTTAAAACCACCTCCAACACAATTATATCAAATGTTAATGAATACCAAATCTGAAAGACACATGTTCTAAACGTATGAAAGGTTAATTCACATGAGCATAAAGAATGTGTAATGAAATAATGCTTGATGAATAGAGATTATTATACGAGCATGAGTGTCATACTGATTTTACTTTATGAGTGTCAGAATATTTTTATTTCCCGAGTGAGAGAGCAGTAATACAAGAATTCTTACACAAGTTTCGTAAAATCAGCGTAATACATATAGAGAATAATAATTTCTTTATTACCCATTATTTCTTAATTCTTTTGAGATCCCTTTTAGACAAAAAGCACTCATCACGACTGAGGGTATAAAGACCACAATTGTCTATGCCATCAAGTTCAGCTATGACGTCATTCCGACCTTATGTCACAATAAGATTGGAAGGACATCAACAATGCCGTCCAGATGACATATACAATACACAGGTGCATGTGAAGTGATATTTGCACCAGTGCATATACAACTTTTATAAACACAGTTATTTCTAACCTTATGGGTAATAAACATATAGACATCTGTGACAGCTGAACTTACTGGGGTATCTCTTCAGACACCACTCCAATCGACTCAAGTTTCCTCATATATTCTTCATAGGCTATCATCATCTTGTCTTCAGCGGGCGGCTCTTCCTGAGGAACATGGCATGAACTGATTCATATGAATAGGGACAGAGGGCGTTGGGTTTGCCGCTTTAACTTGGGATGTCATTGTATATCGAGATATTGATGTATCGTTTGCTATATTCCAGCTACATGATGCAGATGGCTGTCTGTAAATAATCAAGTCTGTGATCCAGTGATTGACATCATGAGCATCAATCCACGCAATTGGGATACGATGACATGCATCAACCAAGTCTGCGAGTCTGACCACCCGATCCTGTTAGTCGCCTCTTATGACAAGTATAGTCTCCTCTGACAACAAGCATAGTTGCCTCTTATGACAAACATGGGTTGCTGAAGACCTATTCTAACCCAGATCTTCACAGGATGGGGCAGATATGAACAGGGTGATACTGTTGTTTCATATCTGGTATCTGAGCAGCCCAGAGATTTATCACGGTATCATATTTACATGAAGACATGAATCTTTTCATGGATAACAACTTCATCTATTTTTTTAACAACAGGGTTTCTAGATGAAGGATCAAGTCCATGTATATTCAGCAAATCCTGTGAATGCTCATGGCACGACACTATTACTCCAGTCAATGGATCAGTGTGATTTTCATTCTCAGTTTCCAACTTCTAGACTTTATCATGTTTATGATATCTAGAATTAATTGGATAAATAAAAAGATAATTAACCACAAATTGTCAGCCAATCAAAATAAATGTCACATATTACATTGGATTAGCTATGACGATATTTGACAAAATGTTACATGGTTCCAAATGATTTTGGAGACCACTGATATAAGGGTTGACATCATCTCTACCTCGTCTAGGTAATCATCAACGATGATGTGGTCAAGCAGGTTCTCAACATCCTTCAGACGTTGTAGGTGCTGTTTGCTGTCGCTGTAGACGGCGGTACTGCTGGTCTTGGGTTCAACAGCATTATACACAGCACACCTGGGATATATCATAATGAGTGAATGAGTGAATATGGTTTTACATCGCTTTTACTAACATTCCAGCAATATCATGGCAGGGGACACCAGAAATGGGCTTCACACATTGTACCCATGTGGGGAATAGAACCTGGATCTTCAGCGTGACAAGTGAACACTTTAACTACCAGGCTACCCCACCGCCCCATCATAATGGTGAAAAGTAGGACAATTATTATACAAGCAAACATGATATGGACACAAAGAAATTTGTATTTCTTTGTTAGTTGTTTAACACCACACACAGCAATATTCCAGCTGTATGGTGGCAGTCTGTAAATCATCAAGTCTGGACCTGACAATCCAGTGATTGACATCATGAGCATCAATCCATGCAATTGGGATATGATGTCATGCATCAACCAAGTCAGCGATCCTGACCACCTGATTCTGTTAGTTGCCTCATACGACAAGCATAGTCGCCCTTTGTGGCCAGGATGGGTTGCTGAAGACCTATTCTACCCTGGATCTTCACAGGGGGCAGACAGAGAGAAAGTACAAAACATTGCAATTGGTTTCATTGGTTCCAAACCGCACACAATATTGGATGGTGATGTAATAAATATTACATCACAACCATGTGATAGAGAAGTGACAGATTTAAGCTTTCTGGTGTCCGTAAATGTCAATTAAGTTTATCATGTTTGTTTGTATGTTTGTTTGTGTTTATTCAATTAGGTTTTTCATGTTCTTCAGCAACCCACATCAATCACTAGATTGTCTGGTCCATGTTTGTTTGTGTTAACCGCCACACTCACAAAACCTTCAGCGGAAAGACAGGGGCCTGTGAATAATTGAGCCTGGATAAGACAATCCAGTGACTGATATCATGAGCAACAATCCACGTCATCGGGGTATGATGACATGCACTCACCAATCCATTCAGTCACCTGATGACCAGTGTAGGATGCTCGGGACCAGTTCTAACCTGGAATCCCCATGTGGGAGTTTCCTCCTACTGCCCAAAATGTATGGTGATACATTTTCAAATAATTATTTGAGGAACCACAACTTGACATCAGCAGTCTGCAACATTAGCCAGTGCATGGCAAACCTTTGTTTGCTCCATATATCAACACTTAAGTCTACAGCATATGATGCCAGAGACAAGTTCAGACTAGCAGACTCAAAAGTGTCATTTTTGTTTTGTTTGTTTGTTTGTTGTTTAACGCCTCACTCAACAGACGGCGGTCTGTAAATAATCGAATCTGGACTAGACAATCCAGTGATTAATATCATGAGCATCGATCCACGCAATTGGGATCAATGATATGCATCAACAAAGTCAGCGAGCCTGACCACCCGATCCTGTTAGTTCCCTCTTACGACAAGCATAGTCGCCTCTTACAGCAAGCATGGGTTGCTGAAGAGCTATTCTACCCCGGAATTCACGGGTCCAAAAGTGTCTGGCACAGTCTGACCACTGTTATGAAAGAGGTACTTTAGTATAACCATTGGCAACCACTGTGGTGCAGTTACTTGAATTAGGGAAATGCTATTGTGATTTGAAACATTGGACTGACCAATAAGATAAGAGCATTCCTCAAGGTCATGGTGGAATTTTAAATTAAAAGTGGACAACCATTTGAACAAAGTTTGGTGTCATTGGCATCCAGGTATGAGAGTAACAGCAGTATCAGTCAGTGTTCTAAGAAGCTCACCTGGACTTATCATGCTTATAATCCAGGTGAGCTAAAAGTAAAAAAGTGTAATACCTGACTTTGTATCCCCGAACATGTCGCTGTATCTCAATGGCAGCACTTATCCTGACATCCTCACTTTGTTTGTCACCAGATTGTATCATGGACTGAAAGAAAATAATCATGTTTTACTCTACCAAGGCATAATGGATGTGTCCGATGCTGTAAAATATCCCATTAATACAGGATGGTTTGTGTCTCACTGTGGCCTGAACCATCTATATTATACAAATAATTGCTTTTGACGAGATCGATATGTGTAAACAAGGACCGTCGGAACCGACCCCTGAGGTGGTCAGACCAGACTTTGACGGGCAGCCTCTGTCCGGTCAGACTGCCGAAGGTGTCAGGTCCAAGGATCTTTGTTTTCGCATATTGACCTCATCAAAAATTATCAATCGCTTTGTTATACTGAAATTCACTTAAATGTTTATGAATCCATTAAACCATCATCTGTTACATTACAGTAACTTAGCTGCGGACCTTGAAATGTTCATAACAGATTTGTTTTCTAGAAGACGAGGCAATATTCATCATGGGACAGGTCAATACTAATCATGTCACAAGTCAATATTCGAGGTCAGTGTCACATGATTTTGGGGTCTTAATTGAAATGTATTGTTTCATCATGAGCTATGGATTAACCAATGGAATTACAAGATTCTTAACAGAGGTATATGATATGAACAGATGGGTTCCTTTTGCATATATTGAAGTCCATTAAATCTACTTCTCTACTTCTAGTTAGTACTTGTGCTGGTAACACCATATTGCTAAATTGCCAATGCATAAATGGCACATTTAAGAATTTGCTTCGAACATAAAAAGAATACTTGTGTTTCAGGTAACCTGACCAAACAAATGTTTCACTTGTGGCCCAAATACTTTTATCTCACAAGAAACAGTTGTCAAGAAAGCCATATTTTACATTTGGAAAAACATATTGGATGTTTCTGCATATTATCGTTGCAGTAGCTATTTGAATGGTATTTCGAGAAACATTGAAACTAACATCAGTAGTCAAAAAGCCACCAGTCCAAACATTGTAAACACAAAATAAAATAACAAAAAAGAACCCTGCCTACCGATCTATACCTGCTGGATCCATGTTACCTGCAACACAGGCTTTGTCTAACATTTGCCTTCGCATATGAAGCAGTGTTTCTAGAACAATGTTTAAACTGTACATGCACCATAAAAAGGAGGAAAAAAATACAAAACACAATAAGTTACCTTTCGTATATCCTTTGGCCCTGCTGCTAGTTGTCTGTTCTTTAGGGATCCTGTTAAAAAAGTGACTATGAATGCCATATTTCCTTTAAATACACACTGAACCTAGATGTCAGGCTGTTAAAAGTCAAAACCAAATCAAACCACCTGGTCTCAAATAGACATCAGATCCAGAAACACAGAAATTCTAGTTTATATTCTACCCTGACATTTCAGAATCCTGTATACCACGAAAGAAAATATTTACTTGAAAGCCCATGTTTTGCAAATGCACCCCTACTCCGCAATTTCAAATACTGATCTTACTTCATTGACGCAGTTAAATAATGAGTTGTGGTTTCTACATTATTTACAACAAGTGTGCCAATATACTTCAGGTGGAAAACTTGATGAACAAATACTTAGAGTACTGTAATTTCAGAAACATCAACAGGACTTAAATTTGGGGGCTGCTCTATCACCATCTGAATGTCATCACAACATTTACACCATAATGTGACCTCGTTTCCTATTTGGGTGACGGTCAGGAAGGACCAGTGCCAACACAGGCCAACCAATTTTGTCAGACCAGCAAAATATCAGATTGAAAATAAAGACCATATCTTTATTTACATACAAAGAAGGGTTGAAACGATACATCAGTGCGCAAGTTTTTTATGCAACTATATACATGATACATGATAGTTTTTTTCTGTATTGATGCAAGATGATACACTTTCTAAAATAAATGACTTACTACTCGTTTAATCATGTTAATGACACCCCAGAAATTTTGTCAGTCAAATATCACAAAATGTGTTGTAATTGGCGTTCCAAGTTCAATACTAAAAATAGCTTCATCAAAAAACATTTATACAGCTTGCTTTTCCTGTTGAACTTACTCTGAAATATTCATAGTCAAGATGTCTCAACACGATGTGATGTATATATATGTGTATCGTATTATGATCTATGTTACGTATCATGATACATATAGTATCATTTCACCCGTAATACAAAGCATATATGAGGTTGATACAAAACAAAACCATATAATTGTCTGAAAGAGCTTGGTGTTTATCGAATTACATGTCTGAACAACTGTTTGACACGAAAACATCTCCATGAAATGTGAAGCCTCTACCAGTTTGCAGTGTCTTTCAAGAATGGCTTATCAGTTGCCACTTAGGGATGTTCTTTGTAATTTGTAATATTCTGCATCATGAAAAATACTTAGAATATGCAATTAAAGTAAAGACAAAATATCTGGTGGTACGATTATCAAAATTAATTAATTGCAAGCACCTACCATGCAGTGTTCCTTATGAACTCGCTCGTGGATATATTTAATTGACTACACACTCAGTTGCTACAACTAAAAATTGGTTTGATTTGACTGCTTATTGAGGAGTTGACGGTCATCCAGATAGTGCAAGTAGTTGTGGGGCAGATGAGACACAGAAAACATGGTCCAAGTTGACAGTGACCGCAGTAGTTGTGGAATAATGCCGTTAACAATGTACATGTACAATTAATATGAACATTAAAAACTAGCTTCGAAACAAAGTATGTGGGTGATACGCAATAACTGATTTGTCTTTTAATGTATGTGTGTGTGTGTATATATGAAGTAAAAGGGATAATGCATATAAAATGAAAACAAAATGAATGAGTATTTATATAAGTAAAAACTTGTTGTTTTCGATCTGATATTGCACTGATCCGTTTAGACTATCAGTGGTCCTTCTTGACCAGACAAATGGGCTGTTATGACAAAATCGTCTGTTCCATTGGGTCACATATGCAAACATAATTTTTGTATAGGTAACAAGATGCAACAAAACAAATGAATTATATTTATCATACAGCTGTCATTTACAGTTGGTTTGTGCAATGACATGGATGAAAAACGTGTTCTTAGTACTGCCTTCCCAAAGCACAATGACGACTTTTTTATAATAATTTTCACATAGATTAACAATTTGATTTTCAAATTTGAGTGGGACAAGAACCGAAGCGCCGTAAAATCATTCAATTGATTTAATGTCAAAATACATAGGCCTAGTTAAAGTGTGTTAGTACATTCGAATCGTATATGTCAGTTATCTTACCTGGAAGGTTTGATATGTCTAGCAGATGTATAACCTCTTTCTGTTTAAGCATTTTGGTATTTGTGGGTCTACTTTCCGCTGATTTGATGATGGAATCAGGAATGTAAACAGTGAACACACGTTCAACACAGGTGCTCCTTGCGCTCTTAGTATTATGTTTTCGACCCCCTGTGCCACCACATATATGTATTATCTTCGTTAATCCGTTATCAGTGAAGCCCATACATATTCAAAACATCCTAAATGTGAGCGATGCTCAACCGTTTGCTGATGTGAACTTGGTTGTCAATTTCAACAAACACCACTTCCTGGCCTACGAACATGCGCAGTAAACACAGGGGAGATAATCCTACATCCTTAAGGATTTTACGAAGCTTTTTGCAATATTGAATCGGTGTGAGGTGGAAATGGAGAAATTAACAGTATAGTTTAGCAAAGAAAATCAAACCGTTCCTACGAAATAAATACACACGTCAGGGATGATGATAATGGAATTTTGATAACATTAAGTACCCTATGCTGTGATGGTATGTTCAAAATTTGCCAAGCATTTGTTGGTTCACTTTGAGTGCTTTTAGCAATATTCCAGCAATATCATGGCCGGGGACACCAGAAATGGGCTTCACACGTTGTACCCATGTCGGGATTCGAACCTGGGTCTTCGGCTCGACGAGCGAACGCTTTAACCACTAGGCTACCCGACCACCCCTGGTTCACTTTGACAAAATGCAGCTTCTTCATCTGGAATCATATATTGTTCCAAATCGTGGCAAGACTTCCGCCCGTATTCCCCCTAACACACACACACACACACATATATATATAATTAAAAATAATTGAACAGCAATGCATGCATTGATAACTTTTGTAGGTGGGATACGGGCAAAGGTCTTTCCAAAATACTTATTATTTTGACTTCATGATTTTCGATGTAGTTTCATAGTTTGAATATTGTCTACAGCAGCAACAACACTCCTTCAAGTGCTGCAACAGTAGTTTCAATGTACAAGTACTATTTTACAGCATAACAATCATTTCAACTTTCATATCGTATGTTTGTTGTTTTTGTCGATAGTGAGAGCTGAGTTTCAGTGTGAGGTTATGAAGGGAGCCCAATGCCATGCAGGTCAAAAATCATTTCCACTTGGGAGATGAACATTAGACTTCTTCTTTTTTCAGTTGGCCAATTGATCTGCCGAACCCAAAGACTGAGAAAATGGTAAGACAAAATTAAAATCAAAACCATTTAAAAAATATTTTTTTTCACAATAGAAGAAAAAAAATGTTATTTTAGAAACTTGCATTGAAACATAAAAAGTACAGGGAGAATAAACATGTTGTCAAGCCAGTTTCAAAGAACAAGTTCCATTATCACAGTTTAAAATGACGAAGTCCAAATACAGGTACATGTCATTCCTGGGGAGAAAATCTATAAATCAGTGAACAAAAAACTAAAAATCTTATCTGAATAACTTCTCAACCAATCTGAAAGTTATCTTTATCAGTGCCCCCTAATGCGACTGAAAATGTGCAAGACAGTCTTTATTTTCTTGCGTCTATTACAGAATTTCTTATACAGAAACAGCAGGTATATTTTTGCCCAGTAACTATTATTAAAGAAGGCTTAGTTTCATTGTCAATTGAACTAAGTTTGTCCACCAGATCTTTGAAAACAATTTTAACTTGAGTATGGTTTTAATAGTGCCCCCTCTATCAATTTTCTGAGCATGCAGGGTGCTTATTATGGCAAATACAGTATGAGTTTTCAGATTAAAAGGTGTTAATAGGTATTTGTATTTGGAACCGACAGCGTTAGCATACTCAATAAGACCCCCAAATCTGAAAACCCAATGTTCATCAACATTATAAAATACAAAAGTTGTCAGTCCTTTTCTGAAGCACTCTCTCTTTATGTGAATTCTCAGTGTTGTTAGACCAACGTGACTTTACACTGGCATGACTAGAGGTCAAACTGGAATGTCATCACGTCATGACATATTGATGATGTCATATGCTTCCATGATAACTGACCCAACCTGTTTTGCAGAATGTGGACAAAAGCAACGTAATCAAAGTTTTTTGATAAATATTAATCAAACTTAACATTTGTAGTGTCGTATCCATTTTGCCAAGCTGAAAGGTACGGGGGTTTTCAAATTTTGGATTGAGAAAAAAAAGATGAACAACAAAAAATGTATCCATACGCAGTGAAATGTACAAAAGATTTCCAATCCCATTTAACATTCTTTTACCAATCATATTACAGCAGACACTCACACTGATTTTATAATCATCTCTAAATCAAAGACAACACTTTATATGCCATTTATAGGTTTTATTGAAAAGACACATCAGATACACACTTATAAAAGATGTATGATGGCAGGATGAAGAGTGACTGGAAGGATGATGTTCAGATCATGTGTCGTTACACTCGAAAAATCACATTTAGGGCTGGGACGAGTCCAAACTTACTACCCGGGTACCTATCCCCTATTACTCGACCCTACCCGGGGACTCGCTGTTGGTCTTAAGATTTACCGAAGTCCTGGCAAAAGCTGCTTAGATACATGCATAAAATGATCTGATCTTAAACAAATAAAACTCAGATGGAATGCATCCATAGTCAGCAAGAAATGCGAACATATAGTGACTCGTTGTGTAACAGGAGTTATACTGTATCATCATTAAACAATATATCACATGACAAACAGACCTGTCAAGATCCGGGGTAGAATAGGTCTTCATCAACCCATGTTTGCCGTAAAAGGCGACTATGCTTGTTGTAAGGGGCGATTAACAGGATCGGGTGGTCAGGCATGCTGACTTGGTTGATGCATGTCATCGATCCCAATTGCATGGATCGATGCTCATGTTATCAATCACTGGATAGTCTGGTCCAGACTTGATTATTTACAGACCGCCTATAGCTGGAATATTGCTGAGTGCGGGGTTAAACAACAAAGCAACCAACATGACTAACCACGGGTCCGGGTAGTCCTGTGGGTACCCGGGTCATTCTCAGGACCCACCCGACCTAAGTCCCCGAGTCACCCATCCCAGCCCTAATCACATTGAGCCTACACAAATGAGGATGGAAAGTTACATAGCAAAAAACACAACCTACAACAAAGCAATGACTTTCGATAACATTCATTCAATACTTCACAACACAAACGTGAGCAACAAATGCTTAAATTGATCCGTCAGTATCAAGAACAACTTTGGAGCAATTTATAATTAATGTGACATATGTTTTACATCAGCACTAAATAATATACTACTCAAAAGGAGTAAAGAACACCTGATTTTTTCATATGACTGTAGTTAACCTGTCATGGCTGGTGGCTGTTGCAGCACACAGACTTCCAATTGTGGGTGTTTTGTAAATAGTAAATATCAAACCAAACAGATGCTTCCTAAATGATAACTGTTTGTATCTGAACCGTGAAAATGCTTGGCAAGCCATGGCGATCATAACTCTACGACTGTCTAAACTCCCTCAGACCTACAAGACATTATTTATGTAATGCAATTGTATCACTAAGATTCCCTTTATCAGGCTGCGTTCAGAATATGAGCAACGAAACAAGTTTTTTTCAAGACTCCTTCAACGACATTCAAAGATTTTTTTTCTAAAATCGCATCACGCTTGACCTAAAAGACGCCACTCCCATTATTTGCATGTAAAAATGTGGTACGCTTCGGAACTTTTGGTTCAGTTTGTCACAGATTCAGACATATTCAACTCTGAAATTTAAGCAGCCCTCACTGGAATGGACATACTTCTGAGATTACTGACTATTGGTAGATTGTATACAAATTTTTTCTTCAAAGTTAGAGAACAATTTCAACAAGTTCTTCTTTCAGATTATGTAAAGATTTACATTTCTCATAACATGTATAAGGTAATTTAGCTGAAATGGGACCCATCAAGCCTGTGCAAACCCTGCTTTCGTAATTGTCAGTTCGCAGAGGAGTCAATGCACTTGTACTGACTTGCTGTGTGATACAACATAGAACACTGGAATGCTGAACACAATTCTGCTTCTAGGCAGTGAAACAAGTTAATTCAGGTCTTCTGAAGTAATTGATGTCCTCCCATACATTAATATATTTGCTGTTTTCCCACAAATTCAGGGTTAATCAGTTGCAGTTAGAGGTCCGTATTAGAAACATAAATAATGAAAATTATTAGTATTAATTCCAGAAAATGTCCCACTTGTAAACATGACTGATGACATGAAGTGCTCAGTCATTGTGGTGAATTATCAGAAAAAAGACATGCTTGAAAGAAATAGGATTCTCCTGTCATGAAAAAAGTCACATTGGAAAAGAATTGAAAGTAAATAGGCATGTTTAGATAAATTAAGATTGAATAGTGTTTACATTTCTCACAAACGATGTAAAATCAAGACTATCTTAAAACCGTTCAGACATATTACATCATGTGGTGTGAGTACATAACATCGGATTTCAGTGTTACAGTCGTACCCCGGAGCCATGTCATCCGTTACAATCCTGGTCAAGCCTCGACATGATCCAATAAATAAGGTGATGTATGGATGGCAATGTACACATGCTGCGAAGTATCACAAGTGTTGGATGAGTCCAAGTGGATGAATGGTTTCCATGATGTTGAGAGATAACATGCAAACAAATACATTGCAAAAGACATTTGAGAAAAAGTGCAGTTAATGTATTATACAGTATAACAACATACAATACATTTACAATTTCATTTTTTCAATTCCAACTAAAGGGTCACAATAGATTCAGAGGAACTTTCCATCACACCTGTCCTTAGCAAAGATCATCAGCTAACAGTGAAAGCACTGCATAGTTTCAACAGTGCTGGGAAAAGTGTTTTAGGAAATATATGGTCTGACGTACTACTCAAGAAGAGTTAAAGAATGTTTTTCCCTATGACCTTAGTTAATCAGTCCTGGCTGGTGGGTATGGCAACACACAGCCTTCCAACCGTGGGTGTTCTTTAACTTTGTCTCCATGCAGTGTCCTCGATGACTGGTTTATATGAGCTTTTTTATTTGAGCATCAGAAGTGGCTATAATAATTTGCAAGTCTGGTCATTAATAATGTATATATTTGACCTGTTAGGCACCTTGCCTACATTTCTTGAAAACATTCATGTGTTCTTTAGTTTTCAATATATTTTAATCAAGATGATGTATTCAGAAGATTAACCTTTTTAAAAAGCTGAATAAGTGGTCTTTGATAAGCCTACAACCTTGGAAACTGTCTAATACATTGAATACAATAAATTGTAAATACATTATTAGGCAAAGATGATAGAAGATTTGAGAGATTACTGATCCTGAACAATCATGCTTCTATTCAAACACTGAAAAGCATTAAATATATATCAAAGTGTTCCTAAAATATAGTTTGAAATTGGCCATGAGGCCCCGTGTTGACAAAACACGACTTGTGATAAACATACATAGTATGAAGAGCAGTAGGTCACATTTTCCCTTATGCTGAGTCAAAGAATTCCTCTTGGAGGAGTCCGAAAACAATACAGAAAAGTAGAAATCTAGATTCATCAAAATCACTAAATGCCCTAACAATGTGACAATATATGACAGAAACTCTGAAACACACAGTGACTGAGTGGTTGATTTTGGTTTTACGCCACTTTTAGCAATATACCAGCAATATCATGGCAGGGGACACCAGAAAATGGGCTTCACACATTGTACCCATGTGGGGAATCAAACCCGGGCCTTCAGCATGGCGAGTGAACGCCTTAATCACTAGGCTACCCCACAGGTACTTTTTCCTAATAGGGCTATTGAGCTATGATGACAGCAGGAACCAGCACTAAGCTTCATTGAAATAACCATACTATGAAAGTTTGTTTTCAAAATGAATATCTGCTCAAAATAATACAACCAAAGGTCACAAACAACTAAACTAATCTTTGGTTTAATATAATGCAATTACACAAGATGAACTAAGACAGGTAACATCTCAACAGCTAACATGACATCATAGAGTAAATGCTGAAGTAACGAGCCAACATAATGACATGAAGGTAAATAGGAGCAAAACATTCTACTTCTACATTGCATTTGGCGATGGGCATATTAGTAGTTAGCCTCGATTATCAAGAGTATTCTATTCTATTATGAAAAATACCCTGGACACATCTGCAACCATGTTTTCGTTTTGTGTCCGCTCCAGTGAGTGAGTTTAACACCACTTTTAGCAATACTAAAGCAATATCACAGCAGGGGACACAGAAGTGGGCTTTCTACATTGTATCCATGGGGGCATCGAACCCAGGCCTTCAGCGTGACAAGCTGACGCTTTATCCACAAGGCTACCCTGCGGTCCTGCGTACACTCCACATGACACAATGCTCATAATAGCCATCGAATCAAAATACACTGTTTATTCATGACTCAAACAAGGGGCGATATCACAAGTACTTGACTCGCCCCGATGCCTTGCAGCTAGGATATCCTGATAGCAGAATTGAATACTCGGGAAAACATATTTTGTGGGTTTTTCTTAGTTAAAATCAAAATTTCCAAAATGAGGTTGTAGAGAAATATAACATATTGGTTTAGAAAGCTGACCTATGATTGGATCAAGAACCCATGCATCCTTCATCCATATATGGTGGTCAAGGTTTGCACCTGTGACCTATGAAGGAGTCGTATCATAATAACAGATCAGATTTTAATGTGATTGCATGATACGGAAGTTCTGTTATTGTAACAGACATGTCACCAAGGACAATGTAACACTGTCAGTCATTAACAGATCTTGTTTTACAAACAGTTGTAAATACATAACATTGAGCAAATAGACTTAATACAGTTGTCATACAAGTAGAAATGTAAAGGTATACACATGCAGTATTGCACAAACTAGGAGTATTGAAGAGAGACACTACAACATAAGCAACAAAATACTCACATCAGTTGTATAAACTTGAAACAATTCAAAAAACAAAAATGTAAATACTGGTAAATGTTTTCACATGCATACATGGTCTTTTTTAATCAAGGTTATCAAAAGCCTTGACATCAGAACAGTGTAACCTTGTCATGTATAAATTCTCACATATTCTTTTATTAAACAGTCAAAATAGTGGCAAAGACTAAATAATTTTGGCCATTTTTACCAGTACCAGACTACATGTACTTGAGCATTCCCAACATTAACTGACATTCCAAAAACTAACATCTCTGCTATCCTTGCCTTTTTATCAGCTGTAAATTTAGAACTTATGCACTGAAGAGATCATCTTCCCGAGGCAAGAGAGTTAACCAACTATAAAAGTTCAGTTTCCACCCTTGCCGAACTAGGCTGGTATTATGGAGTTACATTAAGGTTGGACTAACGAGTCTATGCATAGTCCAAACAAATTGCGCACCGAAATCAAAATTCGGTTCATAAACTGTCGTGCAGTTTTCGGTTGATTGCAGGATTTGCAAAGCATGTGCACCGCCAACTCGTCAGCAGATATTTACCAAATCGTTTTATGTTTTTAAACAAGATGCTCATGTGATCTGATGCATTTTGCGATGTAAGACCTGTTTTATCACAAAACAGATCTTGATTATCGATCAGATCGTCCTGAATGGGCGCCACCATTTTGTTTGAAGCAAATGCAAGTAATATAAGCGGCGGAATCTGATTGGTCCATAGGAGAGGCTTAGAAGGGACATAACTGGTAATAGCCAGTGGTGGCGCTACAATCGAGCCCAGTAATTCCAGCCTAGTTTGGCAAGGGTGGAAACTGGACTTTTAAGTCAGTTAACTCTCTTGCCTCGAGAAGATGTGAAGAGATGGACACAGGCAACACTACACAATGTAACGCCATGTGCAGAGTACATAAAATTTACAAAATCTAATACCACATTTGTATATCAAAGAGTGCAATTTTTCAATATACACTATACAAGGCAATGTCTGACAAAATGTCTCATATCCACAAATGTCCATGAAAATCATAAAATATCAATAGATATCTTAGTCAGATGTGGACACAAACCACATCATAATGCTGTTTGATCATGCTGACTGCAGTAGGATAACTTCAGTAGACTTTGCTAACATGATACTAGCAATACGCTGTATTGGAAACATGCCCAGGACTGCTGTAATCTAATAAAACTATTTTAACCAAGCTTTCACTTATGTGCATCACAATATGTCACAATTATACTGTATCTATTTTGTGCTATTGCAACTGCTGTATCCACCTTTTTGAGGATGTCCAATGGGTCTGTGTTCTCGTTTTCACCGAAATAAGTGCCCTGAACGCTTAAAAAATTGACTGTGCTTTTTTTGGTAACGGGATGTGGAAAGTACACAATTAAATGTGGAAGTCGGAAATTCATTTTCGGAATTGTGCGATGACGCTTATAAAGTTTACTTACAGATTGGTCTAGAAGTTGGTTGGGGCGCCTACAGGAACAGAATCCATGTCATGGCAATCCATAATGGCAAATGGAACTGAACATGGCCAGTATGCATTCTACTGCTGGGCATACGTGTTAACAAACAACCAAATCAAAACTTGATTTACTTATTGTTTGAAAAACACTGCACTTTAAAGGATGACTCCTACTTTAAGATTTTCAGCTGCCATTCTTCGTGTCAGCGACAGACAGACATAAAGTGTGTTGTGCTCTCCAATACAAGAAACTACAGCTGCAGTTCTTCGTGTCAGCGACAGACAGACATACAGTGTGTTGTGCTCTCCAATACAAGAAACTACAGCTGCAGTTCTTCATGTCAGCGACAGACAGACATACAGTGTGTTGTGCTCTCCAATAACAATCTACAGCTGCATGATAGACATCCTTAAAACATGTTGTAGCAGTCTGTAAACAAGCTGCATTTAGCAGGCTCTGACTTGTGATGGTTTGCAGTGTCCTGTCAGATGAAGTGCTTATAAGAAAATCTGGCGCTATGTGTCTTTTGTGTGGCAATGGGCATGATTACCCTCATCACATCTACAATTTATAAAGCAAAGCATGCACATGCTTGTATCTGTGGAATGTACACCAAGGATGCATTCAAGGACATTGACAGTTATTCACCTCCAATCATAGAAACTATCCTCACTGGGATGAAAAATCCATGTCAAGATTCAAACATTCAATTCAACATGCTATATTGTCATTATCAGATCAATGCAGGGCAATGTAACTAACAATATTATCATTATGCTTAAAACATATTTTGTCAGACCAAAAGAATCATAAATCTTTACAAAACATATTTACTACAAGCCATCTGCACATACATGGTGCTATTATGAATATGAAGTCATCATCTACTACAGTGCCAAAAGAGGGCACACGTAAGCATGAGTTACCTGCCCTTGCTGTGTACAAAAATCTAGGGTAGATAAATATCTGAGGTGGAAAATGATCCAAGTGGAATTTAATAAATATAAAAACCTAAACATATACACCACATTCTGTTTTATGATTGTAACACACCTAACCACAAAGCCACCTCGCACTGCTTTGTCTTGAATGCATCCCTGACAACTGAGGTTGACATTTGCATCATCTTTCATCAATACAGTTGAAGGCTTGCGAACAAAACGTTGCAGTAATTATGAACCATTTTATGGCTGTCTTGTATCAATAACTTACAAACAGCAACATATACAAAGGTTTTGGTGTTGTTTCTTACATTGTGCTTAATATACATTCAAGGTTCATACAGAGATGGAAAATAAAGATTCAAGGCTGTCAACTGTCATTTTCAAGGCTTTTTAGTTGGGTTATTAGCCTCACTCAGTAAATATGGTATTAAATCCAGCATACTATAATATTATATCATACTTTCAAAAGCAGTATGACAATCAGACATTTTCCAAAAAGATTTATTTTCACACCCAATAAAAGATTAAATTAAGTTTGTCATGAATTCTTCATTGTCTTTGCACACAAATCTATCACTGATAAATCTCACATAAACTTGGTTCACATTTTTGTGTGCTTTAATACTTTTATTAACAAAACTTGTACAAATGCACGGCTTTTCAAGCTATGTTGGTGATTTTCAAGGCTCTTCAAGGTTAACACTAAAAGTCAAGGCCTTGTCAAGCCTGTACAAACCCTGGTATTGAAGGAAAGCAATAACTGCAATGTACATGCTAGAAGGATTTAATTGAGGAACCATTTGCAAAAATAATTCTCATGAATGGTAGGAAAAAGGTATTTCATGGATAAGAAAGCATCATTGTATCTACAAAATGCAAGGTGGCATGCACCATCTTCAGATTTTCCAGTGATAAAGTGTGAAAAGATGGTTAATTAAAAGCATTGTAGACAAGAAAAAGTCTCTTTTTTAAGCAAACAGGTTTTACTTTCAACTTGAAGTAAAACATATTCCAACAAATTTGTGGAGAACTTAATTTCCGATGAGATCAAACAAAACAGAAAACAATGTAGAATATTAGAAATAAAACATAACACTGAAAGAAAGTAATGATTTTAGCCAATGATAGTTTGGTCCAGCCTCCATAACAAAATATCTTTGAAGATTTCATGAAAACAGCATGACTCCAAACTAATGTACAAAACAGTCTGTGCAAAAACCCTTTAAAAACTACCAGACCAATATTGTCTCTTGGCATCATTTTGAGTAGATTTTAGAGTGACTATTACCAGCTTAGGTTAAAAGACCAAACAAAAGTTTACTTTAGTGGCTAAAGTCGCAGACTGACACAATTGACAAAATGAAGCTGATAAGTTGATTTGTTTTGTTTTTCAACAGCCCAAAATATCAAAAAATGTTTGACATACAAAACAAATAGAATTGTGTTTATTCTTTCACTTTATCAGTAATTCCTTTTCACACCAGATCTGAGGTAGCTCCAGACAACTACCGGGTACTAGCAAGAAATTGGACACTGTCATAATGCTGTAGGCAAATACTAGTCAATTTGCAGGCATTTAAACAAAATTTGTCCCAATTCCTGAGCATAACCTTGTTGCAATATTTCACTTAAGTCTTTTCTTAAAAAGATAAACCAAAGACAGGATTCAAAATGATAAAAAAATTGACATATCTTAAAACAATTCAACCAAAATATTTCATCATATGATTTTATAATTCCTTGAAAGTGTTAGGCACTCCACCAATTGCCCAAAGGTAGAGTAAGGTAATTGTTTCAGGTATTCAAGGATGAGTGAAAACTTTGCAACTAAAATTTTGCCAAAATGTAATAATGTTTGGGATGAGTGCTAAGAAAAATGAATTGTTTTTCATGTAATAACAAATGCTGATCGGGATAATTATCCACTGTACCATATAGCAGACTTATCATAATCATATGATTGAGAAGTACACAATATGGAGCTACAAATCTAACCTCTCTCGCTCTAGGATTTCAATCCTATTTCTTACAGACTATTTTTCAATGATTACAGATCATTGTTGCATGTTGAATTACCAAACATATCAATGATTCAAACATTCAGACTGGAACAACGTTTATACTGTATATATATATACTCCCCTTTTCACTAAGTTGGCAGTAGTCTCTGAAAACAGAGTTAGTTTTACAGTTCTTATACATTCAAGTTCTAGGAGGATACTTTCCACATTCAGATCACCAAAGATATATTTTGAAAATGAAATAGTGTATTTTCTGGCCTGGTTGCAAAAGGACCTCAGGACTACAAATATACAAAATGTAATATGAAACTCCTACAGTAAAAGTCTTTTATCAGGTTTATCTCAATTTACATACAGATCAATACTTTCAAAGATGTTATTGATTATTGGAGTCCTGGATATATAAAAAAAAGTAGCATTACTTAGATGTTTTGATGATTTTAAACATGTCACCTTGAGATCAAACAAAAACTGGCTAAATAATTAATTCACTGGTCTTTCTTTTCTTCTGGTGGAGCTACAGGTTGTTCAGGGCGTACTTTCTTGGAAAACACAGATTTGGGCTCTGCTGTCAAAGATTGCAGGAAGATGATAAGTCGACAGGTCAATAGTAGCGCAAACACGATAGCTGGGCTCATTTTCTCCAATCCTTCATCTAGAGCAAAGTGGGCATAGATGTCGTTGACTGTGATTGTTAAGAGCACAACATTGCTTGCTTCCTTCAGTGCACCTGTCAACAACAAAAGTGAGTGAGTGAGTACGGTTTTACGCCGCTTTTAGCAATATTCCAACAATATCACTGAGGGGGTCACCAGAAACCACAACCACACGTTGTACCCATGTCAAGAATCAAACCCGGGTCTTCGGCATGAGGACAACAACAAAAGGTAATGTGTAGTCAAAACAGCAGGGGTTGATTTAACTGCTGGCCAGTTGGCCTGTGTCCAGTTAAAATTACAAAGGGCTTGCTGAAACACGAAGAAGATGACCCATCTCGCTAATCAAAATGTCATCCCTTCTCTGTGTATGCTTAATTTTTTTAAGTGGATCATCTCGGTAGAATGACAACCAGCCCCCATTTTGTAATATTGTGTACAACAACTTCATTTGCTCATAAATCACTATGTTATGAGGCAAACAGAAGCCAAGATTTAATCTAAGAGTGCAGGTAGAACTTTCAAGGGGTGATGAGTTCTAAAATTTTGAGAGCCATGCTAGGTGGCAATGCGACCACAGATTCGCCAGTTAGTTAGGAGAAGGGTCAGTAATTCTTAAAGTGAGCAACCCCTGCTGGCTACATACAAATTTGTTGTTAAATCTATACCTGAAACAATTTACTGATTTATTTTGAACAAAATTTTCCATGTGAAAAAAATTAATGATTAGAAAAGTAGGAAATTGGTAAATATATAAACATGATAAAACAAGCTTAATTACTGGTTTTAAAATAATGTGTGAGTGGGTAATGCCACTTTGTACAGTATTTCAATGAGGTGAGGTGAAATGGGGTTTAATGACACGTTATATAGCGATGTGCATGCACTGCTTTGAATAGTGTGGCATGTCAGCTTGATATGGAAGAAAGATGAATGTAAAGAAAATCTTAGATGGTAAACCACTGTGGTGATTCCTTTTGTTTTTTAACCCCGCACTCAGAAATATTCCAGCTATATGACGACAGTCTGTAAAAAATCAAGACTGGACCAGACAATCCAGTTATTGATATTATGAGCATCGATCCACGCAACTGGGATATGATGACACGCATCAACCAAGTCAGCGAGCCTGGCCACCTGATCCCGTTAGTTGCTTCTTACGACAAGCATAGTCGCCTTTTACGACAAGCATGGGTTGCTGAAGACCTATTCGTCGTGGTGATACTTAAGTGTATAGGTATGATGTTGACAAAACTAGAAACATAATCACTGATAAAAGGAATAGAACCCAAAATTATATTTTTCTGGCACACCTTGAGGACACAACTCTGCACAATAAATAATGGCATTTTAGAAAAATGTGCCTGTTTTGAAAAAAACAATATATCTTAGGCATTCAATAATTCATTAATGACAAGCATGAAAGAGAACAGAAATACCATACATTGAAGCTTTCTTTCTCAGTATCCTTGAAAAATGACATAATAGTAGCCAGGATTTCTAAGGAAGTCTCACACAAACACATCGACTCAGAAAGACCTGAAACCTTGTCAGTTATATGATTTTGTATCATTCAGAGCTACAGATAAGCAGCGTATTTGCGTAATACCCACCAGAAATATTCAAAACCCAATTACTTTCAAATAACTTGCGCACAGAAACACATGCATTAAATGAAAAACTCAAATGTATAAAAACAGCACACATAAATATGCAATGAAGCTTTTTCAGCATGCGTACAAATGAGCTAATTTCCGAAACAAAATTACGAGCTAATTTACTTTCCGTGTCAAGCCTATATATTTCATTGTATTTAGAACGGTTATGTACATCTCAAACATTATTTCATTTTTTTTTAAATCTTAAAATGTTCACTAATTTTTGGAAACCCCCAATAGAGTGATGAACAGATGAGTGAAAAAATATTGGTTACCCAATGAAAAATGTAATAACACAATTAAAATAGAAAGCCAAGAGTAAAAACTCAATTGCTCAAAAGGTTATCTGGAGCTCTGTTATTCTCAACATGTGGTTCCCTCACTACTCAGTCACATGTTCCGGCAGTGTCATTGCTACATGGGAGGTCCACTAAAAGGTATTGACTCTGTACATACCTGGTACAAATGCCAAAAGAATGCCACATACAACCTCGGCCGTTCCCACAGCTTTCCGGTAAGTGTGAGGATTTGGTTTCCATCCAGTCTGTTTTACAAGCGGAAAAACTTTTGAGTTTCGAATGTATGTTTTCCTCTGAAACACAATAAAGTCATGATTACATAAAGCAGTTTTCATAACACAATAACTAGTAATAGCAGACTTTTAAAGAGCATCACACATGTATAGTAGAATCAGGAAAGAAACTGACAAGGAATTGGTTAATGGTGGGAGAAGATTTGTTTAGATCATCAGTGGGCATCATCCAAAATGTACTTTCTGTCTTCATAGTCGAAATGAGTGCACTGGTAAGTTTCACATAAAAAATAGTTTTAGTCCTTATAATGAGAACACAGCAAAACACTTAAAAATAGAAAATCTCTACTAGTCCTTACGATACCTTAACTTTTGGGCAGTTTGGCAAGGACTATAGGACTAGTGCCAATTTCTAATACTGAAAAACAAAGTTAGTGGAGTAATCTTTCATTTTCAAATATTTCAGAAATAGAAAATGGTAAGAACAGGTTCGTGGCCAGTAGTCATATCCTGTACTCAACAGTTCATCTCCACTATAAGGCACCCTAACCATACAGTTAAGTTCATTATGTTTTAGTTAACACTGCACTCAGTAATATTCCAGCTATGTGACAGCGGCCAGTAAATAATCAAGTCTAGATCAGACAATTATTAATTGATATAGTGAGCAACAATCAACACCCTGAGGGTACGATGACACAAGATCAACCAAATCACCGATTGATCCATTTGGTCACCTCTTACAACAATCATAGGTTGCTAGGAACCAGCTCTAAAAGAATCAGTTAGGGTGAAACTAATGCATCAGGTAAACTGCAATTCAGTAATGAATCTCAACATTTGCTCAGCGTAGCATAGTCAAAGGCGTGTTAAATGATTATCTGAATAACCTCAGAGACCATATAATAGAGTCTATTATATGGTCTCTGATAACCTTTATCATTGTGGTTGTTTGGAACAATTAGTGGCATAGATTTACTATTATTTCGCTGCATGGTCGCACTAACGACTGAAAAATGTTTTCATTCTAACAAATTTCTTCAAGAAGATTCGATAAGACTTTACTTGTAAGAACTCGCAAGCACAAACATAGAACCACTTGGCTACACCAAGTTACTAGCCTAACACAAATCAAATGATCATTTACATGTCGTATTCAGCTGGCTTTGCCTTGCCACTAACGGAGGCAATCAAGTAAATATATTTCTACTAGAAATATAAAAGTACCATTTCTTTGTATATTTCTCCATTAACCGACGGCGTGAGCTTAATCGTGCCCACAAAAACAAAGAAGAGTCCCAAAGTCAGAGACATGACCCGCAACACAATCGAAGCCATTGCTGTCTGCTCTAACATGCCACTTCCGGTGACAGAAATAAAAGTCGAATGAGGGGATTCAATAACGAAAAATGATTCTGTCCATGTTAAACATGCAAAACAACTTTTTTCTTGTTTCGAAGAAAAACAGATTATAACACATTTCATCTGTAAAACTAAAGTAAAACGGAAAAAAATATGAAAAAGAATATTTCATGTTTTCATTCACCCTTTTCTCTGTAGGGAGTACAAGTAATTTATCTAAATTAATAGAACTATTTATTACGTTATTGCTATAAAACAACAGTTCGTATTTAAATTTTCCTCCCCCAAAAATAATTGCTGCTAGTGATTCGTTATCAGCTCTGCCATATTAATCAGAAAGTAATGCTTAGCGTTTGCGCACAAGGATAACACTATATAGATATCTACCTTAATATCTATCTATAAACCTTTTCTTATATACCAACAGCTTAATAACGACTTATCAGTGGCGTTTTAACTACATTACTGCTACCAACATTGGATACGTAGTCTGTATTATGGTTGAAAACACTTTGCAAACGCACGTGGAACAGGGAAGGTTTTCAGGGATACTTTGGGTATATATCCAACCAATCGGTGTCCCAGCAGCGGGTATATATCCAACCAATCGGTGTCCCAATAGTGGGTATATATCAAACCAATCGGTGTCCCAATTGTGGGTGGGGGCAGTCGTCTGAGGTGCCGCGATTCGCTGTCCAGAGTTGCGGCCCTTGGGCACGCCAGATACCTATCATTGTGGGGTCGAATCCCGGTTCGCCCCGATTATGTTTCTAGGTTTGTCAGCACCATACCCGTGCTCGTGGGTTTTACCAAAGTGGTAAACGTCATGCAGAGACTTGGAAAACTTCGGGCTATCCTCCCACATTGAGCTGACACGCCGTGATATAACTGGAATAATGTTAAAAGCGGCGTTAAACCCACTCATTAGTGGGTATATATGCAACTAACCAGTGTCTCAATATATATATATATATATATATATATATATATATATATATATATATATATATATATATATATCGGTGTTCCAATAGTGGGTTTATACACAACCAATCGGTGTTCCAATAGCGGGTATATATCCAACCAATCAGTGTCCCAGTAGTGGTATTTATACAACCAATCTATGTCCCAGTAGTGTGCATACAAACCAATCGGTGTCCCAATAGGGGGTATATATCCAACCAATCGGTGTCCCAATATTGTGTGTATATAAACCAATCGATGTCCCAATATAGTGTGTATATAAACCAATCGGTGTCCCAATATAGTGTATATACAAACCAATCGGTGTCCCAATATAGTGTGTATATAAACCAATCGATGTCCCAATATAGTGTGTATATAAACCAATCGGTGTCCCAATATTGTGTATATATAAACCAATCGATGTCCCAATATAGTGTGTATATAAACCAATCGGTGTCCCAATATAGTGTATACATAAACCAATCGGTATCTCAATAGTATGTACGCCGTGATATAACTGGAATAATGTTAAAAGCGGCGTTAAACCCGACTCACTCACTCACTCAATAGTATGTAAATAAACCAATCGGTGTCCCAATATAGTGTATTTATAAACCAATCGGTATCTCAATAGTATGTATATAAACCAATCGATGTCCCAATATAGTGTGCATATAAACCAATCGGTGTCCCAATATAGTGTATATATAGACCAATCGGTATCTCAATAGTGTGTATATAAACCAATCGGTATCTCAATAGTGTGTATATAAACCAATCGGTATCTCAATAGTGTGTATATAAACCAATCGGTATCTCAATAGTGTGTATATAAACCAATCGGTATCTCAATAGTGTGTATAATACAAGCGACGTCGTCCAAAACTGCAAGCCTGCAATGTGCAGTGGGAGCAGCATCGGCCAACGTTGGGGTACGATGACAAACAAAGGCAACCAGGCAATGGTCGAGTGCACGTCCTTCAATGTGGTCATATAGCAGTTGCCATACACCCACTCGAGTAGATTAAATATTGCGAGTGGATTTATATTAATGAATACCAGAGTCACTCAAATAAGAGACTGATACATTATTGTAAACTAACTGAAAAATAGAAGGTGGATAGTTCATGGAACAATGTATTGGAGCTTCTAGAGGGGGTAATATAAGAATAAACAACAACCAGGGATGGTTATATAGCTTTATAACCTTCCCCATAACAACCATCTGCTTGGCACATTTCAATCGAAGTCCATATCGACAATTTCGCTGCACGATCCAAATTTTGGATGTAACCACATTAAAGCACCTGTCATACTGAAATCGATGAACAAAGCACTGGTCTAGCCTATTGGTCGCGAAGTGATAGGCAGACAGAATGTCCCGAGCCAGATATTTCGTGAATAGGTTAAAAGACTTTAAGGAAGGTTCTGAAGTTGTGTTAACTACGTCAAAATGGAAAGAAATGTCAGAATCGCTTGCAAAGACAATCTCAGAAAAGATGGCACCAAACTTGGATAACTGTGATGGTGGCCTCTATGTAGGAAATGCCGGAGTGGCATATATGTTTTGGTATCTAGCATCATGTGCAGCATTTGATGACAAGAGGAAACATCTGTTAGAACAGGCGTTTGAATATTTTGGAGTGTCTTTGAAGTATGCCTCTGGAAAAAGCAACAGAGATTCTGGCACCTCGTTTATTCTTGGGACAAGTGGCGTGTATGCCGTTGGCAGCCTCATTGCAAAGTCAATGGGCAATGAAAAACTCTGTGGCGAATATGCGACAAAATATGCATCTTATGCAAAGGAAGTGCAGAAGCTTAATTTCCTATCCTGTGGCTCAGATGAACTGTTTGTGGGAAGAGCTGGCTACCTTTGTGGAGTGTTGAATCTTCATAAAAAGTTGGGGGAAAAGGTTGTTTAACTTTCATTGACAGTTGTAAGACCAATTGGAATGAGGGAAATATGAACATTTTGTTTAGTCATACACAATGTCATACAGGAAACAATGTTGAAAAAAGATAGCATATAATGATATTATTGTGTTAGATCTTCTAAACATCTACATCCAATCTGAGGCAGACCGCCTCCATAGTGTAACAGCTAGACCCTCTGCCCGAGAAGTGGTAGGTTGGTCTTCGATCTCCGTCCAAGTCAGTCGTTGAAAGATGGTACTTGTTGTTACCTTGCCTGGTGCTTGGCATTAGGGGACACAACAAGGACTGGGCGGCTCAGAGTCTGTAGACTCTGTGTGAGTGGGGTATCCATGTAGAACTGCAGCATGGAATCTCAGTGGGCCAGGACTAATTTTGAATGTGACATTAAACCCCATCTCACCTCTCCTCACATCCAATCTGAGACAGAAACCTTTCAGTCTACAACATGGCCAGTGATAATTTGGGTACATTTCCAGTATTTTCATTGATATAGGGTCTATGTTATCCGAGCTGACTGGACAACAGTACATTATACATGTATTTGACTCAGGCTTGGGACAAGTAGCTAAAGACACAGACTGTAATCACATGGTTTAGCCAAATATGTTCCCTTTTATTGTGGCCACCACTCACTCACTCAAAAAGTAGCCTAGTGGTTAAGTGTTTGCACGTCAAGGTGAAGGTCCTGGATCAATTCCCCATGGGTACAATGTGACGCCCATATCTAGTGTTCCCTGACATGCTGGAATACAGGATTTGACATGAATATTGCTAAAAGAGCACTTTACCCAACTTGCCTGCTCACTCAGAAACCACCCATCAGTCAGTCAAGACGTGAATACTTTCAGGTTTCTGTCATATGGCTACAATGCTGCTTACTATGGCAATATTCTCACCTCCCACCGGCCCACTCCTTCTTTCAACCACTCATCGTTTCATGGGCACTCACACACTCACCATGCTCACTCTCTGATGCCCACCAACTCACTCACCATGCTCACTCTCTGATGCCCACCCACTCACCATGCTCACTCTCTGATGCCCACCCACTCACTCACCATTCTCACTCTCTGATGCCCACCAACTCACTCACCATGCTCACTCTCTGATGCCCACCCACTCACCATGCTCACTCTCTGATGCCCACCAACTCACTCACCATGCTCACTCTCTGATGCCCACCCACTCACCATGCTCACTCTCTGATGCCCACCAACTCACTCACCATGCTCACTCTCTGATGCCCACCCACTCACCATGCTCACTCTCTGATGCCCACCCACTCACTTGCCATGCTCACTCTCTGATGCCCACCCACTCACTTGCCATGCTCACTCTCTGATGCCCACCCACTCACTCACCATGCTCACTCTCTGATGCCCACCCACTCACTTGCCATGCTCACTCTCTGATACCCACCCACTCACTCACCACGCCCACTCTCTGATGCCCACCCACTCACTCACCATGCTCACTCTCTGATGCCCACCCACTCACTCACCACGCTCACTCTCTGATGCCCACCCACTCACTCACCACGCTCACTCTCTGATGCCCACCCACTCACCATGCTCACTCTCTGATGACCACCCACTCACTTGCCATGCCCACTCTCTGATGCCCACCCACTAACTCACCATGCTCACTCTCTGATGCCCAACCACTCACCATGCTCACTCTCTGATGCCCACCCACTAACTCACCATGCTCACTCTCTGGTGCCCACCCACTAACTCACCATGCTCACTCTCTGATGCCCACTCACTCACTCACCATGCTCACTCTCTGATGCCCACCCACTCACTCACCATGCTCACTCTCTGATGCCCACCCACCCACTCACCATGCTCACTCTCTGATGCCCACCCACTCACTTGCCATGCTCACTCTCTGATGCCCAACCACTCACTTGCCATGCTCACTCTCTGATGCCCACCCACTCACCATGCTAACTCTCTGATGCTCACCGACTCACTCACCATGCTCACTCTCTGATGCCCACCCACGCACTCACCATGCTCACTCCCTGATGCCCACCCACTAACTCACCATGCTCACTCTCTGATGCCCACCCACTCACTCACCATGCTCACTCTCTGATGCCCACCCACTCACTTGCCATGCTAACTCTCTGATGCACACCCACTAACTCACCATGCTCACTCTCTGATGCCCACCCACCCACTCACTCACCATGCTCACTCTCTGATGCCCACCCACTCACTTGCCATGCTAACTCTCTGATGCCCACCCACTCACTCACCATGCTCACTCTCTCATGCCCACCCACCCACTCACTCACCATGCTCACTCTCTGATGCCCACCCACTCACTTGCCACGCTCACTCTCTGATGCTCACCCACCCACTCACCATGCTCACTCCCTGATGCCCACCCACTCACTTGCCATGCTCACTCTCTGATGCCCACCCACTCACTTGCCATGCTCACTCACTGATGCCCACCCACTCACTCACCATGCTCACTCTCTGATGCCCACCCACTCACTCACCATGCTCACTCTCTGATGCCCACCAACTCACTCACCATGCTCACTCTCTGATGCCCACCCACTCACCATGCTCACTCTCTGATGCCCACCCACTCACTCACCATGCTCACTCTCTGATGCCCACCAACTCACTCACCATGCTCACTCTCTGATGCCCACCCACTCACCATGCTCACTCTCTGATGCCCACCCACTCACTTGCCATGCTCACTCTCTGATGCCCACTCACTCACCATGCTCACTCTCTGATGCCCACCCACGCACTCACCATGCTCACTCCCTGATGCCCACCCACTAACTCACCATGCTCACTCTCTGATGCCCACCCACTCACTCACCATGCTCACTCTCTGATGCCCACCCACTCACTTGCCACGCTCACTCTCTGATGCCCACCCACCCACTCACTCACCATGCTCACTCTCTGATGCCCACCCACTCACTTGCCACGCTCACTCTCTGATGCTCACCCACCCACTCACCATGCTCACTCTCTGATGCCCACCCACCCACTCACTCACCATGCTCACTCTCTGATGCCCACCCACTCACTTGCCATGCTCACTCTCTGATGCCCACCCACCCACGCACTCACCATGCTCACTCTCTGATGCCCACCCACTCACTTGCCATGCTCACTCTCTGATGCCCACCCACCCACGCACTCACCATGCTCACTCTCTGATGCCCACCCACTCACTTGCCATGCTCACTCTCTGATGCCCACCCACCCACTCACTCACCATGCTCACTCTCTGATGCCCACCCACTCACTTGCCATGCTCACTCTCTGATGCCCACCCACCCACTCACTCACCATGCTCACTCTCTGATGCCCACCCACTCACTTGCCATGCTCACTCTCTGATGCCCACCCACCCACGCACTCACCATGCTCACTCTCTGATGCCCACCCACTCACTTGCCATGCTCACTCTCTGATGCCCACCCACTCACTTGCCATGCTCACTCTCTGATGCCCACCCACTAACTCACCATGCTCACTCTCTGATGCCCACCCACTCACCATGCTCACTCTCTGATGCCCACCCATTCACTCACCATGCTCACTCTCTGATGCCCACTCACTCACCATGCTCACTCTCTGATGCCCACTCACTCACCATGCTCACTCTCTGATGCCCACCCACTAACTCACCATGCTCACTCTCTGATGCCCACCCACCCACTCACCATGCTCACTCTCTCATGCCCACCCACTCACTTGCCATGCTCACTCTCTAATGCCCACCCACTCACCATGCTCACTCTCTGATGCCCACCCACTCACCATGCTCACTCTCTGATGCCCACCCACTCACTCACCATGCTCACTCTCTGATGCCCACCCACTCACTCACCATGCTCACTCTCTGATGCCCACCCACTCACTCACCATGCTCACTCTCTGATGCCCACCCACCCACTCACCATGCTCACTCTCTGATGCACACCCACTAACTCACCATGCTCACTCTCTGATGCCCACCCACCCACTCACCATGCTCACTCTCTGATGCCCATCCACTCACCATGCTCACTCTCTGATGCCCACCCACTCACCATGCTCACTCTCTGATGCCCACCCACTAACTCACCATGCTCACTCTCTGATGCCCACCCACTCACTTGCCATGCTCACTCTCTGATGCCCACCCACTCACTTGCCATGCTCACTCTCTGATGCCCACTCACTCACTCACCAGGCTCACTCTCTGATGCCCACCCACTCACTCACCACGCTCACTCTCTGATGCCCACCCACTCACTCACCATGCTCACTCTCTGATGCCCACCCACTCACTTGCCATGCTCACTCTCTGATGCCCACTCACTCAATCACCATGCTCACTCTCTGATGCCCACCCACTCACTTGCCATGCTCACTCTCTGATGCCCACCCACTCACTCACCACGCCCACTCTCTGATGCCCACCCACTCACTCACCATGCTCACTCTCTGATGCCCACCCACTCACTCACCACGCTCTCTCTCTGATGCCCACCCACTAACTCACCATGCTCACTCTCTGATGCCCACCCACTCACTCACCATGCTCACTCTCTGATGCCCACCCACTCACTCACCATGCTCACTCTCTCATGCCCACCCACTCACTCACCATGCTCACTCTCTGATGCCCACCCACTAACTCACCATGCTCACTCTCTGATGCCCACCCACTCACTCACCATGCTCACTCTCTGATGCCCACCCACTCACTCGCCATGCTCACTCTCTGATGCCCACCCACTCACTCACCATGCTCACTCTCTGATGCCCACCCACTCACTCACCATGCTCACTCTCTGATGCCCACCCACTCACCATGCTCACTCTCTGATGCCCACCCACTCACTTGCCATGCTCACTCTCTGATGCCCACCCACTCACTTGCCATGCTCACTCTCTGATGCCCACCCACTCACTTGCCATGCTCACTCTCTGATGCCCACCCACCCACTCACCATGCTCACTCTCTGATGCCCACCCACTCACTCACCATGCTCACTCTCTGATGCCCACCCACTCACTTGCCATGCTCACTCTCTGATGCCCACCCACCCACTTACTCACACTATCATGCCCACCCACTCACTCACAGTCTCATGCCCACCCACTCACTCACACGCTCATGCCCACCCACACACTCATACTCTCATGCCCACCCACACACTCATACTCTCATGCCCACCCACTCACTCACACTCTCATGCCCACCCACACACTCATACTCTCATGCCCACCCACACACTCATACTCTCATGCCCACCCACTCACTCACGCTCTCCTGCCCACCCAGTCACACTCTCCTGCCCACCAACACACTCATACTCTCATTCCCACCCACTCACTCACTCTCTCACTCACATGCCCACCCACTCACTCACACTCTCACTCACATGCCCACCCACTCACTCACTCTCTAATGCCCACCCACTCACCATGCTCACTCTCTGATGCCCACCCACTCACCACGCTCACTCTCTGATGCCCACCCACTCACCATGCTCACTCTCTGATGCCCACCCACTCACTCACCATGCTCACTCTCTGATGCCCACCCACTCACTCACCATGCTCACTCTCTGATGCCCACCCACTCACTCACCATGCTCACTCTCTGATGCCCACCCACCCACTCACCATGCTCACTCTCTGATGCACACCCACTAACTCACCATGCTCACTCTCTGATGCCCACCCACCCACTCACCATGCTCACTCTCTGATGCCCATCCACTCACCATGCTCACTCTCTGATGCCCACCCACTCACCATGCTCACTCTCTGATGCCCACCCACTAACTCACCATGCTCACTCTCTGATGCCCACCCACTCACTTGCCATGCTCACTCTCTGATGCCCACCCACTCACTTGCCATGCTCACTCTCTGATGCCCACTCACTCACTCACCAGGCTCACTCTCTGATGCCCACCCACTCACTCACCACGCTCACTCTCTGATGCCCACCCACTCACTCACCATGCTCACTCTCTGATGCCCACCCACTCACTTGCCATGCTCACTCTCTGATGCCCACTCACTCAATCACCATGCTCACTCTCTGATGCCCACCCACTCACTTGCCATGCTCACTCTCTGATGCCCACCCACTCACTCACCACGCTCACTCTCTGATGCCCACCCACTCACTCACCATGCTCACTCTCTGATGCCCACCCACTCACTCACCACGCTCTCTCTCTGATGCCCACCCACTAACTCACCATGCTCACTCTCTGATGCCCACCCACTCACTCACCATGCTCACTCTCTGATGCCCACCCACTCACTCACCATGCTCACTCTCTCATGCCCACCCACTCACTCACCATGCTCACTCTCTGATGCCCACCCACTAACTCACCATGCTCACTCTCTGATGCCCACCCACTCACTCACCATGCTCACTCTCTGATGCCCACCCACTCACTCGCCATGCTCACTCTCTGATGCCCACCCACTCACTTGCCATGCTCACTCTCTGATGCCCACCCACTCACTCACCATGCTCACTCTCTGATGCCCACCCACTCACCATGCTCACTCTCTGATGCCCACCCACTCACTTGCCATGCTCACTCTCTGATGCCCACCCACTCACTTGCCATGCTCACTCTCTGATGCCCACCCACTCACTTGCCATGCTCACTCTCTGATGCCCACCCACCCACTCACCATGCTCACTCTCTGATGCCCACCCACTCACTCACCATGCTCACTCTCTGATGCCCACCCACTCACTTGCCATGCTCACTCTCTGATGCCCACCCACCCACTTACTCACACTATCATGCCCACCCACTCACTCACAGTCTCATGCCCACCCACTCACTCACACGCTCATGCCCACCCACACACTCATACTCTCATGCCCACCCACACACTCATACTCTCATGCCCACCCACTCACTCACACTCTCATGCCCACCCACACACTCATACTCTCATGCCCACCCACACACTCATACTCTCATGCCCACCCACTCACTCACGCTCTCCTGCCCACCCAGTCACACTCTCCTGCCCACCAACACACTCATACTCTCATTCCCACCCACTCACTCACTCTCTCACTCACATGCCCACCCACTCACTCACACTCTCACTCACATGCCCACCCACTCACTCACACTCTTATGCCCACCCACTCACTCACACTCTCATGCCCACCCACTCACACTCTCATGCCCACCCACTCACTCACACTCTCATGCCCACCCACTCACTCACACTCTCCTGCCCACCCACTCACACTCTCCTGCCCACCCACTCACACTCACATGCCCACCCACCCACTCTCACTCACATGCCCACCCACTCACTCACACTCTCATGCCCACCCACTCACTCACGCGCTCATGCCCACCCACTCACTCACAGTCTCATGCCCACTCACTCACTCATCTTCTCATGCCCACCTGCTCACTCACTCTCTCATGCCCACCCGCTCACTCACGCTCTCATGCCCACCCACTCACTCATCTTCTCATGCCCACCTGCTCACTCACTCTCTCATGCCCACCCGCTCACTCACACTCTCATGCCCACCCACTCACTCATCTTCTCATGCCCACCTGCTCACTCACTCTCTCATGCCCACCCACTCACTCACGCTCTCATGCCCACCCACTCACTCATCTTCTCATGCCCACCTGCTCACTCACTCTCTCATGCCCACCCGCTCACTCACGCTCTCATGCCCACCCACTCACTCACTCTCTCATGCCCACCCACTCACTCACAGTCTCATGCCCACCCACTCACTCATCTTCTCATGCCCACCTGCTCACTCACTCTCTCATGCCCACCCGCTCACTCACACTCTCATGCCCACCCGCTCACTCACACTCTCATGCCCACCCACTCACTCACACTCTTATGCCCACCCACTCCATCACTCTGATGGTCTGTTGAAGTTTGATAGTATAATGCTGCATGTTTCAGGTATTGAGTGATGCTGATGTTAACGCCATCTGTAGTGCAGTGGTGGAGTCTGGGAGGCAGTACGCGCGCAGACACCGGTCCGGCTCCCCGCTCATGTACGCCTACTACAACACCGAGTATCTAGGTAGAGTAGCTCCTTGAAATAACACCAAACAAAGGATGAATGATCATATGTATGTGACCCCGCTGAATGGGCCATTGTAGCCCAATGGTGATAATCATTGCTCATGTTATCAACCACTGGTTTGTTGAAAACTTCATTGTTTTGCAGCAACATTTTGGTTGTGTTAGGTTTTGTAAAAGAATACTACAATTCCACATTGAGGGAAAATTCCCAGTGTTCATGTTTTTATTCGTGGTTATGTTCATAAGTGTCTTATTTTCTCATGTACATATTTTGATACATGTATTTCCTATTTTTCATATTTTAGTGCTAATAACTATGCAGTATGAATTTCCCTTGGGATAATAAAGTCTTATCTTATGTTATATTACGGTACTGTTACGATACCGTTAGAAGTAAATATTACTTCAAGAGCATGGGGTTTGCTCATGCTGTCAACCATTTGTTTATCCAGACTTTATCAGTTCACACCAAAATTAAGTTAAACAATATGGAATGAAATATTGTATAGAATTAATACAATAGATTACAAACATAAGTCCACATATACAATGATCACGTTATATAACCAGATAGTGTAATACCAGGGTAAGCTTGCACACCTCGATACGGATTTGTTGACTTGCTATTTTCTGATTAAATCTGGACTTTTCATTGGCTGTGTGTGATGTCTTTGTTCAGTCTTAGAGTACGAATAGGAAGTTTAGAGATGTAAATTTTTGTACTTTAACTGTAAATTCCTTTGAAGGTAGTCGCCTCTTACAACAATCATAGTCACCTTTTATGGCAAGCATGAATTGGTCTTTAACAACCCATGCTTGCCATAAAAGATGACTATGCTTGTCGTAAGAGGCGACTAACAGGATCAGGTGGTCAGGCTCGCTGACTTGGTTGATGCATGTCATTGTATCCTAATTGCGTGGATCGATGCTCATGATATCACTCACTGGATTGTCTGGTCTGGACTCGATTATTTACAGATCGCCGTCATATAGCTGGAATATTGCTGAGTGCGGCGTAAAACAACAAACAAATTTGTAGGTATTCCCCTTTCCCAAAAAATTATGAAATTAAATTTGAGATCTGACAGGAAACTATTGAGCTGCTCCCTAAACCTTGTGTGTGCCTTGTGTTGCTCCGGTGTAGGTGCCGCCCACGGCCTGTCGTCCATCCTGCAGATGCTGCTGAGCTTCCCCCAGTTTGTTCTCTCAAACCCAGATGCCGAGCGAGACATTCGACAGGCCGTCGACTTCATGTTGAGTCTTGAGCAGCCCAACTTCAACTTCCCTCCTGCCATGGACGAAGTTCAGAGGAGATCTCGTTCGGACTCTGACGAGCTTGTGCATTGGTGTCATGGAGCACCGGGTGAGGATGACATTGTAGGATGTGTTTGAGACAGTACCAATCTCATTTAAATCAGATCAGATCTCTGCGTGAAGATCTGATGACACTTCCACAGAAGGTCACGTCAGGTGAAACCTGTGAATTTTGACCACCCAGTTTAAATAAAGTATGCATGGGTTCTTGAGCGAATCACATGTCAGTTTTCTAAAACAATTCATCATTTCGTTACCACATTGATTTTGAAATTTAAATTTTAACAATAGAAAAAACACACAGAACATGGCTTTTCCTTTGAATTACTACAGTAAACTACGTTTATAACGAACACACTTATCACGAACTGGCAATTATAATGAACTGTTTTTTTGGTCCCGTCCATTTGCTGTGTAAATGCTGTATATATGTTTGTAATGAACTACGGTTATAACGAACAAAAATTAGTGGTCCCTTTGGGTTCGTTATAACCGTAGTTTACTGTTTACTGAGAGAAGATGTAGTGCACAGAAACGACAGGGTGAATAAAAAATCCTCAAATCGCATGTTATCTTGCAGACCAGAATAAGAACTATTGATGTCTTGTTGCAGGTATAATCTACCTGTTTGTGCGAGCGTTCAAGGTGTGGGGTGATGAGAAGTACCTGCAGGCGTGTGTCAGGTGTGGGGAGGTCACATGGCAGCGAGGGCTGCTGCGGAAAGGTCCAGGAATCTGTCACGGCGTGGCCGGAAGTGGCTACGTCTTCTTGCTGCTGTACCGCCTCACCGGCCACAAGAAGTACCTTCACCGAGCCCAGCAGTTTGCCGAGTTCCTGTTCACCCCAGAGTTCCAGTCTGGGGCCAGGGTTCCGGACAGCCCCTACAGTTTGTACGAAGGGTGGGCTGGCACGGTCTGCTTCCTGGCCGACTTGACCCAGCCCGAGTCAGCAGAGTTTCCCCTCTTTGATGTGTTTTAGAAACAAACAGCTCATTCCAACCTTATCCAGTGCTTTCAAGTTAAACATGCCATGTTACCTATTATCAGCAATTTTGTCTGCGTTGACCTTGTTGACTTGTCAGTGAGAGCATGGCTTGTGTAAAGGCAGCTTAAGCTTGAGGAAACCCATGTTCTATGAGTTTAATATCAAGTGAGGTGATAATACTGTTCTTGTTACAGCTTTGCAGATTGTATTAGATATTGTGTTGTTAGTGCTTGTGAAACTGTAGAAATTCATCCCAACCATATTGCATCTGTTTTCTCTCATTATTGCCTTATGAGTATTGTCCATGAAGTACAGTGGAATCTCTCCAAATCCGACAAATTTGGATTTTGGTGAAAACCAGACTTTTTCCGGTCGCCTCAGTTCCTTAACAAATTATAATTACTCAAACTGACCTACAACTCTCTAATTCAGACTTTTTACACTTTGGACTTTATTACGTTATATTGACCGCCTCCGTGGTCTAGTGGTAGAGCGTCAGCCCGGAGAGCGGAAGGTCTGGGGTTTGATCCCCATCCGCGTCATACCAAAAGACGTTAAAGGACGGTACTTGTTGTTACCTTGTCTGGTGCTCAGCATTAAGGGGCTAAAACAAGGACTGGTCGGCTCAGAGTCAGTATACTGTGTCTTAGTGGGGTATTCATGTTCAGTCCAGACTAGTACAAGCAGCCACACAAACACACACACGTACATGCACGTGCTATATAAGTGCAATAATCTTGGTCGCGACGTTAAACCCCATTTCACCTCACCTAATTACGTTATTATATTACTATATTACTTCCCAACAACCAATTTACTGTTGAAAAGAAGCTGTCTATCTTGGACCGGACCAGACCAGACTAGACCGAATGTTCTCTCTCATTGAAGGAAGCTCTGTCATTGTCAGATAAAACAACAATGCTAAGCCTGCACGTAATCCTATTGATCTTAACTGGTTGTCAGCTAAGTTAATTAGTTTTACTCAGCTTAATTAGAGCTGACTCAGCTTGACTCAGTGTCATGAGCATCCCATGAAATAATGGTAAACACAGCTTGTCATTATCAATCATAATGGCTGAGCGACAACCATATCAACGAGGCATTGAAATTACACTTGCTGACAAAGTTGCTTTATTTGAGGAATTTAAGTCATTGTCAAAAGCAAACTAGAAAGATTTAGCCATGAGGTGTGGCATCTGTAAGCAGACCGTTCTTAAACGTAGGGAAGAATACCAACAGCAGCAGCAAAAAAACATGACCGATTAACTTTTTGTACTCTGTGTAATCTGCACCTCGACGCAAACCAGACTTTTTTACTGGTCCTAACCAAGTCCAAATTGGAGAGATTCCAATGTATATAAGTTACAGTAGATTTCTATCTTGGAACCTGGAGGTAATAACCCTTCACGTTCACGATGTCGTGTGAGTCAAGATACAGATGCAGACTTAGCTCATCTCACATGGTAATATCATTTTGTGTAATTATTAATTATCATCATTTTTGCTTGACCACAGTTTATCGAAAGTTCAAAGACAAAATATTAGGTTGTGTTGAGCAGTAGTTGAATAACTCATTAGTTATTTATGCGCGATCAAGAATTGTTGTTCGTACAATATATCGGTGAGCTGAGAAATGTTCAATTATTAAGAAAAGCAAGTCATAAGCTATTTAATATTCTAATTTTTCTTAAAGTGTGAATTAAATCTTAGGTTAGTACATTAGTGCAAGTCTACCAGAACGCAGGATGGACATATGGACCGAATTCAGAATATCTAAATTGACAGATTTTATTTCATTTCAATTCCCATAGAGCACTGAATTTAAACTGTAAATAGAAAAACAAATCGTTTCTTAAAATATTGTAGTTAGGACATGTGAAAAAATAATGCAGTATATTTTCTAAGGGATAACTACAAGAGCAATTCAAAATTACTTAATGAGCTCAGGGACGTTACAGTTTAAAATATCTTAAACCAGGTACTCATCTTACGGAAATTGTTCGTGGCACTTTAACCTTTTTCTTTGTTTATTACTATATTCAAACTATCTACTGTGCCAGGTACATTTATCCAAATAGAACAAACAGCCCTACAATAATTCGTTTCTTAACAATATCTTAAGTTTGAGGAAACTTTGTAATTTGCCGCTTCCAGTATGCCAAAATGGGAGGTTACTGTACAGCAGGCTGATGTTATTTAAATCAATATAAATGTAGCACTGTAGTTTTGGACAGGTCATGAAGAGGCCTTGCTTCATTTCATCAGTCACATAACATTCCAGAATGTGAATATTGAGAACCCATTTCTCAGTATCATTGGTTCTACTTCATCACAAGGAGAAAGATCATTTCTGCAGTATCAAGGACATAAGTAGATGTGGTGACATTGTTCACTAACCTTACTATGTAAACATTGCATCACGGAATGTCTTATAGGATCTGATGACTACTTCTGATAGCTTTACAGTCTCTTGCTTTCTTGTTGTGTAAGTCCCAGGTGGATGGGCTTTCTTATTGTTTGTTCATAATTAAAAAAAACAAACTCCAGATGTAATCCTCTGTTGTGTTCTGTCAGGGAATTAAACAGACCCCTGGGTTTGGCTGTGAAAGACGTTAAAAGATGGTATTTGTTGCTACCCTGCCTGGTGCTTGGCTTTAAGGGGGCACAACAGGTAATGGTCGTCTCAGAGTCCGTGCTATGTGTCCAAGTGAGTCTCCATGTTAACCTGTGGTTGGTATCTCAGCGGACTGGCACTATGAAGCTGACGTATCGGACCACACTCACACAGACCTACACATGCATGCCTATCCCTATATAAGTGCAATAATCTTGATCACAACATAACCCATTTCACCTCACCTTTTGTTTTGCTGCTGCTGCAATTTCTCTCAACTATTCACATTCGGAGACTTCAGGCCAAATTCCTGCATATCCTACCTAGGAATATTCCTGGCTAAACATTTACATGATGGCATGTCAGCTCACATGAAATCACAAAGAGATGCAGGTGTAGAATCTTTTCCACTCCAATGAAAACCTACAAGCACTGTATGGTGTAGACAGACCATGGATCACTTGGGTAAGCCTGGGATTTGAACCCTTGACCAGACAATCCATGGCAGCTATAGCTCTGCACTGCGAGTTGCTGGCTTTACACCACTGGGCCGGGCCACATTAAATAAAATGTTGAGTGAGAATTGGTAATTTCAACTATCATCAATACTCTACGGATTCGAATATGACATGTTTCTTTTGTAACAGTGTCCTTCATCAGGTGAGTGAGTGAGTTGGGTTTGGTTTAACGCCGCTTTTAACAGTATTCCAGTTACATCGCTGCGTCAGCTTAATGTGGGAGGAAAGCCCGAAGTGATGCAGGTCTCAGACGTTTACCACTTCTGTGAAACCAATGAGCGCAGGCATGGTGCTGGCAAACCTAGAAACATAATTGGGGCGAACCGGGATTCAACCCACAACCAAAGGTTTCTGACGTGCTCAAGGGACGCAACTTCATCAGGTGAATACTGAGCACATATTTGATGTGTTTACACAAGGTAGGATTAACGTACAATGATAACAATACAATTTAGTGCAAGGAAGGTGTGGTGATTGGTCTGGGTGTTATAACAGGGAGCTAACTGTGAATAAGGCAATCAAGATGTACATTTGTACGATCAAAGCACAGTGGAGAACATGCTGGGTAGGTAGATCACTTGCTCTCTGTTAATGGCTGGCTTCTTTCTAGGGCTGGGATGAGTCCAAATTTACTACCCAGGTACCTGACCCCCTATTACCTGACCCTACCCGGGTATCCACTGCAGGTGTCAAGAGTTGGGAACAAAATGTCTGATTGGGAATTGTTTTACTGCAGCCCTGTCCAAAACTGTTTAGATACATGTATCAAACAATCAGATCATGTGTACAATGAAATTGACTGAAGCTTAATATTTACTCAAACATATAAAAGTCAAAGAAAATTTGTGCATCATCAGAAAGAAATGCAATCAATAGCGACATGTAGTGGGTACCGGGCCCAACTCAGGACCCACCCAACCCGAGTACCCGAGTTACCCGTCCCAGGCCTACTTCTTTGTATGGATTTCAAAGGCTTCTTGAAGTTCCTCTTTTTGTATATACTGTATTCCTACATCACCCATGAAAACATACGTCCACTTTGCAGTGTAGTCACTATTATAACCAAGGAACCAAGCCACGGCCGTTCCAGTGAGTGAGTGAGTTGGGTTTAACGCTGCTTTTAACAGTATTTCAGTTATATCACGGTGTGTCAGCTTAATGTCGGAGGAAAGCCCGATGTGATGCAGGTCACAGACGTTTACCACAAACCTAGAAACATAGGCGAACCGGGATTCGAACCCACAATCTAAGATTCTCGCTTGCCCAAGGGATGCAACTCTGCACAGCGAATCGCGGCACCTTAGACGACTGGGCCACCCGTGCCCCCGGCCGTTCCAGTGAGGGCGTCCAGCGAATACTCAGAACAATGAATGTTCAGCTTGATTGGCATTATTTCTCGTGAACTGTCACTCTTGCAGCCATGTGCTCCACACATTTTTTCATTTTCAGGCAGTGGTAGGTTGACTATAGTTCATGCATGGAATAGGACCCATTTATACGTGAGTTTTACTTACTCATCATATTGCCTGCCTAAATATACACACGTTTCACTATTACAATACCTATGATGGAGGAACATGTACATTGACAAGGATTTTCAACAGCCATGTCTATAACAGGAAGAAGGTCACCTCTGTGGACTATTGGATGGAGCTTGTTCCCAGAGAGCAGAAGGTGGGTGGTTCGACCCCTGGCCTGGTCATACCCAAAATTAATAGATGGTACTTTTTGTTACCCTGCTTTATGCTCGGCATTATGGGGGTAAAACAAGGACTGGTCGGCTTGGAGTCTATATCATATACTTTGTCTTGAATGGGGTATCCATGTGAAATTGTGACATTGTATCTAAGTGGGCTAGCACTATGAGACTGACATTATTCCAGACTAGTACAAGCAGATGCACACACACATACATACATGTGCATGTGCTTTATAAATGCAATAATCTTGCCTAAAAGAAAGAAAAACAAAGATGGAATAATTTTTTGCACCTGAGCACAAAGCCCTTTATTTTGACTGTTTGGGCCTGGGCGTACATAAGAGCATAGGCAGCTGATACACCCTCACTGTGCCACGCCCACTTTCGGATATCAGGACCACTTAAAGGAAAACGGCGGTGACGGCAGCAACACACGAAACAATAGTAGAAGCATATAACGAGTATCACAAAACAGATAACACTACTAAGGCAGGCAATCTCCACTCTGGTACTATAGTAGAGTGCCTTAGTCCTGTTCCTGACCAGAAACCTCTCCCACTCCGTGCCTCGTCAGATGTACTGGATGATATGTGAAGGATACATGGCACATTTTCCCACCCCATCTCAATTCTGAATTAAGTAATGTCCTATTTCAAACTTTTGTCTTGGATCCACAATCAATCAGAAGGCAGTCTATTTATAACATTAAAATACTTACAACTTAGCATCTTGCTAATATCGTGCAGTTTTTTCTAGACTAATTTAATCATACTCCCAATGAAATGGAGCATCAATATTATACAGTGGCCAAAATAAATATGATGTGAAATGGGCACATTATGCCAGTTGCCATGGTTACAGATTCTGGAAATGCAGAAACAGAACTAAAACAAGCACCTGCACCACTGACTCACAGTTACTACATTCTCGGACATTTTACTTCAACAGCAATCTTCACATTCAGGTCAACTTTTGACTCGGACAAGCATGTGCTGTCTTTGATGTACAACAACTTCAGGTATCCTAATCCTGTTAGTAAGCAAGCACATCTTTAATAGACGATATCTGCATGTAGATATATAATGAAATGCATAAAAGATTTGAATTTACTGAAGTTGAATGAAACATCAAATACAACACATGAATTGTTTGAATATTCATAAAATGGAATAATTATCAAACTAATCCTATTCTGACCAATACATCCTGACATTTGCTGGCAAGAAATTGAAATGAAATCTGTAACGTCTTTATGAATGAAAATAAAATACAGCATCATGAGGACTGGTTTTATCCTAAGATAATGAAATAAAAATATTCATACTTTTCAATCTCATGAAAAAGACTATTATGTATCGGATGATAAGAAACTAAAAAGATTTTCTGTGCCCTCTGCCTCACTGGATGTAATTAGACATGGCCTTCCTTCATCTGAATTCTTTCAGTAAACAATGCAAATTTCAATAATAATGTTGAAACTTATACAAACAAAAATCTTATAATTATTCATGGTTTAATATTGATATTTTTAAATGTATTAATAAACAAATAGAAGCTGCATTGCAAAAACAAGCACATTCACAGTTTACTTATGAAAGTGTTCCTGTTCAAAAAGCAAACTAAACAGAGATGTTACACGTTCCAGTAACTGCAAAGAAAGTGCGCTGCTTGTTTTTTCTGTTCACAATGAGACAACTGATACAAAAGATGCATGAACCATCTACATTGGAGAACTACAATTTCCACACAGCATCAAATATCTGATAGTCAAGTGTAACAGTCCGCAATACTCTAGCTGTATCAGTGCTATCATCTGGACCAGATCAATGACGGACAGCATGGACACAGCTGCAGGCATCAGGGTGATGCCAAGTTGACCGCAAAGCCAGACCATATACTTCTCCCTCGCTGGCTTCTATGACCAGCGTGGATACTAACAACCTTTGTTTTTATCTTTTCAGTGTAATGTTCCAAAGTTGATTTCAATATCATTAATAAAAGTTGGTATGGGTAATATGCGAACCTTTAACACAGACCGTCGCTGGTGGAAAACCTCAGGTTTAGATATATTCAGCTTCGTTCCACTGAACTATCTTTACACTCAAGCAAAATAAACAGACAGTTCAAAACTACAGACCATTGTGTAAACTAGACGCTGCTTCAAAAGAAGTAGTCAACTAAAATAAATTTATAACAGTGAAGATACTTTTTAACAAACTAAGAATAAAACAAACAATATATAATGTGTAGACTGGTAATTGGATCAAAGAAAATATAGATGTCATTCTGACGATATGTTTCAGCAAATTGTTTAAAAAAATATTTTGTAAAGGATGCCTTGCTTACATCACTAGCATTAACCAGTTGTCTTGAAACCCAGGACAGCAAATGTGAAAAAAGTATTCCAACCATACTGCCAGAAAATATAATTTGTAATACCACCATTGGGAGCTTTGAATGATAATTCTTAAACAACTGGAAAAACAGGGAAGTCAATGAATCCCATAGAAAGTTTGTTTGTCTCTGCATTATTGGTCACAGTAGCACTTATTATTTGAATAAACCAATTCAAAGATAAAACCTCAAAATCATAACAGGAGCTTATGAGCCTTGAATATCTTTACAGAATCGAGGAAGGTTATTGACAGATATACATTTTTAAGGTCTAATTATTTTGTTTCATTGTTGTTTGTAACAAGGCATTCAGCAATATTGAAGCTAATGATTGTGGCCTGTAAATAATAGAGTCTGGAAACGACAAGACAATATTTTTCAAATCTGGCTATTCAGCAGAAAATTTCAGACTCCTGGTTTATCTAAAATAGCTGGATTTTGGAGGAAACACTCGTCTCAGGTTAACAGGTCTGTCCCTGCTAGTGACTGATATTGCGAGCAACAATCCACACGGAGGGGGTACTAACAATCAACCAGGACACTGAGGCTGATCACCTGATCCACTGGGTCGCCTCTTACGACCAGCATAGATGGGATCATTATGTTCTGGCAACAAACTCTAGTTCTGTGGCAGAGACATTGCTGCAAGAGGGAGACCTCCATCCATAATGTCACACCAGGCTACAGTGCATAATACACCACCATTAAAACAGTGGGACACCCGGGTTAGAACAGTTTTCAGCAACCCATGCTTGTCGTAAAAGGTGACAAACGGGATCAGTTGGTGATGCTCGCCGACTTGGTTGATGCATATCATCGTATCCAGATTGCATGGATCTATGCTCATGATGTCATTCACTGGATTGTCTGGTCCAGACCCGATTATTTACAGACCACTGTCACACAGCTGGAATACCGCTGAGTGTGGTGTTAAACAACAAACAAATAAACATGAATGATGGAAAGGGCCCTGTAATATACTGTATCAGTTATCATGATCACATGACATATCATCACACAGTGTGACTGGTGACTGACAAGACAGCCATACACACTTGCTATATGGTGCTCAAAATGAGACTGTCAGACATGGCCACTGGAATTTCAGTCCAAAATATCTGAAACAATTTCAACAAGGTGTTGGTGATAATATCGTTAGAGCCATAATTTCAAATCACATCAAATCAAATTATGGACCGACAATAATAATTCTGTTTCACTTAAATGCAAGGCTAAAGTAAACATCTTTTTTGTTCAAACTCAAATGAACTGCTATAAAACTCCTGGTCCAACAAAAATATTCGAGGCTTCGAGAGCCCCCCTAGATCTGAATGCTTCCTGACTCATAATTAAATACTGTAAATAATATGTTAATAACATCTTTTTGCTTACATAATTTACAGAATAAGATAAAAGGTCATATCTAATAATAGGAGTGTCATATTGCTGGACAAAAGTAAAAGGAAAAGGTACAAGGGCAGTGTTTCATTATGCCCCAAAGAGCCCCTTTAAATACTGAAGTGCTGACACAACATCAACCAACCATTTCAACTAAATGTCGTCCATCTCTCGGCAGTGACTGTACGGTCAAATACCCAAGACAAATGCTGCTGAATTTTGCCACCATCAAAATCCGGTGTAGCAAAATTTATTTGAGGGTTATTTCGAGTTCAAAAATATCCTTATAAAATATCTGAAACAAACCAAATATACTCTGTATCAAGGTATACAACATGACATTTACTGTTTCTTACCATTTACAGAAGAACTAACAATCAACATGAACAACGCACAATATAAATTATGGATACAAATTCTAAAGAGACACTCGTACCACAGAATGAAGACTGTCGTAAACTGTTTGGCAGTTGGTAAGTGAAACTTTGGAAAAAATTGCAGATACATTGCAACCCTATCAATGGTAAAGTTCTGAAACGGTAACCTTGGTGTTCCTACAGAGAAATGGGTCCTTGTCTTACTGAGACCGCTACTGTGCTTACAATGAGTTCCTTAAGCATCCCAGAAGAACACCATTCCCCTCCTTAACAAATGTTAGTTTTTAAACCTGAAATTTCAGCTCTAGTACATATTACCTTTCAAATAAGAATAAACAAATCGGTCCCGAAAGTTTTGCAAAAACTCTTTCCTAACGATTTGATATACATGGAAATCTGCACTCATGTTTGTTTCTGCTCTGATGTACCTGGTTAGTTAAGAAAAAAATTAAACATGACAAAATGAAATTTGAGCCAAAAGAAAAAACATCTCTAGAATTTACTGCTACAGAAATAATGCCTGTTTCTTTGGCCATCAGTAAGTCTATGGAAGCCTAGTTTGCCCTGTACACTGACCAGCTGCAAGTTCTACTCAATGTCACAGGCTCATTAACAAGCAATATATTACCTTACTTAAAATCTGGAAGCAAATCCACATAAAGTAGATATATAAAAACATTCTGGAACCTGAATCTCTCCTTTTGACCTCTGATCACTGACCCTAGTAACTTGCATGCTCCTATTGGCCCAAAACCATCTAACCGTTCTACACATATTTTAATTATACTATACATGATACATGCCCCTAAAAAAACCTTAAAGACAACTCGATTCTTTCATATCACTATAGTTAATAGGTCATGGCATGACTGATTAACTATAGTAATACAAAAGAATCGGGAGGCCCTTAACTTTTTTGAGAAGTACATATCATGAAAATTGACAAGATTTAGTGAAGTTGTAATATCAATAGGTATATATCTTAAAAAATATTACAGGTTTATACACGAGGCGAAGAAACTGTAAAAACACCCTCTGATATGATACCTAAAAAGCACATTAATATTGGCCAATTTGTTAACATGAAACTTTCTTCAAGCATCCATTGCAGTATGAAAAAAATCAAGTTTAAACACTTTACCGTATTTGACGTAATAAACGCCCAGGGAGCACTCAAAATTAAAAATAGGGGGCTCTTAATAGAATATAATTTGGGTGAAACAAAACAAAAACAGCATTGAAAGATTGCAAATTTTGTGGTTTATGCTGAGAACCTGAAATGATACAAAAGAAAAGTCTGTGTGTATTATACACGACAGATATATTTTCTAGAATTTAATTGCCCATAATTAAGGGTGCATATAACACATGAGTGCATATTATACACGAATAAATAAGTCTTGTGTACATTGATCAATTGGAAGGGGTGCTAATTGAGATTGTTCACTAGCCAATATATTAGCAAATATCGTCGTGGGTACTTATTACGTCGAATACGGTATTACATTTACCCTAAACCTCACTGGATACCCTTACAATATACCATATTGGCATTATTTCAGCCAACTCAGTGCTTACATCAACAATCAACAGGAACAAGTTTCTGACTGTTACATTACTGAAACCGGTAATTATACTACTCAAAAGAAGTAAGAGAACACACCCGATGTTTTTCATATGGCTATAGTTAATCTGTCATGTCATGACAAAATAACAATAGTCATGAAAAAATCGGGTGTTCTTTAACTTATTGTGAGTAGTTACCTAGTGAATGTTAGACCCTAAAGAAAAGTTGTAGTCACGCACCAATTAAATGCCCTCACTGAAACTGATAGTATAAGTCCGATAAGTAGACACAGGCAGAATCTCAGTTGGTTCTCAGGCAGTTACAAATGGTAGACGGTTGTTTTAGGGTGAAAATGATACCTCGAAGGCGAGATGTTCTCTCCTTTAGCTATAATCAATCCAGTAAATTCACAATACATTGCTCTATCTAATGGGTTTAATTTGGGGTTTGATGTCAACCAAGTATTTCATCACATCATGGCTAGTCATCCCGACCATCCCGAAGGGATGCAGTTTGTGAATGCTTACATTGGTAGATGGGCATGGTGCTGACAAAAAAGATGCAACTCAGCACAGCTAGCTGCAGCACTTTCAACCACCTGGAATGATGTGCCCTCGAAATCATTGAAGACGTATGATGGAGGCTTGTCAAGAGTTAAAGAGGACTTTCTGTACTTTCATCGCACTTTCCTCTCCAGCTGTGCTGTTTATTCACTGACATGGGTCACCTAATGCCTGAGAACCAACAACACATTTTTTTCAGCCTAAAGCCAGACCAACTTTATTTCTTGATTTCCCAGACCAATTGGATTCAAACAAATTGGGTCAAGATTCACTGGAGGTCAATGACACGTATACAAATTACTCAAATTAATATAATCAAATGACTGTTGATCATAAGGATATTTGTTTCAATTTTCTTCAAAAAGATTCTTGTATAAATGGTAAACCTGTTAGAATAGCTGACCTTTAAAAAACAAAACAAAACACAGTTTCAATCAATCAGCCTTTTATCTTCCTTTTTGAAATGTTACGTTAGGTGTTTCAAATAAGCATATTTTCAACAGAACAGGAGTGGACGTTTTGACCTTTGACTGTGGGTCGACTCATTTGTGAAACAAGAAAGAAGTTGGCGTTGCTCTATTAAGTAATCTATGTTAACCAGTGGTGCAGCTGCATACTTAGATTATGTGAACACTGTCGGCTGGTCGACTACTGGTAGCGGGAGATGGCAGTCCCCAGACCTGCAGCTCCAACGGAACTGAAAACAAATTGTAGCACCAATGGACGAGTCTATAAGATTGGACTAAAACAATGTGTCCACCGTTGTACAGATATGAAGTGGGGCTGTCCACAAGGCAAAAACGTTCATGTAGGGTGGTGGTGGTGGTGGTTCAATGGTGAACAATGTCATGTTACTTGCAGGGATGGGGTGGGAGGGAGAAGAGGAGGAGGAGGAGGATCGGAGGTGAGGGCTGCTGGCTGGAGTTTAAATAGAGTTCTTGGGGGTGTAGTCTGTGGCGTTCGGGTTCAGGTCCGAGGACACTGTCACATCATCCTTGCAGTATTTGGAGGAGAAGAGTGGAGAGGACGTCCTCTCGGAGTTGAGAGTCTGATAAGAGCTTGTGCTGGGGATTAGAGCCATCACCTCAGCTATTTTTGATTTCAGCTCTGCAATCTCACTGTCTTTCTCATGTACTGTGTCTGTGAACAGAAGAAAAGGTTTGCGGGAATTGTGGCACATAACTATGACCAATAGTTAAGAATAATCAGCGATAGAAATTGGCACGAGTCCTTTGGTTCTTGTCACACTGTCCAATAGTTAAGGTATCATAAGGACTTGTAGAAATTTGCCAGTTTTAAGGGTTTTGCTCTATATGTTATCATTATAAAGATGAGCGGACTAAAACTGTTAGCTTCTATAGCTGATAACATATACCTCTCAAAATAAGTTACCTGTTATGACTGGTGGGAATTGGAACACATAAGTCTTCCAATTGAGTGAGTTCTTAACTTGTTTTGAGTAGTATAATTGTAATTATGCTTCACATGTACACACTGCAGAACTGGCTTCCCCCTACTTCACAGGCTGGTGATGGTCCAGCAGGAGGTGTCTTTGCTCATCACGAAACCACTCAGGTTTGAGCATGTCAGTAATTGTTTAACAGTATTTCAGTTATATATTACAACATATCAGGTCTATATTGGCTGAAAGAGTCCAAGAGAAGTTGGTCATGGACAAGCAACGTCTTGGTGACACCAACAAGTATGGGTAGGGTGCTGACAAACCATGGATCAAAAGTCAGGGTGACTGTGAGTTTCAAACCCAGGGTCAGCAGATTTTGGTAGCCTAGGGATGCAACTCGGCAGTGAGATGTGGAACTTAACACCCATGGGCCACCTATATCTCCTTCGGGTTGGTCCCACATACCTAAATTACATGAAGTGCACTGGTATCCCGCACCCAAAATCACTCCTAACTCACATGCAATTCCCATTCATCTTCCTGTACTCAACAATAATTTCAAGATATAAAGGGTTCTCACTCTGTAATATTTTAATTTGGCGCCTTTCCTCGGCGAGAGCTGAAAACAGATCCTGCTTGAATCTTGTCTCTGCACTCAGGTTATTTTCCAGTTCCGTGTTCTTGTCTTGCATTGCCCCCAGTGCCGCCATCAGAACCTCTGTTTCCTTCTGGGCATCCTTATACTGCCGCAGAGCCTACAAACAAACAGTTCTCATTACTGCTGATGATTTGTTTAAAAATAAGAAGTTTTTATGTTTAACGCCGTACTTTGTAATATTGGAACTATGTGACGACGGTTTGTAAACCATCAAGTCAGGAAGTGACAATCCATTGACTTTGACATGAGTATTGATCTACACAAAAGGTATTCGATGACATGACCACTGCCTGACCACCAAATTTATTTAGTCGCCTCTAATGACAAGGATAGGTTTCTGGGGAGGTATATTCTTCTCCCAGTATCCCCATGCGTGATGAAGATCATAAGGTGTGTTGGGACATCTGATGGGAGATCACAGAACATGTTTTGACTATGGTGGAAACATGGTTTTAATCAGGGGTCCGGAAACCGTCATATGCGCCGGACATGTCCGATTGGGAATGTCAAATGTCCGGTTTAAAATATTGCTTACTGGACATTCAAATTTTTCAGTCCGGACATTCTTAAATTTTGACCGGACGTGATCAACAGTTATGACTGAGCAGTTTCTGTCTGCAGTTGTAACACAATGAAGATTATCTACACTGACAAGCTTTGTTTGTTTTGATTGCTGTAAATACATCGTACCTACACGATAGTCCAATTGGTCAATCACTGTAATAGGCAATGGACTGAGTTGACACTGATTAATCGAGGATTAATTTCTGAGAACATCTTGTTAATTAGAGTAAAATGTGTTTACAACTGTACATAAATACCTTGAATCATCGATGTACATCATTATCCTCACAATGTTACGATACGTAACCTCAGACAAGAAGCGAAAGCGTGACGACAGCCAGTCGACCGATGCAAATCAGTCGAGCGGATCTGCCAAACCCTGTCTGAATGATCATTTTGTAAGTCGTGGCTAACGACTTTCACTTGGTTGACATACAATGAGGATTTGCAGATTTTATTGTTTTTTAGTAGCTAGTCGTATATTGAATCTTGATTGACCGCCATTTTGCTCGATATCAAATTTTTTTTATGGCCAATAATTAAGAAAAGATGAAAAAAGTATTCAAATAACTATTGCTATCAACGATATTTTAGTATTTATGATTATATTATCTGCCTTGTTTATAAATAATCTTTAGTTTAAAAAGACCCTTTTCCCGTGAGGTCACGTGATAACCAAATATGGGATAATAGTCTCGATCCAAATGTTACAACGCGTACACTTGAGCAGACTCATGAATATTAATTAGACCGTTCACTACGTTAACAGACCGTTATTATAACAGAAACAAACGTATGTTTTCCATATATATCTAAAATGATATTATATGTTATTAATTGTCCGGTGAATTAAACAATTTAAATTGAAACAATTCATAATTCTTCATATTATGAATACGTAACAACTTGTAATGTGTGTGTAAAAAGTCGTACTAAAATACGCTATTTGCGTATCATGATTCTTTACCCTCTCAAAGAACCCAAAGCAGCAGAAACAAGTGTTGTGATAGAGACCATGAGATTCTTTCTAATCTGTTTCTCTAATGACAGTCTGTGGCCAAGTCTTTTAGCACCTCCTCTCTTGGTATCATTTTAGTGTAATGTGTAAGGCTCCAACGACTGTGAAATTCCTGCAGTTGACATGTCATTTCAGTCTTTTTAATATGAGGACTAATTGTAGTTGAGCAAACTAGACCAAACAAATTTTTTCTAGAGTTGGGTTTAGCTGAAGTCCCAGTCTTAATGAATGAGTGAATTTTGCATAAAACCGCAGCAATAGATCAGCTATATTGTGCCTGTCAGTAAATAATGAAGTCAGGGTGAGTGAGTGAGTTTTCCAGTCATATCACGGCATGTCAGCTTGTTGCGGGAGGAAAGCCCGAAGTGATGCCATAAACACTTACTTGTACTTCTCTTTCAAACTGTCGAACTTGCTCTTCTCGTATTTTCAGATCCCTGCGGAGCTGTTTTATATCATTTTCACTGTCTCTTCTCCTAGCCTTACAACTCTCTGTGCACTCCACCCTGAAAACAAGACATCTCCACACTCACATTCAAGTCATCATCAACACAATCATGTGACATTTCCATTTCAAGTGAGTACATTCAGTTGTGCTTTAACAGCAATTGCAGCAATTTTTTCTTTCTGATCATATCAATTTCAATAATTTTCAGGCAGTTCATAATCAAAATTGCAAATCAAAGTCCAAATTAAAATACCACATCCCAAAACCTCAAAGATCTAAGTACTGTTTGTAAATCATAAATTTTCTAGCTTTATTACAGCAGTCTATAAATAATCAAGTCTGGACCTCATAATCCAGTGACTGATGCTTTGAGCAACTTTCATCAGGGTACAATGACACAAAATCACTGCATCTGACCACTCAATCCATTAAGTCACTACGACCAGCATAGGCTTCTGGGGATCTCTTCTAATCCGGAATCCACAAAGACCTAACACCCCTGTAATGTCTAGCACTGTCCCCAAGCCATTGCAACAGATGTTCACATATTCAGTTTAACCCACCTTGCTGCTGTTGCCATAGCAACTGCTCTAGCGGCAGCAGCTGCCTCGTCTGCTTTTCTTGCTTTGCGCTCCGAGGCGAGCTGTGCCTCAAGTGATGCTCGAAGCTTGCGTTCCTCCTGCACCTTCTTTTCCAGCATAGCTATGTTCTGTTTATCTTGCTGCTTGCTGGTCACAAGGTTGTGTAATCTGGGAAGACAGCACCAATGGTAAGACAACATGGACAGCCTTGACAAGGTTCTACAACACTAAATTCAAGGCTTCTCAAGGTTGACACTAAAATCAAGGCTTTTCAAGAAGGAGCTTAAAATTCATGGCTTTTTCTAGCCTGTACAAACCCTGTATGACAATAACACAGGCTTTCACAGGGCCTAGGAACTCTGTGTCTTTCTGAGTATCCTCCAAAAAACTCCTAACCATAATTTTCATGAGCTGTATTTGTGGACAGCCATGACAAGGTTCTATGACACTAAAATTCAAGGCCTTTTCAAAGCTTTTCAAGGCTGCCAACTGTCATTTTCAAGGCATTTTTAGTTAGGTTATTAGCTTTAGTCTATCAATATTTTGATAAATCCCACTTACTATATTACTTTTACGCCCTTAGAGGCAGTATGACCATAACACATTTGCTTTGAAGACATACTTTTCACCCGACAAAAAATGAATGAAGTCTGTCATGAATTCTTCGGTGCCTCAGGCACACAAGTTCATCACTATGATAAATCTTACTTAAACATCTTTGGTACATATTTTTGTGTGTTTTAATACTTTGATTAACAAGTACATGACAATTTGTACACATTCAAGGCTTTTCAAGCTCATTTGACAATTTTCAAGGCTTCTCAAGGTTGACACTAAAATCAAGGCTTTCCAAGAGGGAGCTTAAAATTCAAGGCTTTTTCTAGCCTGTACAAACCCTGCATGACAATAACACAGGCTTTCACAGGGCCTAGGAACTCTGTGTCTTTCTGAGTATCCTCCAACTCCTAACCATATTTTTCATGAGCTGTAACATATTTTATTTGTCAGTACTAGTTCCTGCAAAAAACATTTAATTCTTTTTATTTATAACATTGTTTTAATCATCACAAGGCTCATGACATTTCTTGATATCAATATCTTGTAGACTAAAAGGTAAACTCAGTGACTCTGAAAGAAAAATGCAGTTAGTCATTCACACATGGTTCAAAAACACATGACAACCTTTAGACTGAAAAGGAAATAGAATTCCCAATCATACCAATATAATCATCAGTCTGCTTTTTAAGCCACTAGTGAGGTGAGATGAAAAGGGGTTTAACATCATGTTCAAGATTATTGCACTTTTGTTAATACTGCTAGCCCACTGAGATACCATGCCGCAGTTAAACATGCATATCCAACTCAGACACAGTATACTGACTCCGAGCCGACCAGTCCTTGTTTTAGCCCCTTCATGCTGAGCACAAGGCAGGGTAACAACAAGAACCATCTTTTAATGCCATTTGGTATGATGCGGCTGGGGTTCGAATCGAATTCTACTCTCTGGGCGGACGCTCTACCACTTGATCAGAGAGGTGGTTTTTAGCCACTAGTCTGAAAAGTGTCACGTAAAATGTCTGATGGTCTAGTAAAATCAGTGAAATGGCATGAACCACAGTATCCATTGAAAGTAATGCTATAAGTGGAGTTCCTGCTGGCAGACTCATATGTCTGGCACAGTCTGAATGTAATGTGGGCAAACAGGCAGGACTGGCTTTGCACTTAATAGGATTACTGTATTGATTCAGGGATAGCTGTGATAGCATGTCATGTCTGTATGGAATACTGAACTAGGGTCTAGTTGACAATAATAATTCTCAATACAAGACAGAACATGTAAATGGACACTCTGATTTAGAGTGAGTGAGTTGGGTTTAATGCAGCTTTGAAAATTGTTTCATATCATGACATTAGGGAGGAGTGAGTGAGTGAGTTTGGTTTAACACTGCTTTTAACAGTATTGCAGTTATATCACGGCGTGTCAGCTTAATGTGGGAAGAAAGCCCGAAGTGATGCAGGCCACTGACGTTTACCACTTTGGTGAAACCAACAAGCACGGGTATGGTGCTGACAAACCTAGAAACATAATTGGGGCCAACCGGGATTCGAACCCACAATCATAGGTTTCGGACGTGCTCAAGGGACGCAACTCTGCACAGCGAATCGCGGCGCCTTAGACGATTGGGCCACCCGTGACCCCATGTGGGAGGAAAGCTCCAGATCTGAAATGTTTACCACTTTGTCCAAACCCATGAACACAGGTATGGTGCTATCAAACCAAGAAATATAATCAGGTCGAATCCACAGCGATTTGCGGGGCCTTAAAAGACAGTGGCACCCATTCTGCCTCTGCTTTAGAAAAATTCTAGGAAAGGAACACTCAACTGGTTTGTCTAAGAGATGGCACACGAAGTTTCGGCCCCCTGCTTTTACTTTCACAATATATACTAATCAAAAGAAGTTGAAAATAAAATCAGCCGCTCTTTAACGTCTTTTCAGTAGTATATGACACCATATTTACATAAATGGACACCAGGGTTTTACATGATCATGGATGCAGAAAAGAAATACACTGCGTCCTGAGGGATGCACAATGATATTCATCTTACCTACAGCTCCTTCATCAGTGATTCCTTCCAGGCTCTAAAACAGCTATCAAAACGAGCAGTACACTACACCATTCCAACATTTTACAGGACCTTCATATAGCCTGCAAGGACCCTTAAAATAAATTATCGGGGGTCCCCTGGACTGCCATTTGTTTTCAAGTCAAGGTAAAACCCTGGGAAACCACTATTCTAATGTCAAATTCTTGCAAATAATAGGAATACTTACTTATTCTGTAAATTTTCATTATCTTGCTGGAGTTGATACAGCTCGGACCGCAGGGACTTATCCCCTATACTGAAGTTATTTATCTGAGATCGTAACTCTTGCTCACAGTTTCGACTAGACTGAAGGTCCACCTTTAACTTCTTAACATCTGTCTCTAACCTGAAATAGTCAACAAATATACATGAGTACATCCATAAACAAACTAATATTACCGCAAGAGTCTTGATGTGTTTGGGTTTAACACCGTTCCAGTTATATCAAGGCGTGTCAGCTTAATGTGGGAGGAAAGCCCGAAGTGATGCAGGTCTCAGACGTTTACCACTTCGGTGAAACCCACGAGCACAGGTATGAGGTGAGGTGAAATGGGGTTTAACATCGCATCCAAGATTATTGCACTTATATAGCGACGTAGCACAGGTATGGTGCTGACAAACCTAGAAACAAGGGACGCAACTCTGCACAGCAAATCGCTGCACAGCTAATCACAATCATTATTTTACATAACTACTCGTCTGAAATGAATCGTCAGTTAATGAATATCCAATATGTATTAAATTAAAATCTAAAATATAATCTGAAACAATACTTGAACCAGGAATAAAAAAGTATATCAATTGTTTTTTTTTGCTGTGTATGTGTATAATAAAAATAACCAGAAGTGAAGCAGTTTAGTTATTATGCTTATGTACGGAATAGTTTGACAAGATCAACCAATCAGTGATCGCTACATGAAAGCATCCTGCGGTTTTGCTTTTTTTACTGCAAAAAACATGTTGACATACAACAGTCAAATAACAACTTATTGTCAGTCAAAGTATGGCATTTATGAATTATGCATCCATTCTCTGTCAACTAAGCTTCGTTTCAAGGCATCAATAGCAGTAATTTGATCATGGTTGCTGAAAACAACAGTGAGTTGGTGAGATAACAATGCCGAACAATTCACACATGAATGTGCCAAAATGAATGTTGACACTGTAAAATGAATTATTTTAATGATATTACAGAAAGAGATAAAACCAAAGACACACTGAACACTTCTACAAGGACTAATGTCTTTACGAAAAGGTACACTGAACACTTCTACAAGGACTAATGTCTTTACGAAAAGGTACACTGAACACTTCTACAAGGACTAATGTCTTTACGAAAAGGTACACGCATAGAGCTGAGGTAACAGAACCTGAATACACATTTGTAAAAGATCATCAACACATCACAATTAAACGCATCATTGTCGATAAATTATTAATTTTCGATCGATTGGTGATGCGATTATTGAACACAAATTTAGAGGTCAGTTCGCAACACTAGTTTCTACCTTGTTGTCTTGTCATGGTATCATGGATGCAAAAGCACATACAAATGTGAAAATATCCTTACAATTGAAGTGAAAGTTGTTTCATACCAAAATAGGTATTCCTATAAAATTCATGAGCACTGGGAATTCAAAGATGGAAATGTTGTAATGAATATCTTCACTGAGTGAGTGAGTGAGTGAGTGAGTGAGTGAGTGAGTGAGTGAGGTTTAACGCCGCTTTTAGCAATATTCCAGCAATATCACGGCGGGGGACACCAGACATTGGCTTCACACACTGTACCCATGTCGGGAATCGAACCCGGGTCTTCGGCGTGACGAGCGAACGCTTTAACCACTAGGATACCCGACCGCCCCCGTCCATTCAATAAAGCTATCATAGTGCTGAGGTGATCGTAACTCCCAAACTCTAACAGACGTAAGACTGTCATTGCGCTATGATCGCTTTGTGGAACAGGGCCCTGAGAGCTTGTCATTGGGTAATGTGTAATACGGTTGTTTTCCAAAAATGTCCTCCAACAAGACACTTTATACAACAGTGTGCCACAACACCTTCAGAGATCCGGCCCTCGTTTCAAAAGGTAATCTTGGTTCAAAGGTGATCGTAACACAGATTTACGACAGTGGTAGTGCTAAGATTGTTTTGAGTGAGTGAGTGAGTGAGTGAGTTTGGTTTTATGCCGCTTTTAGCAATATTCCAGCAATATCACGGCGGGGGACACCAGAAATGGGCTTCACGCATTGTACCCCTGTCGGGATTCGAACCCGGGTCTTCGGCGTGACGAGCCAACGCTTTAACCACTAGGCTACCCGACCGCCCCTAGTATTGAGGAATGGGACCACGGTCGCAGATTTCAAAGAAAAGTGAAAAGTACCCTTTGTGCAAAATGTTCACAAACTGCCCATAAACACACAAAACACAACTGTCTCAAACTCACCTTGCTATAACTTCATCTTTATTGTTGCTGAAAGTAGCTGGAGGTGGTATATCTTTACTGTATGTCTTCCCTTTTTTCGTACTATTTTCCTTACTGCTATTTAACTTGCTGCCCTGGGATTTTCCACCCACTGAGCTGGATGCTGTTTTGAAAGATTTAGCTTGTTGATCGTTGACAAAATTGTCTGCACTTTCATCAAACTGATTCACATTAGTTTTCTTTGGCAAGCTTTTCTCTATATACTCTATCTCATCATCTTCATTAATGTCTGAACTCTTGGTGGACTTCTTGCCATCTTTTTCTTCTTCTACTTTCACTATTTTCTTTCCTGCCACCCCATTTGAGATTACCTCCTCCTCCGGTTTGGATGGCAAAGCTGAAAGAAAACATAATTAGTCAGTTACTCAAAAGTGTATGTCATGGGAAATGGACATTGTCCTGAATGTTTCCATTCTGTAATAAAGTCACCAGTTCACTGGACCGGCAGCACTTAAAAATACCCGTACACTCAATAGGCTAATTTGTAACCGATATATGGACTACTTTACCAATACATTACTGGCAATTATCGGTAAATAGAAAGACTGGTCTAGAAGTCCGAAACAATGTGACCATTGGTTCAGATATAACATGTTGGTGTAGAAGCTGAATTCTTCATCAAATTAACTGTCTGAAAACTACCTTACTTCCTGTAGCTTAGGACATAATACTGTAAAATGTGATTATGATATTGATGTGTTCTGTAGTCTCGCAGAAAAAGCATTCAGTGCTAAATAAGACATAGAAATACAAGGTCCATAACGCAAAACATTGCCTGGCTGATTGACAAAATGCAATGTAATTATTGTAAAAGCATGAATGAGTTGGATTAACACTGCTTTGAACAGTATTTCTGTATTATCAAAGATGTGGGAGGAAAGCCTGAAGTAATGTAGGTCTGAGATGTTGACCACTGATTCTAAAACAAATTCTAGGTGAAATACAAGGTAAAAGAAATATTTGTGATGTACACAAGATATATTTCTCAAATTGTAAAAGTTGCTGCCCCAAGATTCATATTAGTACTGGGAATGAATGTTAACATGACATAATATGTACACTACCTTTTTGTTTATCAGCATACTGGACCTCCGCAGGAAGGGCCTGATGTAATAGCTGCATGTAAAAATCATTTTCTTTTTGTACAACTTTCTGTCTTCTCTGTAAAAAAAGAAAGAGGATAATTATTTCAGGGTACACTAACAATGTACCGGACACCGGAACACAGTAAACATCTTTGCTTCATTCCAGCAGGACAGACTTAACTCTTATGACTAGTGAAATAAGGTTGACACACATCCCCTGGGCTGATGACTAGTGAAATAAGGTTGACACACGTCCCCTGGACTGATGACTAGTGAAATAAGGTTGACACACATCCCCTGAGGTGATGACTAGTGAAATAAGGTTGACACACGTCCCCTGGGGTGATGACTAGTGAAATAAGGTTGACACACGTCCCCTGGACTGATGACTAGTGAAATAAGGTTGACACACGTCCCCTGGGGTGATGACTAGTGAAATAAGGTTGACACACGTCCCCTGGACTGATGACTAGTGAAATAAGGTTGACACACGTCCCCTGGACTGATGACTAGTGAAATAAGGTTGACACACGTCCCCTGGGGTGATGACTAGAAAAATAAGGTTGACACACGTCCCCTGGGCTGATGACTAGTGAAATAAGGTTGACACATGTCCCCTGGGGTGATGACTAGTGAAATAAGGTTGACACAAGTCCCCTTTGGCTAGTCTCATCTGTAGGTACAACAACTATGTACCGAATGCAGTATGTGTTTGCGCTGTTCCTCCCACCATTCTACCCCCTACAGTTCAAGATGTCAACTTGTACAAATAACAACATGAGTGTTTCTTAAACAACTTTTTCCAGTGATGGGAATGAAAATAACAAGCAGCACATATTGTTGGGTACAGGGTATTCATTGCAATGTACCATACTGACATTTAACAGACTCCCAATTTTGAGTTATTTTGCCATTCTCATTTGGAACCAAACAGTCTGTAGTTGGGGACATCAACAAAAATGGATATGTTTGATAGTAAGGTGGGAGGTGATGAAAATCAAATTACCCTATTCGACGTAATAAACACCCAGGGCGCTCTCAAAATTAGAAATGGGGGGCTCTTATTAGAATATTATTTTGGTGGAAAAAACAGAGTTACAGATAAATTTCGTGGTTCATACTGATGGCCTGAACTGTTTAAATACGACAGGTATATTTTCCAGAATTTAATTGCCCATAATTAAGGGTGCATATAACACACGAGTGCGTATTATACACAAATAAATAAGTCTTGTGTACATTGATCAATTGGGGTAGGGGTGCTAATTGGAATTGTTCACTTGACAATATATCAGCAAATATCGCCGTGGGCGCTTATTACGTCGAATACGGTATTAATTTAGTAAAGCAGTGGCTGAAACTCAGGGGGTGTCGTGTATCCTTGACCCTGAGGTTTCTCTTCTAGTGTCTGAACCTAGGGACACCTAGGGACAATCTCTGACATTCAACATTAGGGTTTTGACATGGAACTGACCTCTTGATTTTTGGACTTAATTTTCAACACTGTAGGGCCTAAAGGCATAAAGAGATATTGTTACAAAACTAGACATTATGTAATAAAACAAACTCACCAATCTCATTCTGTAAGATATGTAACTTTTAAAACCAAATCCTAGTGTCACCACTGGATAACCAATACTGCAATACAGAAACATAAGAACAGTCAAAACCATGACAGTGACACCTATAAAAGACACACAGATTCAGTTTTAGCTTGTTATTTCACTTTGTTTTTTTGTTTAACACCACACTCAGCAATATTCCAGCTGTATGGTGGCGGTCTGTAAATAATAGAGTCTGGACCAGACAATCCAGTGATTGACATCATGAGCATCGATCCACAAAATTGAGATCGATGACATGCATCAAACAAATCAGCAAGCCTGACCACCCAATTGATATTATGAGCCACATCCCATGCTTTCAGGGTACAATGGCACCAAAGCACCGGATATGAAAAGCATAGCTTATTAGCTTATTGATGACCTATTTTAACCCTGAATCCACACAGGAACTCAAGATAAAATAATTGTCACTTGACAATAGGGAAGAAAATAGCTTCAAATGTTTTTTTGTTTCTTTTTGTTTGTTTAACGCCACACTCAGCAATATTCCAGCTATATGATGGTGATCTGTAAATAATTAAGTCTGGATCAAATAATCCAGTGATTGACATCATGAGCATTTGGGATATAATGACATCCATCAACGAGGTTGGCGAGTCTGGCCCCCTGATTCAGTCAGTGACCTCTTATGACAAGCATGGGTTGCTGAAGACCAATTCTAACCCAGATGTTCATGGCATAAGTAGCCTTGAAATGTAATGCATTACAACAACGTTGAAATCTGTTATTTTATCACTGAAATATTTACATAAACTAAGGAGAAGTTGAATGTACATGCAAAGAGATTAGCCAATCACTGGTACAGAAATCCAAGGGAGGTAACTCACCAGTGCGCAGCAAATGGCCTGCAAAGGTCTAAATTAAAAGGAAGGCTCTTGAGTTCTCGAAGTCGCACTGAGGCTTCTATGTATACAAACAGCAACCACAGTGACACTGTCGGCAGACATATCCCCCTCTCTGAAACAAACCAGTAAACTTTGTCACTAATCTAGTTAAGGAAGTGTAACTGATGAAAAATTGCGAAAGTAAAGACTTACACAAGATGTTACATTTGTCTCACATCATGAGAAACAAAGTATTCTCCACAAACTGTACTTATATTCAAGTCATTCATTTATCATTCTATTATCTAAATTTCTCAGTAATTAACTATTGGCAACTATTAGTAATAAGACTTCATTAGAAATGGACGATTAAGTCTATGTACATCGATCAAGTCATTTACATGAGAACCACTGGTCGTTGCTCACTTAGCCATGTTAGTGAGTGAGTGAGTATGGTTTTACGCCGCTTTTAGCAATATCCCAGCAATATCACGGCGGGGGACACCATAAATGGGCTTCACACATTGTACCCATGTCGGGAATCGAACCCTGGTCTTTGGCATGACGAGCGAATGCTTAAACCACTAGGCTACCCGACCGCCCCCTTAGCCATGTTAACTTCATACACATAATTCCTCCTTTGTAACTAGTTTCCTACTACAATTGTCACTGACAGAGACTGAGAAGTATGAGAATGTATTACCTGTGTGCCAAACATATTGAACCCAAACATAGGTACTGGCCGCAAAAAATAACCACTGCACTGGTATGAAAAGATAGCAGATGACGTCTGATGTGATAGCGATGCAAACGAAGAAGACAGAGAAAGCCTGAAACAAAACAACAGTCAATTAATTTCTCACAGTACCCTCATTACAAAACCCCCGCTCTGCCTCAAACTTTTACTGAAACACGTAATAATTTTACATGAACTTTCCAGCAAGGTATCTTCACGACCAAATGAATTGTCCTATATCGATAATTAAGTTTGTTGTTTTTTGCAGTCGGCAATATTCCAGCCATATGATTGCAGCCTGTAAATAATTGAATCTCAACAAGACCATCCAGTGATTGATATTGTGAGCAATGGTTCACAATGTCTGGGTAGGATGACACGCTATGAACCAAATAACCACCCGATCCATTTGCAGGGAAGAAAATGGATATTTTCCTTTTCAGCTGAAACTTCTTTGCAATGGAGAGTGGTCCAGAATTTGGGGTGGTTGTGTTTTTCCCCCACAAATTTGTGGTCACTAAAATTCGCGTGCTCCGGAGAAGATTCTCATCCCTGCATTTTGTTGTCCAGTATAGGTTGCATATATTAAATATGAATGAATCGGTCCATGTGTGAAATGAGATTCAGAATTTAAATATGATCGATACAGGAAAGCGTATATTGTAAATAGTATCATCTGAGAATGTTATCATGGTTATAGATGAACAGATGTATCCTGACATGACTGGCATATAATCTACCACTCTGTTTACAGATAACTCAGTGCAATTCTCAAAATGTCTCGAACTGGAATATGTCCAAATGCCGAAGCTGACTGACGGCGGGCCAGCACTACTCACCAGTCCTTGGTACTTGAATGAGTCGTAAACGCTTCGGAGGAGGAGCCAGAAAGGCCAGAGGTATTCAAAACGGAACTCCAGAATGAAATCTGCCATCAAGACCAGTGCCCACACCAGCAGGAACTTCAAGTACAAGAACGTACTGAAACAAAGAACATTCACATGGAGGAACTGCCACAACTAACACTCATATCATTCTTTCAAGAGAACATGAAACATTTGTTGTAGTCATGTCATGATGTAATCAGGACAGGCCATGCGAAAACTCAACCTACACATAATTTGCATTAATGGCTAATATGTATGACTTACGGCAGTCGTAAAAAATATAAAATATAAATGGTTGTTTTTTCTGAATGTTAAACTTTTTTATGGTGGTGTCATGCACAGTACATGTATACTCATTTGCATGTTCAGGTATAACCAAACCAGGTATATGTGAATACACTATACAAAAATACATTCAACATTAACAGTCATCATCTTCCAAGGAAGAGTATTAAAATGGTTTTTATTTGAAACTGTGACAAAACATGTTTATGGAAAATCTTGGAGTGAGTGAGTATGGTTTTATGCCACTTTTAGCAATATTCCAGCGATATCACGGCGGGTGTCACCAGAAATGGGCTTCACACATTGTACCCATGTCGGGAATCAAACCCTGGTCTTCGGCGTGACGAGCGAACGCTTTAACCACTAGGCTACCTGGAAAATGTTGGAGCTAGAGCAAGTAAGCGAGTGTTGTTTCACGTCAGTCAGCAATATTGCAGCTAAATCAAAATAGCCAGGAATACTTGCTTCATGCTTCCACAAACATTGCAATATTTAATTTGCACTATTTTTTCAAGTACATTTCCATGTTCCATGTGATCCAGCTAACAACAGATCGTTGTGACCTGTGAATATCTGGGGTAGAATAGGTCTTCAGCAACCCATTCTTGCTGTAAAAGGCAACGATTCCTGTCGTAAGAGGCGACTGACGATATCGGGTGATCAGGCTTGCTGACTTGGTTGATGCATGTCATTGTATCCTAATTGCGTGGATCGATGCTCATGTGTAATCACTGGAATGTCTGGTCCAGACTCGATTATTTACAGACCTCTTGTCATATAGCTAAACTGACATGACTTTGAAGTTCATTTGGCTATTCACATTGTTTCCTGATAGCATGGTTATCAACTCATGTACTGCTATATGTGCATGTACTGTAAGCCAACATTTAAGGTAAGAATCGACAGGGGGTAAGATTTAACAACAAATTTGGAGGTACCCAGATGGGCTTGCTCCTTTTAAGAGTTACTGGTTCTGTCTACACTAACAGGCCTACAACTAGATGTTGAAGGCCACAAAGTGGGAGAGCAGTTAAATTGACTCATGATTGATATTTTTAACCTAGTTTGCAACTGCGATCAGGCCTCAAAGTTGCGACAAAAATGGTCGCCAATTTGACCTAAATTACAATTTGTCCACTGTCTAAAATTCAGAGCTAGCCAAATGACTACTTTGTCATGGCGACTAAATTCTATTTCTTCAAACTTTAATACAGGAAAAGAAATAACAGCTGATTGTGGAAAACATGTCTGCTAATAATTATACTCGCGTATAATACCTCCTATAGTCAACAATGAACAGAAATATATAAACATGATAAATATTAATGTAATTAGTTTTATATTTCAGTTGATCATGTTGATAGTGCTTATTGGATAAGAAAAGTATATATAATGCTAATATACAATTCCAACACAAGTGTTATTATAATAGTTATTTGATAACAGATAATTTCAAATGCTTTTGGCTATCTACAGTATAGGCTTGACTTCCTGATTTTACCGATGGCCGGCCACCTGGAAAAAAATACTCGTAGCCATACGGCTACTTAGTGAAAATTTAAACTTTGAGGCTTGGCGAACGATACTTGTATCGAGAATAAAGAAAATTGCGATTCCACTGATGCATCGGTATATCATCCCACTACTAGCTGCCAGGTGCAAATTCATGCCACATCTCGAATGTTGACATTGCCAAACACTGCTTGACATTGGTAGTCCTGGTCAAGGTGCATTATGTATTTACCACTAACAAACTCATTCCAAGGAGAAAAGTAGCACAGCATACCTAGCTTCCAGATATTCAGACTGATGTGAATACTTGTGATAAAATACTGGATGGAACAGTAAGGAAGTGATGGGCCAGGCATCCGACATGTAGGGCAACAGGACTCACCCACAAATAGAGGGGCATTTGTTTCAGAGGCCAAGGCCACAATGTCAAGGAGACAGCAGGAGCTCAGTCCAAGAATCTGAAGATATTTTGATGTTGGTATATAATCTTCAAATACTGCAAAACTCAAACAGGAATGGCACTTTGTTTACGTTCATCTGACCTGGATGAGATGGGTCAGAAAAGCAGTGTTTCAGTTTGTGTTTACTGGCTAAGCATGCACGGCATCCAATGCACTTACAGCTGGACTTTCATTCAGAAGCTCTGGCACATTCACCAAGTTATTCTTGTCAACAGTTTACAACAGACTGAAGATTATTCTCACAGGTCACAATTGTGGCATGAAGCTTGCTATCAGATAATGAACAAATACATATTTAGAGTTTCAAGTTGAGAGAGGGTATGAGTGGTGTGTGGATGGGTGAGAGGTTGGTCAGGACAAATTCCAGCTTAAAAGACTTAATAGGTCTGGCAGAGCTATTTGCAGAGTATTTATATAACTATAAAACTCTTTTATTACCAGGGTATTTTGGTATATGTCTAAAAAATATTTGAAACATTCTCCAAAAATATAGATGAAATTATAAAACGCAAATAGGAAGATGACTGACTGTACAGTGTTCAAAATTAAGCATGAAAGTCAAGGGGTCCTTTCTATGGATGCTAAGAGTGTAAGGCGGGCGCATCAAGTTCTTGATTCAGTAATCAGCATTTTGAAACTGGGTCAGTCCACACCACCGGTAGGTGAAACAGTCATAAAACACTGCTGTGGGTAAACCATGAAATCTGGGCCTGTTCTACTTGCCCCAGGACAATATTAATGTAGGGAAGGAGAGCTGCAGCTAAGCTGTGTATTTGCAAAAGATACACAACAAATCACCATAACATTTCTAATTTTGAGTTGCTTGCTACAAATACACATGAATAGAATTACAAAACTCAGTAGTATAAAGACACTTTGCATAATTACCCAATGTAGCCATTTCAAATTGCATACCTGTATGTGTTTACAGATAATTATTTCCTGATCAAATGCAGGCATTGTGTATATTTGAATTCAAATGCAGTGCATATTGCACCAGTGAAGATCCAGGGTAGAATAGGTCTTCAGCAACCCATGCTTGTCGTAAGAGGCAACTAACGGGATCGGGTGGTCAGACTCGCCGACTTGGTTGATCACTGATGATGAATAGCATCATATCCCAATTGCATGGATCGATGCTCATGATATCAATCACTGGATTGTCTGATCCCGACTCGATTATTAACATCGTATAGCTGGAATATTGCTGAGTGTGGCATTAAACAACAAACAGTAGGTGAGTAAGGGGGTGAGTGAGTGAGTGAGTGAGTGAGTGAGTGAGTATGGTTTATGCCACTTTTAGCAATATTCCAACAATATCACGGCAGGGGACAGCAGAAATGGGCTTCACACGTTGTACACATGTCGGGAATCGAACCCGGGTCTATGCCTGGCGAGCGAACACTTTAACCACTAGGCTACCTGACCGCCCCTAACAATCAATCAAAATAAAACAGATCTTTATTTCCTGATCAAATGCAGGCATCACGTATACTTGAAGTCTACTGCAGTGCATATTGCAAACAAAGGGCAACATCTAGCTTATTGTAACGTAGACATGTATATCACTGTTGTGAGTTTATGTGACATGCAGCATATGGACAAATGCAAATCAGAAGTCACCTGAAACACTACTTAAGCAGTTAGGTTCAAAAAGTTTTGCTCATTGGTATAAAAATACCCAATAGACTGGATCCAAAAGAGAAAAATATAATGCAGGCCTCCAGATAATTTTTCAGCATCAGGAATATGTACTCCGTATTATTTAAAAAAAGTAGTACTGAAAAACCTGTAGAGGATACTTAAGAGTACTGAACGGAATTCATTGGATTAATCTTGGATTTCATTTTTTACGTGCATTTGAGTATTATGAGAAGAGAAAATTTACATCGTATCCCTTCAGCAAAGTCAGATAAACGAACAGGTGATAAACTTGGTCAATGCAAATATGGGATAAAACATCACCAGACATGATGGTTTACCATTTATATTGTATTTCTAGTACTAGGCATTGCTTTATATGCAGAGATTAAATTATCGTGTGTATTTTCTTGTACACTCACCCAGAAACAGCAATCAGCTGTACATGTTTTCTTACAATCTACTGCTGTTTTGGTTCAATACCCAATAACATAACTTTAAAGAATTGTACCTGAAACAATTATTTTATCAGGAATAATATATTCCCATATTGTGTTATTTTAGTTGCAGCTTTATAATATGCATTTAAATATAGCACTTTGGTACAGCTGATTGCTAATGCTGGCTAATGTTTATGCATGGGACAATATAACGAGGCCCCCTCCACTCATGCTTTCAGTTTCTAACGCTAGATTTAAGGAATCTAATTTCACTCGCACAGGGGCATGTTGATACAAAACTCCTAGTTGCACCAGACAAAACTACGTTCAACACTGGTTCCATAAACCTATCAAAATTGAAAGAAACTCGTCTAAACAAATAAAATCTCAGATCTCTGATAACTGCATGTGTCTTGAATTACACATACCCTAGGGATGAATGATATAGCATGGTTAATATACTGAATGGGTTCAAAAATCGATTTTGTGTGGACAAGTGAAGGTAAAACAAATCTGACAAAAATTTGAATTACTTTTTTATGCACTTGGTGCATGTAGACATAAATAAAAGGATGCATTTTTCAATAATAGGTTGCAATAGCTACATTGAGGCCTGGATGCACATCACTGTGACAGTGCTAATTACACAGAGACAAAGCCTAAATTCACACATGACACTGATTACAATGTATAAAATAAATTAAACATGGGCTCTAGAGCGTGGAGTGGAGTCTCCCTTTAAGCTGTGATTCTTAACACGGGGGTTCTGAGAAAGACCCCATACTTCAAGCTTTGTTTCCAACACTGATAATGCTGCAGGAAAACAGCGACACCCAGCTGATGTCCGTGAACAAAGAGGGTCCCACCTGTGACTACCTGTGAAGCAAATCTCGTTAACCTTGCAGGAGCCTAATTAAGCATCTAACCCCCAAGGCATAGTGCTGCCAGCCTAGAAACAAACATCAACTGTAAATTTGGGAACAAAGTCGTTGATCAAATTGATAGTGCTCAAAGGAGGACTAGTCCCAGCAAGCTTGTTTTAGTAATTCAAAATCCTCTTTGTTTTTTCCATTTCTTAAACTAGATTTTATGGTCCATATCAGCAATCCAGTTCTTTACTCTTTAGTGTAATGAATACCCTAATTACACAAAGACAATGCATCAGTTTCACATGTCATTACAAAGACGGTTGGTAGATGAGACAAGTTTAGATTTTTTTATAAGATGTTTTATTGAAGTCACAATTCAAAAGCATACAAAACTTGTATGATTATGAGAAAAGAATTAAGATCTGTTCAATCCAGCAAAGCCACTAGTTTTACAAACTTTTGATGTGTTAGTATAGCCTTGCGCCGAGGCTGTACTAAACGAAAGTCCATGGATGTGTAGTAATTCTATCCTCCTTATAGGCAAGTCTAGATATGTGGACAGTAATCCAGTCTCTTAAAGGAACAGCTTGTTCTTATTTACATAATCTAGAAATTATGATTTAAACTAATAATTATTGCCTAAGAGACCTGTAGATCTGTGGAAGGCCTCTATAATGTGGAAGGCCTCAATAATGTGGAAGGTGTCTATACATGTGGAAGGCCTCTATACATGTGGAAAGCCTCAATAATGTGGAAGGCCTCTATACATGTGGAAAGCCTCAATAATGTGGAAGGCCTCTATACATGTGGAGGGCCTCAATAATGTGGAAGGCGTCTAATGTGGACGGCCTCAATAGCATGGAAGGCCTCTATAATGTGGTAGGCCTCTATACATGTGGAAGGTCTCTATAATGTGGAAGGCCTCAATAATTTGGAAGGTGTCTATAATGTGGCAGGCTTCTATAATGTGGTAGGCCTCTTTTATGTGGAAGGCCTCAATAATGTGGTAGGCCTTAATAATGTGGAAGGCCTCTATACATGTGGTAGGCCTCTATACATATGGAAGGTGTCTATAATGTGGAAGGCCTCAATAGTGTGGAAGGCTTCTATACATGTGGAAGGCCTCAATAATATGGTAGGCCTCTATACATGTGGAAGGTCTCTATAATGTGGAAGGCCTCAATAATGTGGTAGGCCTCTATAATGTGGAAGGTCTCAATAATGTGGAAGGTGTCTATAATGTGGTAGGCCTCTATAATGTGGTAGGCCTCTATAATGTGGAAGGCCTCAATAATATGGTAGGCCTCTATACATGTGGAAGGCCTCTATACATGTGGAAGGCCTCAATAATGTGGAAGGTGTCTATATTGTGGTAGGCCTCTATAATGTGGTAGGCCTCTATAATGTGGAAGGTCTCAATAATGTGGAAGGTGTCTATAATGTGGTAGGCCTCTATAATGTGGTAGGCCTCTATAATGTGGAAGGCCTCAATAATATGGTAGGCCTCTATACATGTGGAAGGCCTCTATACATGTGGAAGGCCTCAATAATGTGGAAGGTGTCTATATTGTGGTAGGCCTCTATAATGTGGAAGGCCTCAATAATGTGGTAGGCCTCTATAATGTGGTAGGCCTCTATAATGTGGAAGGTCTCAATAATGTGGAAGGTGTCTATAATGTGGTAGGCCTCTATAATGTGGTAGGCCTCTATAATGTGGTAGGCCTCTATAATGTGGAAGGCCTCAATAATATGGTAGGCCTCTATACATGTGGAAGGCCTCAATAATGTGGAAGGTGTCTATATTGGGGTAGGCCTCTATAATGTGGAAGGCCTCTATAATGTGGAAGGCCTCTATAATGTGGAAGGCCTCTATACATGTAGAAGGCCTCAATAATATGGTAGGCCTCTATACAAGTGGAAGGCCTCTATACATGTGGAAGGTCTCTATAATGTGGAAGGCCTCAATAATGTGGTAGGCCTCTATAATGTGGTAGGCCTCTATACTTGTGGAAGGTCTCTATAATGTGAAAGGCCTCAATAATGTGGAAGGTGTCTATAATGTGGTAGGCCTCTATAATGTGGTAGGCCTCAATAATATGGTAGGCCTCTATACATTTGGAAGGCCTCAATAATGTGGAAGGTGTCTATTATGTGGAAGGCTTCTATACATGTGGAAGGCCTCAATAATGTGGAAGGCCTCCATAATGTGGTAGGCCTCTATAATGAGGTAGGCCTCTATAATGTAGAACATCTTACTGTCATTTGGTTCAACAAAATCAATGTGTTTCCTAAACTTCTGGTCTAAAATGAGCTGTGTCAGGTAATGGAGAAATCCCTCAATTCTGTAGATTCTACTTCCGGAACCAAGACAATTGCATGATTTTTCAGACTTCAACCATGTTACAGTTGATACATATACTTGCTGTAACATATATATAGCTTCATGAAATACATGTGGTATGGCTGGCAACTGGTCTTAACATCTATTTTCCTACACTTCAACCATTTCATGAAAGAATATCCTTGACGACAAGACAATTGAAATAAAGCCAAACCAAATAAGCATGATGAAATATGATCCAAACACCACTGTCCATCAGCTGAGTCCCATCAAGACAAAAGTCTATTGTTTGTCCTTACGATTAGTTCTTCCAGCTATTTCACCAACCATATTACTAGCTAACAAAGGGGCACTAACTAAGATGCTCAGTAGACTTGGGTCATTATACCTAATGTTGCTACGACTTGTTGCCATGGAAATCGCAGAAAAAACACCATTCGTCTTTATCAAGGTATACAATAACCACTACTGATGACACACTGAAAGCAAGGGACTGGTTACTTGATGTGGTGTAAGATATTCTGAATATTTTCTACTCTGCAGTGATAGAAATTGCGCTGGTACAATAGTCCTTGCCAAACTGCCCAATAGATAAGGTATCATAAGAACATTTTTAAAGGTTTTGCTATATGTTATTATTATAAAATATACGGACTAGAGGACTAAAATCAGAGCTCCAGATAAGCTGCGTATCTGCGTAAAATACACATCAGAAATGCAGAAATATGCAGTAAAATCAAATCCAAGCGTATCAAATACGCAATGAACGTTACAGATATGCTACAAAAATAAAACGTGTGCGTATCATCAAAATATTGTGAAGTAACCCTGCGTATTCGATTAGCAAATCAGCAACTTATTTTGAAATTATAAATGGGCATTCCATCAACCTTGCCAAACTCCACGATGACAGTTACGTCATGATTATTTGCCATCACACTTTCTTGTTGAAGTATCATGGTATTTTAGAGTCCTATAAAGCTCTCGAACCCACCTGACACCAGTTTGCAGGGACTAGATGAATAGCGTTTTTAAATATTTAACTGAAATACCCACATGTGTAAAAACTAGTGGGTAACAGAAATTTCAATACCCAGATAGAATTACTGATACCCAATGATTTTAAAATGCATGGGTAAAATACCCACAACACCAAAAGCTTATCTGGAGCTCTGCTAAAATGCTAGTTTCTGTCACTGCTCTGTGTGGTTTTCCTATGAACTCTCTTACAGCTCAGTAATAGGTTGAAACAAAATCACATTTTACATCTCATAATCATCTATCTAATGTCTCATACTGCTTAGTGAGTGAGTTGGGTTGGGTTTACCACTGCTTTTAACAGTATTCCAGTTATATCACGGTAAGTCAGCTTAATGTGGGAGGAAAGCCTGAAGTGATGCAAGTCTCAGATATTTACCACATTGGCGGAAGTGAAAGACTTTGCATCTATACACATCTTTCAGCATATTATAGAGAAATGTACAGGCAAGGGTAGGCACCATTGGTCAAATCCATCTAGTCTGGCTCATTTTGAATAGTGGTTTATGTCAAATACCTAGATTCTGGGAGGAAACTAGTCCTTCTGTGTTTTCATAGTATTGGACTTATAAGTCTAGTATGTATCCCTGTACTGCTGAAGATGGGACTGATAAACACATGATAAATCCAAAGATTTATATAGAATTTAAAGTAACTGCTGTGGCAGGCAATATGCAAACATAATTTTCATTTGGTTCAAAAATTTGGACTTTTTGTAGTTCTTATGTCTTAAATTCAGAAGTATTTTAACACTGTATTCAATTTAATAATGTAGAACTATGCAGTAAAGCCACTTCCTTTTTAATGGTCCTGTTACCACTGAAATACAAGTCATCTCTACAAAGCCATAACTATGATGACAGGAACAAGGACATTTTATATTCCAAGTTGGGAAGTTGTACTGCCATTTGATGCAAACATGGGTTGAATATCAGCCTCCATGCCGGGCTTAATGAATAGCAGTTAAACTAAGCAAACTATTTTAAAAGAAAACTGTCAATTGTCTTTTCAGCCATTTACAATTTAATTAACATTAGGGGTGACTATTGGTCTGGAAATCACTATTGCGATAACTATTGATATTGCAAAACCTATTGCGATAAATATCGATAGTTTGTAAATGGATTTTATAGTTGAATTAAACCTTGGAACTGAAGTTTCCTTTGAATGTGATAACCATAACAACAAATAAAAAGTAAAGTTTGATATATGACTGATTTGATTTTTCTTTACCCTAATAATTTAAGAAAAAGAAACTTCCACATTACCATGTGTAAATTACTACCACTCATGATCAAAAGAGGAACAAATTTGAACAGCATTGCATGTATTTTATTGAAACTGTAAAACTATGGTAAATAGTAAAAAATACAATCCTAACTGAAATCGATACTATTGATCGGAAACTGATTTAACAATAGATTTATTGACTTTTGAGTGCTTACCACTGGCAATATATCGATATTTCGATTTATCGTGACACCCCTAATAAACATAGTGGCAGCAAAGAAAGCATTTTTCCACTAGTGTACTGTTGCCACAAATATTGTACATGTAGAAAACCAGTAGAGACACTAGGGCTGCAACGATACAGGAAGGTCACGATACGATATGCATCTCGATATTCTGGTCACGATACGATACGTATCTCGATACGCAATGAATAAAACAAGACTTAAAGCATGTCAAGATTGAACCTTTCATGATTTTGGAACAGTCAAAATTATTTTATAATAACAAGACTTCTGAAGTTGGAACTTTCTCTAACTTTCCTTAGAAACAATTCAAAGTTCAAACACCAGAAGATAATAAATGTACTCTATCGGTGATACAACTTCAAAGAATTTCGATGCAATGGTCGAAGAAATTGTATCTGAAATTATTGTTTTATCAGGAATAATATATTCCAATATCGTGTTACCTTAGTTGCAGCTTTTACTATATATATATTTCAAATTATAAGAACCACAAGTGTAGCATTTTGGTACTGGTGATTGCTGTTGCAGGATATTTTTACGTATGGAACAATTTGATCAGTCACGTGCACCCTAGGGACTTCCCGTGCTACATGTATTTCCATGTATTTCCATTTCCGTTATGTTGACATATATTCGCCAAATTGCCACACATATGACTTTCCACGAGTCAAAGTATGGCATTTTTAATATAAGTATCCATTCTCTAACAACTAAACTTCGTTTCAATGCGCCAAAAGCTGTAATCTGATCGTGGTTGCAGTATCTCTTCACACACGATTTCACATAACTTAATGAAAACAATATTAAATGAAATTTTGAATAAAATTAATAAAATATATTACAAACACAAGTCCAGATATATAATGAACACGTTTTAACAACAAGATAGTATAATAATGGTATTGAATTGCGTACTTCAGTTCGGATTTGCTGACAGGTATTTCCGGTGTCATGTGTTTGCGGGGATCAGCGGATAATGTTTTTAGAGATGGGGAAAAACATCTGTCGGTGTAAAACCTGAGCTTATTAAAAATGTAAGTACGTTTTTGGGAGCCATGCGTTACCGCGCGCTATAACCAAGTTAGCGGTTTATTGAAAGGCACAATAGCGAGGAAACGCTTTACTTGAGATTTGCGTTCCGTATCGTGGCATATCGATAAATGGGCCCACGTGTATCGTATATCATATTGTGGGTCAAGTATCGCGATGCATCGGAATATCGGTGTATCGTTTCACCCTTAAGAGACACCTATTTAAAACTTCATGCCAACAATAGCCTTAAGTGCCTTCAAGTTCACTACTGTGGCAGGTGAAAGTTAAACTATGTTACCTAACTTCAGTCTAATAAACATCTGACATGAGTGACGAAACTTGAAAATTAACATTTACATGATTTACTTTAATAGTTGACTATTCACATTATGACATGATGTCAACATTCTGAGTTTATGATCTAAGTATAATTGTTGTTGTTTATATCATGATTATCATGATGTCGTTATCATTTTCGTAAAAAGAAAAAAAAGGAATGATTAAAAGATACAAGTCGATCATATACAAGATTCAACTGTTAAAAAGTTGTGCTAATGGGATATTGAAATCCTACATTTCAGTACACAGGTTTTTATGATCAGTGCTTACAGAGTTAAACATGGATGAAGGATTAGAGAGATGAACGGTATACACATTGATGTTAAAAAGTATATAGCTGTTAAAAGAGGAACTTAATGTTCATTTGTCATTCAGCTGACAAGAGTGACATCGATAAAAGAAAGGGATGAACATTGCCAGGTAAACTTTATCTTGATACACAATCTCATTAAAATCAGATCTTAGATCTCGCTACCGCCAAACAAAGATCTGAGGACATCCCATTACGGGTCACGTCAGAACGACCTTTCCTCTGACCAATCAGAGTATCGCTTACCAGATCATGAAAGTGACAGTCGGAATGGGATTTCTAATCATGCAGCCTCGAAAACTTTAAAACGGGGTATTTCGAATGATAGCTACGGGCTTCACAACTGAATCTATACAATCTGGACCATATATTAGCCATTCGAGAATATTCTTTTGTTCAGGTTTCAAATTTTTAAGCGAGAATTTGTCAAAATATGTTTTGAAGCGTAGTCGCCAATTTGCAATTAATGCTGTAAAGCACGAGAAAGCTGCCTTCTGATTGGCTAATGTCGACTAATTCCATTGGTCAGTCAGAGTTTGCGAAAGGTTAGTCTGACGTGACCCATAATGGGAGGTCCTCAGATCTTTGTTTAGCGACAGCAAGAACTAAGATCTGATTTTAATGAGATTGTCTTGATACACGGCATGACACAAAATTGCCGAGTGCAGACTGAGTGAGTATAGTCTTACAATTCTTGTAACAATATTCCCCTTCCAGAAATATCAACACCAAGACTGAGGTGGGGAATAAAACCCAAGTCTCTGGTGTGATAACAAAACTTTAGCATCTATACTACCTCATAATAACTGCTTGTTTGTTTCTTTGTTATAAACGCCACATCATATTCTAGCAAATGATGGAAAATAATCTCGACCAGACAATCCAGTGATTGACACCACGAGCAACAATTCACCCTTTTGGGACATGATGACATACAATTATCCAATATCACTGAGCCTGAGCCATTATGTTGCCTCATGATCTGCACATGTTGCTGGGGACCAATTCTAATCCAGAATCCCAATGAGAAGTTGATGACTGAAAGTTCACAACACTGAACTCATATAGCACAAAGCCTATCAAACTGTCGCCATAATTTGTCTCTTAGCACAATTAATATTCATCTGTTGACATTTATGCTTGAAAAAACATGCAAATGTTTGACGTAATATACAATATGTTCTACATGTCTACATATCTGGCATCTTTACCTTCAAATAACAATTTGATAAGCGTGTGTTTTGTGGATTATAAAATTCAACTACTACAACCAGGAATTTGTGACCTAATTTCTCCCACATTCAGGAATTTCCCTTGGTCCAAATATTGGCAGTTGATATTATTTGCATTCATTCTTAATTTGTATGCATACAGTATGCAACATATTGTGGCTGGTAAAAACCTGCACATTGCAGATGGATAAATGAGTCACACAATATCTACTGCCACTGGTAATTCCTTCCTGTTCAAACATTTCCTTCATATTGAAATATTTCACTTCATGTTTCACTACACACTTTCAAGGACATTACTCCAGTGCTTGACTCTGCAAAATTTGTCAGTGGTCCAAAGGAACAGATTAAAACAAACTTGAGTTTAGCCTCGACATATCGCTGATTTCAAAAGTCGTACAACCGTAAAATTACGCTTTTCATCATAAAAATAACACTAACCCACTTGAACACGATATATCTAATTTGACTGGTCCTTCAGAAAATATACTAGACTCAGATCAGCGGACCAGTGTTAGAGTCAAGCACTGCTATTCAATTCAAAATGTTTCGGAAATCAAAGTTTACCAAAGGTGACAAGGAAAAGGTTTATGTCATTCCCTGTTCAGATACACTGTGAAATTTTTGGACACTTTTGTGTAGACCGGCTTACCAAATCTCATTAAAAAGTATCAGAAATTTAAATCTTTAACTTAAACTTAGCCTAACGTAAATTCTGTAACTGTCCTATTTTCACTGATCATTTTCAATTGAGGCATAGAATTTAAGCTAGAACCTTCAACAGTGATCAGTTTGCATATGACATCACTTTCCTTGAATATATACAATGGTGTATGTCACAACAGTAGTGAAATAGCAAATGTGCACCAAGTTTCTATAGTCATGCTGATTTTAGAATTGTATCATAAATAGCATCTTTGTACAAGCAATCAGCAATTACTTTATGACAAAAACATTCAGACAACAGCAGGTGATATGATATTTTACTATACAACTGTCATTAAGAACTATAAATGGTGTATTTTCGTACACAAATATCCATATAGGGGCCTAAAGACTGAATGTGTGAATACAAATATTTTCAAGTTATTTCCTGTTAAATGCATTTCCTGTTCACTATTCAATGTTGCTATTCAATACAAACAAAGCTGGGTGTGGTGATAGCGACGGTTTAAAATAGTAGATATATCTACTGCCAACGTCAAAATAAGGGCATTTGTCGAGGTATCAAAACGTTAGTTTTGACATTCAGCATAACTTAAGAAGGGGGATGGCATGCTTCTTTGACATTATAGTCAACGTCCGTGAACTGTTAGTTATAGCTTCGATGATATATATGTCGTAAACGGGAAAATCAGTAAGGTATCTCGATCTTAAACTCATTTCTTTGAACGATTCCTGAAATTTGACATTTTACGTAAAATGGCAGACTCTAAACTGGCACTGCCATATTGAAACACGGTCGTGTTCTTACCTTCCATAGATACCATCGGATATTTTGTTCCTTTTCACAGGGCGTCTGGGTTTGCCGCAATCAACATTTCGCGGTCTTTTCATGTTCCTCAATCCCTGCACACATCAAATGTGAATTGATGATGTTCTTTTGTCTAATTTTATCTTTCCTAATTATTATGACAATCCTGGAAGTACTTCCACAGCTCTATGTCCTTGCACATGCGCCCTGGGTCAGACACGTCCGGCTAATTCCGTCACAAACGACCGTGATATTCCGGAAATATCCCACAACTCATACAACGGTAGATAATCAGTGCTTCAAGTTTATATTAGATATGAGGAATATCTGAATCAACAACAGCAGTCAAATTGAAAATTCAGATTAAATAAGCAGGTGCGCGTATGCATTATAGTATTTCCCTACAACTAACAACTAAGCTTGACATTGTTAAAGCCACGTCTACTGACATTGGCTGTTCATCATGTAAACAATGAATATATTTTTAGATAGGCTTTGTTCAGAAGCAGGAAAAGAACACCTATTACTAATTGAATAACCTAAGCAGGTGTTGTTCAGCAGAAAACCGATAATTGCCTCCTGGTGTGATAATTCAGTTAACCTTGGCGCTCCCACCACGGCTACAAGAGGCGCAATTAACACGGTGAGCACATGGACTCACATGCTTGTTAATCTTGTTAATTACATGTATGTCGATTTTCATTGTTGGTCTGAAAGTCTAAATACGCTTTTATTATAAACAGCAGAAGTTAACAATTATCGGATATTGAATTGGTCAAGATGAATAGATTAATGTCTACGACTCCCCGTAAAATGTAATCACAAATTCTTTTCAAAATAACCATTTGAATATTGGTGTGCATAAATACCATATATTTATGACTTATGACATTTATGTGGGAAAATGTTTACGATTCTAACATCATTGTATTCTAATGTGAGATCATGTGTTCTTTGTTGGGGTGGTGTAACAGATTTGTTTGATTGTCCTTTGGGCCTAAGACAAGGCTGTATTTTGAGTCCGATCTTATATTCATTTTTCATTAATAAATTAAATCACGAAATAGCTTCCAATGGTAAACATGATATCCAGATGTTTCCAGATTTGATAGAAATATAAATGCTACTTTTCGCAGACGATGTCATTTTAGTGTCAGATACTGTTGTTGGTCTCCAAAGTCAATGAAATATTTTAAGTACATTCACTAAAGAATGGACATTATCAGTAAATTTAAAAAAAACCCACTAAAATTGTGATCTTTAGAAATGGTGATCATTCGATGGTCAGTTAGTCAGTATAGTAGATTCATATTTAGGAATCTGGTTCTCACACACAATGAATTGGAAAAAACATGTATCCTTGACCTGTCCTTGTGTGCAAAGAAAGCTTTAATAAGTCTAATGTCTATTGATCATAAAGTTGGAACGGTAATATCTTGATTAGATGTTTAAAATACTGGTTTAAAATCCGTCATATGCATGAACAACGTCTCCCGAAATTAGCTTATAACATGCTTCTACATTCAGATAACATGGAAATGAATACTTGGACATCGTATATAAGAAATATTTTATTTTCTCATTGTTTTGGTTTTATATGGCTATGCCAGTCAGTTGGAAATGTAAATATGTTTCTTAATGAATTTCGAAATCGGTCTATAAGACATGTTCTACCAAGAATGGCATTTCACTTTAGAGCATAGTTTCACGTTATGAATTTTACAAAACATCTAAGTCTTTACTTCAACCAGAAATATATTTATCAGTACTCACAACGGAAAATTTAAGAAACCATTTAATTAAATATCGACTTGGTTTACTAGACCTACTTGAAGGAACACAACTGTCAATTGAAAAACTGAAAAGAATGTGTCCGTTATGAAGATAGGAAATGAAATTCATGTGTGTTTGTCTGTCCATTTTACAATGATCTCCGAAAGAAATACATGTATATAAAAGATTATTCAATAGCAATGCCACCGATAAACTCCTTTGTAGTTATTCCGACGACAAAGAACGAATCTAATATATGAAATCTTTCCCTATATATTAAGCATGCATTAGCGAAAAGAAATGAATTAATCAAGCAACGTGTATATCCCAATGTGAAACATTTAGGATTGTATTTATATGCGTAGCTATCTCTTGTATAGGGGTCGGAGGCCTTTTGTACAATAAACCTCTTTTGACCTTGACTTTGACTTATTGGATTAAAGTTGTATCAGTGACATTGGAGGAACACATTATTTTCATGCATGGGTAGAATATTTGAAGAACTCTGAAGTGGTGATGGTTCTTTCTTTTGGCATTTCAATGCAGGGTACATATTCCCTGTTCGTTTTTAATGTTTTTATTTGGAAGGAAATCATTTAGTTGAGAGGGGGATATTTTTTGGTTAAACTAACACATGTTATTGTTAATGTGGATGAACCACGGGAACTCGTTATTGGTCAGTAAATACATATGTATATACCTCTATTATAAGTAACACTTTTATGAATTGATAACAAAACAAATACACGTTTGAGGAACAAAGAAATAGGTCGTGTGCACTTAATCCAAAATTGTATAAATTCTGTGGGATTCATTCTTGTTTTTATTTTTATGAGTCGATTAAAAGGTAATCATCCGGGAAATTGGATTAATGTCGATCTATTGAAATAATGACTTACAATTGTGCCTACCATACGAATTTATAATAATAATAATAATCAACTTCAGCCTCAACAGTGACAGAGGCTAAAGGCACCCGTGAAGATCCCATCTTTCCGAGGCAAGAGAGTTAACTGACTATAAAAGTTCAGTTTCCACCCTTGCCGAACTAGGCTGGAATTCCTGGGCTCGACCGTAGCGCCACCACTGGTTATTACGAGTAATGTTCCTTTTAAGCCTCTCCTATGGACCAATCAGATTCCACCTCTCGTATCACTTGCATTTGTTTCAAACAAAATGGTGGCGCCCAGTCAAAACGATCTGATGGATAATCAAGATCTATATTGTGATAAAACGGGTCTTACATAGCGAAGTGCATCAAATCACGTGAGCATCTTGATTAAAAATATGAAAATATCTGCTGACAACGAGTTGGCGGTGCACATGCTTTGCAAATCCTGCAATCGACAGAAATCTGCATGACATTTTACAAACCGGATTTCGATTTCGGTGCGCGATTTTGATTGGACTATGCAAAGACTCGTTAGCCCAGCCAAAATGTAACTCCATAATACCAGCCTAGTTCGGCAAGGGTGGAAACTGGACTTTTATAGTCAGTTAACTCACTTGCCTCAGGAAGATGTGAAGATCCGGGCTAGAATAGGTCCTTAGCAACCCATGCTCGCTGTAAGAGGCGACAAACGGGATCGGGTCATCTTCCCGAGTCAAGGGAATTAACTGACTCCAGTTTCCACCCTTGCCGAACCAGGTTGGAATAATGATGTTATATTTTAGCTGGACTAACAAGTCTATTCATAGTCCAATCAAAATCGCGTAACAAAATCGCCATCCGGTTCGTAAACTGCGGTGCAGATTTAGGTCGATTGCAGGATTTGTATGTGCATCGATCTACGCAATTGGGATTCATTAATTGGGATGACATGCATCAAACCTAGTCAGTGAGCCTGACCATCTGATTCCGTTAGTCGCCTCACACGACAAGCATAGTCGCCTCTTACGACAAGTTGGGCGGTCGGGTAGCCTAGTGGTTAGAGCGTTCGATTCCCGACATGGGTACAATGTGTGAAGCCCATTTCTGGTGCCCCCTGCCATGATATTGCTGGAAATATTGCTAAAAGCGGCGTAAAACCTTACTCACTCACTCTTACGACAAGCATGGGTTGCTGAAGACCGATTCTCTACCCGGATCTTCACGGGTACCTTAGACTACTGCGCCACCCGTTCTCCCATATTGACCATGATTAAGAACCTCTTAAATTTAATTTACATTTCGCGATGACTGCAAACACATCCATGTTTGTTGTTTCAAGGAGAACTCGAATGAAATGTCTTTTGCTACTGAATGTCGCAGGTAGACTGACATTTAGTCCCAGAAATAAAATTATCTTATCCCAAAAAATAAAAAATAATAATAAATAAAAATGGAACCCAGAACAAACCTTAATGAAATTGGGGCGGCCGGGTAGCCAAGTGGTTAAAGCATTCGCCCGTCACGCCGAAGACTCGGGTTCGATTCCCGACATGGGTACAATGTGTGAAGCCCATTTCTGGTGTCCTCCGCCGTGATATTGCTGAAAAATTGCTAAAAGCGGCGTAAAACCATACTCACTCACCTTAATGAAATTAAATTCACATGGTCACTTGCAAACACAAATAATTGTGAAATGTTCATCACCTTTAAACAAGTTTACATTAGAAATTAGCCTCTACTCCAATTTTCTCATGGATTCGGAGGCTCAACAAGGCATCACATGCTCTGAAGTTATAAGGACCTTTACTCAAATTAACTCAATGTCAAGCTGAAACTGTATTTAAGACACTGCCGTATTCAACTGTGAAAAACTGTGAATAACTGTCGAAGACAATGACAGTGTAAATAAATCATATATTCTACAACATAACATAGTAAAGCATGTAAACAAAACAATTATACTACATAAATCCTTCTTATCGTTATTAAAAAAAGAAGTGCCGGTTTCGCTCGAGAAATCGGTGACGTTTTACTGCGGTGCCGTTTTAGCCTGCATCCGGTCTATATACATCAACCACGTCGTTATAGTCTACAGAATAGTTGTTTCTAGTGTCATGGAATAACTTGAATTACTTTTAAACATATATTTCTTGACACCGCCCTCGTCCTTTTTTTCTTTAAATCCGTTTGACGCCTTTTGGAACATTTTACGTATTCAGCATGTTTTAGGGTAGATAGTTTCGATCTGCACGGAACGTCCCTGAGCATTCTGGGATAACTAAATCATTGAAACATGGCGATGCACGTTCCTAAGGCACCGGGCTTTGCCCAAATGTTGAAAGATGGGGCAAGGGTATGTAAATCCAGTTCAAATTATACATAATTTCAACATAAGAGCCACCTATCTTGAAATCGTACTCTCATCGCTGTGTACTGTGTCATTTTATCAAAGTTTGCACATCGTAAACAATCGGCCATGTGGTTGTCACGCCGTCGGTATGTTCTGGCATGTTCTGGAAGCTCTCATGATCACTGTCAACCACATCAACTACCAACTGAACTAAAATGTTGGTTTTTTCCGGATATTGAGAATCATGGAGTATACTATAGAAACTAATTTCCTATTCCATCCACTTCTCTGCAAGACCTGAGAGAGGCATGTTGGTACAAATAAAGTGATTTCTATAGATTCTGAATGCTTTGTAAATGAAAGCTATCAAAAGCAACCACTGGTAGCTAACTATCCCTGAGAGACAGTTTGATTCCTGCATTCCTTGTCACTGAATGCAATGTTAATATTTGATAATTTAAAATTCTTGATGTTGATACAGATCCATGAAAGCATATAGCTGAGTGGGCATTAAGCAAGGCACATTATACATGTCCTGAAATACAGGATAAAGGGGAGGTCTGGTAGCCTAGTGGTTAAAGCGTTTGCTCACCACACCGAAGACCCAGGTTCTATTCCCGACATGGGTACAATGTGTGAAGCCTATTCCTGATGTCCCCCGAGATATTGCTGGAATATTGCTAAAAGCGGTATAAAACCATACTCACTCACTCACTCTCTACATGATAAAGATATTCTGATGACAGAAGTATTTCAACTGCATACTTGTGCATTACTTCTACGTTTTGTTATTGCAAAGTGGCAGCGGCTTAATTTAGTAAGGCATAAAGTTGTTAAAGCCCATCGCTATGCAATTCTGGGTTTGACTCCCCCAGCATGTTGTTATAAGTACTGCCCTTGTTTCTGTTAAACGATCATTGAACCCGTGAATATTGGGGGTAGAATAGGTCCTCAGCAACCCATGCTTGCCGTAAAAGGCGACTATGCATGTCGTATGAGGCGACTAACGGGATTGGGTGGTCAGGCTCTCTGACTTGGTTGATGCATGTCATCGATCCCAATTGCGTGGTTCGATGCTCATGATATCAATCACTGGATTGTCTGGTCCAGACTCGATTATTTACAGACCGCCGTCATATAGCTGGAATATTGCTGAGTGCGGTGTTAAAGAACAAACAAACAAACAAACAAACCTTGTTCACCATGTTTCCAGTAATGTACGGTTTTAATTTTGAAGACAAATAAATGTTGCCAACTGTTGTCATGGCCCCTTGTCTTATTTTTCAGCATTACAGTGGCCTCGAGGAAGCAGTGTACAAGAACATTGATGCCTGTAATGAACTGGCCAAAACAACTCGGTCCGCATACGGACCCCATGGTGTGTAGTGAAAAACTCTCATGTACTTGATGTTAGTATCCCCCGCCCAACAAAGTTGGCGGGGGATATAGAAACGGGCTCCGTCCGTCATGTTTTGTTTCCGGAGCATTACTCAGAAACTGTTCAATATTTTCTCATGAAACTTTGTAGGTTTGTCAGGTACATGCCTTTTGCTATTTAGAAATTATTTAGATTTTTATTTTTTACGTTTCCTTGGCAACAAGATGGACTTAGTTCCAAACTCTCCTTTTTTTTTACAATTTCCATGACAAGTTCCACCTCGGTTAAAAAAGGTTGGGGTTTGTTTAGATTTAATTATGTCATAAATTCTGCAACACGGGCGGGGGATATAGCCACGTTAGAGACATTTTGACATTGTTGGAAATTATGTGTGTGTGTGTCAGTTTGGTTTTACGCCGCCCCAACAGTATATAAAATTATGCTTTTTTTTACTGATTACTCCGAAGCTTCAGCTGGGGTTTCCATCACAGTAGCTGTGATGATGATGATGATGATGAAGATGAAGATGATGGGTGGTTATTTTCAACTATTGCAGGTCAGAATAAGATGGTGATCAACCACCTGGACAAGCTGTTTGTGACGAATGACGCTGCAACAATCCTGCGTGAGCTGGAGGTGCAGCATCCCGCTGCCAAGATGGTGGTGATGGGCTCCCAGCAGCAGGAGCAGGAGTGTGGAGACGGCACCAACTTCGTCCTCATCTTCGCTGGGGCACTCTTGGAGAATGCAGAGGAACTTCTCAGAATGGTGAGAAATGGCTGCTTGTGAAATGAAAAGTTTTTGGGGTGATGGGGAAGACTGGATTCCACTTCCAGACCAATTTGGTTAATTACCACTGCTTGGGGTGAATGATTTAATTATTTGTTCGGGGTAGAATAGACCTTCAGCATCCCATGCTTGCAATAAAAGGCGACTAACGGCATCAGGTGGTCAGGCTCGCTGACTTGGTTGATGCATGTCATCGTGTCCCAATTGCGTGGATTGATGCTCATGATGGCAATCACTAGATTTTCTGGTCCAGACTGGATTATTTACTGACCGTCGTCATATAGCTGGAATATTGCTGAGTGCGGCGTTAAACAACAAACAAAAAAACAAATGTATTTTTTGATGTATGAAATCAAACTGTGGATCGGTAATGGTGATGAATATATTCACCAACTCATTTGTTTGACGGGGGCACGAGTGGCCCAGTCATCTAAGGTGCTGCGATTCACTGTGCAGAGTTGCGTCCCTTGGGCACCCCAGAAACCTATGACTGTGGGTTCGAATTCCGGTTAGCCCCGAAGGTTTGTCAGCACCATACCTGTGCTCGTGGGTTTCACCGAAGTGATAAACGTCTGAGACCTGCGTCACTTCAGGCTTTCCCCCCACATTAAGCTGACACGCCACGATGTAACTGGAATACTGTAAAAAGCTGTGTTAAACCCAACTCACTTACTCATTTGTTTGTCTTTCATGCCAGGGTCTCTCTGTGACGGAGGTGATCGAGGGCTATGAGATTGCATGCAAGAAGGCGCTGGAGTACCTACCAGGTAGGTTGTGGTAGATTATTGAGCATGACATTTCATTATTGTTTCCATGGCAGTTTCTCATCTGTTAGTAACAGTTGTTTGGTTTGTTCAGGGAATTACCTGGGTCTTTCTATTTGTGAGTCCCCCATTGGTTCCCAAGAACCTGTTCTTATTCGAATGAGGTGACTAATGAATCAGGTGGTTAAGGCAAGGTGACTTGGCTGAATCCATGTCTGCGTTGTTCAGTATATCAATCACACATCCAGAGTTGGTTGTTTACAGGCCACAATGTAGCTGGAAGATTGCTGAGTATGGTATTAAACAGCCAACAAACTATTTGTTACTCCCAGGGACTCTTCAGTAATTATAAAAAATATAATCAATATCTTAAATTTAGCATGAAAAATTGAAAGTCAGGATGTCGCTGAAAGTTTGGAGTTCCTAGATTCAAATACAACAGGAGCAAATCTCAAGGATTCCGGTAGTTCCTTCATTTCGAACACTGACCATATTGAGGGCATTAATATTGGGTCTTGCATGTAAACAGGAATGTGACGCCCTTCACTTACCATGCTTACCTTTCAAGAATTTTAATGTTATAAAAGCGTTATTATTGATAGGATTTTATTGTTGAAAAGAAACTTTCAGTTCAGAAACTTAGACATGATAGACAGAATTTCAGATGCAAGCTTTTTTAGTTCCATGGGACTTGCAATACATGTATTATTTGTGTCCATTCTCAATTTTTATGCATTGTCATAACCCTGATCTACTCTTGATGTAAATCTGCTTAAATGGCAGAGTTTTGTCTTTATTCAGTCTCAGTAACTAAGAGCTAAAGTTATTTTAACATGTTGGTTAATCTCATCGAATTTCTTTTCTAGACTTAACGATTGGTGAAGTGAAAAACCTCCGAGACAAGTCTGAGGTGAAGAAAGTAGTCCGGACTTCGGTTATGAGCAAGCAGTATGGCAATGAGGACTTCTTGGCAGAACTTATCACAGACGCATGTGGTGAGTTGTTAAAAATTACTACACTGTAGGTTTGTGGAGATGCAGGTCATTGTATCCCAATTATGTAGATCACTGGAATGTCTGGCCCGGACTTGATTATTTACAGACCGCCATCATATAGATGCAGTATTGCTGAGTGCAGCATTAAACAACTAACAAGCTACACCGTATGTGTTCTGTGTGAGTGATGTATGGGAAGTAATGGTTTTGTAAAATGGTGGAAGCCTAACTTGTCACACAAATTAGTGCTTGACTTCCCCACATTGGTACAGTGTAAGGAGCCCTTTCAACTCAAGCTGGGAAAGATCAAGCTTTGTATCCTAGGAGATATGACTGACATCACTAACCTCTTTGGACCCGTGAAGATCCGGCTTAGAATAGGTCTTCAGCAACCCATGCTTGCTGTAAAAGGCGACTATGCTTGTCGTAAGAGGCGACCAACGGGATCTGGTGGTCAGGCTTGCTGACTTGGATGCATGTCATCGTATCCCAATTGCCTGGATCAATGCTCATGTTGTCAATCACTGGATTGACCGGTCCAGAAGAAGCCCTTTCAACCCAAGCTGTGTAAGATGAAGCTTTTTCTAATCATGCAACCTCGAAAACGTTATCACGGGGTATTCTGAACGACAGTTACGGCCCATATGACTGATTCCGTCAAAATTATCATCTATCTCTTGCTTCTGTGGGATAAACATTTGAACCGAGGAGGCCTTGCACAGTACATGGGAAGCACTGCCATACAATCGCAACCATATATTAGACGTTCTGGAATGTTCGTTTGTTCAATTTTCAAAATTTTAATCGAGAACTGTATCAACATATTTTTCAAGCATAGTCTGAAATGGAAGTCGCCAGCTTGAAAGGAGCTGTAAAGCTGGAGAAAGCTGCTTTCTAATTGGCTGATGTTGTTTCAGTGATCGATCAAAGTTCCCGAAAGGTCGTCCTGATGTGACCCGTAATGGGATGTCCTCGGATCTTTGTTAGGTGGCAGCAAGAACTTAGATATGATTTTAATGAGATTGGGATTCCTTATTAGTGTTTTTTGACTGAATTTAATTGTTGCTCCTTATTTTTTCAGTCTCCATTCTACCTGAGAAGAGCGCCTTTAATGTTGATAATGTTCGAGTTAGCAAAATTGTGGTAAGTCATGCTGTAAAATAATCACATCATATTTTAGAAGATCTTGAAGAGCCTATGCTAGTTGTTACTTTAAGACTACTCACATTTTGACAGGAACAGTCCTCATGGTCCTATTGTCCCATTATGACGATTAATTACCATAGGTTTGTTGTTGATGATGTTCTAGCTGATCACAACTACTTATATAGTCCATTTAGATTTTCCTTTTGAGGAGATGGTGATAGGCAAATGTTAGTGTTCTCGATAAAGGGTGATAGTCATTGTGTCATTATATTGATGTTACAATTGATGATTTAGGGTTGTAACTCTCAGTTAAGATACTGTGGTATGAAGTCTAAGAGGCCTTGAGACTTCCCCTTCAGTTCAGGACGTTGTATAGAGATTGGGTGCCTGTTTGTTGAAGGTGCACTTACTCACTTTGCCAACCTGTGAAGATCTGGGGTAGAATAGGTCTTCAGCAACTCATGCTTGCTGTAAAGGCGGCTGTACTTGTCACAAGAGGCAACTACCGGGATCAGGTGGTCAGACTTGCTGACTATACCAATTGTGTGGATCGATGCTCATGATATCAATCACTGGATTGTCTGGTCCAAACTCGATTATTTAACAGACCGTTGTCACATAGCTGGAAAATTGCTGAGTGCCACGTTAAACAACAAACAAGCAAACTTTGCCAAGTTGAGCTATCCCAGGATCTGCCAATTCCTGATTTGTTCTTTGTTTAATGAAATATATACCCCATGTTAGTCTGGTTCAGTCTTCATTGTTTACAGGCTGCAGCATAAGCAATATGTCAACACACTGGTTTGTCAGCATCTAAGCAATACTCATGGGTCTCACCAAAGTGGCAACACATTTCATATGGGGATTTTCTCCTATTCATAGGTGACACACAGTGATGTAACTCACTCTAACATTTCATCATTTTAATATGTGCAGTATTTGTTTCAAATGGTAGGGTTGTGGCGTGACACAGAGCTCGATAGTTCAAGGTATGGTGTTCAAGCGCTTGGTCGAGGGAGATGTCAACAAGATGACGAAGGCCAAAATAGCAGTGTACTCCTGTCCCTTGGATATCATGCAGACTGAAACCAAGGTAAGCAACTGTTCCTTACCTCCCCCACTGTTCCAGATAGTCCAGATACCCTCAACAGATGGGTGGACATCTATGGTGCGGCAATTCACGGGCAGGGTTGCTTTCCTTAGCGTACCAGAATCCTATAATCGTGGGTTCAAATCCCTGATTTGCTCTGTTAAAGTTGCTTTATATTATAACTTTAGGTTTTTATCCCCCCTTCGTGGTCTAGTGGTAGAGCGTCTGCCCGGAGAGCGGAAGGTACGGTGTTCGATCCCCGGCAGCGTCATACCAAAAGACGTTAAAAGATGGTACTTGTTGCTACCCTCAGCATTAAAGGGCTAAAACAAGGACTGGTCAGTCAGTATACTGTATGTGAGTGGTGATTCATGTTAAAACTGTGGCATGGTATCTCACCGGGCTAGCACTGTAAGATTGGCATTAGTCCGGACTAATACAAACAGCCACACACACGTGTGTGCGCATTGCTAAATAAGTGCAATAATCTAGAAATCTCAGAAATTTATGGTGAGACCAAATTACTTTTCATGGACTTTTTTTTGTCAGTTTCTTTAGTGTCGGAAAGCAGGAACTGAAAATGTTAAGGAGGTCAATGGGTACAGAAAGACCATACTGGTTTCCCTTACCTTGATATTGCTGGAATATTGCTAAAAGCGGCATAAAATTGTCCACTGATTTTTCTTTTCAGGGAACAGTTCTTATCAAAACAGCACAAGAGCTCATCGATCTCAGTAAGGGAGAAGAAAATATAATGGAGGCAGTAAGTGGACATTTCATAAACCATTACAATGGCATCACTCTATTGTTGTTGCAGTTGAGCCTGAGCCAGGACTGCACTGGCAGTTCTGATCGTGCATTTTAAACAAGTAAAAATGATGCAACTATAGGTCATTATGCAAAATTATAAAGAAATTATCTGTCAACCATAAAATGATTTAAGTTAGATTCTCTTGGTTTCTGATGGGAATTACATCTGTATATTTTTTAGCAAGGAAAAACAAACAGTAATACACAAATTGCCTGTTTCCTCTGAACAGGTGATAGCGGTTCCCCTGTTTTTGTGCATTTGCCAGGTGATAACAGTCCATTTACCATGTTGATTACATTATTCATGGTTATTTTTCCACAGAAGGCTCCATTCATTGTTCAATCAACATGTGGAAATTATGTCCAAGACTACTTTATACCATACCAATGAACGTTTCATTGCAGTGAATAATACAAGTTAATTTCTTCTTCTTCAGCAAATCAAGTCGATAGCCGACACTGGATGCAATGTTATTGTTACGGGAGGTAAAGTGGGTGACCTTGCCCTTCACTACTGCAACAAATACAAGATCATGACTGTGAGGTTAATGTCCAAGTTCGACCTGCGTAGACTCTGCAAGACTGTCAATGCAACAGCTCTGCCCAAAATTGTGAGTGCTATGTCAGTATACTTAATCCAGTTTGAGTTTGGTAACTCTGGAATTTTGGGAACGGTTGTCATCATCATCATTCTGAATAACCTACCTTTGTGGAGTTATGCTCACACTATCAACCACTGGTCTAGATGTTATTTATAACAGATTGTTATTTTCCCCATTACTGGATTGTCTGGTCCAGACTCGATTATTTACAGACCGCCTTCATATAGCTAGAATATTGCTGAGTGCGGCGTTAAACAACAAACAAAACAAAATTTTCCTCATTATGTCTTTGACAGTGAAGTTGATCATTCATCCATTTGCCCACGCTTCATGCCCTTGTTAGTCAACCATGAAAAATCCTGTACTCAATTATTTGCTGTAGTCAGTGTCCAATAGCTGGAATATTGCTGAGTGTGGCGTTAAACAAAAAAACAAAAAAACAAACAAATGCTGAAGCCAACGGCCCAATGATATTAAGGTGTCCAGCAGGGGAGAAGGACATTCTTGTTTCTTGATCGTTGAACTGCCTCCATGGTGAAGGGGATAGAGAGTCTGCCAGGAGAGAGGAAGGATGGTGGCTTGATCAGGGTGCCATGTATCTCAGTGGGCTGCACTATAAAACTGGCAAAAGTCTGGATTAGTACTAACTATACAAGTGCAGTAATCATGAAAGTGACGTTAAGCCCCATTTCACCTAATCCCATCTGGATGGTTGGCCAATTAAGGGGCTGTCTTTCTTTAATGAGAATGCTGAAATGGAGCTTTTTCTGTTTGTTTTGGATGAATTTGGAGTATAATCATGCTAATATACACTGAACTGCTTCAGACCCCACCAACAGCAAAGGAGACCGGCTTCTGTGACACTGTGTATGCAGATGAAATTGGCGGCACACCTGTCATAGTGTTCAAGCAAGGTCAGTCCTCCATTCATTTACTCATCTCTGTTGAGTTATGTTGACAATGGTGCATTACAATACAATCTAAATGGCATACTGCAACTGCATTCAGAAAGGCTGAAGCAAAGACTTACATCTTAGACATTTGCATTGTTTTACATTGTCAAGCTTGCAGCAATCCCTGAAAAACAATTAAATTTTCCTTTCGGGAAATGTTTGATGTTACCAATCTCTTTGAGGATGCCACTTGTATGTGTCAAATGCTTTCTTGTATCAGGCTAATTATCCTGGAGGAATGCAGCATGAACTGTTTCTTGTTAATTGCAGATAAGGAAGAGAGCTCTATTTGCACCATTGTGATCAGGGGTTCCACGGAGAACATCATGGATGACATCGAGAGAGCTGTCGATGATGGAGTCAACACCTTCAAGGCTCTGACAAAGGTAGTGCCTTGAACATGTTGACCTCAGATGGTAGTATTTGATAGTAAAGTCTGCTAAAAGCGATTTGTTCCCAGTATAACAAGTACTTTACATATGACGCTTTGACTCAATGTAAATTGATTTTGCATGTCTATAGTAACTATGGAAATATGAAGAATTGGGTGTTCTTTAACTTCTTTTGAGTCGTATTTAAGCAGTGTTTTTGTTGTTTTTTCTAGAACATTGACTTACTATACTGTCGTCATCCAAAAGCCCTTGTTCCTGGTTTTCACCCCATGTTCAAATTGTGCAGGACCCTTGAAGCTCCGGGTCAGAATAGGTCTTCAGCAACCCATGCTTGCCCTAAAGGCGACTTTGCTTGTTGTAAGAGGCAACTGACAGGATCGGTTTGTCAGACTCTCTGACTTGCTTGATACATGTCATCGTATCTCAATTGCGTAGAGCGATGCTCATGATGTCAATCACTGGATTGTCTGGTCCAGACTCGATTATTTACAGACCAGTGTCATATAGCTGGAAAATTTCTAAGTGCTGCGTTAAACAACAAGCAAACAAATCATATTGTGCAGTCATAATGTGATGTGACTGATACCCATCTTGCTCATTCTTGAGTAGGAACTAGTCTGAATCTATGTATGTTCCAGATTTTAGAAAGGGTTGACATGAGGATGCAGTGTTGAGTATTGTCTGATGTATGTCTCTGTTCCAGGAGGCCAAGTTGGTGCCAGGGGCAGGAGCTACCGAGATTGAACTGGCCAAGCAGATCACTACATATGGAGAGGTAGGCAGGCAGGGTTTCACTGTCAGGGTGTCAGTCCCCATGCATGGGACAGTGTCTTTCTACGGATTGTAGGTTAGAGTTGCTCCCTGGCAACCTACGCTGGTCGTAAGAGGCGACTTAATGGATCGGGTGGTCAGGTTCAGGGACTTTGTTGATAGTTTGTCACTGTACCCTGATGGCGTGGATTGTTGCTCACAATTTTGATCACTGGATTGTTATTTACAGCTGGAATATTGGTTAAGTGGTGTTAAACAACATAAAGATGTTGGTTCGATTCCCCTTGGGTATGATTTGTGAAGCTGTTGTTGTGTTCCTGTGGTCTGGCACAATTTTTTATATTTATCACCATCAGTGATGGTGCTGAAATACTGCTAAGGGAGTTATAAAACAATATTCACTCTTTCTAACGTGTTGATAATCTGACCCATGTTACCCAGTGAGTAATGTTTTTACTTCAGAGTTTACCTGGCTTGGAGCAGTACGCAGTGAAGAAGTTTGCCGAGTCCCTGGAGGCTCTACCAAGAGCCCTAGCAGAAAACACTGGAGTTAAGGTGAATAGTACCTCACTTTGTGTTATGTCAGGTACCCATGAAGCTTTAAAGCAATATGGTTGGCTGCTTCATATAATAATTATTTTGACATCATAATTTATCCATCTTGAGCTATATTTGTTAATGTCAACGAGCATCTTCACAAACAGATTAGATACACTTTATGGACACTCATATTTCAGAGTGTACCATGTTCACCTGTGATCTAGAGGCTGTAGCTAATTTGTTTATTCTAGGCAACGGAAGTGCTGTCGAAACTGTATGCCGCTCACCAAAAAGGCAGCAAAACCACTGGAGTGGATATAGAAGTAAGTTTGATAAGGGTGTACTACTAAACTGTGAGGGTGATGGGTTTGTACACTTGTCACACTAATAATTTGGGTTTAAAAAATCCTCACTTGTGTAGTGTGTGATGTTGCTGGAATACAGCTAAAAGCAGTGCAAGGCTCGGAAATGTATGGCAGAAAACAATCATTCCTGTGCAAGAATGGCTTTGAAATTCCACATATGTGCAGTTTTTCCTCAGAAGCATTGACAGGTGGGCCGCAATTACATTAAATCATATGGTACCCATTTTAGTTGGCTCGTACAAGGAGCATTGGATTCAGTGAGCAATTCTGCATCAGATATTTGAACACTGGATCAGTCCTTTTTAGTATCATGTAGAGTACTTCCTGAAGAAGAATAAATTTCCAAATGGAGCTCTTAAAACAAACCTGTAAAGGAATTCATGTATGAAATTCTTCTGTTTTCAGAGCGGCGGCCCAGCAGTGTTTGATGCAAAGGAGGCAGGGATTATAGATCTGTACCTCACAAAATACTGGGGAATGAAGTTCGCTTCATCGGCCGCATGCACTGTCCTGAAAGTAGACCAGGTATTGTATTAAGGCTAAATCCTGTTACAGACACTGTCCTGGCAGAAATATAAATATTTATACCCACTTACGTCTAATTGCCATAGGATATGTTTCTAACAGCAGGAATATGTGCAGGTACACCTCAGCTTTTCTGAGTCTGCCAACTTGTGATACCTAACTCAGTAAGTGTTGAGTTGTGATGCTCAAACATGTAAGATCAAACTTTTCAGAATTAAAAAACAAGGAGTGGGTTAAACTATTACTTAATCAGGTAATAATAGGTCAGATCTTATTTTATGAGAACTGCAAAATTTAAAGTAAGGCTGGCAAGAAATTCAAAAATGAATTGTCATTAGTGAAATATTTCATCTAACTGGTGATAGAAGATTGGTATTTTAGACTTCAGTTTTTGTAGAACTTTAAATAATGCTTTGAATCGGTGTGAGAAACCATACAGTGCAGTCATGTCAGTCAAGCATCTAAGTGTATATATTAGATGAGGCCTCTGTGCATGAATTTTGTGAGAACCTGATGGTTAGAGCAGTGTGGGGAGTAAATGACCTCAAGGTTTAGCACTGTTGAAACATTGCAGTTTGTGAGATTTTATCTAAGCACTGATTGGTTTGAGCATGCCATGGTTTCCTCTCACTGGAACCAGCCAATCTGGATTCGGGTAAAAATGGCAAGAACGTCTCAAAGTTTTCATTTGTATAGTAAACTATGTTTATAATGAACTGACCAATACAACAAACATGTTTAAGTCCCTGCCATTTGTTGCATATATGCTGTATAAATGGTTATACTGAACTTCAGTTATTACGAACCATAATAAGTGGTCCCTCTGAGGTAATTATAACCGTAGTATTTACAGTGATGGAGAAAGGTTGTGTATCCCTGTGAAGTATTGATGGTGGCTGTGACAGTATTACTGTTTATTTTCAGATTATCATGTCGAAGCCAGCTGGAGGCCCGAAGCCACCCAAACAGAACCAAGACTGGGATGAAGATTAATGACATCATCCTTCCGAGTCATGCCATCAGTGTGCAACATCTCCATCTTGTCCGCAGTGTCTCAGAGGATGTGACTGTGATAATCGATCTGTACGAGGACCCCAGTATATGGTGTGTTGGGGACCTGGATACATTCAGGCCCCTCCAGCTAATGGACTTCTTTCATCAAGAGTGCTATTTCATTGTTAAGAAATACCAAATTTATTTTGTGACTAATGATATTGTCATTAGACACGTCACATGAGTCGCATTTAAGTTATGAAACATCAATGTTTTGTCTGCTTTTTATACTGTATGCTATAAACAAATATCTCTCGATCAATCAGTGTTTGCGTTGCTTCTCTTCCCGAATTAGGCCAGACCAACTTATTTTCATGTTGTGCATGTTTGTATGCCAAAATGTCTGAAAGCTGGACCGAATCAAATGAAATATAAAACTTTGTGAGGTAAACAAGTCTTCAGTTACCATATTTTCCTTTGTGAATATAACCTTATTGGCGTTAATAAAGTGATTTTTTAAAACTTAATTAACTGCAGGCAGCAAGCTGACATGATTACTTCCCATTAGGTTAAAAGAAAAGTCTTGGTTCTCACTGTCTGCATCATCATTTTGTCTGCCGCATGTTTCGTTTTCATTTCCATTTAAAAATATATATACAAAAATATCTACTTAAAAACAATGCGATCCAATATAGCACACAGTTACTTCCCTTTACATGTGTCACTGCGCATCTCGTGTTATGGGGTATAATAGGAGTTTGTATTCTTGCCCTTTCCCAGGTTGATGCATCCTCCCAGGCAAGAGCATCCACTGGCCTTTTTGTCAGTCTTGTTTACACCCTTGCCCACTTTCATGTGCTAAATATGATTTGACTATCACACATATCCATAGTCCACTCAGAAAACATTTGACAAAATCAACATCCACGACTGGTACACCTTTGTTTGAAAGTGATTTAATGCTGGAATATGACTTTCATCTTTTTTGCAAAGCACCACTGGTTTTGATACCAGTTATGTCAACAGCATCACATATTTAAGATTAATGGTAAGAATGAGATTGAATTATAAGTAGAAAAAGATACACATATCAATTGAATGTATTGATACAACAATTATTTATTAAAGACAACAGGGACTGTCGGCTTCAAATCTGTGCTCATGGATTTCACCAGAGGAAGGCTTGTCCTGAGCAACCTATACAGGTCGTGTTTGTTGTTTTACGCCGCACTCCGCAATATTCCAGCTGTGTGATGGCAGTTTGTAAATAATCGAGTCTGGAACAGACAATCCAGTAATGGATATCATGAGCATTGGGATACGATGACATGCATCAACCATGTAACCAGGATTTTAATGGGTCATACAGGTTGTAAGAGACAACTTTATGAATCGGGTGGTCAGACTCGGCGATGTTTGATTGCATGTCATTGTACCCTGATGGCATGGAATGTTCCTCATAATATCAGTCACTAGACTCTTAACAATATACAAATAACATGAAACTGACTCAGTGACACATGAACACAGTTAAAAGCAGCATTGAACTCAACGCTCACGTTTGTTTAATGAACATTGATCCACGCAATTGGGATACGATGACATGCATCAACTAAGTCAGATAGCCTGACCACCCGATCCCATTAGTTGCCTCTTACGACAAGCATAGTCGCCTTCACGGCAAGCATGGGTTGCTGAAGACCTATTCTCCAGTAAGAATGAAATTTATCCATAGATCTCTGCATTCACTGTAATTTGACTCACGTTGCCCAATTACAAATGGAGAACTAGTCTTCATCATCAAAAATAATTCCTCAAAATTTGGTTTCACCATGACAAAGAATGAATTCCTTCATCATTTCTGGTAACATAAGAAAGTCAACCTTGTTTTTAATTTGTCTCCCAATTGCTTTGCGAATTGTGCGCCTAGCAATTTTCTTCAGGGATTCTGGTATTTGAAACATTTCTGATAATAAGGACTGAATTTCAGGATGACTTTCTGAGTAGGAGATAATATTTGAATATCTCTGCTTGTCCAAACCGACAGCCAGTAAAAGTTTCACAACACGCGAGTTAAAATAATACACAGCTAAACTTAGTGGTGTCACTGGAAGAGGCAAATCCATCACTGAGGATTGTATCGTTCCCTGGTTGGCAATGCGGTCAAGGTCACAGTTTTCAGACACCAGCCATTTTACAGCGGAGAAGTTACCTCCCTTTATGGCATAATGTAACGGTGTCATCCCCTCGCGGTCAGTTGTGTTGATGTCCACCCCTGCATCGGTGAGATGTTTGAGACACTTAAAGCCATCATGATGGCCCACATGTCCTTGATAAGGCAGCTGGGTAAAATGAATGGCAGCCTTTCCTTTGCTGTTGGCTGTATCAAGTTGACAACCATATTTTATTAAAACTGCCATTTCTTGATGGCGTCCTCGATGAGCTGCCAACATGATCGGGGTCATGCCTAGATCATCGGGAACATCTTTCTCAACATCGGGGCAGGTTAGCAGGAATTCCAAACATGGTATCTTCGAGTTGATCACAGCAACGTGCAAGGCAGTGCCACCGTTTTTGGTTTGGATGTTAGCATTTGCTCCTTTGGAGACGAGAAACTTAACAATGTCTATGCAACCATAGCGACAAGCAGCAACAATGGCCGTCTCTGAGAACATCAGATCCTGAGAGTTGATGTCGATGCCCAAGTCTAATATTTCATTCAGACGATTCAGATTGTCTTGCTGTGCAGCAACCAACATTTGAAGGTTGAGGTCGTCGTTGGTTTCCATGGCCTGCAGATGAAAGACAAGAGCATGAATTGCAACAGCACCTAAGCTCACCTGATTATATTTAACAGCTACACTTATATAAAATGAAGGCACTTAAGACAGTTGCAAGCATCAATGTCAGGTTTTGACACTTCTTTTATTTGTGACATGGTTAAAATATGTTTCCACCTGACCACCTGATCCCGTTAGTCGCTCAAACAACAATCATAGTCGCCTTTGAAGGCAAGCATGGGTTGCTGAAGACCTATTCTACCCCGGATCTTCACGGGTCATTCATTAATGTAACAAACAAATGCACACAATGCCGGGTGATCTGGAATAGTGTATCGGTCATATCACGGCATCCTGGTTGTGGGAGGACAGCACAAAGAGATAAAGTCTTAAACGTTTATCACCTTGATGAACAACAAGTGACAATTTGCATTATATGAAACCAGTGATAAATGTTCTTCCGAACAAATATTTGTGACAAAAACAAGGAAAATGATGAACTTATAAATATGCCTAAATGTACAGTTTGAGTAATAAACAACACATTGGGTATTTTCAATCTCAAGAAAAAGAAATGGGCAACCTTTCCAAACTACAATCTACTTATTATCTAACCTTGGTGGGTGCATTCCCAGTCCATGTCAGCTTCATGTGATACAGCACAAAGTGATGCAGTTCCTAGACATTACCATTTACGTGAAAACCATGAGCCTGGGAAAACATGGTAAGGAGCTGACATAGTGAGTGAGTGATTGGGTTTAACGCTGCTTTTAACAGTATTACAGTTATATCGCAGTGTGTCAGCTTAATATGGGAGGAAAGCCCCAAGTGATGCAGGTCTCAGACGTTTACCACTTCGTTGAAACCCACAAGCACGGGTATGGTGCTGACAAACCTAAAAACATAATCGGGGCGAACCGGGATTCAAACCCACAGTCATAGGTTTCTGGCGTGCCCAAGGGACGCAACTCTGCGACTGGGTTACCCCTGCCCCAAGGAGCTGACATATATATTCTGTGTACAAAGTTGACTGTAACAATAACTTTAATTTTTGTGAAACTATGAGCAAATGCACTTATTTCTGTCTGTGGATTAAGATTCAGTTGATTTGTTATAACGCTACGATAGGTAATCAAAACAGAGGAAACAGAACTTTCCTCTCGACATACTGTACCAGTTATTGGCATCATCTTAACAGCGTGTGCCACGTGATCATGTGCACCGCTTCAGTTTCACAAATTACAGTTTTTAGTATCTTGGGTATTGCACTCAATTTCTTTATTTATCAGTATGAAAAAGAAATGCTATTATCAATTTGTCGTCTGCAAACTGACAAAAACCAATATTCCCCAAAATTAGATCTACACATGTTTATCCTTAACACTATGTACTGTGGATTTCGTGATATATTACAGGCTATGCATTTATGGAAATATAGCTCAAATAGCAGGCCTCAAAGTTGAAATTTTTACAAAGTAGACATATGGCTACAAGTATTTTTTTTCCTGGTAGCCAGTGGTAAAATCAAGAAGTCAAGTCAATATTGTAGGTTGCAAAAAACATTTGAAATGATCTTTTATCAAACAACTATAATAATATGTACAAGTTATAGCACTAGTCTTGGAATTGTATATTAGTGGAAACTGTACTTGATATTGTGACTCGAACATTGATGCAATTTATTTTACTAGATTATATAGGGATATCGATCAGGTTTGCTTATCCAGTGAGCACTGTCAACTAAAATAAAGTACTCATTACATTAATATATGTATTGCGGTTAGTTGTCGACTTTAGGAGGAATTATCAGCAGACAAGTACAAATAGATACATATTAACCACTAAATCGGTAACCTGCTAAATTGCAACACATTGAAGGTGTAACATTGATTCATACTATGTATTATTCAAACTGCAATTGATATCGTAACATTGTGATATGCTGTTCACAATCCAACCTGCAACACCTGAAGGTGTAACATTGTGATATAATGTGTATTAGCCAACCTGCAACACCTGAAGGTGTAACATTGTGATATAATGTGTATTAGCCAACCTGCAACACCTGAAGGTGTAACATTGTGATATAATGTGTATTAGCCAACCTGCAACACCTGAAGGTGTAACATTGTGATATAATGTGTATTAGCCAACCTGCAACACCTGAAGGTGTAACACTGTGATATAATGTGTATTACCCAACCTGCAAGACCTGAAGGTGTAACATTGTGATATAATGTGTATTAGCCAACCTGCAACACCTGAAGGTGTAACATTGTGATATAATGTGTATTAGCCAACCTGCAACACCTGAAGGTGTAACATTGTGATATAATGTGTATTAGCCAACCTGCAACACCTGAAGGTGTAACATTGTGATATAATGTGTATTAGCCAACCTGCAACACCTGAAGATGTAACATTGTGATATAATGTGTATTAGCCAACCTGCAAAACATGAAGGTGTAACACTGTGATATGCTGTGTATTAGCCAACCTGCAACACCTGAAGATGTAACATTGTGATAATATACTGTTCACCATCCAACTTGCAACAACTGGAGGTGCAACATCGTATAACAGTACTACTACATAAATTAGATTTCGCTAACCAAGGTGAACACGGTGAAGCCAGCCAAGATTTGAAAGAAACATGAATAAACAATAAAATATACACGTAATAAAATCCAGTATTCTAAATTTATCACTTATTTGTATAACATATGATTGGGATACAGACTTGTTTCAAATATATGTTTGATACGACGTGCAGTTATCGAGTGCAAGGACCAGCAAACTATATACAGGTATGTCTTCCCGTTCAAACCCTTGTTCTGTGTAGTTTTAGGAGGCAATGCATTGTTTATATTGACAACCACATTATGAGGTCTGGTTTTACTGTCTCGGTCTACCTCTATCATACCTCGAAGACTTCCTTACGTAGTTGTATGTGGACCGGACACCGTGGTTTGTTAAACAGTAGGGGGTTCAATCTTCAACATCTCAAAACCGAACTTCTAACAATACTGTCGCGATTCCCGAAGACAAAGGAGGGGAGGTAACACTTGCATTCATGACGTCTCGATTTACAGTGCGTCCAGTATTTCCAGTTCGAGGCGGAAATGCAGTGGCGCTTTGCATTGGCTTGCATTGTTGGTGGTCGTTGCTGGATTCCTTTTGACTTTTTGTTATATAATAACGCGTTTTCAAAACCTAATGTATATGTTGTAGGCAGTAAAATTATCTGAGAGAGTATTTTGATATTTTGGACGCCTCCCTTTTTAAAATGCTGGACCCACCCTTGATGGGTGCAGGAGAAAATGGCCCTATGCAAAAAATAGCTCCTGACGATTTGGAGAAAATGGCCCCAAATTTTAGTGAAAATGGCCACAATGACAACTAAAATGAAATCTATAACAGAATCCTGTTAGTGCACAGGGATACGTAGCTTTTGAGCAGCAGTGACCACTGGAATATGGTATAAAGCTATAACATACAAAATGTTTTACTTTTACATTTAGAATGTCGCCACTTTGGATTTGTGTCCCGTTTGGCTATTTGGTGTGGCCATTTTAACTTCTTTGGTGGCCGTTTTGACCACTGTGTTTGCGGTCGTTTTGACTGTAACCCATTAATATTAACCCTCAACAAGTTAACCGTGTGACTGATGATACTTCTATGGTAATTCGCGGGGGAGGCAGAAGGGAGAAAGGTGTTCACGCCCCGATTTCTCGAAACAAACTTAAGTTAAAAAATTGACTTAAGTCTGAGTTTTTACTGAGCTTGATTCGAGAAATGCAGTTGAGTTAAAAACTCAGCTGAATTTCTTTTTCAAACTCAGTTCGAGATTTGAGTAAAAACTAAAGTTTGTTTGTTTCGAGAAATCGGGGCCAGGTCTGAGGGAGATGTGATGCCAGCTCATAGCCTAACCTAGAAGCATTGCAGAAGACTCATTCATGAGGATGGTCAGGGAGAATTGGGATCGACACAACAATATCCCAATATATGTATTAGTCACGTGAAATACAGTATCAAACAGTAACATATGACATACAGTGGCGTAACCTATCCATTATATGAGCGAACCCGGCCCAGCTTAGATTTAAGCTGTGTCTTTCATACCCCAAAAGAAAGAAGACTTTACCTTAAATAAGTTCATGCACACGGACCTAAATACTGAGGACCATGGTTTAGCGGCGTGGATATCTGATAGCTGGTAGTAGTAACGTCCCAAAGGATCACAAACAACTAGAGGGGTGTGAGGCCGATATAGTTCCTTCTGAGTGAGTGAGTGAGTGAGTGAGTGAGTATGGTTTTACGCCGCTTTTAGCAATATTCCAGCAATATCACGGCGGGGGACACCAGAAATGGGCTTCACACATTGTACCCATGTCGGGAATCGAACCCGGGTCTTTGGCGTGACGAACGAACGCTTTAACCACTAGGCTACCCGACCGCCCCTAGTTACTTCTGCATAGCATATAAATACATATGTGCGTACGTCAGCCTGAAATAATGATATATCAAGATACGCAAATGTAAAATAGTATATAATAAATATATACAAACTGTTACAATAAAATAAAACATACCACTTTCATTAATACATAACACTTACATTAGCTCCATCTAGTACTTCGTACGTATCAGGGCCCCGTTCCACAAAGCTATCTTAGCGCTAAGTCGGTCGTAACTCCCATTCTTTAACACTGACTTACGACAGTCGTAGCACTAAGACCGCTTTGTGGAACGGGTCCCTGGACAACACGTCAAGATACACGGATACCAAACATTTTAATACAATTATATTGTTATAAAGGTGAGATGAAATGGGGTTTAACGTCGCGTCCAAGATTATTGCACTTATATAGCGACGTGCATGCACGTGTATGTATGTGTGTGGCTGCTTGTACTAGTCCGGACTGATGCCGATTAATAGTGCTAGCCCACTGAGATACCATGCCGCAGTTTAAAATGAATATCCCACTCAGACACTGTATACTGACTCTGAGCCGACCAGTCCTTGTTTTAGCTGTATGTATGTAGCGTCGCCAGTGACACATTGACATAAGGAATAAATATATATGCGGAAAACTACAAATAAATATACAAGTGATACAATATAATAATAGCCACTCATATCAAGCATACAACGCTCATACACTACGTTGACCCAGATACATCAATAACTCATGTCAAACATACAGACATACATTCATATTTACTAGCCATTACTGTACAGATAGGTTATAACATACAATATTTATGGGTAATACATTTAGATTAGAGTTTAATACTCAAGTTATTCAAAATTGTGGAGATAATCAATAACAACTCGTGAGTTCATCTACATCTATAAATATATACATGGCACATTTTTAATCAACCAAAGCAATCAGATTGCACAACACAATTCACCCTAGATCTAATCACAACAACATGAAATCATCCATATATACAACATGCAATACAGTATCAACTAACTTGAGTGAGTGAGTGAGTTGGGTTTAACGCCGCTTTTAACAGTATTCCAGTTATATCACGGCGTGTCAGCTTAATGTGGGCGGAAAGCCCGAAGTGATGCAGGTCTCAGACGTTTACCACTTCGGTGAAACCCACGAGCACGGGTATGGTGCTGACAAACCTAGAAACATAATCGGGGCGAACCGGGATTCGAACCCACAATCATAGGTTTCTGGCGTGCCCAAGGGACTCAACTCTGCACAGCGAATCGCGGCGTCTTAGACGACTGGGCCACCCGTGCCCTCACAACTAACTTGAAGTATGAACAGGGACCATGACGGTATGTGGTCTCTGGTATGAATAACCTCCCTCTCACGTCCCTCTATATCCTGATGAGAAACGGGGCCCAGGAACTCGTCAATAGACATACATAATCGGTACCAGAGAAGTGTTCGCCCTTTAGAACATAAACTGGTATAAATTCTCACCATTGAAGTGGACATGGGGCCAGCTTGGCGGTGGTGTGTGCTGTGAGTAATAAACATACAGGTGACAATTAGTGGAGGTTAAACTGAGAGAGAGTTCACTTAATGTACAGAGCTATGGACTGAATGTTTTAAAGTATAAAATGCTAAAGTTTAAAATATAACTAATAGTCTAACTATAACAGTCTAACTAATAATATATTCGTATTGTAACTAACTAACTAACTAACTAACTAACTAACTAACTAACTAACTAACTAACTAACTAACTAACTAACTAACTAACTACAAGGCCAGCCAGCTTTACTAACTTACAACTAACTTAGGAACCAACCTTAATTAAATGTCATATACACATTCATAAATACTTCAGCCTGTTACACAGTAGCAATATTAAGTTATACGTGAGAAGAAGCCAATTTGGATTAAACAGACTACAAAGTATCACAACTCGCTGACTTGGCTGATGCATATCATTGTATCCCAATTGCGTAGATCCATGCTCATGACGTCAATCACTGGATTTTATGATCGAGAATCCATTATTTACAGACCGCCGTCATGCGGGATGGGGTGGGTGGGTAGGGATGTGTGGTGTGTGGGGGTTTGTGTGTGTGTGTGTGGTGTGTGTGTGTTCTTTTGGGCAATGAAGAAGAAATTTACTCTTTCCAAAACCAAATATGTATACAAACAGTAAAGAGAAAATGTCTTCTTCATTGTCCAGTATATATATGCACAATGTTTATAATAATGTTTAAGAACCGTCATTGCAGTTCTACATGCAGCATAATATACTGGCTCACAAAGATCTGTCTAAATACAACTACATTTACTATAACTGTTTTAGTGAGTATTGATATTGGTACTATGTGTTTTCATCATAAGAAAACATCAAACATGCCTCACAATACTGTTATCAATGTAAAATAAACCAGAAAATTAAATTGTCTCGTGTTTGTATCGGTCACACGGAGACGGGATAGTTTGAAATTTATCGACGATAGGAGACTGACAAAGTCTAGCGACGTCAATAAAATAAAGGGCAAGTAACTCTAATGTACACAAATTGTTTACAGCTACCACAAATAGGTATACGACACTACATGTCAGCAAACGCAACGTCGACAAGCAACACACCTCTAGGGACAGCTCAGCAAGAGTCCAGTAAGTTATCTAGGATTGACAAATCCAACAGATCGGAGCGTCAATGATTTAGCCTTGTCAGAACTTTAGTAATACGCTGTCTCGGACGAGGTGCTCGACTCAGACAACTGCAAGGGGTGAATCATAGAACGAATTAGATCTTGACGTCATTGTGTTTGGATCGACTGGCTGCGCAGCATTTTGTTTAGAATTTGTAATCTGTTAACTGTTTACGGAAAAGTTACTTGCCATAAATTCTGCTTTTGTTGTACGTTTAAATATGTAAAAAATATTCTCGAGGGTTCGAGAACCTCTCTTAAAAGTACAATAGAGCCTGTGCTTTCATTTTGCAGAGTACGTTTCAACTCGTTTGTTTAATATATTGATCGTTGCTGTATTTGTATTAGTACTATTAGGGCTGGGACGAGTCCAGATTTACTACCCGGGTACCCACCCCCCTATTACCCGACCCTACCCGGGTACCCGCTGTAGGTTTTCGATTGGGAAAAGTTTGACCGCAGCGCTGGTAAAATGTGTTTAGATACATGTATGAAATGATCTGGTGTGTACACTGAAGTTGACTGAAGTTTTATATTTATTAAAACATATAAAAGTCAGAAGGAATGGGAGTAGTAGTTAGGAAGAACTGCCAACATAAGTGACTTGTAGTTTAAACATAGAGTTTTAGATACTTTTTGTCATTAAACAATATATCACGTGACCACAGGTCTGGGTAGTCCTGTGGGTACCCGGGTCCTCCTCAGTACCCACCCGACCCGAGTACCCGAGTTAGCCCTAATTTGTATCTTTGTTTTCTCCCCCTTTATTTCATTTTTGGGTACAGGCACAATCTTTATTTCGGTATTGAAACATTCGAAAAGAGAAGTTGATGGACAGTTAAGTTAAACATAGACCATATACCGATGTACTGGTTACATGTTCATCATGTTAATATTGCAGTGTGAGCATTTGTCACTGGATAGGCTAGTTGTTGTATTTGTTTATATGAGTAAAATATATAAGTAATAGATATATAGTTATACATTTTGAGTTTGAAAGAAATAGTTTGTCTCTCTGTTCTTGCACATTTACACAGTCACCAACCACTGAACCACACCCATTGTTGGTATTTCAAGGACAAGAAAAGTGAACAAAATGAGTGTGATTTTGTTGCGAATATCAATTTTCCGAGATACATTGAGTATATTTCCGAGAGAGAAAAAATCATAATACTCGCAGAAAGTATTTAAATGCCCTAGTGAAAGTGGTGAAATCTCATGTTCCATATTTGGCTTCCAAAACAAACCTAGCTATTATATGGCCTAAAGTTAACGGCGTGGTGGTGACAACTGTCTTCATTGACTTGTATGTTTGCCACGTTTATCTGTCTTGTGATTCTTAGGGGCGGTGGGGTAGCCTAGTAGTTAAAGCATTTGCTTGTCACACTGAAGACCCAGGTTTGATTACCCATAAGGGTACAATTTGTGAAGCCCATTTTCCGGTGTCCACCACCATGATATTGCTGGAATATTGCTAAAAGCGGCATAAAACCATACTCACTCACTTTTAATTTATTATACATGTACTGTTCCTGCTCTTTCTGTTAATCCTACAAAAAGTACAACATTGCATACATTGTTGAATGTTAGAAATGACCTTTGATCATGACATTGTGAATAATTAACAGAGCTCCAGATAAGCTTTTGGTGTTGTGGGTATTTTACCCATGCATTTTAAAATCATTGGGTATCAGTAATTCAATCTGCGTATTCAAATTTCTGTTACCCACTAGTTTTTACAGATGTGGGTATTTAAGTTAAATATTTAAAAACACTATTCATCTAGTCCCTGCAAACTGGTGTAGTGTGGGTTCGAGAGCTTTATAGGACTCAAAAATACCACGATACTTCCACAAGAAAGTGTGATGGCAAATGATCATGATGTAACTGTCATCGAGGAGTTTGGCAAGGTTGACGGAATGCCCGTTTATAATTCAAAATAAGTTGCTGATTTGCTAATCGAATACGCAGGGTTACTTCACAATATTTTGATGATACACGCAAGTTTTATTTTTGTAGCGTATCTGTAATGTTCGTTGCGTATTTGATACATTTGGATTATATTTTACTGAGTATTTCTGCATTTCTGATGCGTATTTCACGCAGATACGCAGCTTATCTGGAGCTCTGATTAAAATAACAATTAACAATCAGTAACAAGCATTTTATTACTAAAATCCTGTTTGGGTAATAAAGACCAGGGCCCTGTTCCACAAAGCAATCTTAATGCTAAGATGATCATAACTCCCATACTTTAACATAGACTTACGACAGTCGTAGTGTTACGATCTCTTTGTGGAACGGGGCCCAGCTGCCCTAGGTCCTATATTTCTCTATTCGTATATTGATATTATTTCTGCTCTGTTTATATACGTTCGAGTAGCTGTCCATCTCTCAGAAATAGAGTTAGTTTGGCCTTCGCTATTGCATCTCTTGGCTTTAGGAGATCTACGACAGATAGCAGATTCTTGTTTTAACTGAGCCCGGGCTGGGGCGTGGTCTTGACATTCTAGCAACCCGTGAGCAATGGATTCAGCCTGATTGCAAGATGGACAAACCTTGTCATAGTGCTCTTTGTGACAGAGTCTGACAAGTGATGGCAATTTAAATTTTCCTTTCATTTGAGTAAGAGTTTGGCTTTTGTTGGATCTTGGGTTGAATTTTGTATAGCCATCTGCCGATCTTACTTGCGTCCCATTGGGCTTGCCATCTTTGGGCTATGGAGGCTTTGATTTTGCTTTTTATCTCTAGTTTACTAAAGGGAATAAGCTGTATCTCTGCTTTGTCTAGAGCTAGCTTCGCCAGTGATTTCTTTTTTTCATTTCCATGAATATCTATGAGAAGGGATCCAACACAGCTCCAGCTGTTGCCCCTGGTCTGATAGTTTTGTATATTCGTATAGAATATTGTTGACTGTGTTTGGCCTGGAGTTTGAGTTTCTGATGGCTTGAAGTGCACTTAGCGAGTCTGATAGGACGACTGTCTTTGCTTCCGGAAGTTCCGGTATGAGTTTGAGTGCACGATGAATTGCCTCCAATTCAGCCGTGAATACTGACTGACCATCAGGCAAGCAAACTGAATGTGCTTGGGGTTTGGAGCTGTGGATATGGATCCCGTAACCAGCACTGTTGTTGATAGGATTCTTAGATATGAATGATATGATATATGGATATGATATGGTACTGAATATATATGGTAGGTGGAGGATTAACAATATATAGAATGCTAAAAGAGCTCCCGTGTAATACCAATTTTATGAAACTCGTGAATAGTTGTGGTATCTGACGAGCGATACCACAACTATTCACGAGTTTCATAAAATTGGTTTTACACGGGAGTGAGTTTAGTATCTTATTTATTACTTGCAATTTATAACGTTTTTAGAATTATACTGTTGAGTGTGAATAGGCTGACATGATCCAATTGAGTTTAACACAATAATACTTCAAACAAGTCAAAACTTGAAACGTATGATTTTAATACCAAACAACAGCCCACCTTTAGAATTCAGGCATCCTTTCCACAAAGTTAACGTAGCGTTAAGGTTATCGCAACTCACATACTTTAACTTAGACCAACAACTGTCGTTGCGCTACAATACGATTGCCTTGTGGAACGGGGCCTTGCACCTTAAAGTTACCAATCCCATCACAATACCCGATGACGTAATTTGTGGAATTTTGTTGCAAGATCCTTCGCGAAACAATGCCATGTGACAACAGCCTAGCAACAAGGTTGCTGGGGTCATCGAGTGTGCATAAGCTTCTCTCAGTGATCTATCATCTCCACACGCAATGTCGTTGAATAAGCCAAGGGATGTTGAGAGCTTTCAATATTTGTTCTAGAAACGTGTACCGAGAGTACATAAGCACGCGTTTTGGTATTACACAATGTGTAATACAGCTGTATGTTTATTAAATGGGTGATCTCTTCATGGGCAAGTAATAAAACAACAATTGCATACAAGAGAGAGTTTGACATGAGTATGTTAAGTAGTGACAACAGAGGGAAAATACTGTAACAACATGATGGACAGAGAACACATGAGGTGGAAGCCAATAAAACAGCCCCTATCACATCAACTGGGGAAATGTCCAAATCCTCTCCAACAACCTCCATGACTTCACTAAAAGAAAACTAACAGAAGCAGTCCACATTCACCTCCACAAGCCATCAATCAACAGAGATCAAGGCTATTTCATACCATCCACCTACTATGGACTCATTGAGCAATAATCACACCACCTATGTATACTTATCCTGTTTAACTGGCTTCCTGTCTCATTGGCTTCCCCGTCACGTGTTCTCTGTCCATCATGAATATATTCTCGGTTCTTGGTTAGCCAATCAAATGGAACAGAATCACTTGCAATCTATTTATGCAGTGATACACAATCAGCTATGTTAAACATTGCAAACAGACAATACCCATTTCTGTCAGCTCTGACAAAATAAGTAACCATGGTAACTGCTTCTGTGTAATTATTCTTCCACATCTGTCATTTGTAGGTGTTGGGGAACCATTGTTTGCATTCAATTTCCCAAAATTGTCATCAATTCCTGCTAAACACTCCTGATCCATTATTTCAGTTAACTGCCATACTCACTGCTACTGAGACAGAAAACCCACCCACTCACCACTGACTGACAGGAAAACAATGGATGACTTGGAGGAGAACTTGAGAAGACTTCTGCAAGGAGAGTCCATTCCGATGTCGCACGTTGATGTCAGAGTTATAGATGCAGGTGAGATGCACATGTATGCGGAAATGTCTTCATAAATGTTGTCAACTTAATAAAGATCATTCATATCAATATCCTTGATGAAGCCCAAAAATAGAACTGCAATTTGGAATACAGAACTTTCATGATGATATTTATGTTATCAAAATCTTGTAAAGGACTAAAAGTTGTTTATGTGTTAGTTCTATTACTCTTAAACCTGCCCTCATCTATTCTCAGATGAATATACTGTGACTCCTATTTGTCATAAGTGAGGTGAAACCTGTCATTGTGCTGTGGTTGCTTTGAGGTCCAGGTTAGACTGGGCGTTGCAACCCTGTATAGTAAAACTAGATACAGTGATCCCTCGCTATAACGCTACCCTCGGGGTCCAAATAATTGATGAGCGTTATAGATAATCAGCGTTTTAACGAAGGTCGAGTCGAAGGTGGTAGATGACCAACAGTATACATGCTCTGCCTACCTGTAATTAAGTTGAAGTTACATCAAGGAAAGTCTGATGGCAGTCACAAGATAGATCAAATTGTCTCACACAAATATTTCACAGTTTTATTTTTTTTGTAACTTGTGAACTCGTAAACATGTACTCTTTTTATTTGTCACTAGCAGGGTTTACTATGAGTTATATGTCACTAGCAGGGTTTACTATGAGTTATATGTCACTAGAAGGGTGCACTATGAGTTATGTGTGTCACTAGCAGGGTGTACTATGAGTTATGTGTCACTAGCAGGGTGTACTATGAGTTATGTGTCACTAGCAGGGTTTAATATGAGTTATGTGTGTCACTAGCAGGGTTTACTATGAGTTATGTGTCACTAGAAGGGTGCACTATGAGTTATATGTCACTAGCAGGGTTTACTATGAGTTATGTGTCACTAGAAGGGTGCACTATGAGTTATGTGTGTCACTAGCAGGGTGTACTATGAGTTATGTGTCACTAGCAGGGTTTAATATGAGTTATGTGTGTCACTAGCAGGGTTTACTATGAGTTATGTGTCACTAGAAGGGTGCACTATGAGTTATATGTCACTAGCAGGGTTTACTATGAGTTATGTGTCACTAGAAGGGTGCACTATGAGTTATGTGTGTCACTAGCAGGGTGTACTATGAGTTATGTGTCACTAGCAAGGTGTACTATGAATTATGTGTCACTAGAAGGGAGCACTAAGAGTTATGTGTGTCACTAGCAGGGTGCACTATGAGTTATGTGTCACTAGAAGGGTGTACTATGAGTTATGTGTCACTAGCAAGGTGTACTATGAATTATGTGTCACTAGAAGGGAGCACTAAGAGTTATGTGTGTCACTAGCAGGGTGTACTATGAGTTATGTGTCACTAGAAGGGTGTACTATGAGTTATGTGTCACTAGCAAGGTGTACTATGAATTATGTGTCACTAGAAGGGAGCACTAAGAGTTATGTGTGTCACTAGCAGGGTGCACTGTGAGTTATGTGTGTCACTAGCAGAGTGTACTATGAGTTATATCACTAGCAGTGTGTACTGGAGTGTACAAGCTTACTTGACCTTCTGTCTCGTATCCTACAAACCCACGGGGGTAAAATCTCATGCAGTGTACAAGTGACACCCTCAAAACACATGTTTATATTTATTGTGTTTTTCAGAATCTTTTGTCCCACTGACAAAGCTGTCGATTGGCTACATTGTGTGTGGGGTTCTCATCAATGACAAGAATGAGGTGCTGATGATGCAGGAAGCAAAGCGGTCTTGTTACGGAGACTGGTACCTGCCAGCTGGGAGACTGGAGCCAGGAGAGAATCTCGTGGTAGGACTGTTTACATCCCTCATCTAGTCCCGGTGGCAATCTGGGTTAGAATATCTCCCTAGCATCTTATAAGGCGACCAAATCAGGGATTTACCTAGACTGGGCCCACTTGCACAAAGCAGTCTTAGTGCTAAGATGATGGTAACTTTCCTACTTTAACATAGGCTCACAAAAGTCGTAGGGCTAAAATCGATTTGTGCCAGTGGGCCCTGCTCAGAGGATGATATATATGTTCCAAGTCTGCAGCAAATGACAGTAAAAATTCCCAATTTGAATTAAAAAATTCAAATTTTCAAAAATTGAAAAATATGAACAGTAACAAAATCCAATTTTGAACAATATCTCTCATTTTTACCCCATTTTGCCTGCCAAGAGCACTAAGTGTGGAATCTTAGATAAATCCCTGAAAATGGGTCGGGTGCTCAGACTCAGTAACTTGGTTGATGACGTGTCATCTGACTCATCTTACCCCAATTCTGTGGATCGTTGTTCACAATATCAATCACTGGATTGTCTGATCCGGACTCGTTTATATATAAACGCCATCATATAGCTGGAATATTGCTGAGTGTGATGTAAAACAACAAACAAATAACATTTCTTTTTACCTGAAAATGTTGATGTTTAAGTGTAAGGTCATTTTAAGAAATTCTTGTAACTCATGTTTGTTTTTTTTCAAATATGAATGTGTGAATCTTTTGTGGTTGTTTGCAAATCTATAAAAGTAAACTTGATCTTAATGAGCCACATGACCTCTTTAGTAATAATTCTATGACTTGAACTTTGACGAGATGGGTCTAGAGACATGGTCTCTACATGTAGGTTCCGCCATGAATCTGACACAGTATGAATGACATCGTGTATGGAAAAGAAAAATGGAGCAAAATGGAAATTGACTTCTAAGTATGTTGGAAAAGTGGTTTCCTGACAATGCTTAAAAATATAAAATATTAATAAAAAAATATTAAAGCTGGATCAATTTTCGTGGGCTATAAAAAAGCATGGAATATATTTAAACAGGTATGAACAGTGAACCCTTGTAGGAATACTAGACAGCATAGGTGTTGTTGGTGCTCATGATATCAATCACTGGATCATTTACAGACCACTGTCATATAGCTGGAATATTGCTGTGTGCGGTGCTAAGAAACCAATTGAACAATTGACAGAGGTGGGTGTACATTTCACACAAGACAATATGGCAATAGGCTCAGTGCAGTAATCATGGTTAAAAATATGGTCATTGTTTTTTTATTCACAAAAGAGTTTTTTTATTTTTTATTTCCTCCAGCCATCGGATTCTTTGGAGATGAAAGTCTGTAAAACAAGTGTAAATTGGCCTGGCCTAATACTGAAAAATTTGCTTTGTATCATATTGTAGAACATGTAGAATGTGAAGTGTATAATGCTTACACAGCAGTGTTTTGCTTGGTGCTGGGTGATGGTTTAACAAAGTAGGAAGTAGCTCGTCCCAGAACAATGCAATAACTTGACCCACATTACACATGTGGCTCTGTTTATGCTTAAGGAAGTATGTTTTGTTGTCAGGTACCTTTGTAACTAATGTTATGGCCCAGTGTGCGAAATAGCTGCCCGCTAGCCCGTGGCTAGTAAAACTTTAGTTGGCTAAAGACTCTGAAATGTCCCAAGCCTGACAGGCTACTGAAACTGTAACGGTGATCTTTTTATGTAAACTTCTTTAATGGTTGATAAAATTGAATTATGTCCTCCCATTTCTATATATATATGATCAGCGAAAAATCAAATTGATATTCATAAGAAAGCGAGGTTGCAAGATCAGAGTAGTCCCCCTTCTAATATTTACTCATGATTTGCTGTTTGGGTTTACTCTATTGATACAATTGTAGAATCTAATTTCCTCGAAAAATAAACTGTAGCATATGTAAGTTAGTGAAATGTTTATTCTGGCTAGTAACTTTTACGGCCAGCTAGCCCACGTGGCAAGCGATGTTTTGACTATTTCACACACTGTTGTGGTCTGCTGGTACTATGCTTCGTCTCTGTATTACACAGGATGGAGTGAAGCGTGAGGTCAAAGAGGAGACTGGCCTCGAGTGTGAGCCGACAACACTGGTCAGTGTGGAGTGTAGCTCGGGTGTCTGGCATAGGTTCACCTTCACAGGCAGAGTCACAGGTCAATACACAGTTACCAGGGCCATGTCAGGGCAAAGCCAGGGCCCATGTTTAGCTCACTTGGTCAAAATGCCATGTGAGCTTATGTTGTAGCATGTCATCCGTCACCATTGTGTAAACATTTGACATTTTAGATGTCTTCTCCAACTACTTGAAAATTTTGTGGAGGCGATCCTGGTTACAAGGATGTTCAAGTTTCGTCCTATATGAAACTGAATCTTTATTTGCTCTGAATTTTAAATAGTATTTTTGTACACCGTAATATTAAAATATCTTCCACAATGCCCAAAAATCTGTAACTTGGTGTGAGTAACACTATCATGCAGAAGTTGGAAGTAATTTTTGGAAGGTATTGTTGCAAAAACAACCATACCTAGCTTCTTCTGTAGAACTCGAATGAAAAGAAAACACTTACATATTTTTGCTTAAAATTGAAAAGATGACTAATGAAAATGTTAAATGAAAGATATCACTGAAAAGAAAGGGCATTAATATGAAAAACCTCTTAATGATCAGATGATAATGTCATGGATATTGTCTTGGAACCACAATTGTATGTTGACTGACATAGCTGCCAGCATGGTCAAATGGTCATCTTTCACTTTATATCATGTTATATACTGCTCAAAAGAAGTGAAAGAACACCCGGTTCTTTCATGTTACTATACTTATTCTGTTATGGCATGACGGATTATCTAAAGTAATTTGAAAGAATCAGGAGTTCTTGAACTTCTTTTGACATGTGTGTGTTTTTGTCTTTTTTTGTCTGTCTGTCTGTCTGTCTTTTTATCTGTCTGTCTGTCTGTCTGCTCATCTTATGGATGTGGTGTGTGACTATTATCCACAGGTTTCATCTTCATCATGTTCTTTGGAAAGAAATTATGGCCTTCTATGACCCATGAATAACAATTCAAACCAGAATAAGAATTGGAAAAGGCATGCTTTCCATCAAACAGGTTATTTATCTTTCAAATATGTAACTATCAGGATCGGGAGATTCTGGGTTCAAATCCCGACTCACCCACTGCGATTCTGCACCAGTGCTTGTGGGTTGCAGCTGTGCAGAGTTGCACCCCTTGGACACGCCAGAAACCTATGATCATTGGTTCGATTCCCGGGCATCCAGATTATGTTTTTTGGTTTGTCAGCATGATCCCCATGCTCATGAAAGTGGTAAACATCTGACACCAGTATTACTTCAGGTTTCCCCCCAAAGTAAGCTAACTAGAATACTGTTCAAAGTAGTGTTAAACCCTACTCACTGACTTGTTTGTAGGATGAATCTACTACAGGAAACAAATGGCTACCTCCCATTTTGGCAGTGATGAAACTCAGTATGGAGGAAAACTGTGGAGGAAGACCCCAAAATGTTCCTCCTCTTCAACCCTCACTTTCAAGTCGAATAAAACTCAAAGTACACACATACACTTCATAGTTTTGAATTCTGTAGGACATTCTCTGTTCTGAACATCATCTGCTGTCATATTACTGAACATGACCTCTGAAAATTAGGTACCATATTGTGATGTGGAGAACTGGTTTCTCATTACTTTCAGCTGTACTGTTGTAAATGCAGTGATTTTGTTGTCCTATTCTTGATCGGCTGCACTGCTGTGAATGAGCTGTTCTGTCCCAGAACTTCTGTTTGCTGTTGTTGACCTAGCCTGTGCTATGCTTGTCTGTTATTGAGCTGAAGATGCTGTAATGTTAATGAGCTGCTGTTCTGTTGATGAGCTGCTGTTCTGTTGATGAGCTGCTGTTCTGTTAATGTGCTGCCGTTCTGTGAATGAGCTGCTGTTGTATTAATCGGCTGATGAGCTGCTGTTATATTAAAGGGACAGTACGTTGACTGCTGTGAAGTATTGTTTGTAAACAATAACTGATAACCCCTGAGTTTCTGCTCGCCTTATTCAGCGAGAGAAGTTTCTGCTCCAGTGACCACACTGCGGCTGTATGCTTTTGCGGGGACTTTTTTCTCTTGTTTGTAAATACTTATTCTTAAATAAGAACAGGCAGGATCAATGCAAGCCTTTCGGTGCCCTTTACATATTGATTTGCATAATTGTACAGATGTACTGCTACAACTGTGACAGTGAGGGGCATGACAATATAGCTTTACACATCAAAGTAAGGGTATTGTCAGCTCTCCATAGGGCTTTGATGACAGCATGTGGAGGAAGAGTATGCAAATGAAAAAAGTTTTTCACATTTTAGGATATTTTCACAATGAATGTTAAATCTTTCATGAAAGACACATGAATAGATTATGTAAGATGTGACATGTGACCGGTACTTGGCTGGCCGCAAGGAACTTTGGGTAGGAGAGTGATTGGCTTCATACGACCGAGGCATATTTATCTATATTTTTTAATTATTAAATGTTTGTTTATCTGCTGATGAGCTGCTGATCTGTTAATTGTGATGAGCTGCTGTTCTGTTAATCTGCTGATGAGCTGATGTTCTGTTAATTGTGATGAGCTGCTGTTCTGTTAATCTGCTGATGAGCTGCTGTTCTATTAATCGTGATGAGCTGCTGTTCTGTTAATCTGCTGATGAGCTGCTGTTCTGTTAATCTGCTGATGAACTGCTGTTCTGTTAATTGTGATGAGCTGCTGTTCTGTTAATCTGCTGATGAGCTGCTGTTCTGTTAATCTGCTGATGAGCTGCTGATCTGTTAATTGTGATGAGCTCCTGTTCTGTTAATCTGCTGATGAGCTGCTGTTCTGTTAATCTGCTGATGAACTGCTGTTCTGTTAATCGTGATGAGCTGCTGTTCTGTTAATCTTCTGATGAACTGCTGTTGTGTTTATCTGCTGATGAACTGTTGTTCTGTTAATCTGCTGATGAACTGCTGTTCTGTTAATCTGCTGATAAACTGCTGTTCTGTTAACCTGCTGATGAACTGCTGTTCTGTTAATCGTGATGAACTGCTGTTGTGTTTATCTGCTGCTGAGCTGCTGGTGTGTTTATCTGCAGCTGAGCTGCTGTTGTGTTTATCTGCTGATGAGCTGTTGTTAATGTTCCGTTGTTCCGTTCAGGAGGCAATCTGAAGTCAACCAAGGAGAAGGATTCAGAATCCTTACAAGGTCGCTGGATGAGCATGGACACCATCAAGAGCTCGGAGACGCAGCTGAGGTAGGCCAAGATAGGCAGTAGACCAAGATAGATGGTAGGCCAAGATAGGTGGTAGGCCAATATAGGCAGTAGGCCAAGATAGGCAGTAGGCAAGGATAGGCAGTAGGCCAAGATAGGCAGTAGGGTAAGATAGGCGGTAGGCCAGGATAGGTGGTATGCCAAGATAGGTAGTAGGCCAAGATAGGTGGTAGGCCAAGATAGGTAGTAGGCCAAGATAGGCAGTAGGCCAGGGTAGGTGGTAGGCTAGGATAGGTGGTAGGCCAGGATAGGTGGTTGGCCAAGATAGGCGGTAGGCCAAGATAGGCAGTAGGCCAAGATAGGCAGTAGGCCAAGATAGGCGGTAGGCCAAGATAGGCGGTAGGCCAAGGTAGGTGGTAGGCCAAGATAGGCAGTAGGCCAGGATAGGCGGTAGGCCGAGATAGGTAGTAGACCAAGATAGGCAGTAGGCCAGGATAGGTGGTAGGCTAGGCTAGGTGGTTGGACAAGATAGGTGGTAGGTCAAGGTAGGTGGTAGGCCAAGGTAGGTGGTAGGCCAAGATAGGCGGTAGGCCAAGATAGGCGGTAGGCCAAGATAGGAGGTAGGCCAAGATAGGCGGTAGGCCAAGATAGGTGGTAGGCCAAGATAGGCGGTAGGCCGAGATAGGTGGTATGCCAATATAGGTAGTAGGCCAAGATAGGCAGTGGGCCAATATAGGCAGTAGGCCAGGAAAGGTGGTAGGCCAATATGGGGGGTAGGCCAGGATAGGCAGTAGGCCAAGATAGGTGGTAGGCCAATATAGGCAATAAACCAAGATAGGTGGTAGGCCAAGATAGGTAGTAAGCAATGATAGGTGGTAGGCCAAGATAGGCAGTAGACCAAGATAGGTGGTAGGCCAAGATAGGCAGTAGGCGATGATAGGCAGTAGGCCAAGATAGGTGGTAGCACCCAGATGTACTATATGTCTCTTGTATTTAGAATGGAAGCTGATGAAACCTTGCATGAAAAGAGCTGAGTCAAGGCATCTTTGTTATACCTTTTGTCAGGAGCATGTTTAAGGAAAGATTGAACAGTTTATTATAGCCTCTGATATCCAATGATAAAATGTATGTCACGAACAGTTTACTTAGTGTTTATGCTTTAATGATAATCTCTCTGTTTTGAAAGAGAAAGTCATTGATTGATGGAGGAATCTAATGTATATTTATGGAACTTTCAGATCTTTTGACATTCTAAAGCTGATCAAGTGTACCCAGAAGTACTACGCAGCGGTTGAAGCAGCTCGTCACCCGGCCATGCTACCTGCCCTACGTGACCACTGCATCCTGGTTCTCAGACTCGTGATTGTCTTCAAGTTGGATGACCGGTACTGTCAGCTAGCTTGCTTTCAAGAAATATTTAACCTCTACTAGGTCCCTGCCTTAGTGGTTTAAGGAACACCAGTATTATGACCTGCACACAAGGGTGTGAGCATCTGTGTTAGGACCTGCACACCAGGGTGTGAGCACCTGTATAGGACCTGCACACCGGGGTGTGACCACTGTATAGGACCTGCACACTGGGGTGTGACCACTGTATAGGACTTGCACACTGGGGTGTGAGCATCTGTGTTAGGACCTGCACACCAGGGTGTGAGCACTGTATAGGACCTGCACACCGGGGTGTGACCACTGTATAGGACCTGCACACTGGGGTGTGACCACTGTATAGGACCTGCACACCGGGGTGTGACCACTGTATAGGACCTGCACACTGGGGTGTGACCACTGTATAGGACCTGCACACCAGGGTGTGACCACTGTATAGGACCTGCACACTGGGATGTGACCACTGTATAGGACCTGCACACTATGGTCTGACCACTGTATAGGACCTGCACACCGGGGTGTGACCACTGTATAGGACCTGCACACTGGGGTCTGACCACTGTATAGGACCTGCACACTGGGGTGTGACCACTGTATAGGACCTGCACACTTGGGTGTGACCACTGTATAGGACCTGCACACTGGGGTGTGACCACTGTATAGGACCTGCACACCAGGGTTTGAGCACCTGTATAGGACCTGCACACCGGGGTGTGACCACTGTATAGGACCTGCACACTGGGGTGTGACCACTGTATAAGACCTGCACACTGGGGTGTGACCACTGTATAGGACCTGCACACTGGGATGTGACCACTGTATAGGACCTGCACACTGGGGTGTGAGCACCTGTATTGGGACCTGCACACTGGGGTGTGAGCACCTGTATTGGGACCTGTACACCGGGATGTGAGCACCTGTATAAGGACCTGCACACCGGGGTATGAGCACCTGTATAGGACCTGCACACTAGAGTGTGAACACTGTATAGGACCTGCACGCAGGGGTGTGAGCCCCTGTATTAGGACCTGTACACCGGGGTATGAGCACCTGTATAGGACCTGCACACTAGGGTGTGAACACTGTATAGGACCTGCACACTGGGGTGTGACCACTGTATAGGACCTGCACACTGGGGTGTGACCACTGTATAGGACCTGCACACCAGGGTGTGAGCACCTGTATAGGACCTGCACACCGGGGTGTGACCACTGTATAGGACCTGCACACTGGGGTGTGACCACTGTATAGGACCTGCACACTGGGGTGTGAACACTGTATAGGACCTGCACACTGGGATGTGACCACTGTATAGGACCTGCACACTGGGGTGTGAGCACCTGTATTGGGACCTGCACACTGGGGTGTGAGCACCTGTATAAGGACCTGCACACCGGGGTATGAGCACCTGTATAAGGACCTGCACACTAGGGTGTGAACACTGTATAGGACCTGCACGCAGGGGTGTGAGCCCCTGTATTAGGACCTGTACACCGGGGTATGAGCACCTGTATAGGACCTGCACACTAGGGTGTGAACACTGTATAGGACCTGCACACTGGGGTGTGAACACTGTATAGGACCTGCACACCGGGGTGTGAACACTGTATAGGACCTGCACACTAGGGTATGAACACTGTATAGGACCTGCACACTGGGGTGTGAACACTGTATAGGACCTGCACACTAGGGTGTGACCACTGTATAGGACCTGCACACTGGGGTGTGACCACTGTATAGGACCTGCACACCGGGGTGTGAACACTGTATAGGACCTGCACACTGGGGTGTGACCACTGTATAGGACCTGCACACTGGGGTGTGACCACTGTATAGGACCTGCACACTAGGGTGTGACCACTGTATAGGACCTGCACACTGGGGATTGAACACTGTATAGGACCTGTACACTGGGGTGTGACCACTGTAGAGGACCTGAACACTGGGGTGTGAACACTGTATAGGACCTGCACACTGGGGTATGAGCACGGTATAGGACCTGCACACTAGGGTGTGACCACTGTATAGGACCTGCACACTGGGGTGTGACCACTGTATAGGACCTGCACACTGGGGTGTGACCACTGTATAGGACCTGCACACTGGGGTGTGACCACTGTATAGGACCTGCACACTGGGGTGTGACCACTGTAAAGGGCCTGCACACTGGGGTGTGACCACTGTAGAGGACCTGCTCACCGGGGTTTGAACACTATATTGGACCTGCACACCTTTGTGGATACTTACATATGCATTGTAAAGGTTGTTTTTTTTTCAGAAAAGAACAACTTTTGATCAACACCAAAAATGGTGCCCACTTTCCAAGTGGGATGATCGCCCCCCGGGATCGGGCAGTATCTGCGTGTTGCAAGAGAGTTGTGAAGGTAAGCAGTCAGTTGAATGGTTTTGCATTGTCTAGCACAATGAGTATATGTGAAAACATTGCATCATCAATGTTTCCCAGTGTGTCACTTCACTTGTACAAGAAGGACATAGGCCCTTTTACACAAAATGATGTTAGCACTTCTAAGATCATACTCCCATAAGAGCATAAGGGCAAGTAAAGTGAAATTGCTCAACGCGTCAAACACCATGAACACGTTTTTACCTTAGCAAGAGAAATTTATTTTGGAGGCCGATTTCGCTTGTGGTTAATGGTTGTCTGTTTTCCTCTATTTCCATTTTCCAAAATTCAAAACTTTTATCAGATTTGAGTTTATGTTGAAGTATCAAGTCAGTCCCCATCAGTTGATAAGTGTCTCCTTTTGTTTCTGACTTGCTTTAAGGGTGGGGGGGTAGTCAAGTGGTTAAATTGTTTGTTCGTCACACTGAAGACCCGGGTTTGATTCCCCACACCAGTACAGTGTGTGAAGCCCATTTCTGGATATTAATATTTCTGGAATATTGGTAACAGCAGAGTAAAAGAAAATATTCACACACTGACTTGCTTTTCAGCCTCAGTGAAAATTAATTTCGTTACGGAAATATGTTGTGATATAAGAGAGAAAGGTTATGGATGTCAACTTCTTTATTATGAGGAACATGTTTTGGACATGTTGGAGTATATGCTTAATCCTTCATTAGGTGAAGGACTAAACATATACTCACAGCTCCAATAAGCTTTTGGTGTTGTGGGTATTTTACCCATGCATTTTAAAATCATTGGGTATCAGTAATTCTATCTGGGTATTGAAATTTCTGTTACCCACTAGTTTTTACACATGTGGGTATTTAAGTTAAATATTTAAAAACGCTTTTCATCTAGTCCCTGCAAACTGGTGTCATGTGGGTTCGAGAGCTTTATAGGACTCAAAAATACCACAATACTTCCATAAGAAAGTGTGATGGCAAATGATGACGTAACTGTCATCGTGGAGTTTGGCAAGGTTGACGGAATGCCCGTATTTCAAAATATGTTGCTGATTTGCTAATCGAATACGCAGGGTTACTTCACAATATTTTGATGATACACACAAGTTTTATTTTTGTAGCGTATCTGTAATGTTAGTTGCGTATTTGATACGCTTGGATTTTATTTTACTGCATATTTCTGCATATCTGATACGTATTTTACGCAGATACGCAGCTTATCTGGAGCTCTGTATACTCATTCACCTTATTAAGGAGTAACCATTACTCCAAAACATGTATCTTCATAATAAAGAAGTTGACATACTTAAATTCTCTCTCTTATGTACCGTATTCGACGTAATAAGCGCTCCGCTCTAATAAGCGCCCATGGCGATATTTTCCAATATATTGGCTAGCGAACAATCCAAATTGGCACCCTTCCGATTGATCACTGTACACAAGACTTTTCTTTTCGAGTACAATACGCATTCGTGTGTTATATGCACCCTTTATTATGGGCAATTAAATTCTGGAAAAATATATTTGTCGTACATAAACATTTCAGGCTCTCAGCATAAACCACGAAATTTATCTTTTAACTCTGTTTTTTTTCACCAAATTAATTTTCTAATAAGAGCCCCCTGTTTCTAATTTTGAGAACGCCCTGGGTGCTTATTACGTTGAATACGGTATATCACTTTTAAATGACATTCAAAGACATGTTATGATATATGTTTTACTTTTTCAGAGTGCCTTTGGCAAGGCACAGGAAGTACCAAAGGTCTGTGGTTTGTTGTCTGTGGAGCATTGTGGGATACCCAAAGGTGAACATGACGGTGTGTGTTACACAATGGTGTATATGTATGAAGGCCTGGGGAGTGACCAGACGCCCCAGATAAAGAACCCAAGCTATGAGTGGAGGAGTCTGCATGATGACAGTTTACACACGGAGCTCCTCACTCGGATTCAGCAGGAGCTACTTGTTCCTTTAATTGACTTGCACTGAACCTTCTATTTGTCATTGCCAAACGTTAACATGCATTGTGCGGGGGATGTTCTACAGTGTTTTAGAGTGCTGTCTGTGGGGTGCGTTAGGACTGTGTGTGACTCATCTAAGGTCTGAATGAGAGGATGGGATCTGATGATGTGTACATGACATTGACGATGATGGAGAGAGCAAACCAAGACCAATAGTTGCCAGCTCTTCCATCCTCGATTATCCAGGGTATTACAGCTCCATACTGTTAGGATTAATACCCTTGAGCCTATCACCATTATTGCTTTGTTTCGGAAGCGATGTCATCACTCACTCATCATTCCTGTCACTCATAAGCTTCAAATCCACAACTAAAAAGAATGATCCTTTTGAACTAGAGTTCGGCATAACACTCTCACATGAGTGAGAACTTGGTAAAGAAAATGAGTTTTTGAATCATGAAACTTATTTATTATGAATTTTTTGCTGGTAAAAATGCTTTACTGAGTCTTACATTTGGTGTAAATGTCAATGCTTACAAATGATCCCAGTTGTATTTGAAATAGAAAGCTGGGTGAGTCAAGGACTGGTGTATTGCCACTTGTGTCAATCATAAAAAGCATTCTAATTTGATTGGATGGCTATTTTTAGTATCATGTCAACTCAAAATGAGTCTATGGTGGCATGTGGTTCCTGAGTATTTGTCATGATACAGTGCAGATATAATACCCTGGATGAGAGAGGATGGACCTACTATGCCATGTGGAATGATTTCACCCAAGTGAAAGAAACTTAACCTGCGGAGATGGTCTCCCCCATCAATCCCACATCTTAATTATTGTTATACAGTATTTGACAGAATGGGTGCTGCTTCCCTGGTAACTGCCTCCATTATCAGTGCTTGAGATGTAACGATTGATCAGCCTAGTAACATTGCAAGTGTCCATCAATGACAAGTTAAGATATCAGCAGTTACCAACGGTAACCTCACTACAATATAGGGAGTATTAATAAGTGCAGAGTCCATATACGGATATTTTCTACGTGTATTATTAGGAACAATGGAGCAGTGCATGATGCCGTTTTTCTTCGTAGATATTGTAAGCTAAATAAACCTTTAACATATTTACAATAAATGATTGCTGTTCTTTACAGAATCAAGGAAAGTAACATAACTAGCCTTGGATCAAAGATATGATGGAAATAAAGTCTGTAAACTCTCAGAGGGCACGGATGGCCCATTCGTCTAAGGTGCCGCGATTCGCTGTGCAGAGTTGCATCCCTTGGGCACGCCAGAAACCTATGATTGTGGGTTCGAATCCTGGTTTGCCCCGATTATGTTTCTAGGTTTGTCAGCACTATATCCGTGCTCGTGGGTTTCACCGAAGTGGTAAATGTCTGAGACCTGCATCACTTCGGGCTTTCCTCTCACATTAAGCTAACACGCCGTGATATAACTGGAATACTGTTAAAACGGGCGTTAAACCAAACTCACTCACTCACTCACTATAAACCTCTTGTGTTAGCCTTCAAATCTTGCAGATCTTGCACAGCGACGGAAAATTTTTTTTGGCACATCAGTGATCAGATCTTAATTAGCCAAAAAGCTCCACCCTTGGTGTATGGTCTCCGATAAGCGTAATATAATGAAAAATACAAGGAATATTGTTAATCGCTTGCTTTTCCATTTGTTTTTATGCAAAATATACCTTACTTGAAGAGACTTGTGGGCATCCTTTCAGGAAACCTCCATACATTTGTCTGGCAAAAATCAGGGCACTACAATCTTCTAAATCTGGAACTTGGTTAGACTATTGTCATTGTGTGGCAAGGTTGTTGAACACTAGAAGTACTTATCAAAATATTACATGACTGTACATATGTTTCAATAGTTACGGAATTGTGTTGCAAGAGTGGAAACAGACTCCTTTCTGAATTGCTTCCATGGTTATCAGATTTTTGGAACCCTGTTCCGACAGGTCTTGTTTTTGATAAATATCAGTTGCTTCATGATTCAGAACACTTGAGTTTGTTTGATACCATATTCACCATAATAAGCACCCTTTTTATTAAAACCATGCACAATTTAATTTTGTTTTCAATGTTTCTATAATATTGTTTGATACTCCTACACTGGTGTGTTTTCTGTACAATCTGTAAAATACACAAAATACAGACTGCCATGTAAATTTAGAGATTAGGGGTTATTTATGAAGATTACTTACAGACTAATGTAAAAGTTGGTCAGGGTCACTTAATGGTATGGGGTGCTTAGTATGGCCAATATGGTAATATGTTTTGAGAAAGTTTTCTGTATTGAGTTTGTGTAGAAAAACCATGATCAGAATGATACCGGTAATATTTTTTCACATTGTTGGTACCAAATAATAATTCAGAGTCCTCTTCAGGCTTGATCAACAGCCTGGACCTGTAAATTTGTTGTTTGTGGTACACCTAATTTAGTAAGTTCAGTAAAGTACGGTTATAACGAACTCAAATTTTAGTTCGTTGTAAGCATATATACAGCATAACTACAGCAAATAGTCGGGACCAAAAAAGTAAGTTCGTTATATCCATCAGTTCGTTGTAAGCGTGTTCGTTATAACCGTAGATTACTGTATATGATCTTTGCATTTTGTCAGCTTTTTTTTTTATTTTGAAATTTTTTTAAAACTTTTTCTATTTCCTGGAACAAGGGAGTGTTAAGTTCAATGCTTGTTGTCACCGAAGAAAGTGACACAATATTTGTTTTTGTTATTTCCTTGTCCTGTTTTAAAATACGACATACGTAGGGAGACATGTGACAATGTATTTATTATTTGTTATGTAAAAGTTCATAAGAGGAAATACAATTTCAAATTGTTGTCAATGTCTAATACAGTTTTGGACTTTACTGATCATGCTGATTATAACAGTGTCATGAACACCCAAGATTGTTAGTAGACAATGTGTTTTATTTCTGTCAACCTTTTAAGGTCTATCTTGTGCTTGCACAATCATCAGGTGAATTGCAACATAGCAGAACAATGGCCAAAGAGTTCAATATGGTGTACGATCATTTGTATTTCATGCAGTTCACAGGTATGAAGAAATAATTTTCATTGTAAAATGGAAGTCGTAATCTGGTAAAAAAAGATGTTTCGTGGGTTCCACCCCACTAGGCCTTCAGGGGGGCATGGGTGGCCCAGTCGTCAAAGGCACCGCGATTTGCTGTGCAGAGTTGCGTCCCTTGGGCACGCCAGAAACCTATGATTGTGGGTTCAGATCCCAGTTCGCCCCGATTATGTTTCTAGGTTTGTCCGCACCATACCTGTGCTCGTGGGTTTCACTGAAGTGGTAAACGTCTAAGACCTGTGTCACTTCGGGCTTTCCTCTCACATTAAGCTGACACACCGCGATATAACTGAAATACTGTTCAAAGCGGCGTTAAACCCAACTCACTCACTCACTCACTCACTAGGCCTTCAGGAACTTATTAGTAGTCCAGTCGTCTAAGGCGCCTCAATTCGCTGTGCAGAGTTGTGTCCCTTGGGCACGTCAGAAACCTATGATTGTGGGTTTGAATCCAGGTTCGCCCAAATTATGTTTCTAGGTTTGTCAGCACCGTGCTCGTGCTCATGGATTTCCCCGATGTGGTAAACGTCTGAGACCTGCATCACTTCGAGCTTTCCTCGCACATTAAGCTGACACGCCGTGATATAACTGGAATAATGTTTAAGGCGGTGTTAAACCCCACCCACCCACTCACCCACTCACTCACTCACTCACTCACTCACTCACTCAAACAACAGGGGCCTAGTGGGATGGGGGCAAATGGAAATGATGCTGTGTAATGTGGTATGAAGCATGGTCACTTTGGTTGCATATGAATACTCTCTTTGTAGATGTACAATTTTGACAGTACCCCAGCTGTGATATTTGATATGTTGACATGACTGTTGTATTCATTGTGTATTGAGTGTGATTACTATTTATGTGAACAACTTGGTTTTTATGGAGTTCTCTGTGCATTCTGTTAAGTTGTAGATGAAACAAATGACATCATCCTTTGGCACCTGTACAAATGGAGTGGCGTCATGGGTGTCTCATGGGAAGTCTTGAAGAATCAGTTCATTTGAAATCCCTGGCAAAGAACACTCAGAAACGCCAGCATCTGGAAATGTTATTTTTGTTTTCTAACTGAAACATTGTCATCATGGCAACAATACAAAAATGTAGTTTTGATTTCTCAGTGATTGCTTGTCTCAGAAGCAAAGTGGAATATGAGATTATTGGTTATTAGAGGTGAAACAATACATCAGTGCACTTTGAGTTTTCATGTGTAGCAGTAGCGAGCACTAATATCTGATTTTAATAAGACTGGCTTAATGTAAACAAAAATATTTTTGAACATTTTTATAAGGCAATAAAACAAACATGGTGAGTGACAGCGAAATCCTGAAAAATGCTGCACTAAAACATACAGTGCACAGCACAATATTTAGACTATGTAATGCATTTTTTCATGTCAATTCTCACTCACTCCTTAACTTTGACATCATGTAGCCTGTGAAGCAACATCTTCCCCAAGCAAGGGAGTTAACTGACTATAAAAATCAAGTTTCCACCCTTGCCGAACTAGGCTGGTATTAGGGAGTTACATTTTGGCTGGACTAACGAGTCTATGCATAGTCCTATCAAAATCGCGCAACAAAATCGAAATCCGGTTTGTAAACTGTTGTGCCGATTGTGGTCGATTGCAGCATTTGCAAAGCATGTGCAGTGCCAACTCGTTGTCAACAGATATTTTCCAAACCATTTCATGTTCTTAATCAAGGTGCCCGCGTGATTTGATGCACTTCGCGATGTAAGACCCTTTTTATCACAACATAGATCTTGATTATTGATCAGATCGTCTTGACTGGGCGCCACCATTTTGTTTGAAACAAATGCAAGTGATGGAATCTGATTGGTCCATAAGAGAGGCTTAGAAGGGACATAACTTGTAATAACCACTGATGGCGCTACGATTGAGCCCAGGAATTCCAGCCAAGTTCGGCAAGGGTGGAAACTGGACTTTTAAAGTCAGTTAACTCTCTTGCCTAGGGAAGATGGTGAAGCAATGGCTTTTTGCACTTCTTTTCTTTAAGGGCAAGGGATAACAGCTAATGAAGTACACTCGTACTGGCAATGTTAAGGGCATGCTTATAAAAAAATAAATAAAAAAAACGTTGGGCGTTTCAAATACAAATAATGATACCCGTCCATTTTTACCATGGTATACTCTGTATTACTAACAAGTGGGACATGTTATCTGTTTATTAAAATCCATTTATGTTATATTTACATACTTTTCTTAAAAATCATCAATGTTTCTGGGGTATATTACATGTATTGCAGTAGAGTATGGCACAGGATTTGTATCAGCTCATATTCAGGTATTTCACTCAAAAGAAGTTAAGGAACACCCACAATTGGGGGGCTGTGTGTTGCAATACCCACAGCAATAAAAGATTAACTACAGTCATATGTAACAAATTGTGTGTACTTTGACTTTTGTTTAGTAGGAGATATTAGTTTGTATGGCGATAAAATCCTTATTTCTGTTGATTCAAGCACCATTGTTTTTTTTAATGTTTTTTTTAAATGTTTTTTTTAATGTTTTTTTTTTATTTGAACAACATATATGTATATATAGGAACTCAACATGTTTCCAGTCTGGCACCATTTCACGTGTTTCAAATACAAACACATCTTTATTGTCAGACAGAATATACATCCACAAATATGTTTGTGCAATACTTGTTTATGCCATCAGTTTGCAATATATCCGTATTACTGAGCCCTTGAATGAATGTAGTCATAACTCACCTGTTAATCATGTTGCAAGCAGTTGACCAATCAGTGTGTCCGAGGTGGGATGTATATACCCTGAGCTATGACTGTCAAAACTGTCCTTTGAATTGTAGTGGTTTGCCTATACCCTGCTTGGCATTTCGGAAAGGGTCGATTATGTTGATGATTAAGTTATACATATTCATTGCATACTTCTGCTGGGCTTGTATCCAAGATTCACGCTAATTAAAGTTATGATTATGGGTTTGAATCCCAGATTTGACCCAATTTCTTGGTTTGTCAGCACCATACCTGACTCGTGAATTTTACCAAAGTGTCTAAGACATGCGGCCGGTTGGGAGGCTTGTGGTTAAAGAGTTTGCCCATAACCCCCAAAGACCCGGGTTTGATTCCCCACATGGGTACAATGTGTGAAGCCAATTTCTGGTGTCCCCCCGTGATATTGCAGGAATATTGCTAAAAGTGGCATAAACCAAACTCACTCACTCTAAGACATGCATATAAGTTAAGTACTCTTTAAGATGATGTTAAACCATACTCACTCACTCTGAGACTCGCATATCACTGCAGGACTGTTCAAGAGGATGTTAAACCATACTCACTCACTCCAAGACATGCATATAACTGAAGTCCTCTTTAAGATGATGTTAAACCATATTCACTCACTCACTCCACAAATATAAGTTGAGGCCATCTGATTCTTTCATATTTTTGTTTCGTTTCTTGTTTAACGCCACACTCAGCAATATTCCACACTAAGACTTGTATGTATATAACTGATGTATTGTTTAAGAGGATGTTAAACCATACTCACTCACTTACTCACTCACTCCAAGACATGCATATAACTGAATTACTGTTTAAGAGGATGTTAAACCATACTCACTCACTCACTCACTCCAAGACATGCATATAACTGAAGTCCTCTTTAAGAGGATGTTAAACCATACTCACTCACTCACTCACTCACTCCCAAGACATGCATATAACTGAAGTCCTCTTTAAGATGATGTTAAACAATATTCACTCCAAGACATACATATTACTGCAGGACTGTTCGAGAGGATGTTAAACCATACTCACTCACTCCAAGACATGCATATAAGTGGAGTACTCTTTAAGATGATGTTAAACCATACACACTCACTCTGAGACATGCATATCACTGCAGGACTGTTCAAGAGGATGTTAAACCATACTCACTCACTCACTCACTCTAAGACATGTATGTATATAACTGATGTATTGTTTAAGATGATGTTAAACCATACTCACTCACTCACTCCAAGACATGCATATAACTGAATTACTGTTTAAGAGGATGTTAAACCATACTCACTCACTCACTCCAAGACATGCATATAACTGAATTACTGTTTAAGAGGATGTTAAACCATACTCACTCACTCACTCCAAGACATGCATATAACTGAAGTCCTCTTTAAGATGATGTTAAACCATACTCACTCACTCACTCTGGAACATGCATATCACTGCAGGACTGTTTAAGATGATGTTAAATCATATTCACTCACTCACTCTAAGACATGTTATAAAATATAAGTTGAGGCCATCTGATTCTTTCATATTTTGGTTTTGTTTCATGTTTAACGCCACACTCAGCAATATTCCAGCTATATGACGGCGGTCTGTAAATAATCGAGTCTTGACCAGACAATCCAGTGATTGACATCATGAGCATCGATCCACGCAATTGGGATATGATGACATGCTTCAACCAAGTCAGCGAGCCTGACCACCTCATCCCGTTAGTCACCTCTTATGAGAAGCATAGTCGCCTTTTACAGCAAGTATGGGTTGCTGAAGACCTGTTTTACCCCGGATCTTCACGGGTCTCTTTCATATTACTATAGTTTATAATAATCTGTCATAGCATGACAGATGAACTATTGTACTAGGAAAGAATCAGGTGGTCCTTAACTTTTTTGAGTAGTATAGAACACATGATAGGTATCCATTATACAAAGATACCTGTGATCAAGTTGCTATTAATTGATCATCACAAATTGAAACTTTTATTTGTTAGTCTCAATTTCCTTTTTGTCAAAATGTTTCAAATATGATTTAAAAAAAAGTTATGAATAAAACAAACCAGGATCATAAAAATATTGTAGTTGCATGTTTTTGTCAGTTGTGTATGGGCAAACAAACAATGTGTTCTTTGTACCAGCTAGTGATCAGTCAGTAATCTGTATACATGTTTGTTTACATAAAATGCTTAATGGTACAAATTGAACTGAGTAAAACTAATTCATTAACAATAACCCCTGAAGCATCAACAATAACCTGTGTATGATATTAATAGTGAATGATGTGCTGGATGCATTGGATAGAATAAAACATTTCGACCTGAATTTGAGTACAGTGTTTAACAGTGTTCAGACAACCCACAGTTTCTGAGTCTGGGTTAAGCAGATTCTTGTGTTGCCAATGAGCGAGGGGTACATTGACGGCTTATTCTCGCTTGTCTATATACTGATGAACAGAACTGACTCTGATTAATGTAATCAATAATCGTTGTTATCCACATGTCGCGTTAATCCCTTGTAACAACAACCACATCTTCAAAGGCATGACAAGGGGCACGGGTAGCCCAGTCGTCTTATTCGCTGTGCAGAATTGGGTATGCCGGAATCCTATGATTATAGGTTCGAATCCCGGTCCCCGATTATGTTTCTAGGTTTGTCAGCACGATACCAAACTGGTTTGGGTTTCACCAAACTGGTAAACGTCTGAGACCTGCATAACTTCTGCCTTTCCACAATAAATTGACAGGCCGTGATATAACTTGAATATTGTTAAAAGCAGTGTTGATCTAACTCACTCCCGAGTCAAGGGAGTTACCTCACTATAAAAGTCCAGTTTCCTCCATTGTCCGTCTTGGCTGGAATTATGGAGTTGCTTGCTGGACTAACGAGTCTATACATAGTCCAATCAAAATCGCTTAACAAAATCTTCATCCAGCGACAACATGGCGACTACTGAGCAGATTTTGGTTAGTTGATTGATTTGCAGAACATATGTACCGTCAACTGGGCGTCAACAGATATTTACCCAAGCTTTTCATGTTTGACATCAAGATATTGATTTGATGCACTTTGTGAGGTAAGACTCGTTTGATTACAATAAAGATCATGATTATTGATCAGATCTTCTTAACAGTGCCGCCATTTTGCACCAGGCAAATGATAGGTGGAATCTGATTGGTCAATAGGACTGACAGAAGGGACATAACTTGTAATAACCACTGGTAAACCTACGATGGAGCTCAGACATTCCAGCCTAGTTTTGCAAGGATGGGAACTGGACTTTTACAGCCAGTTAACTCCCTTGCCTCGGAAAGATGGACGCACACCTACCACCTACGACATCCCACCTGTACCTGTAGGAAGACACCATATCCCAGTGGGGAATCCGGGTTAGAATAGGTCTCCAGCACCCTATGCTTGTGAGTCAACTGCCACGTGGGCATTCCAGGTTAGAATAGGTCCCCAGCACCCGATGCTTGTGAGCAACTGCCTCGTGGGGATTCCAGGTTAGAATAGGTCCCTAGCACCCGATGCTTGTGAGCAACTGCCACGTGGGGATTCCAGGTTAGAATAGGTCCCCAGCACCCAATGCTTGTGAGTCAACTGGAGAATAGGTCCCCAGCATCCAATGCTTGTAAGTCAACTGCCACGTGGGGAATCCAGGTTAGACTAGGTCCCCAGCACCCAATGCTTGTGAGCAACTGCCACGTGGGGATTCCAGGTTAGAATAGGTCCCCAGCACCCAATGCTTGTGAGTCAACTGGAGAATAGGTCCCCAGCATCCAATGCTTGTAAGTCAACTGCCACGTGGGGAATCCAGGTTAGACTAGGTCCCCAGCACCAACGCTTGTACTTCAACTGCCACGTGGGGATTCCGGGTTAGAATAGGTCCCCAACACCCAATGCTTGTGAGTCAACTGCCATGTGGGGAATACGTGTTAAAATAGGTCCCAAGTGCCCAATGCTTGTAAGTCAACAGCCACGTGGGGAATCCGGGTTAGAATAGGTCCCCAGCACCCAATGCTTGTGAGTCAACTGCCACGTGGTGATTCCAGGTTAGAATAGGTCCCCAACACCAATGCTTGTAAGTCAACAGCCACTTTGGGAATCCGGGTTAGAATAGGTCCCAAGTGCCAAATGCCTGTAAGTCAACAGCCACGTGGGGAATCCAGGTTAGAATAGGTCCCCACAGCGTATGCATATAAAAAGTGACTGAAAGGATTTGTTGGTTAGGCTCGGTGACCTGGTTGATTGCGTGTCACTGTACCCAACGGTTTGGATTGTTACTCACAATATCAGTCACTTGATTGTCGGGTCCAAACTCGAATATATACAGACCAGGTCATCTAGCTGGGATATTGTAGAATGCGGGTGTTAAACAAACAAAATAAAACTAAACATACTTTTGGGAGCTGATATAAATGTTGATGTTGGACAAAAAACAATCTTAATTCTTCAAGTTTGGGGCTAAACAAGTGGACGTTGGTCATCATTTTAATTACTGGTTTGTCTGGTCCAGATTCTATAATCATAATGTCCAGGCAACGGTCATATCGCTGATCATAGGCTAAACCACAAAAAAACATATTCGAGGTGAACCTGAGTTCAAAACAAAACTATAAAAAAGGTGACTGATCACATATATTTAAATAATTAATAATTGCGTTGATATTGACCGTGTTGTTTTACATGTTGATCAAACTACACTACAAACTGTTCCAGACAGACCAATTTTTAAAAGTCTCACCATACATTACATTTCCCTTTCCATACCTATAGTACTGATCTCATGACCTCATAAACATTCGGTTAGAAGTGGTCTTCGGCAAATAAGAGGCCACTAACGGGATCAGGTGGTCAGGATCCGTGCCTTGGGTGATGAATGTCATGGTATATCACAATTGCTTAAGTCGATGCTCATGTCAATCACCGGACTGTCTGGTCCATTTACAGATCCCTGTCATATAGTTGGATTACTGTCTGAAACAAGAAGCTAACAAACATCTCTCAAGGGAAAGATTATTGTTTTAATAACAAGAACATGTATCATAATGTGTATGAATAACTTAAACTTGAGACAGTTAAAATGTGAAATTTTCAGTATGTTTAAATTTCAATTTTGAAAAATCTGGATTGGTTCATGTTGAGCCAATTTAAAAAAATCACTTCATTTTTTAATGAAACAGAGATTAGTTTCGTTTATTATGCAGGTAATAGTAAGTGAGTGAAAAAAAAAAGTAGCATCGGGAATATAATAATGATAAATACATTTAGATTGAATAAAAAGCTGTCAGCGATGGACAGTAGAATGACTAGAGTACCACAGTTTCGATTTTAAAACTAGTTGAAAACATTTAAAAGAATAAATTATGACTCAACAATACAACATAAAAATTGTCTATGGATCACCACCAACCAAAGTTAAGCCATCTTACTATGGACCTTGGGGACTTGGATACTTCTGCTACCTGCACGGTTCCCCAGCAGAACTTACACCGTCCCTTCAGCTGCTGGTGATGGTACGCAATTTAGCCATCAGTTAAAATAAACTGGCTTATCGTCCTCCTCTGTGACCAGCGAACACAGGTGGCCCAGTTGTGTACGGCCCGCAATTCGCTGTGATCCTGGGTTCTAACCATACTGAGAGTAAGAATTATTCGCCCAAGTTCACTGGCCAGGAGGGCTTGTAAACTAAAGATGTTTTATGTTATCCTAAATGTATTTTGTCTGTTTTGAGACCATTACGCTAAACATTGGCGAAACTGTTTGGCACTATACATTTGCCTGACGTTTGTGGTGGTTCTTAGACTTTCACGCGCATCGCTAATAATGCGTGTGCATGTATATCACAATCAAAGACCCAGTTTACTTTGCGTGGGTAAGGGAGTTCGGCGTTAAATAGCGCCTTAACTGACTTAATGATTCGCTGGAATAAATAAAGTCAATAAATGCGGCGTATAACTATACTCAATCAAACAATCCCCCCCATCCGTGCTCGGGGGTTTCACCAACGTGGTTACATGCTTCACTTTAGGCATTGCTCCAACATCAAGCTAACAGGTCATAACCATCTTCCCCGAGGCATTGTACCCATGTCGGGAATCGGCGTGACGAGCGATCGCTTTAACCACTAGGCTACCTGACCGCCCTTCGGGAAGGTGTGACATAAGTAATAAATACCGACTACGAGGTTTTGAGTGAGAAAGTAAGCCCTGTGCGAATGGCAATAAACACCAGAAAGAATAAGAAGGTGTCTGTCTACCTAATAGTGAAACAATGCAGTCTATCGCCGAATGAATTCGATGAAAGCGTGCGCGAGAAAGACCACGTGCAGCATGGGCACAATTGAAGTCATGACATGTTAGATTGAACACCCTTTCATCACCTGCCCCGGTGGCTCAGTGGGAAAAGAGTGGGTTACAAAACCAAACACCATATGTAAGGTTGCAGGTTCGATTCACGTAATGTCATTTTCATGTGAAACAACTTGCGACGTTTAACCAATCAACCTGTCAAAAGGACAGTTTATGAAATTCAAAGGTAAAACCTTGGTCTTACAATTCAATTAAAGCTGGAGCATTTCGTTCCGAACGCCCGGGGTTTCCTGGTCAATGAATACATTTGCATTTTAAGAACCTATGCTCACACAGTCGTGTTACGCTCACAAGGCTTATCTCCACTACTTCCATGAAGAGTTTCAGTCAGGGAAACTGATACAAGCTTAAAGTGTTGATTTCTAGATCATCCTGCTCTCGGTTCACAATAGAAATGTTTATCTTCCTGGTCCGACGCCATTTTGAGGTACGTGGTCGATTTGATATGTTGTCTGTTGTTCAGCGCCGCACTCAGCAATATTCCAGCTATATGTCGGCGTTCTGTAAATAATAGAGTCTGGACCAGAAAATCCAGTGATTGATATCATGAGCATCTCGATCTATGCAGTTTGGATGTAACGAGTCAGCCATGCCACGTCGAAGGCTTTGCTGAAGTCCAGAAATGCTGTGGCTAGGAATTGTCTATTTAATTGAGCTCTTTAAAATTTAAAAAAAAAATTGATTTGATCAGGTCTGATGTAGATAGCAGTTTCAAGGTGATGCATGAGCCTTTATGTTTTTATGGCTTCCATAGCTTTGCACATGTTTGAAGTGGGTGAGATCGGTCGATAAAAGTTTTTGGTAGGGCTACGTCTTTCCCTTGCTTTAGTAAGGAACCCGTGAAGAACAGGTCATCAGCAACCCATGCTTATCACAAGAGGAGACCAACGGGATCGGGTGGTCAGGCTCGCTGACTTGGTTGAGGCATGTCATCGTATCCCATTTGAGTGGATCGATGCTAATGTCAATCACTGGATTATCTGGTCCAGACTCGATAATTTACAGACCGCGCTCATATAGCTGGAATATTGCTGAGTGCGGCGTTAAACAACAAACAAACAAACACTGCAATCTCTGCTCAGATCCCAGCACATTCCGACCACTACAGGATACATAGACTGACATTTTGTCACAGAAATAATGGTCTGTTATTTAAAAATGTTTATCTACAAAATAAAAAACATAAATACAAATGGAGCCCTGATCAATGCTTAAGTTCAGGAGCTGAGCTGGGGAAATATAGATTTGCCAAATCATTCTAGACTCGGGTTCCTTTTTTAATTTATTCCCCAGGTTCTGGTAGAAAGTGGGGGAGAAAGTTTGGTTTTACGACGCTTTTAGCAATAACACGGCGGGAGTCACCAGAAATGGGCTTCAGAATTGTACCCATGTCGGGATTCGAACCCGAGTCTTTGACGCGACGAGCGAACGTTTTAACCACTAGGCTACCCGACCGGCCCTTGGAGACAGACTACATGATATATACATATAGTAAATGCGGAAAACGCAGCATGTCATATGGAAGAAGTGGGTCGAGGCGAGGGGGCAGTATTACATATATTTCATCTGTGCAGTAGCTGTTCCAAGCCGGAGCGCAGTTGTGGGAAACCCCAGTTCGCGGTTCGCTATCTTTCAATCATTTACCCGGTAGCGATCGTCATCTCATGTCTATGTTGTCACATTTCACTTTGCAACCTAGCAACGAATTACAGTTTTGAATAAAACCCCGTCATATTGACGTCATTGTCGAGACAAGTTTAGTGCCAACGTCATCCATTGACGCAATAGGGGCTCATGTTTGATCCCAGACAGGCGTTAAATATGTCCCAATAAACGTTATCACATGTAAAAGAAGGTGCTTACTGGATAATATATCACTTTAATTCAGTGTTAAGTTTTTCAAGGGCAGCTATGCATAATGCACTTAAAATATATAATACCAACATTTGAAACACATGCGTAGTTTAATACAATAATTCACCAATCTTTGAACTCTTAACATTTTTTTTCAAACATGATTAGCAAATCCGATTCTTTTTTACACATATATAGTGATTTAAAACAATGCATATTCTAAAACGTATTCTAATTTATTTATCACATTCGGAATTCAAGATTCTACATTTTATGAACAACAAAAATAATGTTTTAATAACAATATAATCTTCTTGTATATTACATATATTCGCTTCCATATCTTCAACATTACAGAAGACCCGTGGGGATCTGGGTTAGAAAGCAACCCATGCTTGTCATAAGAGGCGACTATGCTTGAAAGAGGCGACCGGGTGGTCACGCTCGCTGACTTGAATGATGCATGTCATCGTATCCTAATTACGTGGATTATCTGGTCCAGATTCGATTTCGTTTAGACCGCTGTCATATAGCTGGAATATTGCTGAGTGCGGCGTTAAACAAAAAAAACCCAACCCAAACAAACAACATATTATAACCAAACAAAAACCAAAAAACACATGGCGAAAAAAAACCAACCGTAAATATACTTAGTATGGTTTTAAACAAGCATACCAGACTGATACATAGTTTTTTGCCAAGATAATTCTTCATCTGCGGAAACGAGTTCATGCTGATTTTTTGCGTGTCCCGTAAATGCTTCAATAAACGCCCGGTATTTATTTTATTCGGAAGGTCCCGAGCCCCGGTGTTTATTCAAGTTCGGCGTGTAATTCTTTTCAGGAGGGATTTTTACACCCAAGCCCTGTGTTTTCGTACCTGAATCTGATATGATATGCGATGCTCCCTAGAGACATTAATTGTTAGGAAAAGAGAGCATGTTTGTAGACTAAAATACGACCCGATGTTTATTCAAAGATTTACGGTATGTTTGAGATTCGACCCACTCCACATTCATGAATATGCGAATACGGGTTTAACCGAACATATCAAACAAACAGTTGCATGATAAGGAAGAATAAGATGTATGAATTTACAGCTTATTTATAACATTTTATCCATACATCTGATCTCTACTTTGCGCCCAAACTTCAAACTGCCACTCAAATATTTGGCAGGAAAGACGGATATTTATCATTTCCCTCAATGTTATCACCAGAAGTAAAATGGCGTTATACACTGTGTGGTATGAGGGCGTGAAGACGTGATACACAGATATTACACTGGGACATACACTTGCTCAGCAAGGCTCAGCAAGGCTGTGATGGTTCAAGGCCATTGAACTGACTGATAGCATTTAGCGTTTGATTGGGGTCACATTCCTCGTTTTCCCTTGACCCTTCGACATTACCGTGTAACTCTTTCAGCGCCAGGTCTAGCTGTCTTAGAAATGTGTTATTTAAACTAGTCAAGAGGACTAGTGTAAACCATATTTCACTAGTTCTCAGTTTGATGCTAGTCCAGCTCGAATGAAGCAAAACTGTTTACTTTTTTTGTCGGTTTTATTCATTTCTAATTTGTAGCAAAATTGAGGCATTGACAACTAGTTCAGAGATATAGCCACCAAATGTTAGTCGATGAGGACTACCATCTTGGATTTTTACTTGTCCTCAGCAATGTTTAGTAGTCTCGGGCTATCGGACCAGCGTGGATTTCGAATTGCTGTATGGTTTGTTTTAACGCGATTTGAGTGAGTGAGTGAGTTGGATTTAACGCCTCTATGAACAGTATTCCAGTTATATCGCGTCGGGACAGTTTAATGTGGGAGGAAAGCCAGAAGTGATGCAGGTCTCAGATGCTTACCACTTCGATGAAAAACCTGATAAACCTAGAAACATAATCGGGCCTAACCGGGATTCGAACCCACAATCATAGGTTTAACGTGATTCTTTTTGTGGGAGTCATTCGAGTGGGAGACGTATCCAAATACGCTGCTCCCCCCCTCCCCCCCCCCCCCCCCCCCCCCCCCCCCACCCCCACCCCCTCTTAGAGCAAGACCGATGGATGATGGTGCCGTATCCAGAATGGAGCATGCAGACCATTGCAGTGAACTGCTTCACTTGGAGTAATGGTTAACGGTTGTTTTGTGAATAAAATGAGAGTGACAAAACTTTTTATTATCTTATTTTATTATTAAAAGAAGAAAGATATCTTATTTATGTGTCATATGGTGGTGATGTGAAATATGATATGGATTACTGTGTTGTTTTAAAACCCTTACTGTGTTTTCATTAGTATTACACATGGGAGCTTAAACGCATTGTGCACTTAATCGCGAGAGCGACATACAAGTTGAGTCAAACTGAGCTATTTTCACCCCCAATGTCGCTCTGGCGGGCATAAACCGAGAATGCATATGGGATATAGGGGGTTAATTAAACCGCGCGTGGAGGGAATACGCCGAACTCAGTGACTCATGAATGGCGAGGTTATTACCGATGTATGTTGAATTAACGAGCTATCACATGACTTTAGTCATGCGTAGCGTATACAGCTTCAGCGTCTGTGATCATAAGTGAGCGTCGCAGTGTGTTGACTGGTCTGTGTTGACGGGTCTGTGTTGACAAAACAGCTCGACATAGTGTGTATTAGATAGTGCTATTTACGTTTGACCTGGCCAGTCATACCCTCTTTGGAAACTCTGCATACACACCTGTTAGACGGGTCCGCTGAATTCACCGATGGACTCTGTTGTACTACATATACAGGTAAAGTGAACCAGTGTGTGTGTGTGTGTGTGTGTGTGTGTGTGTGTGTGTGTGTGTGTGTGTGTGTGTGTGTGTGTGTGACGTGAGTTATGGTAGTGTGGTGTCCTCCCATCAGTCAGACAAACTTATAACAACAAACTATATAGCTGATCTGAATCACTGGACTAAACCGGTAGTGTGCTGGACTGTTTGACTGGACTGTTGTGTTTGACTGGACTGTTGTTTGACGCCGCACTCAGCAATATTCCAGCTATGTGACGGTACATCACTTGCTTGATAACGGTGTTCGTATCTACAACGAAACGTTGCATTCATTGCAATAAAGAAGAACTGTCTTCCTTGTATATGACGGTGGTCTGTGAACAATCTGGACCAGACAATCCAGTGATTGATATTATGAGCATTCCACACAAACATACGATGACATGCAACCATCCATAACCGGCCACCCTGTCCATTTTGTCGCCTTTAACACCGAGCATAGGTCCACACGGGGGTGTGTTTGGACAAGCCAGTTTATTGTTCCATTCCGTTGTTGTTTTAAGTGTTTAAGAGGTCGCCTTCATAAAATTATGTTTTTTATATTGATGTGATTTCTATTTTTGTATATTGATATGATTTCATTTTTATCTTTGTCTGCTCTGTTTATATACGTTCGAATAGCTTCCCATCTCTCAGAAACAGAGTTAGTTTGGCCTTCGCTATTGCATTTCTTGGCTTTAGGGGATCTACGACAGATAGCAGATCTAACTGCAATTCTTGTTTGAACCGAGCCCTGGCTGGGGCATGGTTCTATGCCCCGCGGGTTCCCGTTTTTATGAAGCGAGAGACGATGTGGAGAAGCCAAGATGTTGAGGCGTTAACATGGGCACGATGTGTGAAGCCCACTGTTTATGTCGCAGGCGGTAGGTGGAATAATGCTGAAAGCGCAAAATATATCGCTCCAGATGAGAAGTGACTCAGTGACATCTATCCTCAGATATACGAAAATAGGTCCTTCAGTAGGAACAGATTTTCATTGAATGAGCAGAAACTAAACAAACATTAAACCATGATAAAATTACTTCGTATCGCGTGTTATTATAGTGTATGGCTTCGACTATTTCACTGTATAAACGTAGTACATTCAGTCGAACCTCGTTGTGTCGAACTCGTTGGCAGGTGGAAAAAAAGTTCGAGTTATCCGGGGTTCGAAACAAGAGGGGAATTTTATTCTCAGTTTGAATACCTGAAACTCCCAAATGAGTTCGAGACAACTGGGAATTCGACACATCCAAGTTCGACACTTCGACTGTATGTTCCCCGTGTCATCCTTTATGGTAAAGTAATGGTGATATTTTACCAGTACAATAGTGCACGTGATAGTTGTGTTAGTGTATCGTGGTAGTGGTGATGGCCAAATCGTGGTAGTGTTGTAGTTGTGCCAGACTGTCGTCACGGTAGCGTCCCTGCCTTCACTGTGACAATATCCACCCGGATGTGTCGATAATCTGACAATAGGACAGTCATCCCGGGTGACAACACTGTTACATTGTCACTGACCTACTTTCTCTCCACAAGACACGTGTCTACGCTGAAGATGACACAGCAAAGATATATGGTACAGGTCACGATAAATATAGACACTCGGTTATTTCCTCATTTAGTTACGTTTTTGAGAGTGTGACACTTACAAACTGCTTGTTTAGCCTTCCCCTTTGTTTAATATAGAAGAAGAAGAAGAAAATTGTTTTATTAGAGTGTCACATGCTGCAGTACAAAATATATGGACATATAAACATTTCATTAAAAAACAGCACCCGGCCAGTTGGCCTACGAGACACTAATTACATAATGGTACATTTAAGATATAAAAAAAAATAATTTTTTTTTTGTAACTTTGTATATTACCACACCCACACCCACATCCAAACCCACACCCGCACCCACACCCATACACCCACATACACATCCGCATTAAAATCCCGCTCAAAGCATACAAACAGGTAAGCATACAGACAGGTAAGCATACAGGACGCTCACAGCAATCTCATGCAGAACATTCACAGCAGTCTCATACAAAACACTCACAGCAATCTCATACAGAACACTCACAGCAATCTCATTCAGAACACTCACAGCAATCTCATACAGAACACTCACAACAATCTCATACAGAACCCTCGCAGCAATCTCATACAAAACACTCACGGCAAGCTCATACATGTCATACATCTATACACATATGCGTCCATATACACACAGCTTAATTCATCAATCGTGTATACTAGCCTACATGTATAACCAGCATACATACTAACATACCAACCTACATACATACCTATATCCATCAAACATAAATCAATCCGTATTATACATACACAGGTCCATCCATACCTATGTCCGTTCAATCACACCTCAATCCAAATATACTAACACACATGCAACCATACATCCATACATATCTATATCCATTCAAACACACCTCAATCCAAATATACTAACACACATACAACCATACATCCATACCTATATCCATCCATACACATATCGATCCATATATACATACAACCATACCTATATCCATCCACTCACACCTCAGTCCATATATACATACACACACACAACCATACAGGAGTCGTACTGAATACAATATGAACATACATTAAATACAACAGATAATATAGATGAGAGGCACTGTATACTAACGTACATAAACACACCCGCCTACACACCTACGTGCATATATTAGACAATGCATAACATTATGGATGGGATAAAAAGTAATTAAAATAAAAGCTAACAGTTTATATAAAGTTTACGGCGCCTGTACATTCTGAAGTGCGTCTTCTTATTTGGATTCGTGTCAGCTAGCTTTGTTCTATTATATTGCCGTTCTTATAATCTCCATGGTTACGCAACCCTTCTTTAAGAAAACTTAATTCAACAGGTGGGTTCCCCATTGTCGTATCTGTTTAATACCCCTACAATATCTTCCTAATCTGCACCCGTTAAATGAGAATTGTAGTATGTTTGTGTACGTGTTTACTTTGTGTAACTGTATAAAGTTTTGTGTACTGCTTGTGTATGGACGACGTCGAGAAACTCCTTCATTGTTGTGCGGGTGGTGTTGAACAGGTATTCACTTATTGTGTATTTGTTGTTTTATTGTCAGTATGATGTGTATAAAACCTCCCTGGACAAGATGCCGATTTTGACCTTCACCCCCCTCAGGAGAAAATTCTCTGAAAATGAACTCCGTGACCCATGAATGCGACGTTTTTATCGATGAACATAAAACATTTATAGAACTTGCGAGCTATCACATGACTTTAGTCATGCGTGAACACAGACGCCTTCAGCAGCTTCTGAAACTTACATTGTCTGTGATCATAAAAAGAGCGTCCCAGTGTGTTGACTGGTCCGACTTGACAAAGCAGCCATGTCGTCATGGTGTATATACTGAGTGAGTGACTGAGTGAGTATGGTTTTACGCCGCTTTTAGCAATATTCCAGCAATACACGGCGGGGGACACCAGAAACGGGCTTCACACATTGTACCCACGTCGGGAATCGAACCCGGGTCTTCGGCGTGACGAGCGAACGCTTTAACCACTAGGCTACCCGACCGCCCCTGGTGTATATACTGAGATGGGTCAGCGTACGTGAAATAGCTGTGTTGTTTACGTTAGACCTGGGCGACCCCCTGCAGACCCTATATTAGTCGGTCCGCTGAATTTACCGATGGACTCATTTCCACTACATACAGTATTTCCTCTATTAGACGCCCGGGCTTCTATTTATTTCGGACAAGCCTTTGACCCGGCGTCAATTAGAGGCCCGTTCTATTTTTACCCTCATTTCACTATGACCACGAATGTCCCGAATCGTCACGAAATGGAAATATTTCAATTGATCGACCCCGCGTCTATTAGAGGCCCGGCTTCGATTTTTTGCACTGAACAATTGACCCGGCTTCTATAAGGGACTGGGCGCCTAACAGAGGAAATACGGTACACAGGTAAGGTGTGCGTGCGCGTGTGAGCATGTGGTCAGTCGTTCGGTCGGTCAGTCAGCTGTAGCTACATGGTATATGTTAGTATGGTGCCCCCCCCCCCCCCCCCCCCCCCCCCACACACACACCCACACCCAATGTCACATCAATCAGACAAGCTTATAACAACAAACTATATAGCTGTTCTAAATCATTGGAGTAAAGCTGTAGTTTGCTTTCTCACCTGGACTGTAGTTTGACGACGCACTCAGCTATATTGCGGTACATAACTTGCTTGATAGTTAGTATCTACACCGAAACGTTGCATTCATTGTAAGAAAGAAGCTGTACATGTATATACATATAACTATCTTCAATGTTTATGACGGTGGTCTGTGAACAATCTGGACCTGCCCATCCAGTGATTGATTATTTCCTTATTTAGTTACGTTTTTGAGAGTGTGACTCTTACAACTGCTTGTTTAGCGTTCCCCTTTGTTTAATATATTCTGAAGTGCGTCTTCTTATTTGGGTTCCTGTCAGCTTTGTTCTATTATATTGCCGTTCTTATAATCCCCATGGTTACGCAACCCTTCTTTAAGAAAACTTAATTCAACAGGTGGGTTCCCCATTGTCGTATCTGTTTAATACCCCTACAGTATCTTCCTAATCTGCACCCGTTAAATGAGAATTGTAGTATGTTTGTGTACGTGTTTACTTTGTGTAACTGTATAAAGTGTCCAACTTCACGCAGTTTTGTATTCGGACTGCTTGTGTATGGACGACGTCGAGAAACTCCCTCTATGTTGTGCGGGCGGTGTTGAACAGGTATTCACTGTTTGGTGTGTATAAAACCTCCCGGGACAAGATGTAGAGTTTGTCCTTCACTCTCCACAAGAGAATTCTCTGGAGAAGGCAGGGTACCATTTTATAGCCCATCGAAGTGCTGAGCGTCTAACGGAGCATACACTTAATTTGTGAAGGGTGTTGGATTTTTTTAGAACGATCTTTTGTTTTCCCCTACAATATCCAACATGCTATTTATTTACTGAGCACTACTTGTAAGCCAGGATAGGTTGAATTGTGACCTGACAATTCACCATGTATGAGGTCTGCCCGCTGGCGCGTACCATTGTGAAGAAAGGGGTAGCGAGTGGTCCGCGACAAGTAGTGCGATGTGCTAACAACGAGTCCAGTTGCCCCCACCCCCTAGCGATGTACTTGGTGATGTACTTGAGATATTGTTCAAAGTGGCGTTGTATCAAACAAACTCACTCACCCATTTATTCATGTACATTTTACCTGTGGGGTCACGGGTCGCCCAGTCGTCGAAGGCGCCGCGATTCGCTGTGTGCAGGCACGCCAGAAACCTACGATTGTGGATTCGAATCCAGGTTCGCCCCGAAGGTTTGTCTAGGTTTGTCAGCACCATACCCGCACTCGTGGGTCTCACCGAAGTGGTAAACGTCTGAGATCTGCATCACTCAGGGCTTTCCTCCCAAATTGATCTGACACGCCGTGATACTGTTGAAAGCGGCGTCAAACCCAATTCACTCACACATTACATGTTTTGCTAACTATGTGATATCTTTCAGACTGTGAAAACATAAGGCAATCCATGAATGGTCCACAACGCTGTCTCCTCCAACAACTACATCATGTGGTGAACGTTGATGATGACGATGGAGTTGCCCTCGGCAGACTGGGAGCTGAATATCCTCATGTTGAGGATAGGCCGTGAGCTGGACGACGATGACTTCCAGTCCATGAAGTTCCTTTGTTCAGGTAGATATCAGTTGGATTTATGGTTAGTATGGTTTTACGCCGCTTTTAGCAATATTCCAGCAATATCACGGCGGGGGACACCAGAAATGGGCTTCACACATTGTACCCATGTCGGGAATCGAACCCGGGTCTTCGGCGTGACGAGCGAACGCTTTAACCACTTGGCTACCCGACCGCAGGATCACAAACATCTGGCAACCCTGGCCATGCGCCGGGGTCCGATAGTCAAGACAAGACCCTGCTTCACGGCTCTCGCTATCCTTACATAATAAGTAAATGACGATAAATGAAGATCCGGGGTCGAATAGGTCTGCAGCTTGTCATAAGAGGCGACTAACGGGATCGGGTGGTCAGGCTTGCTGACTTGGTTGATGCATGTCATCGTATCCCAACGGTGTGGATCGATGCTCATGATATCAAACACTGGGTCCAGACTCGATTATCTACAGACCGCCGTCATATAGCAGGAATATTGCTGAGTGCGGCGTTAAACAACAAACATATATAAGTATTAGCACACATGAAGTTAAATTGTGTATTAATAATCGCGATATTTCGTGAAGTGCATCTAAACATTCCAATTGAAAACTCTCAAAAAGATGACAGCCTCGTGGTTAAGTGGATAGAGCTCTTTTTATCGTTAGTTATTCCTAAATATTTTTCGCTCAAGGAGTGAGGTGAGATGAAATTGTTTAACGTCGCGTCCTAGATTATTGCACTTACACAGCGACGTGCATGTGTGGCTGCTTGTACTAGTCCGGACTGATGTCGATGCCGAGATACCATGCCGCAGTTTAACATGAATATCCCACTCAGACACAGTATACTGACCCGAGCCGACCAGTCCTTGTTTTAGCCCCTTAATGCCGAGTGCCAGACAGGGTAACAACAAGTACCATCTTTTAACGTCTTTCGGTATGACACGACCGGGCATCGAACCCCGGACCTTCCGCTCTACCATTAGGCCACGGAGGCGGTCTCGCTCTGGTTGTATTCAGGTCGCTGTTTATGTATGATAGTGCGTTGTCACCAAATTTGACAGACGTACATACATGTCGTTCAAAAAAAGAGTGAAACAATCCTGAACGTGACGTTAATCCCAACTTCACCTCACCTCTAAATGGCGCGTTCACTACCATGGATCCGATACCAGGAAATTTCTTTTTTTGTAATGACAGGTCAGAGAGGAGTCCCCCAGGGCGTACTGGAAAGATTGTCCACTCCCCAGAAGTTCTTCACATATCTGCGGGAACGCCGAATGCTGTCACGTGACAACCTGCTGCTATTGCAAGCGTTCCTGTGGCACGTGGGTCGCCTTGACCTTCACCAGGTGGCCAGTGACTATGCACGAAAGGTGGGGAGCGTCCTGCACTTCTTCTCACCCGATGGTCAACCAGGTAAGAGTGAGTGAGTGGGTGAGTTTGGTTAACATCGCTTTGAACAGTATTTCAGTTATATCCCACTGTGTCAGCTTGGTGTGGGTGGAAACCCGACGTAATGCAGGTGTTAGGCGTTTACCACTTTGGTGAAACCCACGAGCATGGATATGGTGCTGACAAACCTAGAAACAATCCGGGCGAACTGGGATTCGAACCTACTACCATAGGTTCCTGACACATTGCGGTCCCTAAGAGGACTGGGCCATCCGTGCTACCTTATGTTATGCAGGCAGGGTGTACTTGCTCAACCCCCAACCCCATTTTGAACTTCAAATATCAGAGTGAGTGAGTTGGGTTTAACGCCGCTTTTAACAGTATTCCAGTCATATCACGGCATGTCAGCTTAATGTGGGAGGAAAGCCAGAAGTGATGCAGGTCTCAGACGTTTACCACTTCGGTGAAACCCACGAGCACGGGTATGGTGCTGAAAACCTAGAAACATTGTCGGGGCGACCCGGGATTCGAACCCACAATCATAGGTTTCTGGCGTGCCCAAGAGACGCAACTCTGCACAGCGAATCGCGGCGCCTTAGACGACTGGGCCACCCGTGCCCCCCTCAAATATCAGAATACCTAATGGTGATTATGGCTCGCCAATGAAGAATTGCTACCCTTTCGGAAAATAACCTTCCAAAATTTAAGCGAAATTACTAGAAAGACACATCGAAGCCTGTTAAATGAAAAGTGTGTTCCATGTTCTTACAATTCGTTTGGATAACTCGCCCTTCACACTCCTCATGGCATTGCAGAGTCGGGATACGAAAACGTCAAGTTCCATGTTGAGGGTGACCTTGACAACTTCCAGAGACGAGAGCTGGAGGACCTCCGAGCCAATGTAGCCCGACTGTTGTTCATCCCACCAGAGTTCGTGTTTGTGAGTGGCCTTGAACCTTCCAACAGCCTGTTGATCACACTCATGATCAGCTCGTTCTGCGCAAAAACGCTCAGGGATATAGCGACCTCCGTTGAAGGAAGACAACTCCGAAAGCTTGGCGTCGATACTCTATATTTTGGCGAAGAGGAGGTTAGGGTTCAAGGTCAGTATTATCTACAATTTGACTAACTGACGGATATGTAGTATCATTACAGATAGGCTTCTTTGTGAATTTTCATTTATTGAAATTAAGTTTGAGATGAAGAAAATCTTTCATTTTAGAGATTAGATTTCATGATGGAAAATTATGTTTTCTGAAAATCTATAAGAAATAAATAAACATGCCATCTCAAAGAAGAGGACACATATACACACATGTACAATTTTATATACTACTCAAAAGAATCCGACCGATGAAGATCCGTTGTAGAATAGGTCTTCAGCAACCCATGCTTGCATTAAAAGGCGACTGTGCGTGAAAGAGACGACTAACGGGACCGGGTGGTCAGGCTCGCTGACTTGGTTGATGCATGTCATTGTATCCCAATTGCGTGGATCGATGCTCATGATGTCAATCACTGGATTGTCTGGTCCAGACTCGATTATTTACAGACCGCCGTCATATAGCTGGAATATCGGTGAGTGCAAACAACAAACAAACAAACAAACAAACAAACAAACAAATAAACAAAAGAATCTAAGGAACACAAAAATTATTACTTGTATTTACATAGACAGACATTTTTTCATTTACTGTTCATTATCACGTGGTTTGAATCCAAAGATGACACATCTGCCTGGTAAAAATGATGACCAGAAATGCCTTCCGTGGGGCACAGACGGCCAATTGGATCAGAGAAGCATGTTGCACGTGCTGACATTCATGAAATCATTCCCTGTAAAGTTGAATGTGCGTACTGAGGGTTATCCCATTTTGAAACCTCAGAGACGACGTTGTGAGTACAGTGGAAGGGTGTGGTATGGGTTCAGGAAGGCATCAGTGTTCGTGAAGTGGCACATCTTAATGTGTCCCCTTCTGTCATTCACAGACTATGGGAACGCTTTCAGCAAACAGAACAAGTGCAGGAACCACATGTCCCTGGTTGTCCACGAATCACAACAAGGGCAGTGGACCCACTCATCGCCTGACGGTATTAGGCCAACGCACCATTATTGCTAATGCTCTCACAATACAGCGTAGGAACGCTGCCAACGCTAACGTTAGTGACCAGACCCTAATGAATAAGCTTTGAGAGGCAAACTTGAGCTCAAAGCGTCAAGATGTCCGTATACCACTTCCGGAGCACCATAGAGCCGCACGCTTGACGTGGTGTCAGCAGCATCTTCGGTGGACTAGGCTCCAGTGGAACCTTGTACACTGATGAATCCTGGTTCTGTTTGAAGTTCAATGATGGTCGTATCCGAGTGTAGCGACGTCCTGGTGAGCATTGTCCTGACGCTAACGTCGTAGAAGGCCGTGTTTGGAGGTGGATCAGAGATTTTACAGACTCTGGTGCTTCAAGCCAGGCAAGACCCCAGGACCACTACATCGGTAAGGTTGTCAGGAACTTTCTGCAGCAGAGTCTGATCAGATGGACTGACCAGCCTATTCTCCCGATTTGGCACCATTCGTGGGACGCGTTGGGACGAACATTCGGGATAACCACCCTGAGCCTGCAACAGTGCTCAGTTGGTGCAATTGTTACAACAAGAATAGTTACCCATTCCACAGATTACTAGAAACTTGGTTAGGTCGATGCGTCGACGTTGTCTCGAATGCATCAACAGCAGAGGTGGCCACATCCGATATTAACCAGTGAACCAGTGTTTCTGCCCTTTTTGACTTTGAAAAAAGACCCCAGTCGTCTTCAGTGCAGTTTTTTTACCCTACCGCTATCGTCTTTTCTTTGATCTGACATGTTTTTGTCTTGTAATGGCATGTCTAAAAATTGCAGCTGTCGTTAAAATCTGCTAAATAATTCCAGTGTTCCTTGGATTATTTTGAGTAATATATTTCGCACGACTTTGATTTAGTACGACTAACCATATGCCTATCCTTCATCTCCAGACACGCCCCCTTTAACCCGGAAGTGCTCAATACAGGAAGAAGAAATGATAGAGATGTACAAACGTACTCATGAACTGGAGGTCAGGGTCACACAGATGGAAATATCAAGTGTTGAAGTCAAGGAAGAACAGGAGGATAGAGAGAATGAACTTATCAACATGCGAGCTAAAGAAACGTATTTTCGAGGACTGCTGTGTGCTGCACTTGATAGCAAGACCAGGGGACAAGCGTCGTCACCACAGCCCGTACAGTCTAACTTACCTCTTTGTCTTGAAAATGGTCAGTTTGTGATTTAGTATTCATTATAGACAATCGTGTGACGCGATTGTTTACAGGGTGCTGTTGTAAAGCTGTTACATCCGGCATAAGAGATCAATCACTCTCCAGCGTGTGTGTTGTTTGGTTAGTACTAGGTCGACTTATATAGTCGTATCGTGTGTAAAGAGATAGGGCGATCCGTTCTCGTTAAATTGGTCACTGCTGCCGAAGAACTGCATGTTTAAAAAAGTGATTCTTAAGAAATACAGCACTAGGAGAAGAGCTGTCCATGGTTGGGAAAAGGCATTGCAATACGGCGTCGTAAAGATTATGGCGCACAAAAGGACTGTATATTGTGTGCTACGATGTCGTAAGTGATTAGATGTATTGCGATGTCGTAAAGATTACGGCGCACGTAAAATGTCGTATATGGCGTTAGCTATAACGCAATTCAAACGATGAGAAACGATGTTAAGAATACAGTGCTCTACGTCGACGTCAAGAATCCGGTCTACATTACTGCGTCGTCGTAAAGATAACGGTTACTTCCACGTCGTAAAGACAAGTTGTACGGTGGCTCGTAAAGGAGACGATGCCGCACGATGTCCAAATGTACGAAGAATGAGTGTTTCTGTTGAGGAAACGGCTATGTGATGTCGCAAATCTAAGTGAATAAAGGTGTTTCTGTTTAAAACAAAACACAAATACACGGAATAACGGTATGATATTCAAGAAGGATTTGTCTTCTACTTTAGCGAATACGTAACAATGTATACTACCCGAAAAGTTAACGAACACTAGATTCTCTCAGGTGATGCCATGGCAGATAGTAATATGAAAGAATCGGTTGTTCCGTAAGTTCTTTTGTGAGTGAGTGAGTATGGTTTTACGCCGCTTTTAGCAATATTCCAGCAATATCACGGCGGGGGACACCATAAGTGGGTTTCACACATTGTACCCATGTCGGGAATCGAACCCGGGTCTTCGGCGTGACGAGCGAACGCTTTAACCACTTGGCTACCCGACCGCCCCCGTAAGTTCTTAGAGTAGTATATGTATCGTGTAAGTGTTTACTACATGTACCTATTACAGATTTGACCATAACTGTATGCCCAATTTTGATCTGTACCACACGTCCTCGCTTAGTGTTCAGGTGAACAATTAACATGCCTTTGCATGTATTTGTGACGGGTGCCACCGTTTGGGAAGGATATGCTCGCGTTTTCGCTAACACTGGTGTCATCACTGTTTGATTGTGATTCATAAACAGATACCAATGATGTGGTCTGAATCGTATACAATGGACTTAGTAGAGATTTCTTATGATTATGGAAATGCTTTGTTTAGTTTCATTTATGTGGGTCGATAGGAATCTAAAAATGGTAAAATATAAAATCAGTATTTTTAATTAACATGGTTATACAATAATTAATCACTCATTAATCAGTCTCGTTAATCCGACACAGTGATCAGTGTACTCCGTGGTCATCTGCCCGCGAGGACACAGCCCGTGTTTTGATGCGAGACGAATCGGCTGGTAGCAGCTTATTACAACGGCTGCAGACATAAACTTGCTTAACAATAAACAATTAATGCTTAAATTATGGAAAACAGGATTAATCACATGCTTAGATTATCTCAATCTCATCAAAATCAGATACAATTTCTCGCTATCAACGAGGACATCCCATTACAGGTCACGCCAGAACAATCGCAACCTTTCGCGAACTATGACCTACCAATGAAATGACTAACAGGAAGTCAACGTTAGCCACTTAGAAAGCAGCTTTCTTAGCTTGATGGTACCAGTTTCAAAGTTGCGACTTCCATTCCAGAATTCTTTTAAAAGTATGTTGAATAAGTCATACAGTCCGTAACAGTTGTTTTGTGTTGAGCTTTAGAGCTTGCATGATTAGAAAACATATTCCGGTTACAATGTAACATAACAATATGCATATTTATTTTATATTTTTTTATTACGTGTTTGAATCGTTATCTATCGTGTAGTTGTCCAATTTTCGATCACGAACTTTGATACTACTTAATTTCATTTATCCGACATACTCGTTAATCCGACATAATCATATGCAACTATCGATGTCGGATTAACCGATGTCGGATTAACGGGACTTGACTGTACATAATCTACTGAATGCTCCAGGGAAGTAATGAAGGCTACATTTCTTTTTCGACCGCCTCCGTGGTCTAATGGTAGAGCGTCCGCCCGAAGGTCCCTGGGTATGACCCTCGGCCGCGTCATACCAAAAGAAGTTAAAAGATAGTACTTGCTAGCACACACACACACACACACACACACACACACACACACACACACACACGTGAAAGCACCATTTTCAATACCATTTCACGCCATTTATTTTAACATGGATATCTGAGTTAGATATTTTGAAGGAGTAGGTATCCCAGACATAATATCCCAAAAGTCATAGCAGCATCTTAACTCTTATCTACCTGAAATAAAAATGTTTTGTACAATATTTTCCTGCATCCATGGAAAGTATGCTTTATTTTCCATACACCAGAAAAGCCACTCCTTTTACATGTGTTTGTCCAGACTTGATTATTTACAGACCGCCGTCATATAGCTGGAATATTTCTGAGTGCGGCGTTAAACAACAAACCAACCAACCAACATGTATTTGTAAGATATATTGACTAGTATTTTATGTGAAAACGACCATTAACGTTCTTAAATACACACATTTCGAGTGGTATGTACACCAAAGGTAAAATCTAGTCTTATAAAATCAATAAACAATGAAGTATGTAAAATTATTAAACGTATATTATGAAGTTTTGTATGTTTGAGTGGTATGATGTATGATGTCTGTTCAGAGAATGACTGCCTTCATTTGCTTGGGCAATTGGAAATAAATAAGTTTTCAATAATTAACTGTCTATTGCGTTGATGTGTTGATTGCTGTGAAAGAAAGAACCAATTATGCATTTACTGATTTTACTTTACCATAGTTATTTTAAAAGTATGAAACTTCCCAGTATTGGAATTGCTTTACCCAGTATACGTATTATGAGGGGACCTTTTTACGCATTTAGTAAGTACTTTACTACTTAAATAACATCACTGCTTTTGAGTGAGTATGAGTTTAATCTAAAACGTTTTACCATATTTTCACGAATTTCAAAAAGATCTTCTATGTTCCTCTTATTGACCAATCAGATTCCATCTCTCATATATCTCAAACAAAATGGCGGCGCCCAGTCAAGACGATCTGCTAGATGATCAGTATCTATTTTGTAATAAACGGGTCTTACCCCGCGAAGTGCATCAAATCACGTGACCAAATATGTTCTGAATAGTTCATGTAGCTGTCGGTTTTACTACCGTGTTCTTCTTTCTTTGTTCACAAAACACTCCGTGTCCGTTTCGCTTTTAAATCTGATCACCAAATAGCATCTAGCTCCATAATTCTATTTGCATGTAAATTCAATACATTTTTACCTTGTTTGGCCGAGCTGACGACGCACTAAGGGACGTAACTCCATTTTCTTACCACGATGGCTGGTATCGATAGTTCAAATGCACTGAAAAGCCACATCAGGCCGATAGCGGGTGTTATACAGGACTGGTTACTACAACCCCTGGGAAATGGCCGTCTCCATGTTGGCTCTATCGCACTTGCAAAATTAATTATCAACTCTTTGAATGACATTTAGAAGTAAGTTTGGACAAGTGAAGATCAAGGTAGAATGGGTCTTCAGCAACACATGCTTTTCGTAAGAGGCGCCTAACGGGATCGGGTGGCCTGGCTCACTGACTTGGTTTATGCATGTGATCATATCCCAATCGCGTGGATCGATGCTCATGATATCAATCACTGGATTGTCTGGTCCAGACTCGATTATTGACAGACCGCCGTCATATAGTTGGAATATTGCCGAGTGCGGCGTTGAGCAAAAAAACAAAACAAACAATCAAACAGAAGTAAGTATGTCCATTGGAGATATATTCTAAACTAACAATTTAGGTTAGGGTGTGTCATTTATTTCATGGGGTGATTAACTTGCAAAGCAAAGAAAACCAATATCTGGTCATGTATTGCCTTACTAGTGAGTGAGTATGGTTTTACGCCGCTTTTAGCAATATTCCAGCAATATCACGGCGGGGGACACAGAAATGGTCTTCACATATTGTACCCTATGTCGGGAATCGAACCCGGGTCTTCGGCGTGACGAGCGAACCCTTTAACCACTAGGCTACCCGACCGCCCCTTTTGCCATACTTAACAGCGGGGCAAAAGGGTGTACACACCCGTGTTTGATGGTGGCTAAAAATGAAACAAACAACAAATGCTCTTTCGCTGGTGACATGTTTGATACGGGTATCATAGTTCTGTTTTGGACCTTTGGGCGATTTTTTCAGCCTAGAAATTATTTGGTCCGATCAATGAATACTGCAGTGTATACTGTCTACTATAGAGTCTATAAATATATTGATTCCAACGACAAAAAATATATATTTCAAACGACTGTATAATATTATGAAATTTGATGTTCAATTTCACTGTTGACTCTATGTAGATTTCATCGTATGTTGAAATATTGAAAGGCCAATGTTCAAACAATTTTTTTTTAACGTAGAAACCGAGATGAACCGAATTTCAACATTGAAACAGTCTCATGTGCCTGAAAGTTTGTTGGAGAAATAAATTCGTTCAGCATTTGTACCCCTTATTTCTAAAACGTGTCAGTTAGAGATGTCATGTGGATTTCCAAGAAATGAATTGTCCCAATGATTTCCAAGAAATGGCTTGTCCCAATGATTTCCAAGAAATGGCTTGTCTCAATGATTTCCAAGAAATGACTTGTCCCAATGATTTCAAAGAAATGACTTGTCCCAATGATTTCAAAGAAATGACTTGATTGAGTCCGAGCAGTGCAAATATGCAACAGGTTGCGATCAAATGAAATATCAATACGCTTTAAAAAAAACTATGTATTTTGAATTAGTCAAGAATTAAAGTAAATGATCTTGAACTTGAGTATTATTTGTTACTTTCAACACAACATTTCCCGGAACATTCTAAGCTCTCGAGGGGCGGTCGGGTAGCCTAGTGGTTAAAGCGTTCGCTCGTCACGCCGAAGACCCGGGTTCGATTCCCGACATGGGTACAATGTGTGAAGCCCGTTTCTGGTGTCCCCCGCCGTGATATTGCTGGAATATTGCTAAAAGCGGCGTAAAACCATATTCACTCACTCACTCACTCTAAGCTCTCGATTCCAAATTCTAAAGCGCTCGGTCCCAAATTAAAATAAGAGGTATTCAATCTACAGCGGGACTGCATCAAATTTCAAAACACAGTAGTTTATCTCCTAAAACACCTAAATATTACTTCCCATGTCGATAGGCCTATTATGGGCAAACATAGCCCAGATCCAGATAAGAGTATTTTCTTTTCCATCCGTTCGTTACTTTGAATGAAAACCTACTCACACGTACGTACTATGCATAGAATAACATAATACTTACTGCATAAAACACATTATTTCTCCGTTCATAAACGGATAAACATTTAGTTGTTAATTTTATAAAGTTGTAGGAGAAGACTACATTCGTTAGCCATCGGTGCGGACTTCGTGGGTTCGAATCCAGCTGGCAACACACATTTTTCGTGAAAGTATTCTTTCATCAAGGATACGAAAGGGGAGAAAGGAAGTTCTGCCATTGCCAAGTGGTGCCTAACTGACATTTCAGTCAGGTAATGGACCAAAAAAAGACAAAGGAGCAATGGTTTAAGTTCTACTTCATCGCTATGGGTGGTGGGGTAGTTAAAGCGTTAGCTCGTCACGCCGAAGATCCGGATTCGATTCCCCACAGTGGTACAATGTGTGAAGTCCTTGTCTGGTGTCCCTGTTGTGATATTGCTGGAATATTGCTGAAAGCGGTATAAAAAACACACTGACTCACTTTTGTCGTTACATGTTTTAGAGTAGACATGTTTTTTAAACGAGAAAAATCAATTGTGGAGTTAGGCCCAAGCGCATCCTTAGTTTATATCACTGCCATACTACTCAAAATGGTGCTTTATGCGATGTAAACCCAACTCATACGCTCACTCACCCACCCATCCAAACACCCACTCACCCGCAATAAGTTACGTAGATGCTCTTACCTATGCTTTCGACTCTTGACGTATGCACGGTACATAAAGCGCGCGATTTATGTAACCAGAATTGATATTAATTGACATACAGTAAACTACGGTTATAACGAACACGCTTGCAACGAACCGACCGATATAACGAACTAATTTTTTGGTCCCGGACATTTGTTGTATATATGCTGTATGTATGCTTATAACGAACTACGGTTATAACGAACTAAAATAAGTGGTTCCTTTGAGTTCGTTATAACCGTAGTTTACTGTAACAATATTTGCTACTGCGTGTCCACTCTGTCACCTGCACTGTCCTTGTAACCCGACCACTGCTCTTATATTTATGGAACCCGAGACATCATTTTTGCCACACAAAAGCTAATGGAAAATCAATTCTATATCCGATAAGTCTGAAGACACATGAAAACGTGATCGGAAATGCTTGGGGCGTCGTTCGTCTTGCTTGGCACAAAACAATAAATGACAGCCATGGTGAACATGAGTGAGTGAGGTCCCACGTAATTGGTATAGATGGTAAATACATACATACGTATTGTTATTCTGATAATGTACCTTAAACATAAACGAAAAAGGACAATATGGACATATTTAATAGAAATCTGTAATGTTTAAACACATATTCAATACTGAAATAACATACACGAGTATTTTGGCGTATTCTGCTTAAAAACGACGAGCATGTTATAACTCAGTTATATATCAGGATATGTACATCATATTTTACCCGACAAACATGTACTATTCAAGGTAAGTTAAAGACCTCCCGAATCTTTAATATAACTATAGTTAATCTTTCATGGCATTAACTATAGTAATATGAAGGTATCGGGTGGTCATGTCATGACGGAATAACTATAGTAATACGAAGGTATCGGGTGGTCATGTCATGACGGATTAACTATAGTAATTTGAAGGTATCGGGTGGTCATGTCATGACGGAATAACTACAGTAATATGAAGGTATCGGGTGGTCATGTCATGACGGAATAACTATAGTAATATGAAGGTATCGGGTGGTCATGTCATGACGGATTAACTATAGTAATACGAAGGTATCGGGTGGTCATGTCATGACGGAATAACTATAGTAATACGAAGGTATCGGGTGGTCATGTCATGACGGAATAACTATAGTAATATGAAGGTATCGGGTGGTCATGTCATGACGGAATAACTATAGTAATATGAAGGTATCGGGTGGTCATGTCATGACGGAATAACTATAGTAATATGAAGGTATCGGGTGGTCATGTCATGACGGAATAACTATAGTAATATGAAGGTATCGGGTGGTCATGTCATGACGGAATAACTATAGTAATATGAAGGTATCGGGTGGTCATGTCATGACGGAATAACTATAGTAATATGAAGGTATCGGGTGGTCATGTCATGACGGATTAACTATAGTAATATGAAGGTATCGGGTGGTCATGTCATGACGGAATAAATATAGTAATATGAAGGTATCGGGTGGTCATGTCATGACGGAATAACTATAGTAATATGAAGGTATCGGGTGGTCATGTCATGACGGATTAACTATAGTAATATGAAGGTATCGGGTGGTCATGTCATGACGGATTAACTATAGTAATACGAAGGTATCGGGTGGTCATGTCATGACGGATTAACTATAGTAATACGAAGGTATCGGGTGGTCATGTCATGACGGATTAACTATAGTAATATGAAGGTATCGGGTGGTCATGTCATGACGTATTAACTATAGTAATACGAAGGTATCGGGTGGTCATGTCATGACGGATTAACTATAGTAATATGAAGGTATCGGGTGGTCATGTCATGACGGATTAACTATAGTAATACGAAGGTATCGGGTGGTCATGTCATGACGGATTAACTATAGTAATATCCCCTCTTTGAATGGCTTTCAGAAGTGATACACATAAAAGAAAGAATTTATAGATGTCAACATCTTTATTGTGGGGAACACACCCTATGAAGCAACCAATACATTGGAGAAACCCCTCAACACCAAATCAATGAACATCAGACTTCTGTCAACAAACTGACCAAAAACCCACAATTTCCGAAAACACCAACAAGAAACAAGACAATGCCATCATGTTGGAAGCTACCAAAGTCCTGTCCACCACTTACAACAATGGACGTCAAAGTCGACTACAAGAAGCCATTGACATCAGCGTCAAAGGAGACTACAAGAAGCCATTGACATCAACGTCAAAGAAAACTACAAAGGGCCATTGATATCAGCGTCAAAGAAAACTACAAGAGACGATTGACATCAGCGTCAAAGAAAACTACAAGTGGCCATTGACATTAGCGTCAAAGAAAACTACAAGAGGCCATTGAAATCAGCTCCAAAGAAAACTACAAGAGGCCATTGACATCAACGTCAAAGGAGACTACAAGAAGCCATCGACATCAACGTCAAAGAAAACTACAAGAGGTCATCGACATCAGCGTCAAATAAAACTACAAGAGGCCATTGACATCAGCGTCAAAGAAAACTACAAGAAGCCATTGACATCAACGTCAAAGAAAACTCCAAGAGGCCATTGACATCAACGTCAAAGACCACGACAAGAGGCCATTGACATAAGCGTCAAAGAAAACTACAAGAGACCATTGACATCAATGTCAAAGAAAACTACAAGAAGCCATTGACATCAACGTCAAAGTAAACTACAAGAGGCCATTGACATCAACGTCAAAGAAAACTACAAAAGGCCATTGACATCAGCATCAAAGAAAACTACAAGAGACGATTGACATCAACGTCAAAGAAAACTACAATAGACCATTGACATCAGCGTCAAATGTAATTACAAGAAGCCATTGACATCAACGTCAAAGAAAACTACAAGAAGCCATTGACATCAGCGTCAAAGGAGACTACAAGAGGCCATCAACACCAGCATCAAATGAGACCACAAGAAGCCATTGACATCAACGCCGAAGGAAACTACAAGAGGCCATTGACATCTGCGTCAAAGGAGACTACAAGAAGCCATTGACATCAACGTCAAAGAAAACTACAAGAGGCCATCGACATCAGCGTACATAAACCCCACAAGAGGCCATTGACATCAACGTCAAAGAAAACTACAAGAGGCCATTGATATCAGCGTCAAAGAAAACTACAAGAGACAACTGACATCAGCGTCAAAGGAGACTACAAGAAGCCATTGACATCAACGTCAAAGAAAACTACAAGAGGCCATTGACATCGACGTCAAAGAAACTACAAGAAGCCATTGACATCACCGTCAAAGAAAACTACAAGAAGACATTGACATCAACGTCAAAGAAAACTACAAGATACCATTGACATCGACGTCAAAGAAAACTACAAGAAGCCATTAACATCAGCGTCAAAGGAGACTACAAGAGGCCATCGACATCAGCATCATAGGACACTACAAGAAGCCATTGACATCAACGCCAAAGGAAACTACAAGATGCCAAGATACTAATCAATAATCCCCGTCTCCCTTTGTCCATTGAAAATGGAACTCCTGGCTTCTATTTGTCAATTTCTAATCGTTAATCAGAGATAATTAACTGTTGGCTTTCCTTTGTTTATTTTTGTTATTCTCACATGTACATATATTTGCCCTCCGAATCCTTGCGGCCATTCATCTGATGAGTTGAGTGAGTGAGTTGGGTTTTTCACGCCGCCTTTAACAGTATTCCAGTTATATCGCGGCGTGTCAGCTTAATGTGGGAGGAAAGCCCGAGGTGATGCAGGTCTAAGACGTTTACCACTTCAATGAAACCCACGAGCACGGGTATGATGCTGACAAACCCAGAAACATAATTGGGGCGAACTGGGATTCGAACCCACAATCAAACTATTTAAGGTTTCTGGCGTGCCAAAGGGACGCAACTCTGCATAGCGAATCGCGGCGCCCGTGCCCCCTCATCTGATGAAGGAGTAAGCATATACTCAGAAACGTTCCTCATAATAAAGAAGTCCCCATCCTTAAATTATAGAGAAATAGAGAAGGACCAATCCTTAAATCATAGAGAAATAGAGAAGGACCAATCCTTAAATTATAGAGAAATAGAGAAGGACCAATCCTTAAATTATAGAGAAATAGAGAAGGACCGATCTGTAAATTATAGCGAAATAGAGAATGACCAAGCATTGAATAATAGAGAAATAAAGAAGGACCCATCCTTAAATTATAGAGAAATAGAGAAGGACTAATCCTTAAATTACAGAGAAATAGAGAAGGACCAATCCTTAAATTATAGAGAAATAGAGAAGGACCGATCTCTAGATTATAGAGAAGTAGAGAATGACCATGCATTAAATTATAGAGAAATAGAGAAGGACCCATCCTTAAATTATAGAGAAACAGAGAAGGACCAATCCTTAAATTATAGAGAAATAGAGAAGGACCCATCCTTAAATTATAGAGAAATAGAGAAGGACCAATCCTTAAATTATAGAGAAATAGAGAAGGACCAATCCTTAAATCATAGAGAAATAGAGAAGGACCAATCCTTAAATTATAGAGAAATAGAGAAGGACTAATCCTTAAATCATAGAGAAATAGAGAAGAACCAATCCTTTAATCATAGAGAAATAGAGAAGGACCAATCCTTAAATTATAGAGAAATAGAGAAGGACCGATCCTTAAATTACAGAGAAATAGAGAAGGACCGATCCTTAAATTATAGAGAAAAAGAGAAGGACCATCGGGCTACGAGGAATCGCGGAATGTCTGTAAGTCCTTAGTTTTAGCCAGGGACGTTATTCATTCAACAGGGATATTTATTCCATAAATCCGGCATTACTTATTCAACTATATTTTCAAAAAGTTGTAATACAATTCCCCATAGAAGATGTTCATCATTCAACAATTTGGCTTATATTGAATATTCATCAAATAAGAATTGTTGAAACCAGAAAATATACACACATAGACGCCCCTCTCTCTCTTATAATAGAGCATTATAGTTTACCAGGAACACGTTCTACAATCTATATTCTACAACCCAGGTGAGAAACAGCTTGTCAGCCAGTGTCTACATGCACCTTGGACTGTTTTCGAAATGTTTCACATTTTGCAATCTCTTCCACAAACCTTTTTGTATCATCATGAATCAGTCTTGAATCTCGTTTATTTGAATATTCCAATTCATGCAATCACCTCGCTTGTAGTATTTACCGTAAAGCAAAAACAACTTTACATGCTATGAGTATCTTGAATGAAACGTTGCAGGTCCCAGGGAAACGTTCTTGAGTTAGTGAGTGAGTTTTAAAATCCGGTTTTAGCAATATTCCAGCTATATCACTGCAGGATATCTTGAAGCAGTGGCAGAAACCTTTGGTTTCATACAATACATGTCCCCCAAAATTAACTGATCGGTTTGTTATAACATGTGTGTATGGTGTTGAAGGTATCATCATGCACTGTCTACATAACACCTAAATGTTCTTAGATGGCAAAGAGACCGCCTCCGTGGTCTAGTGGTAGAGCGTCCGCCCGGAGAGGGGAAGGTCCGGGGTTCGATCCCCGGCCGCGTCATACAAAAATACGTTAAAAGATGGTACTTGTTGTTACCCTGTCTGGCGCTCGGCATTAAGGGGCTAAAACAAGGAGTGGTCGGCTCGGAGCCAGTATACTGTGTCTGAGTGGGGTATTCATGTTAAACTGCCACATGGTATCTCAGTGTGCTAGCACTATAAATCGGCAACAGTCCGGACTAGTACAAGCAGCCACACCCACCCACGTGCATGCACGTCGCTATATAAGTGCAGTAATCTTGGACGTGACGTTAAACCCCATTTCACCTCACCTAGATGGCAAAATGTGTGTAAGTCATGCTAATCACTCACTGGTTTTGCATCTGTTGGTGCTACGTCCTACACAACAGTTCAACGTGTCCACTAGGACTCCATTTTTATCGATGTAAATCCTTGTGATACCAGGGCTTTCGGGGCACACTAGATCCCCTGTATTCGTGTTTCGAAATACACAGTTGAGAGTGACAAGGAGCCAGTTTACTATTAGCTCTGTCATGGCTTTGACTTGATAATCGAATCCCAACCGTACTTCATTGTTTAATCTTTCCTCCACTGGTTTATCTGTATTCATAGAGATTAATACACGGGTGTCTGTCAGATACCATTCATCTTACAACAAGCGAAAGCGAGTTAGATACGCTTTGAAACAACTCATTTTTTGAGATTAATGATATAGGACATGCAGTCATCTGTTTCTTGTACACCCTAATATTGCGCCATTTTAGCATCGAATCGATGCACATTTTGTCTTTTGTCATGATCACAGTGGCGCATTAATACGTAACACAACGGTCATTAGAAACGTCATCCGACGTAGGGGGCACGGGTGGCCCAGTCGTCTAAGGCGCTCACTCACTCATCCGATGTACTGCTTACTACTCATAACTAAGGTGACCCTACACAAAAAAGATCCAGACATATCTGTGGATTATCAATACAATGCACAAGACAAGACTAAATAACATTTATTCACACGCTAAAACCATAAAGTTTAACAAATATAAGGAAATTCGACTGAAGCATGAGTAATTTATCAATGACTTACGATCAGGAAAGTAGTCCGTCATCAGTCCTTAAGTCATCACCATGGAGTAGCCAATCACGGGCCTGGAATTCCATCTCGCACATGTTTGATACCAGTTATATCAAATGGGTTTCTCACCGACAGTTGTTGCCTTGATGAACCTGTAATTATATTATTATATATTTTGACCACATTACTCCCTGATACTTGTCTTCACATTTTTAATAAATTTCATTCCTGTTTCGAAAACGCGCCTCTCTGTGAATCTCAGCACGTCTCTGCCGCCGTACATATACTCTGCAGAACAAGCGCATGAGATGGTCTCTGAAGGGCCTGTAGGTGACAGTATATATGATGACATTCCACAGACTGCTTGACAAAAGAGACACGGATGACACCTTACTAAGAACCGTTGGGACCTGTCCCCTTGACGACACCAGGCTCCACGTCACGCTGACGACGAAGGGAACGTACGAGAGACAGAAGACGCCAGCAGCTAACGTCACCATCAACGGGAATTTGGCGGTGTTCTCTTGAACGTCGGTCCCTACAGAATGAACACGTCGCTTTCCGCACTTCAGTTCTGCAGAGATCATGCAAGAACATATGACGATGATGGCGAGGGTTAGGAGCGGGATGCCCACAGAGGCCACCACGGTCGATGTAGTGTCAAAGTCGACCAAACACATATGTAGATTAGAGTTGTAGTAAAAGTCCATATCAGGAAACACTATCATGAAAAACCTACCCACACTCAGAAGCACAGTGGTACCGATGGCAAGAAAGAAAACTTTTGTCGTGACAAGTCTGGTGTAGGCTAGAGGTCTTGATATTGCTATGTACCGATCTATGACCGCAAGAGCTATGTTGAATATTGTCTGGCCTGTCAACAAAGTTGCAATACTGGACGCAACGCCTATCAATTGTTCAGAGTAAGCAAAGTGGTTGAGAAAGGCTGATGGCACGACAAAAGTCAAACAATAGACTCCAAGACAAAAGTCACATACTGCTCGGTAGGTTATGAGCCACAGTGTTGGCATATGTAGCTGTTTGGACAAGACTATTACCAGAACAATGGCACCATTGGTGGTCATCACGGCCACCGACACCAGGAGGTAGATGACACCAAGAATGACGTTATCTCCTTTCGCGACATCAGTTATATTTTCAGTTTGATTTATTCCCTCCCCTTCATGCATCTGTGTTTGCATCTTCGAACTTTATTAAATGTTTTACTCCTCATCAATTAGTTCCGTATCATCGTATTCGGTCGGCATAATACTGAGTTCAAGTATAAAAAACGTCAACACCAGACAATAACAAGTCTCGATTATCCACCGAAACAGATTCAAAATAGCAAAATAGCGATAAAAAGGAAATAGTCACGTATGCCACATGTAAAGGTGGACTTGCCTCCGTGAACTGAGCTGGTGCAGGCTTAATTCCATCAGATGTTTTGTACGCTCATAGTCATTATCTGGTGCAAAGTGACAGCAAATTGGTATCCTTACTGTGAGAAGACAATAGCCCAGTTTCCCTCTAGAATACCAGCATGAAATCAGACTCAGATCCTGGACACGCCTCAAACACTTTTAACGTCTCTTTTGCACTCACTCCGTTCTGCAGCACAAACGCTGTAGTCCGCTGATATTCCTGGCTTAGATTTCCTTTTCTTAGCATGTACAGTTTGTTTAAATACGCAGCATATAGGCAACGTACATATAACACTACATTCACAGATTCACGGCATTAGTCATAGTTTCTGAAGAGCAAATCATCCAGACGTTTCTTGTTAACGTCACATCCACTGACAGATGAAGAAAGTATATCTGCAACCCGCCGCACAATGACAGATCAGTGAGACAATAGGCTTCGCAATGAATCACGAAAAAGCCTTTGAGGAGTCGTCGTTTAATTACTGAAGGCAGTACCGATATAGATTAGGAGGCGGATAGAACGGATGTGTACTCATGGACCGGGGATTCAGAGGAAGTGGATTCCGGTGGCATGTGCCTCCAGCATCTTATGATGTGATGGATACGTTGACAAGTTATTATACTCATTAGACATGTATCAATGAGTATGTTTTGTTCCTTCGGTGGGATGTTATTCATTTCAGATTTGTAGAAAAAGACATCCAAATACAATGGTAAACTATTAAAACAAGGTTTTTGTGTTACAAAGCAACTTTAGCGCTCGCGTGGTCAGTATACAGTAAAGTACGGTTATAACGAACTCAAAGGGACTACTAATTTTAGTTCGTTATAACCGTAGTTCGTTATAAGCAAATATACAGCATAACTACAGCAAATAGTCGGGACCAAAAAGGTCAGTCCGTTATATCCGTCAGTTCGTTATAAGCGTGTTCGTTATAACCGTAGTTTACTGTACTTCAGTCAGATAATGATATGTTGGTTTAGTGTGTGAGAAAGCCTTATAATGTGACAAGTCGTAGGCGTTATATGAGTCTGATGTTCTAAGTGCGTGGAGATGGAGCTGACAAACCAAGGATAATATGATGAGAGCGAAACTGCGATTGAAACCAGCGATCCCCGGAGTCTGGCGCGACAAAGGGAGACAATTCGGCAGGGCGGTTAAGACGACCGTGTCAGTGGCAGTATAGCGAGTGAGTGAGTTGATTTGACCGCTTTCAATAGCTTTCCAGTAGTAGAAGTAGAAAAAGAAGTAGAATAGGTAGTAGTAGAAGAAGTAGTAGTAGTAGTAGTAGTAGTAGTAGAAGCAGCAAAATTTTCTTGCGTGCCCAAGGGACGCAACTCTGTTCAGCGAATTGCGGCCACAACTGGGCAACTCGTGCCCCCAGTAGTAGTAGTAGTAGTAGTGGTAGTAGTAGTAGTAGTAGTAGTAGTAGTAGTAGTAGTAGTAGTAGTAGTAGTAGTAGTAGTAGTAGTAGTTTGGTTTTGTCAATATTAACTTCCATACCCTATTGATCACAATAACCTTGTAAAACATGTTCTGTAGACCAAGAATTGTATCTGAAACAACAATGAGATTATCAGAAAAAGAGAGAGCAAAAATATGTCGACAGAAAAGGATGATTAGCCGCTCACATTGCAGGCATGGGACGAGTTGCTGCAGGTTGACAGGAGGAGGATGATTTGCACGCAAACTTCGTCCCAGTACTATAAAAGTCCAGTTTCCACCCTTGCCGAACTGGTATTATGGAGTTACATTTTGGCTGGACTAACGAGTCTTTGCATAGTCCAATCACAATCACGCAACGAAATCGAAATCCGGTTTGTAAACTGTGATGCAGTTTTAAGTCGATTGCAATATTTGCAAAGCATGTGCACCGCCAACTCGTTGTCAACAGTTATTTTCCAAAACTTTTCATGTTTTTAATCAAGGTGCTCACGTGATTTGATGCACTTCGTAATGTAAGACCCGTTTTATCACAATATAGATCTTGATTATCGACCAGATCGTCTTGACTGGACGCCGCCATTTTGTTTAAAGCAAATGCAAGTGATACGAGAGGTGGAATCTGATTGGTCCATAGGAAAGGCCACTGGTGGCGCTACGGTTGAGCCTAGGAATTCAGCCTAGTTCGGGAAGGGTGGAAACTGGACTTTTAAAGTCAGTTAACTCTCTTGCCTAGGGAGGTTTGTGTTCAATTTGTTACATACTTCATTAAATTGTGAGTTTATTTAAAGAAAGTAAGTTACGTGAATGTGGTGTTCCACATGGTGTTGTTACTTGATTTAGGGATGTTTCAGGTCACCGGACCGACGGTAAGTTTAAACGATTCATGAAAAAGTAATGAAGAAATCTTTGAAACTTTCTTCTGATAAACTGGAAGGTTTAATAATCTCAAACGTTGATATGATATGTTGGAACACAATGTGATTCCGATTTTATCCATAGCAGTAAATTCATTTTTTTAAAAAGATAAATCTTCAAACTTTGAACTCTTCTCCCCGGATACCATGACGCCACAAAGATTTGAGTGTAACTGTGTAGGACCATGATGACGAGGTCTTCTATCTTCATGGAATGGAACTGACAATTACTGTAATTGAGGTTTCCTTCAGTATTTGAAAATGTTAAAATTTCATCTTATAGAAAGCAAAAACCAAAGAGAGCAGATAATGTATTCTTTAAAAGAATACCTGTGATAAAGGTAAACGTTTCTGTGGATGACACAACCAGGGAGGCTCTATAGATAGCCTCTATAGATCTTCTTGCATAGCCTCCCTGATACAACAAACAAGCTTAATTAATTTACATTGTGATCGTCGTGCCCTACATAACACCAAACAAGATTACATTACATATAGTTTTACGAATTTCTGAAGCGATCTCATTGATTTTTTTCGGAATTCCATTGATCACCTAAAACAAGCAATCTCATTAAAGTAAGATCTTAGTTATCACTACCGCTAAGTAAAGATTTGAGGACATCCCATTCTGGGTCACGTCAGAACGATTTTTCGCGAACTTGTGAAATGACTAACAAGAAGCCGACATTTTACAATGAGAAAGCAGCTTTCTTCTCGAGCTATACCACACTAGTTTCAAACTGGTGACTTCCATTCCAAGACTACACTTTGAAACATATTTTGACATAGTTATCGATTAAAATTTGATAGCTGAAAAAGAAAGAACATTCTTGAATGTCAAAAAGATGACCTAGGTCGTTTGGCTGTACTTCCCATGGGCTATGCAAAGTTTCTATCGTTCACCCATTAATTTTAACGGAATAAGTCGTGCAGCCGGTAATTGTCGTCCGGAATACACTGTGTTAACTTTTTCGAAGTTACGTGATTATAAAACACATTCCGGCTGTGACTGTCCCGATCTAGTTAGCGACGCTCTTATTGGTCGGATGAAAGATCGTTCTGTCCTGACCCGTAATGGGATGATATCAGATCTTTGTTTAGCGGTAGCGTAGTTCAAACGCTTCAATAGAAACTGCTAGTTTTATGCAATGCAGCCTCCGTGATCCTATGCACAAAGCGGCTGCCCTGAGAGCACACATGTAGTCGATAGTTCGATCATATGCGTCATACCTAAAGACGTTAAAATATTGTATTTGTTGCTTTTCTGATTGGCGCTCGGCATTGAGGCAAGAAAACAAAGACTGGTCTCGTCGGAGTCAGTATACGATGGGCATCCGTTAGACTGTCTTACAGACCCTGGTACAAATATATATTAAATACAGCCCATGCAAGTCTATAATGTTTGGCAAGTCTAGATCACTGCAGTATCATGAAAATGAAGAGAGTCACTGGGTTCCCTTTTTATTATAAGATAACTGAACAACTGTTTTTTTTCTGTACGATATGTTCATTTCAGAGACTAGGTATCCGTATCCGTATTAACCCGCGAAATGGTATCTCATTGGGCTAGCACTGTTAAACCGGCATTGGTCCGAACAAGCATACAAACGGCCGTGTTTTCCCCGTTCTTGCTGTGATTGGGCTCAAACTGCTTCCTCATAGTTTTGTTTGTTGTCGATGCCTCACTGTATGCGTTCAGATATCATTTCACCACCTTCAACACTCAAGCGTTTGTATTCAAGGGAGACAAATGTACTCTGCCTGTGATATCCGTACGCTACTATATCTGGGGCAAGGGGACAAGCTTACATGAGTGAGTAAGTGAGTTGGGTTTAACGCTGCTTTTAACAGTATTCCAGTTATATCTCGGCGTGTCAGCTTAATGTGGGAGGAAAGCCCGAAGTGATGCAGGTCTCAGACGTTTACCACTTCAATGAAACCCACGAGCACGGGTATGGTGCTGACAAACCTAGAAACATAATCAGGGCGAACCGGGATTCGAACCCACAATTATAGGTTTCTGGCGTGCGCAAGGGACGCAACTCTGCATAGCGAATCGCGGCACCTTAGACGACTGGGCCACCCGTGCCCCCACAAGCTTACATGAAAATTGGGCCCCTTAATGATACAAAGACTAAACTATTATTGATAGATCCTATGTAGACTACATGTGCACTATATGGACTACATTGGCACTGGGATGGTGGGGTAGCCAAGTGGTTAAAGCGTTCGATCCTCAAGCCGAAGACCCGGGTTCGATTCCCGACATGGGTACAATGTGTGAAGCCCATTTCTGGTGTCTCCCGCCGTGATATTGCTAAAAGTGGCGTAAAACCAAACTCACTCACTCAATCACTCAAGCCGAAGATCCGGGTTCGATTCCCCTCATGGGCAAAATGTGTGAAACCCATTTCTGGTGTCCCCCGCCGTGATATTGCTGGAATATTGCTAAATGCGGCGTAAACAAATACTCACTCACTCACATGGGCACTATGCACACTACCTGGGCACTATTTACTCGGATGTACATATTGTTGTTAGACACTCGCCAAGGGTTTGGGGCTTGGGGTTTACATGGTTTATTCTCCGGGGACCGATATTCCGTACTTCCTCGAAGATAGTCAGTTATTCTCTATGTATTTGGTTGGGTGCTTGACCAAGATGATAATTCGTGCAGAGCTCCTCATCAGCGACAAGAAGATACACTATCTGCGCACTGTATACACAACATGGACGCGTTATACACTACATGATCACTACATGTATATTGGCTACATGGACACTATTTACACAAATGGACGCGATACAAACTACATCGGAATTATATACATCACATGTACATGGACAATATTTCCACCTTTCCCAGATTGACACCATGTGCACGACATAGACATTACATACACACTGAATACTCACATAGACACTATGTACACTACAAGGACACTTTATACACTACATGGACAGTACATACACACTGAATACTGACATAGACACTGTGTACACTACAAGGACACTTTATACACTACATGGACAGTACATACACACTGAATACTCACATAGACACTATGTACACTACAAGGACACTTTATACACTACATGGACAGTACATACACACTGAATACTCACATAGACACTATGTACACTACAAGGACACTTTATACACTACATGGACAGTACATACACACTGAATACTCACATAGACACTATGTACACTACAAGGACACTTTATACACTACATGGACAGTACATACACACTGAATACTCACATAGACACTATGTACACTACAAGGACACTTTATACACTACATGGACAGTACATACACACTGAATACTCACATAGACACTATGTACACTACAAGGACACTTTATACACTACATGGACAGTACATACACACTGAATACTCACATAGACACTATGTACACTACAAGGACACTTTATACACTACATGGACAGTACATACACACTGAATACTCACATAGACACTATGTACACTACAAGGACACTTTATACACTACATGGACAGTACATACACACTGAATACTCACATAGACACTATGTACACTACAAGGACACTTTATACACTACATGGACAGTACATACACACTGAATACTCACATAGACACTATGTACACTACAAGGACACTTTATACACTACATGGACAGTACATACACACTGAATACTCACATAGACACTATGTACACTACAAGGACACTTTATACACTACATGGACAGTACATACACACTGAATACTCACATAGACACTATGTACACTACAAGGACACTTTATACACTACATGGACAGTACATACACAGACGGACACTGAATACACAATTGGACACTGAATACTCAAATGGACACTGAATTCTCACATAGACACTATGTACACTGCATAGACACTTTATACACTACATGGACAGTACATACACAGACGGACACTGAATACACAATTGGACACTGAATACTCAAATGGACACTGAATTCTCAGATAGACACTATGTACACTGCATAGACACTTTATACACTACATGGACAGTACATACACAGACGGACACTGAATACTCAAATGGAAACTGAATACTCAGATAGAAACTATATATACTGCATAGACACTTTTTACACTACATGGACAGTACATACACAGACGGACACTGAATACACAATTGGACACTGAATACTCAAATGGACACTGAATACTCAGATATACACTATGTACACTGGATGGACACTTTATACACTACATGGACAGTACATACACAGACGGACACTGAATACTCAGAAAGACACTATGTACACCACAAGGACACTTTATACACGACACGGGCGCCATGAGAACTACATAGACAAAATATGCTATGTGTTAATCTGCGATATGGTATCTCAGTGGCTTTGCACTATTAAACCGGCATTGGTTCAAACAAGCATACAAAAACCGTGTATGGATTTCGCTATTTCACAATAACCTTCACCTCACCTACAAGGCTTCAGTTATGTCAAGATGACATGCGGCCCACCCGTCTACGTGCTGTGGAAGCACGTAGGATATCAATCAAATCGACCGAAAGACCCACCGTCAAGAATTATGTGTAATCTACCCGTGATTGCCTGACAGTATAATTTGATTTTTTATGGCCGGCTCTTAACAGCGTGACCCACCTGAATGTACAATGATTCAGGATATGTGTTACCAAAGAACGCGCCTGCCCCAGAATCTTCCCTGTGTACACATTCCACACAATATTGATTTTCAAGATAGCCGCCCCTATGCGTTACGGCCTGTAATATGCATACATATTTAAAGGGCAAGTAAAGTCAACATAACAACTTTGCAGATTTTAATACTTTAGGGCTTACTTAATCACAAATGCTTGACCAAAATTAAATTTAAAAAACGGAAATAGCGTAAAACAGACCGTAAGAAACGACAGGTGAAATCAGCCCCCAAACAAAAAAAACAAACATTCCGCCAGTTACATCTATTTTTTTGCGTCTGCTCATCCATTTGATTATGTCACCTTAGTACATACGGTACCACACTGAAGATGCCTACAGTTGTTTACTCTAGGGATTATTCCCTCACAGGCATTTATTGTGTGGAGTAGGCATGAACAGGAGTGGATATAAACACAATATAGACTACATGGGCACTATATACACTACTTGGGCACTATCAACACAACTATATAGATAATAAAAGCGATAAATCCTCTGTCCAAAACACAGTCGATTGAACGATTCCGACTATATCAATAGCACGTGATGTGGAATCGCTATCAAATAGTGATGATACCAGGTGTTAGCGAAAAGATGTGCGAATCCCGACCCACCGGTGGCACCCGTCACAAACACATGCAAAAGCAAGTCAATTGCTCACCTAAAAAGACACGGGAACATATGGTACAAGTCAAAATAGGGAATTGCATCACTGTTGCGTCACACTTGAAAATGTCCTCACATTTAACATTAAGCCCCATGGATCAAGGAATGAAGTTTTTTTCCTTTAGTTTGTCAAGTGGGATAGTGGTGTACAAAGTTGTAAGAAAAATGTTTTGAGATTGTAAACAGTCAAGCAAATCCTTTTAGTTTATGAGAATCCACATGGTAGTAATCCGCTAGGCTCAAATACTTCCTATGAGTATAAAGAAATTCTTTCCTTGATTGGATTGAGGATTATGGTTAATCGTTGAGACAGGGATTTGATGGTACATTAGCTGGGCCCAGCAATCTATCTCTCTTTATACGGATTTTTATGGAGTTTGGAATCCTGTACAAAAGAGGAGTGGAGATGTCTTCAGGTTTCAGCGCCAAGTCAAAAATTGATAGGACTGGTGCATGGTTTTGTCTGATTCTTCTTCTGTTAACATACTGGCCTTCTATGTGGCATTATGTGATATGTCATTTATACCAAGTTCTTTGATCGAATAAATAATGTAGTGATTCTTACATATAATGGTTGTGCCTTTCCAGTGGGAACAACCACAAACTATATGGACACTGTATAGACTACATTGGAACTATATACACTACATACTCTATGGACTATACTGAATAGACTGACAATATTTAGACAACATGTGAACACTACGTGGTCGCTGTTTGCACAGATAGACAACACATACACATAGTAGTAGTGGACAGAGCGTCTGGAGGCTCGGTTGTTCGGTGCCCTAGCCGTACCACACCAAAATACTTGTTGTTACCCTGCCTGGTGCTCGGTAGTAAGGGGATAAAAGAAGAACGTCGGTGCGGAGTTAGTCTGACGTGTCTCAGTTAGGTTTCCATGCTAAACTACAACATAGAAGCACAGTGGGCTAGCACTATGAACAGTCTGGACTTGTACAAGCAGCTGCACACACACACACACACACACACACACACACACACACACACACACACACACACACACACACACACACACACACACACACACACACACACACACACACACACACACACACACAACACACACACACACACACACACACACACACACACACACACGTCGCAATGTGAAATACTATTGAACGCGAGGCCTCGCCTCACCGTTAATGTGTTTTTATCAGACTTCGACTAAGTAGTTGTCAATAACAGAAGCAGCAACTACCTCGACGCCTCAGCATGGTATGTCTTGGCCTCAGTAAAAGATTTCAAAAGGTTTATGGGAGACATGTTGAGTACAACTGTTCATGTAGAGTGCAACTTGTCAGATTAATCAAAGTTGTTGAGAGCAAAATACACATATTGTCACGTCCTTGCAATGTTGTCTCTGCTTAAGTTAGCAGCACAATTACACAAATAATTTCTATAAGATATCCTGTTTCGGGTCTTCAATCCCTGGAAGTGGATGACAATCTGCTAAAATTAATTACTTTCCATATTAAGGTTTGACACATGTTTGGCATAAATGTTCATTCATTGTAATTGCTCATTTCACAATCATTTACGTACTGTTGTAACAGTGGCTTGTACAGTACCAATAGGCTGATGCATTTATGTATTCTTCCTCACACAGGATTGGTATTTGTGCTGCCGACAAGAGCAAGTTAAGAAAATCAGTGTATGTATATTTTCAACATATTTCTCCTCTCTTAATGGGGCGGTGTGAGAGCTTAGAAGTTAAAGTGCTGGTTCGACACGCCGAAGACCCGTGTTCAATTACCCAAAAGGGTACAATGTGTAAATATAAATTGTCAATACAAAGTCCCCAACGTAATGTGGGTTGAACACTGGACATGCTTCGCACTCCTTTCAGGCCTCAATGTGTAACACTATAAGGTTACAGGCCTCAATGTGTAACACTATAAGGTTACAGGCCTCAATGTGTAACACTATAAGGTTACAGGCCTCAATGTGTAACACTATAAGGTTACAGGCCTCAATGTGTAACACTATAAGGTTACAGGCCTCAATGTGTAACACTATAAGGTTACAGGCCTCAATGTGTAACACTATAAGGTTACAGGCCTCAATGTGTAACACTATAAGGTTACAGGCCTCAATGTGTAAAACTATAAGGCTACACATATTATGTGGCCTCATCAAAATTCTGATGCGAGCTGAGTGGTGATATAGCCTTGGCTCAACAAACCGAAGACCCGGGTCCGACTTCCTACACATGGACATTGTGTGAAGCCAATTTATTGTGCCCCATCGTAATGTTGCTATGAAACTAAAATGGGCATAAAATCCCACTCACTCAAAAGCCTACCCGAAACTCAGTATGGTATTCCGGGTTAGAATGGTCGAGAGAACTGACGGAACAGGACCAGAAAGAGGGGTCATTTCATTCATTAACAATAGCTGTTATCATGTGTACGCTTGCACTCATCTTTGAACAGTTCTTTTAGTTACCCATGTCTTCCAACATTGGGTCTCTGAATGTTGAAGTGAGTTCCTTAGAGTTCTTCAGGCCTCGGGTATGTGTGGAACTGCGTGAATCACGATAGATAAGATAAATTGCTTTTCGTTTATTTCCTCAGTACTTTAACAAGCTAACTGTCCTAAATACCCGTTTGTGTTTTATGTGATACAAATTACGAATAATCAAATATCATTCGTACATTTGACGAAACGTGTGCAGGGTCTAGAGTGACCACACACGGGAAATCTATCTCTTATAACATATGAAATATGCACAATAAAATGTTATTATTTAGCATGGTAACGAACGGTTGACAGTCAACAATCTCTCTCGTATGCATGTCATTCATGTTTTTCCTTGTATGCATAGGATGGTTTGGTTTGGTTTGTTGTTTAACGCGCATTTAGCAATATTCCAGCTCTATGCATAGGATAACAGATGGAAATGACACATTTCAGCGAAATATTGCCGTCATGCAATACATGATTTTGATAGGACAAAAATGTCATCAGAGACAGAACTGCGAATACTTTAAACACAGGTCATTTGTTTCACATGTTTATTATTTTTCAAAACTCTGGTAAGTGGGTGAACGTCATTATCAGTAATGTTTCACGTGCATACATATACTCTTCTGTGCAACTGGGTAAGGTTTAGTAAACATGACATGCTTCCATCGCTTTTAATATGTACGTTATTCCAGAATCAGCCCAGTCTATTCCATAATTAATAGAAGTCTATGCTAAAAGCAGAGCCCATTGTTCGATTCCGACTATATCACAAACGTACGTATATGAATCACTTTCAAAATAGTGATACTACCAAGTGTTCGCGAAAGGGTGTGCAGTACTTTGATACTTTGATAAGATTGTAGGGAATGATACCTGATACAGGATACCCGACAGATATTATTGTGAAATTGTATCGCGTTTATCAAGTAGCGACAACAATGCAAGGACGTTATAATATGTCGGTGTATTTTGCTCTTCAGTTTGATTGATAAGCAACACTCCCACGTTAAGCCACAGTCACTGACTGTTGCTAGGCCGAACGTTAAATATTGATATGTGAGACATTCAAAGTGTAAATAGTATCTTGTATCAATACGTTACCTGTAAGTGTTAATTTGATGTCCAGCCAGGCATCGTTCAGGGACTGATTATTTGATTTCTTAAAGTGAATTTCCCTTAACATTCTTGTCAATTTCAGGAATAATGGATGGATAAATAGGTTTAATAGGAACTTATTCTGTATTAACAAAAATGTAATAATAAAAGGTAGTTATTCAGAAAACAGCAAACAATTTGTTGCTAGTCCCCATTTAAATACGTTGCACTACAAGACATCCTACTGCATGTAAACCTCTCCAAACCAGTGGTTTAGATGTGGTTTGTACACACATAACACACATAACACTTGTGAGTGAGTGAATGAGTCAGTGAGTATGGTTTTACGCCGCTTTCAGCAGTATTCCAGCAATATCACGGCGGGGGACACCAGAAATGGGCTTCACACATTGTACCCATGTCGGGAATCAAACCCGGGTCTTCGGCGTGACGAGCGAACGCTTTAACCACTTGGCTACCCGACCGCCCCTGTCTTCTTGTGAAATACACCAGGCTGCACATGTTGCCGCAAAACAATGTCATTTTCAATAGTGGTCAAAATATTGCAGACAAGGCTTAGCAATATAAGAAATTACTCAATGCTAGAATTTAACAAACACATTTATACTTTTCATCTAACGACATCTAATGCTATCTAACCTCTTGGTCATCCGATCACCCACACTTCTCTCTGTGGGTTGATTCTGATATCGATGGACGACAGCCTCAAACACAATCACCAGCTTATCAGCAGTTGACATGGCCTACATTGCCATGCGTCGGCTGGTCAAGCAGTGTAAATCTCCGCCCTGTAGAAGTCCTTGTCAGACCTCACATATACACCTGGCCCCAGACTCGGGAAGCATTAATTCACAATGGACATATTTGTAGGATGGTGTTTCATGTTGGCTGCATTTAGTATCGGGTCTGTACTTCCGGTGAGTGTTTAGATCACGCGTTAACTTTCTTTTCATGCGAGACCGTGAAGGTACCCCACATGATCGCATTATCTACCTCTATGTACACTTGTCCGCTTGGGGAATGGGTCTCAGTTGTCTAAGACCCCATAACTCGTGTGGAGTTGCGACTATTATGTGTGTCTCTGATCGTGGGTTTAATCCCGTTCGACCTGGTTTTGTTTTAGGTTTACTTGAATATTGCTGAATGCTGCGTTCAACCACAAACAGACCATCATGGATATCATGTCAAACACACCCTACCCTTATGTGCTCGGCATAGGTCTTTCTAATAGTCATGTGTCATCTCAGTGTTTCTGTTTATCAACATCCTCGGTGGTGTAGTGGATAGAACGTCTGCCTTAGAGAGTGGATGCTCGGTTGTTCAATGCCCTAGCCGCACCATACCAAAATACTTGTTGTCACCTGGCATTCGGTTGACAAAAGAAGGACGTAGATACAATCAGCCCCCCCCACCCCCCCCCCCCCCCCCCCCCCCCCACCCCCCAGCCCACACACACACACACACACGTGACAATGTGAAATAATATTGAACGCGACGCTTTACCTCACCTAACCCATACACCTACATTGTATACCATTAGTGTGTTTTCAGATTTCGACTACAGGATATGTAGACAACATGTGAACACTACGTGGTCACTGTTTTCACAGATGGACAACACATACACATTAGTAGTAGTGGACAGAGCGTCTGCCTTAGAGAGTGGAAGCTCGGTTGTTCGGTGCCCTAGCAGTACCATACCAAAATACTTGTTGTTACCCTGCCTGGTGCTCGGTAGTAAGGGGATAAAAGAAGGACGTAGGTGCATGTACACACGTCGCAATGTGAAATAATATTGAACGCGACGCCTCACCTCACCTCACCTCACCTCACCCATACACCTACACTGTATACCATTAATGTGTATTTCAGATTTCGACTACAGAGTTGTCTACAACAGAAGCAGCAACTACCTCGACGCCAGAGTTTGGTATGTCTTGGCCTCAGTAAAAGATTTCAAAAGGTTTATGGGAGACATTGGAGTACAACTGTTCATGTGGAGTGCAACTTGTCAGATTAATCAAAGTTAAGACAAAATTGTTATGGATGAGCAACTTCTTTATTACAATTGGGCGACTTTGTCTTAGTTACCATTCCAACTTCTAAATGCCACTCAAAGAAGTTAATTAAAGTTGTTGAGAGCAAAATATACATATTGTCACGTCCTTGCAATGTTGTCGCTACTTAAGTTACGCAGCACAATTACACAAATAATTTCTATAAGACATCCTGTTTCGGGTCTTCAATCCCTGGAAGTGGGTGACAATCAGCTAAAATTAATTACTTTCCATATTAAGGTTTGACACATGTTTGGCATAAATGTTCATTCATTGTAATTGCTCATTTCACAATCATTTACGTACTGTTGTAACAGTGGCTTGTACAGTACCAATAGGCTGATGCATTTATGTATTCTTCCTCACACAAGTGGGTGACAGTTGACATCATCTGATCAAAGTATCTAAGTATTATTGCAGATCCTTTCGCGAACACTTGGTCTCATTACTGCTTTGATACAAAATAAAATGCTCTTAGCATATATTTCTTATGGTTATGGAAGGGGTTTGTTGCATATAAGTTTTATTAATGTCATTTATTGACGGGTTGTGGAAACTGTTCATCCATAAGTGTACAAAGACACTCTTTGTGAATATTACCAGTACTCGTATGCTAGATGCTTTCGCCGTTCTTGTATAGTTGTCAAATTAGTTTTCAGGAACGCATTACACACAGTAATATATATCTAAAGTAGAGCCCGGTAATTGAGCTTGATAAACTGATCTTCCATTCCTGAGCAATATGCATCCCAGCCCTTTATTGTGCTATAGATTAAAATACATATTATGTACACGCCCCCTGGCTATCTAATGTGATATAAACGCTAAATATATATGCATCAAATCCCTTTTAATAATCAGTAAATATCTCCATTGTACGATTCCGACTTATCAGAAGCAAGTGTTTATGAATTTTAAATAGTGATGACACCAGGTGTTTGCGAAAAGATGAGCAAAAAATGATGATTTGTTCCGTCGAGATGATAATTCATATTCGAGATGAATACACGAAAATTATGCATTAGACATATTCAAATATAATGCTATTATTTACAAACAAACCCCGATTCAATATTTGCTAAGAGGTAATTCATGCTAACTTATTTTTTAGTCCCGGGTAAAGTCAACAATTTGAAGACCACAGTGACGACATCCTCGTCTCTTGGTCTGTCGTGGACGGCATCAACAAGTGATGTCCCATTCACCCAGTACATCGTCTTCACAAGCAAGGGAGGCGAATGTTTAAAAGCAGTCTACATCCCCTGCCTTCCAAATGATAGTATATATGCAGCTGTAAGTGAATTCAGAGATTGGCTATATCACACATGTAGTCACATTACCCTTTTGGGAACCGAGTTTTCATTTTTTCATTTACTGATCCAACACTCCACAAAATAGGAGAAGCATTAACAAAACAATTTCTTAACTACCGCAGGACAATTTTGTGATAACCTTTAAAGCTGTCTATAACTGTATCAGCTAGAACATATTATTCCTTCTAAACAAAGTAATCCTAATATTATTATCTCACTTTCTGGTCGCAAATTGCTACTGAAATACCGCTGCGAGATAATGATATATTTGTCACCTCACTGACCTATTAAACATTTTATATTGTTCCTTCTTGAATACATACAGTGACAGCAGGTTAATGCGGTCCCGTGTGTCCGGAAACCTCGATCTCCAGACCAGTAGTTTTTTAAATGTATTTATACATATATGACGTTACTTCTTCAAAAGGATTAATTTATCTGAATATGTCATAACTCGGACGATTAGGGTACCGTCCTTATTAAAGGGTGTTCTCTTTTTCATATTCATTGAGAGACAAACCAATTGATATTCCTTGGGTCTAGGATTTAAGAACAACAACATTTGTTCCAGAAAATTCATTTGCTCGCTGGACATATTGCATGTCATGATACAGATAAAATGGGATGAAAAGAATAAATTGATGTTCTCGTTCTACCGGAGGACAACATTACTTCAAGCCCTCCCTCTTCCCGGTGAATGTTTAATGGCCCGTTCCTAAAATGTAAAGCTTGTGTTTTCTGTTTTCCCTTATCGTGCTGTCTCCAGGCCACCTGCAATTCCCTTAGCGCGGGCACGCCTGCAACATATGATGAATGCCATGGTGACATGTCTTACAACGTGACTGACCTGGACTCGAACACAGACTACGTTGTTAGTGTCGCTGCTGCAGCAAATTTCACAGTAGGGGAAAACTCAACTCTCAAAGAGGAGACTAATATTGGAAGTACGTTTTGCAATTTATTACATACAGTGGTTATTCTATACAAATATCACTACAATGTCTCTTGGTACAATGAGGTAACAATCATGATCATGGCCGTCCGACAAATTTGAGGGGATTTTTAAATTAGTAAAATACAATAAAACTCACTGACTGAATAACATTTGAACAGTTGCTAAAACTAGCTTCAATCTTCGCCCCAATGATATATTAATTTGATACTGGTGACATAAATTCACGGCAGTTGTATATGGCCGATATTAAGACCTTTTTTCCTCTGTTCTGTTCTGTTCTCTTTATATCACCCATATATCATGGATATAAGTGAAATTATTTTCACTAATTCTCACCGTGCATTTCATTTTCTGGTGCATTATGATTGTCCAGATCGTTTCAATTGTTACATTGTTTTCATTTTTTGAGGAGAGAAACGTGGTATCGTATGAGCACATTGTCGCAAATAACTGAAGATTCACCAAGGCTCGGAACTGACAAAATGAATTCACTCGGGACAAAAACTCCGTAATATATTGTAGCTCTAAGGTAGTCTCTAAGTAACTGAAATACATGTATTGCTAAACTCGACGCGAAACGTTAAACGCCAACGCAATACAAAATACAAGTTCTAGCATGTGATTAGCTATATAAAACAGAGAATATATGATCAAATGTTGAACTCCTTAAATCCTATGCAGTTAGATATTGCTAGCATCACTGGTTGCTATGGATTTCTACCGTCTCACAGTAACACTACGTATTACCATCCAGTTCCAGCAGCGCCGACCAACATCCGGGGAACTGCTCAGAACCAGTCCGCCATCTTGGTTGAATGGGACGTTCCCTCCCACAATGCCGGGCCTATGTGGTACAACCTTACGGTTCTAATCGAATTGGACAGGACGTCTGGCGTATTCATCGCGGATCGTTACTACAACGTTGAAGGTTCGAGCTGGTATCTTTCATTTGACCATTAAACTAGCTTTAGCCTGGTGACTTGAATGAAGTTAACTGGGACTGCCAATTATCCGAGTCTACTCTTCCTTTAAGTCTCTCATCTGACCAACTGAGGCACCGCAACCTGAATGGTTCTAGCCGCTGGTTGGCCTGTTATTTATCTCGGTGGCGCGAGTGATGAAGTATCTGTTATCAGTCAAGATGGCTTTATCTCCGTTCCAAACGTACACAGCTGTGCCAATGCAACACTTATCGTCTTTATGTTGTGAGCAATAAATGCCACAGTAACGGTTAAAAGTCTGCTTTCCATTGTTATACGGAGTGTCCTTTTGTGATGCAGGCCAGAATAGCAGTTCCTGCGAGGTGACGGACTTGTTGAGCTCCTGGAGGTACATGTTCGCCATCACAGCCAGCACCAGTGCTGGAACCTCAAACATGGCAACATCCAAAGCTGTCAGAACGCTGCCCTCTAGTAAGTGAGATTGCCTCAATACTCAAAATAACATTATATTAATATGAAGCTGGAACCACATTTATAATCTGGAGCAAAATTGTCCTTATTGGTCAACAAGCAAAAATGTAAATATATGGAAAATAGTGTTGTGACTATAACAGGAAATGTTCATATGTCTAACAACTCGATTCTTTTTTCTCTCACTTGCAAGTATTTTACTTCTGACATTTTAATTCATAGGCGTGTGGCTAAATGCAGAAAAAGGACAAGCCATGGCTTTGTCCGTGATCTAAGACGACCTTGCATTCAGCAGCACAGTCGCCCAATTCATTTTCAGTAGCAACCAATGCAATACAACTATTCAGTGTAGGAAGTCGGCATTCAAATCACATCTCTAACTCTTCTGTATATTCGCTCGTAGATATCGTTACGTTACAATACTCATTTTTACGTGATAGACGTTCATTGTGTATTGGGTCTGTCAGCTGGCTTAGTGGACACTATAATCGTTCGCTTGTCACGCCGATTCGAACCGACTTTCATCTGATCCTGGCATGCTGGGCAACTGATGCTTACTTGTTATATTACCTTTCAGCGAACTGTAGTACAATTGACAGCCCTTGTTCCTGTGTAATGTACAAATCTCATGAAAACACATAAAAATGAACAGAGATTTGCAGTTCTCAGTCGACTAGGACATCCTTGTCTTGAGAGAAAACAGTAGTGTAATCATATATTGAATCGTGGAACCCCAAATCGGTTATAATTAGTAAATACTTAATTAAGACATTTTAGTATTCATTAAAGATATAATCATAAACTGCGATGTTTCAGGGTAGAACTACCTTGTATTCGATGGTACTGACGCATAAAATTACCTGTTATGCTTTCGTTACCGTAGCTCCCGGTGCAGTGCAGAATATCCATGTAAACTTGGTCCCTTCAATTACTTGTTTTGCTTTCTCTGCCGTAGCTCCCTTAGTTTGTCCCTTCAATTACTTGTTTTGCTTTCTCTGCCGTAGCTCCCTTAGTTTGTCCCTTCAATTACTTGTTTTGCTTTCTCTACCGTAGCTCCCTTAGTCTGTCCCTTCAATTACTTGTTTTGCTTTCTCTGCCGTAGCTCCCTTAGTTTGTCCCTTCAATTACTTGTTTTGCTTTCTCTACCGTAGCTCCCTTAGTTTGTCCCTAAAATTACCTGTTATGCTTTCTCTACCGTAGCTCCCGGTGCAGTGCAGAATATCCGCGTAAAGTTTGTCCCTACCGAGTACCTGGCCGTCAGACTCACCTGGGAATGTCCCCCCGAGAGGATGAGGAATGGACGCATAACAAGCTACACAATCTCCTACAAAGGCAATGTAGGAAACTTTAGCACGGAGCACTTGGTTTCCTTTTCCAGCAATTAAGTGCTCGATCGTGCACACTAATCAAATTGAATTAATTTGTGTTTTGCATCAAACCTCAAATTGATTACAAACTAGACACGCTTTATCTGCATAATGCTGCACAATCATTGATATTGTACATAAATTAATGATCCCATAGATTACTTTCTTATTGGCTATGGTTTATTTCACGGAAGATAATAGAAGTAAAAGTGGATGCATCGTGAAAACCAGAAACAAGGAAACTCAACCTAAGAATAAATGGCGAAATGATTCCTGTAATTACTGACACGATTTTTAGCAGACCGCCGTGATATAGCTGTAATAAAGCTGAAAACAATATACAAACACATCATAAGATATGACACATATTGCACTCCTCTGAGTGAAACGTGATTTAACGAATATTAACGATCGTGACAAAGTCCAAATATATTTCGTCTTTGCAATAGCTTCATCCAAAGAACAATCATTTCATGTGAACGGCCATATGATTGATGTATCAGAAACTGTTTGCACATACATGTTCGCATATCAGCTAGAGATGTTTGCATTTCTCTTGCGTGTACAAGAATTAGAGAACATTACTAAACCATCTTTGGAGGTGTGTCTGTACACATTGAGCTAGGTATATCGCTGAGAGGTTTGTTCAAACTGCAGATATCCATGACGTTGACGGCTGGGAGTTACTACCCTGAGGATCCGTGCACCGACCCCCACATGGTGTATCTGCCTGTAGTCCCAGATGGGCAGTACACTGTCCAGGTACGTATGATGCAAACGCCAAGGCGGGAGACGTGCCTTTGTTAGTGTTAAATTGTTACTGTGTTGGCTAAAGATGTATATCTCACCGTTGTGATAATTTACATGAGAATAAATCATTAACCTTATGGCGTCAGCCAATGGGGTATGTGTAACAAAAGAGAGAGGTTAAAGTGCAACTCAAGTGTCGAATATTTCGAAAGAGGATTAAAGCAAGCAGTGGGAAGACATGCAAGGCATCTTAAGTGAAAATCAATGAAACGAAATGCTGTTTTCTTTATTTCAAACATTAATTTGAGACATTTTAGATCGAAGATTTTATTTGGACACATAAGATAAGAACTGTGTAAATTAGTTATTGATAATAATATCATGTCAAAGAATGTACCACGAAAGAGAAGAACATTTGAAATAGTTTTTATTTGTTTCTATAAGTTCTATTTGAAAATACATGCAAGGAATATTAATGACGTGCAATATCTATTTAACCAAAAGACTATCTTACGAAACGTATTGCTTAAGATAAACAAAAATAAGTATACTTGACTAAAATTGTTTTATCACTTAATACAAACAAGAAACATAAGTCCTTTTCCCCGATGTATGCTGTTCTTGACGTAAAATCTTATTTGTATAGGTATGGGCAAATGCTGAATTTCAAGGAAACAAATCAGCAATGATTTTTGTAGCAGACCGAGATAGTAAGTGTACCTCGTTACAACATAACATTGTGATAACACTGAATAGATTGTGTCGTTTTCTTGTTGCATTTAATTATAAAATGATACTAAAAATTGAATGCTTATATTCCAAATCATGTGCAAACATCACACGTGAAGGTTTCTGAATATTCAAAAATGACAATGTTTATACTATTGAAGGAGCATAAATTTGATAGTGTGGTGACTTCAACATTTTGTTCCAGAAATGTCCTACGATGTACCATCGTTTTCCAACACAACCGTGTCGACAACAGGCAAGTTGAAGTGGCGTATTAATGTGTTTATACTAATACTGTTACCACATTGTGAAAGTCATCCGCATGTTTTGTTTGTTATTTAAACATCGCATTCAGCAATATTCAAACTATATGAGAGAGACCTGTTTATAATCGAGTCTTGATGACACATACCAGTGATTGAGCTTATGAAGCAATGTCCAACGTTGTCAGGGTAAGCTCAACCGTGTCATCGAGCCTGACCACCCGATTCAGGGTTTGAAAACCAGACATGGAACTTAAAGCTGTCCTGAACTCAAAGTTGAAACAGAAACATGTATATGGTCTTTTCAAGTTCCTGATTTAAACAAGGCATCATGATGAATTTAGATATTTTCATACGTACGCTATAGCTCACATCTTAACCTCATTTTCTTCATTACAGATCCCCACAGCTTAATAGTTGTATCCGCCACATGTGGTTCCATAATAGCCATCCTTTTTGTCGCTGTCATTGCTCTTGTTCTCAGTGAGTAGTTTTGCCATGTCTCAAATGAAAACTGGAATAACTGACGTTGTATTTTGTATGTTCTTTGTATGCATATAATTTACCCTTCGTTTATGATTCCTCTATTTGAGTAAAGACCTGGTCGTACGTGACCATCCGACCTTGTACTATGTGAAATAAATAATTTGGGTGAGTAATTGATTATTACCTACTGTAACCTTCCTGACCTTATTGTTCGGCAAATATAAAACGCCAATAACCAGCCTCGATTATCCCCCCAAAACAGACTCCATTAGGCGTATAAGGCGTATAATGCGTGTACGCGTATAAGATGTATAAGCGTATAAAGTGTATATGCGTATAAGATGTAAAAGCGTATAAGGCGTCAAAGCGTATAAGGTGAATAAGCGTATAAGGCGTATATGCGTATAAGGTGTATATGCGTATAAGGTGTATAAGGCGTATAAGGTGTATAAGCGTGTAAGGCGTATATGTTGTATATGCGTATAAGGCTATAATGTGTATAAGCTTATAAGGCGTATAAGGTGTATAAGCGTATGAGGCGTATATGCGTATAAGGCGTATAAACGTACAAGGCGTAATGCGTATAATCGTATAAGGTGTATATTCGTATAAGGTGTATAAGCGTATATGCGTATAAAGCGTATAAGGCGTATAAGCGTATAAGGCGTATAAACGTATATGCGTATACGGGGTATAAGCGTATAAGGCGTATATGCGTATAAGGTGTATATGCGTATAAGGCGTATAATCGCAATAGGCGTATATGCATATAAGGCGTATGATCGTATAAGCTTATAAGGCGTGTATGCGTATAAGGTGTATATGCGTATAAGGCGTATAAGCGTATAATCATATAAGGCGTATATGCGTATAAGGTGTATATGCGTATAAGGCATATAAGCGTATAGGACTTATAAGGTGTATATGCGTATAAGACGTATAAGCGGATAGGGCGTATTAGCATATAAAGCGTATTAGCCCACAGGCGTATGAGGCTAAAAGCAGCGTAAAACCATACTCACCCACTCACAAAATAGAAATAACACTCATGAGGAAACATATTGTAATTTTAACCAATTAAAAATTTATTCCAAAATGTTGATATTTCTTAGACAGTAAAATGAAATATTCATTTACATATTTCAGCAAGATCAAGAGGTGTTTCACCGAAAGAACAACTGCATTTCGCTCATTAGTCTGACTGATCTTCAGGGCGAAACTGTCTGGAACAAATGAAGAATGAATAGCCTGTTCATTTGTAGAACAAATGGTGTCACAATGAAGTTATCCTGGAACAATACTGCATTTGTCCTTATTGAATATTGAGTTGATTGACAGGGCAGATCCATGATTTTCCCCCACCTTTTGAAAATAACATTATATAACACCTTCTTTCAATTGAAATACTCCTGCAGATCATCAAGTGACACTCCCAACCACACTTGAAATAAGGGACCTGGATCTGCCTCTGATTGAACTGTATTTATGAAGATCATTATGCACGCCGGTTGACCTGTGATAGGCTTGGTTGTAACCGAAGTATGATATTATGCAGGAAGTGTTAATGAATACACGAAATGGGACTAGAGTGACATACTGGATTTCCAGCTTATTGTCAACATCTTTGTGAAATGTTGGACCACGATCCTCTGACAAGAAACGGGAATCCCCATGGGCACCTTCATCCTCAATTATCCACATAAACAACGAAATCCTCTGTTCCGTGATGTAGTATTATATCTCCATTCTATTAAGACATACGAGGGGCGTTCAATAAGTTTTGCAACTTGGGCGTTTGTGTTTACACAAACAATGTCAACTTGTGGCAGGTGTGACACTAGTCATAACATCAAGTTGACACGCGTCATAACAAGTTCCAGACACAACAATAACTTAGATGTGGCGGTCACAATCATGGATTATCTCAAACATGAACAACATGATCGTGACAATTCTAAAGATGACGTGAGTGAATAGCCATACCCACTGTTTGGTTCATAATTTTCCCCATTTGTTTTTCGAACACTAATGAAAAACTTGCAGAGAAGTGTGTCTAGTTCGTTTCGGTGGATTTCATGCATTTGGCGAATTTCATTTTGGACTTTTAGAAAGTGTTCGAACAGTTTAAAATCGTACAACGTTTTCTTGGGTGTTTTTGTTATGATTGTCTAGGATCACACCAGCGATTATGTCGTCTTCAACAGCCACAAATCTACCTTGGGCATCTTTCGGCTTTGTGTTCGTCGTCCTTGCCGCGCTCGACGATGGCGTTTCGATGATGAAACGTTGGCCTCGGGGAAGTTTTGATAAACTGCCTCCATCACAGTCAAATTCAAACTCGGTACCATCAACCTGTAACCTGTAATATCCATTTGTCAACACGGATATCACTGTAGCACTTCCCCTTTGATCTATTACAACATTGTCTCCAACATCAAAGGTATCCATGCTGTTCGTAAACACCTACTCGCGTGCACCGGCGAAAAAAGTCCCACTTCCGGTTATCTAATTTGCATATCTACTTATGTCATTGGGGTATGACATACATGTTTTTCTGTCATAAATGTCATACCCCAATGACATAAGTAGATATATATGTTTTTATGTCATAGGACCCGTGATGATTCCGGGGTAGAATATATCTTCAGCAACCCATACTTGCCGCCAAAGGCGACTATGCTTGTCATAAAAGGCGACTAACGGGATCGGGTGGTATGGCTCGCTAACTTGGTTGATACAGGTCATCGATCCCAATTGCGTGGATTGATGCTCATGATTTCAATCACTGGATTGTCTGGTCCAGACTCGATTATTTTACAGATCGCCGTCATATAGCTGGAATATTGCCGAGTACGGCGTTAAACAGCAAGCAAAGAAACAAAATGTTATGTCATAAGCTGGATGAATAAGCATCGATAAATGCTTTAGTTAAATGATAATAGAAATTACGTCATAGGGTATTGTCACGTGTTTGAAAAGTTTGTGGTCCTGTATTCTAAAGCTGGCGGGAAAGTGACACATCTTTGATTAGCTTAGATTGTACGACATTGCCATAGAATCGAAACAGGATGGAAGATGATAAATAGCCAAAGAAGAGTGTTGGTTACCAGGCATGGCAAATATCTCTAACAATATGTTTTGCTTCTGGAAATGTAGTACAATGAGCTGTAATGAGATATTTAGGCCTAGTTTATGCTTACCACAGTGGCCTCGTCGGTAGTTGCAGAGATGGGTCGGAGCCTGACGACACGAACAAAGTGTTTTCACTTGTTTCCTCTTCATCGCCATACCTTGACTTCATCTTGAAATTTACTGGTGTATGTTGAAAAGCATATGGCTTCACAATTTCTTGCTGGTCTAATGACAATTCTTCGCAATCAGACGATAAGTCGGACACGTAGACCATGTTGTTTTACAGTAAACTTGATATCTTTTGCGTTGAGACTAGACAGGGACCCAGTTAAATTGGCACCAATTACGTCGTAATCTAAGGGGGATAACTCAGGTCTATTTGGCTCGGAAAACGAAGGCCTCATAGCGGCATAACATTTCCACACTTATTGTGGGTTTCCTACTTTCATTGTGAGAAAAATAAGTGTATATTTTCAAACACTGATATTAACTAATTCTTCAATTGCATTTTGTTTCAAATAAGAAAGAAAGTTTTTTTTGCGTGTACACTTCCCGTGCCTTTTAAGTGAACTTGTCCTTTTAGAGGTGACCAAATAGATTTGGTTAACGTGATTGATTGTATGTCATCAATCATACCCAGCTTTATGGCTGATGTTAGTTCACAATATCAATCATTGGTTTGTCTGGTCCAGATTTAATTATTTTCTTGCTGCCATCACATTGTTTGAATATTGGAGTGCAGTGTTAAATATCAAGCATTATACGTGTATCTAAGTCATAGTTCAGTAAGCATATTCTGGTATAAGAAATTATGGGGTAGACTGTTGTATTTGGGTCCCCAAACCGGACGTTTGCCTTCCTTGGTGTACTTATGAATCTGAGGACCTTAAAATAAAACCGAAAACCTGAGAAAAGACTCTTTTTTAAAAGTGTGAACTCCAATAGTGAATTGTTCAGTGGATGTCCTATATAATATTTGCCGTAGATAGTGTTAAGTTATCCTTTTCAAAGAAGGAAATTTTATGTTTTGAAGCATTCAGAGAAAAATATCCCGTCTCTAACTCAAAGAGAATTCCAACCTGAGTTAAACATGGTCGTAATGACAGCCATGTTGAATTTCTGTCACCAAACAAACCCTGTTATCTACTCGTACACACCCTCACGTGAAAAATAATCACCATGCACACATGTTGTGTGTGTGTGTGTGTGTGTGTGTGTGTGAACTCTTGTGAAGACTTTCACTCTGGCAACAAACATATAAATGACGTCAACAGTATACATACATATACATCAATACCTTTCCACCAAAGCACCCTAACATTTTTGCATGTAGCATTGCTAACCCACAACTACCATACACCTGAAGTTGTTTCTTCCCCTTTCATCCAAACACTCTCAATGCCCCGTGGGTTTCCGGGTTAGAATAGGTCCCCAGTTACCTATGGTACAGTCGACTAAATGGATCGGGTAGTCAGACTCGAATAATTGGTTCATTGCGTGTCAGCGTACTTCGATGGCGTGATCTCAGCATCGATTACTGGATTGTCTGGTCCAGATTCGATTATGTACAGGCCGCCGTCATACAACTGGAATATTGCCGAGTGTGGCGTCAACCAACCAACCAACCAACGGAAGGCCCACATCACCTAACAATCTATCTGTATACGACATTTGACCCGTGAACATCCTGGGTAGAATAGGTCTTCAGCAACCCATGATTGCCGTAAATAGCGACTAGGCTTGCTGTAAGAGGCGACTAACGTGATCGGATGGTCAAGCACGCTGTCTTGGTTGATGCATGTCGTCGTATCTCAATTGCGTGGATCGATGCTCATCGATGTCAATCAATGGAATGCGTGGTCCAGACTCGATTATTTACAGACCGCCGTCATATAGCTTCAATATTGCTGATTTCGGCGTTAAACAACAAACAAACCATACGACTTTTAGCCTTTACGTATGAATAATAGATAAAGCGACAAAACCCTTTCCACGTCACAAGAATTATCTGCTTCAAACAGATTCCAATGTACGAGTCCGACTCTTTCATGATCATGTGTTCATGAACCCCTAACAAATAGTAATGATACCAGGTGTTCGCGAAACGGTGATCGTTTCCTGCCCCACCAGTGGCACTCGTTACAAGCACATGCAAAAGTAAGTCAATTGTTCACCTAAAAAACCCGGGAACGGGCATCCTTATGAAGCATTACTCTGACGTGATGAACGTTTACTGCAGAAAGACAGTGACTTTGATCGATCATCTCAACAATGGTATCGCATGGACTTACCTATGTAACTCCAGCTTGTTTTCCCTTTTCGACATATCTTCTGAGTGAGTTAATGCTTTACGTAACATCGGCAATATTTCAGCCATATCGTGACGATACATATCTTCTGAGTGAGTGAGTTCAGTGTTTTCGCCACTTTAGCAATATTCCTGCAATATCACTGCAGGGGACACCAGAAATGGGCTTTGCACATTGTACCCATGTGGGTTTGTTTGTTTGTTGCTTAACGCTGTACTCAGAAATATTCCGGCTATGTGACGGGCGCTCTGCAAATCGAGTCTGGGCCACACAATCCAGTGATTTACATCATGAGCATCGATCTACGCAACTGGGATACAATGTTGACATGCATCATCCATGTCAGCGAGCCTGACCACCCAATTCCGTTAGTCGCTTTTTACGACAAGCACAGTCACCTTTTACGGCAAGCATGGGTTGCTGAAGACCTATTCTAACGCTGACCTACACGGGTTGTACCCATGTGGGGAATCGAATCCGGGCCTACGGCGTGACTGGCAAAAGCTTTAACCACCTCAAGGCTACACCAACGTCACCCATGGTTTTCTTGAAACTGGAACGAAGTGATTTACCCAGCAATTTGGTCTCTTTTTTGGACTCACGCTACATGTATATGCATCCTGAGGGACCGACCGTATCAATTTCTTTGGAGGGATTTTGTTTGGAGGATAGATATTTCTTCATTCTTCTGCTACTGATGCAAAAGAATATATTTTTGAAAATTAATACTAGGAGCCTAAATATTTGAGCTTGATAATTATGGGTTATTTTTATTGTTTGAGCAGATAATATCGTTTTTACCCAAAAATCTGAAGCATAATTATTTTTTTTTAACATTTTCTGGGAAATTAATAACTTCTTTGATAAAATCTCAGTTTGGTCTTTGTGATCAAACCCATATATCCTAAAAACTAATGCAACAATCAAACAACGATATCGAGTCAACTCATAAACGACAATTTCCACTCTGGGTCGTCCAGTAACACGGTTTCAAAGTGTGAGCGCTTCTGTGCCACGTAGTTGCCACACTGCTGTGTTGCATTCCAAATGTGTACTGAGGAACAAAGGAAACTGTACATCTCTATGGATTTTATCATATCTTTGATTTTCAATTAAGTGAGTGAGTGAGTGAGTGAGTGAGTGAGTGAGTGAGTGAGTGAATGAGTTTGGTTTTACGCCGCTTTTAGCATTATTCTAGCAATATCACGGCGGGGGACACCAGAAATGGGCTTCGCACATTGTACCCATGTCGGAACTCGAACCCGGGTCTTCGGCGTGACGAGCGAACGCTTTTACCACTAGGCTACCCGACCGCCCCATTTCAATTGAGAATATCTGAAATTAGCGATATCATACCCCCAAAAATTATTCTGGCGCTTTGTCAGCACTCACACAATACCCCAACATTTATTTTTAAAAATATGATTTGATTTAGAACTTTTAAAAATTAAAAGAATTAATTCATATAATACACAACTGTTGATGGGTATCTAAGATATCCTATCTTGAAAATCAATAAATTTGCTCTTTTCAGCATATATTTATAACATTTTAAACATGTTAGGGGTCTTGTGGTTGCAAGTTTATTTCCAACCCCAGTCTGCATTGAACCAATATATGTTTTACACAAATTACCCAGTCCCCTATTACATTTCACAAACTGTTGCAGGAATGCGTGTTGGTTAAATAGACATAATCAAATTTAACAACAGTTGTTTCAATTTTCCATTACATAAAAAAACAAACTCGGTTTTCTTTCTTTGACCCTCAGTTAATATCCATTTTGCTCGTGTGGTACTATTGTTCATAATTCTGTAATAATAAATATTATATTTACGGTACTGTCTGTAATATTTTTTATTCATAATCGTCACAGTGATTAAACTGCATTAAATTGTTAAGGCGCTTGGCAACTCATGCTCGACTATCCACTGTATTATATCTCCATTCTGTCATGTAGAATACCGCTTAAAATTACCAGTTATTATTTAAAAAGCATGTGCGAAATTTGGAACTAACAAAATCCAAGCCATATTACGGAGACGGGCGTCATAATCGCCTCTTCATGGTGTACCCATGGGGTGACTTGGTGTGACGAGTCAACGCATAAACCCCGCTGGACAAACCCCACCGCCAATGGCTTTGTCGGTTAAGATTATTCATATAAACAAATATCAATTCAGGTCAGAAGTGTTGTATATTAGGCAGCCTAATGACGTCACGGGATTCCCCGGTTCGTCATGAGCGGGCTTTACAAACTGCAAATAGGCTTGAAATAAAAGCTTGAATCCTCCTTAAATATACACTCTTCTGACAGATATACATTCTTCATAACAAATAATAGCCATACTTAACATATTTATAATGAAATCAGCATAGGCTAGCTTCTTCATACATGTCAGTAACATCCAAATGCAGACTGCCCATCCCACGTCCGCTCCCGACTGGGCTGTAATGGCGTCCGTTTGTGCTGATCGATCATTCACGTCGGCCGTACTTATTAATGCATGCAGAATTATTCTTTGTGTTAATAAATAGCATATTTGCATGAAAAAAAGGGAATATTTTTTACCGTTCTGAATCTGTAACTTTAGGACCCTGTAGTTTATCATGGGTATATGTTAATAATTATTTTCCCGAAATCGTTATTGTTAAATCATAAGAAAATCTTGATAAAATCCAGCGTAATAAAGCGTGAATATCGCCGGTAAGAGTGATTTTTTCCGATGTGTAAATAATAACGGATTTAACTAAAACTGTGCAATAAAATGAACCGGAAGTGACATGCCCCGTATAACTTTGCTTGGGTATATAAACGAGTGTCACCACGGGTGTCACGAGAAGAATACTCAACAGCATGTGGACGTGGCAAGAGATAGAGCTTCTAACAACTGATCTACAGATACCCTGTAAGTATTGCATTGAAATTGTTGCACTTAATACTTTATTAGTTACATAAAACATTAGTTTAGATGAATAATACATATGTATTTCATGTACTGTTATGCCTTTTTCGGGATAGAACAGTTACGACATTTGGGTCCGAAATGTTTGCCGTGAGCATGTAAACTAAATTAGTTTGAATTAACACTGAGTGTGAATGTATGTTTCATGTTATTATAGAATATTAAACTGAAAAACTTCGCTTCGGTTTGATGCTTATTTTACCTTTACCGTACCAAATTCAAAACGTTATAATAACTGCTCCTGCACGCATAGTAACTATCAATAACTTTTCAGGAATTCCCCCTATTTGCATTGTAACTAATATTTGTAGTATAAATTATGCAAGGAATATATTAATTTGCCACTCGTTATAAGAAAATAGAAAATATAAAATACTTATTGTTTTTTGTTGCGACATATACATAAATATATAATTATGATTTTACTTGTATTACTGTATGTGATTGCGATTTGAAATGGTATTATTACAAGATTTGGCTGAACATACATTCAGTTTGTAATATCATTATTGAAATATGCCAAAATAAATTTTGGCCCCAAGCATAATGGTTAAAAGAAACCAATAAGAAGATCAACAACATATTGCAATGAATTAATGTAAATGTGAGATATATATTGTACACTAATACTTGGCTTATGCAAGAGTTCAGTAGACGATGTTTTGTTTTTAAGGTGAATGGCATTATTCTCAATCCATTACATATGGGCATCTGGAAAAAGTTATAGAATCTATAGAAAAAAACGGTAAGGTGTTAGCCGCACACTAACATCTGTGCTGCTAACACTGAAACCAAATTGGTCTGGTGTTTTACCTCCAGTGACAAACATAAAGTGCAAGATTAAATCCAAAAAAAATCATCCCAAAGCAGTTGAATGTTTATGTGAATGTCAAGATCCTGACATCATCGGCAATGCATTTGCTGGCCAAGGCATTGCCTTTTCACATCTACAAAAATTACAGAAGATGACAAGTACAATTTTAACAAATGAAATGGCCATGGAACTGCGTTATCATGCATCCAAAGGATCCCTCACATATGAAACAGTTACACAATATGTTAATCTTTTTCGATCCGAGGGAAATGAAATATCTTCACAGCTTTGTTTATATCATCTGAATAATGATCACAAAATTCAAACTGAAAAATTTAGAAATCATAAAACAGATATTGAGAGCTTCAAAAATCATCCTTTTGCATCATCGCCTGCCCCTTCGTTTTCAAAATGTCTTCCTTCCTCCTCGTCTTCTTCATCGCAACAACTTCAAATGAAGAAAACAGCCAGCAAAAATTAACAATATCCAATCTTGAAAACCACATTTTACAAATTGAACATAAATATTCTTCTTGTCATGATGAAATTGATTCCCTAAATATCTGGTTTCATACAAATGAGAAACAACTGAAATTGTTAAATCCCAAAAATTTACAGCGTACACTCAAAAGGAAGGATTCAACAATAACTGAGATGATTTCAGAAATAAGAAAAATTATTTCTGAAAATAACACTTGACAACCGCTCTGGACCAGAAAGACAAAACTATCATTTCATTGAAAAAAAAACAAGAGGTAGAAATTGCTCATCTAAATAAAAAAGTAAAATAACTTGAACACCATTGTTCCGTTAAAAATGAAAAAATCTCACTTCTTCGTTCTCAAGTTCAATCAGCAGCTGAAACCAATCAAGTCATGCAATATAAAATGAAAGAACAGGACAACACTATTACTCAACTGATTAATGAAGTTCACAGTGCCCTAAACTAAACGTTTAATCTCAACTTCATCAATCATGGCATCTATAGTGATAATTTTAAGAGCAGTTATCATGCACCTTGGAGCAAACGGTGTCAGTTCACACCACATGGCTGATACAATTAAAACCGTACTTGAAGGCCTGGTCAATATTGACACCCCAAAACTACCTTGTCATGCAACTATTTGCAATATTCTTAAAGAAGCCAACCTTGTTGGAAAATTGCAAGTTGCTGAGGTATTGATGAATCATCCCAACAGCTGTTTGAATGTTGATGGCACGAGTGATCACCAGCGTCATTTCTATGGGTATCAAGTGTCCACTTCATGGCTGCCCAGCATGGCCATGAGTATGGTTGAAATTGTATGTGGTGACACAACAACCCAATTGAACCAGCTGTCAACGCTTTTAGATGATTTTTCAAAGCTTCTTTCATCAAAGAATGATGAGCCAAAGCAATTATACGAAGAAATGTTTCTCAACTTAAAAAATCTCATGACAGATCAGCACATTGTCAACAAAGTTTTTAAAAAGAAATTAGAAGAAATTAGACAAACCATATTGTCAGAATCTGAAAAAAGCTGGATGTCAATGACCGATGGGGGAAAAAGCTCAAACTGTCACTATAAATCAATGGTTTTGTCACTCACATGTCCTTTTAGGCCTTGCCGACTCAGCATCTCTTGCAGTTTCTCAATACGAAAAAACTCTGACTGATGATGGAAATCTTAACACTCTAAAAAGATCTTTTAGCCTCGACCAACATTTTTTAAATATAGTCGTGCTGAGGAAGTCATACGATCAGTATCATCCCTCATCAACACCAAAGGCCATCCTGCTGCTGGACTCTGCCGACTTCAATTCCTATATGAAAACCAACAACCTACCTGTCCATTTTAAACAATTTCAGCATAATCGTTTCAACATCACTTTCCATAATGCCGCAGCAACAATCCACCACAAACATCACCTTACGCAGTTCTTGGCCAATATCACTCATGAAAATCTCCTCATCAAAGCTGTGAAAGAAGACGTTTCCAATGACATCCTCCTTGCTGAAGTTCATGCTCTTGCCTTTTTTAATGAATATATATCCAACCCATTTTACAATCTTATTTTAAGTCAGAACACAGCACATCATATCCTTGATTTGAATCCCCATTTTGTTCAAATGCAGCAATACCTTCAGCAAATTTCAGAAAATCCATCTCTAATCTTACAACCTGATTTCATCATGTGGCCATCTTTTCAAACACAAAATCCCTCTTTTCTTTCAGTATCCTCTTCCGAAAACAGTCCCTATAAAGATCTGACTTTAGAATGTCTTGGACTCATTTGTACATATGCTCTAATTGATTTTACACGTCTTTTTGCCAATCAATTGACATCAGGATGTCATGCAGATGATACTCTTAAACTCCGAACAGAGTCATCATCTGTACCAAAATCAAACAGTATTGGAGAAAGCCAATTTGCTCTTCTCAAACATCTCCGACGTTTCAAGCCAACTGCCAGCACTTCCCACCTGGAAGCCAACATTCTCTGGGCATAAAACAAACCATACGCTTGGCTGCAGTCTCTGTCTCCTGAAGATCGTCACCTCAAGCTGGAGCAAGCCCGCCTGCAAATGAAGGATTTTCGACTCGTGTGGCAGCAACGTCGTGAGAACCTTCATAAGCAGAGGTTGCTACGTCTTCAGGAAAAGAAACGGGCAGAGAGCAATCGAGAACACCGTAATGCAGTCAAGCGTTTGGAAGCGACGCAGTCTGTGGCCATTCAAGGAGGCCACTGCAGTACCCCTGAGGATGTTGATGATGCTGTCATTGGCAAGAATGAAAAGGAGCAAGTAGCCTTTCTCTCAACACAAATAATTTTCTATCGTGATGTCGTCAAGCCCAAAGGAGTTCCACGAAAAACTTACTTCCTCTCTGAAAAAAAGGTTCATTTTGATTCAGCTGCTCTGAAAAAGAAACTAAAACACATTTTAGAAGTCCATTCTGAAAATGTCCATTCTCTTCCATCATCATCGTCTACTGTTGTGTCACAACATACATGTCAAAAGAAAATTAATGTTACCAAGCGGTCCATTATGAGCACTATGACAAATCTAATAATTGTCAAGGTGGTAACAAAAGAATAAAATTAATTTCTGAAATGCCCAACCCTGTTGGCAAAAACATACGCCACAGATTTCAGTCAAGTACAGGGAAAAGCTACAGGTGGCACAGAGGTACTGTACTCCAGGCCAGTGCTCCATGTGCAATGCCATCCTATGCAGATGATGATGAGTCTGATGCAAGGAATTACATGCTCTGTGACATTAAATACGATGGATATGAAGACATCAGCTCCATTCGTATAGAAAAGGACTGGCACCAGGGAGATGTGGTATTTGATTCTTAATAGGTAACCCTGGAATAACATTAAAATTGCACCTCCTGCCATCATCCTGTTGTGTGGTGTTGGATTACACAAAGCATATTGTTGGCAACGGTACTTTCCTTTCCCAATTCTCCTCTTGCCCAAACCCAATTCTCCTCATCAACAAAACAACTCTCCAATCTAATGTAAAATATTTGTGAATGATATGCAATTATTACTTTGCACATTTTCGGAGAAGCACATTAATTACCTCAGTGGACATGTTCAATTTAGCACCGCTTATGTTGGCCGAGGTGATTTATACTGCACACTCATTGAATATGAATGTTTGGTTATCCTTTAACGTACCCACACACTAGCACTTCCCTTGTTCCTTCATGATTATCATTGTGAACATTTAGGCATTGTATATTCTATGTTATTATACATGTCATTATACATGTCATATGTCATACACAATGCCAGAATAGGTGTACAACTAAAGTCATGTTATTTTACACACGTGTAAGTATATTAATTGTGAATAGCCTTAATGACTATTGTATGCAAGTGATTGGTTTTATTAATCATGCCATAATAATATCATAATTTACGTTCATGCAGTGCTAACAAACACCAATTTCTTTATATTTCAGATATCATCATATTGCTGTCACAAACTAGTTCTTAAAAGGTGAGTGCAATTAAATATATTTGTAGATATTCCATAAGGTTATGAAATAATAATAGTGTTTATGAAGTTAAGTTAAGATAACAGCATACTGGAAGGTTATAACACAGGTAAACTCAATTAATGAGGGGATCACATTGCTTAATACGCAATTCAACAAAAATTCTTTGAAGTTTAACGCTGACTTGCTGAAAACCAGAGGCGCCCGCCGGCATAGAAGGGTCAGTCAGCATTCAACTGTGTCACATGGTCGACAGAAGATCATGTGGCATCTTCTGTATGATGGGTTGCATCCAGGTGGGCTCCTGTCAAACCAGTGGCTGAGGCGGCTTCACCTGGATGTAATCGAGGAGTGCTACAGAGACCCACAGCACTTGGTCATCAGTGTAGATCCTCAGGATGAGACACTGTTATAAGCTACAGTTATCATCAAATGAAGTGATCTCCTCATTGTGATTTTACACCTCCCATTTACACCTACACTTGTGTCCTGGAACCACTACATACATATATATTAATCTGTCCTGCTCACCATCATGACTTTCATACAATACTAGGGAGGGTGGGGGGTGGGGGTTGGTGGTTGGGGGGATTAAAATGATAAGCTGCTCTTATTTTTATTTCAACCTAATTGTCAATTACCACTTTTCCTGGTGCCATATTATAGTTGTATTTATATGCCGGACTCCTGTGATAAGGGTGTTCAAAGCGAACCCCGATCACTATATCATTAGGCCTATTGAATACCCTGAAACTTGCTCATCTTCAATATGTGAAAACTTCTCTGGATTCTCAATATGTGTGGAACTCCTTTGGACTGATGTGATAAGGGTGTTCAAAGCGAACCCCGATCACTATATAATTTGCCCCTTCTGTATCCTGAAACTAGATCATCTTCAACTTGTCAACATTTCTCTGTATAATACTGCTTTGGACTTATGTGATAAGGGTGTTCAAAGCGAACCCCGATCACTATGATCTTGCTCATATTTTAACCTCTTCTCCAATTTTAATGTGTATATATATATGTATAATGTGCAATACTGCTTTGGACTCCTGTGATAAGGGTGTTCAAAGCGAACCCCGATCACTATATAATTATATCTTTATCACCTCGATCTAGTTCATCTTTAACCTCATTGTAAAAAGAATGTATATTAGGAATGTTTGTCACTGGAGTTATATGGAGTCACTGGATGTGTATATAATTTTATCCAGAAGGATAAATACTTACTTCCTTTCATGCAATGTGTAATAATTGTCACCAATGATATTATGACACAAAAACAATGTGCAGTGAAAGGTATCAACTGCACAGATATTTTCAAGTTACGTCTTTGGTATATGGGTCTTCAATTTAACAGCATGAGTATTTACTTGTAAATAACAACTTAAATACAGAGACGACTGAAATAGTGTAGTATGAAAATTTATTCACAATAAATGTGTTCATGATGAATGTTTGAGAAGAGAGGAATATGCACTTACCATTGCATAAGCAATGAGACATAAAGAAGCAAATATGATATGTATGTGGTACTTGTTTTATTTGAAATAACTATATGTTCACCCCAAATAGTTAACTTGGGATGGGACGATACAGCAAGTGTGCAATCCGATACGTATCACGATACCTTGCTCACGATACGATACATGTATCTATACTTGCATGTGCACTTTTCTGTGGTGCTGGAGCCATGTTTGTCATAGACAGGGTGACTAAATAACTAATAATTTACAGTTGGCAGTATCAAAGATGGTGCAATGGATGAAAAGAAATACGTTTTCACTACAGGAACAATGGGTGAACATTCCGCAGGCCACATTTCAATATGATTGCTTCCATGGGACACAATACCAGTAAATTTTTGGACTTGTGAGGAAGCATGTAAAACATATTGAGGACAGATGACCTTCACCTTTAATATATACTGTCGGAACCTTCGTCAATGACAATGTGTGCCAATTTTTAGCAATACATTCACATCTGTTTATCATTTATAATATGTAAAATCAATGTGCGTTTTTTTTCCTTCTACATTATCTTGGTTTGTTATATGAATAAGTACGATCAAGATATATATGATATACAGGCATAAAGGAAGGAATAAACTGTACAGGAAACGGCGTTAGAAACTAGCACTTTTAGTCCACTTGTACTCATCTATAGCAAAACCATTAAAAAAGTTCACATTTCTACGAGTGCTAATTATGCCGTCATTATTGGGCAGTTTGTCTTCGACCACAGGACTAGTGCCAATTTCTAACCCTGAAACAAGTATCACTTAATAATGTCGATGGTAACAGGTTCTTGTATATTCTTTTATGACTTTCAAACGACTCTGAAACACACCAAAACATTTTCACTCTGGGATAAATATGAAAACCATTTGTGAATATTCACCTTAACATTTGCACCTTTTCTTTAGGTTTAAAGATTGCACTTTTTGGTAACTGTTTTGGTGAGAGGATGCACAAATTGATGGGCCATGGGAACTTCAATCTATCATTTTTGTACACAAACATTTATACTATGTTACATTCTATATGGGATGTGAAGTCCTACATTATGTGAATAATTTACCAAACAATATATTCATATTCATTCATTTGAGGTGCATGAGTAATCAACTGCTATAACATAAGTTGTCAAGAAAGTAAGGGACTATAACTCTAAATACTATTCTTCTGAGGTGACTGTGTAATGATGAACTGGTCATTCATTATTAGTTGTAAAGAAATATCATGTTTGTGTGAAGCAGACGCCCCTGAGCTCCATACAGTGATGGACCATGGACTTGTTTGTACAAAGTTTGGTGTTTTTAGTGTTCTTTGAATAATACTTTATGTGTATTCATAATGATTCTGAATGTGTATAGAAGTGCAAACATATTAAATGAATATATAGCTTCCATTATTTCCATACTTAAATATGTTTTTGTATTTTTTTCAGGTGAGTGAAAATGCCCACAACAAGAGACCAAGGAAAGAGTTACCCCCCTTTCATTCAAGTTAACAGTTAATTCTCAACACTTTCAAAGTCATTTTCATGTAATGCGTGTATGTTTTCATATTTATTTTCAATAAAATCTCTTTTTTAATCGTATATTTATTTGTGGCTCTGTTATTTTTTTACCAGGAAGCAAGTTAACGCAAGTGACTAGGATGCTTACGTTGAACAAAACGACAAGGTAAGTGCAGCAATGTGTAATTAAACAAGCTGTTGGTGAACTTATAATTATGTAAAAGTATAATCGCTGTGGCTGTAACGATTCACAGATGATGTGATGTTATATTCATCAGGCCCATTGGAGCGTTTCTCAGTCGTGCTGCTATGACTTTTGGGTTATTATGTCTGGGATACCTGCTCACTCAAAGACTAAATATCTAACTCAGATATCCATGTTTAAGTAAATAGCGTGAAATTGTATTGAAAATGGTGCTTTCACGTGTGTGTATGTGTTTTGTTGTTGTTGTGTGTTTTGTGTGTGTGTGTTTTGTGTGTGTGTTTTGTGTGTGTGTGTGTGTGTGTGTGTGTGTGTGTGTGTGTGAATATATCGACCTTACCTCAAAGAAACTGATAAATGATATACGAGGCATAATTGTCTTGAAGAAGCCACTGTCACCGTGTTTTATTATATCAGTGATGTCAAACCAACCAAATATGGTTATCAATTGTTTCTTATCAATTTCCAAGAAGATTGTAGTTATATAGTCTGGTCTCCTAGTAAAATGAACGAAGAACTTAATAAAAATGTTGAATATCGCTTTATTGATGAAAATAATAAAGAATATTTTCATTACCATTTAGGCTCATCTGAACTAATGACAACATTGATTGGCCCCAGGTATTGGTGAGCTGGAGCCAATTTAACTTAATCTCATGACTATCGTTGAATCGCATAGTCATTTTTGCATAAAAACTTCCCTCTGTAGTGGTGGTATAGGTATATAAATCTGGCTCCAGTGGAGTTGCGGCAGAACCCTATTACCTATACTACTAGCTCCGACGTTCATACAGTTTGGCCCTCACTCTATGAAGGTTCATACTCCAATGAACTCACACAAAGTGAAGGTCAATTCTTAAATGAAATAGTCGTTCACACTACATCCTTGTTAACTGATAAAAGTAAAAGGACCACCACTGCTTCCGACGTCACGCCCATTTAGTGTTTACAATCACATATTGAGGAAAAAATTCTGAATGTATGAACCCATCTATCCGTTGGATATCGGTATATTGATAAAGGCATAGACTCATCTGGAATTTTTTTTATTTGTACACTTCATTGTGTAAAGAAACAGGAAGCTGATTTCCACAGGCGACTCGGGCGTTAAAGTCTACCTATAACTGAATATGCCAGTCTGCAACATAGCTGGGTTGTCATGCATCCACTGCTCTAAACGTTCTAAGGGCAGTGGGGTAGTCTATGGTTAAAGCGTAAGGGTTATTGAGGATCGTGTAAATGGAGAATGAATGCACATGCCTTCAAGTGTTACTCTTGTATTGTGGGTAACTCACGTCGGTGGACGCCAATAATGGGATTCACACGTTGAACCTACGTCGTACTTCCAGTCAGCCAGGAATGATATAATCACATCATTTATCATTATGAATCTGAATGATGTACGGTCAGCAGCTACCCAGTTTTTGTGCCGAAATGGCAAACGGTGCCACAATTTACAACGTAAATATCAGATACTTTCCTCTGCTGCTGTTGGGTTTCAGCAAAGAATTAAAACACAAGGCATCTACTTCTTGCGTTTCATTTACAGTGTTGAACCCAACTTACCAACTGTATCTGTGAAAAAAATACACCAGAAACTGACGCTCATTTATGTTAAATGTGATACAAACACAAAAATTATTTCAAGCAATACATTGTTACATAGTATTTGAGCCACAGGAACTTTAATCAACATTTTGTTACAGACTATTTTATTCAAATGGAGTTCAACCGATATTGTGAAAGTATATTTGATACAACCAAATCGAACGTACACACCGTCCGGGATTCCAGACGTACCCAAAGTTTCTTGGTAAGATTCAGGATTACCGTGATGGAAAAGGTCAACAATGTCTAACATCTTTGCTGCCATGTCGCTGTGCTCAGTGGGATCTTCTGTATTTAGGAGACCGCCTCTGTTGTCTAGTAGAAGACATCCCCCAGGAGAGTGGAAGGTTCGGGTTTCGATGTAACAGTCATGAAAGATATAATTACGGGAAGAATTATGTTTCCTCAAGATGATGTAATCAATCATGCGTGACAAAAGCTCACGTGTCATGCATGGTAAGCCCATGCAACATGCTACCCTCGAGTATCTCTAAAAGCAGTATATTCAAACGTTAAAATTGCTTTCTTCAGCTCGGTTTTAAACAATTATTTCATGATATTGTGTGACCATGGCACGAAGGCGATTATCAAACGCCACAAGATGGCAAATAATCGGCATGCATAACGCAGGAATGTCTTGTAATGCCATTGGTCGGAATTTGGGGTATCATCACACTGTCGTAAGCCCTTTAGTAGAGAAACATGCTCAGACCGGTGATGAACAGGACCGTCACAGATCCGGTAGACCTCCTGTGACGACACATCGCGACGACAGGGACCCTCTTCGTCTCATACCCCGAGAACCCTTTTTAACAAGTACTGTCTGAAACAGCTGTGGTTGCCCATTCGTCGTTTCAGCACCAGAACCACCAGGAACCGGCTGAAAGCAGCAGGACGAGTCATAAAGAGTCCCTTGTTTAGAGATACCACAAAGCTGCTCGTTTAGCATGGTGTATTGTGCGAAAGAACTGGAATCTAAGAAATTGGAGACGGATCCGTTGGTCAGACGAAAGTCGCTTGCTGCTCCACGTTACTGATGGAAGAACGAAAGTTTGGAGGCACCGGAACACAGCCTACATCGACTGTTGCATACGACGGTGGCTCGGTAATGGTTTGGGGGTGTATCTCTCATGACTGCAGGTTGGATTTGGTCACCATAAGAGACAACTTAACGAGGGCTCAATACATCCGGGACGTTTTTGAGGCCAATTGTCGTTCGTCATTTTGACAACCACCCTCTTGCCACCCAACCTCAGTACATGGAGGACAATGCCAGGCCTCATCGTTCGCAAGCAGTTGTGGATTACATGAGGGCCAAGACAATAACGACTCTACCCTGGCCAGCAATGAGCCCAGATTTGAACCCCCTTGAACATGTTTGGGATATTCTGGGGCGGCGCATACAGGCACGAGATCCTCCTGTACAAGATTTACGCCAGTTGGAAGCAGCATTGCATCAGAAGTGGTTGTTGTTGACCCATGAACAGATCCAACGTCTGACTGGAGGCATGAGACGTAGTGTGGAATGTGTCATCCGGGGACGTGGCGGTTATACCCGCTTCTGATTTGTTTCACGTGTTATGTCAAGTAGAGACTTTAAGGAACATTTTCACATGAAACATCAAACGTAACTCGTTTACTTAATCCTGCAGCCCCATACTTTTTTGAAGTATTGTCTAAGGTAAAAAACAGTACCTGTGTTACCATGATGTTTTTGTCAGTAAATTTCAATCACCCCTCGCCAATATCTTCTTTATTTGTTGTCAAGTGTGTGTGTGCTATCCGATGATCGCCTAGCTCCTGTGGTCAATCATCCCATGCCATGATTTTTGCCATTTGTCATGGTTCAGAAATAGGGGTGTCCTAATTAAATTAACCTTTTTCTTTGTGTATACCTGTCACAGAATGCATTGTAACACACACACGCACACACACACACACGCGCACGCACACACACACACACACACACACACACACACACACACACACACACACACACACACACACACACACACACACACACACACACACACACATAAATATGTATACATGTATACATGTATATATTTTTTGTGAGACAATTTCTAAATCTGTATGGCATTAGAACACGTATTCTCCTCAGAAGGTATATAAGCTCAGAGATTTGTGAAGTAGACTTAACTGTGGTGTTTTGCAACACTGTTCTACTATAGTACATTCATTCTTGCTGATATGGCAACATTTTTGTTCATCCTTTTGTCCTCATAATAAATACATAAATATTAAGACAGCAATGCTGATGACAGCAAGTTTTTTTAAGTGGCTATTACGTTTAACCCGTTGACTTCATGTCTAGTTTAGCTTTCTCTGAGAAACTGCTATATAAAATGTGGTGACAGCTTAGATGAATGTTTGTTATTAACAGCATTCTTTACGTAATTATACTTAGAGAACATACAGTCCCCTGACATAACACATTCTGCCTACTTAATACCTACATTAGATTAGATTCCAATATAAACACTTTCTAAAGCGACCTTATTGAATGACTAATTATCTAATGACTTCGTTTGATTTTTTAACTCGGTTTGACAAAAAAGATTTTCTCGAAATACTCTCTCTGTCCCCTCACCATATGTCTACATCTATAGCCTGATTAATTAGACGTTCGCTTTTTTCGAGAAACATTATCCTAAAAAGATACTACACAGTGATTACTATTGAGGACAATTGATATGCGATAGGATTACGCAATTGCGTGACTGAATTTCGCAATTCAAACGCTTATTAGAAAATGGGCTACCTGCGTTCGTGTCAATAATCCCTGAACCCCACACAGTCGATATAACGGAAGTTCACTGCAGTGAAAATACATGGGATTTTATCAAATATACCGAAGAGCAGGTCGTTCATGTTATTGTGAAATTTGTGTTTGCCTGCATATCAACGGTAACTCGTGGATAATTATTGTCCGCTCTTATCATTGTGACCCACTTGTTCGTGTGACTGGAGTGGTTGCGTGGTTATCATGTTCAGTTTCAAGAGAGAGTGTTACATAAGTACATTCCAGCTCCTATTTCTCAGTCCCACACAATCGACACACAGTGGCTTTTAAAATGGCCACCGCTGTGAAGAACGGGCTAGTTCCCTTTGAAGTCCTCGTTCTTACGGTGCTACGGGTAAGACTGTTACTTCGCAGTTTTGTGTGTTGTCTGCTTCTCATTGTAGTCGATCAGATATTGCTACAGCATTATCAACACCCGCGTTCGTATTTCAAGGGAGTCAAATATACTTGGGCAACTAATTAAGCTACTATCTTTTGGGGTAGAGTTTAGTACGGAAATGATAAAGAAGTACTTGCATATGCATGGAAGCCAGTCTACATAACAATAGGGCTGCGTTTGTTCCATAGCAACGTCTTCACACCATGTTCGCGAGTTCATTTCAGTCAAGACACAAAGCACAACTGTTATGCATGTAAGATAACATTCTCCACACGGAAGCTATGTGCTCGATATGTGGACAACGCGTTCACCTAATTTGTAGCACGACAGTACCTGGAAACATATAGACTACAAGGTCTCTACATACTACATGCTCACTATATACACTACTTGAGCAATATATACCGCTGTTTGTTGTAGTGTATATATTGCTCAGGAAGTAGTGTATATAGTGTGCTTGTGTATATAAAGTCCATGTGTCGAAAATAGTGTCCATGTAGTGTACATTGCGTCCATGTAGTGAATATATTCCCGGGCAGTGTATGTAGTAATCATGTCGTATATGTAGTGACGATGCAGTGTATATATGTGCATGTGGTGCATATAGTGTCAGTACAGTGTATATAGAGTCCTATTGTGTAGATAGTGTCCATCTCGTCTATAGTGTGCTGAAGTGTTGTTAGATCCTTGCCAATGGCTTGGGGCTTACACTTTTCATTATGTGGAGATCGATAATCTGTACTTCCTCGTAGGTCGTTCGCTATTACTATGTATTCCGTGGTGTGCTTAACCAACATCATAATTCATGCAGAGCTCCTCATCTACGACAACAGCAGTCACGCCAGCCACGGTGACAGCTACAGCTATCCCCGGCCTCGGTGACAGGTGCACGACGGAGTGCAGTCCCCCCGACATGGTGGAGTGTGTGAACCATGTGTGTCAGTGTATACCTCCCCTCAATAGTACTGGCAAATACTGCGTCACCGGTAGGACAAAAATCGGCTTTACTACTTCTACTACTACTACTACTACTACTACTACTACTACTACTACTACTACTACTACTACTACTACTACTACACCAAAGCGATACTTACCAAAAGTAAATGATTAAAACAACATTCAAAGTTATTTTTTGCTGTTGTACATAGGTTAGGGTGTTATGTATATATTTTGCCCATCGGAGATATAACAGTTTGAAAGGAAAAAACCACACATTTAAGGTGTGTCTACGCTTTTGACAACTGACATCGAATTATCCCTGTGTTCGGCATACAATGTACTTGGCTATGTTGGGTATACAGACTGTATCAGTCCGGACATCCAAATAGTTCCTACTATGATAATTAGTATTCGTGTGCACTTATCAATAAGCATATATGATCACAGTTGCCTTTATGTATATTGTGGTTTTGCAGAACCGGGTGCTGTTGGGGATCTCGGCTTCACCAATGTGACGAACTCCACTGTCAGCCTGATTTGGGAAGAACCAACGACACCGGGTGTTATACAGTATTATGATATAGTTTTCAATGTGAATGGAGTATGTTTTTACGAGATTTTGTACCAATGCACAAGTAATTCACGAAGAACGGTACGTGTTACTTATTCACACTGTAAGTCCTCCATTTTACCGTATAGGAGGAGTTCTCACGTTAGAGTAAAATATTAACATAATACATTTATAAAGACATTTCACCCTACTTTATGTAAACGTAAAATGTTTATGAGTATTATTTTTTAGGTATATTTTTGTGCGTAATAATGTTAATATTTACATTTCAGGAGTTATTTTTAGGAAACTAAACGAAAAAAACCTTCTTGTCTTTTTATTGATAAAATTCCACAAAAAAGTCTTCTGCTTCAACGTGATAAGAAAGACTATGGCATATTCCTATGAAGATTATACATGTACATTTCTCATTGATGAATGAGTGGTTGTGGTGTATCGTCGCTTCAGCTATTTTTCAGCGTTCAGCAATTTCACGTATACTAGCTTCAAGTATTGTACACACTTCACGGAGGCCAACACTCACAGAGATTTGGAAGAGTAACAAAATAGCAAATTCTTCTTATATCGATGCGTTATTTCTTTTGCATCTCATCAGTCATGATTAAAATCTAAAAGATTACTGATTTTAAGTCCAAACTGTTTAGAATAGATTCATTGTTTTAAGGGAACATGCGGAATGATGACCTTTACTACGATGATGAATTGCCATGGCAATATATCTTATGACGTATCATCGCTGCTGCCATACAAAAACTACTCCATGAGCATCAGTGCCAGAAACGATAAATATGATGGACCAAATTCAACGTTATCAATACAAACGGATATATCAGGTTCGTAGCGGTCTGTGGGCTGCTATGCAAATTAACACTACACTTATAACTTGATTTCAAACATAAGAAATAGATCGGATATATTCAGATTTTTTTCATATACCTTTTGCACGGAAAATATGATCCTTTGTTTGACAGAATAATTCCCGACTAGGTTCCAGCTTGTCGTACGAGGCGACACAGCTGACCGGGTGTTCAGCTTCGGTGATTGAGTGGCATCGTACCCGATGAGGGTGGATTGCTGCTTATTGTAACAATCAATCGCTCCCGATTATTTACTGCATAGAATAAGATCTTGTATCAGATGAGGCATTAACATATTAACACTGAACGGGATAGGCCGGTTACAACTGAGGATAGAAGTGAATAATTCGCGATTTTAGTAACGATGAAATATTGTCATGAATCATCCTCTAATCGTCAGTTTTATTGACGCTTTGATCATTAAGAATATCACCTCCCTTAAAAACACCCACACTGATGAGTCGACACGTTTCACGTAATCATAAAACGTTGTATGGTTTAACACAACTTAAAGCTACGTATTGCCTTTTCTTTTAAATCCTTTTTGAAAATTTGTTGTTATTTTCTAGCCCCTTTACAACCAAAGAAGGTCGCGGCAACCGTTCTAAACGCCTCCGTAATCCGAGTGTCCTGGTCGCGCCCGTCACACGATAACGTCCCCACCTGGTACAACATCACTGTGTGGGAGGCCACGGGGAGACGCTCGTCAAACTTCACCCTCAAGACAACAGTACGAGTTGATGGTAGGGAAAGCAATCGGTCTTAACCGATAAGGGATACAATAATGTGGTCAAGAGATATGGATGCAACTGAATACATGTCAATACCATTATATACTACAGTTATAGTGTTACTCACCATGGGTTGACATAGCGACATACGTAAGTATCTTCCATACTTGTTCCTTGCGTCGTTTTCTTAGTAATACTGAACAGGGTTATAGTCCTCGAGTTTGGTTTAACGCTGCTTTGAACAGTTTTAAAGTTAATTATGATGTGTGAGGAAGGCCTTATGTGATATAGGCATTAGTGACGACCAGCCTCACTTTAAATCATTACATTATTTATCTCGAAAAGAGGAGCCAAAAAGTGTTGTGAGACCCCCACAGTAAATGCACAGTGGCGATATTACTTCGATTAGGATTCCCCCTTATCACCCGAAACTGGCTTCCACAGGAGATGTCGCTCGGGTGAGATCAAGCGATATCTACATTGTAGATATCGCTGCAATGAAATTGCATCACAATGCTTTGCAGACCAGTGTGACGTCATTGTTACCATGACGTCACAATCAAATGACATCACTAATGGCTCTGCTACTGAAGCTATTAGCAGTACTTTTTAAGCTTTAGACACTGCTTATTACTGTCTTCAAACTGAAAAAGTTGGAAGAATGATGTTGGATGGTAAATAAAATTTCACCCTCGTGTCTTTTGATATCAAATATATGAACACTTTATGAACTTGTGTTGATATATTTATTTGATAGTCACAGTCAGCAATATCTATTTCTGTAAAATGACTTTAAATTCTAGGGTTCAATATAACGACATGTGAGGTACCAGGTCTCCTAAATTCGTGGGAGTACAAGTTCACGGTGACGGCATACACTCCCGCAGGCTCGGCGCAGGCTCCAAACGCATCAGGTGTCGTAATGACTCTGCCAGCAGGTATGATTATCCATTGTCGGAACAATACTACACATTTAAATATACTGATAAATTCTGTGGAAGTCGAGAGTTCGGTCACCATGCCACCGGCTCAACATTGTATCCATTCCTGGTGTTCCAAGATGTGATGTTACCAAAAACCGCGTGAAACCATACACACAAACGACTGAAAATAGATTTGGTATTCTCTTTTGCTATTCGGGAACTATTTCTCGATAAAACTTCATGTCGCTTTCAGTAATATGTAGGGAATATACCGCTATCGATTCTAGATTCCCATGTATTTGGAATCTCTCAATTTAGAATGGTCAATCAGAGGTTTCAAATCACAATGACCACTAATTTGAGGTCGCACCACTACGGAAGCAAACATTTATTATAATACGCTTTTTTGGGAATCATTTATGACATTCATTTTGAAATAATTGAAATGTTTCATTATATGTTACACAAGTTGTTGTTACTACGTTATTCGATGTCGATTCATTGTGGGACAAAACACGATACAAATTAACAAAGACAATGTATTTCAAGTTTTAGGGCCACAGAAAGATCTTAATCCGACGCTTTATGACAGTGGCGTCATATCTTTTGCGTCACACAAACTACGATGTGTTCCAAATTCAAGTTAAAGCAGTTAAAACTACAGGTATTGCAGCATCGAAACTGAGCACAGAGTATTTATCTCGTACTAATACCAGAATTGACCACTAATTATATACCTTCTTGTCTCCATTATAACCTCAAATACTCTTTTAAACCAAAGAGCCTGGGCCCGTCGAGAACCTGACTGCCTCTGCTCTGCCCGAGCCCTACTTCGGAATGTTACTGACGTGGAATTGTCCCCAGGAGAAACAGAGGAATGGACGCATAATGGACTACACCTTACACTACAAGGGCGATGTATGTATAAAGTCACATTATTTTCAACATATGGAAATTTTCATAACCCTACAATGAATGTTTTGATGTTCAACTCGGCGAAAAACATACGTGTCGAGGTTAATACAGTGTCCAACTTGCACCGATACACAATTCTACTTCGACTGGAGATCACGAAAATCATCTTATAAAATTATAACTTTTAAAATGTCACCTCTATAATTTTAATCACTTGGTCTTTAACTCCTGACATCTGGAAGGTAGTTTGACAACCTTAGTCTACCGTATATAATACATTGTGAAATTCCGTGTTGCTATGGAAAGGCTTTTGTTGCTTTTATTAATGAAGTACATATGGTACTACATCGTTTTAAATGACATGATAAATATTTAATTCAAAAGCATTACTGAAACACATGTACCTCCCCCAAAATCAAACCCCCGAACAGACTGTAGTTATCAATCACATCTTGAACACTTCCTTAAAACAACCTGAAGCTACTTCTGTGTCTAGAATTTAGCTTAATCTGGAATGGTGCATGCTGCTATGTATTTGTTATGATCATTACAAGGCAAATATCACCAATAGAGCATCTCCTTTTTGCCTGACTAAACTGTTCAACGACATCATAGTAACCAAACAAAACCGGAATACCTCCAATAATTTCTGAAAGGAATAGCATTTTACCATTCTCTGTTATATACGTGGAAAAAATGTATATAATACTCGAGCTCTCATTACCATATAAACATGTAAGCTCTGCAGGTTTCCCAAGTGGAGCATTACGGGAGATACACACCAGAGGATCCATGCACGGACACGAAGTCAGTGTTGGTGCCAATGGCGCCCGCCATAAACTACACGTTTACCGTAAGTATAGCAGGACGTGGCATATATGATATTGTAATAGAGAATTACCAACGAGCTGCGATGAATCATGGAATGTCTGTAAGTTCTTAGTCTTAGCGAGGGACGTAATTCATTCAACAGGGATATTTAATCAATAATTTCGGCATTATGTATTCGTCTAATTATGAATATTCATCAAATGATAATTGTTGAAACAAGAATTTAGAGACACATACGCGTGCACATATATGTGTTTGTGTGTGCGTGCGTGCGTGCGTGCGTGCGTGCGTGCGTGTGTGTGTGTGTGTGTGTGTGTATGTGTGCGTGCGTGCGTGTGTGCGTGTACAGAACCATTAAGTGTGCCACGAAGACAAGGTTGAATATATATTAATGCTTCGTAATTTGATTATATCACATATATTCATGTTAATATTTTAATTATATATTTAATAATGTAATACTATCACTTTGTAATGATATTTTGTAAAGTAAGAAGAATTGAAGAAACATATGTCAGTACACCATGCAAACTCTGTATTGACTTATATTCAATAATGTGTTACAGGTTTTTGCAAATGCAGAATTTACAGGCAAAAGGACGTCTATTGTTTCAAGAATGGATCCTAAGGGTAAGGATATTATTTATTATCTTATCTTGCAACTGAACATAAATACTTTCCATATTGAGGTTTAACACAACCTTTTTGCATAAATGTTCATTTATTGTAGCAGCTCATTTCACAATCATTTACATACTGTGGTAACAGTTGTTTATACAATGCCAAGAGATGTATCCATGTATTCTTCTACCTTACACAGGTATGGTATTTGTGCTGCCGGCAAGGGCCAGTGAAGAAAATCAGTGTATGTATATTTTCAACATATTTCCCCAATCTTCATCGGGCGGTGTGAGAGCTCAGTAGTTAAAGTGTTGGTTCGACACGTTGAAGACCCGTATCCGATTACCCACATGGGTACAATGTGTAAAGCCCGTTCTTGGTGTCCTCAACATTGTATGGGTTGGATATACAATATACTATTCTATATATTAACACCATAAGGTTACTAATAATGTGTGGCCTCATTTGTATTTTGAGGATGGGAGCTTAGTGGTGATATAGCCTTGGCTTCTCTCTGCCTCACGCCGAATGATGATCATAAACTTGTAAGTAATCATTTGACAATATAAATATAACTTCTTTGAGTGGCATTTAGAAGTTGGAATGGTAACTAAGACAAAATTGTTATGGTTGAGCAACTTCTTTATTACAATTGGGCGACGTTTCGGTGTAGATTCTAACACCGTTATCAAGCAAATGATGACAATTGGGCGACGTTAGAATCTACACCGAAACGTCGCCCAATTGTAATAAAGAAGTTGCTCATCCATAACAATATTGTCTTAGTTAATATAAATGTATCAATAATTTTATCATCGATAGCCTCTATTTACTCCAGACTCCAAAAGTGTGATCATCGTCTCAGCCGTGTGTGGTATCGTGATAGTCGTCCTCCTTGCTGTCGTGGTATTGTTGGTTATATACACGTACGTATCTCTTGTTTATAGAAGATATTAGTATACTGCAAATAAAGTGCAACAACTTCGCCCGTGAAAACATACAGCTGCTATATCGTGTGATGGTGAAGAGTGTACATTTGTCATCAGATAATGAAAATAGGCCGTGTGAAACTCACTTAGATCAAAAGAAAACTAAGTCGATGCATGAACATTGTGTGAAACATACTGATGGTTGGTATGAATATACTGAGTCCTCAAAGCCAGAACGTGTTGCTCCAGAAATATTCAAGTAAACTGAGCTGCGCACTCCCTGGTTTCCATCTAGGTGTAAGCAGAACGTGGCTCGATTCGTCGGTAAAATGAAGATAAATAACATGATCACAGTTACTTTTGTCACAGACATTTACTTCTATATGTACACACATCTTAATCGACTTCGCTGTCATTTTCAAACAATTGTGAAAAAAGAGCATTAAATAAATGCAAAATGAAATGTTATCACATTCTTGCATGGGTATAACTGCACCAACTATTAATTAAATGCACTTGTTCAGCTGTCTGATTATTTCTTCAGCCGCATCCTTCCGTCTAAAAAAGAAAAAGACAAGAATGAGTCTATCGGAATAGAAAATCCTTTAAAATATAATGACCAGCTGCCGTACAAGAGATGAAGAGGACAGTATCAAACAGGTCCAGAGAGAGGACATTTCCAGCGTTCATTTATTATCAGTAGCTTATATCATGTGTACTCTTACACGCATCTTTGAAATGTTCCTTTAGTTACCCATGACTGCCAACATTGGGTGTTGTAGTGATTCCCTTAGAGTTCACATGGACTTGGAATCAATATAGACACGATAAATAAATTTTCGTTGGTTTCTCAATAATTGAACAGGCTGAGTATCTGAAATATCCGTTTGTGTTTTATGTGATACAAATTACGAGTTATCAAATATCAATTGTACATTTGACCAAACGCCTGCAGGTTCCAGAAGGTTCCAGCACAAAGGAAATGAATTTCTTATAACATTTGAAATAGGCACAATAAAATGTTGTATTCGTATTTATGTTATTGTTATGCATGGTTACGAAATGACTGTTAACAATTGTCCTGAACATCTCTCTTGTATGCATGTCTGTCATGGTTGTCCTTGTATGCATTATAGAACAGATGGAAATGACATATTTCAGTGCAATATTGTCGTCATACAATACATGGTTTTGAAAGGACAGAAATATCATCAGAGAAAGATTTGAGAATACATTTTAAACACAGGTCATTTGTTTCACATGTTTATAAACAAAACTCTGGTGAGTGAGTAAACATCATTATCAATAATGTTTCACGTGCAAAAATTATACTCGTCTGTGCAACTGGGTAAGGTTTAGGAAAAGTCAGTATTTCCAGGTCATAACAATGAGCGATCTGGACTGGTGTAGACAAACATATCTGCACCATTGGGATTCGATCTCTCAGTAATATGGACAGATGACCGATGGTATCGCCGATGGTGAACCATCAACTTTGTATCAACCTGTGGATCCATACTATAATTATTCGGTGCACAGAGGCTGATCCGGGAGAGGGTATCGAAATTCCTCTTGAAAATCAAATGAATAACTCGTAGTACAAACTAAAAACTTGTCACTGAAATACAGAGGCATTCATTAGTATCATTCAACATCCTTGTATGATTACCCGATTTGTGCTAACAAGCACTTAAGTGAACCATTTGGAATTCTGTCCACTGTCTGGCTATATACCGTGTGAGTCATGGGTTTATTAGATGAATAAAAAGTCATCATTTTGGAGCTGTGGGGATGGTGTGAATACCCATCCCATTTCGCGGCCATATTATATATATTTCACAGGAATGAAAGGCTGCTTTCTTGGCAATCTGAAGCAGCGCTACTTGTAACATGTTCCTGAATACATATTTACGAAGGAAGTGTTTGTACACTCATGGATGAACAGGATACACAAACCCCCAATAAATGACATGTGTAAAACATATAAGCGACAAAAACCCTTCCATGATCATTTAAAGTATTTGCTAAAAGCAGAGCCTATTGTTCCATTCCGACTATATCATAAAGGTACGGATATGAATCACTATGAAACTAGTGATGCGCGAAAGGATGTGCAATACTTTGATACTTTGATCAGATGATAAAGAGAACTTATACCTTATTATTTGTGAATTTGTATCGTGTATCTCAAGTAGCAACAACAATGTAAGGACGCCAATCTGTGCTAATCTATTATTGATGATTGAAGTAATTGCTTTACCAAGAATACTTGTGAGAGATAAACCCTGGTAATTGTCAGGATTGTCTTGAATAACGTAATAATAATAGATTTTGATAAAATAATAAATATAATAAACATTAAGACAGCAATGCTGATGACAGCAAGTTTTGTTAGGTGGCTGTTACGTTTAACCTGTTGACTTCATGTCTAGTTTAACTCACTCTGAAAAATTGCTATGAATAATGTGGTGATAGCGTAGATAAGTGTTTGTTATTAACACCATTCTTTACGTAATTATACATTGAGAACATACTGTCCTCTGACAAAAATAAAACATTCGACCTACTTAATACTGAATAAGATTGCAATCCTTATAAGAACTTTCTAATGAATGACTAGTTATCTTATGTCTTACTTTGATTTTTTAAACTCGGTTTCTTATAAAAGATTGTTCTCGAAATAATCTCAGTCGCCTCACCATATGTTTACATCTAGAGCCTGATGAATTAGATGTTCGATTTCTTAAAAAAAACATTATTGCAAATAAATACTACACAATGATTACTATTTGTAAAAATTGATATGCGATAGGATTTCGCAATTCAAACGCTTAATTAGAAAATGGGCTACAATGGCCGCGTTTTTTTGTCAGTATTCCTTGCACCCCACACATTCGATACGATGGAAGTTCACTGCAGTGGAAACAGGCAGGACCTAATCAGATAGACCGAAGAGTTCGCCGTCAGAATTATTGTGAAATCTGTTTGTGTTTGCCTGGCACATCAACCGTATCTCGTGATTATCAATTGTCCACTCTTATCATCGTGACCCACTTGTCCGTATGACCTGAGTGATAGCGTGGATGTGTCCATTTACAAGAGAGAGTGTACACTCCAGGTCATTTTGCTGAGAATTCCTACTCAATCGACAAATACAGACTTTTAAAATGACCACCCCTGTGAAGTACGGCCTACTTCTTGTGGAAGTCCTCGTTCTTGCGGTGCTTGGGGTGAGACTATTTTGTATGTTGTCTGCGTCTCCCCGCAGTAGTTCAGATATCGTTACAGCATTATCAACACTCGCGCGTTCGTATTTCAAAGGAGACACGTCTACTCTGCCCACTAATTAAGCTACTATATTTGGGGTAGAGTTCAGTTGGGATATAATATAGAAGAACTTGCAATAGAGCTGCGTCTGTTCCATAGCAACGTCTTCACACCATGTTCGCATGCTCATTCAAGACACAAAGGCACAACTGTTATTCATGTAAGGGTAACATACTCAACACGGAAGTATGTGCTCGATATGGACAACGCTTTTACATTATTTGCACCACAACACTTCCTGAGTAACATATACACTACATGTGCTCTATATACACTACATTATCACTATATGTACTCTACTTGAGCAATATATTCCGCTGTTTGTTGTAGTGTATATATTGCTCAGGTAGTCGTGTATATAATGTGCTTGACTGTGTATTTGAAGTCCATTTGTCGAATATAGTGTCCATGTAGTGTCTACTGCGTCCATATAGTGTATATATTCCTGTTTTTTTATGTAGTGTCGATGCAGTGTAAAAAGTGTCCATGCAGTGTTTAAAGTGTAAATGTGGTGCACACAGTGTCTGTACAGAGTATATAGAGTTCTATTGTGTACATGGTGTCCATAGGGTCTAAACAGTGTGCTGGTAGTGTACATAGTGTTGTTAGACCATTGCCAATCGCCTGGGGCTTTCACTATTCATTATCTGGGGATCGATATTCCGCACTTTCTCAGAGATCGTAAATTATTATCTATGTACTTCGTGGTGTGCTTGACCAAGATCATAATTCGTGCAGAGCCCCTCATCTACGACAACAGAGGTCACGCCAGCCACGGTGACAGCTACAGCTATCCCCGGCCTCGGTGAGGGGTGCACGACGGAGTGCAGTCCCCCCGACATGGTGGAATGTGTGAACCATGTGTGTCAGTGTATACCTCCCCTCCAGAGTACTGGCAAATACTGTGTCACCGGTAGGACAAAAATAGATTTACTACTACTACTACTACTACTACTACTACTACTACTACTACTACTACTACTACTACTACTACTACTACTACTACTTCCCCACTACTACTACTACTACTATTTCTCTACTACTACTACTACTACTACTACAACTTCTTCTCCACTACATCTACTATTTCTCTACTACTACTACTTCCACCACCACCACCACCACCACCACCACCACTACTACTACTACTACCACTACTACTACCACTACTACTACTACTACTACTACTACTACTACTACAACTACTACCACCATTACTACTATGACTAATAATATTAGTACTGCTGTTGCTGCTACTAGTACTACCACTACTACAACTTCTTCTCCACTACTACTACTACTCTACTCTACTACTACAACTACTACTACTACCACTACTACTACTACTCTACTACTACAACTACTACTACTCTACTCTACTACTACAACTACTACTACTACCACTACTACTACTACTCTACTACTACAACTACTACAACCAATACTACTATTACCTTTTCTATTAGTACTGCTGTTGCTGCTGCTACTACTACTACTACCACTACTACTACTACTACCAATACTACTGCTACTTCTCCACTTCTACTACTATTTCTCTACTACTACTACTACTACTACTACTACTACTACCACTGCTACTACTACTACAACTACTACTACTACTACTTCCAACACTACTACTATTACTATTACTTTTTCTATCAGTACTGCTGTTGCTGCTGCTACTACTACTCCTACTCCACTGCTACTACTACTACTACTCCACTACTACCACTACTATCACTACCACTACTTCTACTACTTCCACAACAACTACTACTACTACTACTACACCACTACTACTACTCTACTACTACTCCACTACTACCATGACTATCGCCACTACTACTACTGCTACTACTACACTACTACTACAACAACAACTACTTCACTACTACTGCTACTACCTATTAGTAGTGCTGTTGCAGCTGTACTACTACTACTACAAAGCGATATTTAACGAAAAGTAAAGAATTAGAATTCAAAATTCATTTGAACACAGGTTGGAATGTCATCGGAGATGCAGCAGTTTGAAAGGTCAAAAACATTTCAGATGTAATTACACTTTTGACACCAGGAATCGAATAATACCTGTGTTCGGCATTTGTACAATATCTGGTTGTGTTGGGTATACAGACGGCATGAGTCTGCACATCCAAATAGTTCTCACCATCCTAATTAGTATTTGTGTCCACTTATCAATAAATATATCTGATCCCAGTTGCCTTTTGTGTATATTGTGGTTTTGCAGAACCGGGTCCGGTTGGGGATTTCAGCTTCACCAATGTGACGGACTCCACTGTCAGCCTGACGTGGGAACAACCAACGACACCGGGTGTTATACAGTATTATGATATAGTTTTCAATGTGAATGGAATGTGTTTTGACGAGATTGTGTACCAGTGCACACCGAACTCACGATCAACGGTATGTGCTACTTGTCCACTGTAAGTGCTCTAATTTACCATACAGGATGAGTGCTGACGTTCACGTAAAATTATAATAATGCATTTATAGGGACATATCACCCTTCCTTTTGTAAACGTAAAATGTTTATAAGTATTATTTTAAAGTATCTTTTTGTGCGTAATTGTGATAACACTTACATTTCAGGAGTTATTTTTAGGAAAGAAAAAAAACAATCTTTTATAAAAACAACATCTTTTTATTGATAAAATTCCATAAAAAGACATACAATTCTTCTGCTCCATCATGATAAGAAAGACCATAGCATATTCCCATGAAGATTATACATGTACATATCTCATTGATGAATGAGTGGTTGTGGTGTATCCTCGCTTTTACAATATACCATCGCCCAGCAATTTCACGACAATTAGCTTAAAGTATTGTGCACACATTCACGGAGACCAAGATTCAGAGATTTTGGAAAGTCACAAAACAGCAAATTCTTCTTATATCGATACGTTTGTGGATCTCCAGTTACCACGCTCTGACAAACATGTATGAAGTGCAAACTTTCTTTGCCTCTCCTCAGGCTTGATTATTTTTAGAGCACCGATTTTAGTTCAAACTGTTTGCGATATATTTATTGTTTTAAGGGAACATGCGGATTTATGACCTTTACTGCCGTAACCAGTTGCAATGGCACCATATCTTATGACGTATCATCGCTGCTGCCTTACAAAAACTACTCCATGAGCATCAGTGCCAGAAACGATATATATGATGGACCAAATTCAACGTTATCAATACAAACGGATATATCAGGTTCGTAGCGCTTTGTTGGTTGCCATGCCAGTTAGCACAACATCTATATCTTGATTTCAAATGTATTAAACAAATCGCGTATATTCTTTATTGCATTCAAATCCTTTGTTTGCCTAGAATAATTCCCAAATGGGTTCCAGCCATCTATGCTTGTCGTACGAGGCGACACGATTGAAAGGGTGGTCAGACTCGGTGACTTTAGAAACTGCGTGGTACCTGACGAGAGTGGATCGTTGCTCATTGTAACAATAAATCTAGTCCCGAATAGATGTTTAAAACGATGAAACTTTGTTATGAATCATTATCTAATCGTCAGTTTTATTGACGTTTTGATCATTAAGAAAATCCACCCACCACCCACCACCCACCCCCCCCGCCATCTTTTAAGGATCTTTTAAATCCTTATTGATAAACTGTGGTTATTTTATAGCCCCTTTACGACCTAGGGACGTCGAAGCAACCGTTCTGAACGCCTCCGTAATCCGGGTGTCCTGGTCGCGCCCGTTTCGAGATAACGGCCCCACCTGGTACAACGTCACCGTGTTGGAGGCCTCGGGGAGACGCTCGTCAAACTTCACCCTCAAGACAACAGTACGAGTTGATGGTAGGGAAAGCAATCGGTCTTAACCGATAAGGGATACAATAATGTGGTCAATACTATGCATTATTGGGACATTACATAGTTATATACATTGCAGGGTTTCAATTGAAACAGCCAGAGATAGGATAGGGATGCAAGTGAATACATGTCAATACTATTATATACTACAGTTATAGTGTTACTCAACATCGACATAGATGTATTCCGAAATTATAATTTGAGTAGTTTCCTTAGTAATACTGAAAAGGGCTACAGACCTAGAGTTTGGTTTAACGCTGCTTTGAACAGTGTTACAGTTTTGAGGCTTAAAGTGATGTAGGGATTAGTGAAGACCAGCCTCACTTTAAATCATGACTTTATTTTTCCGAAAGGAGGAGCAAAACCGTGTTGTTAGACCCGCACAGTGAGTGCACATGGGGATTCTGTCGTGACCCTAAACGTGCATCGTCGTTAACGTGACACATCTAGATGGTGTTAAAAGTGACGACGTTTCACAATCTGTCATCAATATCCATTTTTGTAAAGTGACTTTTTACTTTCCAGGGTTCAATACAACGTCATTTGTGGTACAAGGTCTCCTAAGTTCCTGGAAGTACTATTTCAAAGTGACGGCATACACTCCCGCAGGCTCTGCACATGCTCCAAACGCATCAAGTGTCGTAATGACTTTGCCAGCAGGTATGATTATCCAATGTCGGAACTTGATACTTCACGTCTTGAATATACTGATATGTTCTTTGAAAGCCGAGAGATTCACCACGCCACCGGCTAAACATTGTGTCCATTCCTAGTGTTCCAAAAAACGCGTTAAACCATACTCACACAAACGACTGGACATATATTTGGTATTCTCTTCTGCATTTCGTGAACTATTTCTGGGTAGTATTTTATGTCACATTAAGTTATATGTAAGATATATATCGCTATTTTGACATCTATTCTAGATACCCCTGTATTTCGGAATTTTCGATTCAGATTGGTCGATCAGAGGTTTCAAATCACAATAACCACCTCAGATTGAAACAGCTAATTTGATGGTAGCAAATCTACGGAAGCAAATATTTAATATAATGCGCTTCTTTCCCAATCATGTATGGCAGTCATTTTGAGTGAGTGAGTGAGAATGGTTTTATGTCGCTTGTAGCAATATTCAAGCGATATCACGGCGGGGGACACCAGAAATGGGCTTCACAAATTGTACCCATGTCGGGAATCGAACCCGGTCTTCGGCGTGACGAGCGAACGCTTTAACCACTAGGCTACCCGACCGCCTCTGCAGGCATTTTGAAATAATTGAAATGTTTCATTATATGTTACACAAGTTTTGTTACTACGTTATTCGATGTATGTGTGTCAATTCATTTTGGGACAAAATACGATAAAAAATAACAAAGACTATGTATTTCAAGTTTTAGGACCACAGAAAGCTCGCAATCTGGCGCCTTTCCATATCTAACTGTGGCGTCATATGTTTTGCGTCACACACGTTAAGCTGTGTTCCAAGTTCAATTAAAGTGGTTAAATCTACAGGTATCTCACCTCTGCATTGAAAGCACAGAGTGTTTATCTCACACTAATACCAGAGATGACTACATAGTATATACGGGGCGGTCGGATAGCCCAGTGGTTAAAGCGTTCGCTCGTCACGCCCGGGTTCGATTCCCGCCTTGGGTACAATGTGTGAAGTCCATTTCTGGTATTCCCGCCGTGATAGTGCTGGAATATTGCTAAAAGAGGCGTAAAACAATACTCACTCACTATAAAAATGAGAAAAGTATTGGACTTAAAACACCTCCTTGGCGTAAGCCTATCGGACAATAAAAAGGTCACTTTTAGAATCACCACAGCGAACACAGGATTTTATATTTGCATACATTGATTTAGCAGTGGCCAACATTTTGCCTCCTAAACCCTTATTTTGCAACAACTCCACAATTTGGCTCTATTTACAGAATGAAATGCCTTTTTAAAATCAACAAATACCACATACGTCACTCCCTCACTCACATAGTATATACCTTCTTGTCTCCATTATAACCTCAAATACTCACTGAAACCATAGAGCCTGGGCCCGTCGAGAACCTGACTGCCTCTGCTCTACCCGAGCCCTACTTCGGAATGTTACTGACGTGGAATTGTCCCGAGGAGAAAAAGAGGAATGGACGCATAATGAACTACACCTTACACTACAAGGGCGATGTATGTATAACGTAAATTCTCAACAGATGGACATTTTCATAAGACAACAATGAATGCTTAGATTTTCGACTCGGCGAAAAAAATACGTGTCGAGGTTGATACAACGTTCAATATTCACCGACACGTAATTCTACTTCGACTGGATATCTCGAAAATCATCTTATAAATTAATGTCACCTCTATAATTGTAATCACTCAGTCTTAAACTCCTGACATCTGGAAGATACTTTGACAAACTTATTTTACCGTATATAATACATGGTGAATTTCGTGTGGCTATTGAAAGGTTTTTGTCGCTTTTATTAATGAAGTACATGTGTAACTACATCGTTTTAAATAGCACACATGGAGCCCATATGGACCCCAATGTCATGTTAAACATTTGATAATAAAGCATTATTAAAACACATGTATCTCTCCCAAATGAAAACTGCCCCAACAGGCAGTAGACTGCAGTCAAAATTGCCCCAAGAGGCAGTAGACTGCAGTCAAAACTGCCCCAACAGGCAGTAGACTGCAGTCCAAAATGCCCCAACAGGCAGTAGACTGCAGTCCAAATTGCCCCAACAGGCAGTAGACTGCAGTCCAAATTGCCCCAACAGGCAGTAGACTGCAGTCCAAATTGCCCCAACAGGCAGTAGACTGCAGTCCAAATTGCCCCAACAGGCAGTAGACTGCAGTCAAAATTGCCCCAACAGCTTATAAATTACCATTCTCTCTTACCGTTTATATTCGTGGATAAAATGTACACAACACCGAGCTCTCATTCACCATATGGACATGTACATGTATGTTGTGCAGGTATCCCAAGTGGAGCATTACGGAAAATACACACCAGAGGATCCATGCACGGACACGAAGTCAGTGTTGGTGCCGATGGCGCCCGCCATAAACTATACGTTTACCGTAAGTATAGCAGGCAAATGACAAACGAACTGCGATGGATCACGAAATGGCTGTAAATCTTTAGTTTTAGCGAGGGATATTAAAGCCATAATTCCGGCTATATTTATTTAACTATATAATCAAATAGTTTATATATTATCCTCATAGAAGAGATGATATTGAATATTCATCAAATTAGAAACAAGAATTTATACACACATACGTATGTATGTATGTATGTATGTATGTATGTATGTATGTATGTATGTATGTATGTGTGTTTGTGTGTGTATGTGTGTGTGTGTGTGTTTGTGTGTGTATGTGTGTGTCTGCATGTACATGTATTATGCTTCGTAATTTGATTATGTCAAATATATTCATGTTAATATTTTAATTATATATTTAATAATGTAGTAATATCACTTTGTAATGGAGGCATATAATACATAATTGACTTGTGACTGACTTTTGAATTATTAAATTGAAAATTTGTAAAGTGTAAGTAGAACTGAAGAAACATATTTCAGTACACCGTGCAAACACTGGATTGACTTATATTCAATAATGTGTTACAGGTTTTTGCAAATGCAGAATTTACAGGCAAAAGGACGTCTATTATTTCAAGAATGGATCCTAAGGGTAAAGATATCATTTATTATCTTATCTTGCAACTGAACATAAATACTTTAACACAACCTCTTTGCATAAATGTTCATTCATTGTAGCAGCTCATTTCACAATTATTTACATACTGTGGTAACAGTTGTTCATACAATATGCCAAGAGATGCATCCATGTATTCTTCTACCTTACACAGGTATGGTATTTGTGCTGCCGGCAAGGGCCAGTGAAGAAAATCAGTGTATGTATATTTTCAACATGTTTCCCCAATCTTCATTGGGCGGTGTGAGAGCTCAGTAGTTAAAGTGTTGGTTCGACACGTCGAAGATCTGGACTCGTTTCCGATTACCCGTAATGGGTACAATGTGTAAAGCCCGTTATTGGTGTCCTCAACGTTATATGGGTTGGATGTACTATAAGCTATTCTATATTTTAACACTATAAGGTTACAAATAATGTGTGGCCTCATTTGTATTTTGATGATGGGAGCTTGGTGGTGATATAGCCTTGGCTTCTCACACCGAAAGCGTATTTGAGGATCATAAACATGTAAGTAATCATCTGACAATATAAATGTATCAATAATTTTATTATCGATATCCTCTATTTCCTTCAGACTCCAAAAGTGTGATCATCGTCTCAGCCGTGTGTGGTACCGTGATAGTCGTCCTCCTTGCTGTCGTGGTATTGTTGGTTATATACACGTACGTATCACTTGTTATAGAAGTTATAAGTATATGCATATAAAACACTACATACAGCTGCTATACCGTGTGATGGTGAAGAGTGTACATTTGTAATCAGATAATGAAATTAGGCCGTGTGTAACTGAGATCAAAAGACAACGACGTCGATGCATGAACTTTGTGTGAAACATACCGTTGGTTGGTATGAATACATTGGTCCTCAAAGCGAGCACATGTTGCTCCAAACATATTGCAGTCATCTGAGCTGCGCACTCCCTGGTTTCAATCTCGCTGTAAGCAGAACGTGGCTCGATTCTTGGGTTAAAAGGAACATACTTTTTTAGATAAGAACATGATTACAGTTACTTTGCTCACAAACATTGACTTCAATATGCACACACATATTAATCGACTCCGCCATCTCTTTCAAACAATTGTGAATAAAGAGTATTCAACAGATGCAATGAAATGTTATAACATACTAGCATGGGTTAATTAGTTAAATGCACTTGTCTAGCTGTCTGATTATTTTTTCAGCCGCATCCTTCCGTCTAAAAAGGACAATTATGAGTCTACTGGAATTGAAAATTCTTCCTACGGCAGTTTAAATAATGACCAGCTTCCGTACAAGAGATGAAGAGGACAGTGTCAAACAGGACCAGAGAAATATGCACAATCATATGTAGTATTCATATTTATGTTACTTTTATGCATGATTACTAACGGTGGACTGTGGACAATTGTCCTGAACATCTCTCTTGTATGCATGTCCTTCATGGTTGTCCTTGTATGCATTGTAGAACAGATGGAAATGACATATTTCAGTGCAATATTGCCGTCCTACAATACATGTTTTTAATAGGACAGAAATGTCATCAGAGAAAGAAATGAGAATACACTTTAATTAAACACAGGTCTTTTGCTTCACATGTTTATTTATGCAAAACTCTGGTGAGTGAGTGAAAGGCATGACCAGTAATGTTTCACGTGCATAGATTATACTCTTCTGTGCAACTGGGTAAGGTTTAGGAATAGTCAATATTTCCAAGTCATAGCAATAAGCGACCTGGGCTGGTGTAGACAAACATATCTACACCATTGGGATTCGATCTCTCAGTAATATAGACAGATGACAAATGGTATCGCCGATGGTGAACCATCAACCTTGTATCAGCCTGTGGATCCATAATATAATTGTTCGGCGCGCAGAGGCTGATCCGGGCGAGGGTATCGAAATTCCTCTTGAAAATCACATGAATAACTCGTGGTACATACTAGAAACTTGTCACTGAAATACAGAGGCATTCATCAGTACCATTCAACATCCTCGTATGATTGCCCGATTTGTGCTAACCAGCCGCTAAGTGAAATATTTTTGTAATTCTGGCCACTGTCTGGCTATATACCGTGTGAGTCATGGGTTTATTAGATGAATAAAACGTCATCATTTTGAAGTTGTAAGGATGGTGTGAATACCCATCCCATTTCCCGGCCATATTATATATATTTCACAGGAATGAAAGGCTGCTTTCTTGGCAATATGAAGCAGCGCTACTTGTAACATGTTCCTGAATACATATTTACGAAGGAAGTGTTTGTACACTCATGGATGAACAGGTTACACAAACCGCCAATAAATGACATGTGTAAAACATATAAGCGACAAAAACCCTTCCATAATCATTTAAAGTATTTGCTAAAAGCAGAGCCTATTGTTCCATTCCGACTATATCATAAAGGTACGCATATGAATCACTGTCAAACTAGTGATGATACCAAGTGTGCGCGAAAGGATGTGCAATACTTTGATAAGATGATAAAGAGAACTTATACCTTATTATTTGTGAATTTGTATCGTGTATCTCAAGTAACAACAACAATGCAAGGACGCCATATGTCAGAGTATTTTGGCCACAACAACATTGCCAAATCTGACAAGAGGAACGCTCACATTAAACCACAGTCACTGATTGTTACTAGGCCGAATAACTATTGATACATGATACATTCCAATTGTAGTTAGTATCTTATATCTATACAGAATGAAGTCTTTGATAGGCATTTAGAAGTTGGGAAAACATAAACACATGACACTTTATATGGATGACAACCTCTTTCATTCTTTGTTACTACGTTTCAGAGCTACTTCTTGCTCCTCATATGAACTTATTCAGTATAAACAGATAAAATGATAGAAGGAAAACGGCAAACAAGTTGTTGTTGGTCGCCATTTAAATACGCTGTACCACAAGACACCCTACTAAATGTAAACCTATCACCAATGGTAACATGTGCTTTGTACACACGTAACATATATATTGATGTGAAATACACCATGCTGCACATGGCAACATTATGTCATTTTCCATGTTAGTAAAAATGTAAACAAAACAGAGAAGGCTCAGTGTTAATTAAAATTACCTTATACCTGGTTATAAAATCACTTTGTTACTGGGTATCTAACGACGTCAACTTACGTGTAATGATATATGTATGCCTTCTTAGTCATCCCATCAGCCCCACTATCCCTATGACACTTCTCTCTCTGGGTTGATTCTGATATCGAGCGACAACAGTCCAAACAAATCACCTGCTTATCAGTAGTTGCACTGACCTACATTGGTATGTGTTGGCTGGTCACACAGTGCACATATCCTCCATGTTGCAGTCCTTGTCAGAACTTGTCAGACCTTGTCAGTCCTTGTCAGACCTTGTCAGACCTTGTAAGACCTTGTCAGTCCTTGTCAGTCCTTGTCAGACCTTGTCAGACCTTGTCAGTCCTTGTCAGTCCTTGTCAGGGTACATTCCACACCTGGCCACAGTCTCGAGGAACATTCACAATGGACTTATTTTTAGGATGGTGTTTCATGTTGGCAGCTTTCAGTATCGAATCTGTACTTCCGGTGAGTGTTAAGATCTTTTTCAGTCTTTTTCAAACGAGACCTTGTAGCTACCGTAACTACTCACATTATCTACTTTTTTGTACACTTGTCTGCTTGGTGAATGGGTCACTCAATTGTCTAAAGCCCCGTAAGTCGTGCGACTATCAAACCTATGATCCTGGGTTCTAATCCCGTTCGACCTGATTTTGTTTCTAGGTTTACTAGCACCATATTAGTGCTAACCCGTGAAGATCCGGGGTAGAATAGGTCTTCATCAACCCATACTTGCTGTAAAAGGCGACTATCTTGTTGTAAGAGGCGACTTGGTTGATGCCTATCATCGAATCCTAATTGCGTGGATCACTGGATTATTTACAGACCGCTGCCATACAGCTGGAATATTGCTGAGGGCGGCGTTAAGCACCAAACAAACAAACAAAACAATATCAGTGCTCTTGATTTTCAAAATCGTGTTAATCGTCTGATGCCTAAATAAACTATGGCTTTATTCCAAATCAAGTCGAGAAATAAATAAATAATGTAAAGTCGCGTTGAACCAAACTCACTTATAGTCTGGAAGTTAATCTAAGGTACCGACGTTTACTATAGCAAACGTACAGTCTGGAAGGTAATTTAAATTACCTTCCAGACTATACGTGCCCGCTGCATGCCGCCTGTCGATAAGGTTTCTACCAGTCTACGTCTGAATGCGGTGTCAAACATAAGAAATTAAAAAAACAAACAAACTGTCACAGTTGCAGAAACTTTTCTATAGTCTTAAGTTCGTTTAAACTATGGGTATTTGAGTAGTAGTTTAATAATATGCAGGTATTGCTAATGAAGATTGAGTGAGTGAAGATGTGAGTCGAGTGGATCCGGTGGTCAAACAAACAAACAAACAAACAAACAAACAAACAAACAAACAAACAAAAACACAGTGACGTCATCCAGATAAGTGTAAGTATCCACAGTTCCTATATCCTGGTGACATCTCGATAAGTATACTATGTCTACATCACTGGTTACATGACATTGGGAGTCAAATGGTGTGCAGAATGGCTTGTTTTGTCTCTAGTCGATAGGATGTGACTGGTCACGTGCTTATCTTAACGTAGAATCGCAGTAGAGTCGTACCACGCAAACGATGCTTGCTCTACACCGATTGGGTGATCAAGATGGGTGACCCGTTGTCGGACGTTTCTCTAATATCAATCACTGGTTTATTTGGTCCAGCCACGGTTATTTACAGTCGCCGTCACAACCTGGACTATTGCTGGATGCGGCGTTAAACAATCAACCATTCTGGATATCATGTCAAACACATCCTACCTCTATATGCTCTCTTATGTCTTTCTACCAATCATGTATCATCTCAATGTTTCTCTGTTCATCAACATCATCAGTGGTGTAATGAATAGAACGTCTGCCTCGGCCCAACCGCATCATACCAAAATACTTGTTGTTACCTTGCCTGGTGCTTGGCATTAAGGGGATAAAACAATGACTGGTAGGCTCGGAGTAAGTATGCCATGTCTGAGTTAGGTATCCATGCTAAACTGCGACATGGTATAACATGCGACATAAAACAAGCATGTAAAAGGAAGCAGCCACACACACACGTGCATACACACTCGTCGCTATTTGAAATAATATTTAACGCAACATTAAAGTTAACCCAATTTCACCTCACTTCCCCACTCTTTACCATACACTTCCATTGTATACCATTAATGTGTATTGCAGACTTCAACTACAGAGTTGTCTACAACAGAAGCAGCAACTACCTCGACGCCAGACCTTGGTATGTCTTGGCCTAAGAACAGCTTTCAAAAGGTTTATGGGAGTCATGTGAAATAAATTTCCAAATCTGACGCACCACTGACAAACATGATACCCGATGCAATTCCCTAATTTGATCTTTACAACATATGTGTATTTTACACGTGTTTGTTCAGTTGAACAGTTGACTTGCCTTTGCATGTGTTTGTGATTGGTGCCACTGGTAGGGCTAGATATGCTCACCTTTCGCGAACACCCGGTATCATCACTGTTTTGATTGTGATTCATTAACACATGTTTATTATATAGTTGGAATCGTACATTGGAGAGTTTTGTCGCTTTTTTACACGTTATTGAAGGGTTGTGGAAACTGTTCATCCATATCCTGCTGCTTTTCAGATTATTCGAAGTTGTTGTGGGCAACATTCACTGACATATTATTATCTCCTTGGATTAATGTTGCTACTTTAGTAACGCCACGAAAGTCAAAAAATAATCTTTATATGCAATCCTGTTTCAGGTCTTCAGTTCCTAGATTTGAGTGTCAGTTATCTTTATAATCTGATCAAAGCACGGGTGGCCCAGTCGTCTAAGGCGCCGCGATTCGCTGTGCAGAGTTGCGTCCATTGGGCACGCCAGAAACCTATGATTGTGGGTTCGAATCCCGGTTCGCCACAATTATGTTTGTAGGTTTGTCAGCACCATACCCGTGCTCGTGGGTTTCACCGAAGTGGTAAACGTCTGAAACCTGCATCACTTCGGGCTTTCCTCCCCACATTAAGCTGACACGCCGCGATTTGACTGGAATACTGTTAAAAGCGACGTTAAATCCAACTCACTCACTCAAACACTCTTTGCCATGTTTGTATTCTTATATCATTTTCAAGTATATGTAGCCATTTTCTGAGCTATATGCATCCCAGGCCTTCTATTGTCCTATAGATTACCATACAGAGTATATACACGCCTATTGGCTATCTAAAGTGATCTAAACGCTAAATAAATGCGTCAAAACTCTTAAATAATCAGAAAACATCTCCATTGTACGATTTCGACTATATCATAAGCATGTGTTTATGAATTTCATACAGTGATGATTACAGGTGTTCGCGAAAAGACGATAATTTGTTTCGCCAATATGATGTGTTATATATACGAATACAACGCTACAATGCCACATGTAAATCTCGAATGATGCTTTGCTAGGAAGTAATTCATGCTGACTTATTTTAAGTCCCAGGTGAAGTCAACAATTTAAAGACCACACTGACGACATCCTCGTCTCTTGGTCTGTTGTGGACGGCATCAACAAGTGATGTCCCATTCACCCAGTACATCGTCTTCACAAGCAAGGGAGGCGAATGTTTACGAGCAGTCTACATCCCCTGTCCTCCAAACGATATGATATATGCAGCTGTAAGTGATTTTCAGAGTTATATCACACATGTAGTCATATTACACTTTTGGAAACAAGGTTTTTATTTGTTTGTTTATTGATCAAACAATCCTTAAAATAGGTGAAGCATAAACAAAACAATTTTTTCAATAACGCAGGACGATTATCTACGGATGACTTGAAGAACTGTTAGACTTGATAACCTTCAAAGCTGTCTGTAGAAGATCAATAACAGTTATTACACCTTTATTCCTCCCCCAAACAGAATACCTAATATCATTATCTCAATCTTTGGCTGCAAATAAATTGTTGTGAGGTAATGCTAGATTTGCTACTTCACTGACCTATTACATATTTCATTGTATTTTGCTCTTTATTTAATACTTACAGTGACAACACATTAATGCGAACCCCTTTAGTCAGGAAAGCATGATCTCTGGACGACTACCTTTTGAAACGGATTCATACATGTATAGGGCTTTACTTTGTCACAATGATTCATTTATCTGGCTATTTGATAACCTGGACGATCAGGGTACCGTTCTCATTGAAGGATCTTCGCTGTTTCTGTTTTTGTTAAGGGACCGACCATTTTCTATTCCTTCGACCTTGGGTTTTAAGAACATCATTTGTTCCTGAAAATACATTTGTTTGTTGGACATATTGTATGTCTGGATACAGATGAAATGTGAAATTGATGGGCTCGTTCTACCAGAGGACATAAGTATATGTCTTGAAGCATTCCCACTACTCCAGCTTGTGTTTTATTGTCTGTTCCTAAAATGTAAAGCTTGTGTTTTGTGTTTTCCCTTATCGTGCTGTCTCCAGGCCCACTGCAATTCCCTTATCGCGGGCACGCCTGCGACATATGATGAATGCCATGGTGACATGTCTTACAACGTGACTGACCTGGACTCGAACACAGACTACGTTGTTAGTGTCGCTGCTGGAGCAAATTTCACAGTCGGGGAAAAATCAACACTCACAGAGAAGACTAATATTGGAAGTACGTATGCAATTTATTGGTTATTCTTTACAAATATAACTAAAATGTCTTTTGGTACATTGGGATAGCAATCATGGCAGTCCGAAGGTGAGGTGATATTTAAATACTAAATTACAATAAAACTCACAGACCGAATAACGTTTGAACAGTTGCTGAAACTAGCTTCAATCTTCGCCCCAATGAGATATTCATTTGATACTGGTAAGATATATTCAAGGCGGTTGTATATGGCCGACATTAAGACCTTTGTTCCTCTATTCTTTGTTTCAAGGCTCCTGTTGGGTACCACGGTGACTGGAGTACGTTGTTAATGTGTGTCATGGATATAAGTGAAATTATTTTCACTAATTCTCACTGTGCATTAAATGTTTTGGTGCATTATGATTGTCCAGAACGTTTCAATTGTTACATTGTTTTCCTTTTTTGAGAAGAGGAACGTGGTATCGTATGAACACATTGTCGCAAATAACTGAAGATTCACCAAGGCTCGGAACTGACAAAATGAATTCACTCGGGACACAAACTCCGTAATATATTGTAGCACTAAGGTAGTCTCTAAGTAACTGAAATACATGTATTGCTAAACTCGACGCGAAACGTTAAACGCCAACGCAATACAAAATACAAGTTCTAGCATGTGATTAGCTATATAAAACAGAGAATATATGATCAAATGTTGAACTCCTTAAATCCTATGCAGCTAGATATTGCTAGCATCACTGGTTGCTATGGATTTCTACCGTCTCACAGTAACACTACGTATTACCATCCAGTTCCAGCAGCGCCGACCAACATCCGGGGAACTGCTCAGAACCAGTCCGCCATCTTGGTTGAATGGGACGTTCCCTCCCACAATGCCGGGCCTATGTGGTACAACCTTACGGTTCTAATGGAATTGGACAGGACCTCTGGTGGATTCATCGCAGATCGTTACTACACCATTGAAGGTTCGAGCTGGTATCTTCTATATGACCAGTTTACATATTTTTTGGAACACGTGACTTCAACAACAGAGTTGCCCAGACGAATGACGTGGTTATATTTCTGGGCTTGTGAGAACCATGCCTGTACATGTCGGTTTCACGAAACTGAGAAACTGCGACATATCGGTTCACTTAGGTTAATCTTCAATTCTTTATTGATATAATTAACACACTTTAAACAAGCTTTAAGCTGGTGTTTGGGTAACTTGAATCAAGTTGTCTGGGACTGCCAATTATCTGAGCCTACTCTTCCTTTAAGTCTCTAATCTGAACAACTGAGGCACCGCAACCGGAATGGTTCTTGTCGCTGGTTGGCCTGTTATTTATCTCGGTGGCGCGAGTGATGAAGTGTATGTTTCCGTTCTAAACGTTCACAACTGTGTCAATACAACACTTAACGTTTGTAGTACCTCGTATACGGTAGCCTCTCTTCAATATGCCCGAAACTGTATTTCCGGACACAAATAATTGTCTTCGCCTTTGTTTTATGTTGTGAGTAATTAATGTCAAGGTAACAGTTAAAAGTCTGCTTTCCATTGTTATATAGACTTGACTTGACTTGTGATGCAGGCCAGAATAGCAGTTCCTGCGAGGTGACGGACTTGTTGAGTTCCTGGAGGTACAGGTTCGCCATCACAGTGAGCACCAGTGCTGGAACCTCAAACATGGCAACATCCAAAGCTGCTGTCAGAACGCTGCCTTCTAGTAAGTGAGATTGCCTAAGAATTCAGAATGTTTTATCTCTGATATGTTAATGCACAGGCGTATGGCTAAATGCAGAAAAGGACACATTTTTCGAAGTTTCAGACACACCAGCAGCGCAGTCGTCCAATATATCAGTAGCAACCAATACAGTATGACTATTCGGTGTAGGAAGTCGTCATTCAAATGCCCTCTTCCTCTTCTGTACATTCGTTTTTAAATATTGTTACCTTACAATACACATTATTGCATGACTGACATTTAATGTGTATTGGGTCTGTTAGCTGGCTTAGAGGACATAATCGTTCGTTTGTCACGCCGAAGATTCCAGGGTTCAATTTCCTACATGGGTCCCCTTCATATGACTGGAAGAATATTCTTGGATTCGAACCGATTATTATTTGATCCTGGCATGCCAGGCAACCAATGCTTACTTGTGACGTGTGATCTTATTCTTCCGGTGAACTGTATTACTAATTACAGCAGATCTGATGAAAACACATAAATATCGACTTGGTCATACGTGTCTGGATAGGAAACAGAAGTGTAATGATATATTGAATCGTGGAACCCCAAATCGGTTAAATACTGAATTAAGATATTTTATTATTCATTAAGCAAAAGGATTATTTGCGATGTTTCAGAGTAGAAGTACTTTGTACTCGATCGAACTGACGGATAAAATTACCTGTTATGCTTTCTCTATCATAGCTCCCGGTGCAGTGCAGAATATCCGCTTAACGTTTGTCCATAGTGTGTACCTGGCCGTCAGACTCACCTGGGAATGTCCCCCTGAGAGGATGAGGAATGGACGCATCACAAGCTACACAATCTCCTGCACAGGCAATGTAAGATATTTTACCAAAGAACGCTTGGCTTCCTTTTGCAGCAATTAAGAGCTCAGCCTTGCAAACTGGTCAACTTTTTAACTAGCCATAAACCCAAACTTGAATTCATTTGTGTTTTGCATCCCACCTTAAATTATTTACAAACTAGACATTCTTTATCTGTATAGCATTGCCTCATCATTGATAGTGTATCTGTACTAAAGATTGCATAAATGGTTCCTTATTGGCGATGGTTTATTTCACGGAAAATATGTATTAGAAGTAAAAGTGGATTCCTAGTGAAAACCAGAAACAAGGAAACATACGAATAAATGGCGAAACGATTCCTGTGACTACTGATTCGATTATAAACTTGATATAGCTGTAATACAGCAGAAAACAACATACAAACACAATATAAGATATGACACATTTTGCACTCCCCTGAGTGAAACGTGATTTACCGAATTTTACGATCGTGCCAAAGTCCAAATATAATAAGAATTACATAACATCACTAAATCATCTTTGGAGGTCTGTCTGAACACATTGACGGTTGTTCAAACAATTATATATCGACGTATGTCTTCACACTGCAGATATCTATGACGTTGACGGCTGGGAGTTACTACCCTGAGGATCCGTGCACCGACCCCCACATGGTGTATCTGCCTGTAATCCCAGATGGGCAGTACATTGTCGAGGTAGGTATGATGCGAACGCCAATGCCGGAGAAGTGGTTCTGTTAGCGTTAAATTGTTAGCGTTCTGGCCAAAGATGAATATCTTATGTAGCACCTGACGTATCTTTCCCTGGCGTGATAAGTCAATACTAATGAAGACTTCATATGAGAATCCGTCTTTAACCTCAAGGCGTCAGCCAACGGGATACGTGAAACGAGAATAAGAACATATAGCTATAAAAAGCGGTTAAAGTGCGACTCAAATGTCGAATCTTTAAAGAGAGGATGAAAGCAAGTTTTTGTAAGACATGCAAGGCATCTTAAGCGAAAATCAATAAAACAAAATGCTGCTTTCTTTTGCTCATTAATTAATTTGAGAAAATTGAGATCGAAGATTGTATTTGGACATATACGTATAAGCAAATTAGTTATTGATAATTTCAAATAAAGTACAACAAAATAGTTATGTTAAAATGATTTGAAATAGTTTCTGATGCCTCATGTTTAACAACAGAAACAAACTGAAGTTCTATTTGAAAATACATCTACGGAATATTAATAAAGTGCAAAAACTATTTTACCAAAGGACTCAAGATTTACAGAACGAATATGTCCACAAAAAGAAATAAGTATTGCTTAAAATAAAAAAACCAATTAACATAAGTCCTTTTTCTGGTGTATGCTCATTTTATGTAAATTCTTATTTGTATAGGTATGGGCAAATGCTGAATTTCAAGGAAACAAATCAACAATGATTTTTGTAGCAGACCGAGATAGTAAGTGGTACATTACCTCGATACAACATAACATTGTGATAACACGGAATAAATTGTATTACACTGTGTTGGTATTTTGTTGCATTTAATTATAAAAAGTAAAGGTTTCTTAATATTCGAAATGACAATGTTTATACTATTGAAGGAGCATAAATCTGATAGATTGTGACAGTGTGATGACTTCTATATTTTGTTCCAGAAATGTCCTACGATTTATCATCGTTTTCCAACACAACCGTGTCGACACCAGGCAAGTTGTAGTGACGTATATATCTGTATATACTAATACTATTACCGAATTGTTTGTTGTTATAACATTGTATTCAGCAATATTTAAACTAAATGACAGCCACCTGTGAGTAATCGAGTCTTGATGACTCGAGTGATTGAGTTTATGAAGCAATGTCCCATGTTGTCAGGGTAAGCTCAACCGAGTCACCGAGCCTGACCATCCGATTCAGGGTTTGAAAACCGGATATGGATCTTAAAGCTATCCTTAAGTCAAAGTTGCAACAGAAACATTTATATGGTCTTTTCAAGTTCCTGTTTTAAACAAAGCATCATGATGACTTGAGATAGTTTCATACGTACTGGCTTAAGTTAAACATTTTAACCTCATTTTCTTTATTTCAGATCCCCACAGCTTAATAGTTGTATCAGCCACATGTGGTTCCATAATCGCCATCCTATTTGTCGCTGTCATTGCTCTTGCTCTGAGTGAGTAGTAATTCCATGTCTCAACTGAATACTTTGTACGTGGTTCCCCTATGTGAGAAAAAACCTGGTCGCACGTGACCTTTCGACCTTGTTCTATGTGAAAAAAGTAATTGTGGTATGCGTGTGTAATTGATATGTCCCATGTAACCTTCCTGACCTTATTGTTCCGTAAATATATAACGTCAATAACCAGCCCCGATTATCCTCCAATACAGATTCTATTAGGCGTTCAAGGCAAAGTAGGGGTGAAAATTATATGAATGAATCACTGAAAATCAGGTTTCACGAAAAGGTTAACAAATCCACCGTATCTTCAAGGATATTTGTTTGAGCGATGATAAATGTTGACCATAATTCCTGACATAGGGTGAGTTGACACGTAAGGTGTCTCACAATTAGAGGGTGTGTAGATGCGACACAAAGTGACAACTTTACACCTTTGGAACAATAGATCAATTACATTAAATTCGGGATGGCACTTTATTTATTATCTCCACTTGTTTTTTTTTAAATTGAGAGCGGAAGATAAAAAAAACCCTATTGTGACCCTTGTAAAAGTGAAGGATTAATGCATTTTCCTTCATTAGGCACAAAACATCGAAACTCACAACAGCACGTTAGTTATATCCCAGCTGTTACCCACAGAAGCTCCGATATTGGGCAAGATAGCGAACCAAATTTTACAGACACAGGATTTCATTGGGACACAGTGTGTATCAATGAAGGGGAACTTCCTTACATATAACCTTTCATATTTATAAATATTTACATCCTCATTACCACAGAATAGAAAGACCATTCAGGTCTAAAACATGTTGTGATTTGAAGTATTTATTTATTTATTCCAAAATGTTCTTTGACAATAAAATACTCATTTACCACTTTCAGCAAGATCACGAGCTGTTTCGCCTCAAGAACGACTGTATTTCGTTCATTAGGTTGACTGATCACCAGGGTGAACAAAATCTGGAACGAATGGAGAACGAATAGACAGTTCATTTGCAGAACAAATAGTGTCAACAATACTGCATTTGTCCTTATTGAATATTAAGTTCACTGACAGTGCGAATCCATAAATTCCCACCATCTTTTGAAAATTACAAAATGTAATTGTGGACACCAAAGACCCTAATACCTTCGTTCAATTGAAATACTCGTGCAAATTGTCAAGTGACAACCAAAAATGAAGTACATGAACCTTCAAATGAACAACCCAGGATCCGCCTCTGATTGAACTGTGCTTATGAAGATACAGTGCACTAGGTGAATCCAGCACATCTGCTGTTCTGTGATAGTCTTGTGATCAAAGAATGATACAGACACATTCATGTTTGATGACAGAACATACATACGTTTTCACTGCTTTGATTTTGAATGAAAGTTTTACCATTTTGGAACGATTGTACCTGAAATACCTCAGCGTACTTACCCAGAAAATCAAAGATGGCAAATCATTAGCATGCACCAAATTGACATGTCATGTCGGGCTATTGCCATAGTGCTGAACATTAATCATACTGTCATCAGTCGACTCTTTAGAAATCACACATGGACTGGACATGTGAGGGACTTACCGAGATCAGGACGTCCACGAACGACCAGTGCCACACAGGACAGGCAAAACGGCTGCCAACTTCAAATTGAACTGTTATTCGTTATCACAGAGCATCTCTTAGCACCATCAGGCGTCGACTGAATGAAGCATGATCAGGGGCCAGAAGACCAATAAGACGTCCAATCCTCTCACCCAAACACATGCGGAACCGTTTAGTGTGGTGTCCCGCTCGAGCACAGGTCATGGAGGAGCTTGAGGTCATGGAGGAGAGTAGGTTTTTCATTTTACCACACCAATGGAATGACTCTTATCATAAGTGCAACATCCAGGAAACAGTGGGATGTGGCTGCGGCTCGGTGATGGTATGGGTATGTTGCTCCTTTGATTGTAAACTTGATTTGGTCTCAGTTCAGGGGACCCCAGTGAGCACGAGCTGTGACTGACCGTCGCCAGAACAACGTAATTGAGAACTCTGAATCCAATCCATCATATATTGGATCATTTGGGAAGAATTGACCCAGGCATTGCATCAGGAATGGCAACACATCCATCAGTTGTGGATCAGGCACCTGATTTTGAGCACGAGGAGACGTCCTGCGGATGTGATCCGTGTATTGGTTTGCTACACCACATATTGACTTGCACTGTTGGTAATTTAACTGTGACACAGGTACAACGTTACTAAGAAACGTACATGTACGTGTTGATCTGTCCATCTCATTCCTGCCACTTACGCAACTTATGCTTCCTTTATTTTATCCCCAGTTAGAGTCCTTGTAGTAGTTGTCGAATAAAGTTGCTTCATTTTTTAACTTCTTTTACTTGTGAAACATATTGGATTGCCTGATTGCCATCATCTTTGTGAAGTGGGGTCCAAGACCCTCTGACAAGAAAGAGGAATCGCCATGGGTACAAATACCTTAATCATCAATTACCCACAAAAATCCTCTATCACCAATGTAGTATATCTTCATATATATTACGATATATGACATTCCCTACCAATTTCTCATTTAAGAAGACACGTCACAATCTCAATGTCTCTATATCTCTTCTTGTTCAGCTGATTCTTCATGGATATGAATATGAACTTTTGAATATCTGGCTCGCTCTAAGAACAAACATAGAGCACAAAAAGTAATTTCACATTTGATGACCAATTTTCGGTTTACTATCAGCAGAGTAGGGTTATATATACCCATGATTTAGACACCAATTTTGATTTGAGGAAACATCATAGTGAAGCTCATCTGTTACATGCCTCGAACTATGCATAGACATTCAGGATATTATCCTTCTCTTGACAAATGTTCATGACAAAGGGATGGCTTCAATTTTCTAAATCTCTAAACAACATAATCTTTGCCCCGCATTTGGTGTTGAAAACTCACAAATTACTGCAGGTCATGGCACCTGGAAAACATGGAAAGTAAATATGAATAATTGCGAAAACCCAGTGTATAATTATGACTATATCAGGAACATGTATTTATGAATCGCTTTCAAATAACGATGATGACCCCGGGTTTTTTGCGAAAGGTGAGCGTGTCCTTGTCCATTAGTGGCACGGGTCACAAGCACATGTAAAGGCAAGACAACTGTTAACTGTATTTCAGGCCCCCTTTGGAAATGTCCTCCACGTGTCTATCATAAAACATTTTAAAATCTTTACTTATGGCTTGAATGTAGTAACTCACATGACGCTCTGTGCTCGATGTACTTCAAAGGTTGTGAAGACACCAAACCCTGGAGCTGCTAAAATATCGCCCATCATAAGCGGAAATGGACTATTGGGAAGTTGAAGTCATCACGTAGCATACAGTCTTGTGGATATTTGTGGATATATTTTGTCACCCTGAATCTTTATGCGCAGATCTAAATGTAAAACAGGGATGTCTTATCCCCAAGTATTATCTATTTCACATTGTGTTTTCGCAGTTATCTTTTATTATGACAAATTGTCCCGAACCTCTGATGATCAAAGTATATGAATGGTCACATCACGTTTATTAAAAATAGCCCATGAATCAAGTAATGACGTTTTCCCTCAAGTTTGTCGTGTGGGATAGTGGTGTATACAGTTAAAAAATAGAATGTTTTGACATAATTGAATTTGGTTCTTTTCTGAGATTTGAAACAGAAAATTACATTCATAAGAAAGTCATATGCGCTTCCGATTTAATAACATCACTTCCTTGTAGCAGAAAAGACAAGTCATATGCAGAGTCATATGCACCGGTTTCATTTTCTTGAACCTCACTTTCAGTCAATATCAAACAAGAATAGTTCAGTTGAAAACAGGCCCTTGCAAAGTTGAGGGTTGATTAATTAAACATGAAGTGGGTTAGTGAGAGTGGTTGAGTGTGGTTTTACGCTGCTTTTTGCAATATTCCAGTAATATCACTTATATATTTCTCTTATAGCGACATATATTCAGATCATTAGGATTTTCAAATTTTTGCGTGAAATAATTGTAAAATTTGTATGGCATTAGAAAACTTTATCAGTAGGTATATAACAACAGCATTTATTGATGTAGACTGTTTTGTATTGTGTATATTCTACAATAGTACATTTATTCTTGCAGATTTAGAAACATAGTCCAGTTTCCACCCTTGACGAACATTAAAACGTAACTTTAGCGATAAAATTACCTTAGAAAACCTCTTGTTCACTTTTCAACTCTATCTCTTTGTGAAACATGGAAATGAATTGTTATCACCAACCCATAAACTGTTCGTGGCATATACAGAAAAACCTAAACATTGTGGAATAGTTGTGTTTATTGAAAATCAGAAGTAACAGATGCAGTATATTAACGTTTTGTTAAACATTTATTAAAAACAGACCAAGTCTGTGTGCTACGTTCAATGTATTTATTACCAGAAGATTCGTCCTGTTATGAGGGGAAGGAAAAAAATAGCCAAGGCAAACAAGAGGATTCTTTACAGAACATAACCGCTATGTACGATGCCAACAACATACTAACTGGAGATTTTAACAGTAGAATAGGTGACACTGAAGATTTCTTTGATGATCATGCATAGTATCTACCTGGAGGGGAATGGCATTGTAATTCGGAACTTCGAAAGGAGATTGGTATTTTTGTGTAATACTTACTGTCTACATGTGCTGAATGGATGATTCCCTGGTGATAAAGACGGTAATTGTACTAATGGACCTAGTGTGGTAGACTATGTAATTGCCAGTTCGGCCCTCGCCCGTGAAGTATTTGATTTTGAGGTTTATAAGCACGATGAATTTCTCCATCGTCTGTGCTATTAACGTGAAGTACAAGTTAGATGTTCTATGAGGAAATTACACTTGATACGCTTGATTCATTTGGAACTTAGCTGAAACTTCAAAACATCAATATCAGGATGCTACAGTTAAAGCTATGACAGACAGCAGGCTTGTGGAAATTGATTCAGAACATGACTCTACTGTCAATATGCTTCAACGCTCTTTTCAGGTCTAGGACAATGTATGAATAAACGTTAGAGACCAAATAAACGTCACAAACCAGACCAACCTCCGTGGTGGAACCAAAACTGTAATGTGTCAGACAAATACGGGACTCTGGATAAGTTCCGTTTGATAAAGCAAACAGACGAAATAAAGGAAAATAAAAGACTCTATACAGAGGAAAGCAAGATGAATAAAAAACCCGAACAAATTGATGAAATATGAAATGAAGAACTTTGTTCAAACTTTTAATTCATCAAATTATGCCAACAGTATAACATCACAAGAATGGTACCATTATTTTGAAAACTTTCAACACCGAACATACAACTTTGGATAATATTGTGGAAAGAACCTTGTGAGAACATTGATGAAACTTGTGATCCGTGTGATCACCAAATACCTTACGACCTAAATGACCCTATTATGACTGCTAAAGTTTCGGAAACAATGAGAAATATGCAAAATTAGAAAATCTCAAGGCTGCGACGGCATAACCTCTGAATTGCTATTTAAATATATTGTCACACATCCTCTAGATAAAATATTCAATAAAATTCTGGAACAAGGTTTCTTTCCAGAAGAATGGAACAAGGTCATAATTCCGCTGTATAAAAAGATAAAAAATGACACAAACAACTATAGAAGCATTTCTTTATTGCCAATTATAGGAAAACATTTCTGTGAAATTATAAATTAGAGATTGCAAAAGAAGCAGGCTTCTGGAAAGGATATTGAACTAGTGACACTATTTTCACACTGCATGGAATGAATGAAAATATCCGGGGTAGCTTTTATTGTTCCTTCATAGACTACTGTAAAGCTTTAGATTGTGTCAGTCGCCGGCATTTAAGGTACCGCCTAACACAATAAATTATAATCATGAAAATATACTTAAAGTTATCAGAAATATGTACCCTACACTTGGGTCCTGTGTTGGAACTAATGACGGATTAACCATCTACCCATCCTTATCCGTGGTGCCGAAATATAGGGTGTAATGAAATATGAACAAGCGTGCAACATAGTTTCTTCAAATCAATGCCCTATTTACCTAATACTGAGAGCAATAAGGCGGTTTTAGGTGATTGTGGGAGATACTCCATCTATTTTACCTGTGTTTTCAGGTGTATTTCGTACTGGTGTAAAAATCCTTAAAATGAATACTAATAGATTGCCGAATCAAACCTATCTTATGTCATACAGCCTGGACAGTATAAACAGGTCGTGGCTGATAACATATGTACAATACATATTGTTTAAATATGGATATGGATAAACGTGGATTGTTAAGGATGTGGAAAATACTGGTATTTTTCTTATCTGAATTTAAATAACGATTAGTAGATAGAAAAAAATGGCATATTGAAGTAGAAAATAATTCTAAATTAACAGCTTATACAACTGACAAATCCTTAATGAATACTGAATTGTATCTTTCATGTATGAATCAAATATTTATTAGACAACCTCTATCGAGATTTCGAAGCGGGTGTCACAACTTGATGATTGAAATTGGGCGCAGAACAGGTATTGATGTTGAATTCCGAATTTGTACTTATTGTTTTAGATATGGCAATGATCATGTTGAAAAAGAGTTTCACTTTTTATTGATCTGTTCAGCATTCATGACATAAGAGTTAAGTATATTCATGTTATTTAGTGCAAAAAAACATGATTAAATTCTTTTGAAAATTAATTGAAAACTGACTGTTCAGGATCTGTTCTAAACTTAGCAAAAAAATTAATTTATTTGACGTTTAAGTTGTACTCTTTACTTCATACTTAAATTACAATTAGAAATTAAAGATAGTGGAATGTATAGATGACGAAGTGTATGTTTGACTGAATGTTTTTTTGCATTGTTTATCATGAAAACATATACACTGGGCCTGTGGCCTGAAATGTTTTGAAACCAATTCGATACATGAGAAAAAATAACAACATAAATAACCTAAATATTGGAAAAAAGTGATGATGAGTTATGCTCGTTTTGCAATTACGAATCTAAATCTACAGAACAACTTTTCTGTTATTGTAGTGAGACAAGAAACATAATTTCAGAATTAATTTACTGGTATAAAGAAAGAACTACTAAGACCCTGCATCTCGATAACGTGTCATTCATACTTGGAGACCTCAAGCTGAGCATTCTCTCACCTTTGTAATAAATATATCTATAAATCTATATCTATTTCTCTATATATATATATTTCTCTCTCTCTCTCTCTCTCTCTCTCTCTCTCTCTCTCTCTCTCTCTCTCTATATATATATATATATATATATATATATATTATGGTGATACATAGTGATATATATCAGTTTTGAGATAAACGAAAAGTACATGTAGTCAATTCTTAACTTAGGTTAGATACTGCTATCGTATCTCCTCCCGCACCCTTTTCTAGTGCACAACCCTATCCTACCCACCTTACCTATTACCACGTGGGCATGTAAAGGGGTCGTATAAATCGTGTTTTTCTATAAAGGTGGAAAATACACAAAAAACACTGAAAACCCAACTACTCTTTAATTGATCATACATTGAGATCATAATGTCATCTGACATAAAACATGCACCCTGCTTAATACTAAACAAGATGACATTCCATACAAGAACTTTCTAAAGCGGTCTCATTGAAATTTGTCGGTTGGTTTAGAAATGAAAAGTCAAGGTGGTACAAGAAATATTTTTACAAATTTTACAAATTAATACCACACAATGACAATTGACATGCGATAGTAATACACAATGGCGTGGCTGAATTTCGGAATTAAAAAATTCAAGATTCAGTGTAGCCCACCCATTCAGTATAATGGCAGTTCACTGCAGTGGAAATAGGTAGGATCAAAATCAGATGGACCAAAGAGCACGTAATAAATATTATTGTGAAATCTGCTTGTGGTGGCCTACCGTATCAACAGTATCACGGGATTATTAATTGTCCGCTCCTATATTTATGACCCACTTGTCCGTAAGACTGGGCTGATAGCGGTAAAGTATCTTGTTCAGGTACAAAGGTTCGCCAAGTGTTACCTTAGTACTCCTGTTGCTGGGATTTCTCGCACAAACGACACATATTGACTTTAAAGATGGCTACCCCTTTGAAGTACAGCTTATTTCTCGTGGAATTCCTCGTTCTAGCTGTGATTCGGGTAAGATTCTTACTTCAAAATTTTGTTTCTTGTCTACTTGTCATTGCATTCGCTCAGACACTAGTGTCTGTACACAATATAGACACTACATTGACATTTCATTAACCCCCGCACCACCCTTGAAGAGTCCACCCGTTTAAAACACATTCAGCTGTACTACACATTGTGTTCTATCAGAGCGCGTGCCTATGTACTGTTGCAACAAGCTTCACTGCAAAATATTGTAACAAACAAGCATCCCTGAGCTTATTCAACAATATTGCGTGTTGAAATGATGATGGACTGAGAGTAGCTTATGTACACTTGATGACCCCCGCAACCCTGTGGCAAGGCAGACGTCACATGGTATTGTTTCGCTACATGGACATTATATACACGATATTGACACTATGCGCACGACATGTACACTATACTATACACACTATATGCGTAATGTATACACTTCATAGGCATTATAGGGGCGGTCGGGTAGCCTAGTGGTTAAAGCGTTCGTACGTCACGCCGAAAGCCCGGGTTCGATTCCCGACATGGGTACAATGTGTGACGCCCATTTCTGGTGTCCCCCCCCCCCCCCCCCCCCCCCTTGATATTGCTGGAATATTGCTAAAAGCGGCGTAAAACAATACTCACTCACTCACTCATAGGCAATATATATACTACACGGGCAATACATACACTACATTGACATGGTGACTATATACACTACCTGGGCGCTGTATATACCGAATTGACACTCAATACACTACATTTATGTTATCTACACTACATTGACACTACATAATATATGCACTACATGGACATCATATGTACTACATGGAAACTAATACACACTTTATGAGTACAGTTAACTACGGTTATAACGGACTCAAAAGGACCACTAACTTCAGTTCGTTATAAACGCAGCTCGTTATAAGCATTTCAACTGAAATAACAGCAAATGTCCGTGACCTAAAACCGTTCGTTATATCCGTTAGTTCTTTATAAGTGTTCGTTATAAAGTTAACCTAGGTTACTGTAATGTATACACTACATGGACACTATATACACTACCGGCGCACTATATATAATACATGGAAACTATATATACACACTTCCTACGCAATATATTCACTACATAGGTACTATATGCACTACATGGGTAATATATACACTACTGGGACACTACATGTACACATGTATATATGCACACTTCCTACGCAATATTCACTACACAGGTACTATATGCAGTACATGGGTAATATATTCACTACCGACGCACAATATATTATTCATGGAAAAACTATATATACACACTTCCTACGCAATAAAGTCACTACATAGGCACTATGTGCACTACCGGGGCACTATATACACTTCCCGCGCACTATATATAATACATGGAAACTACATGTATATATGCACACTTCCTACGCAATATTCACTTCATAGGCACTATATGCAATACATGGGCACTATATGCAGTACATGGGTACTATGTACACTATCTGGGACGTATATATACCTGCATGGACACTGTACACGCTAAATGGGCACTACATACACAACAATGGCACTAAATACACATGAGAAATATATACACTAATGATGAGTGAGTTGGGTTATAACAGCTTTTAACAGTATTCCAGTTATATCGCGTCGTGACACTTAATGTGGGAGGAAAGCCCGAAGTGATGCAGGTCTCGGACGTTTACCATTTCGGTGAAAACCACAAGCACGGGTATGGTGATGACAAACCTAGAAACATAATCCGGCCGAACCGGGATTCGAACCCACAATCACAGGTTTCTGGCGTGACCAAGGGACGCAACTCTGCACAGCGAATCGCGGCGCCTTAGACGACTGGGCCAATCGTGCCCACCCATATACACTAATGGAAATCAGATTGACTACATGAACAATCCTTGCCGTGTATATGGTGTTCATGTAGGGTATATAGTGTTAGATAGTATCCGTGTAGTCTTCACAAATGCCCATTAATGTATATATTGCTCATCTGTATTTAGTGCCATTGTACTGTATATAGTGTTCATGTAGTGTAGATACAATGTAGTGTCCATGTGGTGTAAAGCAAGTGTCCTATTACGTAGGGGGGCACGGGTGGCCCAGTCGTCTAAGGCGCCGCGATTCGCTGTGCAGAGTTGCGTCCCTTGGGCACGCCAGAAACCTATGATTGTGGGTTCGAATCCCGGTTCGCCACAATGATGTTTCTAGGTTTGTCATCACCATACCCGTGCTCGTGGGTTTCACCGAAGTGGTAAACGTCTGAGACCTGCATCACTTCGGGCTTTCCTCCCACATTAAGCTGACACGCTGCGATATAACTGGAATACTGTTAAAAGCGGCGTTAAACCCAACTCACTCACACTCCTATTACGTAGATAGTGTCCATATAGTCTATCCAGTGTCCGTGTGTATACATGGTGTCCATGTTGTGTATAAAGTGTCAGTGTAGTGCATATAGGGTCAGTATAGTGGAAATACGTAGTGATGTGTACGTAGTGCTGTTAGGCCCTTCCTAAGACGTGCACTATCCTCTAGGGGCAGATAGATCGTAGATCGTCAGTGATTGTCTCTATATTTGTTTCCATGATGACGGTCAAATCATAATTCGTCACAGAGCTCCTCATCTACGACAACAGCAGTCACGCCAGCCACGGGGACAGCTACAGCTATCCCCGGCCTTGGTGACAGGTGCACGACGGAGTGCAGTCCCCCCGACATGGTGGAGTGTGTGAACCATGTGTGTCAGTGTATACCTCCCCTCAATAGTACTGGCAAATACTGCGTCACCGGTAGGACAAAAATCAGCTTTACTACTTCTACTACTACTACTACTACTACTACTACTACTACTACTACTACTGAAAAAGGTCGAATTAAAACATAGTCAAATTTCAATTTCAATCTTATTCCCTTAGCCAGGTTAGGATGTCATAACACAACATTTAAAGTGTGTCCACTCTTTGACACCAGGCATCGGAGTCCTCGGATTTGAACTTGTGAGTCTCGACATTTGGATGTGCCGTGTATACATACGGCATCAATCTGTACTTCTAAATAATAGTCCCCACCATCATAATTAGTCTTAGTTGGTCTTAGTTAAGTCCAATTATCAATACATATATATGATCGCAGTTAGCTTTGTCTATATTGTGGTTTTGCAGATCCGGGCGAGGTTGGGGATTTCAGCTTCACCAATGTGACGAACTCCACTGTGAGCCTGTCTTGGGAACGGCCCACGACACCGGGTGTTATACAGTATTATGATATAGTTTTCAATGCTAATGGAGTGTGTTCGCAAGAGGTTTTGCTCACCTGCAAGGAGACTGCCCAAATGTCGGTACGTGTTACTTGTTCACTGTAGGTGCTTTTCTCCACTTTTAATTCAAACGTTAGTTTTAGAAACGTGTGGAAATAACGCTATTTATCTTTTTATTAATGAAAAAATAGCAAAAAAGTAGAAACAATCCCTCTGCTCGAACGTCATAAAATATCATGGCATGCTCGCATGGAGATTAACCAATCTCAATGGCGTATGGTGCGCTTTTGATATTACGGCAATTTCAGGGTGAAAAGGGTTCCAAATATTGTACCCATTCAGAGGAATCGACCTTCAGTGAGAGAAGCAAAGGATTACTATTAGGCTTTCCCCTAGTACGATAATTGCAGCGACCTATTCATAGAGACCTATAGTCGCAAATTTAGAGATATGGTAAACACTTTCTTATAAATTGAAAACAGACAAAATAAAAACAAATTCTTCTTCTGACAAACCTTTATGACGTCCAAACAACGTTTGCCCTTAACATATGTTGTATTTGGGATTACGCTCTCTTTATAAAGTAAAGATTCTAGTACTTGTTGGGTTAAGTCCTTTCCGGGACTCAAACCCACACTCTCAGAGTGAGACACCTAATCGTCAGCACACAAAGTCAACTGACTCTGTCGAAGCATCGGTGGCTGAGTGGGTTAGATCGCTGACTTTGTGTGCTGGCGATTAGCTGCCTCACAAGAAGAGCGTAATCCCAGATATGACATATGTTACATTTGACCACTTTCTCAATGGCATCGTTTATTTATACGTTTGCCTCTCATCTGCGATTCTGTATGAGAGTCCTGTTTTTTGTACAAACCGTATACGCTAGATTAATTGTTTTCAGGGATCATGCCAATTTGTCTTCACAACTTCGGCACCCAGTTGTTACGGCAACATATCTTTTGACGTATCCTCGCTGCAACCTTACACAAACTACACCGTTAGCATCGCTGCCAGAAATGAGTTATATGATGGAACAAATTCAACGTTATCCATAGAAACGGATATATCAGGTTGGTAACGGTTTGCTGGTTGCCATGCCAATTAGCACAACAGTTATAACTTGATTTCATAGGTAGATCAAGTATGTTCGCTATTTTATTCAAAATTAGTCGTTTGTTTGCACAGAATAGGATCCAGGAACGTTAAGCTTGTCTTTATTAACGTCACAATTGACTGGGTGGTCAGGTTTGGTGACTCGGTGACGATCGTTGCTCATTATATCCATCACTGGTTTGTTTCGCTCAAATTAGATTACTAATAGAATAGTATAACATCTTGTATCATGCAAGGGACTCTTAAACTTATGAACCCTGAATACGAAAGGCTTGTTACACGTTGGGGTAGTGCTAAATATTTCGCGATTTTAGTTACGAGGAGATATTGTCATGTTTCATCAATATCAATATCATCTTCCGTGAAATCACCATCACTCATGAGACAAAACGTTTCACCAAGTTTGTAAACTTGGGGGCAAAAGACACTTCTCTGTTGATTCTATCATTTATCAAGATATATATATATAAAGGGTAAAGTTACAACCTTTCAAATATTGTATGGGCCATGTGGTCGCAGATTTTTGTCTTACCCAAGTCTTCATTGAACCAATTCATTTTCCCCAAAATTACCCAACCATACCTTTTACAAACTGTTGAGTGAGGAATGAGTGATGTCCAAAAAGACATAATCACATTTTACAAAAACTCTCTTAATGTTCAATGATATAACAAGCAACAACTCTGTACACCCTCTTTCGTACCCCAGTTTATCATTATTGATAAATTGTAATTATTCCTAGCCCCTTTACAACCAAGCAACGTCGTAGCAACCGTTCTGAACGCCTCTGCCATCCATGTGTCCTGGTCACAACCGTCACACGATAACGGCCCCACCTGGTACAACGTCACCGTGTTGGAGGCCACGGGGAGACGCTCGTCAAACTTCACCCTCAAAACAACAGTACAAGTTGATGGTAGGGAAAACAATCGGTCATATCAACTAAGAGATGCAGTAAAGTGTCTCGAACGTATCACTTTTGAACCAACCATAACCATTATTGGGCATTGCAGAAGTATATACATCAAGAAATATACACCAGGAATGGGCGTCACGCATTGTACCCATGTCGGGAATCGAACCCGGGTCTTCAGCGTGACAAGCGAACGTTTTAGCCACTAGGCTACCCGATCGCCCCCATAGAGAAATGGATGCAAGTGTGTACATGTACATGTTAATGTCAAGTCGTAAATATTACAGCTACAGTTACAGTGTTACTTAACTTGGGTCAACATATCTACATAATTATCTTACCCGTGAAGATCCAGGTTAGAATGGGTCTCCAGCAAGCCATGCGACCCGTGAAGATCCGGGGTAGAATAGGTCTTTAGCAAACCATGCTTGCTGTAAGAGGTGACTATGCTTGTCGTAAGAGGCAACTAACGGGATCGTGTGGTCAGATTCACTGACTTGGTGATGCATGTCATCGATCCCAATTGCGTGGATCGATGCTCATGGTGTCAATCACTGGATAGTCTGGTCCAGACTCGATTATTTACAGACTGCCATCATATAGCTGGAATATTGCTGCGTGTGACGTTAAAAACAAACAAACAAACAAACAAACAAACAAACAAACATACAAAGACATAATTATCTTGCAGTCGTTTCCTCAGCAATGCTGAAAAAGGGTGCTAGTGATCGAGTTTTGTTTAAACCCGCATCGAAGAGTTTTACACTTCTATAACGTTGTGTCAGGAGATTATTTTTTCAAATAGTTTCAGCATATACAATGGATGATTTTCTGATATTTAAAATTGCATTTACACACTGAAGTAATTTCTAATTTTCAAGCTAACAATATTTCAGCTAAATATCGAAATCAAGATCCATATATCTGTAGTACTGAAGAATGTTGATCCCATTGTTTAACAAAAATCCATCCCGACCACAATTATGTCGTTTGATGGTATTACCAGATCAACCTTAATAACTGGAATTCCTTTCGAACATTAGAAAACATGTTTTTTTGTAGTTCGAGACACACGGAGTGCCGATATAACACCTATTTTAACAAGGATTTTACCAGGACCCTAAACGTACATCGTCGTTATCGTAATACATCTGGATATGGTGTTCGAGTCTTCACAATCTGTCATCAATATCCATATTTGTAAAGTGACTATTTACTTTCCAGGGTTCAATACAACGTCATGTGAGGTACCAGGTCTCCTAAGTTCGTGGGAGTACAAGTTCACGGTGACGGCATACACTCCCGCAGGCTCTGCGCATGCTCCAAACGCGTCAGGTGTCGTAATGACGTTTCCAGCAGGTATGATTGTCCAATGTCGGAACCTTATACTCCGGGTCTTAAATATTCTGACGCCACCGACTAAGGTTTGATTCTCAACATTGAGAATATTCCTGGTGTTCCAAGCTGTGATGTTATCAAATCCGCGTGAAACCATACTCTCATAGGGTGTCGAACCGACTGGAAATAGATTTGGTATTCTCTTTTGCATATCGGGAATTCTTTCCAAATAGAATTTGTGTCATTGTCAGTTATCCCACAGAGAGGGTATGTAAGACGTCATTCAAAGTGTACTCATTTCTGCCACGTTTTTAGTCGTAGATTATGTGTTGTTTTTATGTTTGGCTAAAATTGTCAATAATGGCAAACAACTTAAGGGATGGTGTAGATCCTGTTTGGTTCCATGCAGGTAGCAAACGTAACTGTAAGTCCCCTTGGTCCCTAGTTTGGTAATCTACCTTCATTTGCTGGCGATCTATAGCCCATTTTTATCGTGTATAGTTATGTATTAATAGTGATATTTTTTATGGCTACACACTAGTTGAATATCAATCTGTGATATTCTAGGTATTTTACTGACTTTGTTGACAGTTTTATGGTCGAAATGTATTTATTATGTATAATCTTTGACAGTCACCATACGACTGAAATACTGCCGATGTGGCTCACTCACTCACTCACTCACTCACTCACTGTCCGTTATCCGTGAGCTGAAATTTATGAAGATGAACTTCTTTCTCAATCATTGTTGGTGGGGATTTTGAAATAATGAAACGTAGCATTATATATGTTTCAATATGCAGAGTTGAGGCTACTACAGTATTCAAAGTATGTGTGTCAATACATTTTGGGCACAAAACACGCTTTCAAGTTTTAGAGACCACAGGAAGTTTGAAATGTGGCGTTCTTTAATATCCGACTGTGGTGCATATCGTTCAGTTACAAATTCAATTTAAAGCGGTTAAATTTACAGGTATCTCAAGTTTGCATTAAAACACAGCGTGTTATCCTATACTAATACCAGAGTTGACCACTGATTATATACCTTCCTATCTCCACTGTAACCTCAAATACTCTCTAAAACCAAAGAGCCTGGTCCAGTGGAGAACCTGACTGCCTCTGCTCTGCCCGAGCCCTACTTCGGAATGATATTAACGTGGGATTGTCCCGAGGAGAAACAGAGGAATGGACGCATAATGAACTACACCATACATTACAAGGGCGGTGTATGTATAACGTCACATTATTTTAAACAGATGGCTCTATTCATAACACAAAAATGAATGTTCTGATTTTCAACTCCGTGAAAGAATCACAAAATACATACATCTCTCGAGGTTAATACAACATCCAATATGCAGCAATATATTATTCCACTTCTACAACATAGGATATCTATACTTTTCTTCTTATCGTCTAAAATCCTCTTATAGAATTATAACCGTTTAAACTGTCACCTCTTTATTCACTTTGTCTAGAGCTCCTGACATCTCAAAGATTCTTTGACATGGCATGACTTGTTTAACCATGTTCCCCTATATCAAACAATGTGGGATTTCATGTGGCTGTGGAACGGATTTTGTCATTTTTATTAAACAAAGTACATATGTAACTGCATCTTCTTGAAAAGCTCATATGGAGCCCATATGGACCATAATGACATAGTTATTATTTAATATACAAAAACTTTATTGAAACACACATGCACATGTAGTATTCCATTCACATATTGAGCATTTCCTGAAGCACACCCGAAAGCTTCCTCTGTGTCTAGAATTTAGCTTAATCTGAAATGGTGTATGCTACTATGGATTTGTTATGATATGGATACAGCAAATATACCATCTCCTCTTTCTCTGTCTGAAATGTTTAGCGACGTCATAGTAATCAAACCCGAATAACTTCCTTAATGACACTTCTCCTTTCCCGTTTATATTCCTGTATAAAATGTTTATCATTATCTCATTCGCATTGTGTATATGTATGTTGTGCAGGTATCAAAAGTGGAGCATTATGGGAGATACACACCAGAGGATCCATGCACAGACACAAAGTCAGTGTTGGTGCCGATGGCGCCCGTTATCAACTATACGTTTACCGTAAGTATAGCAGGACTTGGTGTACATGATATTGAAATAGAGAATGACCAACGAGCTACGAGTAATCACGGACTGTCTGTAAACCCCTAGTCTTAGCGAGGGACTAATGAATGAATGGATGAATGAATGAATGAATGAATGAATGAATGAATGAATGATCTTTATTTCCTCCATTATTTCGGAGAGTGATATACATACGTAATGTAATTAATAGCATTATGCAGAGAAATTGAAAGTTTCAGAATACCACATATTTACATGGCATGATCATGGTATGATCCAGGAGCTTATACCACTTGATATAGAAGATATGAATTCAGCCCAGCTATCATGGCTCTCATCTTCTACAATAGGGTTTATCTGCAAAGTCTTCAATACACATGTATTGTTCTATGTTTAAAGTGTCAAATTGGGTGCTCAGTAAGGGTTTTCCTTACATCAGCTAAAGCTTTATAACATAGATGTTGTCTTTTATAGTAAATACTTTCATAAAGTAATTCGTCTACTTTTGATTATTAATATATTAACGATTGAATTGTAATTGACAATTAAATTATTAATTTGGTATTTTGTAAGTCGATTGATTTATTAATCAATCACTTATTTGTAAATTATTGATTTGATATTTTGTAAGTCGATTGATTTATTCATCACTTATATGTACTTATCTGTTACAGGTTTTTGCAAATGCAGAATTTACAGGGAAAAAGACGTCTATTATTTCAAGAATGGATCCTAATAGTAAGGAAATATTAGTAATTATTTGTTCTCTCATCCTGCAACTAAATCTAACTACTTTGCATACTGAGGTTTAACACATTTTTTAAATTGATGTTATTCGGTGTACCAACTCATTTCACAGTCATTTACATACTGTGGCCCTATTCAGTACCAACAGACTGATGCATCCATGTGTTCTGCCTTACATAGGTATGGTGTTTGTGCTGCCGGCAAGGGCCAAAGACATTCAGTGTATGTATATTTTAACATATTTCTTCAAGGGGCGATTGGAGAACTCAGTTGTTAAAGAGCTGGCTCGTACCGCCGAAGACACGTGTCCCATTATTCACTTGGGTAGAATGTTTAAAGCCCATTCTTGGTGTCCTCGACGTTATATGGGTGGCATATACTCAAAATATACATACATATACGCGTTACTCCACTCAGGCCTGAATGCATTAACACAAAGTTTACACATAATATGTGGCCTCATTTATATTTTGAGGAGGGAGCTTAAGGCGGTACACCCTTTATGCCTCATGTCGAAGACACGGGTCTGATTTTCTGTGCACACTGTGTGATGCCAATTTATTGTGCCCCCTCGTGATATGGCTGTAAACACTACAAACAGCTTAAAATGCCAATCACTCAAAAACGCACCAAAAAGTCACTCAATGTTCCCTGTAGTTAGAATTTGAAACTTACATGTATGCTTGTCATAAGAAGAGACAACATGGATCAGGGGATCAGGTTCTTTGAGTCTTAATACAATAATACATTATACAAATTACTGGATCGATAATTTATTGGCAGCAAAAACATCCAGATTGGATATTGCTGGGTGCACCGTTAAACAACAAAAAACACACATGCTTCTGTGTGCATAAACTGGATGCACACATGACTGAAAACATAACCTCGAAACAGTACATACATGTGTGTCACGATATGGCTGAAAGATTGCCGATGCGACGTAAAGCATAAACTCACTCACTCACTACATACATGCGTGTGCATACATGGAACAAATGACAATGTCCATAAAGCGTATATGATGCGCATATGCATGTCGGTAATCATTTGACAATATAAATGTATCAATAATTTTATTATCGATCGCCTCTATTTCCTCCAGCCTCCAAAAGTGTGCTCATCGTCTCAGCCGTGTGTGGTACCGTGATAGTCGTCCTCCTTGCTGTCCTGATATTGTTGGTTATATACACGTACGTATCACTTGTTTTAAGTATACTGCAAATAAAGTCCAACAACTTCCCCCGCAAAATACGCGGCCGCAATGCGGAGTGGCGGTGAAGAGTGTCTGTTTGTAATCAGATAATGAAATGAGACCATGTGTAACTGAGTTCAAAAGAGAACTATATTGAGTCCCTTAACCCAGGACACGCTCAACCAGAAATATGTAATCTGAGCGCCATTTTGTGTGTGCACTCCCTGGTTTCCATCTCAAAATAACCAGGGCGTGGTTTGATTCGTCTGTTAAAATGAAGATAATTAGAACATGACCTTAATTACTTTTGCACAGACATTTACTCCAAAATGCACTCACATCTTAATCAACTCCGTCATCGTTTTCAAATAAAAACATTCAACAGATGCAAGTATAATGTTATTTACATACTAGGATGGGTAAAACTGAACGAACAATCAGATAAATGCATTCAGCTGTAACATTATTTCTTCAGCCGCATCCTTCCCTCTAGAAGAACAAACGATACTAAAAGAGACAAGCGTGACTATCGCAGTTTAAATGATGACAAGATGGAGGACAAGCCGTATATGAAATAATGAGAGTGTCAAACAGAACCAGAGAGAGGACATGTCACGACGTTTCATGATCACAGTTACTTTGGTCACAGATATTTACTTCAATATCCACACACAACTAAATCGACTCCGCCATCTTTTTCAAATAATTCTGAAACAAGAGCATTCAACAGATGCAAGTATAATGCTATCCACATATTAGCATGGGTATAACTGCACGGACAATTAGTTCATCCTTTCAGATTTAACATAATTTCTTCAGCCGCATCCTTCCCTCCAGAAGAACATACGATACCAAAAGAGACAAGCGTGACTTCACCGGAATATCAAATCGTTCCTACCACAGTTTCAATGATGACCAGATGGGAGAGAAGCCATACAAGAGATGAAGAGGACAGTGTCAAACAGGACCAGAGAGAGGACATTACACGACATTTCATTCGTAGAGTGAAAAAGTTACCCTTGTTTAGCAGCATTAGGTCTCTGTTGTCTTCAAAACCACGCCACTGGGTGATGCAGTGATTCCCTGAGAGTTCATCATGCCTAAGGTATGCGTGGAACACGATAGATAACTAAAGATAAATATATTTTGTTTTATATACCTCAGTAAGTAAAGAAACTTATTATCTTCGTATCCGTTTGTGTTTTATGTGATACAGATAACTAATAATCAAATATCAATTGTACAATTGAAGAAACGTCCGATGGTCTAGAATGACCACACAAAGGAAATGTATCTCTAATAACATATGAAACTGCACAATAAAATGTTTTATTGATATTTATGTTATTTTTATGCATGGTTACGCACGGTTGACTCCATAACCCATTGGTATGAACATCTCTCTTGTATGCATGTCCTTGTTTTTCTTGAATGCATCGTAGAACAGATGGAAATGACATATTTCAGCACAACATTGTACATCATGCAAAACATGAATTTGACTGGAAAAAAATGTCACCAGAGAAATGAGACTTATACTTCAATACAGGTAATTTGTTCAACATGTTTATAAAAAGACTTTGTTGAGTGATTGGACGCTATGGTCAGTAATGTTTCATGTGAATCAATATATTCTTCTGTGCACCTGAATAAGGTTTAAGAATAGTCAATTATTCCCAGTTATAACAATGAACGATTTGCACTGGAGTGGACAAACCGATTTGTACCGTTGGCACATGTTATCACCGATGGTAATCGCTCAACGTGGTAACCCTCTGGCGAATCATGATATAACTTTACGGTGTGCAGAGGCGGATCCAGGGAGGGGTTCGCATTCCCTTTTTGGAGATCACATGTGGAATCCAATGGTACGAATCATAATAACCATTGTGTATTATTGAAATACAAAGTCATTCATCATGATCATTAAACATCCTTAGTTGATTGATTTCCCGATTTGCACTTACCAACATCACGCAAGTGAAACATTTAGAAAATCCGACCCCCCACCCACACACAAATATGTACATGATTCTGTCAAAGTAGTAATGAAACCAAGTGATCGCAAAAGGATGTAGAATACTTTCTTACTTTGATAATGAGAACAGTCGCCCACTTCTAGGGATTAATAGCTGACACATGATACCCGATAGCGATGATTTGTGAAATTGTATCACTTATCTCAAGTAGCTCAACAACTTTGATAAATCTAACAAGCGGCACGTACTGGTTGAGGCCAACTCATTGACTGTTAAACGTCAGATAATGATAAATGATACATATATTATTTATTATTTGTTTCAACACATTACCTATTTGTAAGTATGGAAGTCCTGCTATGCATTTTTAAAGGATCAACTATTTAATATCTTCCAGAGATTTCCCATTCACATTCTTAGCAGTCAATTTCAAACGACAGTCTGATTCAGTAGGTGTTATGGTAATTTATTCGGTATAAAAATTATAAGAAAATTTAAAGGAAGCTATTTCGAAAAGAGTAAACAGAGTGTTATGGTCCCGATTTAAAAACGTTCTGCTACAAGTAATCCTACCACATGTACATCACCAAATGTATGGTATGATGTGTTTTGTACACACATGACACATGTGATGCCTTCCATGTCCCAAAAAGAGGGATTCTCCCAAAACGATGTCATATTCCCAAGTGGTCATAATCTTGTAGACAAGGGTCAGCAATATCTAAAACTAATCAATACTAGATCTTTTAAATCACATTTCTACTAAGTGTCTATTGAGACTGGCTGAGGTGAAATGACCATCACTTCACCCACATTTTCCCTATCATATTTCTCTCTACGGGTTGACACTGCTATGGCTAGACGACAACGCCAAACACAATCGCCAGCTTATCAGTAGTTGACATTCTGTTCCATACGAGACGTTGTAGCTACCGCATGCTTGCTGACGTGAAATGATAAATTTATTTCTTCCTGAACACCATTTCACCGACACTTTCCCTTTCACATTTCTCAACGGGTTGATACTGCTTTGCTAGACGACAACGTCAAACACAATCATCTTCTTATCAGTAGTTGACATGACCGCCATTACCCTGTGTTGTCTGGTTATATAGTGCAAATATCCTCAATCTAGAAGTCCTTGTGAGCTTAGACATTCCACATGTGGGAATGTCCGATAACATTAATTCGCAATGGACATGCATGCATTTGCAAGATGTTGTTTCATGTTGGCAGCTTTCAGTATCGGATCTGTAATCCCGTTGAGTGTTTACATCCCGCGTTAACATTCTTTTCATGCGGGGCCGTGTAGCTACCGTACATACTCATCCTATCTACCTCTACACTTATCTGGTGGGATATTGGGCCGCTCAGGCGTCATGCCCCGCCATACGATGGGTGGAGTTTCGTTTCTTTTGCGTGCCAGAAACCCATGATCGGGGGTTCGAATCTCGTTCGTCCCAACTATATATATTGGTTCAGCAGCACCATACCAGTGTTCCTGGGTTTGACCAAAGTGATACACGTCTAAAGACCTGCATTATCTCGGGCTTTCCTCGTGAGACACCGTGATATAATTAAAATACTGTTCAAAGTCGTGTGTGTGTGTAGGTGAGACACCGTGATATAATTAAAATACTGTTCAAAGTCGTGTGTGTTTGTGAGTGTGGCTGCTTGTACTAGTCCGGGCCGATTGAATAGTGCTTGCCCTCGGAGATAACATGCCGCAGTTTAACATGAATTCCCCACTCAGACAGAGTACACAGACTCCGAAGCGACCGGGGATGGAACCCACGGCATACCGCTCTCCTGGCCTCATCCATTTGCAGATGATTGTATGTATCCACGGTTAATGGAGGAATGTACTTTATACAAACCAGTGAGGTATTGAGGATGTCTATTTGATCATGAGGCGCCTTACAAGACTGGTCCGATCATGCCCCCGGATATGTGGACATTTACTTTACCCCCCGTTAAGCTAGAATATTAATGACAGCTGCTGAAGCTTTGTTGTAATAGGCATAAACTGATGAAACAATAAGCGAAGAAAAACGTAATAGGAAAGGATGAAGGCCAGGGTTTGGACTGGGTGTTTAAGGTCGGGAACTTGGTTGATAACGTGTCGTGGTAACACGACGGCGGGGGCGTAGCTTATAATGTTTATTACTTGTTTATCTGGCCCCAGCACGGATATTTACAGCTGCCGTGGGCTCGCAGTATAAAACAGACATTAGTATTGACTTGTACAAACAGCCACACACATATGTGCAAACAAACACAAGCGTTGCTTTTGTTAAATAATCTTGAACACCTGACGTCAAACCACATTTCACCTCACCTCAAGAGAGTTGTCTACAACAGAAGCAGCAACTACCTCGACGGCAGAGTTTGGTACGACTTTAAAGACTTTCAAAAGGATTATGGTACATATGTGGAATACATTTCCTCATTTGAAATCATTGAAATTCCCAAATTACGTTTGATAGTAATTATAAAAACACTTGCGTATTATATGTTTATTATGTAGTCGGAATCGCGCAGTGGACTTTGATTATGGACATGATTTTTGGCATTTATTGCCTATCCGTGGTTGAAGTTCTAATCTGATGTAAACCTTAAATAAATGCGTCGCAATCCTTTTCATTGTCAGAAAAGATCTCCATTGTGCGATTCCGACTACATGTACACCATAAACATTCTTTACACATAAATCCCGATTCATGATATGATGGGAATTCATGCTGACATATTTTAAGTCCCAGGTGGGGCAACAATTTGAAGAGGACTGTGACGACATCGTCTCTTGGTCTGACGTGGACGGCATCAACAAGTGATGTCCCATACAGATATATGCAGCTGTACGTGAATTCAGAGTTTGGTTATTTCACACGTGTAGTCACATAACCCTTTTGGGAACACGGTTTTCATTTTTCGCTTACTGATCCAACAGAGAGAAGCTTAAACAAAATAATGTCTTCACTATCGCAGGGTAATAATGCTTGGATTATTGGAAGACAATAACTAAATGATAAACTGAATTCAGCGTATTACACAGGGGAAAACTAAACACCAACAGAGAAGACCCATTTATTGCATGCATTGGTTATCCTAATCACATGTCTTTTGGAAGTATTATTTGTATAAAAGTTGAAAAAACATTTACATTCAGTGACATAACCTTCGAACAGTCGCCAAAATTTGTTTTAAAATTGATGTTTATTTATAATATCGAAGGGTAAAATATGTAAATTACAGTTCTAAAATTAAAGTTCATGGATATAAGTAAAATTATTTTCGCTAATTTTCAGTGATCTTAAATGTTTTGATTGGCTAGATCATTTCAATTGTTCCATTGTTTTCAATGCTTGGGTGAAGAGGAAAAGCACAGGAATGTAATTCGTAATGTAATACATGTAATTCGTAAAACCTTGCAGCTCTAAAGTATTCTCTAAGTATACCAAAGTATTGCTGACATATTGCTAAAATCGAAGTGAAACCAAACTTTCTAACTACCACTGTCATATTTATGACATACAAGGCTGGTGTTTGACAATGATCTGTGACTGACGCGAGCCGCTGTGGCTAAGACCAACTAAAAGACAGTCTTGAGTGAAATACGTTCAAAGACTTTTTTGGCCAAAGATTCATAATCCTCTGATGACAAATGTCTCAGGATGTCCCTCAAATCTCAACCTGCCTGTCTTAATTTTGAAGTAAGTTGCAAATGTGGAACCTTTTAACCTCCCCAAAACACTAAAGTGCTGAACGAATTCCCCTACCTGTGGTTGTGATGTTGTAGTATGGGATTGAAGGACTTGAGCCTTGCAATAACCTTTGACAGCTTTGCTTCTATGACTGTAAATAGCAACTGTCGAATTATGAAGTGCTTCCAAAAATGGATCGAGCTTTGGCACCAAATGCAAAGATGGAACGTCTCTGTCGATGGATATAACTGGTTTGCCTGTAGAGGTAATATATGATGCCTTTAATCGGTGATGTTAATTAGCGTGGTGAACCAACTCTTCGCCGGCGGGAGGAGTTGACCAAAAGCAGTTGTTGTCCGAGTTCTTCTAAAGCATGCGAGGTAGAAGTCCCGTTAGTGGGTACGCATATGCTTTCGGCCGTTCCCAAGAGATGGCTAATTGGAGAGACAAACCTTGGCAGCTGAGTATTGTACCTGGTCGTAAACAGGTCTACCTCGTGCTTCCTGTATAGAACTGCTCTAAACTCCAGGTTGTTGATGTGCAAGTTTTGTTCGTCCGTTTACCATCGCCCTTCAACTTGGATATCTAACTGATGCGCTTCCCATCTCGTTTTTGAGGCGTTGACGAAAAGGTGATGAGTAGTTGTGAACGGCATCAAGGAGACTTCTTCGCAGACATTCGACTCCCTAGGACACCAATGAAGATGATGTTGTAAAGACGTTGGGAGTCGAATCTTGGTCTTGCAGTCGTCCCTCTGCAGCAAGGCTCTCACAATCCTCTGTAATGACCGAACCTGCAGCAGACCTCTCTCAGGAAGAGCCTGGGCCTAAAACCTCTTGCCACCGACGAAGTGTCCGGGACTATTTCAGTGCCAACAGTACTTGTTTATGTATCTTCACTCCCTGACAAATAAAGTAAATAAAGCGACAAAACCCTTTCCATATCCAATATAAATCTATAATAGGTCGATTGTATGATTCCGACTATATCATGAGCATGTATTTATGAATCACTATCAAATAGTAATGATACCAGGTGTTCGCGGACAAGGTGAGCGTATCCTGCCCCACCAGTGGCACCCATCACAAACACATGCAAAGGCAAGTAAATTGTTCACCTGAAAAAACAACACGGGAACATATGGTACAAGTCAAAATAAGGAATTGCATCGTACATCATTCTTGTCACTGATGCGTCAGTTTGGAAATGTCCTCCACATGCCTACCATAAAACTTTTTTAATGCTTTACTGAGGCCTTGAATGCTGTAACCTTGATCAAACAACTTCTGAGCAAGAGTCGTATGACGCTCTTGGTAGAAAGTGCATGGTCGATTGTATCTCAAAAGTTGTGAAATGTAAACCCAAAGGCTGGAGCTGCTGGAATATTGCTCGACTTTAAGGGAAAGTTGACTGTTGGAAAGTTGACGTCATCCCTCATGTCATACTATCTTGTTAATATACCTGAAGCTTAAGTTAAACTTCTTAGCCAAATTACCTTGTTTTGACTTTGCCAGTCCGAACAGAAATTCCGATTCATATGCATAAAGAAACAAATCCGCAAGAAGGGGAGCACAATTGGTGCCCAAAGGAATACCTCCATTTGCCTAAATGTCTTACCCCCAAACTTTACGTACATGTTATCAAGAAGGAAGTCCATCATTTCACTTAGTGTTTTCTCAGTACACTTCAGATGGCATTTGCTTTCATTTTTGACAGATTTTCCTGAACCTCTGAATATAGATACGCAACTGTATCTGTGTACACCGCGTTTTGTACCAAAAGCCCTATTGATCAAGGAAAGATGTTATATCTGTACAAATAATGCTCCGATGAACTGGAGCCATTTTACTGGGTTCATCTCCGATTCCGTTGCATTGGCGAGTCAGCCTTCATGGCGTAACTACTCCCTGGTGAACTGCAAATGATTCTCTAAGACCCAAGGGGCAGGATGAGCTTGAATGCAGTCATCAATGTAGGCCTCAAAGACAAGACCCGGCAGTGATGGGTTTCTTGTTGTGGGTGAAAAACTGCAGGGCCGTGGCAATGCCAAAATGGAGCATCTGGTAGTGTATCCCCTAAAAGATGAAGCGAAGGTACCTTCAATGATCCGGATAGATTGGCACATGATGGTACATGTCTTGTAGGTCCAGACTGACCATATAGTCTCCCGGTCGAATAGTTTGTTTGAAGAGGGGCGATTGAAACCAGCGATCCAGAAAGTGGTCATAGTGAAGATTATGCAGTGTTTTCTTCAGGGTGAGGAAAACTGGAGTGTAAAACCCTTGGAATTGTCTCACAACGTACCTATATTGTGTCTTATAGAGCTGGCGCTTGGCTGGCAGAGGGGCCTCGCACTGGATACTCGTCACCAGAGGCACTGATCATAGTGACAGGCTGTAGTCCTTGGTCATCAGCAGCATGTTGTAAGGATCGTCCAAGATGTGAGCAAGAGACCCACTGATCGAAGCCTCGATGAAGGGGATCTAGAACTAGAACATGGTCTTCTACTTTTCCTTTTTGATGACTTTCCTGACAGCTATCAACATAGCTTGAACCAGGTCTTGGAGATCCAGTTAAGAACAACGACAAATGGGATCGAGGATCCCGAGATGTAGAAAAGTGCGAAGTCAGCACTCTACGATCATGTTGAACCTCCAAACGAGCCTTCCCATCTGTATGATCCTGTCGATCCTGTCAATCCCCTTTCTCCTGATGAAGCTGTCTATCGAGAGACAGTTGAAGATCCCGATCCTGATCGCCCAACCTCTGCAGATCCTCCTGTGAAGGTTCTTCGAATGATGAGGGGTTCGTTAATCCTGATGATCCAAGCCAGATCGTCGAACCTCTGCCGATCTAGTAGAAGGTTTGACAGTGGTCGAAAGGTTCGTCGCTCCTGGCCATCCCCATCTGATTCTTCATCTACGTCCCTGGGACTCACAAATCGATCCTCAGATCAATCCTTCATCGACCGAATCGCTGCAGAAAGGTTTCCTCGCTACCGCAGAAGAAGAAGTAACGGTAGATGGCTTCTTCATACACATGACTACCGATCATGGCGCTACAAATAATTCACGTAAAGAAAGAGTCTGAACCTGCTTCCAAGGAAACTGGCGAACTACCGTTCCAGCCCCTTTCGACGAACCCGACCGTGCAGCCTTTAACGTTGTTTTTTTCGCGTTCTTGGCAATAGAAGGCCCATGTTCGTCAAACGTGGATTTAGTCCGTCTGTCACTTTCCCTCCTTTCACATTTATGTGAGTAGTTGACAAAATCCTCGTCACCCAACACTCTACAGATATCACATCTATGAGACCACAAACACAGACCTCTTCAGGCACTGCAACTATCTTCCTATCCATGATGACAAAACTTTAGAATCTTTACTCAAGAAATAAGAATTATTCTCTTACACAAAAAACCCGTCTCTACTCTAGAGCGATATGAAAAAAATGAGCTGAAAGAACAAGTCACATGGTCAGGCAGATCGAGGTTCATGTGTTGCAAGGGCTAGTGGTGATAGTGGTGATCATGGTTACAGCTTGGGTGTGTTTGAATGACCTGGGTTTTTTTTAAAGCTGGAAGCATCTGCAATGTTCGTTTTCACTCTGGGATCAATTGAAAAGTGAGAATGCGACAGTCATATGTGTATTTTGTTAGTTGGTTCACGTTGTATTCAGCAATATTCAAACTATTTAACAGTGACCTGTAAATAACCAGTGATTGATATGACCAACGTCCCACGCCATCAGCGTAAGATCAACCAGGTCAGATACTAGTTCATGATTTTTAATGAAACTGTGTTCATCAAAGGAGATACTCAGTTCCGAATATATAATTTTACCTTTAATATTTATAAGTATTTCTAATACCCTGACCAACCGTTTATTCAGACGGAAACGTATTGTAATTTAAACTAATTATTTATTACTCCAAAATGTTGATATTGCTTTGACAAAAAATACAAATAACAAAAACATTATCATTTTACAACTTTTAAGCAAGATCAAGAGATGTTTCATCCGAAGAGCGACTGTATTAGGATCGTGAGCTGGACTGATCATAAAGTGCTCAGAACAAAGAAGAACGATTATCTAGCCTTTTTGTAGTAGCCTGTCACAATAAAGTTATCATGGAACGATACTGCATTTGTCCTTATTTCGAAGTAAGTTGATCACTGACAGTGCGGCTCCATTACTCCACACAGTCCAACCCAACCCTACAAACACACCACTTGATACTCGTATTCGATTTCAGTTTTATTAAGATTTATGATGTGGAAATTCGTTATCATAGTTTCGTTTACGAAGTGAGGTCACAATCGTAAATCTCTCTTACCAGAACGTCTCTCTCTCTCTCGCTCGTGTGTTTCACCGGAGGCATACAAAGTAACTCTGGTGGCGAAAGAGTCCAGGGCATTTCTCATAATAATATATATATTAGGTTTGGTGATGTCTCTTCATGTCCACTTGATTCTTCATGGATACGAATCGGAATTTCTGATACCTGGCTCGTTCTGATAAAAGTTTAGCTGAAAAAGTATATTCACATTCTACCACATTTACGCCCCAGACGCATTTTCGGTTTACTATCACCAAATTTGACTTAAGGAAACAGCTCAGTCTAACTCATCTGCAATATACCTCGAACTGTGAATATACATTCAGGATACTGTTCATGATTATTGCCCCAGGATTTGGAATGGTGTCGATATTTCAAAATGTACTGTGGGACAAAGCACGTCGAAAACGTACATTGTAAATATAAATAAAAGCGGCAAAAACTTCCTGTAATCCGAAGACTAATCATAAGAGTCCATTGTACGATCCCGACAATATCATGAACAAGTGTTTGTTGATCACTATAAAAGAGTGATGGTGACGTGAGGTGAAATGGGGTTTTACGTCGCGTCCAAGATTGTTGGGTGGATGCATTTTTGTGTGTGTGTTTGTGTGTGTTTGTGTTTGTGTGTGTGTGTGTGTGTGTGTGTGTGTGTGTGTGTGTGTGTGTGTGTGTGTGTGTGTGTGTGTGTGTGTGTGTGTGTGTGTGTGTGTGTACTAGTTGGGACTGATGCAGATTTATAGTGCTTTCCCACTGAGGTACCATGCCGCAGTCAAACATGAATACACCACTCAGACACTCAGTGTACTGACTCCGAGCCGACCAGTCCTTGTTTTAGCCATTTAATGCCGAGAGCCATACAGGGTAACAACAAATACAATCTTTTAACGTCTTTTGGTATGACACGGACAGGGATTGAACTTTGGACCTTCCGCTCTCCGGGCAAACACTCTACCACTAAACCACGGAGGCGGTCAAAAGAGTGATGATACCAGGTGTTCGTCATAAGGTGAGCGTCAAAAGTTTTACTGAGAACTTGAATGTTGTAACCCTGATCAAATAACTTTTGAGTCCGCTTTAGACAGGTTTTAGGATATATATTGCCTTTCAACTTAGAATAATTATGCATAAAAAACAACACGTTTGCAGGATATGACATGATACCTTTTAAACTTAGCATGTGCATTCCTAAAACAAAAGGGTTAAATGGGTATGAAACATGGGTGAAACATAAATTAGGTACGCTTGAACGTTTTAAAGTATATTTGAAAAGACTGATAATTTATTCATTGATTAATTTTATATTCACTTTTAGCACAGGTATATCTTTAACTAATGGAACATTTCCTTTTCAGGAAAAGGAAATCTATACCTTTTACCGTAACCCGTAAGATTAATATATATTTACATTCCCTGCACATGCAACACACCTTGTGTCACTGATATCGACGGCAGTGCAGCAACACTATGACGTGCTGTTGACATGGCCTACATTACGCTGTATTACGCAACATGCACCATTCCTGTACGCCAATCGCAGTGAAACTCAAGGTGTATATGTCGTGATATTCTCCATTATGCCTTGATGACACATAGGAGAGAGACATAGTGATACTCCGATTATCCAGTGACAATGGACATGCATTCGAGATTGGGCTTCATGTTGGCAGTGTTTTTGTTTGAATCTGTAACTCTGGTGAGTATTTAGATACGTCATGTTTCTATGCACCCTGTAGCTACGTATACGCTCGTATTTCCGTACCTGTATTACCACCTATCTGCATGTACCTACCAAACGCCTGTTTGTTTGTATTTCCTTCTCTATGTTTTGACATCCCTTGCAAGATACACAGGGCAGCTAAGAATAAATCATCTCAGTGATGGAACTATGTAAATATATATATCAAAACCCTTTCCATATTAATAAGAAATCTCTGCTAAGAGTAGAGTCGATTGTACCATTCCAGCTGTATCATGAGCAAGTGTTTATGAATCACTATGCAATAGCGATGAGACCAGGTTTCGCGAAAAGGTGAGCGTAACCTGTCTCACCTGCACCGTCACAAACAAATACAAAGGCATGTCAACTATTTACCTGAAATACTTTGGAACGTATTGTACAAGTCATCATAGGCAAATGCATCGGACATAATGTTTGTTACTGATGCGAACACCTGGTGTCATCACAGATTGTCAGTAATCCATTCATATCATGATTTTAACCGCAATTTGCCTTTCACGCCCAACGAAATCTGTTTCGGCAGATACTCGAGGCTGATTATTCTCTGACGTAAAATTGTTAGTTCATCATGTAGTTTGAATCATGCAACAATGTGGTAGTACTTAATAAACATAAATGTTTTATTCAGTGTTGACTTAGATGCCTCATACGTACACAACAATCTACTGGTTGGAATATAGGTATCTGGCTTTGCATTCCTTTCACATGTGCTTATAGATGACATGTAATCTAATATAGACCAGAAAACGTAATTCAAATGAAAATTGGTTTCCAGGTGCTAGGAAGTGATACAGTCCCAGGTAAAGTCAGCAACTTGAAAACGACAGGAGTGACATCCTCGGCCTTTGGTCTTTCATGGACAGCACCAACAAGTAGCATCCCCTTCACAAGCTACGTGATCATTATAATCCAGGAGGGCAAATGTACACAAGCCAGCTTCCTCAGATGCTCTCAAAATAGTACATCTCATGCAAATGTAAGTTGATTCACTCAATCTATAAAATGGTAATTCATTCTTTACAGCATATTACACTTCATTGAAAACGCTTTTAAAGTCTTCGCTTTACTGATCTGCAAATCCCTTAAAAGTTCAAATGCACTTATTGAAAAGGTCCGACGGGAAATACAGTTTCCTTGAAACCATGTACACGACAATTCATTCCTGTATAACGGGTCGGTGGATCAGCACCGACACATAACGTTTGGGATAAAGGTTCAACTCCTCATTTTGGTACTACATGTAAATCCTATTCTTGATAGCAGCGCCATGATACGACTGGGATTTGCATAACACTGTATTCACCCATTTCATTATTTCTACACATTTACCATCGTGGGTCTTCATCTTGCCAATGGTGTGACATATGAATAGTTGACCTTTGATTTGCCATCTCTAGGCTCGGTGCCCCTACCAGATATTTGCGGGTGTATATGATACCTGTCACGGTGTCATGTCTTACAGCATCACGGCGAAGCTGACGTCGTACACAGACTACGTTGTCGCTGTCGCGGCTGCTTACGAGACTACCGCAGGGGAAAACTCCACAATCACAGTGTAGACACAAATTGGAAGTGCGTATGGCTATATACAACATACAATACATAAACAATCTGACCAGAATGGTATTTATGCCACAAAGGTTTAGGAGCAGGTTCAACATTCTACAGAAGAAACCTCCAGAAGGTTATTTACAAGTGTGGTCTAAGTATTATTATAATAATAAATACGATATTGTGATACGCCCGTTTTATATCTTTGTAAAGTGGGTATTTGACAATAACGTTTGAAAGAAACGTGAATCAAATGCGAACACGGTACATGTACGTTGATTGCAATTAACATTTTAATACTAGAAAACACATTTACACATGAAATTGACATGTTTAATGAATATCCACCTTTTTACTGAATACACTAAACAGGTGCACTGTTTACGGTTAACAGACTATGTGGTCAAATAATGACAACATACACAGATGCCTATATTAGACGTTTGTAACAGAATGTTTAGTTTCACTGCGGCTGTACGAATCAGATCAGAGCAAGTGAGATCATCAATACATTTTAACAGCAGGAACGAAAAGCGTTGGCTTCTAGTGAGGTCCTTGTCAATCAAATTTCAGTTGATTACTATGCCTGATTAAGAATGTACTTCAATATATTTTGAGCTTAATGTAATCACCGGTGTGCACATTCTGTAGATCCGTAGTCGGTGCTTATAATAAATAAGTCAGTAAAACTGTTTATTTAATCATTAAGACTAAAAAGCTGTACATAACGATACGAAATCAGTAATAATTGCAATACAAAATTCGCTCGCCGCAACACTGTATTACCAATCAGGAACCAACATTTCACAAGTGGGCGTGATCTCTTGCTTCTTAATTTGTGATAAATGTATATTAAAAGGAGAAATGCATGATAAGCCCATCAAATGCTATGGCGTCACTTGCAATCCAATCATTATCCATAGTATGGTCTCACACTATGTTTTAACATTCAGTTCCAGCACCACCGACCAACATCCGCCTAACTGTTCAGAACCAGTCAGCCATCTTGGTTGAATGGGACATTCCTTTGCACAATGCCGGGCCTACTTGGTACAATGTTACGGTTCTTGGTGCAACAAACAGGATGTCTAGCATCTTCATTGCCCAACGTGAATACAAAGTTGAAGGTTAAAGCCAGTTGTGGATGTCCACGGAATTTGTATAATTAACAGCACACATGCTTTTGAACACACTATTGAAAATGGATATTGAGAGCTGACACTTACCATTTGACCAATTGCGAATACCTGGCTGTATGTACATGTATTTATAGCTGCACTCGGATTTTGAATACGGGTTTCAACAGAAGAAAAATATACTTCTTTGGTCCAGCATAGAAGAAATCACAGAATTGATGTTTTTGTTACATACTTTTCTGAGTTCCAAACATCATAACACATAACATATCAAAGTTTATTCCCTTCAAATACGAGTATATATTATAAGGTAATAATGTAGTCAGGTAAAAGATTGAGACATTCAAACCTGTCTATGAGACGTCTGGAAAACCATTGCATCAAGATTCAAGATTTCACTCTAGTGTAAAGATGTCTTCGCATGTGCCCTATGTTGCAAATGTTACATGTTACCGGAGCATAAAACCTCTGTAGCCACATTGTTGAACAGATGTGTCTTCGTGTATATCCTATATTGTGTGATGCAGGTTGGAAGAGCAGTTCCTACAAGGTGACGGACTTGCTGAGCAGTTGGAGGTACATGGTCAGCATCACGGCCAGCACCAACGTGGGAACCTCAGACAGAACAACATCCCAGTATGTCAGAACGCTACCAAGCAGTTAGTGTCGTAAAGTAGTGAATCTCGTAGTAAAATATATAATCTACCCGTGTTGGATGGCTTCTGAAATGCGAAATGGCAGTGATCTGTACCGCTTCCTTCCTTCCAATATAATATCCTGTCAGTTGCTGCCTATAGCTGTCCATAGTTGGAGACACATATTAATTACTAAACATTTGTACATATCGATGATAATGACGTTGACGTTGACGTTGATTTGTTATTGTATTACTTCTGCAGCTCCTGGTGCCGTGCAGAACATCCACATGAAGTTTGTCCCCAGTCAATACCTGGCCGCCAGACTCGGCTGGGAATGTCCCAGCGAGAAGATGAGGAATGGACGCATCACAAGCTACACTATCATCTACACAGGCAATGTAAGATATTTAATCACTTGGTTCCCTTTGTTAAAGGATCTTGTAATTTGGTAAGCTTGTCTATAGTTGTGAATTGGAATTTTCTGACCCCCAAAGTAGATCTAGTACAAAGTATTAATAAAGTGAGACATAATAAATTATTGTTTCTGTATTAACTATAACCCTCGCCAGGTGGCTGAACAATATTGCTGAAACGACATACCATATTACCTCCCCTTTCGAAACATGCATACATGTATAAACTTGTACACACGCATTTGAATGCTTGCATGGTTTGTGATCTATCATTTGGTCTTATATGAGACCAATAACATGGAAAATGCAAAGTAATGAATATATAAGTGCGTAAGTTAGGTAAAACGCTTCTGTTAACAGTATTCCAGTTATATCACGGCGCTATAGCTTAATGTGGCATGGAAGCCCGAAGAGATGTAGGTCTTAGACGTCAACCACTTTTGTGAAACCCACGAGCACGGTTATGGCACTGACAACACTTAGAAATATAATCCCGGAGACACGGAATTCGAACGGGATCTCCTCACTTTGCCACCACCTATTGTTCACAGTATGAAAATCAGTCGGGCACGCTAATTGGGTAAACAATAGAAGGCACCAAGGATCATCTCAAAATTTTGATATATGATATGCACAAAAATTTCATTATTTTATGAGGCTGATGTCCACCTGCTCGGAGTTGGCTGATGATCATTTCAGTATTGGATTGTTCTTTCTGGATGATGTTGATGAACTTGAACAAGTTGGGGTGGGAATGTCCAGTTTTATTCATTTTGGCATGCCAGCCCTCAACATGGTTAGTTGTTCTGGCACCGTCGTTGATCGTTAATCAGTAATTAATAAACAAATAAGAGTGAGTGAGTTGGGTTTAATGCCGCTTTTAACATTATTCCAGTTATATCGCGGCGTGTCAGTTTAATGTGGGAGGAAAGCCCGAAGTGATGCGCCTTAGACCACATGGCCACCCGTGCCCCCCAACAAATAAGAAAATTCGCTCACCAATATTGCCAGTGAACACTTTTGTTAATTGAGGGGGTGAACTCAGTTCAGTATTTGGTGACTTTGATATGGCCCCTATGCTTCTATAAACATAGCTACTGTTAATTCCTGGTGGCCTAGTGGCAAAGTGAGGATAAACCATTCGAACACACAATCATAAGTTTGTGGCTTGCTAAAGGGACGCAACTCTTCACAGCGAATTACCTCGCCTTAAACGACTGGGTCCACTGTATCCCCACTGATTATATAACATAAGGTTTGCTAAATATGAACGTTGTACTGCAATTGCTTTCGCAGGGCAGTGGGACTACTACCTCCAACTATAAAATTACGCAGAATGTAGAATATTAATGGGGAACGCCTTACACCATCAAAGCTTCATGAACCACAAGCTAATGTCTCTTTCTGATGAACATAGATGCTATCATAAGATAACATGACCCTCCATGGCACTGTGAATAAATGATAACAGGTTATTTATTGTATCGTTGTATCGAAATGTGACCGAGTCTATCTTCCCGAGGCAAGGGCGTTAACTTCCACTCTTGCCGAACTAGGCTGTTATTTCGGAGTTACATTTGACTAGACTAATTAAAGAGTCTATAGATAGTTCAATCAAAATCGGGTGACGAACGAGACATCCGGTTCGCAAACAACATGGATTTCAACGTGCAGATTTCAGTCGATTGCAGGGTTTGCTAAACATGTTTACCGCCTAATGGTCATCGTCAGATATTTTGCAAATCTTTTCACGTTTTTAAAGAAGGTGATGAAAGGTGGTTTGGCGCACTTTGCGAGGTTAGACCGGTTTTGTTACAATGTACATCTTGGTTATCGATCAGATCCTTGACTGGCAGCCGTCATTTTGATTGAAGCAAATGCAAGGGATATGAGAGGTGGAATCTGACTGGTTAGTAGAAGGGATACAGAAGGAACACATCTCGCTATAGCTACTCGTGGCGCTACGAGCGAGTCTGGAAATTACAGCCCACTTTTGCCAAACTGGGTTGGAAACTGGACTTTTACAGTCAGTTTGCGGCCTTGCCTCGGGAAGATGGATCGAGTCCTTTCTCGGAGTATTGTCATTCAGATGCTAATCTTATTCACCAATAACTAATCATATGATTTTTGTTGCACAGTATGTATTTGAAAAGAGTGACAGGGTTTATCCACTTGGTAAACACATAAACAAAAATATAGAGGATGCAACTGGGTATTTGAAGTATGAACGGATCTCTTCTTACAACAGGTGTCCATGACGATGACGGCAGGGAGCTACTACCCCGAGGACCCTTGCACCGCCTCCCACACAGCGTATCTCCCTCTTATCCCAGATGGGCAGTACACAGTCAAGGCATGTATAACACGACAATTACAATATTGACGCACGCAATAATTATGACAATAAACAATGACATTCTATTCATGAAACGGGAGATCACATTCTGTCCTGCTTGAAAAAGAAATGATCCATTACTCGTTAAGAATATATCTTTACGATTGGTTTGTCACTGCTGTGTCAAAACCAGTGGGTTGGCCAACCTGTACGAATATCATGACTTCATGTTTGATGGATGTGCTATTTCTTGCTTGTCATGTCGTGCCTGTTCGCACGTTGAGTTGCCGAAAGGTTTGATCTAATATGGGCACAGAAATATTGGAAACTACGGTTAGAGCGAACTCAAAGGGATCACAAATTTTAGTTCGTTATAACCGTAGTTCAATATAAGCATATAAACAGCATATAGACAGCATATGACAGGGACCTAAAAACCAGTTCGTTATATCCGCCAGTTCGTTATAAGCGTGTTCTTTATAAACTTAGTTTACTGTATATGTCTTTGCAAATATGCCTCTTTAACTTGAACTGATAATCTTTCCCAACTGGCTTCGTAAACTTCCGTGTACTTCGTTAGTAAATGGATATAGAATGAATATCAACATTTCCTGGTATCGAAATCAATTTGGTATGTGTACAAACTGTGAAGAGGAGATAGGAAAAGTGACTAACCTTTCAAGATATGATTAAACAAAGGAATAGAAAGATATGCACGGCATCTAGAACTAAATTCAAGAAAATAATATGTTGCTTTCTTTCTATTATAAACGAGATACATCTGAGAACTTAGAATTTATAATTTCAACATGTTATAAAATCTGCACTGCTCAAATGACTTTTGATCATATCATTATTACAAATAGTATGCCAAAGTCTCATTAAATGTTACGGTCAATTTGAGGTTGAGGACATCTGAAATAATATGGGATGCCTTATGTTTAAAAAGAGAAACAAAGTTCCATTTTAAAAGGCATCCAAGGGATGTAAAGTTATTAAAATTAGTACAATATCTATTTTACCAAAAGAGACTATCTATATTTTAATAGAAAACAATAACTAATGCTTAAGAAAAACGAAAACATATATACTTGACTGAAAGCAATTTAACTGTTAATGCAAAAAGATAGCATAAATTCTTGTCCTGATGTATTCATTTATTTTTGCAAATTCTTGTTTGTATAGGTATGGGCCAATGCTGAATTTCAAGGAAACAAATCAACAATGATTTTTGTGGCAGACCGTAATAGTAAGTGTACCTCGTTATAACCTATCATTGTGGTAACACGAAACAGGTTGTAATATACTGTGGAGGTTTTTGTTTGTTTTTCAATCTATGTTTGTGTAATTTGATGATCAAGTTATGGTTACAATTAAATGACTGCCTTTATTACAATTTATATGTGAATTACTTTGTAACGTTAACACGTGAATTATTTTATATTCAAAAGTGACAATGCTTATACTATTAAAGGAACATTAGTATAACAGAAGTTCAGAGTGATGATTTTAACAATATATTCCAGAAATGTTCTACACGCCATCGTCCAACACAACTGTATCGACAGCAGGTAAATTGTAGTGACGTATCATTGTACATATACTAATGTCATTTCCTGATTGTATGTTTTGTTTGTTATTTAACGCTGGATTCAGCAATATTCAAACCATATGACAGCGACCTGTAAATAATCGAATCATGACCACAAAAATCAACCAAGTCACCGAGCCTGACCATCCAACACAATTAATCGCCTCTTACAACAATCATACTGTATAGTTACTGACACTATTCAATTGTAAATTTTGAAATGAAATAAAATCGAACCTTGAAACATTTTTTTTCTGGCGGTTTCAAAACTTCTGTTTCGAACGAAGCTTCATGATGAACAGTTTTAACCTCATTTTCTTCATTTCAGATCCCCACAGCTTAATAGTTGCATCCGCCACATGTGGTTCCATAATCGCCATCCATTCTGTCGCCGTCATTGCTCTTGTTATCAGTGAGTAGTTTTGCCATGTCTCAAATGAATGCTGTGGCAATATACTTTGTATTTTGTATGCTCTTTGTATGCATGTCATTTACCCTTCGTTGAATTTTCTTTTGAAGTAAAGACCTGGTCGTACGTGACCTTCTGACCCCGTTCTACGTGAATTATGGAATTTATGTATACGTGATTATACGTGATTAATTGATTATGACCTGTGTAACTTTAATTTGCTTCTCAAAGTTCAACGTATCTTGTCGTATATTTGACACAGGTTGAGTTGACACTCCACTGAAATGTGGACGGTGTGGGTTTATGTGTGGGTCTGGGTGTCATATGCGAGTGGGGTATGATGGTGCGACATGTACACACAGTGACTACTTTACTTCTTTGGAAAATTAGACTGATTTCATTAAATTCAGGACGACACTTTTTACATTTTCTCCATTTGTTTCTTAAAATGAGGGGGCGGTCGGGTAGCCCAGTGGTTAAAGCGTTCGCTCGTCACGCCTAAGACCCGGGTTCGATTCCCGACATGGGTACAATGTGTGAAGCCCATTTCTGGTGTCCCCCGCCGTAATATTGCTGGTATATTGCTAAAAGCGGCGTAACACCATACTCACTCACTCACTCACTCACTCACTCTTAAAATGAGAATGGAACATATTTAGTAGTTCTGTAAAACTCCAAAGTATGGTTTTGCGTCCCAGTGAATGAATTCTCTAAGACCCTTGTAAAAGGTAGGAATTGTTGTATTGCCTTAATTCAGCAAATATATTTCCTATTCCATCATACCTATAGTAATTATTGTTAGTTAGTATCAAGTTATCACCCATATAGTCAGGGTATTGTGTTAGATAACAAACCATCAGTTTACCGTCACTAGTACATGATTATACTGTACACTGTGCATCAATGAAGGAGACACTCGGTTACGTGAGTGCCCCTTTTAGCAATATTCCAGCAATATCACGATGGGAGACACCAGAAATGGTATTCACATATTATACCCATGTCGGGAATCGAACCCGGGTCTTCGGCCTGACGAGCGACCCGACCGCCGGTTACGAATATAGAATCAAAACTTTGATATTTAAATTTAACATAACCAAAGAATTCAGACGGAAACGTATCGTAATTTGAACTAATTATATATCATTACAACATGTTGATATTTCATTGAAGAAAACCCAATAACAACAAAATAATCATTTTACCACTTTCAGCAAGACCAAGAGGTGTTTTACCAGAAAAGAAACTGTATGGATCATTAGGTTGACTGATCATCAACAGGACATTTCTTAATACAAACAAGAACGAAACAGTGTCATAATAAAGTTATCCTGGAACGATACTGCATTTGTCCTTATTTCAGATTGAGTTGATTGAACTTCTCAAAATAACATCATATTATTGTGGACACCAAATGACCAATGCCTTCATTCTACTGGTATACTGGTGATATACACCCATCCCTACTGAAAGAAATGACCCACTATTTTGTGTAATTCTGAATCTGTCACAGGTGAATTTTTTGATAGACTTGATTGTAATTACGGTATTGTATGAGTGAGTGAGTGAGTTGGGTTTAACGCCGCTTTTAACAGTATTCCAGTTATATCACGGCGTGTCAGCTTAATGTGGGAGGAAAGCCCGAAGTGATGCAGGTCTCAGACGTTTACCACTTTGGTGAAACCCACGAGCACGGATATGGTGCTGACAAACCTAGAAACATAATCGGGGCGAACCGGGATTCGAACCCACAATCATAGGTTTCTGGCGTGTCCAAGGGACGCAACTATGCACAGCGAATGGCGGCGCTTTAGACGACTGCGCCACCCGTGACCCCGGGTATTGTATGAGCGAGTCTGTGTTTTACAAAGACATGAAAGTTGACATGATCATGAGTGAAATGCTTGACTTCCCGATTGTCAACATCTTCATGAAATGTGAGACCCTCCGACAAGAAACAGGGAGTCCCTGTGGGTACACATCTCTTCATCCCTGATTACTCAAACTAACTACTTAATACTCGATTACCCAATGTATTTCCATTGTATTAGGATATATGCCGTGGGCATTCGAATTCGCTATCATAGTTTCGTTATGAAGTTTCAATGGCTAATCTCTCTTATCAAAATGTTTCTCGCTCGTATATTAGTGAGTGAGTGAGTGAGAATTATCGTCACATCAGCAGTATTTCAGCCATATCGCGACGAAACAGTTATAATAATTACATTTTGATTTAATAAAAAGCTGTCAACGATGGACAGTAAGATAACTAGAATATCACAGGTTCAATAGTAAAACTAGTTGAGAACAGTTAAAACAATACATTTATAATCAACAAGACAATATAAAATTGGGCTATAGATCACCAGCAACCAAAGTTAGGCCACCTTACAAGGGACCGAGGGGACTTACATTACTTTTGCTACCTGCACGGCTCCCCAGTAGGATTTACACCATCCCTTCAGCTGCTGGTAATGGTATTCAATTTTAGCCAACCATTAAAAGAAACAAATATACTACGTTGTAAAACCGAGGTAAGAATAAATGTACTTTGAATGATGTGGTCTTACATATCCTCTCAGGGGGGACAATAATTTTACGCTACTTCAACCCCCTTTGAGGATATAGCCACTGACCATCGAAGTTACAAATTATACATTACCAATATAAAATATAGCTATGTACACAATTCAAAATTTATCAAAAAGTTCAATTTCTTTTAAAAAACCTATGATTAAATGAGAATTGATTCTATTAAAAAGATCCTTAATTGATGATGATGTAAAATATTTATCCCTTGTGATGGAAAAATCAACACAGTCAAGCAGGACATGCTTGACCGTGATTCTTTCATCACAAGGGATACAAAACGGAGGATCTTCACCTTTCAATAAATAATCGTTTGTATACCTGCTATGGCCAATACGACATCGTCGTATTATGACCTCCTCAAATCTGGACTGACAGCCCAAGTAGGTGTAGCCGATAGTTGGTTTAAGTTCATGTAATTTATTTATACCTACTTGAGTGTCCCACTTCTTTTGCATTAGATCATGGATGTAAGATCTAATTATGGGTTTAAAATCAGTGTATGGTAGAAGAAGTGGTGTCACAGATTTGGTGAGTGCTGCTTTTGCAGCAGCATCGGCCATTGTATTACCAATGATACCAACATGGCTTGGTAACCAACAAAAGACGATGTCGTACTGGCCAGTAGCAAGATCATTATGTAGTTCAATTATTTCACGTAAAAGTGGATGATGACAAGATATATTATTAATTGCCTGAAGACAGGAAAGTGAATCAGAAAAGATAATGAACCGTTTATGTTTAGATTGGGTATTTATATATTTAAGCGCAGTTAATATTGCCTGTGATTCTGCTGTAAAAATAGAACTATCATTCGGTAATCTAGATGGTATGGTTCTGGATCCAATGACAGTGGCGCTGGCAACAGCGTCACCATCCTTGGATCCATCTGTAAATATGGATTTGTAAGTATTATATGTGTTCCTTAATTCATTATATTTTTGTTGATAAATTAGTTGATTTGTGTCAGATTTCTTCAGTTTAGCTAAAGTTAGATCCACCTCTGGATGTACTAACTGCCATGGTGGAGAAGAGAAAAGCTGAGTGGGGGCTATATTACCAAGGTTTATTTTAGCAGCAGAAATATCTGCTTGTAGTCGTATCCCTAGTGGTGGTATAAGAGAAGATTTTGTTTTGTATAGATTACCGTAAAGGGGATTAAAAACACAGTCATATGCTGGATTGGAGTTATTGGAACGTAATTTAGAGATGTATTGTAGAGCTAATTTAATGCGACGGTGTTTAAGAGATGGTTCGTCAGCTTCCACATACAAACTATGAATAGGAGAAGTTCTGAAGGCTCCAAGGCAAAGTCTCAGGCCCTGATGATGAATGGTGTCAAGTAATTTTAAATTGCTCTTACAGGCCCCACCATATATGATGGAGCCATAATCAAGTTTCGAGCGGATAAGTGTTCGATATAGTTGGAGGAGGGTTTTTTGATCCCCTCCCCACTTACAATTTGAGACAACTTTTAATAAATCTAGGGCCTTCAAGCACCTATTCTTTAAGTATTTTATGTGAGGCAGAAAGGTCAAATGATGATCGAATATTAGACCTAAGAATTTGGCTTCCTTTACAACTTTAATGGGAGTATTATCTAAAATTAATTCTGGATCTTTATGGGGTTTATATTTCCTACAAAAATGTATACAGTTGGTTTTAGATTTTGAAAATTTAAAACCATTTTCGAGACACCATTTCTGGATTTTATTTAAACATAGCTGAAGCTGCCTTTCAATAGTATGCATGTTTTTGCCACGACACGAAATATTAAAATCATCCACAAAGAGCGATCCATCAATCGAATCATTTAAAACTTTGGACAAACTATTTATCTTAATACTAAACAATGTGACAGACAAGATGCTACCTTGTGGGACACCCTGATCCTGATTATAATGATCAGACAGGGTAGAGCCCACGCGGACCTGAAATTGCCTGTCAGTTAAAAATTCAGATATAAATTGAGGCAAACGGCCTCGTAATCCAAAATCATGTAAATCATTTAAAATACCATGTTTCCATGTAGTGTCATATGCTTTTTCTAGATCGAAAAAGATAGACACTGCATGTTGTTTATTTATTATTGCATTTTTAACAAATGATTCTAAGCGAACCAAATGATCGATGGTACTTCTGTTTTTCCGGAAACCACATTGTATATTAGTAATAAGATTATTGGATTCCAGGTACCAAACGAGACGATTGTTTATCATGCGTTCCATGGTTTTGCAAACGCAGCTTGTCAATGATATTGGTCGGTAATTGGATGGATCAGTATGATCTCGACCGGGCTTGGGAATCGGGACAACAATAGCATCACGCCACGAAGGAGGGAACTTCCTTGAGGTCCAAATGACATCAAAAATATTCAATAGTGTTTCTAAGGATGATTCGGGTAAGTGCTTCAGGAGTTGATAATGTATGTTATCAGCTCCTGTAGCAGTATCATGAGCTTGTCCAAGGGCAGTGTGGAGTTCATGAATAGAGAATAGTTCATTATAATCTTCCCCATTATCTGAATTAAAATTGATAGGTTTCTTTTCTTGCTGTTTTTGATACTTTTGGAATTGAGGTACATAGTTAGATGAGGAAGAGTGTTTTGCCAAAGTTTCACCAAGTTTATTAGCAATATCTGATTTATGAGTTAGTAGTAGGTCCCCATCTTTAAGATGGTGAATACTAGATTTAGTGCCCTTACCTTTAATTTTGTGGACCATGTTCCATACCTTGGACATGGGCGTCCGAGAATTTATTTTTGACACATAATTTCGCCAAGATTGGCGTTTACTTTGTTTAAATGTTCGCCTTGCCTTAGCATTTAATATTTTAAATTTGTTTAAGTTATGGACCATAGGATGGCGACGGAAATAACGCTCAGCCTTTTTCCTCGCCTTCCTAGCTTGCTTGCAGTCATCGGTAAACCATGGTTTACGTATGTGGGGAATTCCAGAGGACTTAGGAACACATTTTTCAGCTATATTGATAAGTTCATCAGAAAAACATTGTATTGGGTCAGGAACGTCAGTGAAATGATCAGGTGTTAGTTTTTCTGTACAGAGAATGTCATATAGAGGCCAGTTGGCTTTTGTAAAGTTCCATCGAGATGATGGAGGAACATCAGATGGGGTAATAGGGTTTAATATGGTTGGAAAGTGGTCACTTCCACAGAGGTCATCGTGGACCAACCACTCAAATTCATTCAGCAGGTTTGAATCGGTAATAGACAAATCCAAAGAAGAGTATGTGCCTGTACCAGGATGTAAATATGTGTTGGAATTATCGTTAAAAAGGCATAGATTATTGTTGGAAATAAAATCTTCTAAGAGCTTGCCTTTACTGCTTGTACGATCACTACCCCAAAGTGGATTATGACCGTTCATATCGCCCATGATAATACAGGGCTTAGGAAGCTGGTCATAGAGAGCTTGAAGATCGGTTTGCTGAAGAGATGTAGATGGAGGAATGTAAAGAGAGCACAGAGTAAAAACAATGTGCATAGTGATACGAACTGCGGTAGCTTGTAGAGGGGTATTGAGAGGAACAGGGCTATGAATAACACCCTGCCTCACCAAGATTGAAGAACCTCCAGTGGCTTTAGCCCCTGGAGGTGAAAAGAAATGATAGGAGTCGTAGTGTCTAATGTTTAGTTGATCAGTAGTTTTAAAGTACGTTTCCTGCAAACAAAAGGCTGATGGCTTGAAATCTTGTGTTAATAGCTGCAAATCATTAAAATTGTTTTTTAGACCTCTGCAATTCAATTGTATTATCGGGTTAGAACAGGTCATGGTGGTTCTACTGGAGTTCTGGAGCGGGAGGGAGGTCCACTCCCATGGCCTGTTGAAGAAGGAGTGACCTCCATCGCCAAAGGTTCAAATTGATTTTGAACCTTAACAGGTGTAGGCTGAGAAGAAGGCACCTCCAAGTGTTGGAGGGCCCTCGCCGTTTTTTTCAGTTTCTTTTTTTCTGTTTTTGTTAAAGGTATGTCGCCATTAATAGGAGATGATTCTGATTGTGATGTTTTTGAAGATGCAACGAGTTCCGTCTGCGATGATGATGTTGTTGTTGTATTTGGAGATGATGGAGCCAGAGAGTCATTTAACATCTGCTGATTACCAACCCAAGAGATGGTTGTTTGGCATCCAACAGATACTGTGGCTGCTTGGACAAAAGGAGTGATAGTTGCCGCGGCAGCATAAGATTTGACTGAGGTAATTTGAGACTGTGACTGAACTAATTTTTTTGCTTCATGAAAAGATATATTGTTGGTGTGTTTGATTTTTAACACTTGGGACTGGAGAAGAAATGCTGGACAGAGTTTAGCTGAGGCCAGATGGTCCCCCTTGCAATTGGCACATTTAATGGCAGCTGTGCACTCAGTACTCTCATGTGACCCACTGCAGCGGGCACAGATTGGACTGAAAGTGCAGGTCTTAGCGCCATGCCCAAAATGTTGACATTTGTAACATCGGAGTGGGTTTGGTACATAAACCTCCACTCCGATGTTAAAATATCCAGCTTTGATAGATGGTGGAATTTTCGAAAGAGAAAAAGTGAACAGATAAGTGTGAGTCTTTATAATTTGTTCATCTTGTTTTCGTGTGAAGCGCTTGACAGCTGTTACACCTTGTGTAGACAGTTCAGTCACAATCTCGTCTTCGCTCATGTCAGATAGACATCGAGCTCTGTCTCTTACAATTCCCCGACACGAGTTCAGCGTTCTGTGAGCTGAAACAACAACCTCTACATTTGCAAATTGGCTGAGTGAGAGCAGGTTCAGAGATTGCTGTCTTCTTGCACACTCTACTAATATGGAGCCATTACGCAGACGGGAGACATTTTCAACTTTTCCACAACAACCATTGATGGCCTTGGAAATGGCAAACGGGTTTAATTTTAAGGCTTGGTGATCTGATGCTTCGATTACAATGAATCGAGCCCAGGAATCTATTTGTGTAGTAGTTTCTTCATCAGAAGAGCTGGCATCTATGTGTTTTCTTTTTGAACCAGGGTATTTTGTAGACATAATGAGAGAAAGTGGTTCTGCACCCCTGCTCCCCACCCACCATCGAGTGTCAACAAGGACGGTGTCTTAATGCATTGGATATCCAAAATGCAAAACACCAGGGCTACAGGGGTGTGATACTCCAGCAAATATGACATGAATAGCTATATTTATCTACCAGATGTAGTGCCAGGCAGGTTCAATCCATGACAAGAAACTGGAGACATACAGAATACAGAGGTCAACATCACTAGATTGGCCCATGAGCCACCGCCTTCTGGCGTAAGACTCTAGGCAATATATTCCATACAAAATTGTTAATTCATACAAAGTATGCATGGCCAAGTCCAAAATATACAATATAATACAACACAGGTGTGCATACACAATATTACGCACAGGGCCTGGCATGACCAGCCGATTGATAAGACCGGGCCCATCTTACCACCCGTCTAGGCGAAGTAAGGGTCGAAGTAGTGTGTTGGGCAAAGGAACACAGTTCCAGGAACCAGTGCCCTCAACTACCAGAATCCCGTCCTCCGCCGACACAGGGACGCAACCCACGGCAAACGGGCTGCCCACTTTGGTCGCCTCTTACGACCAGCAATGGGGTGCTGTGGAAATATTCTACCCCGGTTCCACACGGGGGAAGAGCTATTAGCGCTACCCAGCACTCACCACGAGGAGGTTGCTCTTCACGAGTGCCCGCTCGTATATTAAGTATGAGGCATTTCGAATTAGACATAAAGTGTAGCTATGGTGGCGAAAGCGTCCAGGGTAATTATCATAATAGAATGAAGATATAACACGCTGGATTAGCTGGGATGTGAGTGAGTGAGTGAGTGAGTGAGTGATTGAGAGGCTGAGTGAGTTGTGTTTAACGCTTTTAACAGTATTCCAGTTATATCACGGAGTGTCAGATTAATGTGGGAGGAAAGCCCGAAGTGATGCAGGTCTTAGACGTTTACCACTTCTGTGAAACCCACAAGCACGGGTATGGTGCTGACAAACCTAGAAACATAATCCGGGCGAACCGGGTTTCGAACCCACAATCATAGGTTTCTGGCGAACCCAAGGGACGCGACTGTGCAGGCGAATTGCGGTGACTTAGACTACTGGACCACCCGTGCCCCCCTCCTCCATTGGTAGTGTCTTTTCCTTTCCACCTGATACTTCATGGATATGAATCTAAATTTCTAATCCCCAGCTCGCTGTGAGAATAAATCTTTAGCTAAAAAAAATAATTTCATATTCAGCTGCATGTACGTGCCTTAACATTTTTCGGTTTACTGTCACCAAAGTGGTGCAATATACTTCCATGATTTAATCACTGGCTTTGACTTGAGGAAACAAGTCAGTCTACCTTTTCTGCTATATACCTCGAGCTATGATAGGCATTAAAGACATTGTGCCTATCTTGACAAACATGTATGACAAAGGGATGGCTTCAAGTTTCCAATCGTCAAGCAAAATAATCTTTGCCCCAGGACTTGGTCTTGATATCTCGCAATTTACTTTGGGGCATGGCACCTGGAAAACGTCACCTGTTTATGGAAATAAAAGCGAAAACTCCCTCCCCGCATTCATAAGAATAATCATGAGAGCCCATTATGAGATTCCGACTAAATCATGAGCATGTGTTTATGAATAAGTGTACAATAATGATGATACCAGGTTTTCGCGAAAAGGTGTGCATATCCTGCACCAACGGTAGCACCCACCACTTGACAAACCACTGGATCACATGGGACAAGTTAATAATAGGAATAACATTGAACTTAATTTTTGTAACGAATGCGTTTAATTAGGAAATGTCGTCCACATGTTTACAAGTTTTGCTAAGACATTGAATGTTGTAACCCTGATGAAACAACTTTTGAGCCAGGGATAGACCGGTTTCAGGGTATGTATTTTAAAATAATCATGCATTCAAAGACATTTACAGGGATAATATGCCACCTCATTACTTCTTATATACATTCCTAAAACAAAAGGTTTAAATTGGTATAAAATATGAGTGAAGCATAAATTAGGTTTATTTAAACGTTCTTATGTATATTAAAAAAGACAAATGATAATTGATAATTAATTTTCTATTCACTATTAGCAGAGGTTGAAGGAAAGAAAAGGAGAAGATTAGATATTAACTTTGTAGTGAAACCTTTCCTTATTTACCATCCCAGCGTAGCAACGCTATCACGAGCTGCTGGTATCACGGTGAAACTAAGGTCCATTACGCTTTAATGTCACATAGGAAGCACCTGGTGATACTCCGATTATCCATTTACTATGGACATGTATTCGAGATTGGGCTTCATACTGGCAGTGTTTATTTTTTAATCTCTACCTCTGGTGAGTATTTGGATACGTCATGTTTCTATGAACCCCCTAGCTACCGTATACACTCGTATTTCTGTACCTGTATTACCACCTGTCTGCATGTACCTACCAAACGCCTGTTTGTCTGTATTTCCTTCTATATATCTATATATCTATATACATCCCATGCAAGATACTGAGGAACGCTAAGAATAAATCATTTCAATACAGTTATCTGAATTCGACAACTCAGTAAACGTATGTAAATAATATTTGCAAAACCCTTTCCATATTTAGTCGATTGTCTGATTCCAACTGTATCACGAGCAAGTGTTTATGAAAAGTGATGACACCAGGTGTTCGGGAACAAGGTGAACGTATCCTGCCTCACCGGTGGCTTCAACCACAAACACATGCAAAGGCAAGTCATTGTTCACCTAAATAAAAACGGGAACATATTGTACATGTTCACTGCGTCAAATTTGGGGATCTTTTTCAAAGCTTTATTGAGGCTTTGCAAGTTGTAACCTTAATTAAACAACTTTTGAGCAAGAGGCGTATGATGCTCTTTGAGATCATGTTACAAAGAGCCTGCGCGATTGCACCGCAAGTTGTGCAAAGTAGACACGAAAGGCTGGAGATGCTGGGATATTGCTCGTCAAAAAGGGAAATAATGCAAAAATTATACTGCTTGGATATCCCTTTGTTCAGGTTGGCAGGATACCCCCGCCCTTTCACGAACACCTCATGCTATCACTGTTTGATAGTGATTCATAAATATCAACGCCACTTCGAACAGCATTTCAGTCAGTCATCCATTCATATCATTTTCACCGAAAGGTTGCCTTTCAAACCCTAATGGAATCTGTTTCGGGAGATAATCGAGACTGATTACTCTGTGGCATTGAAATAATATATTTTACGCCTCATTATGCAGTTTGAATCATGCATCAATAAACAAAGTGGAAGTAGTTAATTCAAAAGAACGCAGAAGACTAACCAACACTGCAGCCTTCTGCGTTACCCAGATAGTCAGAAGGGCTGTATAGCTGGCAGCAAACACGGGGTACTCTCCCAATGTCAGTCAATAGGTACCAAACCTGAGGCACCGAGAACAATGGGGAGTCACACTCCGACGCAGTCTTCAGTGGAAATGGATTCCTACGTTGCACGGGGAACGCATACTTTTGCCTTATGCGAACATATTGATCATTCAATACGTGCGCCATTTGTCAGTATTGCTAAACCATCCGTGTAGATCCGATTAGAAAATGTGTTCAGCAACCCATACTAGCCGTACTAGGCGACTATGCTTGTCGTAAGAGGCGACTAATGGGATGGGTTGGTCAGGCTCGCTGACTTAGTTGAAGCATGTCATCGCATCCCAATTGCGTGGATTGGTGCTCATTATTTGAATCACTGACTCGATTAATTACAGACCGCTGTCATGTAGCTGATATATTCGTGAGTGCTGCGTTAAACAACAAACCAACACAATAGTTCTGCTGAACAAAACCTATTTTTCATAATCCGTGCAGTCCATAACAATAGCAGGGGAGGAAGGGTTATTCGATGGACCAACTTCAGTACTTGTGTAAGTCAACGTGGCACACGCATTGGCGCATACGCATAGAACATGATCATGAACTTAGTGTGAATAGTTGATTTTTTAACTCTACCATTAAGTACTCTGATCCAGTGTGATTTCATGATTTTACTTTATTTCAACTGACGACGGTGAACTTATTTTCAAATCTAGTCCATACTCGGAATTACGGATTAGCTGTCCCTTCAGGTCAAGGGGCATATCATTCGGGACAAACAATCTACAATACCCGTTTAGCCGCTATTATTCCTAAATATTTTTCGCTTTAGAAGTATTCGAGGAAAAAAATGAACCCAACGATTTTTTAATTATGATGGTTGTCATCAAATTTGATGTTGACGTAATTTTTATGCAAGGTGTTGTGCAGAATTTCTACCGTTTGAACAATCTTCAGCTGAAGAAACGTGTGCGCGTATCATAGAAAAAACATTTATCTGTGTTGTAATTTGAGAGTTCAGATTTATGTGTGTTGATAATGTTTTAACAATCAACATCATGCTTCCACTTTCAGCAAGATGGCATTGGGATCTTGTCAAGGTGAAGCTGCCTTGAACGAAAGAAGAATGCAAATCCAGTTCCAATGAAGAACAACTATCAAAGCGGCGTTAAACCTACCCATGAGAGAGAGGCACCACCCATGATCATGAGTCATAATGATGAGTCTGCATATTGGTATCAAAATATTAGACTCATCGACAAACCATCGGTATACTTTATGAGCAACGAGTCGTGCACGGTACGAATAAAATTTGACCTCTGTTTAACCACCCGATCCTCATATGTAGGCCCGTATGACAAATATTTGGTAATGCTACATGTACCTTTCTCAAGACATCCCAATGAAATTCTACAGAGAAGACTTTTGTCAGTTAATGATGATCAAAATTAAGGGTAACCAGTGATGTATGTGTACATTTTTGTCTTCAAGGTGAATAAATAATGTAGCACATCACATTTCATATTTCATCCACATGTTTCATAGTTATCTTGATATGATATGAACCTGCCTCTCGCCATTAACGTTATCGTAAGTGGGCAGCTTTATCATTGACAACCTAACGTCACTGAAAGATAAATATAAAACTATGAAGTAACATTCGGTTGGGATGTATGTTATCAGGAAGGTCATTTTGCTCTGTTTTGTAGTCAGCAGAAACTGTTCACATATTTCAATATGCCTTCATAATTTCTGACTGGTCTTTTTTCTTCTGTAATTGTACCAACCCACTTTGAAAACGCACCAACATGAATATGTGGAAATATCATATCGGAGTCCAGCAGTGAGACGAACCCACAGGTTATTTCATCTCCGGATATCCCGCTGCTGGAGGTTCATGTTTGCATTGATATTGCTGATATTTCGCGATGTAACCTTGCGCTATCATGTTGAGAAGGAGGTGAATATAACCTGAGATGCCTTAAGTATAGAGAAAAGAAGGTCACCTTGTGTTGAGTTAAGCGTTTTACAAAGGGCAAATACCAAGCATCATTGGTTGACAAAGAATACACAGGAATGTGCATATATATAGTTTAGTATGTAGTGATTGGTTCAGTCTCGTTCATCTCACATAATGGACACGTGAACATGGACACCAATCGGTCTGCTCTACATGTCGGAAACTTCGACTACTGGACCACCCTGCGCTCCTTTGCTTATGTGGACTGAAGAATATCACATTGCTGTTATATATCACACTGCTTTAATCCATATCTGAACATGAACTACATGTACAACACGTTTGTTACCGATGTACTGACGGGATTATAGACTAAAGGTAAAAGATGACGCCGTTCACGTTATGATCATTGAGCTATCTTTAATTTAGGTAGAATTGTACTTTAAAGTACAATCCTGAATATATCCTTTTTCATTTTAACACTTTCTCCTTTGTGCGCTTGCTGGTTTATCATACGCTTAGAGTTGGAACCATGTTTCGGAACAAGCCCCAACGTATAAATACAAAACTATTTTAGAATTCCAATTCAAATTCCTACACAAAGTTATATACATTAAAAGGAATTGTTAAAGATGAACTTGGTTGACGATGTTCATTTTGCAATTCAGGCAATGAAAACCTTGCTCACGTATATTTAGAATGTTCTTATGTTAAAGAATTCTGGGACGAATTTAATGCTTTCTTAAATGTTATTTTCGGTCATGTTATTATTACAAAACAAGATATTTATTTTGGAGGTACACCTTATGAAGTCATTTATTGATATCAGCATAAATACACATTTACGTACCACATATTAAAGACATGAAACCATGTTTGAAATCATATAGAAATATACTGGAAGAAACTTCCCATATCGAGTTGTTCCTTTCAAAAAGAAACGGAACAATATTGACTTTCACTAAAAAAGGTTTAATGGGGAAAAACACGATTTGCTTTTGACCTCCATTGTTTAGTGCATGTCACTTGTGCAGTGTTTGTGTTTGCTAGCTATGTTATTGAGCTTATCTCAAACTTTTGTCTGCTGGGGACGTCACTGGGCTGTACTATCTTGTCAACTTCACAAGGAGGAAGTAAATGGCTACAAACGCCTACTGATTCTTATATGCAGCAGTGTGTGATCATGTAAGCAGCTAGCACCTCTCATCGGATGTACATGCCATCGTATCCAAAATGAATCTTGGATCAAGGTTCTGTTGCCTCCTGCTCCTCTTATTGGCCTGTAAGGTAGGTGTTCTATATGATATCTCTGTGTCCAACTTCCAGTGTTTTAAACCAATCAACGTTATACGTGATCTTCTCCTCGGTATCTACAATTATCTCTGACAGCTGGTAACAATTCACACTTTTAATATTTTTGTTGTTGTGTTTACTGATTTGAATACCATATTATGTTCCTTAAAGTGCAAATATTAACACGGATGACAACTCACGTACTGAGAACAAACAATTAAGTTAGATTGTCAAATATATCCTTGTGAAAAGGACAAAGGGTGTACCTAACACTTGCTGTTTCTCTTGTATTGCTATTTCTAAGACTGATTTGTGAAATAATAATAACTCATTCACAATAATGTTTGTTCTTACATATGAAAAGTTTGTATTTATTAAACGTTCAATACAGAAACAACATGGTACTAGGAAGGTCAAATGTCCTATTCATGAGTATCGGACACGTATCCAGCCAGTGTGTGTGTGCTACTTTTGCAAGCCGGAAGAATGTCGGTTTTAGCCCGTTGATACCATACTGACTGCGGAAGAAACGTCCAAACTGATGCAGAACATAAATCTTCAAATATGGTCAAATCCACTGGCACAGATGTGGTGTTAACAACCAAAGAATGCTGATCAGGTAGAGCTCACCGGGGTAGAACTCTGGCACAGTTACGGGGCACCATACGACACAGCAAACTGTAAAACATGCGTTAGACAGTTGACATGCAAGACATGTACAGCTCTACAGATGTTCAGGAATGTGTTTAAATCTCACAAGGAATACACATTTTTGTGTTTTCTATTTAAATACATTTTGTGCACAAACACATGAAATGACACATCGTCTCACAGTCTAAACACCGCATGTACAAAAAAATTAAAACATATCGACAATCTAAACATGTTTATAACAAAATTAATATCATTTACTATCACGTCAAATACCGACAGAATGAATAATATATTTTGATATAGGTTCTACAATAGGTCAGATCAATACAATTATGCTTCACAAGTTCTGAGATATCACAATCAAAATTAAAACGGTTTCCACACACACACACACACACACACACACACACACACACACACAGACACACACACACACACACACACACAGACACACACACAGACACACACACAGACAGAGGATATTATTATTATTATTATTATTATTATTATCATTATCATTATTATGCACAATGTTTCTGGTAACAATGTTTTCAAAGTTCCTTCACAGCCACATGGTACCTTGACTGGATACAGCGATGGGAAATGCCTCCCAAAAAGTGTATGACAAAAAATGAAAAATTGCATCCATTAGGCATGGTTGAAAATGGCCAATCACAGAATGCAGTTGCCCGAGACTTTGGAAAATATAGAAATATGATATCCCGACTTATGGAACGATATCGCCAAACGGATTTGGTTAATAATAAGAAGACTACTTCCATGCAGAATAGATATAGATTATGGATGCTCACTGGGCATGCACCATATATCGATTTTATTTTGAAGATTGAATTCCACAACGTCATTTCATCACACTACACTTTAATTATTGTTCCTTGTATATTTGATATACTTTGTATACTACAGGGATACAGGTCTAACCACGTTTAGGTACTAAACACCTCATAAACATGTTTAGAGATACGCGTCAAAATTAATTATAGGACAAGAAACGCGCTTAGGTTTGTGTTGACCTTTTACACCCAATGGAATCTGTTTCGGTGGATTATAGAGACTTGTTGTTCTCTGGCGTTGAGGTTTTATAGTTACATGAACTTGATCGAAATGTATGCTGGTGTACTGAAGTTTCTTCAGAACCTCAGTATCATTTACCAATTAGGTTGTATGTTGAGTCAACTACCCAAGAAAGATTTGGGCCGAAATATTATAAATCCCTTACAGTGTTGAAAAACAAACATTTTTCTTAAACGCTTTAGTTTTCTTATATGTAGCTCTGGCCTTATACACACCAGACGTAATTCAAAATTAACATCGAATAAAATCAGTATTTACGCTATCGTGTCACTAGATTTTGATCATGTCCATCGATTATTTGATTGTCTGGTTTGGTCACAGTAATAAGTCATAATAAAACACTTAGTTTTAATGCAAATCGGTAGGGCATGACCTGTTTACCCTTTCAGCGACAACCCGATGTCATTGCTGATTTTATGTGATCCATTCATATGAGTTTCACTATCATTCTGCCTTTTACACCAAATTGAATCGGCATATAATCGAGACTGGATATTCTCTGGCGTTGACGCTTTATTTTATAGTGTAGCGTGAGATGTACCTGTCCTGTTCTACAACGTAGATTTCCTTTATTGATGTTGATGTCTCAGTTTGATGCATTGCCATTGACAAATGTCATACATCGATAGTTCGATCAGTCCTAACACACCTGCATGTATGTGTTCATTCTGGTTAAGGCATCACTGGTTAGTCTTTGAAACATGATTATGATGCAGCCAAACAACGTTTTGAGAATGAAGGACATAGGCCCACATACAAATAACAATTTAACAAATGATAAGTATGGCTATGGCAATATACATAATATAAAACATTATAAAATTTATAAAATAGTTTCTTCTCTCAAAATCATGATTGATATGCAAGCAAACTGATTTGATTCGTTCGGGATACTTTGGATATCGGCTACATTCCCTCCAAACTACAGCATGGGGTGTTTGTGGTGCACTTTTGTAATAAGTTTTGTAAGCCAGCATGTTTATTTTCTCTCAATGCTATTGTTTCCCCAAATTTCAGATGCATATAAAAGAATATATATACCTTACTGCCACCAGGTTTTGAAGGGGCACTAGTTCGCGACCTGTGCTGCGCAATTCGTAAGCCCATTTGTCACTTTTATTGATAGTATAAGGGCGTATGGTCACATCTATCAAAAAAATGAAATACAGTTTTGGAAATAATAAGGAAATGTAGGTATCTTTGTGGGTAGCATCGGTAATGGTGACGAACTTTTGATAAGTCACTTGCTTGGTAATTGTGCGATTATCGTTTACACTATTTTGACTTGCAACACAAAGTAAATATTTCTCCTGAGCATTGCTTATTTTATCGTCTATATATTTTTACAGTGAAAATGTGCAAAATTGTCACTTAGGAAATATATTAAAAGCCTGAATATTCAGTTAGTTTACAAATTGACTGAAAAATATGTACATCTGTATTATTATGATAACGAATTCCAAACATTTTTATGTTTAATATAATCACCCAGAGACTGAAAATGATACGATGAAAAGTACATTTATATATTGTTTGGCTTCTAATCCTACATAATAATCTATTGTAATGTTTATAGACCCTTTTGATCGTCTTAATCAGTTTCAGTCAATCTGTTGAAGAAATGGACAGATTTGTCTGTCAAAATGACTATAATATTTACGCATTTTATAAATTTCCTGAGAGAATCACATTTTACAAATTGACTGTAATATATACACCCTTACAAAGGAAAATAATTGTGAAAACAACGTCTATCGCGCATCGAAGAACTTCCCAACCAAGACGTATAGGAACAGGAATGAATCTGTCCAATGCTACAGCAAATGAAGGAAATCAAAATGCAAATATCCTAATTACAACCTGCCAAATTTATGTGTATAATTTTAGGCAGCTCCCTTTTTCGAGGAATGTTTCCGTGAATATCGTCACGTGTCTCTGTAACAAACAAGTATTAAAAAAATATATATCGTTTCGGGATATTATAACCCGTGTTCGTGGGTCCTACTATTGAACGTCCGAGGACGCCCGGAAACGTCCGGGGGTTTCATCAGACGTCCTGAAACGTCCTGGAGTTTAAAAATACAGTGCAGTCAATAAAATATGTCTTTCTCAGTTTGGTTAGATCCTAAGAATATCAACTGGCGTACGTGTTTGCCATGTGCAGCGGCCAGAAAATGGAAGTACCAGTACTTTCTCAACTGATCACTTAGATTGTTTTAGGTGTTCCAGATAGGTGTCGTGTCTCAAAGGTCGGCTGAGAAAGCCCACATAACGTCCTCGGTTCCTAAAAAAATCCATTGAGCTAGATAACAATGACCAATGACGACATATACACACAAGTTTTGGGTTATACAAGAAAACGTGGATGACAACAAGGGAGTAGTAATCGTATTATCGACGCAATCCGAAATCCAAAATCCGAAAATGCCTTCACTGCATGGATACTCTTTTATTTTTAAACTATAACAATCAAATAACTATTTCCTAATGACGACATCCGATGAGCTTCTTTTTGACTGTTTAGGCTAAAGAAATGAATTAACATGCACCCTTTTCGAAATCTTTATAGATCAATTTTAACCAATCTGTGTTCAAAAGTGAGTAAAAGAATTATTGCCTTCAAGTATATTCAGCTGTCCTTGCAGACGGTAGCCCAGTCTCTTTTCACGCTCAGTTGCTTTGCGTATCATCCGGGTACTCTCTGGGAAAAACAATACCAAAGGCAACCACCAGTCCCGGGGAATTGCTTTTAAATTAGATCAGTGCCCCTTTAAGACAGTGGCACACTACAGTTATATGTGACAATTGGGTTAAACAACTTTTTGATCGGTTATGTATCATGTACCACGGCGTATCAGTTTACAGTGGGGTGACTGTCCAATGGGATGCAACATAGGCGTTGCAACACTTTCGTTATACACACTGTGCAGACGACCAAACTGCTGATACCACGATTTACGTTGTGATAACCAAATGACAAGGACGGCGCCCTGGACAACCCTTAGGATCAGATCCCGGGCGTAAATGGGGTTGAACCCATTAACAGTAAATCCCACCAACAAGCAGCTTGGACAAATGGTGCTACACAAACGATGTATTCATTTTAAAGACAGAAATGGCTTGTATTTGCCAAAGTGTATGCCAATCGTTTGAGTATCTCTTTAACGACTGTGAACATTTTTTAAACAGACACACATCATGTCCTGAAAACCAGGTTGTTTCAACTCCAAAAATACAACTTATGAGTAAGAGCGATGTGAAATGTGTAATGCTGGTATTTTTAGATGTTGTTCCACCGTATTTGATACTTATACAATCAAAACATAAAACGCCCAAACCTGGTCAGTCTGTAGGTCACGTTGAATTAAATGTCATATATGTTTGGTCATATATTAAACGTCAATAATTACAAAACAAACAAAATATATATTTTAGATCTATACTACAGACTTGCTTTCATTTTCTTCCTTTTGATTTCAGATACAAACATTCAGCGATGGAAAGATTCATGTTACACCTGCTGGAAGTATGTTAAACCCTTCCTGATAAATGCTGTTTTTAAGCGAGACTTCTGTTTATTCTTGCTCAACCCCGCATTCAACAACGTGTCACCTTAGTATGTGAGGAATGTTAAAGTTGCGTGTGGAGATGATAGATCACTAAGAGGAGCTTATGAACACTCGATGACCCCAGGAACCTTGTTGCTAGGCTGACGTCACATGGCATTGTTTCGCCGAAGGATCTTGCAACAAAATTCCACAAATTACGTCATCGGGTAAATGGCAAGTAAATACTAAATAAATAAAATACTAAACTCGCTCCCGTGTAAAACTAATTTAATGAAACTCGTGAATAGTTGGGGTTCTCTGACGAGCGAAAGCGATATGATATAAAACGGCCAACACAAATCATATGAGACATTCACTTGGCGTTAAGACCGGATGTGCTATAAAAGAAACAACCATTAATTGAATTCATACTTGCATTGTACCTGTACTATAGTGCAAAGGCATTGAGTTTTTACACTAAAGTCAGTTATAGCACAGAACACTTAGACATGTGACAAACATGTATTCCCCAGGATGAAGGAGAATGTCCCTATGCTGGAATTCCAAATGGTTTTCAGTTTCACGTCACATTCCAGTGGACGATTGGATGGTACAGAGCCACTCATGTCACAGATGAGATTGTATCAGTAGGTGCCCCATCCGAGCACCATCGATCTGGGTCTTGGTGGATTAATTAATGATTCATACAGAAAGCAATGGCAACAAATTGTAACAATAATTGTGTGAGCTTTGACCTACATAATAATGTAAAGTTTATGTAATAACGTGTGTCCAAAGCGAACGTTATCCCATAACAAGTCATTTTATTTTCGTCATAAACAATATTTCGAGAAAGTCTTCTACAAGGTTTTATTTTTAAATTATAATTTATTTAATAGTTCGCATAATAGGCAACTGCTAATGGATGTCTTAGGCTTCTTACCAATCATCCAAATGAGCATGTTGAATGGCGCGTTGTTAGTCTGCCGTCTCTCATTGTTCCAAATCGTAAAAGCACAGAGGACCTGAAAGCTATAATATGCTAAAGTAAAACACTTTAAACATCAGAAACACTTACGAAAAATGTATAATTCGCACGTGACCAATCTCATCAGGGTTTCTTCTTTCTTTGTTTATATCAATGATCTGATCTGTGATCAGTTCAAATACAATGTGGTAATATTATGACCCAGCATACTTGGGAAAGCCTTTGATTAATATTATGTGAATATATATTAAAGATTTATAAAGAGGTATCAGACTATCTCTTCTTTTGTGACGGGTGACACCGGTGGTGCAGGATACGCTCACCTTTTCGCGAACACCTGGTATCATCACTATTTGATTCATAAACACATGCTCATGATATAATCGGAATCTAACAATGGACTTATAGCAGAAGTTTCGCTGGAAAGGGTTTTGTCGCTTTTGTTTACATCTGTTGTATCGTAACGGCTCACGATTGTGTGTATATATTTAATATTTTATTCCTAAATGTAAACGTATTATTCTTATTTTTAATAATTCACTTGTTTATGAAAATGTAAATTCTGGCGGGAAAAAAAGAAGTTTATTAATTCTTTCATGATACTGGTATTTTAGCGCGCAGCCGGAGATAAAGTGGATAGCATTATCATGATGAAGTGGTTGTGCAATATGCGAGACTGGCACATATCTGATGTTGAAGATCAGTGCGTGATATGATCCTGTTATAGTGGGTCCTTATCAGAGATTCATCTTCATATTGATCATATTAAAGGCAAATTTACGAATGTTGAAATCGTTTTCTCCTGTCCAAACTAAACATAGTTCATAATAAAATCCATTGTCAATGCAGTATGTATACTACTCAAAACAAGTTAAAGAATACCCACAATCTAAAGGATGAGTGTTGCAATACCCATCAGCCAAGACAGATTTACTGTAGTCTTAAGGAAAATGTGGGTGTTCTAGATCTTTAACTTCTTTTGAGTAGTATATGTGAAGAGCCTACTTAATGTTTAGTCGTGTCTTTCATCCGTAATGGGCTGAAACAGTCATGGTAGGTTTAAAACTCCATTGTTATATAGATATCACGTGTATTCCGCAGTGACGTTACAATGATAAGTCCCAGTTTTAACCAAGGTTTAACTCTGCCTCTGGAGGAGGGACGTTGTCATATCGATTTAGCAATCTAACGGCCGGATCAAGAGCGTGAGATAGGCAATTATAAAATATACTGTGTCAAAATATGATTGTTGTATCACCGTAACCTTTGTTGTTCAGTTCAAGCTGCCGATGTTAAATGTTCGGGGTAGAATGAACTTCCCTTATCTTTATGTACTATAGGATATCATATATGCTATTGTTATTGATCAATTCTCTCTAATACGTTTTTCACTACCTGTCTGTGACTCCTTTTCGGAATGTTCTAAGAGAACTTATACCTATTTGACCCATATTCCCATGTTTAATATATGCGTTCTAATAAAGGATGCCAAAAATTCGGTAATGTATTTGTAACATTATTTCATTACGTTTGCAGACAACGATAGTTTAAGGACAATCAAGACACAATACACAATTATCGACAGTATTCTGAAATGAGCCATTAAATCTTGACAAGGAAATGTTTCATTCATAGTTCCTGGAAAGGTAGAAAATCTTCAGATCGATCACATACAAGACAATTTTACGAGTGTGGAAGTCTTCTTCTCCTGTCCAAACGAAACAGAAAGACATGGCGACATAAAATACTACATACTGTCGTATGAAGCTCAGGTATGTCTCATTAAAGATAGAAATGTGATCATTATACTTGAACAGAGTTGTATTACTTTAATTACAAAAAAGTGTACGAATAACCAATGACTACTTAAAGTTTAAAGCTCAAGCTCAAACCTGCCTAGATAACAGAAAATCCGTTGCCGTGCATCATGATCAGGTATAGATATACCACACATACATATACGCACGCACGCACGCACACACGCGCATACAAGCATACACAGAAACATGGTGGTGGTCTTCCACTTTAAGTTTACAGTATTTCGGCGACTATTTTCAGATTAGTAACGATTTGATAACGTTTGTAATGTTTTGGTCAAATCTAATTTTGAAGGGTCTACTTTCGTTTGCCCGGCAGTATATACACAGTTAGGAAGGAAGATTTAGGAATAGGGTGGATATTTATGATGAGTACATATGCATTGAATACAATGTATATGGAGTATGATTATTCCGTTACATTTTGACAGCGAGAACATAACCACAACGTGACGGAAAATCCCCAAGGATTAAACATTTCAGCTGAACCTGAGTCGAACTGTAACTACTCACGGGTTGTACCCGTCACAGCACAAGTAGACTACAGGTTCTCGGTGAGTTCGGGTAAAATGTGTGTACAAAGAAGGCTCACCATTGTATATTCTGGTATGTAAATCATCCCGTTCCCCTTTAATACCAGGGGCGGTCGGGTAGCCTAGTGGTTAAAGCGTTCGCTCGTCACGCCAAAGACCCGGGTTCGATTCCCGACATGGGTACAATGTATGAAGCCCATTTCTGGTGTCCCCCGCCGTGATATTGCTGGAATATTGCTAAAAACGGCGTAAAGCCAAACTCACTCACTCACTCACTTTAATACCAAAGCACTAAATGATTCCATACACTTGTGTTGTAAACAAAGTCCAAATTTATCAAAGAAAGGTAGTTAAATCCTAAGGTAAATACCAACTTGTACGATATTAATTTGAAGTAAGAGGAACACTACATTATCCTCTTCAATTTCAGGTTGTAGCATAAGATTCTTTTGCTGGGGATGTAGCAAATGTCAACTTCAGTATAAGCTTTTCAATACAGTTCGTGTGAGGCACGCTATGAGTGAAACTTGATGTACTTATTCCGTAACTTACCTTCACTACAAACTGTGTGATGAACTTGATCTGATTACAGGTCCGTGCATTTAACAAATACAATGGAACCGTTTCTGAAAAGAATTATACCACGCTTACTGGAGGTATGTTTAACTGTTCCATGGATGTGTCATATGTAAATATTTGATTACACTGTGCTCGTAATAGTTTTGAAGTGAATGGTCAACTTATCATTAGGTTTGTTCAATCATCGCATTGAGTGAGTGAAATCGGCTGAACACTGATTTGTCAACATGTCAAAGTAAATTATGAGGGAAGCCCAAAATAACATGCTGACATTCCAACAAAGAGGTGTCTACACAACATGCTTAACTTCTGTGTGTTCAATTATAACAGACCTCCAATAGTCTCCGAACAAATTAAATACAAAGGCACCACGGTATGCAGTTCAAATGTCTTCATATCACCATACGACTCCAGTATCTAATATATACGTATCTCATGTTCATGTACGTCCCTGCGTTCGAATCCACTTTCATCATCATATTGTCAAGAGTCGTGACCGACAGGAACCACCTATTCGTTTAACTATTTTAACAGCCTCCGGTAAAGATTAGCCTTATCACAATGTGCATGAAATATTTCCAGATTGAATCTACCCTGTTTACGCATCTGTTGTAGTAGAGAACGTGGATGTGCGAAAGGACTGGGGGTATATGCCGGATATCTATTTGCGTCTTATGTATTTGCATAACATGAATGTAGACCGGTCTGAACTATAATGTTCGTTTTCCTAGCGTCCGGCCCTGTGGCTAGTTTGGATGTACTGAGTACAACTGCAGATTCCATCACTATTCAGTGGACCAGGCCATCGCTTCCAAATGGTAACATCCTTGGGTATCTGATAAACGTTACATCGGACGGCAAAACTGGCCGAGTTATACATGTGACTTGTGATCAGCCTGAGGGCGGCGTGAGTACAACCACCAGTTACTCTTTTCATTTTCTGACCGTTACATTATGATAAAGATACATTCATCATGGAAATAAATGATTGTCTTTTGGTTATTGAAGCACATTTGCCTTCCACAAAAAAAGATATGGTCTGCAGAAGTGAACGAAAACGAAATATCTACACACTAACAGAACAATTACAATCATGGATATATATTTCATGTTACAGGGCAAACCGAACTGTAAAGCAACGGACACTTCAAACACGGAGAGTGCTCCTGTTGTCAACCAAGCCAGAAATGAGCTCTATGACTACAACATTACAGGCTTACAGCCCTACACGAACTACAGAGTAACCATATCGTGTGTCAACATAAACGGAACAGGGGAGAGGAGGAACATCACAGTTCAAACCAACACGACCGGTACGTGTGATGGAGTTAATGTTAATTCTACAATGACACTACTTAATGATTGATTAAAATGTGATTGACATTTAGTATCTAATACAAATTAGATGCATCACAATTTACAAGCCTTTTCACATTCAAAGCATTTGTGTGAAAACATAGGCCTGACGATAGCAAGCCTACATAGTGATGCATGTATCAATGACTGCCAATAACCCATATGAACTGTATACGTTCGATATGGGAGCAACGACATCAATATACAGAACATTCGCGCTCAGATTGAATCTGCCCTGTGCGTGCACTTGTTGCAGCAGAGAAAAAGGATGTTCAACAGGTCTGGGAATACGTGCCGGATATTTAAGCGTTGTCGCCATTGACATGGCTTCATAAAACTGACGCTTCAATATGACACATTACACCATGAATCTGGGTCTCATATTTGCACAATATCATTATGGAACAGTCTCATATATACTCTTTAAAAGAGTACGGAGTACACAGAAATTACTTCCAAACTTCCAAATTTTCAAACTTGTAAGATATATCAGTTTCTAGTAATATACATTTTATAATAATGAACGAATTAAGAACCCGATACAAGCAGTAGTGAAGTTTGACATCATGTTATGACCACCAACGATCTTGAAAGACGATTGTAGTAAGATGGGAAATTTCAAAGTTTTGGGATCAGTAGTTCGTTATACCTCCACGATTTGACAACAATTCATTCACTCGACGAGGCATACTGCGTATGAGTCTCTCAATGTCGATTTGAGGGACTCTGTTCCACTACTCCTTCAGCGCCTGGTACAGTTTATCCAACGTGGTTGGCGGCCCATGGTGTTGGCGCCCATGTTTTGCCATTGAACAGCCGTGTTCAATGTGGGAATGGGCTGGGCTCATTATTGGTAATAAATGTTGTGCAGCTGGAGCATGGACGTTGTCGTTCGAAAAAAAACACACGTCAACCCACATTCCTTGCAAACGGACAAAAAAGGATGCCAGTAGGTTGTCCCGATGACCCTTCCTTACACAATCTGGAGTGGAGTTCACTCAGTCACAGTAATGCCGCACAACAGATAACCGTTCAACCACCAAATCTGACAAGAGATCTCAGGTTGACATAGTCGTGACGTTCATTTCGACATCGCAAGACACGACCACCTAATCAAGAAAGTGTAAAGTGAATCGTGGCCGTCGAGCATGGAGTCGATGTAGACGATTTTTAATCACCTGACCCAAAAATCAGACTCCAGTAGCCTGATGAAAGTTTGCAGCCATTTGAGCTCGATTTCGTAGATCCTGGTTTAGAATTAATCGATCATATACAATTGTCGTTGACATGGGATAGCCTGAACGTGGTCGATTGTTGTTGGTACCTGTTCCATATCCTAAAATAATCACAGACTGTGAAACATTGGACGTATTGGCCACTGCACTCTGACATCTGTCAGTTTTCAGCGTGCCAATACCCCATACCCTTCCTGTCCTACACTAACTACACAATAGCTGGATTCTGTCTTGACATAAACCTATTCTAACCCGGATCTTCACGTGTTTCTATTTCAGACCACGCACAGTTAAGTAAAAGATATATCAGTGCCACAAATCTAAAAGATGCAAGTAATGGTGTTTATAACGACTGCCTGGCAGTTTATGTAACTCGCAATGCAGCATGCTTCCAAACATATACACCTGTTAATGTCAATATTTTGTTTTTGTAGTTCCATCACCGCCAAAGGGGTTTAGGGCCTTTGTGAACAGCTCGTTAAGTGTGACCCTGGCCTGGACCCCAGCCGTCCACCAGGACGGACCCACTACCTACTACATTACAATAGGGGAAGAGACCAGCCTGAACTCACATACCTTCCAAGACAAAGAGTATGTCACTGTCGGTGGTATGTCTTTTTAATGTACGATTGTAGTTTGTTCTTATCATGAAATGACAAGACATGTCAGTGTGTAAATAATGTATACAGTTTCCTCAAGTAACATTACCACATACTTGCAGCTTGTAGGGTTGTTTTTCTAAAGTTTCTAAAAAATGACAGAACATTTATCGTTGATACAAACATTAAATGAGTCACTGTCCCAGTTACTCTAAATCTCTATATGAGCATTTTATTTGTATTTTTGAATGATGTTGTGATTACCATAGGGACCCCGGTTATTGCCACGTGTAATTCAATTATAAGTAGCAGTTGTAAAGAAGAAATGTCTTAGTTAGCGTACATGTAGTTACGACTAATCTATTGCTTGATTACTTTTACCCCGAAGAATATAACCAGGTTCATGAGTCAGGAATGTTGTATAAGTACTGTTATTGTATGTCTAAATGATATGAACACAACAATGAACTAGAATTAACAAGTGGTCAACAAATAGAAAGTCTTGGTTTTGCACATTTGGTTTTATTTCAACATTACGTCCATGTACACATCGGAAGTTACAAGAAAACGCATGTATAATTTCACTTCGGATTGAATCGACTCTGCACAGCATCTAAAGATTTAAGTAATAACACTGTCCTGCTATACAACTTATAGCACAACCCTTGCACCAACATTTATGAGATTCTTAGTCCAGATTAGGTGAGGGGTTGCTACCTCATGATCAGAATCCGGTACACATGCGAGCTTCCTGATACAATTGAAGAGGAAATGCATTATATTGTTAAGATCCTACACTGAGGGGTGTGTAATTCAGTCGCCTCAAACATGCAAACATTTCATTTTGTTTGTCCACATACCTGTCTAGACATAGGTGAGGTGCCGAATTGGTATACAAAATGACGAGGGCGAAAGCTCAGACATACTTTAGTTCGATTCTATTATTGCCTGTTTTGTCGTATAATATTTTTATAAATACTTTGTTTCAGAAATTAATGTTAAAATGGAAAATAATGACCTTATACTTGACATCGAGTTTTGAAGGATGGTTGCTCACTCACCACCAACAATATTGTGATGGAAGTGAAAGTTAATGTGACTTCCTGAAATCCTACAGCTAGCATCATGTAGCACATGTGACCCCCCAAAAGTGGGCAGATCTAGAGCACTCTTTGCAAATTGCCAGAAACATTGATTGGAATGCACTTGTGTCACGGAAGATGGAACCGCATCAGCAGATAGACGACTGGTGTTGATTAGGAAACCATGTAACTTGAGTAATTTGTAGGGACAAGTCTGATAGAATGTTACTAAATTTGACACTGACCCCACATCGGACCCCGCTGCAGCCAGAACATTGTAATTTGTCTATCGTTGTGGCAACGCAGTGTGTTCACCGACATTTCTGACTGGGTGTTTGTGGTTGTGAACAGTTTCTTTTCATAATTTGTGAATTAAATGACTCGTGTCATTTAGATATATGTATGACAACCTCTCCGAAACCATAAACAATGACAAAGTAGTTATGATGTCCATTTACATGTGACAAATATCGCGTTCGGTTTTAATGCTGGGGCCTGTCAATCATCGATAATTTCCTTCCTGTCACCTGATGTTTGGATTATCTTCATTTACTGCGCTAATCTATGACTCTATAATGATACCTCTACCTATATTCGGTTTACCTTGTTCATGAAGTAGTTTGCAGCCATAACGTAAACGTAACTTAGCATGCATCAAAATGAACATTTTGTATTGAACATTTGTCATCATCATATACAACATATCTGGTCTTTGATAACTATGCGCGGGTAAGATTGATAAAGATTTTTCTACATTATGTTCATACCTTATTACACTTCAGGTTTCCATAATACATTCGTCTTGATTGAGGATCTCCGGAGTTACTGGAAGTACACCTTCAGCATCACAGTAGCTACACCAGTTGGCAATTCAAGTGTCGTGTCTCTGAACGAAGCTGTCAGGACAGACGAGTCAGGTTTGTTTTGTTTGTTTTAAACATATTCTCAACAACAAAAGTTCCTGTGACACCAATATTTTAGTGTATTTTTCAAACACGTAAAGTTTGGTTTTTAGTATTTTAGTACATGTATGGCATAAGGTCACAAAAACGCAACTGCTACAGAAAAGCATGCACCCCATGCACAAGTTGACTTTTATACAAGCCCTATGTATTTCAATGCATGAATGGGTATACAAACATGTGCGTCTACGGGATTCCATATGCATTGTTTAGCATCGTGCTGACAACGACCACTCAGTAAAACAACATAATTACGCAATTATTCAACATTACGAAATGCCACGCCTGTCCGACAATTAGCGTCTGCGGGCCATTGGCATGGTATGCTTGAAGCAGGATATTGTCAAAGTGATGTTGCAAGACAATTTAACACCATTTGGTGTTTATGGCAACGCTGGTAACAGACGAATGCAGTCAGAGACCATCCACGGAGTGGCAGGCCACGCGTAACCAATAATCGACAAGTGGATTCGAACAATACACCTACGAAATCGATTCCAGCCAGCAACAGTGACTGCAAGAAGCATCCCTGGCCTTCGACGAATATCTTCACAAACCGTAAGTCGTCGCCTAAGATGTGCAGGGATTGTCGCCAGAAGACCCACCAGACTTCCCATTTTGACAGGAAACCACCGTCAAGCACGCCTACAGTGGTGCAGACAGAGTCAGCGCTGTGCGGCCACGCAGTGGGGACAGTTCTATTCACCAACGAGTCTCGTTTTCACCTCAGCCACAGCGATGGACGGATTCGAGTGTACCGTCGAGGTGAACGTTACTTCAATCATTGTGTCATGGAAGAAGATGGATTCGGGGGCGGCACTATATAGAATGTGTGTGTGTGTGTGTGTGTGTGTATACACACGTACATATGATAACACTTACATATCACACATACATTTGTACATGTACATATATTTACACACATACACTAACATATACATACCCGTATACATTATGCTTACAGACAGAGGCAGAGGCAGACGTACCCATGTATTATTATACATGCATGCATCAAAATAATCACATATATTCCCTGTAATTAAAATCGCATCATCTACTATGATGCAACAACCCCTCTGTGTGACGAACTGAGCACATCTCCAAAGAAGTAGTGTCAGGTAAAGTTTGTAATCAACCACTAAGCGTCGAGGGTTCTAAATTATCGGTACGAGTGAGCAAAACATTGGGACCTGCATTTCCAACTTGTCTATGTCGAAATTAAATTGCCATCTTCCGAAAATAAATGAAAAAGGCCACGCCTTTTTGTTGTGAATACACTCAGTTGTTTCTTAACGTCACGACATCAACTCACATGAAAGGGGTACCATCGAAAGAATATTTGTGTTCTGTGTGGATGTTCTTTTGTTAAAATTTAAATCGAAATATCCGAATCGAGGTGAAGTAATGAAGCCGAGTCGCTTTAAAAAACCGACACCTGGTTTGCTCTAATATCCTGTCCCGCACTTCTATAAGTGATCTTAACGCACACAGTTGTGCTATCGGCATAAATATCTGATTTTAATGAGACTGACATGTTGTATGTCTGCAAGCACTAAATATATGTCGCAGGAAACATATAGTGTAAAACGTCTGTAAATGGCTAGAATGATTAACAGTTCGTGAACATAAATTAGAAATCAATGAACTTGAGAACAGACTTATTGACTGATTGATACTGTTTTGGTTTAAACATCACCTTTATCAGTATCTAGTTTTTCTTTCACACCTGTGGGTGAGAAACACATTTAAGATAACTGGTATCAAACATATGTGTGAGATCGAATTCCAGGCCCGTGATTGACAACTCCATGTTGATGACCTAAGGTCTGATTATGACGGACTACTGTCCTGATTGTAAGTAATTGAAAAGTTTCTCGTGCTTCAGTCAAATGTTCATCTACGTATGTGTTGAACGTTATGGGTTTTAGAGTGTAACCCCCCTGGAAGCCACAGCCACATAAATGTCCCTCCTCTTCAACCCTCACTTCGATGTGGAATACAATGTTCAAAAGTACACCAAACTAACTTCACAGTTTTGAATTCCCGCTTCTGTCGTTTTAGGCAAAGCAAAAATACTGAAAGTGACCTCTGAAAATACGGTACGTTGTAAATCTCGCTAAATCACCATTTGCGGCGTTATTAACTATGTGTTTAGAAATCTAAATATCGGATATTTACTCGAAGAATTGAATTTCAAACAAAGCATATTAGTGATCATGCAGGGTATCTGTTTTTCATCAAATGATAAATCTAAAACGTTGCCGATAAGCCTAGACATTTTTGGAAAACACGCAAACACAGGAAGAGTAGTTTCCGCCATATATGTTTACAAAGTCTGGTAATGAGAAGCCTATCAGCTCACGTATAATATTATTTCAAGCTCATCTGCGACACATACATCCCTGAATTTCTCATACATTTGAAAGTCAGGTGACATATGGTCTTTGCCACCAATGCTAATTATCAAGCGAAATCAAGCAAAATAAATTAGGTGTGGAAACGAACACTGTTGTCGGAAAAATGTACTTTTTGAAATATACTCTTAAAAAAAAAAGAAACTTGACACTGACTTTCAAAATGTAATAAAATGTGATTGTTTCAAAATAGGACACAGAAACCATAATTGAAACAGTGTTGGAAGATGAATGTACACAATGTTCAAAACATTAATCGTGTCACCTAGACAGACACACGTACACAATACAGTTAATGTCACAGGGGTACAGAAAATGTCAGTATCGGTTGTGCCCACCACGTGCATCAATCACCGCTTGACGCCGACGACCCATAGATGCAATCAAGTTGTCAATAACACGCTGTTGGATGTGCTGCTATTCATGCTGAAGTACATCAAGAAGCGCCGGAAATGTTTGGGGCGGTGATTCCTTTCGCGAACGCGTCGATCCAACTCGTCCCACAAATGCCCAATCGGGGACAAATCTGGTTACCGGGCAGGCCAAGGTAATGTCTGGATGTTGTTGTGCTGTAAGAAACCCTGACAAACACGTGCAATATGCGGTCGAGCGTCCGACTGTCCGACATGAATTAACGTTGACGTGAGGAAGAAAGTAAGGCTGTAGGATCAAGTCTCTGTAACGCACACCTGTCAATGCACCTGCCACATGCACGAGAGGCGTCCCACCACCGTGATGAATTCCGACCCATACCATGACACTCCCGCCGCCAAATGGGATAACCTGCTGCACACAGTTGGGGGCGTAACGTTCACCCCGACGTCTGTAGACACGTGCGCGCCCATCAGCACGTGTGAGAAGGAAACGGGACTCGTCAGTAAACAGTACATTTCTCCACCTTGCACGAGGGATCTGTGTGGTTGTAGACGTGGCTGTGGTAGTGCGGTCTCGTAGGTGTCGCAGCCGGATGTATCGATCTTGTGCTTGGGTTGTCACCCTTGTTCTTCCTGACCTTGGTCTATCGTCAACTCTGTTGGTGTTGTTGTATCGGGTCCGCAGTGCGGAGATTGTCTGTCTGGATACTCCAAAGTGCCTGGCCACTTCTTGCTGAGTTGCTCCAGCTTGTAATCTCCCAATGGGGTTGTTCCTTTGAGCTGCATTCAGTCTTGGCATTCTGTCACCGCCTCTACTGCCGTTATAAGGACTGTATGAACAGCCGTTGATGTGGATTTTTATACCGATTCAGGGGGGGGGGGGGGGGGGGGGGGCTGCATGCCTGAATGCAGGATCCTGTGCTGCGCGTATTTTACAGGCGGTTGCGTTTGGATGAAGCTGTACAATTAATCCCCAAACGCTACGTTTATGTGCTTTGCATGTGTTTTCGCGAATTATAGACACATCATCTTTCTGTTTGACTTATTTGGTTCTCATTTAATGTAATTACTTTAGAGATTTGGCAAAAATTGGTTTAACATCTGTGTCAAGTTTCTTTTTTTGAAAAGTATATAAACAAAGCAAAATTCAGATTTTACACTGTATCATTTTCTCTTATTTTTAAAGATCCATTTGTCTAATTATTGCATACAATGGCTCACGCGTTTGAGAATATTCATGGAAAGAGTATCGTAGCACAAATTATGGAATATTTTTACAAATATATACATTACAATGATCTGATAAATTTAACAGAAATCGTAAAGGTTCTTCTGTAACGTAATGACTGACGCAAAATCACGCACAACTAATTCTCTTGGTTGCGCTGGAAAACATAAAACAAATAGCAGGACTTAGATTGTCTGATTGTTTCTGATTACTTACATGACACATTAATGTATTAACGATTCCTCAATCAACGAAAATATATCGATCTCTATAAATCCCGCGTATTGTTGTCAGTGAATACGCCATTTTGTAAAAGTCGGTCACCGGTAGTGATGTCATGCGGATGTTGTACGTATTTGGAAAAAAAAAATTAGGAGACAAATATTAACTCGGGTGTGTATGAAACAGATTACTGCATTCGCGCCTGTCATATACCATTTATCTCACAACTCACTTTCGCTCGTTAGATACGATTTAAAACAACTGACATCTGACAGGCACTCATGTAGTAATATCTCTATATCACAGCTCGTCGTCGGCTACACGTGAATGACCACAGTGAGGCGGTGGTGTAAAATGTGAAGCATTCACCAAGAATTCAAATGCTTTCAAAAGATTCACCTGACAACTTGACCTCGGGGAGAAGGACAAATATAATAATCAAAATATTTGACTTCATTCAGACCCGTTGCCGTTTTCTAACGTATTTAGTGAGAAATCCTGGGTCTTTAAGTGAATCTGATTTTGCAATACACAAAGCAGGTGCATATCCTGTCGCACCTCAGTTCCTGTCATAATCCTATCAACTGATTTCGAACCCCAGATTCTCCCTCATTATATTCTAATTCCTGCTAAACCGTACAGGTGCTCGTGGGTTTTACCAAACTGTGACATGTACAATGTACCATTTCGGTCTTTCTTCCCTCACCAAGTTGAAATGCTGTCCAAAGTGACAAAGTCTTGCAGATCCGAATGTCCACAGCTTTTTAGCATAAATACTATTTTGAATTGTCTCATGATTAATACACATAGAATTTACTAATTTTAATAATTATGTTAACATTTTGCATAACTCGATGCACTTTCAATGAAACTGAAATAATTACAATCTGAATATAATTACATCACTTATTGAGGAAACAATTATTCAAGGGCAACCAAGACACCTGTTTTCCTTTAACGCACCGGTCCATCTTGATTATTTTGATAGGGATTTATAAACACGTGCTCACGATATAGTCGGAACCATATAATCGACTATGCTTTCAGCAGAGTTTATATTTTTACTGTTATAAATAAAGAGCGTTTTTCATTCATAGCTCCTGGAAAGGTAGAGAATCTTCACATCGATCAGATTCCAGACAACTTCACGAGGGTGGAAGTCTTCTTCTCTTGTCCCAAAGAAACAGAGAGACACGGCGACATTAAATATTACATACTGTTGTATGATGCTCAGGTATGTCGTAGTGATTGTAAAAATGAGCTGAGGAACATATTATATTACTATAATCAGAAAAGGCGTAGGTATGACGTATACGTTTACTTTTATCTCAATCCTGTCTTTGTCTGTAATTTTTATATACAGCTAGAGAAAGATTTATGAATAAAATGGATATTCTGTACAAGTAAATTTAAATTATATCACTGTGTGCGATTACTATTAGGTATGTCTTTTTGATGGTAAAAAATAATTACACTTTAAATATCAATGTGCAAAGGAACATATTGATATTTTGTTGTTTTTGACAGGTAAATTATACCCACAACGTGACAGAAAATCATCAAGGATTGAACATTTCAGCTCAACCTGAGTCGAACTGTAACTACTCACGGGTTGTACCCGTGACGGCTAATGTAAACTACATGTTCTCGGTGAGTTAGGGCGAACTGTGTCCTCCAGTTACCCCTTAATACTTTACACCCCCAAAGAACGTCCCGCTAAATACTTGTATCTTCCATGACACCATGACTGAACCACATTCAGTGACACTATATAGCGGGACACTATGCGACCATACTGCTGTACTTGCGTACTTGATAATTGCCCTATCACTTTTACATACGTTAAGTCTGGTGTAAGGTGTTTTCTACTGGCATTATATGATACTCAGGAAAATGTGTATCAGAAAAGGGTAGTATAATCGGGCTTGTACGATCGGCTCTGGATATTTATCATATATGTTTCTTGTAAACTGAACACTACATCCTCTTTCAATTACAGGTTGTAGCCCATGATTCGTATGCTGGGAATGAAACAACTGAATATCATTTCGCAAAAGTTGGGCGTACGTATGTTCGTAGTCACATACAATACTCGTAACTAGTATCGTACATGCAACTTTCATTTAAGTGTGAATTGTGACCGTTCAAAACACTGTCATTCGGTTGTACCAATACAATAGAAGTGTCGCCATGGTATAAATGTTTTAAAGACCATCCCTTCCATCTTTCAATGTATTTATGTTGAGTTCTATAGAGTATGTACTAGTATTCAAGTGCATCGTCCAAATGCCGTATTCATTGTTCAACAGAGCCAGGGAGTGTATCAGATTTCACGAGCACGTCCACCACCAGCAGCTCCATCAGTCTGTCGTGGAAGCCTCCCAGATTTCCCAATGGCTTCATCCTGGGGTATGTCCTGTATGTCCACACAGAAGACGGAGCGTGTCAGCAGGCTGTACACATTGTCTGTACTGACTGCCAGTCTCATGGAACCTTCAGAGTGAGTCCAGAAGAACAATCGTAGCCATGACTGGGTACCGTCTATGTCCGTGTTGTGGGTTACTGAGGCATATGCTCAGCCAAAACATATCCGAGTGTCCGGACATTTAATTATTGTCTTGTCCATAGGCCTAAGCGTGACCAAGGGTGACATTTTTTACATGACTCCACGTTCTACTGCATTCATGTCACACTATATAATAATCTATAGATAAGAACTAAATTAAACAAGTACGTACATTTGATATATAATGATATTTAGTAAAATTGGAAAACAAAGTGAAAAACATGATGATGATGGTGTAATACCATAGCTGGTATGTTAAGTCAATTATGTTGACTCTATAAAATTGAAACCAAGTTAGACACAAGTTAACCCTGATTTTCGAGTGTCGAGTTTGAAGCGAGAAGGCTCTTCATCACGCCGGCCTGGTCAAAGTGTATTATAATTACCAATTCATTTCGAATAAAAATGAGATTGAACTGTCTCCTTTACACTTTAAACTCTTCCTGGTATTTCCGTTACGTTGCTTTGCATATCACAAAGATATGTCTCTGCATGCACGAATTCTGCTAGCCTCGATCTAAAAGAATGTGCACGTTTACTGAAATGCTTAGCAGTGCCTGTGTTGCCATGTTCCAAAGCATACTTGGCATGGCGACCTTAGAACGTGTTTCTGGAGAATAATGGCTGTTACACTTTCGTTTTATCCAACGGCGACTGGTCACTTGATCAGGTAATTTGAGGCTTCAATGATGGAATGATGGTGTTGTTGACAGTCTCCATTCTGGCAACTTTCTCAGGGGTTGGGGCCGTAGTTGGGTCTGGCAGACCACACACAGGCGCTTCGTGAGCGTTACAAATTTCCGAAGGGTCAAAGAATACTTGATGTGTCATGCTTATGGCAATATTATCCTGTTTTAATTAAACGTCTCGCATTCACTTAGTGAAACTTTTGTCGTGCCCGTATTATTTTCATGGTGCATTTATTTAATTATTTACAGTACTTATATGTTTTACATGCTCTTATAACGAATACACATCCCTCCTGGCTTTGAACTGATGTCTCCTTAGCTAAAAGTCTATCGGACATGCAGTGGGGTAGCTTTGGGTTTAATCCTCGACACGTCACGCCCGGGTTCATTGCCAACATGGCGTATGCGTGACGCCCATCATTGATGTACCACACATATATTGATAGTGGTATCGATTTTAAGGGCATGTGTGTAATGATGATTTGGAAAGTGTAAATCCGCCAATTTGCCAACTCAACGTATTGTCCGAGTTCATGCTAACAAAAATGTTACATGTTTCTCTCGAATTGAAAGTTAGATAATAGTGGTATAGATATATCCCTTTTGGATACAAAATACAAATGTACATCTGAAATATTCAAATAGATGTATACGCAAAGCCAGATTTGTGTGAGGAAGGACAATACATTTATACGAGGAACCGTACAAGGTACTGAGCCAAAATTTTGTGGAGAGAACACATCTCATCTCAGTTATCAGTACATTGGAAAAGTCCAAGGTGAAGGTCAGCTACCATCAATAACGTGTATTTCACCCTTTGGAATCGATAGCGGTCTGAGATCTCCTGCCCATGGAAGAGACGAGTATGCGAATCACATCCTTTTGAATGGTAGCCCAATCGGCCTGCAATGCAAAAGCTAACTGCTGCAACGTCTGGGGTTGTGGTTGACGTCGGCGTAGCCGTCTATTCAATTCATCCCACAGGTGCTCTATCGGGTTAAGATCCGGGCCGCAGGTGGCGCAGGTGGCGCAGGTGGCGCAGTCGGATGTAGTGATCTTGGACGGGGGTGGTTATTCTTAGTCGTCCCGACCTTGGCCAATCACGTATTGACCCATGCTGTTGAAACAGATCCCATAGCCTTGTGATCGTACTGGGCTCTACATTGAAAAGCCTGACTTCAGCTGATCTGAATTCTCCTGCCAGCAAGCGTCCTATGACGTTGTTTCTTTGCACTTCTCTTAATCTTTGCATGTTGTTGAACTGTCACTGTTCTATTGACGCTGATGCCAGGCAGTCAAAATCCCTGCACTTTAATACCGTTCATAGTGCTGCTGCACGTGCAGTACGTGCAGCTCCAGGGTCCTTTGGTTAATGCACTGGGTGCGTTTTTTCCCGAATCGTATGTGTTTCCCGATTAATGGTTTGAATGTCCTTGTTGTGATCATTTAGAGCTGGGAAATTTGTCACTGACATTTTAACACATTAAACCTCTTCATTTTGCACCTCTTGACCCGCTTATTTTGCTTTTATGGTAAAAAAAATATCAGTTTCGCGTTTTTTAAGAGTATATTTATAACTCCGGTCTATTTGTCCATTGATTAGCAGTCCATATATTCACAATTTTCCTGACTATCAAGATTTCTTCCTTCGTTTTTGAATCATACATGTTATTGGCTTGTTCAGGTAGAGGATGGAAACTTCAGTATTTCCCGAAATATCAGTATACAAAGACCGGAAACGTCTCTCACCAACTATAACGTCACCTCCCTCTTGTCGTTCACTTACTACACCATCACCGCGGCTGCTGTCAATAACTTCAGCATCGGCATTAACACTTCCCTTGCTATACGGACAGACATTGATGGTAAACACCTTAAATATTTATTCAATTTCATTCACATTGTATACATTATTTTCACAACTGGGTGTGGGATGAAACCTTATGTCATTTTCGAATGGTAATAATTTTAAGTTCATTGGATGAACATTTTATAAATAAAATATGTATGATATCCATAACCACCCAACAAGGGTGATGACTTGACACATTAATGTCGTATGTGGTTGAATTAATGGTACTTTTCCATCCGACTAGATCCAGCGATGCCTGGAAATCTCTTTGTCACTGTGTTGAACGCATCGGCGGTGGAGGTTACTTGGACACCCCCAGTTCACAAGTCTGGACCGACGGATTACACCATCCTCGTACAGCAGGCTACAGGAAGACAATCTTCAACGTTCGAGAACATGGAAAACGTAACTGTAAACGGTATGATATATAAGGTCACAACACACCCAACAAATAACCACATTATAATTGATATATATTGACTTTTATTATATACTTCAGTGTCAAAAACTGAGTTTTCTGAAGTTCAGAAAAGTGATATTTTCGTTGCAGTGAAAGTAATTCCTGATATTTCACTGCAGTGAACAGTGAACGCTTTGACGAAACTATTGTCATACAATACTTGCCTACTCTTAAATTGTTCCCATTTATCGTAATTGTCAAGCCCGTACACAAACTGTTGACGTCCTTTTAACATTAGTTCCACATTGACAAACCACAATAATGACAGCTGGTCATTACAGAGTTAATATCACTTCTTGCCGTTTGTTATTCTCTTGAAAATGTTTCGTAGAAACTGTTAATTTCTCATTTAACTCGTCAATAGACACTGTTCGTTTCGCAAAGTGCCATTTTTGTTACTTGACCAGCGTGTATTCTCTCGCTTCCAAAAGCGGTCTCCTAGTTTTCAAGAATATTTTTGTTTAAGTTGATTTCATATATAATCATATCAGAATGTATGTTGAAGAATGTTCTTGACCCTGAGTATTTGTTCATACTTTTGTTTATATTTTGTAAGATTTTGCAAAGACGAAATTACTTTTTATGTTGCAAATACAAATGTGCGTACTTGTGTATATCTCTCTTGGGCTCTTTCCTTGTAACTATCTGACGTGTTTAACCCCTTGGATGCCACTGGGACATGTTTGCCCCTCCTCTTCAATCCTCACTTTAAAGTTTGATAAACCTAAAAATACATCATGCACACACATACACTTCTCAGTATTGATTTCTGCGGGGAATTTTCTGTTCTGTGATATCATTCGCAACATTACTGAGAACGACCTCTTAAAACGACCATCGCAAATATCACTGCTGTCAATCTTTCGATAAAACACCATCCACGGCGTTATTCTGTGTATATTTTGAAATCCAAATATTGAATATTTATTCAGAAAAAGCAATAACAAAAACAACATATTTGTGATCATAAGTATATGTTATTTTTACCAAACCACTAAAGATCATTGTGACACGTCGCCTGTAACCATTGAAACGTTCAGTATGTGAAAAAATAAATGAACACGATCAGCCATTGGTTAGTGTTCACAAAAGCATGTTTCAGATATGCCTATCACGTATCTTTCAAACTGAGCTGCAATCCATTCATCCCTGAATTACGCATTCATTTTGGCATCAAATGACATATTGTCTTTGTCACTAATTCAAATGGTCCACATGCAAGCAAGCGAAATCAGGTGAGGTGAGGTTAAATTGGGTTTTGCGTCGCGTTATTACACTCATATAGCGACGTGCTTGGTCGTGTGTGTGTAGCTGCTTGTACGAGTCCGGACTTATGCCGGATTTACAGTGCCAGCCCACTGAGATACCATGCCACAGTTAAACATTGATTCCTAACTAACTCCTCGTGGACCAGTCCTTGTTTCATCCCCTTAATGCCGAGTGCCAGGCAGGGTAACAACAATTGTTAAAAAGTAAATAAAACAACGTGACATCTCAGACAATTACATACATGTGTCCTGATAATTCCTTTCAAGAGGTGCTTTTTCCGCATCTTTCATTGTGTAATTCTGAAACAGGATGACAAGAAACAACCATGTAGTAATGAAGACATTCATGTCCAATATTGAAAAAATATTCGCTTGTTGTGAAATATTCTGAATATTTGATATATGTAATATTGATGCCCCTCCTACTCAATTTGTGAAGCACATTTCTGGTGTCCCCCGCCGTGATATTGCTGGAATATTGCTAAAAGCGGTGTAAAACCATACTCACTCACTCTTGTCCAATTATGAGACACGATACACGATCTAAGCTGTTATCTGTTTAAGAGACATTATTTACATGATAAAAACAGTTTTGTTTTGTTGTGCCTGAGAAAAGCGAAATGTTTGTGGGATCTTTCATACTGTGAAGAAAAATTAGGTTTGATATACATTTATCAATATAACAATGTTAACAATAAAACAAGCAATGATGTCAAACAAAAAGAATGTCAATTTATATGTACTTCATTTCATTTGATGATAAGGCGAATACGTCATAAATTGAATCAGGTAAATGGTAGAATCTAAGGATTAATTCACATGTTAGATGGGGCCACCCATTTCGCTATTTATACCTTTTTAATTAGAATAATTTTATCATTTCGTATAATTTGTGATATACTGAAACGTATACGGTTTCAATATCGATACTTGTGTTGGACTTTTAAAAAGTCGTTCCTCGTGAATAAAACAATGTGAAAAGATATTGTCGTGATACATATCAACTTCTTACAAAGCGGCTTGAGCTGCAATGGATAAGTCCTATGCATAGCGGAGTTATGCCCATTCTCTTTATGCCCGTGTATTCCTCTCTGCCGTCTTTTGACGTAACAGAAGAAGTTCTATTATAGTCATATATGTCAAGCTACTCTTAATGTATAATGTTATTTATCATCCAAAACTGGCTCCCAAAGGAGATATCGCTTGGATTAGTTCAAGCGATATCTACACTGTAGATATCGCTGCAATGAAATTACATCACAATGCTTTGCAGACCTTTGTGACGTCACTGGATACCATGACGTCACAATCAATTGACATCACTAATGGCTCTGCTACTGAAGCTGTTAGCAGTACTTTTTACACTGAAGTCACTGCTAATTACTGTCTACAAATTGAAAAAGTTGGAACAATGATGTTGGATGATAAATAAAATCTCACCCTCGTGTGTTTTGATATCAAATATATCAACACTCGTTGATAAAAGTGGAAACATTCCGAGACTTGTGTTGATATATTTCATATCAAAAGACACTCGGGTGAGATTTTCTATATGTAAGCATACAAAGCCATTTGATATAATTTCGTGTCGTTCAGATATAAGGCAGTATTTTCTTCGCTCACGTTTCCCTAAAGCTGAAAATAGGTGCTTGTTATATTATAACGGCACATGCCATTATAACAGGAACATCGACCTCAAATGATTTTAACGAAAAGAGTCGTATTTGTAATCTTGTATACAGTTTGTGCGAAGAATTACCGTGAAAGGAGTATTTGTAGGGAAACATAAACGCATGATATAATTTTGGGGTTACTTATTATTTTGGGGTGGTGGGAAGCCTTGTGGTTAAAGCATTAGCTCGCCATACCAAATACAGGGCACGATTCCCTAAACATACGTAGGTTCAAAGTGTCGAGACCATTTCCGCTATGAGCACCAGTAACACTTTTCATGAACACAAAATAATAATGAGACATGTTCTTTTCACACCAAAATGAAATCTTCCAATTAGTGTGTTCGAATTCTGTCCTTCAGGTTACAATTCTTCTGAAAGAACCATTGGTGGTCTATGGAGCTCGTGGAGGTACAAGTTCAGCATTATAGCTAGTACATATAAAGGAGGTTCCCGTCCTATGGTCTCAGAAAGATACATAACCACCCAAGAATCTGGTAAGGGTTGTTATGCTCATATTGATACAATACATTGTCATAATCTTCTTTGAAAATCTTCATATTGTTCTTTTGAAAAACGTCTTGCAAATATGTTGAAGTACTCCTTGGTGTATTCGGGTAGAGACTTCTTAATGTCTTTAATACGTACATACTAGTAATCCAATTTATTATTTCATAACATCATAACAGAACCTTGTGAAGTACAGAATTTGAGCGTTTCGTCGGTTCCTGGCAACTTTACGGCTGTAAACCTCACCTGGGACTGTCCCAAGGAAAGAGAAAGGAACGGATTTATCAAGAATTACACCATACAGTATTCCGGTCCGGTATGGTACCATTATGTTAACAAAATACAAACAGCAACAGAAGTGGTATTCTCCTCAGTCTTGTAAAATGGTTCTATCCGATCGTCAAGCAATTGGTTCAAATTGGCAAGAACTGAATTTGGCATTCGCCAAGGGGTACCAATCAAGGTATGAAAATTTGTTTGTGCCAGTATACACGTACAAACTACATATCGCTTAATTCAGATTATTTGTTATGAACAAAAATATTTTTATAAATCATTCTTATCTTTTAGTCATGACGATATACAATGAATTGCCAGACTAAAGCGTTCTCACGATATATTTGTCTAAGATTCACACATGCAACGTCTTCCCCTGTACATGTGAATGGTATTATCTTTCAAATGCGAGTGCAGGTGTAGCGTTCAAGCGTATGTGTTATTCACGTAAGTTATGAGGAAAACTCGCATATATTCCTTTCAATACGATCCTGACAAGTTGAGTTTATTACATTTGGAAATATTATTTATTTTATTTGGCTTACCTTCGAATTCAATCCGTATTGTTTATTCCAAACATTTCCGAAAATGGTCCAAAGAAAGGCAGAGTACATTAAGCGATACGAAACAATTTCTAGTAAAGTTTGTCTTGGTGAAGGGAAGGAAAACTGTGTATTCAATGAAGTATTATGCTTCATTTTAGTATTACCCTTTGCGTGTGTTATAATTCAGTCATGGGTCTAAAGTCATATTGAATGTGTATTAACTAAGCTCCAGGAAATCTTAATCAGCCATAACAATGCTACGTTGATCTCTAGGGAGCAGTACATATGGTTTATGGTCCGTATGAACCTGAGGATCCGTGTAATGCTACACATACAGCCATATTACCAGTACGACCAGAACACAACTACACATTCAATGTACGTATTAAGTAATTGTCACAGTGATCTATTTACTGTTCGACAGAAAGGATGGGACAAAGGGATTAACACCATGCTTTAAATAGCACATATTTAATCGAAATATTTCGGCTCATCGTTGTTTTCAGCATGTTTGTATCAAGTGTTGCATTGAGGTGTGCTGATAGGGCAGCATTGAAATGAAACAATAGATCTTATGACATCGTAATTTTTAATTGTTAATATTTATGTGGAGCTAGAGCCAATTTTGTTTCACGATAATTTTAATCTCAACAAAAATGTACACCGTACATCAACAACTTCAAATATATTAAATAGTTTCGTTGGTTTGAGTCCCAAACTTAATTAAACATCTGTTATGCTGAAATGTATTGCATTCGCAGAGTGGAAAGTGGTATATCATCTATACACATACACGAATTAGCGAAGGTAAACTTCCTGTAACGGCATGGTATGTACTATGTCCCTCTTAGTCGGAAATGACATTCAAGGTCAATGAATAATAACATGTTTATCCTCAAGTAGCTTGTTTGCTTCATATTATTAAGATGTTTGAAGCAGTTATTAGTAGGGCAACGTTCGCAAGGTGATTTTATCAAGCATAAGCTAGGCAGGCTTTCAAAGTCAAATAGCCACCATTGGACCTTGCGGATGATTTGTTTTGGTATTTTAGCCAGAACATGTTCCTTTAGAAAGGTTATCTCACTGGGTGAGAAACAAACCATAAACCATAACCATAAACCATAAACCACAATTGATATCCGTATTTATGTTGACATGGTTGTTTGAAGCAGCACTATTTCTATTTCTACTTTCTCATTCCAGCGTTCAGTTTCACGAAGTAATGTTTGTTTTCTTTTAAAAAGGTTTTCGCTAATGCAATGTACACAGGCAAAACGAAACAGTCAAACGTGTTCCCTGCTCGTGCTGGTAGTAAGTATAAATGTTTTTAGCTGATCAATTTGGAGAGTCGCTTGCATATACAATAACATCCTGAACATGAAATGACACCGCAGGGTTCAGGCGTGTAATGTATTCAATGTAAAACGTAATTTATACATGTAAATAAAATAATGTCTCTATAATAGAACCCTATTAATCCTCCGAGTCGTGTAATATATTCAAACGAGTATTTACAAAAAAATGATATGATATAATACGGATCATATTGCATAGCTTAGAAAATTAATACCTAATGCATTAATATTTCTGTGTTTTTTCGTTAACAGAACCCCTGACAAAGACTTCAAAAGAAATATTCATCAGCACAGCAGCTCAAAGCAAAGACGTTGCCACAGACACATCTTTTACTGTCTCGTTTGATTCAACAGCACTTCTCGACGGTACTAATGGGAAAATTATTGAAGCTGGAATTCTTGTCATGAAGAAAAATGGTAAACTAAATAATCTATTAGTCTCAATTACCAGAGGGATTGTTGTTTATTGACGTTATGATTTTATCTTATGACACCCCAAGTAAAGGCTTAACTTCAGTATGTGGTTGTGCTGTGCGTGTGCGTGTGCGTGTGCGTGTGCGTGAGATTGTGCGTGTCCGTATTAGAAACACAAACAATACGTCAACCAATATTACGAAAGCAAAAAACCCGAAAAAGGCCAAATTCAGAGAGTCGAGAACATTTATTGGCACTGCGTTTCGAGAATAACATAAAAAAACGCTGTTGTTTAATTCTTAAATTGCCAAATGGTAATATATAGAATACTACATGAGACGCGAAACGGTGAAATACCGATAATTTGATGTTTATGAATGGATGCCTCAAGACCCTGCTAAAGGCAAAATATCATGATGGCATAATCATCATGGAGAACTAGTTATTTACATGGCTATCGCTTTTGCAGTAATATGTAATTGTACACATTACTGCACAACCAGTTTGAATGACGCACATTTACATTACTGTTCAAACTAATTTTTCCGTGCATACAGAAAAAACATCAAAGCGTCCAGAAAATATGACGGATTGGGACACATGGAGAAACTGGTATAAGTGGAAGAGTAGCGGGTATAAGGGTTCTTACCGCCCCACCCCAGAACACTACCTGATTCATGCTAGGAAAAGGAGGAGTGCTTCTACAGGTAACATACAATTACGAAAAGAAAAATGTCAAATACTAATTACTATTATTTAAGATAGACACAATCATTTAATACTACATTAAATTGTACATAGTTTCTATCCTTTTACCAGAGTAGAACTTATTAGAAACTGATTCGTATCGCTCAATGTATATTTCCTTTCCTGAGACCATTTTCAAATGCCGAGTAGAAAACCTCCATTGACTTCTGATTTCAGAGAAGGATTTTATTTCTTACTCGGTTGGTGTGGATGCCAATTGCGACAGTGAAAAAGACCAATACTGCAATGGACCTCTGGAACAACATGCCATATATAAGTAAGCATCATTTGTTCATCGATTGTTCTATATGATGCCATACAAACATGATGACCAGTCGAGTGCTCTAAGTATTTGATAACACGTTATGTCCGAGCTTTGCCGACGATTATCCAGACTGAGTGAGAGCTGTTTAAGCCCGCTTCTGTTATTCAAGCAATAGCAAAACGATGCTACCAATAATGTGTTTCACACAATGTACCCTCGACAAAAAGGGAATGAAAGGACTGTACATGTCTTCGGCGTTGCGAGGCATCTATATCATGCAAGGTCACACAAATATACAATTCGTTCTACGGCTTCTCCTCATTCCCCCCAAAATTATGAAAACATCTTATTTCTAGTAATATGTGAACACACAATGCCATTTAAAAAGTGATCTAATGTAACAAATGTCAAAATTTGGGATTACACTTTATTAGTAAAGTGTAGATTCTCGTACTATCTTTGGTTGAGTCCCGTCTGGGATTCGAACCCACACCGCCAATGTGAGGCACCTTTAGCTTATCGCCAGCACACAAAGTTAGCAATCTGACCAACTCTGCCATCGAGGCTTCCACAAAAATGAAAGTTCGACAACCGGTAGTCTAGATCACGTACTTTGTGTACCCCTTTCTAAGAAAGTGTTATCCAAATATAACATTTGTTACATTTGATCACTTTCTAAATGGCATTGTGTGTTAATAGCTTTCGGCCATGGGAGCCGTGCCAATTTATACTTGTCAGAGGGGTACACAAAGTGATTTTATGGAAACGAAAGTTGCTTCCGAAAAAAATTGAAAAGATGAATTTGTTTTCGGGAATTACACATTAAATATGAATGCTTCTCGGTGTTTGGAAACAAATGCGTGGATCTGAAATATTTTAACAACTCGAGGTGCACGTGGGTTGGAGACGTTTGATTGCGGTACATACAAGTTTTACATTCACAAGAGTGAGTGAGTGAGTTGGGTTTAACGTCGCTTTTAACAGTATTCCAGTTATATCGCGGCGTGTCAGCTAAATGTTGGAGGAAAGCCCGAAGTGATGCAGGTGTCAGACGTGAAACCCAGGAGCACGGGTATGGTGCGGACAAATCTAGAAACATATTCGGGGCGAACCGGGATTCGAACCGATAATCATAGGTTTCCTGCATGCCATAGGGACGCAACTCTGCACAGCAAATCGCGGCGCCTTAGACGACTGGGCCACCCCTGCCCCCATTCACAAGAATGCACTGTATGCCAGTTGAGCACATATAATGCCAATGGTTGATGTGTTGATGCCCCTGGGCACCTACATATATCAGGCTAAGTGTGAGATATTCCCTTTTTTCTTTTAAGGACCAAGACCTATATAGCCAAGGCCACATGACAAAGATTAAGTCATAAGTATAAACAGTAGTTAATGAGAAGTGACATAGTTGCACAGTAAATGTACAATTGAATGGTGATGAGGATTAATAATGGGGATTAGCAACATATAAAACATAGCAGTGGCATGATTGTAGAAATACATATCGCGACTACATCGTAAATAGTCTTCGCATTAAATGTTCATTCAGCCAAACCTCTTTTTAATAATTCTTTGCCTCCTCCTTTCAGAGAATTGTTTTGGTGTGTTTTGAAGGGCAGTCTCAAGCAAAAAGCTATATATCCAAACGAATAGGCCCCTAAGACGATTTTAATTACAGTTTTTCTTCCAGGGTTGTTGCTGTGGCATGTACCATTGCTGGCTGTACATCTACAGAACCCTTCGGTAACTTCAGAACAGAACGTATGTTGAATTATTACTTATGCATGATTTATATGAAATATACGTGTATAATAAGAAAAGTGAGTGAGTAAGTTAGTATGGTTTAAGCCGCTTTTAGCAATATTCCAGCAGTATAACGTCCGGGGACACCAGAAATTGGCTTCACACATTGTACCCATGTCGGGAATCGAACCCGGGTCTTCGGCGTGACGATCGAACGCTTTAACCACTAAGCTACCCGACCGCCCCAATAAGAAATGAAAAAAATGAATCCTTGATAATCTGTGTAGTACACCGTTAACTTCATGTTTTCTTTCTGACAAATTTCTCTTTTCAGGAGATTTAGAGATTACGTATAAGAGTACATGATTTGCCCTCATACTTAATTTCTTTAATCACTATCTCCATCGAAAAAATATAAACGAATTGTTTAAAGAAACAGTCAACTTGGTATAAGCGAATGTTGACATGCTTATGTCAAATAACACCCACACATCGGTGGAACTGCCACAAACACTTGCAAAGGTTATGTAATTGTTCATATGGAAAACCACCATGGGAACATATGGCACAAATCAAAATAGGGAATTGCACTGGATGTCAAACTTAGAAAGGTCTTTGTATCTCAGATGTCATTCATAATCTTGATACAATGTACATTGATTAAAATATGAAACAGATGAGACGGCTTCATCGGTCTCCCCTATTTCTACTTCTGTTAGGTATATAAGCAGCTTGACTATCAATGAACAATATCAGATCATTGATATACGTGAAGCTTAAGCTAAATTCATATACATAATGACAAAGATCACAAAGAAGGGAAGCACAATCGGTGACCATTGGGATGCCTGCTTCTTGTCTAAATGTCTTATCTCTAAGTCCAGCATTTAACATAATCATTTCATTTTATTCAGAACATTTTCATTTTTGACGAATTATCCTGAAACTTTGAAGCTAGTGATGTAAATAGATATATGGACAGCGCCCTTAGTGACGAATGTACATGGATAAGGGAATGAATTTAGATCTGCACAAATGTTAGCAACGCTTTTTGAGGTTTGGGGAATCCAGATGGTAATTAATTCCACGTGTCTCAAATACTTTCTGTGAATATAAGGAAAGCCCTTCCTGATCAGGAGGAGAAATTGTGGATGTCAACTTCTTTATTATGAGGAACACAGCGTTTCGGAGTATATGCATTCTCTACCTTATGTAAATCACTTCTTAATGACTTTTAAAGACTCCTTCCTTGATGGTACTACGTTTAGTCAGATGAACAATTGATTTTCCTATGTATGTGTTTGTGACAGATGCTGACGGTGGGGCAGGATATGCCCGCCTTTTCGCGAACACCTGGTATAATCATTATTTGATAGTGATTCATAAACACATGATCATGGCGTAGTCTGATCGTTAAATCGACTTCTTATGATTCTTATTGGGAAAGGGTTCTGAAGCTCTCTTGGGAGATTTGGTGGTACATTTCCTGGAATCAGCAATACATATATTTTTGTTCAGATTTCCCCCACTTGTTTTGATGATTAATGTGTATTTTAACTTCGTGATACTTATATATTCCTGACATATAAGATGGTAACACCTCAGCCTAGGAAGGTAATACTTGAGAATAACACTTTCTTTCTTTCTCATTCACTTTTGTATAGAACTTGGGGCTGACAAAAATGTCACACCATGGATCGCCTTTGGGGTGACCACCGCTATCCTGCTTTCTGTCATCATAATCCTTGTCATATATATGTGAGTATTATACCCTACTTAGAATATACTATTTTCAATATATAAATTAAATTCCATGTATCGAGTGAAACATGATATTGCACGAGACGCATGGAGTATCCTATTTATAACATACCTTTTGTGTAATTAAATTATTTAATTACAAATATAAAACGTGAAATTCTCAATCCCCCTTGTAATTGCAAAATGTGAAAAATATAAACAATCTCGATTTACGAGTTAAATGAGATATTTACAGTTTATAAAGAAACATTTTCATGAAAAAATCAAACGGTAAGAACAGACTCCATAAATTACCTATTGTCATTATTTTGCCTTGTCGAAAAAAAATAGCGTAAATAGAATGCGTGTTTTCTGGCATAAGACACAAACAATTTCGGGGAGATCACACTTGTATGCAAATATGTTATGTTAACTGCAGTGGAATATCATGTGTTATGACCTTTTCCCAACTTCATAAAACCCACTCTATCAAGCTGAAGCATATGATAAACCTTCTATTCTAAATTGCTTCTTACGATGTGAAATATCGTATGGTTTATGTAATAAATAACTAACTAGAACACTATAACGCATTTCAGAATCTCGTTTGAGCAAATATGATTCTTTCATGTCGGCCATGTCCCTTTTGTCCTTCACGTCTGTTGTATCTGAACTTTCAGTAAGGTTGTTCAGCCAGCAAAGACATTGAGACCACGAGGAGAAAGCCATGCATTGAATTTGACGGTTCGAGGTAAAGACGGTACAGGGCACAGAGAAGACACTCCCTACGATGAAGTAGCATGTGGATCTACCAGTGATAACCCGAATGCATTGGCGAATAATTATTATGAGAATGTAGATTTCAGAAAACAAGAGACGTATGAATCGTTGACTACTCAAATAAATAATCACGACAAGCATTTGTACGACGCTGTGCAGGCACGCTTGTGAAGAGAAATACAAACATACAAACACTTGCTTCAATAACAATGCATATATATTGCGTATTTGATTAAATGCACTAATTACTGGAACTGGAACCATATTCTCTACGTCATATGGTTCCAGTTTGACTAACATGACTAACATGTTTGTCTGTACACAAGTCCACTCCTTTATTGATCACATGTAGTGTGTTGCTTTCAAAGGTAATGAAATTTATAGCAGATGTAACTGCGATTTTTCATTTAAGTTGATACGTGTTGCCAATATTGTAGAGATATGACATTCTGTAATTGTTTTAAGCAAACTATTTCTTTGGGGCTTAACAGAATATACAATTATAATGTAAAGAAGAGGTGAAAAATTTCACACATGTTTAACTCGTTAATTCTTGTCGTCATTAACGGAGTAACTAATTTGCATTTCAGCAAAGCATAAACACTGGTGACGCTGTAGATGTCTGAAGTCTTTGCCACTGATTTCTTTTATTCGAATGTTAACATATATTTTTACCAGTCAATGGAAAGGTTTTTACCAAAATATTAAACCAGAGACTCCAAAATTGGTCTCATGAAAATAATGTTATTTACATAAATCAAGCTTGATTCAGGAAAGGTTATTCGACATGTTTTTCTCTTGATGGGATGATACCTCTTTAAATCAACAGGTGGGAGAATTATGTTTTCTCCATAGACTTCTCAAAAGCCTTTGACTGCGTAAATCACACTTTACGTTGCCATCGACTTATTAGCTGTTGAATACATGAAAATATTATAACTGTTGTGAGAAATATGTATTCAAAACTACAGACTTGTGTACGGACAGATCAAGGTTTCACAGACTTTTGTCAGTGCTGGGTTGGTACTCGCCAAGGATGTATGGTAAGCCCACTGTTATTTCGCAGGCAAACTGCGTTAGCAACTTCTGTGAAAAAATGGGATGAACCTAGATATACAAAATCTAAGATTTTGGTATTCCGAAATGGCGGATATCTGTGTATGTATGAAAAATGGTATTACAGGGCCTCTCAGATCGAAACCGTCCCCTTATTTATCTTGGTCTTTATTTTACACATAACCTAGTTTAGACGAGATCGAAACAGATGTTGGCAAAGCAGGTGGAGTAAGTATAAATATGCACTCAATGTGTTGTGACTTACCAATTACGACTGCACTAAAGATTTGCGATAGCATGGTTCTGCCCATCCTTACATACGGCTCCGAACTTTTGGGATACAAAGTTGTGGATCAAATTGAGAAAGTTCAGACTGTAAGTTCAGTATGTAAGTGCTTGTAATGATGCTGTTCTTGGAGAAAGAAGTCAACCTTTATTATTTCTCACCTATGTAAAATATCGGGCTTACCTAGTCATTATGAATAATGGCCGATTACCGAAGAAAACGTATCTGATGCTGTATTGATAAAATATAACATATCTTATTCCAGGTTGGCTTTGGCTACGCCTGGATGATGCCATATGTTGGAAATGTATATCTTTTTATATCTCAGTTTCAACAACGTGTATCCGATTACAACATGCCAATGCAAACCTTGGCATTCATCAATATCAATTACATAGAAATCCATTGGAAAATGAATACCACTTTGCACTTGTATGTCCCGCTTTTAATGATTTAAGAAATCGATACATTGATCCTAAATACTTTATATCCGTCACTGGAATCCTTTGTTCGCCTGATGCCTTCTGATCATAAACCTACTATTGTACAGTTATTGAATGCAATGAAATTGTATAATTCACTTTATCAGTAATTGTATTCCTGTAATGTTTGGTTCTATGGGCCTGTGGTCTCTTACTTGAATTAAAACTTTAAGTTGTTACTTACTTATATATATTATTCTGTATATATAGTGAATAAAAAGACCCCAAGGGATCAGAAATATTTTTTTTTTTTTTTGAAATATAAAAAAGAAAATGCCCGAAATATTCATGATCCCTTACCTTTTTTGTTCATTATATTGAATGTGATCCTTGTTGTTATTTCATATGTCTGTAAGTTTACTCCGACCGGAAGTGAAACATACCGCCTAGCAATATATCCCGTTGACCGGATCCCTTAGCCTGCCTTTGAGAGCATCAAGGCATCTTTTTAAAAAAAACAAAAACATGCAAAGCTACTCACCTGTGGACATCATTATCCTGAAAATAAATGGTTACAATAGTGGTTGTAAATATCGCTTACTCAAGCAGTTCCTCGGAAGGCAGCGAAAGGGTTGCTCCTCCCTGACAATCAATCAGTTTATTCGGTAATAAGGCATCAGGCCCACGTACAATTTAGTTTCACATCAAGTATTGACACAATCAAGTATTGACACAATTCCAATATTCTGTCTTTAAGGAATCAAGTGCTGCATGAAATAATATCTACAGGTTAGAAGAACGAAGACAGATAGCATCTTTAACATAATGGGCTAAGTTCTCAAGACAGTTTACATCGGAAGAGTTTAACATTCTGACTATTATGTCTTTCCGATTATTACCAGTAATAAAGTCTAAATATGGGAAATATTTTGTGCGAATATCTTCATAAATAGGGCAAATAAGAATGAAATGAATTTCATTTTCAACTGCCCTTTACTTGCAGAATCGACAAAACCGGTGCCATCCCTCCTTCCTGTGTTATGCATAATTCCCAGTTCTCCAATACGTAAAAGGTAAAAATATACATTTAATAGATACCTCCCTATGGTAAATATCATGATCAACGTCGTGGGGTACTATGACATTCTATCCACTAAGTCAGAAAACCTGAACAGCCGATTCAATGTAGTTGCCTCTCAAATTGAATCAAACAAAAGACTGCGCGGGGTCGCTTCTAATCTTCACATTATGATCAATTTGGATAGATGTTTAGAAAACGCAACAGCTTAGTGACAAAAATGGGGACAATAGGGGTAAAACTCCGACGAACAGACGGATGTTTTCAGCCTACAACTGTCCTGCTGCTGAAGGTATTTGTTCACCCAATAATTGCTGACAACGATCGATGCGACCGTGTGCTATCCTTTTGAGAAAGGATGAAGGTAACCCACTATGCCTGTCATGACGGATATCTTTCAAATATCATAAACAAAGTGTCATCTTCTGCGATTTTACCAAGGGCAAGTCATACCATAAAATGATCCGTCTACATAGGTTGACTTTGGTGACTGTAAGGGAATGTGCACATTGATAGTTCGACAGTATGTCGAGTTTGTTTGGCAATGACTCCACCACATGTAGAGTTCTATCTACTTCACCTCACATTACATATTATTGTTTGTAATATCGATCATCACGAATGCGAATAATATGACCAGTGAAAACGGAATACAACCGTTCTTCTCCACATGTCAGGAACTGGACTACCACGTGCCCCCGGAGTATCTAGATTGAAAAGGTGACGTGAAATACGGTTTATGAACGCGTCCAAGTTTAGTGCCCTTACAAAGCAACGGGCATTGGTGTGTGGCTGCTTGCTTCCGGATTTAAGCCAGTTTTACAGTCCGAGTTCACTGAGATGACATGCCTCAGTTTAACATGGATATTCCACTCAGATATTATACCGATCACTCCTTAGTGTTTTTTTCCGTAATGCCGAGCACCAGGCAGGGTAACAAAACGTAACATCATTTAATGTCTTTTGTTTGACGCACCCATGGTTGTTGAACCACTAACCGCTGTTCAACAACACCACGGAGAGGGTCTTGAGCCTTTTACCATTCGAGTTTGGGAGCTCTTAAACAGCTAATGATTGTTGTTTGTTTGTTTGTTTAACGCCGCACTCAGCAATATTCCAGCTATATGACGGCGATCTGTAAATAATCGAGCCTGGACCAGACAATCCAGTGATTGACAGTATGAGCATCGCTCCACGCAATTGAGATACGATGACATATCAGTTCAAACATCTAATGATTTGAATTGTCTGGTAACGTTTGAATTAATCTTATATCAGTATTGCCGAAGCATACGTGCATAACAATTCGTTATGAATTGAGTACATATATTTTCAATTTGCAACTGCCACATGCTCGCATCATTTGAGTCACCAGAACCTTTTGCATTATATGCCAGTTGTCGGTGAAGTAAAGTTGACGGAGTTGATAACTTGTGTAAAGATATGCTTTGACCTTCAGTGTTCAGTGCATGTCACTTGTGCAGTGTTTGTGTTATCTGAATTATCGAGCTTATCACAAACTTCCGTTAGCCGGGGACGTCTCTGGGCTGTAATATCTTGTCAACTTCACAAAGAGGAAGTAGTTTACAACAAACGCCTAATGATTCTTACATGCAGTTATGTGTGGTCATGTAAGCAACTAGCACCTCTCATCGGATGTACATCGCCTCCAAAAAAAGTCTGGGATCAAAACTATGTTTTCTCCTGCTATTCTTGGTGGCCTGTGAGATAGGGAGTTTCACGCAGGATATCTCCACGTCCTAGTTCAAAGTTGTAAACCTAGCAACATGATACGTGATCTTTCTCGATATCAACATTTCTCGCCGACTGCTGGTACCCAATCACAACACAAAACACCTACTGTCACTTTGCTGGTTTCAATATAATCCCATACTATGTAGCATAAATTGCACATATTGTCACGGATGAAAACTAATGATTTGAGAGCTTTATTGAAAATGTGGTTTGATAACGAGTCAGTCAATTATGTCCTTATCAAACGAGTCAAATGTTTGATGCACATAAGACTTCCTATTCGTGTTGTATTTACGACTGCTGTTCTAAACAACAATCACTGACTCACTCACGTGGTATATTCTTGTTTATTAGCAAGGGTTGTCAGGGGGAAAGTGTTCCCTGTGGTTTCTGGGTCAGAATACATCCCCAGTACATCATGTCTTGCCAGATTGCTCATGGTAACAGTCACTGGTTTCCCTAGTTTAGATTTGATTATGTACAGACCGCCTTAGCCGAATGTCGTTGGACAACATTCCACCAGTCACTCTGAAAGTTCCCAGTAGTTTCCAGGCTTAACTTTCAAATCAATAAACATTAAAAGTACCAATATATATTCTTTCACTTTATTATACAATTAATATGCACCCGACAACTACTTTTGTAAAGAATTCTGTTTCAAATCCTTTGGCATTGCTGAAATAGGCATTATCATACTTGTATACATTTTCATTTATCAATATATAATACTCGATTTTGATTGGTCAGTTAGAGGTTATCAAATCACAATTAACCCTATCAAAGAGCGGGAGCTAATATTTATAGAAAAGTACTTCTTTTCGGTCATTTTCGAAAGTCATTGTATATGTACAATTAGTGAGTGAGTGAGTGAGTTGGGTTTAACGTCGCTTATTTGGCACATCGCTGCAACCACGAGTTTCAGCATGACAACACCCGTACCCACACTGTGAGAGCAACAGCAGAATGGCATCAGAACCATGCAGTGGCCTGCCCTCAATCCCGATTTACATCCCACTGAGCACCTGTGGGACGAGATTGAAAGACGACTGAATGACGTCCGACCAAGGCCGACAACTGCAGCTGTTTAATCTTTTTAGAGAGAGAGAGAGAGAGAGAGAGAGAGAGAGAGAGAGAGAGAGAGAGAGAGAGAGAGAGAGAGAGAGAGAGAGAGTTTACAAGTTTAGCTTTTAACCTCCAATGTTTCAGTGCATGTCACGTGTGCAGTGTGTGTGTGTGCTATCTAAGTTATCGAGCTTATCACAAACTTTTGTCAGCTGGGGACGTCACTGGGCTGTAATATCTTGAGGAAGTAAATTGCTACAACCGCCCACTGATTCTTATATGCAGCAGTGTGATCATGGAAGCAGCTGGCACCTCTCATCGGATGTACATGTCATCGTATCCAAAATGAATCTTGGATTAAGATTCCTCCCGGTCCTCTTTTTGGCCTGTACGGTAGGTGTTAAACATGTTAAACCAATCAACGTGTTACATGATCTTTTTGTCGATAACTTCTCTCCGAGAGCTAGTTACAAATCACAACTGCCCTGTTTGCCGGCTTGAATATAAATCCCATACTTAAGTATGTTCCTAAATGTGCAAATATTATCACGGATGACAACTAATGTTCTGACACCTGTATTGACAACCAATCAAGTTTAACAACGAGTCACGTCTGTTCTTATGAAGGTTAGGTGTACATATCACTTGTTGTATGTATTGTACTGTTATTTCTAAGACTGATCAACAATCACTCAATCACTATGAAGGTTGTTTATACATATAATAAGTTTGTATTCATTAAAGGTTCAATAGGAAGGCGAAAAGCCTTATGAATATCGGACAGGTATCCAACCAACAACCCTTCCGAAACAGTGCAGCGGCTCTGTTGTTAACTGTATATGCTATATGGGTTATTATGCGACAGAAACAAGTTTGATAGAATAGAATAGATATGGTATATCCTCTACCCAAAACCATAAACTACAGGGATGAATGTGTGAGGTGAGGTGAGGTGAGGTGAGGTGAGGTGAGGTGAGGTGAGGTGAGGTGGGGTTTGACGTCGTGTTCAAGATTACTGCACTTGTAAAGTGACCTGCATGCACGTATGTGTGAGTGTGTGTGTGAGTGTGTGAGTGTGTGTGTGAGTGTGTGTGTGAGTGAGTGAGTGAGTGAGTGAGTGAGTCACTTGTAAAGTGACCTGCATGCACGTATGTGTGAGTGTGTGTGTGTGTGTGTGTGTGTGTGTGTTTGTGTGTGTGTGTGTGAGTGTGTTTGTTGCTACTTGTGCTAGCTGGAGGAATGCCGGATTTATAGTGTTAGCCCGCTGATACCACACTGACTCTGAGCCGACGTTACATCCAGCAGTATTTTAGAAGTATGATGGTGTGTCAGCTTATGTTGAAGAAACGTCCAAAGTGATGCAGAACGTATCTGTCCAAATGAGGTCAAAACCACTGGCACAGATATGGTGCTTCCAACCAAAGAATGCTAATCAGGTCGGATTTTGGTTCGAGCTCACTGTTATAGACTTCTTGCAAAGTTGAGGGACGCAATACTACACGGCGAACTTTGACCCCAGACGATTGGGCCACCTCTGTCCCCACACAACAAAGGCGGGAGATAGGAAGGAGACAGATTACATTCGATAGCAGGGTCTTTAGTTGAGTCATTGTGTACATTTGTGCTGATACATTCTGAACTTAGTAGTTTCTGCTTTATCAGAGTTGACCCATCCATACTGTTCATAACGCGAAACTAGTTTATGCATGTGTTATATATACTTAACAAATGACATGCACATACATGTACACTGCTCATCATTTGCTTCATGCTATTTACTCGGGGTGACTAGCCAGGGTATTTCTGATTTATCAATGCTGTAGCGATACCATTGCAGAGACACTGCGAACCCCTGTAAAACATGCTTCAGACTGTTTACATGCAAGACATGTATAGCTCTACAGGTATTCAGTAATGTATTTAAATCTCACATGGAATACACATTTGGTATTTTCTATTTAAACACGTTTAGTGTACAAACACATGAAATGAGACATCGTCGCACAGTCTAAACACCGCAAATACAAATATATCCACAATCTAAACATGTTTACAACAAAATTAATACCATTTACTATTACGTTAAATATTGACAGAATGTATTATATATTTTGATATAGGTTTTACAATAGGTCAGATCAATACAATTACATATATGCTTCACAATCCCAAGTTCTGAGATGGTCATTTATATATATATCAAATATGATTAACAAACATTATGCATGCATAATAATTACATCAAAATTGAGTCCACTTCCCAACTTTATAATATTCAGAGTTAACATATTTGTAGATCTGCATAATAGTTTACTGAGAGGGAATAGCTGAGGATTCGATCTTGAGTTGTTAAACATGGTAAAGTAGCACTCATTGTGGAAGCCGATTAGTTACCCCCCTTTCCGGAAGTGACATTATACGTGTACAACTGATTTTTTAAACAAAGGCGGTTAACTGAAAAATGAATTAGAAAAGTACAGGTGAAGAGGTTTTTCTTTTATAAAAACGGAATTGTTTTTCTTACAACCATCAGCCACACACACACTGTGATGCAAGTCTTAGACCTTCACTAATTAATGAAATCCACGAGCCTAGGTATGTTGCTGATTTTAGGACCATCATTTAGTTCAGACTGTTTACATTATAATATTCTTACACTATACTGGCCTACCTGGTACAATGTAATACGAAAATGGCATGACCAATGGCATATCAATTAATTATTTCGGAATACGTTTGCTCATCTGTTGTCTGTTAGACGATGGTTAGGCGCCGATTTGTTATAGTTAGATCACGAGCCTAGATGCCCAGATATATTTCGATTCTGCTATATCCTGTATTGTCCTAGAATTGATTTGATTAAATGTTATTATTATTTCATCTCCACAAACAAGGCTGCACAAGCGATATAACTTAAGTTACTTATTGTTAGTATAACATCCATTTTGTTGATCAAATGGACAATTTTTGAGTGGCACTGTGCTTCTAGAATGTGACTATACTTTGGATTACTGTGGCCAGTGACGGAAATTGTTAGACACACACATTGCACAAGTAAAACATGTTGGTTACACATCCTGGTTACTTGAAGGAGCCAAATCTTTGATATCTTTAATTTGAAGATTGAATTCCACAACGTCATTTCATCACACTTCACTTCAATCATTGGTCCTTGTATATCTAATATACCTTGTATAGTAATATAAAGGGATACATGTCTAACCACGTTTAACATGTTAAGACTTAAAGCGTCAAAATTATAGGACAAGAAACGCGCTTAGGTTTGTGTTGACGACCTTTTACACCCAATGGAATCTGTTTCGGTGGATTATAGAGACTTGTTGTTCTCTGGCGTTGAGGTTTTATATTCACTTGAACTTGATCGAAATGTATGCTGGTGTACTGAAGTTTCTTCAGAACCTCAGTATCATTTACCAATTAGGTTGTATGTAGAGTCAACTACGCAAAGAAGGTTTGGGCCGAGAAATTATAAAACAGCCCCCGCTGTGTTGCAAAACGAACATATTTCTTTAACGCTTTAGTTTTCTTATACACACCAGACGTAATTCAAAATTAACATCGATTAAAATCAGTATGTACGCTATCGTGTCACTGGATTTTTGGACCCGTGAAGATCCGGGATAGAATAGGTCTTCAGCAACCCATGCTTGCCATAAAAGGCGACTATGCTTGTCGTAAGAGGCGAGTAACGGGATCGGTTGGTCAGGCTCGCTGACTTGGTTGATGCATGTCATTGTAGCTCAATCGCGTGGATCGATGCTCATGATATTACTGGATTGTCTGGTCCAGACTCGATTATTTACAGACCGCCGTCATATAGCTGGAATATTGGTGAGTGCCACCCCACCAACCAGCCCCTGGATTTTCATGTCCATCGATTATTTGATTGTCTGGTAAGTTCACAGTATTAAGTGATAATAAAACACTTAGTTTGTTTATGCAAATCGGTAGGGCATGACCTGTTTACCCTTTCAGCGACAACCCGATGTCATTGCTGATTTTATGTGATCCATTCATATGAGTTTCACTATCATTTTGCCTTTTACACCAAATTGAATCGGCATATAATCGAGACTGGATATTCTCTGTCGTTGACGCTTTATTTTTATAGTGTAGCTTGAGATGTACCTGTCCTGTTCTACAACGTAGATTTCCTTGATTGATGTTGACGTCTCAATTTGATGCGTTGTCATTGACAAATGTCATGTATCGATAGTTCGATCAGTTCTAACACACCTGCATGTATGTATGCATTATGATGGAGCCTCAATCAATACCTTTTGAGATGAAGGACATTGGCCTGTATACAAATGACAATCTAACATATAATAAGTATGGTTTTGGCAATCTACATAATTTTAAACATTATTCATAAAATAGTTTCTTCTTTCAAAATCATGATTGATACACAAACATACTGATTTGATTCGTTCTGGATACATTGGAAATCGACTACAGTCCCTCTGAAGTTCAGCATTAGGTGATTGTATCAATTTGTTTTACGTTTTGTAAGCCAGTGGGTGTAGGTTCTTTTAATTCTATTGTTTCCCCACATTTCAGACGCATATAAAAGAATCGGACTCATCACATGATCAAATAATTTAATCTATCTATCTATCTATCTATCTATCTATCTATCTATCTATCTATCTATCTATCTATCTATCTATATCGTCAATACTCTCTCCATATTCCATGGCATAGTTTGGAGTACCTACCATTATCCAAAAAAATCTTCAAATGTCTGCACCATAAGGCAACATGGGGTTTATTTTGTCATCAGTGTACTGAAAACAATTCTGACTGAAATAGCCTTGACAGTTTTTATGTCCTTCGTGATACAAAGAAGAAGCGTTGAACCATGTTACACACATGACGATTTGATATTTATCCTGTCTGAGATAATGTTAATCAGTACAAATGCAAAGTATAATGTGTGTTGGCAGGTATGAATGGACCTTTTTTAAACTCTTTTTCAAAATATCTTTGGGAAACGCTCAATGTTAATGTTAACCTTACTGCTACCAGGTTTTAAGACATCGGCTCACTTCAGCTGTATGTGACAATTGGAATGAACAACGTTTTGATCGGTTTATGTATGTATCATGGCATGTCGGGTAACAACGGGCCGATTGTCCAATGGGATGCAATATAGGCGTTGTCAGTTTCGTTATACACATTGTACAGATGCCAAACTGTTGATACCACGTTTTACTTTGTGAAAACCAAATGACAAGGGCGGCGCCCCCGACAACCCTGAGGATCAGATCCCGGGCGTAAAAGGGGTTGACACCATTACCAGCGATCCCCACCAACCAGCAGCTTGGACAAATTGTGCTACACAAACGATGTATTTATTTTGTATATTTGAAGATAGAAATGGCTTGTATTTGCCAAAGTGTATGACAATCGTTTGAGCATCTCTTTAAGGACTGTGGTCATCATTTTGTAAACAGACACATATCGTGTCCTGAAAACCTGGTTGTTCAAACTCCAAAAATACAACTTAGGAGTAATAGCGATTTGAAATTTGTAATGCTTGTATTTTTAGATGTTATTCCATCTCCACTGTGTTTGATACTTACACAATCAAAACATGAACCGTCCATACCTGGTCAGTCTGTAGGTCAAGTGGAATTAAATGTCATATATGTTGGGTCATATATCAAACGACAATAATTACAAAACAAACAAATATATATTTGGATCTAAATCACAGCCTTGATTTCATTCGCTTTCTTTTGATTTCAGATACAAACATTCAGCGATGGACTGAATCATGTTACACCTACTGGATGTATGTTAAACCTTTCCTGATCAATACTGTTTTTAAGCGGGAGGTCAATTTCTGTTTATGTTTGCTCAATTCCACATTGAACAATGTGTCACCTTAGTATGTGAGGAATGTTAAAGTGATGCAAGTCTTAGACGTTCACTAATTGGTGAAATCCACGAGCATAGGTGTGTTGCTAATAGGACCATCACTATCGTTTACATTACCTGGTACAATGTAATACGAAAATGACATGACCAATGTCATCTCAATTAATTACTTCGAAATACGTTTGCTCATGTGTTGTCTGTTAGTCGATGGTTAGGCGCCGATTATTTATAGTTAGATCACGAGGGCCAAAGCCTAGATGCCCAGATATATTTCGATTCTGCTATATCCTGTATTGTCCTAGAATTGATTTGATTAAATGTCTCTCTCACACACACACGCACGCACGCACGCACGCACGCACGCACGCACGCACGCACGCACGCACGCACGCACACACACACACACACTAACACTAACACACACTAACACTAACACTAACACTAGCACACACAAACACACACACCTGCTCCTCCAACTTACATGAAATATGTCAGGAGCTGTCAACTGGTATTGTTATGATATTAGATTGTGTACTTCTTTTCATTGGTTGTTCTCGGTATATCGTTTGGATTTTGAAAACATGTTTATAGTTTAATTGATATTGATTTTCCACGGTTCACAATATTGCGAGAATACACAAAACACGTACAAATGTGACTGTCCCCAGGATAAAGGAGAGTGTCCCTATGCTGGGATTCCAGTATTTCCACAATATTCCGAGCAAATCTTCTACAAGACTTTATTCTTAAAATATAATTTTATCTAAAAGTTAGCATAATAGACAACTGCTAATGGGTGTCTAAGACTTCTTGTCTTCGCAGATAAATAAATTGGCTTTTATTGGCACAGTTTTCAACATTTCTAACATGGTAGATGTCACGTGGTTGCCAATGCAAGTAGCTTAAGCCAGGTTACACCATTCAAGGCATCAGTAAAGCTTTCAAAAGTCTTCGGTTTGTTTCCTTCACCAAGTTGCAATACTGTCCAAGGCGACGTTAATCTGACCTCACGCACTCTTGGCGACCTGAATTTCCTTACTATCTGATGACAAACCACTACCTGTGATGGCGATTAGGTGCCTTACTTTGAAAGTGTTGGTTCGGATCCCGGATGGGACTCAGCACAATCAAGTACAAGAATATGTACCTTAAAAGAAAGTGCAATCCAAATTATAACATATGTTACACCACCGTTTAGTATAAATACTAATTCCAATGGTTTCATGATTACTACCGGGCGGAGATGATACTTTGTTTCTTGCAGGGACTTGCAAATTGTTTTCCGACTTTGCATTAAGCAATGTACTTTGATTGCAACTGTAATATAATTATATTACTAGGTAATTAAGATAACAGTTATTTAAGGACAATCGATACACCTTTTGTCCTCAAAATTCTTAAACGCAACGATGTGTTTTGATTGTGTTGTTATCGATAAAGATGATATTTCAGTCATAGCTCATTGGAAGGTAGAACATCTTCACATCATAATCATATACGAAGCGATTTTATGCAACATATTTCATAAGAAAATCCATTGTTTATGCAGTATGTATATGAAGGGCATACTGAAGTCGAGTCTTTCATTTGTAAGGTGTTGACACAGTCGTGACAAATTAAGAAATCCATTGTAATGTAGATATAACGTCTATCACGCAGTGACGTTACAATGGCAAAGGTATGACCATGTTTCGTTATCATATCGATTAAGCAATCTAACGGACGGTTCAAGAGTGAGAGAAAGGCAATTAAAAGCCTAATGTGTAAAAATATGATTGTTGTACCACTCTTACCTTTGTTGTTCAGTTCAAGCTACCGGTGTTAAATGTTCGGGCACTGTATATTTCTTAACGTTTTTCTTTACTTTAAGGAGTTTTTATTAGTTTCAACAAAATGGTACTCTCGTGTCACCGGATTTTCTAGCTCATTGATCACTTGATTGTCTGGTTTGTTCACAGGCTGATGTCGCATTGCAGGAATACTGCTGTGCTGCGTCAGGCAATAAATACTTACTTTTTATGCAAATTGTATGAATGGCGAGTGCTATTGGTACCCAAAACAAAACCAGGTGTCATCAATGAGTTTCAGTGGTCCATTGATATAATTTCCACTGCTATTTACCCTCATGATCAACAAGTGGAGTCTGTTTCGACAGAAGATCTAGATCTGAGTACCGTTGTCATTGCGTCATAAAACAACTCACTATTCTAAATGATAAGACCGAGACATTCCACCACGGGTCCGAGTGTTATATGTTTGCATAACATGAATGTAGACCAGTCTAAACAACTATGTTCGTTTCCCTAGCGTCCGGCCCCGTGCCGAGTTTGGATGTATTAAGTACAACGCCATATTCCATCACTGTACAGTGGTCCAAGCCATCACTTCCAAATGTCAACATCCTTGGGTATCAGATAGACGTTATATCGGACGTCAACCCTGACCAAGTTATAAATTTAACCTGCCACCAGCCTAACAGCGAGCACAGCCACCAGTTACTCTTGCCCATTTTCTGATCACAACGTGAAGAGAAAGATACATTCGTACTGCATTAATGGAAACTTATCAATATCTTATGATTATTAAAACACATTTGTCTTCCACAAATAAATGTAGTCCAAAGAAATAAACGAAAAAGCTGCACATTTACAGGACAATTACAATGACTATGCCTGTCTATATATATTTCATGTTACAGGAGAAACATAACTGTACAGAAGTTGACAGTTTCGACAAGAAATGTGATCCCGCTGTCAATGAAGATGGGAATGAGACATACGACTACTACATTACAGGCCTACAGCCCTACACGAACTACACAGTAGCCATATCTTGTGTCAACATAAACGGAACAGGGGAGGAGAAGAACACCACAGTTCAAACCAACAGTACTGGTACTGTGATGAAGTTAATGTTAATTATACAATGTCACTGCTTGATTCTGATTGATCTATATGCGATTAACATCAGGTATCTAATTCATATATGATACACAAAAACTTACAAGTATTGTCACACAAAACCTTTAGTTTGAAAACATTGATATGTCAATCGCATACATATTGATGCATATGTATGTTGCTGATAATACGCCATTAGAACAGTCTATATTCGATATGGGAACAACAACTTATCAATTATGACGAAATCTATTTCTGAAGACGCACGCACATTTAAGTACAACATACACCGACCACTGTATTAGGTCCACATGAAAGAGCAGTCATTTCTTGACCGTCTCTGAGGTCTTGTGGATAGAACGTGTGCCCGGCGAGAGGAAGATCGGGGCCTCGATCCCCGGCCGTCGTGTCATAACAGAAGACGTTAAAAGCTGGTTCTTGTTATCCTGCCTCGCGCTTGGTATTAGAGGACACACATACATACACAGACACAGACACACAGACACACACACTTACACAGACACACACAGACACACACAGACACACACACACACACACACAGACACACAGACACACACACACACACACACACTAACACACTAACACACACCAACATTTTTTGAGTCGGTGAAGAATATAAGAAATATATCTTGAACTTTAGTCATATTTGTTCTAGGATAGCTGACGTACTTGACCTATTTGCCCATGTTCAATAACGCGTTCCAAAAGAGTATGCTAAAGCATTTGATTTTGTCATATGTAATATAATTACATTTCGTTTTGAGATAATAATTATTTAACGACAATCAAGACACAGAATACCGCTTTTTCGACAGTATCCTAAAATGCGCCATTCCATCTTCATTATATTGTTATCAATAAAGAGTATGTTTCGATTATAGCTCCTGGACAGGTAGAAAATCTTCACATTGATCAGATTCCAGAAAACTTTACGAGTGTTGAAGTCCTCTTCTCTTGTCCAAACGAAACAGAAAGACACGGCGACATAGAATACTACATACTGTCGTATGATGCTCAGGTATGTCTTATTGGTAGTAAATATGTATTTACATGCACACAGACTTTTGTTACCTAAGTTATAAAAAAGAGTACGAATAGCGAATATTTACATTAAGCTTACTTCAGCTTCAAACCGCACAGATAACAGATAATGTCCTGCCGTGCATCATGTTTAGATATAACACACACACACACACACACACACACACACACACACACACACACACACACACACACACACACACACACACACACACACACACACACACACACACACACACACACACACACACACACACACACACACACACACACACACACACACACACACACACACACACACAGAGTGATGGTGATGTACATGTATATAATACGGGTGTCTTTTACGTTAAATTTGCAGTGTTTCGGTGACAATTTTCAGTCGAATAACGTTTTCACACTGCAAACACGAAAACGTCGTTTTTTTTCCGTATATGGTCATTGGACGGAAAAACGACGTTATTTGGACGTTTTCAAACCATCGTTTTTCCGTCCAAATAACGTCGTTATTTGACATCGGAATTTACTGGGAGAGGACGATAGCGTTAAGCTCCTCCCTTTCTTGATTGACATTGTCAATCAAGCAACAGCGTCTACCGGTATTTCTACTTCTCAGTTTTCATTGGTCAGTCCCCGCGTGTTAGATTACAGGCCCGCGTTTGACGCTGCACTCGAAGCGCCTAGCGGAAGTACTGAAATCAATCGTTCTGTGCATGCGGATTACTTAATGCCTTGACCAAATTTTCCGTTCTGTGCATGCGCGATTTCGCGTATTGTTTCCTAGATTTAATGTCACCACTATTTGACAATGGTTCATAAACACAGACACGTGAAGATTCGGAATCGTAACGAGTAACTCCATTTAAATTGAAGAGTATCCCCAGTGATATGGGAGATTCCAAGATGAAACTATTCTATGGCTATCTAGGCTGCCACCCAAACCGATCTAAACGGGACCCGATAGCTTATTGTATGCTATATAGTCATATGGAAGTGGACAAGAACTATAAATTGTATTCCGGCCGATTGTTCTTGCATTTACTTATAAGTCAGGAAAATGGACTTAAAAGGGGAGTTGTTGAATGTAATTATTTTAATTATTAAATGTTGCCTATACACTAATCTGGACGAACTTCTCATTGTTCTGTTTATGTCATCCTATATACTATTAGTATGTTACCGTTCTAACGTCAACCTCTCACATAACATTATATTGTTCATAGTATCAAAGTTTAATCAACAATATCAAGAGCAGCGATTTAAACCACTGAAACACCCAAACACAAGGACCACCTCCGTGGTCTAGAGGTAGAGCGTCCGCCCGGAGAGCGGAAGGTCCAGGGCTCGATCCCGGGCCGCGTCATACAAGAAGACGTTAAAAGATTGTACTTGTTGTTACCCTGTCTGGCGCTCGGCATTAAGGGGCTAAAACAAGGACTGGTCGGCTCGGAGTCAGTATACTGTGTCTGAGTGGGGTATTCATGTTAAACTGCAGCATGGTATCTCAGTGAGCTAGCACTATAAATCGGCATCAGTCCGGACTAGTACAAGCAGCCACACACACACATACACGTGCATGCACGTCGCTATATAAGTGCAATAATCTTGGACGCGACGTTAAACCCAATTTCACCTCACCTCACACCAAACACAAGGCTGTTATCAAGCGCTAGTGCAGACGTGATGCATCGTAAAAACTGTATCGTGATGTCTTCAGAAATACAATTATACTACGAGATAGTACGGCTAACGCTGACTCACCGGTGGAACAATGACAATATCGCTAATACAGATATAACGTATTTGAATGTTAATACTAAAGACAAACGATCATTATTTTTGCAGTGACGATATAACACGTATACACGTTTATTGTTAACTTTCATCAGTTTTGCTCTTCATTTTAATAACTTTGTTTTCACATATATATGTAGCAATACCCGACAAGCATGTCATACATAATTATGGGGCAGTTTTCAATCTTGTACTGACTTACTCTGGTGTTAATGAGCGAAGTTTATTGGCTTGTGTGTAAAACCCCGTTTTCTGGTAATCCTATTATTACTTAGTTTATTTCTATCTAATGACACCCTGTACTCTGGATCATGGCTCCGTGACTATCAATAACAATTAAGATGAACATTCAGTTCAAGTAAATGAATGAGTTTGTTTTGACGCTACAGTCAGTCAAAAAACCAATGCTGTGAGGTTTGATAACACACTTCTACCAGGTCGAACATCGTGGATCCTCATTTTCTGCCTAAAGAGAATCATAGTTCATATGCTAATCCATCTGCGAATACCCTCCCACTCAAGATGACCTTACTTGTTGCTATATCTATCATCTATCCCCCCAATCTCTTTTTGATTACCCAATAAAGTCAATTCATAGTTACACGGTTGTGAAGAAGCTTACAACTTTATAAGACTTATTCATCTCATTCCACAAAAGCTACTCGCGCTCACATAAAGTTGTAGTTATTATGTCACTGTTTTATTTCTTTAAAAATATATTACATGTTCAACAATAACAATTAAGATGAACATTCAATTTCCGATATAAGTAAATGAATAAGTGTGTTTTTACGCCACAATCAGTCAAAGACCAACGTTGTCCGGTCTGATGACACACAATCTACCAGGTAACACATTGTGTACACCCTATCCCAATTGAAGTCTCCACTGTGGGTATTCCTGGGGACGAAAAGGCCCCATGTACCTAGGAATTTCATCAATACATTCATGCGCGGCATTCTCTGCCTAAAGAAGATCATATAGTTAACATGCTAATCCAACTCGAACTACCATCCCGCTCAAGATGAATGTTTTATGTAACATCCAACAGGCCCACTTTTACGCACGCACGCGCACACACATATTTTGCTTTACCAATCCCTGAATTGAGAAGACGTGCGTTACGAAGCTCCTCCAAGTCATCATCAATATCCGTATATGTCTGTGATATCATTACCCATCCAAAGCCGAATATACCTTTATTGTGTTTTCTTGACAACAAATGTTATAATTGGGATAACACTTTCTGAGTAAAGTACAGATTCTCGTACTTTCTTGGGTTGAGTCCCGTCCGGGATTTGAACCAACACTGTGAGTGAGGCACCCAATCGCCGGAACACAAAGTTGGCGATCTAACCCAGCCACCGAACCAAAAATGTTAGTCCAGATGACGTATACTTTGTGTACTCCTCTGACAAGAGAAAAATGGCACGGCTTCTATGACCAAAAACTTTGAACCAACAATGCCTTTAAGAAAGTGGTCAACAGTAACACACATTATATTTGGATACCACTTTCTCAGTAAACTACATATTTTTAGGGTGGATATAATAGACGTTGATGGTTGATTATCAATGGACAAATTAAAGCCAAAACTTAACTTATGAATGATTGGTAATGGGAAATGGACAATGGGCAAACGGGAGGCGGGGTAATCAGCGCCATGCCAGTTATCTGTTGGCTTCCCTTGTTGCGTTCCCTTCTTTGCTATCTTTTTACTTTTGTTGTTCTTACAGGTACAAATATATGTTCTCTGCCTCATAGCATTTAATAATATGCACCTGATGAAGGAGAAAGTATATATTCCGAAACGCAGTGTTCCTCCGTTGACATCCATAAATATTTTTCCTTGTGTGTATCAGTTCTTAATGCCCTTCAAAGACTCAACCAGCTTTGTATTTAAATGTGGTGATATTTGCGTAGAATATAATATGGTCATGCCTATATACATTTGGGTCTTTGTCTACATAAGCATTTAGACATACAATTTAAAGCTAAGGACATTGCTAATTCTGCAGGCATGAAGTACACGTCATAGCAAGCTGTGATCTTTATTCATACTTTAGATATTCGTAATGGAGATCTGTAACTGAAGTTTACCGTAATCTTCCGCAACTCTCACCTCCTGACCAGTTGAACGTCTTAGTGCATTCAGATGCCATTGTAAAATTCCAGGCTGCCCCTTTTTCTGTGATGTTTTGACGGATGAAATCTATTGCGTTATAATAATCTCTCTTTGCTGATATATAATATGTACATGTTGTAAAATATTTACGATATTTTAAACTTGTAATTCGATGCATATGCAATGCAATGTGAACATAAGTGCGGATGCACGAAGGCGGTTATAGTCATAGTTATACTGCGATGGATGTAGGGGAATGGTAGGGGGGTGTATGTATGTATGTATGTATGTATGAAAGCACGAATACCGATACATGAGGGCGGATATAGTTATAGTTCGATGGATGTTGGGGAATGGTGGGAGGATGGATTATGTATGAAAGCATGCGCATGGATCCCTGATTGCTGACGTAGACATAATGCTGGGGAAAGAAGAAAGTTGTTTGTGTGTGTGTGCGTGCGCGCGTGCGTGCGTGCGTGCGTGCGTGTGTGCGTGCATGCGTGCGTGCGTGCATGCGTTGTGATACGAGGGTTGGCGAACATGTTGTCAGATGATTGTGTGAGTAAGTTAAGTGGTTGAGGATGTGGCAGGTATGAGTATTGGTACATGCAGACTTGGGGTTGGGGGACTGGGTGTGCCTGTACTGAGGTTTTTTGTTTCACTAACTTATAGTGTTTTCTTTCACTCAAATACTGTTTTACGCATTTTAATGACTGAAACTGTAGTGACTCAAAGGACATACTGGCCGGGCATTCAACATATCTACCCCAACTACATACGTAGCCATTTTTATGGTGTACAAATCTTCTTCTACCCCTCACACACACACACACACACACACACACACACACACACACACACACACACACACACACACACACACACACACACACACACACACACACACACACACACACACACACACACACACACACACACACACACACACACACACACACACACACACACACACACACACACACACACACACACACACACGCATTAATTGTTTTATTAAATGTATCTTCGAGAGTCAGTAAGAAACTAGAAATAACTGCCTTTGTTCTGTAAACCTCACCAAGTTTCAGCTTTCGCCTCTTCCTTTGTGGACTGAGGTTTCACATTTGTAAAATGATCTCTCTTATCTGTCTGTACCATCAACTTAACTGCCCTCACCCCCTGCAGTTTTCCCGTCCCATATTGCCAAGCAGGTGACCCACAAGGAGGAATACCGCCCTCCCTCAGTCCAGTGATACTGTGCCTAGCACAATATGTTGGGGATACGTAGCCTTGCTGTGGGCAAACATTTTGTAACAATTTGGCAAACTTTGATATGTAAACACCAAATATTATTCAGTTTTATTTCAACAAAAACGGAAAAAATCGGATCCTACTTATTTTGTGGATACCATAACAATAAATCAAGCCAATAGATCGTTTGAGCTGGCATGAATATAAAAAATAATTAGCAAGTCAATAGTCATAATTCCCTCTGTTGGTCCCACGTGAAATGTTCTTCATGAATAGAATAGATGGCTGATAGACGTTCGACCGAATAATATCATTTGCTAACTTCAACTGTTCATCTAATTTCCATGAATGTATGTTACATAGTTCATATGTTCATGGGCTTCTTCACTGAATGTATAGTGTGGAGGACTACTTCACTTGAGGATAAGTAACATAAATAATGATGATAATTATGATAGTATTGCCATTATTATTCCTTCAGATTATTAAAAAAAAAGTTATTATGTTTTCATAGAGAGAGAGAGGTATGGAGATTGTGAGATTATTTTTAGCATCGGAATTGTTAACATAATTCTTAAAGATATTATGTTTTGTTTGTTTGTTGTTAAACCAACTGCACCATTGCGACAACACCAGGAGCATGTTTCATGATTCATCATAATAAATGATATCATTGGATGCTCGCAAAAACGCGAGCTCATTCCGATTCACTAGTGGCACCCGCCACAAACACATCCAAAGGCAAGCCAATTGTTCACCCGAAAAGGCAGAGAATTGCATCTGACTTCATTTTTGTCATTGATACGTCAAACCTGGAAATGCCGTCAACACGTCCAACACAAAGCCCAAGCCAGGACCCAAATCCTTCAAACCCGGCCAAAGTTCTGTTAATTACATACATTTCCCCCTAACCTTAAATAATCTATACTAGTTCTGAAGTAAATCGTATTTACCCGTATGAATCGTCTTATGTTATTTATTGCCGATAAACAGAATATGCACACTTTCTGAAAGTACTGTGTGATAAGTCACGCACCAAACCTATACTCTCGATATACATGCTGCTCTTACTTAAAAAAGAATATTGGGTTAACAAGATACGTATATTAAAGTACCATGCTTTCCTGATGTGCTCTCATTCTAATTAATTTTGAAATAATGGCATAAATAGCTACCACTCATCTTTCAATATTTTTCAAGGTTGGGTTAATCACGAACATATTTGAATATGTACAACATCTATACTTACTTATCTTTATACTTAAAGGCATCAGGTTTGTCTGTCATAAGACCCCGAAACAAATATGTCCAACACAGCCCAATATTTGGCTCTTGGCTCCTTGTTCTTATATTTTATAAGAATTGTTTAAACAACTGTTTTTTTCTTTAAAATATGTTCATTTCAGAAATTACATGTTATTCTAGCATCAGGTCTGTGGTACGTTTACTGCATCAGCATTACATTAAAACGATATTACATTATATAAATCCACACAGAGGAAATGCTTAACATTTATCTTTTAAGGAAGAGTGCAGGACGACTTGCTTTATACATATAAAAGTGGACATATATGTATGGACATTTGGATGATACAGATATACCTCCTTAAAGATAGTGTTCGTAGATGACTGTAGAAAATGGAATAATTATGTGAGTAATCGGGTTAATACCACGTTCAGCAATATTTAGCCATATTGCGATATTGGTTTCCAACATACAAGACGGACCATGAAATTTTGACTTGAATTTGGACCTGGCTTTCTGGTGTGATGTAACACCCCAGAATCTCCGGTAGAAAAAGGGCTCAAAGCACGAATTAAGATCACGAGATGATACTGATGTATGCATCTGGACATATATTTGCGTAGTATTACTACCTTAATTCATCAGTATATATGTATTTTGCATAAAAGGATATTATAGGATCGACGCTGACATGCGCATATAACCTATTCACCAGTGCTGTAATATTTCATTTCTTCTGACACATATCGACCCGAGAAATTATATTTAAATTTAAAAGGAGCCCAAGTGGGATAGAAATTTGAGTCTGAACCTGTTGAACAAGGCTTGTTTCATTTTGGGCTATAGCATTGCCGCAAGGCCTGGGCGGAAGGGAACACCTGTTTGCACCCATCAGATACCAAACACAACTTCTCTCTCCAAACGAAAACAAAATACGAAAAATGTCGGAAGTGTATCCTTCTAATTTTCTATTTAGATACATGTTTTAACTTTAAAGTAATTATATGTATCTCATGTATTATTGGTATCTGTGATGCTGGTACCGTTTTGTTGCCATTGTGTAGCTTTTGTGGAGTTATTATGAATATCAAATACATGCCTTGAAATATGGACTTGTGAAAGAACTCATCATTGAAACATTTGCATTTAAATTAATGCATATACCATTAACTTGGCGTGTATGGACATATTATCCATCTACTTATACACACTTATTATGGACATATACAGAATTTCATTGTACCTTATTATTTAAAATAATACCCGTGAAGATCCGGGTTAGAATAGGAATTCAACAACCCATGCTTGTACGAAGGCGACTTGGCTCGCTGACTTGGTTGATGCATGTCATCGTATCCCAAAATGCGTAGATCGGTGCTCTTGATGATAATGACTAAATTGTTTGGTCCAGACTGGATTATTTACGAACCACCGTCATATAGCTGGTATATTGCTGAGTGCGGCGTTAAACAACAAACAATCAAACAAAATCTATATAATTATTAAACACCTTCCAACAATGAGAAATTAAACTTATATTTTCTAAATATTCTGTTATATTTATAACATAATTTGATTCATAATTTAATTATTGCGATGCTTTCTTCCCGGTCATTCAATGTGCATGTTCATTTTTCATAAATGGCTACGTTAGTGTGTTGTCTAGATCTCTCGTTACCTATTCACAAGAATAGATTAAAATAATTTGTTTTACTATCATATTTCTGTTTATCTAATTCATAATACGAAATTGTTAATTCATTTATAATAGTATAGATCATATTCGTGTATATCACTATCTGATGCTAAGGTTTTATTTCAGAAAATATAATTAATTCAAAATGTAGAAAGATACACAATTTGCCATTATTTGACTTTTAAACTGTACAAAGTATGATATAATGATCAAAATGCCTTTAACGGGTAGTATTTAAGAAAGAAATATTTGTCGAGAAGTCCCATTTTTCAGATATGCCCTTCAGTAGTATTATTACATATCTCCAGAGAGAGGTTTACATTGTAGTTCTCATTATTTGTGGATAATTCAAAAAGCAACATAGAAAATATATTTGCTACCATGACGAAAGAATACAGAGTATACATAACTCGCAATTCTATATATTCAGCAAACAGCCCAAAACCGAAACTCCACAACATATCCGATTACACTGATTAAGGCTGTCCCAGTTCTCCATGCGATACCGACGCCCGTTCGTCTCCCAGACCATACAGAATAATACATTTAAAAGGAATCCAGCTCAAGTCTAGAACGATTTGGCAAGCCTAGATTGCCTTAATTCTATCCATGAAAGTAAGCATTAATAAAAAAATATTGTTCTTGTCTGCTTCAGATTATATTTTGTAGATACTTATATAACTAGGAAAATTGTACTGACACTGGCGCTGTCCCCTATTGAAGCTATCCACAAGAATTTCGAATTGCCGCCCATTGTTCGATGTCAATACATCGATGACAAGTGAGGATATCATAAAGTAATCGTTGATGCCGCGCTACACTTTGATAAAAATTATAATCAAGTTGACCGGTGTGTACATTACTACAGTGAACATGTACATGATCATGCCCTAATAATCAAATGCCGTAATGTCAAATACTAATTTATTATTGTGTGATGAATTTAACTGGATCAGTGGTAACATGTGATATTAATATTCCATCAATTTCTTTCCTGGTTGGTCCATCCATGTCTACAAAATGAACATAATACAATTAAAATGGAGCCTAGAACAATTCTTAGTTTCAGGCTAGGGCTGTGGAAATCTAGACTTTCCCAATCATTATAGACTTGAGTTGGTCTCATGTTTTACATTATTCTCTTGGGTCAACGTCACAGCTCATACCATACACTAACAAGACCAGCTTGCCCCCCGCCGGAGCTCCCGGATTTTGGTTATATCATCTAACATGGCCAACTCTGCTCTTAAGTAAACAAGAACCTAATCAGCGAGGGGTCCTTTATCATCCCTATGTGGCTGCTTATAAAAATCTGATATCTTTTCCCAAAGACCTGGTTAATAATATATTTTCTGCTGAATATTCGAAACAAATAGAGTGAGTTGGTACTACATGTACATATGTATACGGTTCTATTTTAAATGACTGCAGCGCTCCATTATGAAAACAATTTGTTTTAACGCCGCTCTCAGCAGTATTCCAGTGATATATGACGGCGGTCTGTTGTATATGAAATATATTCAAATTGAATCTTGAATCTTGAAAGTTGCAAATAAGTATCACATGCAGTATACAGTATATCAACTGCAATATACTGTATACATCAGTATACAGTGTGTCGCGAGCTCTGCGCGGGGCTGGAGCACACATTTCCTACACCTCTCCCTTCGACAAACACATCACGAGGGTTGCAACGAGGTCACAGGTCAGGCGTGCACTCGTCAGTTGTCTAATGCGGTAAAGAGTAAGATCTTCCGGAAGACCACTGCACTGGAGGTATGTGGATTATTGAGGAGGTACTACGTGTTTGGAACTGGGAGTTGAACACTAAGCACTTTTAGAGAAGAGCTCACAATAAAACGTTATGGACTCGCGGACGGACTTGTGTTTTCATTTCAAGACGTACATTTATCAGGTTGAACTTCCTAACTGTAACAATAACTGAACTTTACGCCTTTTATACACATTTGTGATGGGGCGACAATGCGACAACGAGACATATTTTGACCTTGAAAATGTCGCGTTACGGCATCGTCGCCCTTTTGTAAAATAAAGAAAAGGATTATCAAAGAGCGACAATGCGAACACGCGACATTGCGACAAATGGCCAATTGTCGCGCTTTTGTTAATTTTGACACGTTTTGCTTGTTTTTGTAAAGGCGTCAATGCGACAACGAGACAATGTCCCTTCCATAGTAATCCGTGCAAATAAAACTGAGTAATGAAATAGAAGTCTGACATGCCAGTTAAAAGATAGAGTGTTGCAGCTTCTGATTTCATAGATCTTCAAGAAGGGTTATCAATAATGGGATGGGTGATGAGTTCAACTGCATACGCTGTGATTAACAATAATGCTCCGAGTCAATACATTTTGTCAAATGTATGACATGTATTACGTGAATGAACATATTGTTTATACTCGTCCATGTTTTTGACGGACAAAATAATTTACATGCTCGGTAAAACTGAGGACGGGCATCATTATGTGTTTCCGTGCTTTGTTCAGGTGAACAATTGACTTGTCCTTGCATGTGTTTGTGACGGGTGCCACTTGTGTGGCAGGATACGCTCACCTTTTCCCGAACACCCATTGGATGACCTGAACCACTTCGGATTTTTATCCCACATCAGTCTGATACACCATGATATAACTGAAATACTGAAATACTTTACAGTTGAAAATGATGTTTAATGCGATTACCGTAGTGTGTTACTGCAACTGTTAATATTTTGTGCAGTGATGTTATGTAATATGTAAAAGAAAGCATATTCAATTATACAATTGATTTGAATAGAATAAACTTGCGTCAGTGTATTTTATTAACGCCCCAAATCGTAATTTAAACACATAAAATAACAGATCACGCATGGTGCCTTGACTTACTACTAGATTTAATGGGCCACCCCGGAATAAAATAGTTCCCCCCAAAGCGAGGAACATATGTTTTAGTATGTTTACAAGACATATATTCCAAACAATATCCTCATTAGATTAGAAGATCGTTTACAGAATTACCTCAGTAAGTCAATTACAATGACAGAGCGTCGTAATACATTTACATCAAGTACAATACGTCAAAATGGCCGACACGATAAACGTAACGGGAGATATTTTCGAAGTTGTTAATTAACCTGTGGCTATTTCAAGCCTTTGGCATCACTGATCAATTGGCCGATCATTGAAAGGTGATTGTGAAGATGTGTCAAATAGATACTAAGGTAAATTCATAGATTTCTGTAAATTGTCACTGCGACAGTTTGGATTTTTTTTCGTATTTTTTCTCTCTGGGATGGGTTGTAGCGAGGGTATCCTTAAATGGGCTTGCAACCACGCTTCTGTATGAATTCGTACCAGGGAATTCCAAGGGTTTTCCCCAGGAATGTGGAAGTAGTCAGTGTTTACGCCTTTTCAAGAATACAGTCACGTGAAGAACGTCATGTGACCGACCTCGCGTCCAAGTCGTATATCTTATAAAATTCACATTAAAAAATTAGTTATTGTTATAACCAAATGAAACACAACCCATTATCCGATAGGGGTAACTGTACATAGCCGTTACCACAATAAACTTAGTAACATTGTTTGGTTTGACTTCTTGGCGCGTGTCTGAATTCCATTAACATGTAACATATCCTAAAACTAGCTTATCAGCAAATCTCGCTGCACTGCGCGCGACAGATACTAGAGCAAGGCATGCCAAAAATACGAAACCTAAAGCTTCCGAAAGGAAGCCTTGGACATCACGTGCGTCGGGGGACCAGCGCCATCCGATTGGCCGTTAACAGTTGTACAAGGCGGAGCAAAAAGCATCGTTTTTCCGTCCATTTTACGCTTGAAAAACTCGACCCTTTTCTGGACACTTTCTAGACGCTGACCAATTAATCAATTTTAATGAATTTTTAGTCGTTTTTCCGTCCAATGACCATATACGGAAAAAAACGACGTTTTCGTGTTTGCAGTGTCATAAAGTTTGTAATGTTTTGGTCATATCCAATTTTCAAGCGTACACTTTCTTTTGCCCGGCAGTTCATAGACGCAATTATGGAGGAAGATTTATGAATAGGATGGATATTCATGATGAGTACATGTTCATTGCAAATAATATATATTGTGGTGATTACTTTGTTACATTTTGACAGGGAGAATATAATGACAACGTGACAGAAAATGCCCAAGGATTAAACATTCAAGCTGAATCTCAGTCGAACTGTAACTACTCACGGGTTGTACACGTCACAGCACAAGTGGACTACATGTTCTCGGTGAGTTAGGGTAAACTGTGTGTACAAAGAAGGTTAATTATTGTATGTTCTCGTATGTGAATCATCCTGTTCCCCTTTAATACCTATGATACACAAAAACTTACAAGTCTTGTCACACAAAACCTTTAGTTTGAAAACATTGATATGTCAATCGCATACATATTGATGCATATGTATGTTGCTGATAATACGCCATTAGAACAGTCTATATTCGATATGGGAACAACAACTTATCAATTATGACGAAATCTATTTCAGAAGACGCACGCACATTTAAGTACAACATACACCGACCACTGTATTAGGTCCACATGAAAGAGCAGTCATGTCTTGACCGTCTCTGAGGTCTTGTGGATAGAATGTGTGCCCGCGGAAGATCGGGGCCTCGATCCCCGGCCGTCGTGTCATAACAGAAGATGTTAAAAGCTGGTTCTTGTTATCCTGCCTCGCGCTTAGTATTAGAGGACACAGACACAGACACACAGACACAGACACAGACACAGACACTTACACACACACACACACACACACTTACACACACTTACACACACACACTTACACACACTTACACACACACTTACACACACACACACACACACACACACACACACACACACACACACACACACACACACACACACACACACACACACACACACACACACACACGTGAACTTGAGAAGTATTTGTTGCGTTTTTCACTACCTGTGCGCACTTTTGGAAGTTTTAAAATTTCTGATCTATAATGAACAACAAAAGTTCTTGTGACATTGAATAATATTTAATTCAAAGTTATGTTTTTTACCAAATCTGAAACAATTTCGGTTTGCAACAGATAAAAGGCTCCTGTAAGTGTTCAAATTGTTTAATTTGCCATACTGACTTCAGAAAATGCGTGATTTCATAAAAAACATAAACATGCCAAAATGTTAATTTACAAATTAATAGCGTGTGTGTCCACCTCTGGTTTCGATGCAAGCAACACATTTTCGTCTCATGGGATGGACCAGGCGTCGTACAAAGTCCTGTGGGATATCTGTCCAAACCTGCTGGAGCATGTTTCGAAGTTCCTGGAGTGTCTGTGGAACACGTGGTTGACGTCGAAGGCGCCGATCCATCTCATCCCACATGTTCTCGATTGGTGAGAGATCAGGGGAGCGAGCCGGCCAGGGGATGACATTCACGTTGTTTTGTTGAAGAGAATCCTGAACAAGTCGAGCAATATGAGGCGGGGCGTTGTCATCTTGAAAGGTAATGCCTGGGCAATGACGACGCAAAAACGGTAGAACAACAGGGCCGATGATCTCGTCGCGGTAGCGTTGTCCATTGATATTTCCCTCTACCACTATCAAACGGGTCCTCTGTCTTGCTGTCATACCACCCATACCATAACGTTGCCGCCCACGAACCGGTCTTTTTCCATGACACAATGATTGACGTAACGTTCACCTCGACGTCGGTACACTCGAATCCGTTCATCGCTGTGGCTGAGGTGAAAACGAGACTCGTCAGTGAACTTGTCCCCACTGCATGGCCGTCCAGCGTAGACGCTGTCTGCACCTCTGTAGAGGTGCTTGACGGTGGTTTCCTGTCAAAATGGACGTCTGGCGGGTCTTCTGGCGACAAACCCTGCACATCTGAGGCGACGACGTACGGTTTGTGAAGATATTCACCGAAGGCCAGGGATGCTTCTTGCAGTCACTGTTGCTGACTGGAATCGATTTCGTAGGTGTGTTGTTCAAATCCAGTTGTCTTGTCGATTATTTGTTACGCATGGCCTGCCACTCCGAGGATGGTCTCTGACTGCGTTCGTCTGTTGCCAACGTTGCCGAATGGTGTTTCTGTTGACGTTAAATTGTCTTGCAGCATCACGTTGACTCGATCCTGCTTCAAGCATACCAATGGCTCGCAGACGCTCGTTTTCGGACAGACGTGGCATTTCGTAATGTTGAATAATTGCGTAATTTTGTTGTTTTTCTGAGTGGTTGTTGTCAGCACGATGCTAAACAATGCATATGGAATCCCGTTAACCCACATGTTTTTATACCCATTCTTGGGTAGTGAAATGCTTGGGGCTTGCATAAAAGTTAACTTTTGCATGGAATGCATGTTTTTCTGAAGCAGTTGATTTTTGTTACTTGATTCCATACATATACTACAATATTGAAAACCAAACTTCACTTGTTTGAACAATACACTAAAACATTGGTGTCACAGGAACTTTTGTTGTTGAGTATTTTTTTATCTATTCCCCATGTTTAATTACGCGTTCCAAAATATTATGATTAGAATTCGGCATTGCATTTACAATGTGCACCAATCATTAACAGATTCAATCTGCCTGTTTATTGCGAACCTATTTTAACACATATGGTGAATGTGCAAAAGGACTGCGAGTACATACCGGATATCTAATTGTAGTCGTGGCATTAAAATACACTTGACTTCTCAATATGAAATGAATAAAACATTTTGTCTTATATATGCATAACATGAATATGTACGTTTCCCTAGAGTCTGGTCCCGTGGCTAGTTTGGATGTATTGAATACAACGGCATATTCCATCACTATACAGTGGACCAAGCCGTCACTTCCAAATGGCAACATCCTTGGGTATCTGATTAACGTTACATCCGACGACAAACCTGACCGAGTTATAAATGTAACCTGTGTCAAACTTAGATGTGAGCATAACCACTGGTTACTCATCCGCATTTTCTGATCACATAATATGAAAGATATATTCATACTTCCTTAATGGAAATACAATATTTGTCGTCCACAATAAAATGAATAGAGTAAAGAAGAGAACGAAAGCTACAATACTACACAGTAACAGTAAAATTACTATATCCCATCTGTGGATATTTCTATATGTGTAATGTCATGTTACAGGGGAAGCACGAATGTAAAGAAGTTGACACTTCAAATACGAATAGTGCCGCTGTTGTCAACCAAGACGGAAATAAGCAATATGACTACAATATTACAGCTTTACAGTCCTACACTGACTACACAATAGTAATATCCTGTGTTTACATAAACGGAACAGGGGAGGAGAAGAAAACGTCTGTACAAACAAACATTACTGGTAAGTGTAATGATGTTAATGTTATTTCTGCTATGATACTGAAGAATTCTTGATTCTGATTGGTCAAACTATGATCAAAATCAAGTATCTCGAAGAAGAGCATGAGTCTCTGGCAATAAGATATTGTCAGATTGTATCGACAGCACGGAGGTGGAAGAGGCAGGTTTGGCGCAGACGATTTGCTCGAGTCTCCATGGATAGGCTGGCATCAATTCATCATTCAAGATCTATGACAGAGTTAAATATTTTGATACTGGCAACTGCGACGTCACTGCCATAGTCCCCAACCGGATGTTACGTTGAAATCAAGACTGCCCCCGCCTTTTGGTTATTGACTTTCAGCAAGTTGGCTGACATCTGTGACTTTGCCTTTTACTCCCAATGAAACCCGTCTCGTCGGATAAGCGAAACTGGTTGCTCTCTGGCGTTGACGTTTTATATGTATTTGGAAAAATGGTCCTTGGGGCTGAAGCTTACTGCATTTTCAATTACTTCAGAGGAAAATCAATCGTACGACAGACTTCTTGAATTGTGGGAATTTGCCACTCATCATACTTCTTATTGTTGGGAACAAAATGTGAAAATTGAGAGAGAGAGAGAGAGAGAGAGAGAGAGAGAGAGAGCCTGGTGTTATAACCTTCAATAGTTTATGTTTTCCAAACATATCCTACCTGTCAATATTTTGTTGTCGTAGTTCCATCACCGCCAAAGGAGTTGCAGGCCTTTGGTAACAGCTCGTCAAGTGTGACCCTGTTCTGGTCCACAGCGGTCCACCAGGACGGACCGACAACCTACTACATCAGAGTTGGGGAAGAGACTCACCTTAACCTAGATAGTTTCGAAGAGAAAGAGATCGTCACTGTCGGTGGTATGTTTTTTAATGTACACAGTTTGTTCTTAGCATGAAATGACAAGACAAAATGTTTACGGTTTCTTCATGTAACATTACCACATAATTGCAGCTTGTAATGCTATTATGGCGATGATAATTGTTTTGATAAGACCTCGATCACGGGGTTATTTGTTAAAAAAATACATTGTAAAGTTACATTGGCGAGTTTCTAAATCACGACAAATATGTATCGATGTTTACAAGAGTACTGCACATGTATATTTGTCGTTGATATCTAGATCGAATGAGTCAGTGTCCCAGTTACTCTAGATTTCTATATCTGCATCTTATTTGCATTTATTAAATGATGTTGTCATAACACTACAGACCCCGGTTAAAGTCCCATGTAACTCAATTATAAGTCGTAGTAGAAAAGATGACAATTCTCAGGTAGCGTAGTTACGACTTGCTCGATTATTGTTACCCCGAAGAATATAATCAGGTTTATGACGATGGAATGCTGTATAAATACTATGACTGTTGTCTCAATGGGCGATCTTTTTGTTCCAAAGGGCAATAACTCTCCTTTTAAATAATATAAGCGACGGTCCAACCTGTCGCTTCCGATCTGGTTTTCGGATCAATGTGCGCTGCGACAACTGGTAACATGTAGAGACACAGCCAAGCTAAAGCGTTACCCTGCTGCATCTTCATTCAACAACGGTCGTTTACAACTGAATATTTTTAACTAGCACACATTTTGTAGTGATCATTGGTTTAAAATATCATCATGTGTTGAGTCTTCAACTAAAAGACGAATTGTCACGATGGAAGATAGCGGGGAAATCGCGATGAAAAACGGTATATTGCCACGGTATTTTCAACGTCAGAAAACGACTAACATATCGCATCGATGAAATAATGCAAACTCATTGTATCTATCAGCCTTCGTGTTATTTCCCATGAGAATTCAATGCATTCAAGCATTCGAATCTTAGCAATTAGTTCTCATACTACCATCGACTTCAATGTAATAAAAGTGAAGACACGCCTACATGTGCTGCACACAGACATCTTTGACAGGTCATTACCACTGATCTGTAGTACGTAATGTATACTTTCGTGCCTTTACAAATAACTGAAGAAATAACGTTCAAAATAAAACTGATTTTATGTGTTACTTTACTAATTTCAAAATTAAAGTTCTTTAGAAAATTAATATGCCAAATGCAAATCTACCATGCATCTATCAAGCAATCAGTTGCTCAGTTGCAGTGTACATACCAGTAACTATTCTTTAAAACAACATATTTTTCCATATTATTCTGCCCCTTAAAAATGTGTCCAAACCATTAGGTTTGGTTTGTTTGTTGTTTAACGCCGCACTCAGCAATATGCAAGCTATATGACGGAGGTCTGTAAATAATCGAGTCTGGACCAGACAATCCAGTGATGAATATCATGAGCATCGATCCACGCAACTGGGATTCGATGACATGCATCAACCAAGTTAGCGAGCCTGACCACCCGATCCCGTTAGTCGCCTCTTACGACAAGCATACTCGCCTTTCATGGCAAGCATGGGTTGCTGAAGACCTATTCTATCCCGGATCTTCACGGGTCTGTCCCACCATTAAGTGCTTTGTGTCATCACAGGTGTTACATCATTGATCCATAATTTCTTACAGAATTCTGATACTCATGCTCTTAAGATAGTGGTAAATTACAGAGATTTGTCCAAACAAACAACAAATCATACTGACTACCCTTCAAGACGTGTATGGGACATAAATAGATGTAAATAATAGTTTTATTTTTCTGTAGTAAAAAGTCATGCATGTGTAATCGAATACTAATAAACATGCACACGTATTCTAAGATATCAAATGAAATAATAACATAATACAGATGAAAATTTGTAGTTGGTATAAGAACCCTTGAATATGTATTTAAACTAATATATAACTTTTCTTCTGTGTCTGAAATATATATAATTTTCTATTTTTAAAAATGAACGTCCGTCAACTGGTAGTCCAGATCACCTACTTTGTGTACCCCTCTGACAGTTGACGGACTTTCATTTTAGTGGAAGCCTCGTTGGCTGAGTGGGTTAGATCGCTGATTTTGTGTGCTGGCGATGAGGTGCCTCACTCTGGCAGTGTGGGTTCGAATCCCGGACGGGACTCAACCCCAAAAAGTACGAGAATCTGTACTTTACTGAGAAAGTGTTATCCCAAATATAACATTTGTTGCATTTGACCACTTTCTAAATGGCATTGTGTGTTCATGGATCAATATGTTTTACATTTTAGGCCTGCATAATGTTTAAATGGGCAAATCGCAGTGATATGGACACACTAATGAACTAGAATTAACAAGTGGTCAAAAAAAAAAATCTTGGTTTTGCACATTGGATTCTATTTTATAATTACGTTCATGTAGACTATATTGCATCGGAAGTTACTGGAAAACGCAAGTAAAATTTCACTTCGGTTTGAATTGACTCTGTACAGCATCTTAACAGCTAGGTGGTAACCCACTCCGCCTGTACAACTTTATAGTTCCACCATTGCGCCGACATTTTATGAGATTGTTAGTTCAGGTTAGATGCGGGGCTGCTACCTCATGATTCCTGATCCAATTGAAGAGGAAAGGCAGTTGATTGTAAAGATCCTACACAAAGGGAAATGTAATTAGTCGCCTAAAATATGCAAACATTTCATTTTGTTTGTCCTTAAATCTGTCTAGACATAGGCGAGGTGCCGAATTGTAATTTTTGTTCGATTAAATTATTGCCCCCCCCCTCCCCCATCTCCCCCCCAAAAATACAAAAATAATATAAAAAATACATAAATTGCTCGCTGTACATGCTGGGTGTCCAGGTGATAATACATTCAGCTCCTCCTTTCATAGAAAGAAATGTGTTTTAAAGCAGTCACCAAAGAGCGATCTTGAAACTACGTGACCTTACTCTTGACATCGAGTTTTGAATAATGGTTCCTCGCTCACTACCGATAATATTGTTTTGGAAGTGAAAGTTAATCCTGAAATCTTATAGCTAGCATCATGTAGCACATGTGGCCCTCCTAAAGGGAGGCAGAGCACTATTTGGAAAAAAGCATTGAATGGAATGCACTTGTGTCACGGAAGATTGAACCTCATCGAGCAGATAGACGGTCGGTGTTGATCAGAAAATTATATAACTCGAGTTATTTGTAGGGCACTAGAATGTGACTTAATCTGATACTGACGCCACATCGGAGCCCGCTGTAGCCCGAACATTGTGCTTTGTGTATCGTTGTGGCATCGCAGTGCGTTCATCGACATTAATTTCTGACTTGGTGTTAGCAGTTTCACAGCTTTCTTTTTCAGGTTTTGTGAATTTAATGACTCGTTTTATATAGGCATATTCATATCCTTTTATAAAGAACTTATATGTAAAACTCATCTTGTAATTGATATAACTGTGTGCGGGCTGGATTTATAAACTTTTGTCTACATTATGTTCATACTTTTTTACACTTCAGGTTTTAATAAAACATCCGTCTTGATTGAGGATCTTCGGAGTTACTGGAGGTACACCTTCAACATCACAGCAGCTACTCCAGTTGGCAACTCAAGTGTCGTGTCTCTGAACGGAACTGTCAGGACAAACGAATCAGGTATACAATAACATAATGTTTGTTTAAGCTCATGATGATGGAGACATTTCGTTGTTTCAAATAGTATATGCACAGATGACCTCTAAACAACAATAACCTAAAGTCAGATATCGTCAAATTATCTTTCAGGAGAAACATAAAACGGACGTAACAGTCGTACATAATCAATGCCATTAAAATCTAATCTTTCCCTATGTTACGACACCTCTCTGCGTGACAATCTGAGGACACCTCCAAGGGAGGCAGTGTCATGTGACCTTTGTAAACAGCCAATTAGCGTCGAGGCTTCTAAATTCTCGGTACAAGTGAGCAAAACATTTCGACCAGCATATCCGATTACTCTATGTCGAAAAACGAACGAACTTGCAATCTTAAGAAAAGAATTAGAAAGGCCACGCCATATTGTTGTGAATACACTGTGTTCTTTCTGAACGTGACGACATCTACTCCCATGAAGGGGTATCGTCGAAAGAATATGTGTGTTCTGTGTAAGATTTACTTTTGTTAAAATCGAATATCCGAATCGAGGTGGTATTGAAATGAAGCCGTGTCGCTTTGAAAAGATGACATCTGGTTTGCTCAAATACCCGCTCTTACTTCCATTTTTTGGGGCGGTCAATTTCTCTTGGGGTTCACCTGTCGCTCTCTTCTATGAAGGTGTCGTACCAGGATAATATAAAATATCTGATTTTAATGAGATTGACATGTTGTATGTCTGCAATATATGCACGGTAATTCAGAGAGCGGTAAATATATGTCGCAGGTAACACATTAAGTGTAAAACATGTGTACACTGTGAAAATGGTTGAGAGTTCCTGAACATTGATTAGAAATCAATAAACATGAGAAAAAACTAAATGACTGGTATCTGTTTTGGTTTTAACATCACTTTTAAGTGTATCTAATCTATATATTATGTTGTAAAACACTAACGAAATAAAATAACAAACTATGTCAATAGATTCAGCTGACAACTTAGTCCCGGGTAGAGGCAAAAGAATTTTGATCACAACTATCAATCTTATTTGCTTTAAAACATTTGACTTCAATCAGAATTTTGTTATATATTTCGTGAGGGTCATGAAGTGAACCTGTTTTTGCAATATACAAGGCAGGTGCATATGCTGTCGCACATCAGTTCCTGGGCCATAACCCTATGAAAGTGGGTTCGAATGCCAGATTCGCCCTTCATCATATTCTAATTCTTGCTAATTCTCCGTGGGTTTTACCAAAATGATAAACGTCTGTGACCTGTACCATTTCGGTCTTTCTTCCCTCGCCAGGTTGAAATGCTGTCCAAAGCGACAACTCACTCTTCCAGATCCGAATTTCCACAGCTTCTTAAGACAAATACTATGTTGAATCGTTTCATGATTAATACTAGTAAAGTTGATAATAATTTTAAAAATCGTCTTAACATTTTGCATAACCCAAAGCACTTTCACTGAAATTGTAATATAATTACATCACTTTTTGAGTTAACAATATTTTAAGGGCAATTAAGACACCTATTTTTTTACATCCCGCGAGAGCCGGGAGAGCCACATTTCAGAAATGGCTATTGCCGGTAAAGCCACATTTCAGAAATGGCTATTGCCGGTAAAGCCACATTTTCAGCTGAGTGCATTTCGCCTATTCTAGCGGGTAATTAATTAATCCGATTACCGATACCTGTATATGAGTGTCCCACATTTAAATTACTAAGCGCGGTACTCCCAGACTGAGGGAGGCGACCAGTTCCTACACCGTGTTAGTGACGACATCATCATCTTCACTACAGACAAGAACATTGAACATTTGTGTACTGCAGACATTGTATTTTGTGATGGTACATTTTATGCCTGTCCCAAGTTGTTTGATCAGATTTATTGTTTACATTTTGAGGTGTTTGGCCATATGTTTCCATAAGTTTACTGTTTGTTGTCCAATCGAACAAAAGTTATGTCAACATGTTTCAGTACCTATGCGATTTTGCTACACTAGAGGAGGTCTAGAGTTTGCCCCACTTACAATTCAGTTGGACTTTGAACGTGCAGCTCACAATGCCGTGACTGAGGTATTTCCTGGGACATTAGTTAGAGGGTGTTTCTTTCACTTCACCCAATGTATCTGGAGGAAGGTGCAGAAAGAAGGTCTGGTGTTGGACTAGGTCTGGTGTTGGACTAGGAAGATGAGGAGGTGAAGAAGCTGGTGACAAGAGCTGCTGCCCTCCCTCTAGTACCTCCTGACAAAGTGGATGATGTGTGGCTTGATGCCATTGCTGACTCTCCTGCTGGCCCTAAAGTGACTGCCTTCATGGACTACGTGACAGAGATTTGGAACCATTTCGAGAACCAAGGCCACCGTACCAACAATCACCTGGAAGGGTTGCACAACAAGATAAAGAAACTTGCCAAGAAGTGCCACTCGAACATCTACGAGGTAGTGAAGCTATTTCAGCGAGAGCAGTCACTCAAAGAGGTTGCAGTCCTGAGACTCTCACACCAGTGATCAGAACCTTCACGAAGAAAGAAGTACAGAGCAATCGTTGCACGTATTGCCTCCCTCAAGATCCAGCTCCTGAACCCACACCTGAGTGAGATGGAATATGCTGACCACGTGGGCGACCTCCTTCATCTGCATTATGATATTCATGTGCTATTCATATTCATCAATGTAAAGTTTTGATGAATATGTTATCCTTGTTGAATAGAAAATGAGAAAACAAGACTTGTTTTTTTATATACGGTAACCTGTTAGAATCACAAAGCATGTTTTGACAGCATAGCCGCGAGAGCCACATTATACAATCACGCAACCATAACCATTGCCGCGAGAGCCACATCAATTTGGGCTATCTATTTTCGAAATGTGGCTTTGCCGGCCTGTAACCTAATTTTACGCACCGGTCCTTGATCACTTTTTTTTATAGTGATTCATGAACACATGCTCATAATTTAGTCGGAATCGTACAATTGACTCCGCTTTAGCAGACATTATATTATCATATTATTATACTATTACTTATCAATAAAGAGCGTGTTTCTTTCATAGCTCCTGGAAAGGTAGAAAATCTTCACATCGATCAGATTCCAGATGTTACAAGTGTTGAAGTCTTCTTCTCCTGTCCCAACGAAACAGAACGACACGGCGACATTAAATATTACATACTGTCGTATGATGCTCAGGTATGTCTTATTGATGGTAAAAATACAATAACACTTTAAATAGAAATGTGCAGAGGAACATATTAGATTATATTAATCAGAAAAAAACCTTACGAATGACGTATAATTTCCTCTCAATCCTGCCTATGTCTATGCGTTTAGATACAACTAGAGAACGATTTACGAATGAAATGGATATTCAATACATGTGTATCTAAATTATATATACTGTGTGCGATCATCATGTCTACTGTGTGAGAATACATTGTATTTTGACAGGTCGAAGATACCCACAACGTGACAGAAAATCATCAAGGATTGAACATTTCAGCTCAACCTGAGTCGAACTGTAACAACTCACGGGTAGTACCCGTCACGGCTGATGTAAACTACATGTTCTCGGTAAGTTAGGGCGAGCTGTGTCCTCCAGTAACCCTTTTATACTTTAAACGCCAAAAAAACCCGTACCACTAAAAACAGTATCTCACACTAATCTATGATTGAACTACATTCACTGTATAGTAGGACACCACGTCTTACATGATTGTGTACTTGATAATTGCTGTTTCCCATGTAAAGGATGGCATAAGATGGACATCATATGATACTCAGAAAAATGTGTATCAGATAAAGGTGGTACAATCGGTTCTGTAGGATCGGTTCTGGATATTGATCACATATATTTCTAGTAAACTGAAAACTACTTACATTTAGTACTAACTACTAAATGACTTTATCGCGCGTATCCAAACCATGGGCTAATTGCGTCTGTAACCCAATCACCCCTCGTAACTCAATCACCCCCGGGCCACCACTCGGCACCGTGCCCGGGGAATAATCCCGCGCAAGCATCATCCCGCCCTTTGTTAGTCCGTCATTCGCGAACAGCCCTTCTCCAAGTACACACGTGTGTCACTGTATCTAATCGCCTTCGCTTTGTACGTTTCCTTTGTACCCAGTCGCGACCGTTTCGCCGATTACGCCTTCAATACCATCTATTCCAACACTCGCCGTATCGCATTTATTCCGTTCTATTCCCGAACTTCACCCTCGGGACAATTTTACGCTTGTGGAACACCAACTCACCACCTCGACCTTTCGTGATGCCTCCCAAGAGAAGATCAGCCGCCAACCACAAGCTTGTGAGGGGAGCCAAGCAGGCCAGGACAACCAGGAGACAAACCCCGGGAGTACGCATTGTACAGGAGGCAACAGCTGATGGTGAGTCTGCCAATTACGGAGATATCGAAGGTGGCAACAGAATTAACGTGCAATCGGCGCAGCTTGTAAATGCCGCGCAGGCTGCCAACTCGGCTACCCAGGTAAGCGACCAACTGGGAAAAATACTCCAGTTGCTGGAACATTCAGCGCCCGGCCCGGTTAGCGCAAACCAACAGGTAAGGCTTGGTTTTACTTCTCCCGCCATTTCGCCCAACATAGGGAGAATCCCCGATGCTCACAACAAGGCCGACGGTGACGCGGCTTGGCCAGCCAATCACATCTCAGGATACGGGGATTCCCTATCCTTCCGTGCGGATGGAATAGACGCGCACGTCAAACAACAGGTGAGGGAAAAAATCTGGCGTGGCGAGTATGTCGACCTCGGCACAATACTACCAAACACCGAGGGAAGTCACGAGGACGGTACGATTACCATGGCGTACGACCCCTCAGGTAAGGTAATTTTTAAACCAATAAAGCAGCAACCAAAGCGCCTGTCCCTGGTAAGCTGGACTTCAGCTTTCCACATTTTCTTGTGTATATATGTTAGTAGGCACTCCGAGGTCCGCACAACCCAGGGGTTGCTGTCCTACATGGAAACCATAAGAACGGCGGCACTTCGATTCGGGGGGGACGCCTGGTCAACCTACGACCAACAATTCCGACACAGAATGTCAAGGGACCCCTCACGACGCTGGGACAGCATCGACGGGGAGTTGTGGCTGAAGTACATGGTCACACAGCCGGTACGACAACCAGAATCAGGCGGACGGGGCGCAATGACACACGTACAGGAAGACATCGCCAGTCAGGTAGGCTGGGATTTCAATAAATTTGGCTGTAGCAGGGTCAACTGTAAGTACACTCACAAATGCGGTAAGTGTGGCAAACATTCCCATAGCTCTAGGACCTGCTTTCGAGGGAATGGGGTCCAACCGACCCCATACAAGCCCAATCAGCCTTTCCCTAACAGAAAACCAGCCGTCAAGGCAGGTAAATTCAATGGCCCCTTCCCCCGTGGATCTCAATGAAATGGCACCCTGGTTACGCCAATATGCTAGGGTCAATTACAAAGATGCAAATTATTTATGGGTAGGTTTTAGCTTTGGCTTTAGGCTCGAGTTCCAGGGAAGCCGCACGGTTCGCCTGGCACGAAACTTGCGATCAGCCACGCACCAAGACACGGCAGGCTACGTGAAACAAAAACTACAAAAGGAAGTCGACCTTGGCAGGATGGCGGGCCCCTTCAAGGACACCCCCCTAGACAACCTCCAAGTATCCCCAATAGGCCTGGTCCCCAAGAAGCAGCCAGGATATGGTCAGCACCTGGGTAAGCATGCGGAGGAATTCCGTCTAATTCACCATCTATCCTATCCCAGGGGTAAATCTATAAATGACTTCATAGACACAGAGGCCTGCTCCGTCGTGTACGCCAGATTTGATGAAGCTACCCATATGGTTCAACAACTGGGAAAGGGAGCACTACTAGCAAAATTCGACATTCAGTCGGCCTTTAGAATTATACCAGTCCACCCATCTGATTTCGAGCTGCTAGGCATCAGATTCGAAGGCGAGTTCTATTTCCATAAATGCTTACCATTTGGCTGCTCCATATCTTGCGCCATATTTGAAACGTTTAGTACCTTCTTGCAATGGTGCATGCAATCGCATCTTCCAAAGTGTTAGATCAGGCATTACCTGGATGACTTCCTAACGGGGGGCACAGCAGGCACCAGCCACTGCTCAGACAACCTCAACGGATGCGTGAATACACTAGAACAGCTTGGGGTTCCTATTGCGTACGACAAGACGGTAGGCCCCACAACCAAACTGACATTCCTAGGGCTGGAAATCGACACCATTGCAATGCAGATCAGAATCCCAGAGTCCAAGATCAAGGAGGCAACAAGGGAAATCCAAGACATCCTGTCAACAGGTAACATAAAGGTCACAAAAAGGGCCCTTCTGTCCCTCATAGGCAAGCTTAACTTTATGTGCAGGGCTATACCAATGGCAAGGGCATTCAGCCGCAGGCTAATCGATCTGCTTAGCAAAGGTAAGCAACCATTTCACCACATTAGGATTACCAGCTGGGTCAAGGAAGACCTACAAATGTGGTTAACATTTCTTACGAGTTATAACGGCATTTCAGTGTTTCCGGACCAACTGTGGGTGGACAGCGATTTCCTCCAGCTGTTTTCAGACGCAGCGGGTGGCGCCGGCTTTGGGGCCTACATGCAGGGCAAATGGTTTAACGGCGCATGGCCACCCCAGTGGGTGACAGATGGAACCACACGGGACTTGACGCTCCTGGAGCTGTTCCCCATCACACTGGCCATCCAAATCTGGGGCAAGCAACTCGCAAACAAAAAGGTCCTCTTTTACTGCGACAACCAAGCCGTCGTAACAATAATCAACAAGCAGTCAACCAAGGCCCCCAGAGTGATGAGCCTACTCCGTCGCCTAATCCTGCAGTGCCTCCAATATAACATTATGTTTAAGGCAAAGTATCTATGTTCCACTGCTAACACTATTGCCGATGCTCTCTCGAGGTTTCAGCTCAAACGCTTCCGAGAGGCAGCACCAGCCGCGGACCAGAACCCAACACCTTTCCCGTGCAACATATGGCTGATCTGAGGCAGGAAGCCGGCAGACTCCTACAACAATCTCTGTCTACAAATACATGGGCCACTAACCAAACAGGCATCAATGCCTTGCACCAGCTCCGGTCCGCACACCAGCTACAAGAGGTGTGGCCAGTCCCGCTGGATCAGGTCGTAAACTTTATTGCTTATCTGTCGGTCACTCACCACTCCCCTAACACAGTCAAGACTTACATTGCAGCGCTGTCTTCACACCACAAATTCCACGGGCTCACCGACTGTACAAACCATTTCCTGGTAGGCAAGACTTTAACAGGCTTACACAAATCAGCGGGCCGACCAGACACCAGAAAACCGATCACTGCAGACCTGCTGCAGGTAGTAACCAACAATCTGCCTCACGTATGCTCATCAGCATATGAAGCCAGGCTGTTCAAGGCAGTCTACTGCACAGCCTTCTTCGGTTTCTTTAGAGTTAGCGAACCGGTCCAAACTGGACCCTCAAAAACAGGTTGCGCCATCCAGAATTTAAGCTTCTCGGGCAACCCCCAGCAGCTTTCAATCCATTTACCACACTCAAAGTCTGATCAGTACAGGATGGGGACAACAGTTACAATGTCATCCATACCAGGTAATCCGCTATGTCCGGTAGTCGCCATCAAGCACTACCTGGAGGCGCGCCCCTCCGGCCCACAACATGCATTCGTTCACTTCGACCATTCCCCCGTTACAAGGTACCAATTCCAGGCACTCCTAAAAAAGGCCTTAGCACACAGCAACATAAACACGGCCCGCTATTCTTCGCACTCCTTCCGCATTGGGGCAGCCACATCAGCAGCCATGAACGGGGTGCCCGAACACCTCATACAACAATACGGCAGGTGGAAATTAGATTGCTACAATGCTTACATACGCTTACCAACAAATTCAATGTTGCACAATTAATTCCAATAGCCTTTCATGGAACTTACTACACTTCTTATTGTTTACAGTTTGGATGTAGGGATCCAGCTACATGGCCAGGGCACGGCAGTACTTGCTCCTGAAGGGCACCAGTCCGAACCAACCGAGGATGCTATGGCTGGCACGAGGGGGGATGAGGTGGAAGGAGCTGGACACCATTCTAGATGCACAGGTCAAGGCGACACGGCGCAGCCCCAGAGCCCTCACCATTCACCTGGGCTCCAACGACCTGTGCTCGGTCAAGAGCAGCCAACTCTACCTTGACATGATGGCATCAATCCTTCGGATACAACTCCAGCTTCCTCACACCAAGATCATCGTATCATCAATGCTGCCCAGGCGTTACTGGCACGATGCCAGGGACCCACTAAAGATCGAGGGGATGCGGAAGAATATCAACCGCCGACTGGCCAACCGAGTCAAAGAGTTCGGCGGTACAATGGTGCCACATCCCCAGATCCTGGCATCAGACAAGACATGGTACGCCTGGGAGGGCGTCCACCTCAGTGACAAAGGACTGTGTGTGCTTACGGACAATTTGTTGCATGCCCTGGCGCTTGTTTTGCGCCAGTAAGGATATTATCTCCACAGGTTAGTGTTTCCTTTCAGTACATAGGCAAGCCGGGCAACAATGCTATCTCCGCGTATCGCGTGGCCGTGGGTGTGGGGTAGCACTCTGATGCTTTGTGGCGGGGTTCTTGTGGGCTACACTGCTAGTAACAAATTAACTTGCTTCCAAATTAATACTCGTGCTGAAGGCTACCTGCTTTTCAGCGGGAACCTTTCCGGGGTTACCTGCTTCTCAGTGGGAACCTTGTCTTTCCCGACTTTTCAGCCGTGGAATCGTAAAATAACATACGTTGGGGCAAACAATTGCCACGTATATGGGCCCGGCGGCGGAAGTCGTCTTGTCAAGCGGTAGCTGACAGTTGGGTCCGCGGCGGGAGCCGCATAATGGTTTTGCTAATGGGGCCAGGCAGTGGGATCTGCTTTGGCCGGCTACCTGGGGCCGGGCAGCGGTAGTCTGACTTAGGCCAGCAGCGTGGGAGTTGCCAAGCAATGGTAGCGTTTAAATATGCTACCGTGGGGGCCGGACAGTGGTAGCAGTCTCAGGCCAGCAGCGCTAGCTGCAATCGCCTTTGGCCACGCGCGTGGCCATGGCAACGGTAGCATTTTGGTTTACACAATTAGCAGCTAAGTAGCCCACTAGTACCTGCACACCCTCGGCCATTTAACCCAATCTCATCTTCTGTTTTTATTATAGGCACGGGCATCCACGGCTCGGTGGCCCGTGCCTCTCCTTGGCATATCACGGGATAATTACATTTAGTACTAACTACTAAATGACTTTATCGCGCGTATCCAAACCATGGGCTAATTGCGTCTGTAACCCAATCACCCCTCGTAACTCAATCACCCCCGGGCCACCACTCGGCACCGTGCCCGGGGAATAATCCCGCGCAAGCATCATCCCGCCCTTTGTTAGTCCGTCATTCGCGAACAGCCCTTCTCCAAGTACACACGTGTGTCACTGTATCTAATCGCCTTCCCACCCACCCACCCACCCACCCAGCCTGCCACTCATTTTATTTCTTTTTCAGCCTGACGTGTCCTCTTCACCTGGAATGCTAATCACTTCTTTTCTTCAGCATTTATTCTATTCCAGGTACCAGCAGAGCGGATTGTATATATGTAAATAAACCTGTACATATGTAAAATTGTTTTTCAGGGCCCTTGTATATATGTACATACTTTGAAGCGATTCTGATATATGTAAATAAACATGACTTCTTAATAGCTGTATATATGTGTATATGCAATACCTGTCTCAACAATAAACTATGTCGAGGTGTGCGGGGTTCTTGTGGGCTACACTGCTAGTAACAAATTAACTTGCTTCCAAATTAATACTCGTGCTGAAGGCTACCTGCTTTTCAGCGGGAACCTTTCCGGGGTTACCTGCTTCTCAGTGGGAACCTTGTCTTTCCCGACTTTTCAGCCGGGGAATCGTAAAATAACATACGTTGGGGCAAACAATTGCCACGTATATGGGCCCGGCGGCGGAAGTCGTCTTGTCAAGCGGTAGCTGACAGTTGGGTCCGCGGCGGGAGCCGCATAATGGTTTTGCTAATGGGGCCAGGCAGTGGGATCTGCTTTGGCCGGCTACCTGGGGCCGGGCAGCGGTAGTCTGACTTAGGCCAGCAGTGTGGGAGTTGCCAAGCAATGGTAGCGTTTAAATATGCTACCGTGGGGGCCGGACAGCGGTAGCAGTCTCAGGCCAGCAGCGCTAGCTGCAATCGCCTTTGGCCACGCGCGTGGCCATGGCAACGGTAGCATTTTGGTTTACACAATTAGCAGCTAAGTAGCCCACTAGTACCTGCACACCCTCGGCCATTTAACCCAATCTCATCTTCTGTTTTTATTATAGGCACGGGCATCCACGGCTCGGTGGCCCGTGCCTCTCCTTGGCATATCACGGGATAAATGCTCTTTTAATTAGAGGTTGTAGCTCATGATTCGTATGCTGGGAATGAAGCAACTGAATATCATTTCGCAAAAGTTGGGCGTACGTATGTTTCCGACATTTCAATCACATACAATACATCAATGATGTACTACTTGTAGCACACACGTACATGCACCTTTCATATTGGTGTGAATATTAGTCATTAAAAAAATAAAATAGAAGTGCCTCCATGGTATAAATGTTTATTAGTCCGGCTATAGAAATGAATATTTTCCCCCAACCCAAAATTAGGAGATAAAGTGTTTTTGTTGGCTGAATTTGTTTAATGATGTACTCTAGATGTTAAAACTGTCTGATGACACTCTGACACAAGATGGCCGCCGAAGCATGAAAGTATCGCTACCTTGCTAATAGTTTGGAATATGAAACTTCTTTTGGTGCATATCACTTATATTTTTCCTTCAATTAATTAGAATATGTTTATTTGTAATGAACTGGTGTCATTTAAAACATAATTGATTCTTAAATCATCAAGATAACTGGAAAAGTCAACAAGTACGGGAATTTTTTAAGGATAATTGATTATTCTGAACTTTCAAAAGTGAATATTGGTTCAAGCATTTCTTCACATACATACAGTCAGTTTAGGTGTCTTCCTCATTATTGAAGTATACACTGGAGCTGTGTAAGGTAACTGGACGTGACTACAACCACAACGATTTGTCCTACACTGTGTATCACTGCCACATGTGCACTTCGCAAGTTTCAAAATATATTGTGGTGCTGGAGTAACACTTTCATGTAGAGTAACTGGAAGTAGGCATTTGATGTAATGTCTTGATATGGAAACCAAACTGACTGTAACGCAGCCTTACACACTCTGGTTTGGAGATGTGCCCGCTTCACATTTTCTGAAAAGGCTTCATCGTTTTGCGGTAAAGTTGAAAGCTTGGGAATTTGAGAACAACCTCTTCCAGTTTTGGTTGCCCAAACTTGTAATCGAGCTTCTGTAAAAGAAGTGCAGTTTGGTTTGCCATCTGTCATTTGACAGAACAGTCACTGGATGGAGTTTCATCTATTGCTACTTTAATTGCTTGTTGGGCAATTATGTTGTTAGCTTTTTCGTGCGTTGTGGCAATGTTATGTCTCATGGATATGATGCCATTGAATACTTCAAGCGGGACATTATTCTCTCTTGTAATGACAAGCAGATCATCGTCATTAAGGAGGTCATGAGAAATCATGCAGGTTTATCAATGCATGTTTGTTTCCTTTGACTCTGCCTTGTGACATCCTTAGTGCTGTGCTCCTTGTAGCGATCAAATACCAAGTACACACCTCCAACTTTAAATTTTTGATATAATGTTAGCTTTGAAACCTAGCAAATAATCTGGGCCTGTTCCCCATTCTGGCCAGCGGATGACCCACAGCAATGCTGATCCATCAATAATCAAGGCTGTCTGAGTATCTTTATGACGAGAAGATACTTGTTCTTGTCATATACGTTTAATTGTGGACTTTACCTTGCAAACTCGTATTTCTCCACAGTCGCAGAACATAGAAGTAGGAACTGGTGCTAATTCATGAGAAAATAGATGCTCAATGTCAACATCACGAGAACTGGCCTGCAGACCAATAACACGAGAGTATTCTCAAACTTGTGTCGAAAACTTTAATTGATCCAATATTGTTATGTTTCTTTGCTGTTTCCATTGCAACAATCTTTATTGGAATTGTTTCATGAAAGCTGTTTAGCCATCCACTCTGAAAGCTTCCCATCTGCTTTGTTCCAATGGATACTGCTTCATGAACGTTAACTGCAGAAGGAGAAACCCTGCTGGAAACAATATTCACAAGATCTTCTGGATGAGTTTCTGGCTTCATTGGATCAATGAAAAGTTGTAGCTGCTGCCGAATGTTCTCCCTGTCCTTGACATCCGAGTATATTCTTGATTTGTTTTCTTCTTTGTGTTTTTCCTGTCGTATTTCTACATTGAGTTGACTGATCTTTAACACATCTTCCTCTAATTGTGTGAAATGTGGAGACTTAATGCACATGTCTTTAGTGTTTCAGGCCTCAGGGTAACTCCACTTATTCCCCCTTGCCCATAACCATATCTCATAAATGCTGTTTCGATCTACATGTCACTCCAGATATCGTTCCAGTAGCAAGGTATGTGTCTCATGACATGATCACCTGCAAGGAAGTGCCCATTTTTATGGGCATAGCTTCAGTGGACCTAAGAAAGAACAGACCATATTTGATATAATGTGTATGTCCAGCAGCAAAGAAGTACGGCATCATTTGTTTATCTGCTTCAAGGTGCAACGACCAGTCACCTTCCCTCACCATTGATGATGCCTGATAATTCACAATCATGTGCAGCAGCGTTGGCAGATAACTTCATCCAAGTATGCATCAAGATTCCAGTTACTGTATCACCCATAAAGAGAACTGAATGGATGTGATCAAGGTTTGATAAAGAGGCAAAGAGTTCCATTAAGGTTATGCTGGTAGCCCGCTCCGCATCTGATAATGTCAGTCGTGTTTAATAATGCTCTCTGTCTGTTGCAAGTTGTTTGGTCTCCTGCTTTATATGCTTTGACAACTTGGTAATAAAATTTTGAAGATCATCATATTCCTTCCAAGCCAATCGTAGAACAGAGGAAGCTGATGTTTTAAATGCAAAAACATTGGCATATCCAGGAGAGGACAACACTTCTGCAACAAAGCTTTTCGACACATTTTACCTCCTTCATTGTCTGCGTATAGTTTATGCAACTATACTGAATTCCACATTCGTGTTTCGTCTCACACAAGAACATTAACAAGGTTCATGTATGGTTCACCAAGGTCATCTCCAGAAAACTGAGAAGAGTATTTTGCTTTAGCAACTGCCCTTTGCCCTTAATCTACAACGACACTCAACGTGATAAATTGTGATACATGTAGATCACTCACAGCTCCTTCAATCCGTATCCTTACTTGAGAAGCTTACTTATTATGTCTTTCGTCGCATGTATCACTGATTACCTCCTTGTGAGACTTCTTTTCTGATTTGTATTCTAACTGGCGAAACAATCATGTTGGCCTCCATTGATTTGGATACTTTTTTTATCGTTAATCAAAAGTCTTCTCACCAAAATACGAAATGTTGCAGGAAGTCACAATCAGAACTGTAAGATCGAGGAGCACGCTTTACATTTTGTTCACTCAATTTGCCACCAATAGACCGCTTGCTAACGCTCATCAAATGGATTTTTGATGTATATGTTAACACAACCTCTATGACACATTATTTGGACACTGGCATTATTGTCCAAGTTCCGTTGTAGCTCTAAATGCTTTCCATCAGCATAGTATTTACTGTAGCTGATAAAAGTCTGTATTCTCTGAGGTCCAGCAGCAGAAAATTTCTCTGACTAGCCCTTACATCCATATTTCCACTCAAAATAGCAACTTATTGCTACTAAATACATAAACCCACCTGTAAAAGTTGACACATTAGTATAAATTTACAATCTGTGCATATCTGACCCATTTAACAACAGAAAACATTTACCTTACATTTCATTTCGAAAAAATGACTGCTCCCCAAAATATAGTAATATGAAAGTTGTCTGCCTTGAATAGCAGACGACTCATTGTGGCTATGTAGAAAGCAATATGTACTACAATCTGATGCTCTACTTGCATTTAACACAATTTAAATATTTCTTTGTGAAGTCAGACCGCATTTCATATACTTAAAACAATGTTTTTAAAGAAAACTGTGAAAAAAATATTTACACAATTGGTCCCACTGCTGTGATGTCAAGTTCCACAATCCGGCGCAGTGGTGACTCAGCATAACACCACTGCCACAGGCTAATTTGCATATCACGTGACCGGACTTTTCTCTTGTTTGTAAACAAACGCGCTTTTTCAGAAATCAGCATAGAACGGGCTAATGCAAGTATTTGGGGGCGCTTAACATATTGTTTTGCATAATTATATAGATTTTCACGTTTTAGGATACTTTCTTAAAGAACCGTAACCATTCTTTGACATTTGTTTATGAAAATGTGTAGACTTGTCAAACATGAAACGGATGAAAAGCAGATGCAATATCTTGAATAGACTGTGAAAATTGTGACGAATCGTCACATGGCGCTGGCCTGTGGCACATCTAGAGGTACTATGCTGGCTGGTTGCAACTATGGGTAGGGGAGTGGTCAAATTCAAGCTTTGAAGCAGCCATTGAAAGGGACCAGTCACTAATTGTTCCATTCTTCTTTCAAAAAGATTTTGGTCTCAATTTTGTTTGGCCCAGTTTGTTTGGGCATAAATTTCAAAGTATTTATCACATTTAAGCACAACTGTGTGTATAACAGACATAAAAGGTTTTACTTTATTGGGACGTCTTTTTAGGTAATTATAAATTTTTATAATTTAATTTGAACAAATCGAAAGAGGCTTGGTAAGGTGAACTTCACGATTCTTGTGTCTAAATATATACCTTATGGATAGAAAATACAAATGTATACAAATCTATTCACCAGTCTATTTGCCCCTTGATTTGAGTCAATATTTTAACGATTGTTTTGACTTTAACGACGTATTCCTCCTTAATTAAATCATACATTTTACTGGCCAGTTCAGGTAGAGGATGAAACTTGTCATAGTTCCCGACATACCCGTATGCAAAGACTGGAAATGTCTTCCGCCAACTATAACGTCGCCTACCGTTTGTCTCTCAAATTCAAAGTGTCCTCGGGCAGTAGGTTAGCTTTTAGGTTTAATCCTTCACACGTCACGCCCGGATTCATTTTCCAACATGGCGTATGTATGTGTGATGCTCATCATTTATGTACCACACATATTAAGGGCATAAATGTTATATTTATTGGGAAAGGGTAAATCCGCCCGGCTACTCACTCAACGTATCTAGAATAAAGAATTGTCCAAATTTCATGCTAACATTTAAATGTCACATGTTTCTCAAAAATCGAAAGTTGGGAGTGTGTAGGTATATCCCTATTTGATGCAAAATACAAATGTACACCTGAAATATGCTCACAGTTGTATCAATATTACCATAATGTGTCCATTGATTTGCAGTCACGATTTTCACGATTTCCTGACTATCATGATTTTTTTCTTCAATATTGAATCATGCATCCTTTTGGCGTGTTCAGGTAGGGGAAGAAATGTCGTATTTCTCGAAATGCCAGTACACAAGGACCGGAAACGTCTCTCACCAACTATAATGTCACCTCCCTTTCGTCATTCACTGACTACACCACCACTGTGGCTGCTGTCAATAACTTCAGCATCGGGATTAACACTTCCCTTGCTATACGGACAGACATTGATGGTAAACAAAATGTATATTGCATCAAATCCATTCACATTGTGTAATGTCGACTCATTTTTACCAATTGCAACAAGATGAAACCTTATGCCATTTGTAATGAATCGGAATTAACAGTAAAACATAAAATATTATATAAAATTATATCCAAATATATCTTACAGGGGCAATGACAAGAAATATACATTGCTATATGTAATTGAATTTAATTAATGGTGCTTTCCTTGGCTACTAGTCCCAGCAATGCCAGGAAGTTTCTCTGTCACTGTGTTGAACGCCTCGGCGGTGGAGGTTACCTGGACACCCCCAGTTCACAAGTCTGGACCGACGGATTACACCATCCTCGTACAGCAGGCTACAGGAAGACAATCTTCAACGTTCGAGAACATGGACAACGTAACTGTAAACGGTAGGTGTATATTTAAGGTGACCACACCCCAACAAATAACAAGAAGATAAATGATATCAATCATTTATCCTATTAGCAACGTGTATGTGTATTTATATATGTCCTTGTAACTTTGTTATTCATTTAAACAGGTTTGTTTAATGTCTTTCACGGGGTTTTTCATATACGCTTATTATTATTGTCTCATGTATACCTACATCTAAATAAACATTACGTTTATCTTAATTAGATGTAATGTCATTATAAAAGTAATCAGTGCTGGTTATATTATATCGATTCTTGCTGAAAAAAACCAACCCAAGAAAGCCATTACATGTATCTTCGAAAAGACGCATTTACATTAATAGTTTTTAGTTGCATCATTTTATACAGTTTATATGAATAATTACAGTGATAGGAGTACAGGTATGTGTAGGGAATCATCAATGCACGATTGAATTATTTGGGCATTTAGTAATAGGGACATCAGGATTGCCTAGTGGTTAAAGCATTAGATCGTCACGCCAAATACCCGGCGGGATTGCTTACACATGTGTTTAGGTTGTGTTCTCTTTGTAACAAAAAAATGCTTCGTGTGGTTTCTACCTGCTGTGAATATCAGTTAGAGTTTTCATTAACACAAAATAATAAGGAGAGGTGTGTTCCTTTCACACCAAACTAAATGAAACCGGGACTGCTCCATGACATGAATATACGTAACCTGCATATATACGTATATATGCGTATCATATAAATAGAGTAACATAAACGTGGCATGATTCATTTACTAACATGTATACATACAATGTACAATATGTGAGAAATATATATAAAACCTAGTAAACCCACCAAGTGTGTGGACCTGGGTTCATCAGTCCAGATATAGACCTCTGCACAGCTACATATGCACAACAAATGAATGAATGAATATATATATATATTGTGCAGACCAATTTAATAGCAGCAATATTACTACCAACCGATACATTATGTTATTGCAGAGTAACTTAAAACTTTTCTAAATTATAATAGTAAAACCCTGCTTCATTCATACATTATACATTCATACATTACACATTCATATATAGCAAATATGTAACTTAGCAACACATATGTTTCACATTCTTACTTTCATACTTCATACGATCATACATCAGCTTCACAGTAATTGAGGGGGCACTGGTGGCCCAGTCGCTGTGCAGAGTTGCGTCCCTTGGGCACGTCAGAAACCTATGATTGTGGGTTCGAATCCCGGTTCGCCCCGATTATCTTTCTAGGTTTGTCAGCACCATACCTGTGCTCGTTGGTTTCACCGAAGTGGTAAACGTCTGACACCTGCATCACTTCGGGCTTTCCTCCCAAATTAAGCTGACATGCCGTGATATAACTGGAATACTGTTAAAAGCGGTGTAAAACCAAACTCAATCACTCACAGTAATTGAAGATTTAGTTAAGTAATAGTATTTTAGTCCTGAACTTAGCGCTTTCTGAATTATTTACCTTACGTTAATAATAACACTTGTAATGCATACAGAAACACAACTAATTACTATGATCTATCTAATATTTACAATATGACAAAACAGCAAAATTTTCAACAACAAAATTCCTCCAAATATATGCAACTATCTGATCCTGTCACATTCTTCTGTCCCTTGAATAATGGCGTCCTCGTCATTCCGGTTCTTCATCAACAAGGGAAAGCAATGCCTTGGAGATGGTGGTGCTGATGTGTCCCAAAATGCCAGTTGCTGCCAGTTGTTCAAGGCGTCGACTCTTCTGCTGCCAGACTGGGTCAGAAAACTGGCACATTACATAATCTCCTGAGGTTTGTCAGGCAGGCTTCTTTGTTAGTCTACCAGTTCTTCTTGGTGCAGAGTTGGGTTGAGGATTAGCATCAGGTGGTGCAGGAGGAGGTAGCTCTTCTCTGACTGAGTCTTCTGGCTCCTCTTCAGTGTTCTCTGGTGGTTGCACTGCTTCGAGATCTGCTTCTGTGCTGCTCTCTTCTTCAGGTATGTGGTCGTCACAACCAGAAGCATCAGCTGCTATTCCAAAGGACTGTAAATCGTCACCTGTTGTCTCTTAAGTAGCCGCACTCTCTTCCACAGTGTCTTCACTGATGATGGTAACATCCTCAGCAACTGCTGGAAAATAGAATGGAGCATCATAGTCAGACTCTATCCTCCTGGATATCCTCTTCTATTGTCTTCTTAACTGTCTTTCTTGGTCTTGGAGTTGGCTTCTTGGCTGCTGGTACTCTGTTGTTATCCATGATCACTGGTACTGATCCAATGGGCAGGAGATGGTTTCTATGCAGCGTCTTCTTCCTCCCCTCACCAGATTCTCTCTGCACTTCAAACACAGTGATATCCTGGTTTGGTTGTAAGAGAATAACAGAAGGATCTTCCTCCCAGCGTGTGTGTGTGTGAGAGAGAGAAAGCTTTATTTCAGTAAAGGGGCCACCGGCCCATGATGCAATACATGATATCAGAGTTAGACAATTTCAGCGCCAATGAGAAAGTTATATCGCTTTTTAAAAACAAGAAATATAAATTTAGCTAAAGAATTAATTATGCATGGGGTTTTAGATGTACAGAGTGTTACAAATTTATCAAAAGTTACATTTGTGTAAAAATAATAAGGTAGAACCTTACGTCTCAAACTGTCATAGTATGGACATTGTAAACAAAAATGATATTCAGATTCGACTTCAGGTCTTACATAAAATGGACATAGTCTCTGAGCTCTAAGTATATTGTACTTCCTTCCATTTTCAATTAGCAAAGTATGACCAGAACATCTAAATTTACTCAAAGCAATACGATGGGCACTTACTGGAATACAATCTAGATAATTTTCAAATACATTATATTGCTTAATACAAGAATAAAATGAAAGTTTTGAGTAAGTTCTTAAACTGCTAGACCATTGTTGATTATCTATATCAATACATCTTGATTTAGAGTTATAGATAAAACCAATATGATTTACTCCTTGACTATTCCAAACGTGGCCAAAACCATATGAATAAAAGTTGTTTTACTTTTAGTGCCCAGCAATTTATTCCTTTTTCTGTCAGATTGTATTGATATGAGTAAGCATGGCTAAGGATTATATTAGTTTTTTTAGAAACAAGTCGGAGCCAATATTTGACAATACGAACATGTTGATTGACTTTAAGTGAATAACGTCCAAACTCACCACTAGCAACTATATTGGGGACAAATCTCCCATATTGTAAAATATTTTTACAGAATCTATCATGTACATTGATGACATCCTGAGACGGGTGAAAGCCCCATATCTCTGAGCAGTAGAGAAGAACAGGTAGTATTTTGACATCAAATGTCTGTAAAAGTACATAATAAGGAAGTTTTACTGATTTTAAAGTGAGAAGATATTTCGTCGCTTGTAGAGCTAGTGTCTTCTGTGTAAAGTACCAACTACCAGATGATGAAAGATGAACACCTAAATATTTATAAGTAGGAACAATTTCATTAATGTCAGTGCCAAGCCAAAACTTTTCATCTCTTCTAAGACGACCACTACATCTTAACACAATAACTTTACTTTGGTTTATATTAATAGACAATTTCCATTTATGACAATAAATCTTCATTTTGTCGAGGCGTCTTTGCAACCCTACTACTGTACTATCGAATAACACCATATCATCTGCAAACATTAGAATAAAAATTTCAATCATTCCTAATTGGATATTATCTTGCCCGTCTGAATGAAGAAAATCAACAATATCATTTACAAAGAATGACAACAGAAACGGAGATAATTCACATCCCTGTCGTACACCTGACTGGGAATGGAAAAAGTCTGTGTAGTCACCGTTAACAAATATACAAGATTTAACGTTTTCATACATATTTTTAAGTATTCTAAATATTTTACCAATAACATTACCTTTCCAGAGTTTGTAAAATGAAATCTGCCAACGTGTGCTTACCATCAAAGGCTAAGGCTTTCACCAGAACTCGATCACCTGTATGTACAGTGGCTCCTCTAGTCTTCAAGTCGCAGCTGGTTTTCTTTGATGCCTTTGATGTCAGGTCATAGGTTTCTTGGAACTTCTTCTTCAGAGACGTTGCATAAGCTGTCAGAGACTGATGATTCTTGTTGGTCTCGATCTCAAAAGCAGGATCTACGGGCAGACGAGGTTTACGACCAATCATAAGGAAGAATGGAGACTGGTTTGTTGATTCATGCCGGATGCTGTTAAAGGTGTGGACAAGAGGAGCTACATAGTTCTTCCAATCTGCTTTCTGACCTACAGCATCCAAATTTGGAGAAGTGAGCAAATAGGTCAGAGGGTTATTATCTGTATATACACTGAATGTATTGCCATACAGATAATCCTTTAACGTTTCAGTCACCGCACATTTCAAACTAGACATTCCAGATGGTGAGCTGAAAAGTTGCTCTCTGCCTTGCTCAGTCCTCAGCTTGCATAACTGATGACATTCTTTAATCCATTCTATTCCTGGTACAAGACAGCTCCCAGTCCTTGGCTATTGGCATCAGTGTGGACTACAAATGGCTTGGTGTAATCCACATACCAAAGAACCGGCTGTGTTGATAAGCATGTCAGGATTGTCTTGAACGCAGTTTCCTGTTGTGTTCCCCATTGCCATGGCTTGTCTTGCTTGTTGGCTGGATGGTTTCTTCCTCGTGTCTTGGTCTTTGTGGCTGGCATCAAAGCTGATAGAGGCTTGGAAATCAAGTCCTTGACGAATTTCCTGTAATAACCTGCAAGCCAAGAAACTTTCGTATCTCATCTGGGTTTGGGTTTGCAAGTGTAGGCCAGTCCAAAATCCTCTGTATCTTGTCCGGATCTGTCTCGATGCCACCTTCAGACACAATGTGGCCAAGAAACTTGATCTTGTTCTTGAAGAAAGAACACTGTGCTTCATTCCTGTCTCTCTGCACCGTTGCAGTACTTGGTTAAGCCTTTCTAAATGTTCTCCAAATGAGCTGGAAAAGATGATGATTTCATCCATGTAAATAGGACAAATTTTGAGGTGGAGTTTTTCGAAGCATTTGTTCATCGCCCGTTGATATGTTGCAGGGCTGTTGCAGAGACCGAACGGCATACGGTTGTATTCGAAGAACCCCGAAGGACCTTCGGTGAAAGCTGTCCTTTCCTTGTTCAATTCCTCAATTTCAACTTGATGATATCCTGACTTCATGTCCAGTGTACTAAAGAATCTTCATCCTGCAAGTGCGTCGAACATCTCGTCTATCCGTGGCAGAGAGTAGGAGTCTTTGATAGTCCGGCGATTCTGCTGTCTGAAGTCGACACACATCCGTAGTTTCCCATTCTTTTCCTGACTAAAACCACATTAGAAGACCATGGGGGGTATGACAGATGACTCCACATGCAAGCAGTTGTTGAAGGTGTTCCTTGACTTCTTGGTACATTGATGGTGCAATCCTTCTATGTCTCTGCTTTAAAGGTCGCTCATCCTCAAGGTCAATCCGATGCTTAACATTGGGGACATATCCTAAGTCTGTCTCGCCATTGGAAGTACACCCAAGTACTGTGAGATAGCCTGCTTGCCAATCTTCAACTGTTCAGGTGTGACTGCTACTTCCTTGAAGTCCATGCGGTTGATAACACCATGGCCTTCACCTTGACTTTCACCCTCAGGAACATCCTCAACATTAACGACCTGGAGTTCACACTGTGGGAAACAGTTGACGCAGTAGAACCTGTATCAAAAAGAGCTGTGGCTTTAACTCCATTAATGTAAACAGTGCCTTCATTTGGTTGACCTACTGGCTTGGCAACTTGCGGGTTAGTGATGGGAAGCCTCCTCCTATAGCCTATGACTTGCCCCGTCCCATAGGCTTCTTCCTGTGTTATATCCAGAATTATGCGGCAGCCATACTGTAGATGTCCTGGCTGGTTGCACCAGTAGCAAATGGGCTCTCCAGTAATGGAATCCTTAAAGGGTCGCTGATTCCTAGAATTCCCTCTCTCGTACTGGTACCATGATTGTGTTCATGGCGGATGTGGCCAATACCATTGAGGTGGAGGCTGCAGATTCGGTGATGGTCCTATAGGTCCTGGGTTTCTGTTCATCCAAGGAACAGAGGAAACGGGGAGTGGTGTAATCTGTTGCTTCTTCAGTTCTGCAACTTCGCTTGACAGCTGTCTCAACATTCCCTTTATCTCCTTCATCTCAGTGTCCTGTGTGCTTACAGTGGCCATACTAGGAGTCGAAATCTTCTTCTTGGCTCCAGCTCCTCTCTGCCCCAAATCTACTTCAGCTCTCCACAGCGCTCTGAGAAGGTCATCAAAGGTGATTCCTTGGTCATAGATATGAGCTGTCAGATCCCGAAGTTATGGCTTTGACCCTGACCATAACTGTGTACGGGGCATCTTTTTCCTGGTTGCCTGGGGAACTGGCCCTTGTGTTTCTGCTTGGGTGGGTGAATGCTCTAACCTGCATGCCCATAAAGCAACTTCTTCTGTGGTCTCTCGAAGTGAGCTATAAAAGTTAGCTAGTGGTGACTGACCCCTATCTACACTACCAAAAGTAACCTCTAGCTTTGAAATGAGCTGCTTGATATCAGCCTCAGGCCAAAGGCACATGTCAACAGTTGCTGCCTTACCACGTAGGGCTTGTAGGACTATGTTAACAACGGCCTGTGGTGAAAGAGACTTGTTTTGAAACAAACAATCAACGTGATATTTCCAAACATCAAATGATGTTTCGCCCTTCTTGTCACCAGAAAAAGATGGAACTTTTGGTGCCTGTGCTAACGTAACAGGTGCTTGAGTACCTTGGTTAGAAGGCGGGATGGACGAACCATCCTCAGCCTTGACCTTGGTCTGAGTGTATGCTCGCATCCACTGTACCAGGTCCTCTGGATTATCAACAGTAGGCCAGGTACCAAGAGCCTGAAAAGAAGAAATAAGTTTCTCGAACTCTTCAGGTGGTGGTTTACTCATGATGCTGTAACATGAGCAAGTGATACGGAAATTACAGGTGACAACATAAGTGTTGTGTTACACACAGGATGCCCTGGTGTAATCAAGTGATACTACAAATATATGATTGTATGTTCAGGATAACCTGAACGACAAAAACATTATGCAAATGATTGTTTGCTCATAGCACAATGAACAACAAGCTGAGATATATGAGTGATACCTGAAAGAAAATGGCCTAAAAAACTAAAACGTGAAGATAAAGAGCACCATATTACTTCACACATGTAGAAGATACCAAGGAAAAAAGTTGAAAGTTGTGCAAACAGCTCATGTACACATGCAGTGTATATCTACGCGCGCAGGGACAATATATTGGTACTGGGGAAATACATATATACCAAAGTTAACTATTAACAAACACCAAATGCAACCCATATTGACACACATGAAGACAAAATTACTGCAGTTGAATGAACAAATAGGTATACGTCTACCACAAGGCAAGTAGCAAAAGTAATACAACTACCACTGAACTTGGAACACAACACCACCCCTACATGATGAAATTTGAAAAGGTGTATTAAGGCCTAGTTATTTATTTGCTAAAGTTTAAATGTAAGGTTTGCCTTCTCACTTTATTCACACACATCGTACCAACGTGGTACTCTCAGCCATTGTACTTGCAATCCCAGGGTAACACAAACAACATATGATTTAAACTAAATATCAAATGAGTGAGCGCTCACTGAAAGAAACATAACATTTCAATCAGTATGTGCACACAGGCACAGGAATATCACAAGCATATGTACAATAAAGCTGCATAGAGCCGGAAAATATACTTAACTATAATATTAAGTGATATTTACGTGACTTATGTTTAAATTGACAATACCTAACCCTTATTAAAGCGGTGGTCACCGGTGCTAAGAACATTCCATATCTATGATAAAACTCACAGCTTACTGCGCTTATAGCATGTTCGATGAATGGGTCTTTCTCGAGAGATTCACATAAGTACATGCGATGTTCTGCCGGGATAGGAAGAAACGTACTAGCTACGACTGTGTATAGTTGTAACATAGCTGAACCAATTGTTTTAGTGTCATGGTTACTCCCAGTCTAGACTCGTAACGCACGTACAGTTTTTTAATTTCTTCATCTGTCATGTTATCAATTTTTTCGGTGGTATAATTTTCCCCAAAATATTGGGAACATTTTCCATCGGCTTCCTAAGCCGCGAGTCTTTTTCTATGTTTATCTGTATGTTGATCTACATGTTGATCTGCATGTTGATGAAGTTCTTTGAGCATTTGTTTGATAAGTTCGTCGCATTCCATAATGTAATACCTAAGGAGATATTAAAGTCTAACATAATGGAATATGGCATATCCAATACAGCCCAAAATAATAAACTTTTGCGAAAGAATGAGGATTTCAAACCACATTATTACATAATAACTGCTAATGTTCAATTTATCGTATTTTTGCTATATTTTTGCTATATTTGCTAAAATTTTGCTATATTTACTGAATTTTTGCAATTTTTGTTTAGCAGTTGCTATATTTTTGCTAAGCAGTTGCTATATTTGCTATACTTTTGCATGGAAGTTGCTATATTTTTGCATGGCAGTTGCTATATTTGCTTTATTTTTGCTAAGCAATTGCATAATCTCTGTCTTTGCAATGAAACAGGGCTACCCATTTGGTCTGCTCTCAGATCTTTCAGGACAGAGTTGTATTTTTGAGAAAGTACCCAAACGCTATGCTGAGTATGTCGTACGGAGAATGCTAAAAATGAAAGCATATCTTTCTTTTTGGTAAGTTCTTTAGTCACACTTCAACCGTCTATTATGAAAAGGGTTGATTCTCCTTTGTATTTTTCGTGACATACTCGTAAGCAGTCTTGTAAACGATCGCCCCGATCAACCCTGTGCACCCCAGGATCATTCATTACCCAAACTCTCGATAGGTATGTTTTATTAACGCTTATAGTCTGGCACAAAATTATAAAATGGTCGAAAACATCCCAATAATGACTTTGTGAAATATCTAGAATAAAAGCTGTTTTTCCACAACCAATTTGCCTGCAGATGCGGTTCTTTAGGTGAAAGATTATTAATAGATCGCTTGCACGAATCGTCCATTCTGTATATTAAGTTGCGCGTCTATAATCACGTACAAATATATGTTTAATTTACTAGCCGCTTCCTGGAGTTTTGTTTTCTGTATAGTAACACCCTCGCTAGCATTTTCTATTCTCCGCCCACTGCCGTGTAGTTGGTAATCATCTGTGGTTCGCATGTCAAGCCATAGCGCATACTTTGTGGTAAGGAATTCAGCCATCGATAAATCCCCGAGAGACAGATCGTTCACGACCGCTTTAACTTCTGGGTTCCGTTTTATAGAAGCGATTTTTTTAATCTCGTCCCACGTTGATATGCTCGCACGCCTTGACTATATAGTTGATTAGGCACACCCTCGATAGTCAATTCTACTTTTGTAATATTGGGATTGTAGAACTTCTCGGCATTGCTTTGAAATACTTCAGAGGGGTCCTCAAACAACATTAAAATACCCTTCAACGATCTCGCTAGGACGTTTAGATTGATATTCCAAGTCGTATCTCTTTTGTTTCTGGTGATCTTTCGGTGTCAAAGCACAAGATCGTACAAAATGGCTAAACTTTCGGAATGCTGGTTACAAATTTGTCTGGCTAATTCAGGATCTGTTATCATATCATACTCCAGTGAGATATTGTCAATAGAATAGCTAGTACCATCTTCAGCGGCTTTGATTACTCTGCTGTAGTCATTAAAAGTGAGTTTGTATTCTAACTCATCTCCTAGGGATGCTTGATAAAAGGGCATGTGAACATCTGGCAATTCAAAGTCGAGCGGAATATAGAATCGGTTGCCTAATGGTCATCAGCAACAGCCTTATCTTCTACGACGATATTATCACCACTATCAGCACCCACACACAGTCTCAATGCGTTCTGATTACAAATACCTTGGTACTGTAAGTTTTCCCTTTCTTTAGCCGTTCTCCAGAGATCCATGTAACTGACTGACGAATTGCTTTGACCTCTAATTGATCTCGAAGTCTACGTTGTGGGTTTAACTTGCGTCCGTATTGTGAAGATCTCAAAACAAAAGCTGATAGTTGATAGATACAAAGAAGTTTATGAAGCTGCTGAGGTTGATGTTCATGAATACTTCAGAGTAGCTAAACGTTATCGTAAAAACAAAGGTCATACTCAAAAACTTGTCTATTCAGATAAGTCATCTAATGACCCGAAAGATATATGTGATATGTTTGGTGAATATAACAGAAATCTAGCTGCCCCGGATACTGATCTGAAACATGATGTTCTATTTTCCTCTTACGTCAAACAACGTGTTAATGACCTTGAAAATGAGGTATTAGATTCTTATGACAATAATGGTGTAGCTATAGCATCTCCCCTTTCAAAACCCTTCACTGCTGAAGAATTGATGTATACTGTCAAATCTCTTAAAACAGATAATCACCAGGGCATGACGGAATCTCAAACGAGCATATTAAAAACGCAGGTAGATCTATTCATCACCATCTCATGGTTTTATTCAATGCAATTGTGCACTATGAATATATACCTTGTGAGTACAACATAGGTCAAATCCTCCCAATTCATAAATGTCATGGTAAAAGCAAGTCGGATCCTGCTAATTAAAGAGGAATAACTATGACATCTGCTTTTGGTAAACTTTTGGAAAGGCTCATACTCAACAGAATCGAATCCTGGATAACTAAAAACTGTTATTTCCCACATCTTCTCAAATTTGGCTTTCGCAAGAATGCAGGTGCAGATACTGCGACCCTCACACTATTAGAAGCAATAGCATATTACAATGAAAGAAGTTCTCCAGCCTACTGTGCATTTCTAGATAATGAAAAAGCCTTCGACAGGGTATGGCTAGATGGATTTTTTTTCTAAAACTTTATGACCTTGGTATCACGAGTAAAACATGGCGAATACTACGTAGCTCTTATATGTCTATGTACTCCTATGTCAGCTTTGCAGGCTATAGATCAGACTTGTTTCATGCACACCAAGGAGTTGGTCAAGGCAGAGTTATATCTGCTTGGCTCTTTACATTATATATAAATGATCTGTTATGTGAGCGGGAACGCTCTGAGCAAGGGCTAAATTTGCCGTGGGCACATACTCAAGGCCAGCTCTTGGCAGATGATACAACACTGTTTAGTAGCTCACCAACAGGCCTTCAAGGTCTTCTCAATGTTGTAAATCAGTATGCATATAAATGGCAGCTTAAGTAGAATGTCACGAAAAGTGCTGTTCTAATATTTGATGTGCAGCGTAAATTTACCTGCTCTCAATCACTGTACTTGGACAGTATGTGTGTTCCACTTCAGCAATCTATAATATATGCAGGTGTCAGGATACGCTCTGATAAGTCTTCCTTAGAACGATCACAATAAGTTTGTGAAAAGTTAAAAATGTTAATCAATAGTAATAATGATACTGAACTAAAGTTTGGAGGCATGAATCCAATCCCAGCATAGGATCTGGGAACGAGTGATACTCCCATGCGGGCTCTTGGATGTAATGTCTGGGGACTATTAACCCTCAAAGAATACGATATGCTGGAAGTTATTCAACGTTATTTCAGTAGAAAAATACAGGGCCTTCCAAAATGTACATCAGGTACTGTTGCTGTGGACAACATGGGCTTGATATCTCTCCAATCCTTTATTGACAAACAGTCACTGTTACTACTTGGAAAACTATGCCGGTCCCGTTACAGCTATGTTTTTAAATAGGTATTCATTACTCGCCTTGGGCAGTTTAAATACGAAATAGCGTTGGATAACTTCAGAAAACGATGTGCTTTGTCACCTGTATATAACATGCTTAGACTTGTCCAAAAATACAATCTCTATGCAGAAATAGATTATCTAATTAAATGTAGCTTCCCAAGTGAAAAGGCATGGTCTGATATTGAAAAGATTATTTTTGCAGACCAGGAAACTGTATGCTCTAAGCTGCTGTCTTGACTTAACTTAAATAGATATGTTTCGCTACGTAATGATAAAGAACACAGACTCTGGCTGCTTGCACTTGAACGTCGTGAACAGTTCCCAAACCTGTCTCATCTTGTATGGCTGGGATGCCTAAATAGAGAATCTAGGGAATGTCGAATTAGAATTGTAGCTCATGATATTACTAAGCATGTCTTTTTGTATTGTACATTGAATATAAACGACAGAAATGAACTATTTGAAATCATTTGTGATGTGATAGATGTTTCTACATTTGCAAGACTATGTAGTGAGGACGATGATATAATCCTGTCTGTACTACTTGGCGGTATGCCTGAGTGTGTTAGCTCTTTATCTCAAAGTCTATGGGTGACCTTATGGTTATTGTGTCAAGATACTGTAGGAAATGGCTGTATCTGTTACAAAACAGTTATAGGAATGCTTGATTGTCATGCATTTTGTAGTTATCATTTCGCATAATATTGTTAAATTGTACTACTGTACAGCTCTGTAATTATACATAATACCATATATGATATGTATCTTCAATATCTGGAGGAAATAAAGAATATCTATCTATGGGAGCATCACCCATTGCAACCCTTGAGGGGGTCCAAGTAATAAAAATGGTAGCATTTCTCTTACTAAGATATCTATCTCGTATAAAATAATTTAATAAGGTTGACGTATACTCTCAAAAACATTGAAGCAAGAGCAATGAAAGACTCTTATATGATATAATAATATGCACTATGGGTTCATATCTGGTGCTCAATCAAGCATCTGAAAAGATGGATACTGTTGATGGTTTTTGATTACATCAAATAAGCGACATAAAACATCGAATAGAGAAGGAGAGGGAGATGAGACTTGGATTGTATAAAAAGTATCGCAGAGCTGTGAGTGCTCTCGACGGAGTTGACACTGCACTTGTAACAGCTGGCATGGGACTCGGTGTAGCCAGTGTTGGTTTATTATCAACTATAATCGCCTATCGAAATTGGTATGGAAGTAGCCGCCGGGGTCTCAGGACTGGCAGGAATAGCGATACAATTTATTTCTCGTAAGTTGCAAAAGAAAGCATTAAAACATGATAATATAAGGATACTTGCTAAGCAAAGTTGAACAGCATTGAGGATCATATTTCAACAGCAATGGCTGATTGTAAGATATCCGAAGATGAGTTTCGTTTAGTGCTGTCAGAACTAATCAAATACAACGCAATGAAGCAGGAGATTCGATTCAATTCTCGTAAGACCAGAGCTATTAGCGAAGATGAGGAAAAAAAGTTAATAGAACAGGGGAGGCAACAAGCGCATCAATTACTCCGTGCCTAAACCAAAGAACTGGTTGGAGATTAAAATAGATTGTTTGCTATCGTTGGATCACATTTAAACGAATGCTTACATAAGTATATAATAATTGAGCCAATCAAATGGCGAGAATTACCTTAGGGTATATATAATATCAATGATGTCAAACCAACCAAATACGGTCATCAATTGTTTCTTTCCAATTTAGAAAAAGAGTATATAGTCAGGTCTCCTAGTAAAATGAACGAAGAAAAATGTTGAATATAATTTGTTCAAAATAATGGTATGCGTATGAGTAAAAATAATAGAGATTATTTTCCTTACAATTTAGTTTAATCTCATGACGATCGTTGAATCGCATCATCGTTTTTGCATAAAAAATTCCCTCTGAAGTTGTGGTATTGGTATATAAATCTGGCTCCAGTGGAAGTGAGCCAGAATCACCATTACCTATACTACTGTAACTGTTGCTGGCTGGAATCGATTTCGTAGGTGTGTTGTTCGAATCCAGTTGTCCGATTATTGGTTACGCATGCCCTGCCACTCCGAGGATTGTCTCTGACTGCATTCGTCTGTTGCCAACGTTGCCCTAAACACCAAATGGTGTTTCTGTGGACGTTAAATTGTCTTGCAACATTAGGTTGACTCGATCCTGCTTCAAGCATATCAATGGCTCTCAGACGCTCATTTTCGGACAGGCGTGGCATTTCGTAATGTTGAATAATTGCGTAATTTTGTTGTTTTTCTGAGTGGTTGTTGTCAGCACAATGCTAAACAATGCATATGGAATCCCGTACAATACTGAAATACATTACTACAATATTGAAAACTAAACTTTATTTGTTTGAAAAATACACTAAAATATTGGTGTCACAGGAATATTTGTTGTTGAGTATAGTATTTAAGGTCAGAACTTAGCGCTTTCTGAATTATTTACCTTACATAAATAATAACACTTGTAATGCATACAGAAACACAACTAATTACTATGATCTGTCTAATATTTACAACATGACAAAACAGCCAAATTTTCAACAGCATAAACACAATATACCTACAAATCCTATGAATACGTACAAACAATAAAATATCAACAAAAGACCAAATTGTGAATACCACAACGTCCAGTGCTATATGTGTGTTCGACAGTAACATCAAATGTGATATAAACTGTTGTAAAAACTAAACCCTTTAAACTGGAGACAGTAAGCTACAACGTTAAACACAAAGGGCGCACTTGGGCAGGCTATTGTGTGATAGTGCACTAGGTGATTGAGGCTGTGTCAAAGTACTCATGCAGTAAGCTGAAACAGATAATTGGGAACGCTGAAGTGTAAAGTATATAATGGTTAAAACATATTTGACTGAATATTTAATTCAGTAAAAATCTAAACTAATAAAACTCTCAAAATATATACAACTATCTGATCCTGTCACATAAAATTTACCAATTCGGATGTTCTGCCTTTCAGGTTATGATTCATCTGAAAGAACCATCGAGGGTCTGTTGAGTTCATGGAGGTACATGTTCAGCATTATGGCCCGAACATCCAAAGGAGATTCCCTTCCTGTTGTCTCAGGAAGTTACATTCTCACACAGGAATCCAGTAAGTATTGTTTTACCCATATTAATGCAATATATTGTCATAATCGTCTTTTTAGATCATCATATTGTTCTTTGTTCAACGTCTTGCAAAAATGTTTAGTAATCCTTGTTATATCCGTGTATATGGTTCTTAATGCCTTTTAATGTGTACATTGTCATTTTTTATTTCATAACATTATAACAGAGCCTTGTGAAGTACAGAATTTGAACGTTTCATCAATTCCTGGCAACTTTACGGCTGTAAAGCTCACCTGGGACTGTCCCAAGGAAAGAGAAAGGAACGGGTTTATAAAAAATTACACCATACAGTATTCGGGTCCGGTACGGTACTATTGTGTTCATCAAAATACAAAAAAACCATCACAACTGAATCTTGTAGAATGCTCTGATCTAATCGTCAGTCAAATAGTTCAGATGGCAATAACTGAGTTTGATAATTGCCCAGGGGTGGTACCAAGCAGGATATGGAAATAAGTATATTTATCGATTTATTCAGATCTGTCTGCTAAGAACATAAATTATTTGCATTAATCATTCTAATTTGTTAAGATTTAGAATTAACGAGAATGAATCTAACTTTGAGGCAATTACCGTGATCGGTAGACATTCAACTTTATAACTAAATGTTCATGAATATTGTAATACAGAAACACTTAATTACAAATGTGTAAATGTACACGATACCGTGAATGTGCAATGGACGAGAGGTACCGTGACAAGACAAAAGCGGTTGAATTGTATGCTAGATACACTCCTTTGCTCCCCTAAATGTGATGTGATGTAAAATGATAAAACTTTTAAAAAATGAAGCCGTAACTTCATGGCTTGCGTATGGTATCCCAGATGGGACATTGCGGCGACAACGCGACAATGGACAACGAGACCATTTTCTTTTTAGGATTTCATACTTGCGTCTAGATGTTATATTTTGGGAAGAAAATATAGGTTTCTAAAAGTTACATACGGTATTACTGAAAATGTATGAATATATGAAATATAATCGTAACAAGTTATTGCAATTGAATTTAATGCAGAATAACGCCATGGGTTCTTGCATCTTTAGGAAATAAGTGTCGTGTAAATAAGTGTAAAGATGATTTTATCAGTTAGCAGACGCTACAGTAGTCTTTATAATATTACGGAATAAGTAACATGCATGCAAAAAATACATCAAAACATAATTCTGCAATATGAACATGATATTTTCAATTGTTTCTTTTCCAACTCTGGCTAACAGGAAATCATGAGTGGATAGGTACACTCTTTGAGAATAAACTAACAACTTATCAGCAATATCTGCAATATCTGCAATAACAAAGTAACATTGATCTCAAGGGAGCGGTACCTATTGTGTATGGCCACTACGAACCAGAGGATCCGTGTGATAATACTCATCCTGCAATATTACCAGTACGGCCAGAACACAACTACACATTCAAAGTAAGCAAGTAATGAGCGCTTGTACGTGTGTATACGCTACTTTCAATTATTTTTACTGACCCAGCATAGCTTTTGTATGAAAATCCACGATCAGTTCGTTATATACATGTACATGTATCTTCTTAATGATTTGTTTGATGTTTCATCGTTAAAAGTGGTGAAGAAAATGCATCCTGCTTTTAGTGACACATATTCTATTCTATTCTGTCATCCAACGAATGCAGTTTCACGAATTTATTTGGTATTCACTCTGATATCCCGAACATGTATATCGTGATGTTTGTAACCATTCTAACTCTTGTTTTTGAGGTAGTCCGAGGTTGTCACATGTTTACAACACTGTTGCCGGTGTCACGAAATATATTAGCCCCCAGAATAAAGTCTCCCCCCGGCGAATTTATACCGGTACAGTTCCGCCCCTCTCGAAATAAACTCTCCCCCACCCTACGAAATAAAATCCCCCCCCCAGAATATTTCCTTCCCCGGTCGTTTTATAAATACTTGCCATGCAGTTCAATAGTTGATGTTATTTTGGGTTAGGTAATGTTGTAATCTATTTTTAGCCATTGATTCCATTACTTTGCATAAGTTTGAAGTTGAGATATTGGTCGATATGAGTTAGCTTGATTAGCTGGTTTATTAGGTTTAGGGATTGGTATGACTAGGGCCTGTTTCCAGGGAGTAGGATATAGTTTTAGGGTGTGTTTTTTTAATTATTTGTTAAGAAGTTAGGTCTAATCCTGGGGCTATGCCCTTTTTCCTGTTTTGGATTACGTAGAGGAGCTCCTCCATTTTGTAGGGTTGGTTTATTTCTAGATTGTTATTGTTTGGTTCTTTTGTGGGTTTGTTTTTTGTTTTAAGTTTATCTTGGAATTTTTGGCTGAAGTTGGTGTTACTGCTAACTGCCGAAAAGTGGTTGGCGAGATTATTCGCTTTTTTTTGGGGGGGGGGGGTTGGTTGAGTTGTTAATGTTAGTTTTTTTTATGTCGTTTTAAGCCTCTAATGGCGTGGATTTTGTGCCAGACCGTTCTGGCATCTGTACGGTTATTTATACCTTCGCAGAATTTTTTCCAGTCTCTACTTTTGGCTAGTTGGACTAGTTTTTGAACCTGGTGGTTTAGTTCGTGGGCTATGTTTAGATGTTTGTAGTCGCGTTTTGCTTTATTGAAGGCTGATTTACGTTTTCGTCTAGTCTGTTCTATTTCCTCATTCCACCATGGTACCGTGGGTTTGCCTGATGTTTTGAAGGGGAAATTTTGGCTGCCTTTATTATATATTAGTCTGTTAGGTTTTTACAATAGATTTCTGGGTCATTATTTTCTATTTCGTTTAAGTTAGCTTCGTTGCAGATATCTTTGAATTGGTCCCAGTTAGCTTTATTGTAATAGAATTTTGGTTCTTGGTTTTCTGTTTGGATTGGTACGTTTGTATTTACTATGGTTATGTTTATCGGGAAGTGGTCACTACCTAGCGGGACGTCGTGCACTTCCCATTGAGTACTTTGAGATAGATCTGCGGTGCATATGGTTAGGTCGATAGCCGACATTTTTTAGTTTATCTTATCGTAACTCGTGGGTTGGTTGTTATTTAGGAGTACTAGGTCGTTTGTTTCTATCCATTCGCCATGATTATCTATTTTATCATCTATGCTCCATGTAGGATGGTGAGCGTTAAGTTTCCTAGGAATATAGTAGATTTATCGCTTTTTTGAAGTAGTTTGTTTAGATCCTCAGGTTGGACTTTTTCTTCCGCCAAGTGGTATATATTTATGATGTTTATTTTTCGGTTATTTAATGTGATTTTAATGCAGTTGGCTTCTAGGTTTGGCGTGTCTATCTTTATTGCTTCGTAATTTATATCTTCCCTGATAAATATGATTAGTCCTCCTGCGGCTCTTCTTGTTTTTGGTTTAGCTCTGTCAGTTCTAACTTAGTTGTAGTTAGGTAGTGTGGATTTGGATTTTTTTGAGAATTTGGTTTCCTGGATACAAGCAATGTGATGGCCTTTATTTAGTTTAAATTTAGTTTTTAGTTCATGGCCGCGGGAGGCGTTCCACTGAAAAATATTTAGTCCTTCCATTATTGGGTTCGGGTGATTGGTGATTTAATTTTTAGTTTTTATTTTATTCGGTGACTTCTTTTAGGTGGAGGTTAAAGAGGAAGAAGGGAAGATCGGTTAATTTTAAATTGAAAGCTACTTTGTGGAAGGATTTCATGCTAGCTTTTGGTGAGTTTTGACTATGCATGTATACTAGGAGTATTTAGGAGGTTATTTAGGTTTTGGGTGTTAGCTGGTTGGGGAGTTTTGCGGTTTAGTTATTTCTTCCTTTTGAGGGCTGAGAGGGAATTTTGGTTTGTTTTAGTTGGAGTAGTGTCTATTGTTTCCTCAGTAGTGGAGAAATCTTCATCATCGGTTAGATTAGGTTTAGCTGTTTGAGTTTCCATAGGACGAAAACACATTAAATGGCCTGGCCGGGCCCGTGTGCGAAATACGCATCAGTCGGAATGCGCACGTTGAATCTCAAAAGTAAGTAAGTAAGTAAGTAAGTAAGGTTGAAGAATTTTAAACTGAACTGTCCTAAGTTTAAAATTATCTAAAATTTTGGAATTGGATACAGTGATAAAGTCTTATATCAATATGTTGACTCATAAATATTGGTTTTATGTTTTAACGGAGATATGATATTTTCTTATGAAATATCGCGTATTAGTGTAATATGCATGCTTAACCATTCATTGTACCGTTCTAAACCATGTAATATCAGTCAATCGGGTGGGAAAACAGCCCAGTCCTCGCTCTATAAAGGACTATGTCAATCATTTTGCAAGTTGAAATGACCCCTGATACTTTATGAATACTTTATGACAGTTTATGGAGTCAAAATCAATGCTGATTTTTCATAAACTTAATGCTTCGTACTATAGGCATGGTGCCTCTTCAGTGCTGAATAAAGATTGAAAATACATCAGTCAGTCAAAGATGAAGGAGTTCTTGAGAATTAGTTCATGTTTTGTTCTTAGACTTACATTTCAACCATCGATTGTGTTCACATGTAGACTCAAACTGGTATATTAAAAAAATGTATACAGACAACAAAAACTGTATTAGAAACAACAAACTCTGTATTTATGGATAGCACTTTCATAAGCATGATAGCATATTTTGGAAAACAAATTCAAGGTCAATTGCTTCAATACATCATGTTCATTGGACATAATTTCTAGTTTAAATATGTCAGTGTTAGGTTTGTATTTACAGTACAACTTTCGGTTACACAACTATAACGTGATGATCTTTGACTTCGGCGGGCGTCCACGCGTCACAGTCTTTGGAAAAGGACGGACGTCGTGTGCGATCAGGCACTGCACTAGGTGGTGTCTCATCTTTGCAATGTCGTATCTGCAGGAGTGCAAACTGTTACCTAGGGAAAGTTAGCAATAGCAATGGCAAAGATGCCACAGTCTGAACCATTTGTCTGCAACTGGCAAGGAAGCAGTTCAACTATAAGGTTACCACTACTGTCACGTTTATTTTGGAAGATCTGCTTCAACTGTTTATTGATGTGGTCGCTAACAGCTCTCTTCGTGCTGTCAGCATACATCACGCCACGGTCGTTGCTTGATACCGTCACCCAGTGGTCACTGTCATGGAGGATCTGCACGGTGTCGCGATGGATGGGCTTAAATTCTGTCTGTGAGAGAAGAGACGACTGGTTCACTAGCCCGGTGCTGGATGTCACAAGTTTAGATGCAGCGTCAATGACTCAGTCATTTACCCACTGCCCGGACTCAATGTCATCTCAGTCTGAAAATCGTAAGTTTAAGTCCTTCACCCAGAACGTATGTGCAGAGTCCTCCTTAGCTGTAACGTCTGTAGCAGCGTCATCAGTTGTAACGGGGACTGTGTCGCCTTCGGCAGGGGCATCTGTGACGAGCGGATCATGCCATATCTTAAGGTTAGTGGCGTTGTAGCGTGACTTGAGGACTTTCTCGCCGCTTCTAAGTAGATACACCACCTTGCCAAGGGACTCGTGAATGACCAGCACCACTGATTTCTAATAACCTAATATCATAAGAATATATCTGCATTCAAAAAGAATATATTTCTTAAGAAAGTAATTATTCTAAAATAACGCAGTCCCATACTTATTTTGTTAATTTAACAGTTTGTAACCATTAGTTTTACAAACGCTCTGCTTTCTCCCAAATTGCTACTGCTACTAACAGATGATTGTTTTGAAATAGAGCTTAAAAATCCTACCTGGAAAACGGGCGAGCTGTGTTTAAGATCGTATCGCCTCTTCTGTTTTGACTGTGCCTTCTCGATGTTGTCTCTAGCTGTTGCACGGCTTGAGGGCATCACGTCAGCAAGTTTCGTCATGCGGTCAGCGACGGCTTCGACGTCAACATCCCAGACAGCTTGGTCATCCTTCGCTTCTTCAAGGTCGATGGGAAGTCTTGCTTTCTGGCCATACAGGAGCTCAAACGGAGACGTCTTAGTAGACGCCTGGATGTTGGTCCAGTAGGCAAACGCAACGGGTTGAAGGAACTTGTCCCAGTCGTCTGCGTCCTTGTTAACCATCTTCATCAGCTGGGTGATCATGGTCTGGTTAAATCTTTCGGTGAGACCATTGGACTGGGGGTGATACGGGGACGTCGTGGCTTGGTCAGTAGCTAAAATGACACAAAGTTCCTTCACAAGAAAATTGCAAAATTCCCTTCCCTGGTCGTGCAGGAGTACTTGACTGGCCCCGTATCTGTACACTAGCTGCATCAGAAACTGATGAATGCTGATGGCCTTCTTGTCTGGAAGTGCAGCAACCTCCACCCATCTGGTAAGGTACTCGGTGGCAACGATGATATACCTGAACCCATCTACAGTTTCTTTAAGTGGTCCAATAAGGTCAATACCCCATCGATGAAAAAGTTCCTTAACAGGGACAGGGTGTAAGCTTGCCACTTAGGGTCTGTTGTTGGGGTTCGCTTTCTGGCAAGCAGGGCAACGCTTACAGAACTCACGGACGTCATTACTCATACTGCGCCACCAGTACCGCTCGGTGACCTTGTTAATGGTTGCATTCTGCCCGAAGTGACAACCACCGACAATGCTGCTGTGGAGAGTCTCTATGATCTTCATCTTCTCTTCTTCACCAACGACGACCTTCTGCTTCTTCTCCCCATTGCCTAGATGGTAGAGAACTCTGTCAGCAACTGTGAAAGAGGCGGCCTTCTCACGTAGACGTCTCTTTTGATCTTTGGTGAAGTCTTCTGGGTACTTAGTAGAGGCGATGTAGTCTACAAGGCGAGATACTTCGCTGGCATCCATCACGAGTAGATTTGGTAACACTGAAGAACTGTATGGCAATGTGTTGACGAACGATACAAGCAAATGATAGCAATTGTTCTAACCCTTTAGGTATTTGTACACGTATTATTGTGATGGGTAGCAACTTGACATGCCCGTTGCCCACAACCGCCCTCCCTACATGAAAACACCTCGGAGTGACACGCCAGCCCCATTTTCTCAGGATGACACCAGCAGTAACACCCACATGAACTGACGGCTAGTCATCTACGGACACGTTGGAATAGTTCGTTTGAAAATGATTTTGTTGGTTTGTACTACATTCATAAATTAATATTACGTTTATAAGCTTACTTTTAAATAATGCAAGCAACAATAGCTATATTAAAATTCATTATTCAATTAAGAATATATCTTTCTGGCGTGTTTCTTTTGAATGAAAAACACTTTCATTCAGTCAGTTCGCCACGCGGTTTGGGGCCCGTTTTGGGAGGCGGTTGAAACGTAATACAAAACTCTGTATATATTCAAACGGCGCACCTCAAGTCAAACCGCTATGCAAGGTTTTTTCCAAGATATTAGGCCTTATTCTGTAAAATTACCCTTGGCTCGGGTAGAACCGCTGGGCTAAACACGCGGTTCAAGATAATGGAGCACTGTTCGATTTTTTTTTTAGCCGAACGGTCCTAACCGCGCCAATGGAAATACTACATCGTCATCATAAATGAACTGTTTCGATTTGTCGCGGTTTTACCAACCGCTAGCCCCTAGCGGTTTGCAGTTGGTGAAACCGCGCCAAACCGCGCACCAACTTTTGAGCATACTTTTTGTATAGCATTTCAAAAGCCTGGTTTGTTTGCATTAAGATCAAAACAAAGGAATCTGTAATTAAAATGTGTAAGGTGAAAAAGCTTTTACATAAAAGAGCAAGATACATGGGGGAGAGTAAATATATAATTCTATATAACTTTTCTTGAATGGACCACATTTGAAAAAAAGGATAATCCAAGAATATTCGATATTACCGTGTATAAAGAATTTATATCAGTCATATAATTCTAACTTAGATCACCCGTATGTAGCCCAGGTAAAGCATGCACATCGGGGAACATTGTAATGTTGGTACAGTTTATCGTGTCTTCGTGCTTTAGTATTACACATTGGCTTTTCATATTCCTCAAGGTTTGAATGTTTATTTGTTTAAAAAAAAATGTATTTTTTATTTATTTTTTTCTCTCCTTTATTTGTTCTGGGTTATATATTTATCTAAATATACATTTAGTTACTTGTGTGTGTGTGGTTGTTTCCTTTTATTTGTTAATTTTGATTTTTATTGATTTTGCGGGGTATTTTTTTTGGGGGGGGGCACTTTTCCTTTCGTTTTTCATAAGATTATTTTTTTAAGTTGTATATAACGTATGAATCCCCTCTCAGATTACTTTATCTCATTTCTATATGACGTGCTATTTTACTTCTCTGTGTTTTTCTTGTTTTCTCTTCAGTATGAGGTTATACAGTATCATTTTTACTATTTTGATGGTTGTGGTCATCAGTTATGCAAATCTGTTTCGGTGTGTCTTTTTAACAAGGTGTTCTTCATTAAGATTCACCGCCAGCCCGATTGTAACAATTACATGTACACTTTGCTTTGACGATGCCGGTTGATGTTATTCAATACAGGCTGCGGTGGGTTTTTTTAAAATCTATTCTACATGCTTATCATTTCGGGAAGATGATACACATTTCTCTATATTTTGGGTTACTTTGCTTATCTAATTTCCGATTATCATTCCTAGTTTTACTTTTTCTCTTCGGCTGCGGTGATATCCATCCGAATCCAGGACCTTTGCATAGTGCAGATTTAAAGATTATATATCTAAACGTACGCAGTCTTAAAGACAAAGTAGACTGAATTAGATAGTTATGATGTTGTATGTTTAACAGAAACCTGCTTGCACCATGATATTCTAGCCACTGATATTACACTGATACCATTTTCAAATCGTAGCCTGTATTAAGGAATATATTTTAGATCTTAAATCAGAGTATAACGGACAGCCTGAGCTGGAGGCGCGCGTGGATATTTTGACAGTTTTTACGTAGTTAGTGGTAAAACCGAATGTTTGCGAGGATTAATAAGATTTCTGAATTCTGTTACAACAGTAACCGTACATGTATTTGTTACATTAAGTCATTTCATTCAAATTTGTTTAGTATGATTATGTCTTATAATTATTTTAGGATGGAAGGTACAGTTACCAAATAAAATATGCTGAAATATCAATTCTTTATGACCATATTTTATAATCTATTTTTTAAAGTAACCCTCCTTACATTAAAGATAACCATTTAAAGAATATAGTACTGAAAGACATTGCAACAAACCGAATAATCAGGGGGGAAACTTTATACTGAGGGGGGCGCGAAACATATCCGCCCGGGGGAGATTTTATTTCAGAACAGATTCTCCGGGGGAGAATCTGTACCGGTATAAACTCTCCGGGGGGAGAATTTGTACGGGGGAGAGTTCATACCGGGACACCGGCAGTAAGTACGCAGCATTTGATATAGCTCATACCACATTGTGACTTACACACTCTCACCAGCAGTTAGTGTGGAAGTACGCAATTATTTGCAGAGTGTCCCACCTGTCACGTCGTTAGATTAAGTATTGTCGTGTTAATACGTTTATGTAAGGGAAGTTACCTTTGCCCTACGAAATCAATTCCTAAGCTATATTGTTTAGGCATGAAACCGGAAACTATAACCAATAATGCACGCTGGTATGTATTGAACACTACGTTTCAACTTGCATTCAACGTATTTAGACCTAATGCTTATGTACAATAAACTTCATTGCATATTTTCTATTTCACTACCCCTGTTGCAGGACCTTCTCTGAAGCCTGCCTCTGACATATTCGTCAGTACAAACGTCCCGACAAGCTCTACTGACACGTCCGTTACTGTAACATTTAATGTACATCTCCTCACGGACACTTCCAACGGAGAAATCGTTGCAGCAGGAATTCTGGTATTGAAGAATCAAGGTAGGATAGGCATTAACTGAATCGTTTTGGAACTAAATAAAACTGATAATCTGAATGTTATTGACAGTATGTATATTACTTGACATACACCGAACTGACAATCAACAAATACACAAACACGAAGATGCAGAGTATCTACTCAATGCCTGAGGCATATTCTGTTATGTACTGGCCTTTGTAGTGGTATTCTACATTATGCTTTCTTGAAAATGGAACGTTCTAGGTATACTTGTGCATCACTGACAAACTTACACAATGTGATTCTAGTTATTACATACCCCGTGGTGAGACAGATGATTCAGTTTAATATATCCTATAACTGAGATTAAAAGTGATGCCACTTCACAGCATAATGATGGCAATATACATGTACAATGACTGATCCTTGAAATAATTTTTCTCTTCGAATCATACAGATGAAGAATATATCAAACATCGAAAGTTAATCAACCTTTTATCCTATAAAGTTGGTAATCAACACACAAACCACACACACACACACACACACACACACACACACACACACACACACACACACACACACACACACACACACACACACACACACACACACACACACACACACACACACACACACACACACACACACGATTTAAGGGCCTGGAACACATGGAATAACTGGCGAGAAAATGGCTTCAAGGGATCCTACCGACCGTCACCGCATAACCTGGCACACAACAGACACAGGAGGGGCGTTAAACAGGGTATAACACAGACACCCTTTCTCACCTTATCATTATTAGTTATAACAGGTTCTTTAATTCGTGAATATGGATATATTTGCATTTAATTTCAGGATTTGCAACAAAATCCATTGTTCCAATGTGTTTTTGTCCATATGGTTCAAAATAAAAGAAAAACACAAAGGCAGTGCATGAATTTGATTCTTACTTTAATGCATGAACATTGAGTCAGTGATAACATCTGAAGTATCTTCGCAGAAATCAGAAAGATAATTGTTTATATTTATAAATATTTGTTATAATAGGAAATGGGATAGCTATTACAGTTAACAAGTTGTTAAAATATGTTTCAGGCAGCACAATCAACGAGGACCTGTATTCTTATGTGGTTGGAGAAGAAAGTAATTGTTAAAAGGAGCCCTACATATTCTGCAATGGACCTTTGGAACCAGCAACCGTATACAGGTAAAATAGATATTTTTGAAGCGGTGCTTTATGAAGAGTGAAATCTTCACACGATTATCGAGACAGTAAGACTCTTTGTAGCGATTAATGTTGTTAAAACACAAGTCATTATTAGATGTTTATAACCTGATAGGATTATTTGTTCTATGGTATAATGTGGATATCTTGTGAATGATGCATACACTTTTCTTGAGATGTACATGTAGTGCGTATTTTTATTCAGGAAAAACTGTTTATTTAAACCCGTCGATAAAACAGATTATTATATAATTGGCAGTGACATTGGCAAATTTATGAGTAAAATACATCATGATAGACTGATATCGTCATTCTCGGAAAAGGTAATTTGTATATCGATAATGGGCAAAGTTTAACACTTGTGATGGCTCAAGGTCAACATCGCTCATATTCCAGGGTTATAGGCGTGGCTTGTACACAAACGGGGTGTTCATCGACTGATATGTTTGGTCACTTAAAAACGAAAGGTAATCATGCATACCTCTAATGAGATACAACTACATACCAGTACAATCACTTGTTTTGATGAATAATGTGTAGTGTAACGGCGGGATAATAATATAGTGCCGACATACACGTTGAAAGCACCGAAAAGAAATACTTTTGACAAAAGTGACTGACCTGTACATGGAATGCAGTTTAGACTGATTTACTTTTGTACAGAACTTAGCCATGGGGCTGACAAAGATGTCACACCATGGATCGCCTTTGGAGTGAGCACCGCTACCCTACTTTGTGTCATCATACTCCTTGTTTTATATTTGTGAGTATAATGCCCTGCTTAGAATATGCAGTTCTCAATGTACTTTCTCCATACTAAATTGCTTCCTATTAAATATCAAATAGTCCATGTAAATGATAATTCACAGTTATAATATGTAGTAGCAGTGAACATATGTAATAGCATTCTAAGAACAGTAATGCATATTCGAGATTCAGAATCTCGTTTGATAAAATATAAGCCAGCTTTCACGTCCCTCTCGTCCTTCACTTCTGTTTTATCTGAATTTGCAGTAAGGTTGTTCAACCAGCCAACACACTGAGTTCACGGGGAGAAGGCAATGCATTAGAGTTGGCCGTTCGAGGTGAAGACGGTACAGGGCAGAGAGAAGACACTCCCTACGATGAAGTAGCATTTGGATCCGCCAGCGACAACCCTAATGCCTTGGCGACTAAATGTTATGAGAATGTAGATATCAGAAAACAAGAGACATATGAATCGTTACCTAATCAAGTAAATGACCAAAACATGCATTTGTACGACACTGTGCAGGCACGATTGTGAATATAAAGTTACCATGTACATACACAAGTACTCACTTCAAATAGAAATGCAGTTACATGTATGATTTGAGGCACAAATTGCTTTCATCAAATTGGTAAATGTTTGTTCTGTATATAATATTTGTAATTTAATCACTTGCATTCATGTATGTGCAAAGTTGTATTTTCTCTCACACCGAAAAGACACCGTATCCCGGTGATTTTTACTGTGGAGACCACTCATTCAACTTTACAAAAGCTCATACAAGGCTACTCATTGTCAAATGCAAAATTTAATGTACATATGGATCCGGACACTAAATCCGGAAAATATCCTGAAAATAAAAAAAGTGTCACGATATGCTACCTGTTTGTTTCCAAAATACTTAGGTGCTGATCTTGTTAAATACGTTTTATTCTTTATTGTTTATTTAAACACACGAACATTGAGCCCCTCTTTATACCGTACCCCTTATAACGTCATAATGAAACAACATACATTTGATATGTTCTCAATATTTGTGTGGGCCTACTGTAACGATTTCTATATTTTCTGGGGGCAGTGTGGGTAGCCTAGTGGTTAAAGCGTCCGCTAGTCACGCCGAAGATCCGGGTTCGATTCCTCACATGGGTACAATGTGTGAAGCCCATTTCTGGTGTCCCCCCAACCCCAGTCCTTTGATATTGCTAGAATATTGCTAAAAGCTAAAAGGTCAATCACTCACTCAATATTCTCCATTGAGGTTTGTTGCTTTGTTGTTTAACACCGCACGCTGCACTATTCCAGCAAAATGACGATAGCCTGTAAATGGACCAGACAATCCAGAGATTGACATCAAGAGCATCAACCTACGCAACTGGGATACAATGACATGCATCAGCCAAGTCAGTGAGTATGACCACCTGATCCCGTTTGTCGCCTCTTTACATGGGTTGGTGAAGACCAATTCTAAGCCGAATGTTCATGGGTTCTCTCTTGATAGAATGAATATTACTAAAAATTAACACAGTGAGAACTTAACATTGCTTGTGTGTTTTGCGTTTTATTTTGTAGACTAATCCAGTTTGTTACTTATATATAAGAAGCAACAATAAGGAAGCTAATATTTACGGAGTTTCTCCAAATACCAGTGGTACAATTTGATAATGATTCATACACACATAATCATGACATATCCGGAATCGTACAATATACTTTGCTATAAGTAGATAGTTCTGATCATCATTGAAAGGGTGTTTATTTTCATTTTTATTCAGAAATAAACTGACAAAATTGAAACTAAATACCGACAAAATACCGATTTCGTCTGAGTAACCACCTGTTTATTAAGTTCAGTATCCTATTTCGTTTTTATATTTTCGCCATTGTGCGCTTGGAAGCTTATGATCATACGCTTACGGTTGTAATTAGAATAAATCAATATGAAATTTATTTTCTGAGGTCACATGATGCTATTTCTAACCCCGCTTGACTCTCACGGCTCTTGGTTCAAGGATGGCATAGTCTTCTAAGGCCCTGCAATTCGCTGTGCACAGTTGCGTTCCTTCGGTTGCACAGAAACCAGATTCACCTAATTATGTTTCTAGTTTTATCAGCGTCAAGTCTTCTCGATTTGATAGCGATTCATTACGCATGCTTATGATATAGTCAGAATCGTGCAATATGACTGTCTCTGCTTTTAGCAGGTGTTTCTTTTAATTATTGAAATGGTTTTGTTGCTTTCATTCTCATGAATAGGAGAGTGGTATGCCCACTAAGCAGGAGAATACAACACAGAAGTTGGTGACAACTCAAGCAGCACCTCAGTTTCAACCTCTTGGTTTCCATCTGGTCTACGAAGAAGGCAGCGAAAGGGTTGCTTTTCCATTCTCAAACAGTCACACATACGTATGACAAGTATATTACGAGTGATTGGATTCAATTTAACGTAGTTTTTATATCTCACAGTAGCATGTAAATAATGGAATCCAGGTCACACAAATCAGTGGTTGATACCACGACTAACGTCATGATGTACACTGACATGCAATCAACCAAGTCAAAATGCTTGAACACCTGATCCAAATGTGTTGCCTCCTAATCACGTGTGACAGAGAGTATGATATCTATTCCACCAAGAAATCAAATGGGATCTGCTCATCAAGATAAACTTGGGAAATAAGCCGTAACCACTTACTGACCAAAATGGAAACCCTGACGAACATACATATATATCTTGGCGTAATATCTTGTCAACTTCACAACGAGGAAGTTGTTTGCAGTATTTTTTGACGCGGCCGTGCGCTATTCTGTTGAGAAAAATATAAAGGTAACTTGCTTTGCCTCCAAGGCGGGGATCAGAATGTCATCCACAGTACATTACATTTATCATCAACAAAGTGTCATGTTCTTCGTGTTTATCAAGGGTCATTCATGCAATTAAATAATGTTTAATCCGTCTACATTCAATTGTGGTTGACATTTTCGACACGCAAATAATCCATAGTTCAGTTTGTCGAATCTGTTTGCCCATGTATCCACTTCATGTTGAGTTAAATCTACATCACCTCACATCAAGTAAATTTCATGGTAATATCGCTCAGCATGCACGAGTACGAGTTATAGGACCTGTCAAAATTGAGGTCTGCTCCACGTGTTGGGGACTTAATACCTGAATATCAGGGTGAGAAGGGCTTTTGGTGTTGCAACGCGCATGGACGAGTATGTGTCCCGACTGAAGACAGCTTTACAGTGCTGGTCCACTGCGAAAACAGACCGAAGTTTAATATCGACTATCCACGCAAACATAATTTACTGATTCCGAGCCAGTAGGGTAACAACAGGTACCATCGTGTAACGTGTTTGGTTTGACGCAGCAAGGGTATCGAACCGACCTTCTGCTGTTTGGACATACGCTCTTTACACGTGAATACATTTGGTAAGAGGCTTACATTACCGTGGTTTCACGTTTGTTACAAACATTACATACGCATATACCAACTCAATGCGGGAACGTCCTAACATATAAAGAATTGAATGGTCTGAACATCTGAATTGATTTTACCTTGATATTGTAGAGGCATACATAACAACAACTTATCATGCATGAAATATTATCATGTCCTTAAGACAATTTGCAAATGTGACATTATTGCGACATATGAGTCACCCGAAAATCATAGTAAATAAACTATTAGGGTACAGTTGAGCATCAAAGATTTGCGATTTTTTATCTTACTTTCAAATCCGCATGTAACGAACTAAAAGTAAACTTTCGCTTTTAATGCTAAGTTCGTTATTTTCCTTGAAGAATAAAATTACGTACAATTGTTGGTGAATTAAAGTTGATGGAACTCATAACATGCCTAAAGATTTTCTTTTGACCTCTTATGTTCAGTGCATGTCACTTGTGCAATGTTTGTGTGTGCTATCTAAGTTATCGAGCTTATCTCAAACTTTTGTCAGCTGGGGACGTCACTGGGCTGTAATATCTTGTCAACTTCACAATGAGGAAGTAAATTGCTACAAACGCCTACTGATTCTTACATGCGGCAGTGTGTGATCATATAAGTAGCTAGCACATCTCATCGGATGTACATGCCATCGTATCCAAAATGAATCTGGGATCAAGGTTCTGTTGCCTCCTGCTCCTCTTGTTGGCCTGTACGGTAGGTGTTATACACGATATCTCCATGACCCGCTTTCAGTGTTTTAAACCAATCAACGTGGTACGTGATCTTCTCCTCGGTATCTTCAATTCTCTCTGATAGCTGGTAACAAATCACAGCTGCTCTGTTTTCTGGTTTGAATATAAATCCCATACTATTTTCCTTAATGTGCAACTATCATCATGGATGACAACTAATGTTGACAAATTGACAAACAATCAAGTTTGACAACGAGTCCAATCTGTCCTAATGAAGGTAACAAAAGGTTAGATGAACATAACACTTCCTGTTTGTATTGTATTGCTCTAAATGTAATGTGGTAAACAACAATCACACATCCACGATGAATTTTGTAATAAGTTTGTATTCATTAAAAGGTTTGATACAGAAAAAAAACATTTTAGGAAGGTCAAAGATCATCTGAGTGTCTGACAAGTATCCAGCCAGTAACCCTTCCGAAACATGTCATAGGCTCTGTTGTTAACTGTATATGTCCTTTAGGTTTGTCAAGAAACATATGTGAGTTTGACAATTAATAAAGTATGTTCTCTATGCTCTATAAACTATAGGTATGAGTGCTTGAGTCAATGAGGTGAGGTGAAATGGGGTTTAACCTCGCGCTCAGGATTATTGCACTCTTAAAGCGTCTTGCATGTATGCATGTGTGTCCTCTCTCTTTCTCTCTGTCTGTCTCTCTCTCTCTCTGTATGCTAACCCAGAGTAGTTGAGGACAGAACCCTAGGAGCATGCGCAAGATTCCGGGAGGGCGTGCACCTCCAAGAGGACGTCACTTTCGGTTCGATGACGTCCCTCAGAAGTGGGTCTATGTCACGTCCGGCCGTGGCACTTAGTAGCAACATGGTGGCCAACGACCAAAGAATTGACAGTGGGGGCATGACCTCTCCAGTGATGGTGCCGGCTCTTAAGGCTGCGGAGAGGTCATGATGTGCTCTTAACACCTCCTTTAGCCGGGTTGCTCTTGACGTGCAGCCTTGGGGATCCGTTGTCGGGGAGCTTTTTCCTCCTCCTTCTCCGAGGGAGGGTGGCGGGGCGCTCTGACGAGCAACCTTCGGGATCCTCTGTCGCCGGGAGTGCCTTTTCTAATGAGAGATCGATAGACATACGGGGTGTTTTACTCGTAGGTGTGTGTTTTACTCGTAGGTAGATACCTCCAAGAGGAAGGGGAGGGTGTGGGTTCTTTTGGATTGTTGTTGGGTGACCGTTTGGTGAAGAGGAAGATAAAAAAACGGGAACAGAAACCAGAAACCAGAACAGGAACGTCATCCTAGGAAGGCGGCCATGCTACTTCATTCGCGTTGCTCTGATTCGCAGGCTCCTGGTAGATCTGATTCTGACATGGATACTGCAAGAAAGTAGCTACTACGTTCTGGTGTTTCACCACCCCCGTCAGCTTGAGGTAGGCGAAGGGAGGGGACCGCTTGTGGTGTTCCACCCAAGGATCGTCGTGGGCCGCCCATCTTCTCAGCCGCACGCCGCAATGAAAGCAGAACATGCTATCGGTGCTTTGCGTGTACACGAAGCCCGCATGGGTCATGTCTTCAGCAGTCTTGGCTATCTGCATCGGCAACGCCTCAAACGAAGTGACTCTGCTTTCAAAAGATTGATGGCATGGCGACGTCGAATTTCTAGACGGCGACGGTGGTGGTGGCGGCGGCTACCTACCATCACAACCATTCGTACTCTTAGTCCACATGTTATCCACAACCCAGGCCTCTGATTGGTAAGATGTTTCGACCAATCAGAGACCAGAACAGGTCCTGTGCGAACTTCTGATTGGTCGACAACCCAAGCTTCTGGTTGGTCAGATATAGGGAAGGTTTGTCCATAAATAAAGGAGGGCAGACGTTCATCAGGCACACATAGCCCTCATGACTGGCAAACAGAGTACACCGTATCGTTTGGAGAGGGCAGAGACGTCTCGATCCAGACGGTTAAGAAGCGCTAACCATACGTATCGTTTGACATTGAACCGAAACTACTTGGAAACCGTACCACCACACCACCTGTCCCTAGAGCTACCCTCTTTATTTGACACAGTGATCGAGGACTCCTATCAACAGATGTCAGGCCAGAAGGGTGATCGTATTGGTCTAGGTATCCGACAACCCTATTTTGAACCCCCCGATACAGATTCCATTTCGCCGCTTTGAAGATTTCCATGGTCAAAATATCTTGCATGCTGTGGAAAAAGTCCAATAGTCCAACCAAGACCTTACCATCGATGCCACCATGGTTGTGACCTTAGTGCGTGCAGCAGATCCCGACAGGCTAGGATCAGGCAGTGGTGGCGGTCTGAATAACGTGCTTGGAGTGAAATCATTTTAGAACGCAAAAAGTGCATCGTACAGATCATGAACGAAGATCAATCCTGTTTGGCAAGGGCCATTGTGGTGGCACTGCATTATGCCCAGAAGCCTGACCCTCCGACCCAAGAATGGCACTGCCGAAGAAATAAACTGATGAGAACGAATCGAACCGACGCTCAAGGCAAGCAGGAACGGGCATTGTTTTAGCACCTTGTCATTCCTGAAGGCCGCTGTCAAGGCCTCGATGACCTAGAACGCGTGGGACGTGCCGTGGCCCGAATCCACTATCAACTGAAAGTCTACAGTAAAGATGTGTTCAACAGTCTGTTGTACAAGTGTGAAGAAGCTCTACCCGACACCACCGTGCTGCATTTATACCATCATCATGACCACTTTGAGGTCATCAGTTCCATGGCAGCCTTTCACGGGTCTAAGCATTACTGCGAACTCTGCGACCACAGTTATGATCGTCCCGAAAAACACCCCTGCTGTAAGAAATACCGCTGCCACCGCTGCCTCCACTCCACCCCTTGCGGACCCCAGGAAGATCATGGGATGTCTTGCCTGGCATGTCAAGGATGGTTCGTAAATCAACGCTGTTACACCAGACATCTCCAGTCACCGTCAGAGGGAGGACCCAGCGCCTGTCAATCGATTCACAGGTGCCCGACCTGTTTTCAGTGTGTCCGCGTCTTGGAGACACCCATGGCCATCACAAATGCTCAGATGAGCGACTTCCATGCTTAGTATGTCAAGAACCCGTGACCCCAGACCATCGATGCTACGTCACTCCTCTGTGAAGCCGATGATGCAGAGGAGGAGGAGGGATGCTACAACCAAGTCCGACGAGACAACGTCAAAGCCCCTACTACGATTTTGAATGTACGCAAGAGACGGGAGTGCACATCCCGAATTTGTGCGTGGCGCCTCGGTCAAGGGACAAAGGAGTTGAGCGAAGACTTTCCTTGGAGAGAAGAAGGTTATGGCCCCAGCTGCGAGAAAGTGTTTCAAGGCCCCACCACGCTAGACGATTTGTGTGAATGGTTGACGACCCTGTCCGAAAAACCCAAGAAGAGGAACCAAGAGGAGGACGCACGCAAGGGGGGAGCAGCACGCCTAGGCAAAAGAAAACATGAAAGAATCCTCTCAAGCAGCCCCCCTACAAAGCGTCGGCGATGTCAACCCTCCAAGGAGGAGGGGAAGGGGGGGGGGATGCCATGGAGGTGGACGCGCCCACCCCATTTGAGGAGGAGGGAGTGGAGGAGGAGACGAAGAACACCCCCGTCCAGCCGCCTGAGAAGGATGACATCATTTATGCGATTGCTCATAACGCGCGGGGGTATGATCTGCACTGGATCATGATGGGCATGCTCCTGCATATGGTGAAACCCCCAGCCGAGATTCGGAGGGGGATACACATTTTACAGACGACCGTGGGACGCTTGTGTTTCATAGACAGTTTGAATTTCCTGCCCTGGCCGATGAAAACATTTCCAGAGACCTTTGAACTGAATGAACTGAATACCGAACCCAACCAGACCTACAGAGGTCCCTATCCAACAACCGACATATACAATCCCGATGGCATGTCTCCCAAGGAATGCACCATCTTCCTCAAGTGGCATACCAAGAAAGTTCAAGAAGGAGCCTTGTTTGACTTGCAAGAAGAACCTTTAGCCTACTGCCAGAGCTATGTCGTTATTTTGAGACGTGGATGCGCTGCCTTCCGACAGGACTTCATGATGGAGTGCGGCATGGATCCCTTTGTAGAGCTGGTGACACTACCTTCACTGCACGAAAATCTTCCGAAAACTCTTTCTGAAACCCCAAACCATAGCCATCATTCCAACGCAAGGCTACCAACCTGAGAGAAGATATTCCCAGGCCTGTATGAACTGGTTATGTTATCTCATGGAGACCGACCCGATCTACACATCCAGCACGCCAAGAATGGGGGTGAAAAGATGTTCACGTGCAGAGAGGGTAAACATCGTTACAGGGTGGATGGCTACGATCCGGCGACAGGCACCGTCTATGAATTCATGGGCTGTTTCTGGCGTGGGTGCCCCTCCTGTTACAAGACCAAATGTGGCGAACCTCATGCCGTCCTGGGCACGTCGATGGGAGCACGTTATACCAACACCCACTATCGCCTGGGTCGCCTCTTGAAGCAACACCCTGATGTGAAGCGTATCGTCACCCTGTGCTTATGCGACTTTAAAGCCCAGCAACAGTCAGACCAAGCTTTGCGTGCTTTCTTGCAGGGACCCCACTGTACCAACCTACCTGCCCCGCTAAACCCTCGCGACGCCTTCTATGGATAAATTCGTTATTCACTTGAAATTTAAAATTACGTACAATTGTTGGTGAAGTAAAGTTGATAGAGTTGATAACATATATAAAGACATGCTTTTGACCTCCAATGTTCAGTGCATGTCACTTGTGCAGTGTCTATGTGTGCTATCTAAATTATCGAGCTTATCGGAAGCTTCTGTCAGCTAGGGACGTCACTGGGCTATAATATCTTGTCAACTTCACAATGAGGAAGTAGTTTGCAACAACCGTCTACTGATTCTTATATGCACCATGTAAGCAGCAAGCACCTCTCATTGGATGTACATGCCATCGTATCCAAAATGAATCTGGGATCAAGGTTCTGCCGCCTCCTGCTCCTCTTGTTGGCCTGTACGGTAGGTGTTATACACGTTATCTCCATGTCCCTCTTAGTGTTTCAAACCAATCAACGCGCTACATGATCTTCTCCTCGGTATCTACAATTCTCTCTGATAGCTGGTAACAATTCACACCTTTTCTGTTTACTGATTTGAATATAAATCCCATACCATGTTCCATAATGTGCAAATATCACCATGGATGACAACTAATGTTCTGAAACTTGTATTGACAAACAGTCAAATTTGACAAATTTGTCCTTATGAAGCGAGCCATAGGTTGGATGTACATGACATTTGCTGCCTGTATGGTATTGCTATTTCTTAGACTCTTGTGTTAGACATGAATCACTCACTATGAAGTTGTTTATACATTGAATAAGTTTGTATTTAATAAAGGTTCAATAGGAAGGTACCCGTGAAGATCCGGGGTGAATAGGTCTTCAGCAACCCATGCTTGCCGTAAAAGGCGACTATGCTTGTCGTGAGAGGCGACTTACAGGATCGGGTGGTCAGGCTCGCTTACTTGGTTGATGCATGTCATCGCATCCCACTTGCGTGGATCAATCCCTGGAGTGTCTAGTTCAGACTCGATTATTTACAGACCGCCGTCATAAAGCTTGAATATTCTTGAGTGCGACGTCAAACAACAAACAAACGAGCATCAATAGGAAGGTCAAAGACCATATGACTATCCAACATATATCTAGCCAAAAACCCTTCCGAAACACTGCAACAGCTCTGTTGTTAATTGCCATTTGTTTTGAAATAAGCCATTTGTTTTTTGTGTGTGTGACAGATGCAAGTTTGACAATAGTTATGGTATACCCTTTACACTCCATAAACTAGATGTATGAATGTTCTAGGTGAGGTGAAATGGGGTTTAACGTCGCGTTCAAGATTATCGCACTAGTGACGTGCATGCACGTGTGTGTGTGTGTGTGTGTGTGTGTGTGTGTGTGTGTGTGTGTGTGTTGGTACTTGTGCTAGCTGGGGGGAAAGCCGGATTTATAGTGTTAGCCCGCTGATACCACACTGACGCCGAGCCGACCAGTCCTTGTTTTATCCTCCCAGTGCCAAACGCCAGGCCGGGCACCAGCAGGTTTCATATTTTACGTAGTTTGGTATGACACGGCCGGGGATCGAACTACCGAACTTCCGCTCTCCGGGCAGACGCTCTATCCACTAGACCACGGAAGAGGTCGAGTGAGGTAGTGAGTGATTGTTGTATAACGTTACGTCGAGCAGTATTTCAGGAGTATGATGACGTGGAAGAAACGTCCAAAGTTATGCAGTATGTCTTCAAATGTGGTCAAATCCACTGACACGGATATGGTACTGACAACCAAAGAACGCTAATCAGGCCGTTTTTGATAGATTTATTGCTGAGCAACGAGAAGCAGGTTCTTTAGTTGAGCCATTGTGTACATTTGTGCTGATACCTTCTGAACTTAATAGTTTATCAGAGTTGACCTATCCATACTGTTCATAACGCGAAACTAGTTTATGTACATGTATGTGTTATATATACTTAACGAATTGCATGGCCATACATGTACACTGCTCATCATTTGCTTCATGCTACTAGTATTTAATCGGGTTGACTATCCAGGATATTTCTGCTTTATCAATGCTGTTGAGACACTTCGAACCCCTGTAAAACATGCTTCAGACTGTTGACATGCAAGACATGTAAAGCTCTTCACGTGTTTAGGAATGTGTTTAAATGTCAGAAGAAATGCACATTTGGTGTTTTCTATTTAAACACGTTTAGTGTACAAACACATGAAATGAGGCATTGTCTCGCAGTCTAAACACCGCACACACAAAAACATATCTTCAATCTAAACATGTTTACAACAAAATTAATATCATTTACTATCACGTTAAACATCGACAGAATGTTTCATGTATTTTGATATAGGTTTTACAATAGGTCAGATCAATACAATTGTGCCTCTCATTGTCAGGTTCTCAGATATCACAATCAAAATGTGATCAAATGTGTATAAGAATCACGGGCATAATAGGAATAATTAGCAAACATTATTCATACAAACAATTACACCACAGATGAGTCTATTTCACAATTTTATAATACTCAGAGTTAACATATTTGTAGATCTGTATAATATTGTACTTAGAGGAAATAGCTGAGGATTCGATCTTGATTTGTCAAACATGGTGAAGTAGCACTCATTGTGGAAGTGACATTATACGTTTACAATTTAATTTTTTTAAAAAGGCGGTTAAGCTGAAAAATGAATTAGAAAAGTACAGGTGAAGAGGTTTTTCTTTTTAAAAAAACCGGAATTGTATTTCTTACAACCATCACACACACGCACGCACAGGGTATTATTCTAATGCACAATGTTTTGTTGGATACCCTAGATGCAACCAGAATGAAAGCGAAAACGGTGGTGTCTCGCTTTCCCTTCAGTCAATTTTATGGATGTTTTGAGGTATTTATAAGGGAACATAGTCATTTCAGCTTTAAGAATGAAATGACCATCCTTGTTGCACGAGTCACTGAACGCGGATAGTAAACATGCTGACACTTTGCACATTGCACAAGTAAAACATGTTGGTGACACATCCTTGTTACTTAAACGAGCTAAAAACTGTCACAACCACATGGTTCATTGATGGGGTACAGCGAAGGAAAATGCCTCCTAAAAAGTGTATGACAGAAAATGCAAAATTGCACCCAATAGGCATGGTTGAAGCTGACCACGTTTAGCTACTAAACACTTCATAAACATGTTTAGACTTAACGCGTCAAACTTATAGAACAAGAAACGCGCTTAGGTTTGTGTTGACGACCTTTTTACACCCAATGGAATCTGTTTCGGTGGATTATAGGTACTTGCTGTTCTCTGGCGTTGAGGTTTTATATTTACTCGAACTTGATCGAAATGTATGCTGGTGTACTGAAGTTTCTTCAGAACCTCAGTATCATTTACCAATAAGCCCCCACTGTGTTGCAAAACAAACATATTTCTTAAAAGCTTTAATTTTTTTTATACACACCAGACATAATTCAAAATTAATTAACATCGATTAAAATAGGTATGTACGCTATCGTGTTACTGGATTTTCATGTCTATCGATTATTTGATTGTCTGGTTTGTTCACAGTAATAAGTGATAATAAAACTCTCAATTTTTATGCAAATCGGTAGGGCATGACCTGTTTACCCTTTCAACGACAACCCGATGTCATCGCTGATTTTACGTGATCCATTCATATGATTTTCACTATCATTTTGCCATTACACCAAATTGAATCGGCATATAATCCAGACTGGATATTCTCTGGCGTTGACGCTTTTTTTTTATAGTTCAGCTTATGATGTACCTGTCCTGTTCTACAACGTACAATTTGATGCATTGCCATTGACAAATGTCATGCATCGATAGTTTGATCAGATTAACACACCTGCATGTATGTGTTCATCCTAGTAACAGCATTTACTTGTTAGTCTTTATGATGCAGCCAAACAATCAGTCAGTACTATGATGTTTACAAGTTGGTAAACTTGTATGCAATTAATATGAGTCGATGGACTCGATGTTCGATGGAACAACGTGTTGAAGAGAACGCAACACAGCGGTAACCATGCTTGATTGTTTACTTGCTATCCCATAATATTGTACAAGGGACATAACCTCGGTAATACTGCTAGTAAACATACCGCTAAACAAAAGGCTAAACACTACAACCTCTCCCCTCCTTGGATACTTATTGAGGGATCAATAATTAGACTGGCTAAATGACTTAGTTTAACCTATGAGTTAACTTCAAGAACTTGTGACAACATGAAATTGCCAAGACAAAATATACCTGTGAAAATCTTCACATTATTGCAAATATAGTCTCTTTGCTGAAAGTAATAATACTGATAACTATTGACTAGATCTTAAAACATAATCCAGCTTTCAATTAATGAATTAACTGAACACATAATTTCAAACACAGTTCAGGCTTCAGTTCACATGTGCACACATTTGCACATTGCACTTTACATGAAAAAGTCCTTGTATTTACTCGGAGGTCTTCGATCTCTTGTTGGATATCTGCGCATAGGTTCATTTGGTTCAACATGTTCAATAGGATCAATCACTGCTTGATCTTCATTGTCACTGACTGGAACTTGTTGACCATCACATTCAGGTGTGTCAACTGTGTCCTGAATATTGGAGTGAGTAGGATGTTGGGGTGACTTCTTAAAGAAACTGCTGTTTCTTGTTACCTCCCCCCCCCCCCCCCCAACACACACACACTCTGCACTGATCATCGAGCCTTTTGTGGATGTTACTGTTAAAGGCACAGGCTCATATGGGGTGTTGGACTTCCTCATTGACGTGTCTTTCAGGAGAACTGCATCCCCTTCCTTGAAACTGTGTGGCTTGACATAAGCCTTTCTGTCAGCATACTGCTTCATTGCATGTTTAGCTGCCATGTCTCTCTGTCTCATTTTCCTGTTTCTGGATTTTGATGACTTGGACAAACTAGGCAGACGATTTCGCAGATTTCTGTTAAACATGGCAGTTGCTGGAGGAACACCTGTTGACGTGTGTGGTGTTGTCCGGTAAGACAACAGGAATCGATAAATTTCCTGTTTCCAGTTTTGTCCTTGTGCAATAGCACCTTTAATGCACTTTTTGATGGTACGCATGAAGCGTTCAGTTTCTGCATTGGCTTGGGGCCATAATGGAGTTATTTTCCGATGTTTGAATCCAATGTGTTCTGCATATGTACTGAACTCGTAGCCATTAAATGGTGGGCCGTTGTCCGTCTTGAGCTGATGTGGTATCCCAAACTCTGAAAAGATTTTCTCAAGTCTTGGAATTACATTGCGACCAGAGATGCCCTTAAGTATGTCTACAATGACATAACGTGAATATTCATCTTGCACCACCAGCAGATATTCACCAGTTGATATCTGACCGAAATCAGCACTAAGCTCTTGCCATGGTCCATCTGGCAATTCTGACATTTTGAGGGGTTCACATGCTGGTAAATCAGTTGTGATTTGACATGTCATGCAGTTTTTAACCACATGTTCCACCATATTGTGCAATCCACGAAACCATATCTTCTCACGAAGCAGGGAAACTGTTTTCACGATGCCCTGGTGACCAGCATGAGCTAGATCAACAGCTTGTCTGTGTAAGCTTGGTGGCAACACAATTTGAGCACCTTTCAACAGTATTTGATTGTTCATGGCGACAGACAGTTCATTACGACACTTGTACAAAGAGTCATACACCTTGTCTACATTATTGCTTGACTTCCAGTTGCCTGTGTTCAAGGCCTGAATAACAGCTTGTAATACTGGTTCATTCCTTGTTGCCTTAGCAACATGGTCTGTCGTCATGGTTTTAGGGATTGCTGTGGTAACAACATAGTTAATGTATTCTTCAGCAATCTTCTCTCCTCTATGACTTGCAGATTGCTGGACTGGATGTCTACTAAGATAATCTGCCGGATTATCTGCTCCTGGTCTGTAGACAATCTTGAATTGATATTGCTGAATCCTCATCACCCATCTTTCAATTCTGGGAGGTAACGATGCCTTTGGGTTCCCGAACAGTGTAGTTAATGGCTTATGATCGGTGAATATGGTAAACACTGATCCAAACACATATATGTGAAAATGTTCACAAGACCAAGTGACAGCCAAAGCTTCCCATTCAGTTTGAGAGTACCTGTGTTCTGTGGGTGTGAGCGATCTGCTTGCAAACTGAATCACTTTGGGTTTTCCATCTGAATCTGGTTGAGTAAGCACCGCACACAAACCAACAGGGCTTGCGTCAACATACAGCTGTGTATGTTTTTGTGGATCAAAGAAACTCAGTGTTGTCGCTTTAAACAGTTCAGATTTCAGGTTGTCAAGGGCTGTTTGGTGTTTCTCTGTCCAGTCCCACTGAGCATCCTTGTGAGTCAGCTGGCGGAGTTCATAGGTGAGTGTCGCATAATTTGGAACATGACGAGCACCACAGAAGTTCATCATTCCAAGCAAGCTCCTCACTTCCGAAACATTCTTGGGTGGTGGCATATCTAGGATTGCAGACAGTTTTGCCTGGCTTGGTGTTATGCCGTCAGCACTGAACACATGTCCAAGAAACTCAATGGAATGCTTGTTGAAAACACACTTGTCACTGTTTAAAGTTAGTCCCATTTCACGGAGAAGTTCAAACAAGGCATGTAGATTTGTGTCATGTGACTGTTGATCACCCCCATGGACCAGAATGTCGTCACTGATATTGATGACACCATTCAAACCACTGACAGCTTGTCTAATGGTTTCTTGGAATACTTCAGCAGCACTGTTGATTCCAAAATTCAAACGTTTGTACCTGAATAATCCAAGGTGTGTGGCAAAAGTGGTGATATACCGGGATTCTTCGACCAATTCAAGCTGGTTATAACCCTGATTAAGGTCAAGTTTGCTAAAAACTTAAGCCCCTGTGAGAATAGTTGTGAGTTTTTCCAGTGTTGGTGAGTTGTGTCTTTCTCGCTTTATGGCTGTATTTGGACATCTCATGTCAACACAAACTCTCACCTTGCCAGGACTACTTGGTTTAGGGACTACCACTAAAGGAGACACCCAGGGTGTTGGACCTGAAGCTCGTTCAATGACGTCACGTTCCAAATCAGATTTGATCTGGGTTTCTATGTCCTTCCTGACATGAAATGGTACACGTCTGTACTGTTGAGCCACTGGTTGAACATCTTTGTCGATATGCAATTGTACTTTCACATCTTTCAGCTTGCCGAGTCCCGTGGACAAATCACTGTATTCTGTTATCAGATCTTCAGATTTGCAAGAATACACGGATTCATGTATTTTTAGCAGATGAAGTTCCTGTGCCATTTGCCAACTTAACAAACACTCATCAACGTCAGACACGACACATATTTTCGCTTCAGCAGATGCGGTCTTCGATGCAATCGTGGCTGTGAAACGTCCTAGCACATGCACTGGTTCCTTCTTTCCATAAGGAAACACCTTTGTTCTGCATTCTTGTAGATTGGGTTTAGGTCGGAGGGACTGGTACACAGTTTTTGAAATTGTGTTGCTAGATGCACCTGAATCTGCTAACATGATAACAGGTTGTCCATTAATCTTCATGGTGAACTTTGGAGATTTGTTTTTCTCACCTTGTGACAGAAAGACAAACTCATCTTCATCAGAAGTCTCTTCCCCGCAGTCATCAACCATGCGAACATTCTTCAAATGCCCTCGACCACGTTGTGCATTTGTATGTCCATCTTTACACGCATTGGCAAAATGATTTGATTTTCCACATTTCACACACTTTTTTCCAAAAGCAGGACAGTTTCTCTGACCCCTGCTATGAGGCCAAGCATGTCCACAATTAAAACAAGTTTGCTGTTTCTGTGACTTCTCATGGTTATCATGGTTATCATAAGTTTTCTGTGGCTTTCTTTTATGGTGCTTATGGGTCATGGCGTTTGCCTGGTGAGTGTTCACATTTTGGGATTGAGTGGAGGACTGAATTTGTTTGGAGTGTTCATGTGTAAGTTCTAGAGTTCTGGCATGAGTTAACAAATCAGCCAATGTCATGCCTGGGGTACTCAGGCCTTTCTCACGAACTTTGTTCGACTTGCAACCAGCTATGAGTTGAGATTTTACCTCCGCTTCAATTCTATCACCAAAATCACATGTGCTTGCATGCTGTCTCAGTTCATGATAAAACTCATCAATTGAATCCGACTTCTGTTTTAATTGACGAAAGCAACATCTCTGGAATTCCAGATTAACTTGTGGATTGAAGTGATTCGTTATCGCCGTGACAAGCTTTCCAAAATGTGTCTCATTGTCAATAGGGGTTAATTCACCTGCCGGTATCGCATCAACGACGTCATTCAAATCGTCCCCAGCAAACGATAATAGCAACGCTTTCTTTTGCCTGTCATCTGTGATTTTATATCCGACAAACACATTGTTTTCCAATCGGGAGCGCCACTTATTCCACCTCACTAACTTCCCATCCGACTTGCAGTCAAACGGAGGATAACTTGGTAACGATACAGTCACCGGTCCCGCGGGCGCAGGCGGTTGACGAACCTCACCGTCTTGATTATCTGCCATCGCTCGTCGCCAATATGATGTTTACAAGTTGGTAAACTTGTATGCAATTAATATGAGTCGATGGACTCGATGTTCGATGGAACAACGTGTTGAAGAAAACGCAACACAGCGGTAACCATGCTTGATTGTTTACTTGCTATCCCAAAATATAGTACAAGGGACATAACCTCGGTAATACTGCTAGTAAACATACCGCTAAACAAAAGGCTAAACACTACAAATACCTTTTGAGAATGAAGGACAGTGGCCTGTATACAAATGACAATTTAACATATAATAAGTATAGATTTGGCAATCTACATGATTTTAAACATTATTCATAAAATAGTTTCTTCTTTCAAAATCATGATTGATACACAAGCATACTGATTTAATTTGTTCTGGATACATTGGATATCGACTACATTCCCTCTGAACTTCAGCATTAGGTGATTGTGGTGCAATTTGTAATAAGTTTTGTAAGCCAGTAGGTCTATCTCCTTTAAATTCTATTGTTTCCCCAAATTTCAGATGCATATAAAAGACTCGCACTCATCACATGATCAAATAATTTAAAGAATACTTCAGGGGAAGTAATGCCAATTTTACAAATGGTTGTAAATGACTTAAATAAAGCTTTACATCAACTAAACGTACAAGTGAAAACTAATCCAGATGTTTAGAAAATATCAACATTAACCGTTCTATGTGACATTTTGCAAAGCTGATATCCTGTCCTGTTTCGATGAAACGTTTATGGGAACTACATCTAAAATGGACTGATGTGACACGAAATATATGCAAGCGTATTTCTGTAAGGTAGCCTTCAGTACAGATGATGCCGTCCATTTTTGCAAGTAGGCCTTAATATGATGAGCCTTATTGCATTTACCGTGTTTGTTTTCAAATCACAATTTTATATTATAACATTTCCTTGCAATTGGGAGCGTAGTTCATGGCATTTTTAAATATGTCATAATAAATGAACGTATATATATATATATATATATATATATATATATATATATATATATATATATATATATATATATATATATATATATATATACACACACACACACACACATATATATATATATATATATATATATATATATATATATATTATCTCTCTCTCTCTCTCTCTATATATATATATATACGTCAATACTCTCTCCATATTCCATGGCATAATTTGGAGTACCTACCATTATCTTCAAATGTCTGCACCATAAGGCAACATGGGTTTTATTTTGTCATTAGTGTACTGAAAACAATTCTGATTGAAATAGCGTTGACAGTTTTTATGTCCTTCGTGATGCAAAGAAGAAGCGTTGAACCATGTTACACACATGACGATTTGATATTTATCCTGTCTGAGATAATGTTAATCAGTACAAATGCAAAGTATAATGTGTGTTGGCAGGTATGAATGGACCTTTTTTAAACTCTTTTTCAAAATATCTTTGGGAAACGCTCAATGTTAATATTAACCTTACTGCTACCAGGTTTTAAGACATCGGCTGTATGCTGAACTGCACTACAGCTGTATGTGACAATTGGAATGAACAACGTTTTGATCGGTTATGTATGTATCATGGCGTGTCAGTTAACAGCGGGGTGACTGTCCAATGGGATGCAATATAGGCGTTGTCAGTTTCGTTATACACACTGTACAGATGCCAAACTGCTGATACCACGTTTTACTTTGTGAAAACCAAATGACAAAGACGGCGCCCCCGACAACCCTGAGGATCAGACCCAGGGCGTAAATGGGGTTGAACCCATTAACAGTGAACCCCACCAACAAGCAGCTTGGACAAATGGTGCTTCTTGTCTTCTTGTCTTCTTGTATATTTGAAGATAGAAATGGCTTGTATTTGCCAAAGTGTATGCCAATCGTTTGTGTATCTCTTTAAGGACTGTGAACATCATTTTTTAAACAGACACATATCGTGTCCTGAAAACCTGGTTTCCAAAAATACAACTTAGGAGTAAGAGCGATTTGAAATTTGTAATGCTTGTATTTTCAGATGTTATTCCATCTCCACTGTGTTTGATACTTACACAATCACAACATGAACCGTCCATACCTGGTCAGTCTGTAGGTCAAGTGGAATGAAATGTCATATATGTTGGGTCATATATCAAACGACAATTATTACAAAACAAACAAATATATATATTTGGATCTAAACCACAGCCTTGATTTCATTCGGTTCTTTTGATTTCAGATACAAACATTCAGCGATGGACATAATCATGTTACACCTGCTGGAAGTATGTTAAACCTTTCCTGATCAATACTGTTTTTAAGTGGGAGGTCAACTTATGTTTATGTTTGCTCAATTCCACATTGAACAATGTGTCACCTTAGTATGTGAGAAATGTTAAAGTGATGAAAGTCTTAGACGTTCACTAATTGGTGAAATCCACGAGCATACATGTAGGTGTGTTGCCAATAGGACCATCACTATCGTTTACATTATAATAATCTAAAACAATACTGGCCTACCTGGTACAATGTAATACGAAAACGACATGACAAATGTCATATAAATTAATTACTTCGAAATACGTTTGCTCATGTGTTGTCTGTTAGACGATGGTTAGGCGCCGATTCGTTATAGTTAGATCACGAGAGCCAAAGCCTAGATGCCCAGATATATTTCGATTCTGCTATATCCTGTATTGCTATATTGATTTGATTAAATGTCTCACACGCACGCACGCACGCACGCACGCACGCACGCACGCACGCACATACACACACACACACACACCTCCACCTTACATGAAATATGTCAGGGGCTGTCACCTGGTATTGGTATGAAATTAGATTGTGTACTTCTTGTCATTGGTTGTTCTCGGTATATCGTTTGGATTTTGAAAATATGTTTATAGTTTAATAGATATTGATTTTCCACGGTTCACAATATTGCGAGAATATATATTGCAGATTTCCCTTACTTTACTGCCTTGCATAAGCTGTATGAATAACCTGTGTACAGTGTTGATACTTTCCAAGGAAGGGTGAGACATCCTCAGAATGGCAAGCAGTTAGAACTCGACAATACAGAAGGGATCGAGCACATGAACATGAAAAGCTTTATTTCAGCAGACATATCATACAAAATTATTCTTCTTTCAGAAATCACAACCTAATTGTATTATTTCCTTCACGTACACTACTGCCTAAAAGTTCATTCCCCTAACACGCGTTGAGAACGCGTGTAACACGCATGTGACACGGGTGCTCAACGGGTTGCACACGGGGTGAGCACCCGTTGGACACGGGTGTGCAACGGGTGTGCGTCGCGTGTGCAACCCGTTGCACACGCGTGTGCCACGCGTGTAACACGGGACCGGGTTCCAGTTGAAGTTGACAAATTTATCAAATGAATAGTGAGATAAAACAAAATAGTGAGATGTGAAATTTGAGTTAATGAGCGGCCATTGAGCTGTGCTCACCAGACCGTAAATACAAGGTCGGCCCATCTTAATTAGTGTTCGGTTGCTAGACTTTTATGGCATGAACCATTCCACTAGGGTCCAGTCTAGCCCTTGTGGCTAGCCGACAGTAGAACAGTAGTGAATTTAGATGCGAGTTTATTGCTAGGGGAACCCCCGTGTTGACACGATTGTCGCGCGTTGGTAAATGTTCGCCATCAATAAAATGATTGTTTGTGGAGTGCGAACATATTCATTTGCCCACACGAGTCATTCCATTTGATTGCAAATATAACGTTTTTCGTTCGCCAAATTTATGCTTTAGACAGTACAATTATGATATAGCCGTCACCACTACTAATGTCTCATTATTTCACGTAGGAATATGTCCCATTTCCCCACACCCCACTTTCTGTGTTGTATTTTGAAAGAATAAATAAAAGAAGGTTTTGTGTGGGACACTTTTATACTAATTATAAGAGGATGTTGTAAATGAATATGAACAGCCATGCCGTCTGACAGTTGATAGAATTTGAGATCTTCACAATCACCGGGTGTGACCATGTTGACAGAATCTCGTTAGGGTTTGTGATTTTTACATTTGCCCAATGACCATGGTGAGTATTGCTGGGGATACCAAACGTAACAGTTTATTATTAGAGGTTGTGAGTACCTATACCACGTAGATAGGATATCTTTAGGATTTTAATCCTTCTTTGAGAGGCATTTAGAAGTTGGAGTACTACGTTAGGAGAAGATTTATGGGTGACTTTAATCCTTTCTTTCTCTGTGGGTAATCCTTTCATGTTGATTGGAGGAAGTCACTCAACCAGGTCATGACAGGTCGTGAGTTTACTCACTAACTACTGTGAGCGTTTTTGGCATGACATCTTTTCTTGTATAAACATAGAAACGATGCTCACTCACTCACTGTTAATCTTCTGCAGTTTGCTGGCAAAGTGGGGATAAACCTCAGTGTCAAAGACGATCAAATTTAGTTCGAATCCTTGCTTATATGTGACATCTCCCAAATGGGGACATTTTCATAAACTTGGCAAGTGATGATGAATTTTAATATTAATATTATTATAGTTTATGAAATTGTTAATAAAACTTTAATAAAATTGTGCTTCACTCTCACGAAAAATATATTGTCTGTGAGTAAATTTATATGTCACGTTACATCGGCATTTTTCAGTGATATTGGGACTACATGAAACATGGCTGGTTTTACATTTCTGATACAGGTGCTTGACTGACTGAGTAGTTCATGATCAATAAGATATGTTTAAATCAGTCAAGTTTGCAACAATAGATGAATAAGTTGATACATTTGGACCGATTACCAACTTAAGACATAGAGACAGGGAGGAGATATATAACCAAACCTATGATCCTGTTGAGACAGTTGACAGTTAGAACGTTGGATTAAATGACAGTAACTAATTTGAACATTCCCCAGTTATATCATAAAATACATCATAACTCATAACAGTCCGAGAGACAGCTTCCAGACTTATACTAGTATTGAAGGGACAATAGCTTTTGACAGTTTAAAAGTAAACTCACCTTAAGGTGCTTGGCAAGTCAAAACTTACCTTACTTACTTACTTACTTTGGAGATTTAACGTGCGCTTTCCGACTGATGCGTATTTCGCACACGGGCCCGGCCAGGCCATTTAATGTGTTTCCGAAAGGGGCGAGGGTGGTCTGTGCAACCCAAGAGGGGGCTTTAGGGGTTGCTTATATAGAATTTGGGAATTTTGATATTTGGAATAGATGTCGATGGGGTTGGGGAGGAGAACTAAGGGAGCTGGGTATGGTGGATGATTGTTTGTTTATTTGATTTTGATTTGGTAGGTTATTATGGTTTTAGATGCGTTTTATTAGTTCCGTTTTGATTAAGAATACGCCTAAGGCCTCGAAGTTTTCTAGTTTATTTTGTGGGTTTAGTATTGCTTCTAGAGTGAGAGCCTTGTTTAGATTGAGGGTGGTTTGTAATGCGGTTCGATGTGTTAGGTAGTGTGTGCAGTGGATGAGTGCGTGTTCTGGGGTTTCTGGTTGTTTGCAGTGTGGGCAGTTACCTGTAGTGTGTTTTTTAAATTTCTTTAGGTGGTTATTTAGGTTGGTGTGTCCTGTTTGGAGTTTAGTGATTACTCTGTCGATTTTTTTTGATGGATGGAGAATTTTTGGTTTGGTTAGTGGTTTGCTGAGCACTCTTTTGATTTGGCTATTTGAGTTTAGATATAGGTTATGCCATTTTTTTTGTGATTTTTTGTTTGTTCACACTTTTAATTTCTGATTTTGAGATGGGTAAGTTTAAGCTTATTTCTGGGATTTTGAGGGATAGTTTAGCTGCTTTATCGGCGTTTTCATTACCGTATATTCCTACGTGGGCGGGTATCCACAAGAAGGTTATTTGTTTGCCTGCCTTAGTTAGGTCGTTGGAGCTTTTAAGTATTTGATTTATTAATTTAGGTCGGTTTTTGGTATTTTTGTTTTGTAGGGCTTGTAGTCCACTTAGGGAGTCAGTAAGTATTAGGATTTTTTGGTGGTTTTTGGATTCTTGATTGTGGAGGGCTGAGGCCATGCCCATTAGTTCTGCCGTGAATATTGATTGGTTATTTGGGAGTCGGAAGGATTGTGTGGTTTTAGTTGGTTGTGTGGTATGGACTCCGAAACCCGTGTGTTTGGAGGTCGGATCTGAGGATCCGTCCGTGTAAATGTGACACCAATTTGGCCATTTTTTGTGTATGTATGCTAGTGTGGTAGTTTTAGCTATGTTTGGGTCGGTTTGTTTATTTATTTGGCTAGCTAGTGTTGTGTCTATTTTGGGTATTTTAAGTTTAGGGGTGAAGATATTTGATTGTTTGCAGTTTTGTTTAAGATTTTTAATTTGGTGTTCATTTAGGTAGTTTGTTATTCTTTGGGATATTGGGGTAAGTAAGGGGTGTTTACGAGCTAGAGCTTGGTTTTTAGGGCTGATGTTTTGGTTTATTAAGTTTTGGATGAGAGGGTTTGATTGGGACGCGGCCCAGAAATTTAAGCTTAGCTGTTCCCTGCGTAGACTTAGTGGCATTTCTCCTGTTAGGGCCTGAAGTGAGGTGTAGGAGGTGCCATGTTGGGTGCGTGTAATGAGTTTGAGAGCCTGATATTGTATTGAGTCAAGTTTTTTAGATAGAGAGTTGTTTAGGGTGTTGTATATGGCGCAGCCGTAGTCTAGTTTTGATCTAATTAGTGATATGTAGAGAGAGAGGAGAGTATCTTTGGAGGCTCCCCAGTTAGAGCCAGTTAGGCATCTTAGGGTGTTTAGGTCTTTACTGCATTTAGTTGTTAGGTTTTGGATGTGAGCATCCCAGGTGAGATGTTCATCGAAAATAAGTCCTAAGAATTTGGTTTGTTTTTGAAATTTGATTGTTTGATTGTTTAGCTGGAGGATTGGGGAGGCGGGTTTCATGTTTTTATGTTTGAATACTATTCCTGTTGTTTTTTCTGAGTTAAGGGAGAAGCCCCATTTGTCAGCCCATTGTTGTATTTTATTAAGAGATTTTTGGAGTAAATTTTTGGCCATTTTCATGCTTTTAGTGCGGATCCAGATGGCTCCATCATCCGCGAATTTTGATGTGTTTACTTTAGGGGATAGACCCTCGAATAGATCGTTTATCATTATATTGAAGAGGGTGGGGCTGAGGATACTGCCCTGTGGAGTGCCATTTTCTAGGGGACATTGGTCCGATAGAGTTTGGTCTATACCCACGGTTATTTTACGATTGTTTAGGAAGTCCTGGATGTAGTTTATTATTTGACCTTTGAGTCCTATTTTTTTAAGTTTTTGTTATAGCCCATCGTGCCATACCATGTCGAAAGCTAAAACTTACCTCCCTGTATATGTTTTTTAGGTTTGACAGCAACTATGCTTGTAGATTTCATAGATAGACATGATTGGTTAGCTAGATGTTATTACAATAAGCGAAAATGTCTTAAAAGTCCACAGTTTGTTTAAAAGTACAAAAAGTGTGTTATAGATCTATCAACGTTTTCTTTTATTGAACATAATATTTGCACTATATTGCTGTAAGCTGTAAATAATCTAGCCTCCCCATGTACGTAACTTACATATATTTATCTATGACCAGAACAGCAAATAAAGTTCTGGTAGATAGGTACCTCGGAGATTTAACGTGCGCTTTCCGACTTTAGCCTATCTCGCACACGGGGAAGCACTTATACTATTAGGGTAAAAAAGCAAAAAAAATTAAGTTTAGTCCTTGTAGTAGTCTCTTGGTCAGCTTCTCATCCTGGGGGTCGGGATTCTGGTAGAGACTCTTGGCAAAGAGGGCGGCGGTATTGGCGACGAAGTGGTTTGAGGTCGGTACGCCACTACTCTGGAAGAAGTGGTACAAGTCTGTGTAGTTTGTGATGTCTTACTCGATGTCCTGTCCCCCCTTCTTGTGCACCATGACGAAAGGGACTCCTTGTTTGGCGTAGAGATATTCCTTTGGGGTGTTGATCTGGTCAACCTTGAGATCCGGCCGGGGCTTGTAGTGGTTGATCGGAATGTCTGATTTTTCCACTAGTAAATAAAGTTCTTTGGTATGACCTCTTTTATCCCTGCTGACGTTATCCTAATGTTCAATTTCAGTCTGCCTCACCAAGCGTAAGAAAGCATTGTACATGATAAACCACACTGATGCAATTATCTATATATATATTTGTAGATATGAAGCATTCTAGTTAATTGTGGATACACTGGGCAGACAGAATTGTGTTTATTTCCAGGCCATCCTGATCGTCGTTTACTACTATAAGGTGTATGGTTGGAGGCAAGATCAAAGGCGCCGCACAGCATTTATTAGATAACAGACGGGGTCGTCCGTTTCGCTTTGAACAACCACCCCACCTGTCTGTAGGAGTTATATAATCAGTGCGCAAATAACTGTGTCAAGTCCACTGCCGGGCTGATGCAGTGTCAGTGTCAGCGATGAACATGAATGCCCAAATCATAGACCTGTAGCACTCACAAGTTGCTTAGCCAAAATATTTGAAAAGTGTATATTCAAATCCTCGATAACAGCAAATATAACCTTAGAAAAAGATTCAACATACAAACAATCAAATGTAGAACACAGACCTATGCTTATTATCATTTCTTCTGGATATGATCAACCTGCGGAACCCTCTATCCGATGAAGTAACTAATGCTCGCTCATTAAAAGAAATCAAATCCTTAATTAATCGTTCTGATGCAATTATTAATAATTTTGACTTCAAATATTTTCATAGATCATGCCAAATTGTCCACTGTCGCCTTAGGCTCGGCTGCAGTGACTTAAACGCTGATAAGTTTAGACGACATGTATCAGACATACCAGACTGCACTTGTGGATATCACCTTGAAGATGCAATTCACTTTTTCTATAACTGTTAAAAAATACGATAATATCAGAAACACTGTGTATTTCTACACACATGGGTATGGTCTAAACATGATATTACATGGCAGTAGTTAAGCAGTTACTTTTTTGTAAATCAACTGATCATTCCCAGACATCAAAGGATCAACAGGAAATACGTTGATTGATTAATTACTGTTATCTTGCACAGTGGATATGTCAAAAGTAAGTGTTTACATGTGAAGGTAGGGTTACTAAACCTAGGGAAAACACTCATATCATGGCGTGAAGTACAGATGTAAAAACAACATACTTTGTTCAAAGGGTAACCGATAATACACTGACTGGTTGTTCATTGTTATCTAACTCAATGTATGTTTTTAAGAACCGTGGACATTATAAAAATAGTTGTCACGTGGGCTTTCTCAGCTAACTTGGCACCTATGTGAAACAATTGAAACAAACTAAGTGATCAGTTAAGAAACCGACACGGGTTATAATATTCGATACATTTAAATAACGTTTAAAAACGATATATTTAAATATTTTAATATATTTCATATATATTCCAAATATTGTTTCCAAATAATTATTATTAAAGTATTTGATTCTCACATAGACATTTGACATCGAATAAGTATTTTTGTACAGCTGCAGACGCAATGGATATTGTTCCTTCATGTTGATATTCCCGGATACATTATAACTTTGGTAGGTTGTAATAATGATATTTGCATTTTGTTTTCATTCATTCGCTGCAGCTTTGAACAGAATCATTCTTGTTCCTTTCCGTTTGGTTGGGAAGTTTTTCGATGCGCGATAGACGTTGTTTTCACAAGTATTTTCTTTTGTAAGCGTGTATATGTTACAGTCAATGTGTAAAATATGATTCACTCAGGCAATTTATTAAATATCTAAATATTTCAGTCATTTTACAAATTGAATGAATAATCCATTCATTTATTTAACCGACTGACTAAAAATGATAAAGACGACCAAAAGAGCTTAAACACATCACAATATATTATTTATGCTAAGAAAAGAAGCCAAACAATACAGAACTGTACTTGGTGATGATATTAAACATAAACAAATATTTGGAATTCGTTATCATATTAATAAAGATGGACATATTTTTCAGTTAATTTGTAAAATAAACTAAATATTTAGGCGTTTAATACATTTCCTTAGTGAAATCTGTTTACATTTTGAATGTAAACATATACACACGGTAAAATAAGCAATGTGCAGATGAAATATTTACTTTGTGTTGCAAGTCAAAATAGTGTACACGAAGATCGCACAATTACCAAGCAAGTGACTTATCAAAACTGCATCACCATTACCGATGCTCCCCACAAATATACCTACATTTCAAAAACTGTATTTCATTTTTGTTGATCAGTGTGACCATATGTCCTTCTACTTTCAATAAAAATGCGCTTACGAATGGCGAGCACAGGTCGCGAACAAGTCTAGATTTCTGCTATATCATCCGGGTACTCACTGAGAAAATACAGTAATGCACAGGTAACAACTACTCCCGCGGAATTGCTTTAGATCAGTGCTCTTTTGTACGTTGAAATACTATATATTGTGAAAGCCAAAATGATGTATCAAGGATCAAGTAGAAGATACATTGACCGTTGCACTGGGAGTTTATTCAACAGACCGTGAAAATAACACTGCTGTATCTTATTATTTATTTTAGATGACGCAGTCAAAGCTCACTTCTCCTGGCGGCCATTATCGAACGGCCAGCTAAAACACAACCCCGCGCTTACGTCTACAGGTCTCTTCCTGTAGTACGGTAATTAGTATTCTCTCCCTCAAGTGTATCCTCAATGATATAACCCACCCTCATTAATTACATGCTGCTCTTTTCCAGCCTCACGGCTATGGAGCTGTGGGTATTGACGAAATCCCCGTCGAGGTGCTGAAGTCTGATGCTATCGCTAAAACGCTCCACTATATTTTTAATAATTGTTTTAATACAGGAAAGATTCCTCAAATATGGTCGAAAGGCATAATTAGTCCCATTCCAAAGTGCTCAACCCTGGACCCTAGAGACCCCCTCTCATACAGGGGTATCACCCTGACTACGTCCATTTATAAACTGTATTGTAGTATCCTTAACAGAAGACTACAACTGTGGGCAGAAGCTAACTATGTACTCCATGATTCACAGAACGGATTCAGACAAAAAAGATCTACTATCGATCACGTCCAAACGCTAACAGCAATTATAGAAAACAGAAAAGTAAAAAAGAAATCTACATTTGTTGCATTCATAGATTTTAAGAAAGCTTACGACTGTGTTAATAGAAACATTTTATGGGATAAACTTTCTCACCATGGTATTGGAGGCAAAATGTTGCCTGCCTTGCAATCATTATACAAGGGTGTTAAATGCAGTGTTCGAGTGAATGGTTTCTTTACTTCCTGGTTCACGGTAAACCGTGGCTTAAAACAGGGGTGTTTGTTATCTCCCTTGCTTTTTAACTTGTTCATAAATGATTTATTACATACTCTCAACAGTCTTAATATTGGTGTAACTGTAGACAATTTTAATATTGCAGCATTAGCATATGCAGATGATTTAGCATTGCTAGCTGAGAATGAAGCTGATCTCAGTCTACTGTTAGATGTTTTACATACTTGGTGTTGCACAAATAAGATCGAGATCAATAAGGAAAAGTCTAAAATTGTCCATTTTAGAAATCCGTCTGTCATACAGACGACGCATGTTTTTAATGTCGGAAATATGATTTTAGACATTGCTGCTAAGTATAATTATCTTGGCCTACTGTTCACAGACAACTTAGATTTTACTGCAACGGCACGTGCAGCAGCGAAGTCTGCTAATAGGGCTTTGGGTCTGTTGATATCCAAAGTTAAGACAATAGGCGGTATGCATTTCCAAACATATTCCAAATTGTACGATAGTATGGTGTGGTCGGTTCTTGACTACGGGGCGGCTATCTGGGGTAATTACGATGTGTCAGCAATAAATGCTGTACACCATAGGGCCATTAGATTTTATTTGGGACTCGGCAAATACGCCCCTAACGTCGCTATAAATGGGGACATGGGATGGATACCGCCTGTTGTCAGACAGTGGAAAAGTGTAGCAAGACAATGGTGTCGCCTTAAGAATATGTCTAGTAGGTTAAACAAACATGTGTTTAACTGGGCTGATAGATACGCTGTAAATGGTTGTAAAAATTGGAATGGTAGGGTAAGAAAGAAGTTTAATAATATGGATTTAGGACATCTATTAAACGCTACAGGTTTTATTGATAAATTTTATGTTTGTACACAGGTGGAACAATGGTGTAAAAATGAATATGTTACCCGTTGGAACGATATGTTAAGAAAGGAAGAGGGGCGAAATGGGCTTAATAAATTGAGAATGTATCGATGTTACAAACAAGTATATGGGACAGAATACTATGTTTCAAATAAGATGCCCAAAAACTATAGATCGGCACTAGCCAAGTTTAGATGTGGTGTGGCTCCTATTCGAGTGGAAACCGGTCGATACGAAGGTGTACCTGTCAATAATAGAAGATGTAATGACAGCGTAGAAGACGAGGTCCATGTTTTGTTTCACTGCGCATTATATGATGATATCAGGGCAACTCTTTTTAATGAATGTATTGCTAAGTCTTATAATGTTTTAGATATGCCTGATGTCGACAAACTTTGTTTTATTTTCAGTGACTCCAGTGTGTGTTTTATACTTGCCAAAGTCTGCTTTTTAATTCTTAATCGTAGAAAACATCTTTTATATGGATAACTTTTTACTATATCATCTTTATATCATTTATGTATAAATTCTGTGATAATTCGTCTCTCATAATTCTATTGAATGGTTCTGTACATTTTATCTATGTCAAGTTGTATAAAGCTGTTTTATGTATGTACAGGAGTGAGACGTTAATAAACTATTGTCTGTCTGTCTGTCTGTCTGTGATAAAGAGTCCAAGTCATCATAAAGTAATTAGGGTCCAATAAAAACAATGCGCCGCCAAAACCTCATACATATTATCACTGAAAGTCGTACTACAGACGGTTAATGTCAAATCACAAGAAAAGCATTTCAATTGCAATAACATGTTCCAGGACCATGTATTCTCTTAACACCATCGGATTTAGAAGCAATGGTCGTATAAAACAAAACACATCTATTTGATCACAACAGTATTCATGTTATTCCCACAAAATCACATAAAGAAAGGAGACATTAGGAAATACATGTGCATTATCATTTTTCGTCAGGATAACAAAATTTTCTCTCCTTGTTACCACCTCCAGGTTCAGCTTAAGACGGGTCCCCCTTTGGTCAAAAGTTTGTTCCCCCTCTAATGAGTGTGTCACGCGTTGCACACGAGTGGCGGACGGGGTGCACACCCGTGTGCAACGTGTTGCACACGGGTATCACATGCGTGACCAACCCGATGCACACTGGTTGCGTAACGCGTTGCCCATGCGTGTAAGGGGAATGAACTTCTAGGCAGTAGTGTATATGTTTAATGAAATGCAATCCGCGTTTGTGTTGAAACATTAGTGAATCAATTTAGCAGTAAGGGAAAATCCTATTGACTGATGGACGACGGACACATGATATGATATAAGATGGCCAATACAAATAATTTGAGATACTCACTTGGCGTTAAGGCCGGGTGTGCTTTAAAAAGAAACAACCATTAACTGATATTTCATACTTGTATTAAACATGTACCTGTACTATACAGTGCAAAGGCATTGCGTTTTTACACGATAGTCAGTTAGAGCACAAAACACGTACAAATGTGACAGTCCCCAGGATAAAGGAGAGTGTCCCTGCCTATGCTGGGATTCCAGTATTTCCACAATATTCCGAGCAAACCTTCTACAAGATTTTAATCTTAAAATATAATTTTATCTAAAAGTTAGCATAATAGACAACTGCTAATGGGTGTCTAAGACTTCTTGTCTTCGCAGATAAATAAATTGGCTTTTATTAGCACAGTTTTCAACATTTCTAACATGGTAGATGTCATGTGCTTGCCAATGCAAGTAGTTTAAGCCAGGTTACACCATTCAAGGCATCAGTAACGCTTTCAAAAGTCTTCGGTTTGTTTCCTTCACCAAGTTGCAATACTGTCCAACGCGACGTTAATCTGACCTCTCGCACTCTTGGCGACCTGAATTTCCTTACTATCTGATGACAAACCACTACCTGTGATGGCGATTAGGTGCCTTACTTTGAAAAGTGTTGGTTCGGATCCCGGATGGGACTCAACACAAACAAGTACAAGAATTTGTACCTTAAAAGAAAGTGCAATCCAAAATATTACATCTGTTACACCACCGTTTAGTATAAATACTAACTTCAATGGTTTCATGATTACTGCCGGGCGGAGATGATACTTTGTTTCTTGCAGGGACTTGCAAATTGTTTTCCGACTTTGCATAAAGCAATGTACTTTGACTGCAACTGTAATATAATTATATTACTAATTAAGATAACAGTTATTTAAGGACAATCGATAAACCTTTTTTACTCAAAATTCTTAAACGCAACGATGTGTTTTGATTGTGTTGTTATCGATTTAAAAAGATATTTCAGTTATAGCTCATTGGAAGGTAGAACATCTTCACATCATAATCATATACGAAGCAATTTTACGAAACATATTTCATAAGAAAACCCATTGTTTATGCAGTATGTATATGAAGGGCATACTGAAATCGAGTCTTTCATTTGTAAGGTGTTGACACAGTCGTGACGGATTATGAAATCCATTGTCATGTAGATATAACGTCTATCATGCAGTGACGTTAGAATGACAAAGGTATGACCATGTTTCGTTATCATACCGATTAAGCAATCTAACGGACGGTTCAAGAGTGAGAGAAAGTCAATTAAAAGCATAATGTGTAAAAATATGATTCTTGTACCACTATTACCTTTGTTGTTCAGTTCAAGATACCGATGTTAGATGTTCGGGCACTGTACATTTCTTAACGTTTTTCTTTACTTATAAGCAGTTTTTATCAGTTTCAACAAAATGGTAATCTCGTGTCACCGGATTTTCTGGCTCATTGATCACTTGATTGTCTGGTTTCTTCACAGGCTGACGTCGCATTGCAGGAATTCTGCTGTGCTGCGTCAGGCCATAAATATTTACTTTTTTATGCAAATTGTATGAATGGCGAGTGCTATTGGTACCCAAAGCAACACTTGGTGTCATCACTGAGTTTCAGCGGTCCATTGATACAATTTCCACTGCTATTTACCCTCAACACCAAATGATATGGCGTTTGTTTCGACAGAAGATCTAGATCTGAGTACCGTTGTCTTTGACATTGCGTCATAAAACAACTCACTATTCTAAATGATAAGACTCGAGACATTCCGCCATTAGTCCGAGTCTTATATGTTTGCATTACATGAATGTAGAACAGTCTAAACAACTATGTTCATTTCCCTAGCGTCCGGCCCCGTGGCGAGTTTGGATGTATTAAGTACAACGCCATATTCCATCACTGTACAGTGGACCAGGCCATCACTTCCAAATGGCAACATCCTTGGGTATCAGATAGACGTTATATCGGACGGCAACCCTGACCAAGTTATAAATGTAACCTGCCACCAGCCTAACAGCGAGTGCGGTGTGAGTACAACCACCAGTTACTCTTTCCCATTTTCTGATCACAACGTGATGAAAACGACACATTCGCACAGCATTAATGGAAATTTATCAATATCTTATGATTATTAAAACAAATTTGTCTTCCACAAATAAATGTAGTCTAAAGAAATAAACGAAAAAGCTGTAAATTTACAGGACAATTACAATCGCTATGTCTGTGGATATATATTTCATGTTACAGGAGAAACATAACTGTACAGAAGTTGACAGTTTCAACACGACGTGTGATCCTGCTGTCAATAAAGACGGAAATGAGAAATACGACTACAACATTACAGGCTTACAGCCCTACACGAACTACACAGTAGCCATATCTTGTGTCAACATTAACGGAACAAGGCAGGAGAAGAACATCACAGTTCAAACCAACAGTACTGGTACTGTGATGAAGTTAATGTTAATTATACAATGTCACTGCTTGATTCTGATTGATCCATATGCGATTAACATCAGGTACCTAATTCATATTTGATACACAAAAACGTACAAGTCTTGTCACACAAAACCTTCAGTTTTGTAAACATTGATAGTTCAATCGCCTACCTATTGATGCATATGTATGTTGCTGATAATACGCCATTAGAACAGTCTATATTCGATATGGGAACAACAACTTATCAAACATGACGAAATCTATTTCAGAAGACGCACGCACATTTAAGTACAACATACACCGACCACTGTATTAGGTCCACATGAAAGAGCAGTCATCTCTTGATCGTCTCTGAGGTCATGTGGATAGAACGTGTGCACGGCGAGCGGAAGATCGGGGCCTCGATCCCCGGCCGTCGTGTCATAACAGAAGACGTTAAAAGCTGGTTCTCACACACACACTAACACACACACACACACTAACACACACACGCCAGGTTTATGTTGAGCATAATTACAGATTGTTTTTATCACGATATACACAACACGTTACCCCAACAGTTACGTTTACATAGTGCCATCTATGTCACAGGTTATGATGCAATTAAATATATATCTATATATCTATGGAGTGTTATTTGATCACGTCTTTTTTAAAACCTATGTTTGTTGTAAACATGTTTTGAGTCGGTCAAGAATATAAGAAATAGATCTTTAACTTTAGTCATATTTTTGAAGTGTTTCACAAACTGTGACCCTATTTGTAATGTTCTAAGATAGCTGACCTTCTTGACCTATAACAATAACGCGTTCCAAAAGAGTATGCTAAAGCATTTGATATTGTCATATGTAATATAATTACATTTCGTTTTGAGATAATAATTATTTAACGACAATCAAGACACAGAATACCGATTTTTCGACAGTATCCTAAAATGCACCATTCCATCTTCATTATATTGTTATCAATAAAGAGTATGTTTCGATTATAGCTCCTGGTCAAGTAGAAAATCTTCACATCCATCAGTTTCCAGAAAACCTTACGAGTGTTGAAGTCTTCTTCTCTTGCCCAAACGAAACAGAAAGACACGGCGACATAGAATACTACACACTGTCGTATGATGCTCAGGTATGTCTTATTGGAAGTAAATATGTATTTACACGCACACAGACTTTTGTTACCTAAGTTATAAAAAAGTGTACGAATAACGAAAATTGACATTAAGCTTACTTCAGCTCCAAACTGCAGAGATACCAGATAATGTCCTGCCGTGCATCATCTTCAAGTATACCACACACACACGCACGCACGCACGCACGCACGCACGCACGCACGCACACACACATGTGATGGTGATGAACATGTATATGATACGGGTTTCTTTTACGTTAAATTTGCAATGTTTCGGTGACTTTTTACAATCGAATAACGTTTTCATAAAGTTTGTTATGTTTTGGTCAAATCCAATTTTCAAGCGTACACTTTCTTTTGCCCGGCAGTTTATAGACTCAATTATGGAGGAAGATTTATGATTAGGATGGATATTCATGATGAGTACATTTGCATTGAAAATGATATATATTGTGGTGATTATTTTGTTACATTTTGACAGGGAGAATATAATGACAACGTGACAGAAAATACCCAAGGATTAAACATTTCAGTCGAACCTGAGTCGAACTGTAACTACTCACAGGTTGTACCCGTCACAGCACAAGTAGACTACAGGTTCTCGGTGAGTTAGGGTAAACTGTGTGTACAAAGAAGGGTAATTATTGTATGTTCTCGTATGTGAATCATCCCGTTCACCTTTAATACCTTTATAACCCAAAGTAACTTAGCACCAAATATCTCAGATGATTCAATATACTTGTCTGGTAAACAAAGTCCAAATCTATCAGAAAAAGGTTGTTGAAATATAAGGTAAATACCCACATGTAGGATGGGTACTTGATATTTATGATATGCATTTAATGTCAGCTGAACACTACATTATCCTCTTCAATTTCAGGTTGTAGCAGATGATTCTTTTGCTGGGAATATAGCAACTATCAGCTTCAGTATAAGCCTTTCTATACAAATCGTGTGAGGCATGCTTAGAGTGAAACGTATTGTACGTATTCCTTAACTTACCTTCACCACAAACTAAGTGACAAACTTGATTTGATTACAGGTCCGCGCTTTCAACAAATACAATGGAACCGTTTCTGAAAAGAATTATACCACACTTACTGGAGGTATGTTAAACTGTTCCACGGATGTGTCAAGTGTAAATATTTGATTACACCGTGCTGTTAATAGTTTTTAAAGTTAAAGGTCAACTAATGTGTAGTTTTTTCAATTAGCGCATTGAGTGAGTGAGTGAGTTTGATGTCCGAGTAATTTATGAGGGAAGCCCAAAATGAAATGCTGACAATCCAACATAGAGGCGTCTACACAACCCGCTTAACTTCTGTGTGTTCAATTATAACAGACCTACAAAACTCCGAACAATTAAAATATAATAAAATATATGTATATGTATTTGCAACGGTGTTTACTACATTCGCATTATATATGTGAAACGTAACTGTATCATCATTTGTTATCTAATGTTCATGTACGTCTTGCTTTCTAAACCCTTTTCATTATCGTATTGTCAAGAGCCTTGACAATCATGGGCCACCTGATCGTTTAACTACTTCAACAGCTCCCGGTAAAGATTAGCCCTCTCACAATGCGCATGAAACATCACCAGATTGAATCTGCACTTTTTATGCACCTGTTGTAGCACAGAACGTGGATGTGAGAAAGGACTGGGAGTATATGCCGGCTATCTGAGTACCGTTGTCATTGACATTACGCCATAAAACAACTCACTATTCTAAATGATAAGACCGAGCCATTCCACCGTTGGTCCGAGTCTTATATGTTTGCATAACATGAATGTAGACCAGTCTAAATAACTATGTTCGTTTTCCTAGCGTCCGGCCCCGTGGCGAGTTTGGATGTATTAAGTACAACGCCATATTCCATCACTATACAGTGGACCAGGCCATCACTTCCAAATGGCAACATCCTTGGGTATCAGATAGACGTTATATCGGACGGCAACCCTGACCAAGTTATAAATGTAACCTGCCACCAGCCTAACAGCGAGTGCGGTGTGAGTACAACCACCAGTTACTCTTTCCCATTTTCTGATCACAACGTTAAGAGAAAGATACATTCGTACTGCATTAATGGAAACTTATCAATATCTTATGATTTTTAAAACAAATTTGTCTTCCACAAATAAATGTAGTTTAAAGAAATAAACGAAAAAGCTGCACATTGACAGGACAATTACAATGACTGTACCTGTGGATATATATTTCATGTTACAGGAGAAACATAACTGTACAGAAGTTGACAGTTTCAACACGACGTGTGATCCTGCTGTCAATGAAGACGGAAATGAGAAATACGACTACTACATTACAGGCTTACAGCCCTACACGAACTACACAGTAGCCATATCTTGTGTCAACATAAACGGAACAGGGGAGGGGAAGAACACCACAGTTCAAACCAACAGTACTGGTACTGTGATGAAGTTAATGTTAATTATACAATGTCACTGCTTAATTCTGATTGATCTATATGCGATTAACATCAGGTATCTAATTCATATTTGATACACAAAAACGTACAAGTCTTGTCACACAAAACCTTCAGTTTGAAAACATTGATAGTTCAATCGCCTACATATTGATGCATATATATGTTGCTGATAATACGCCATTAGAACAGTCTATATTCGATATGGGAACAACAACTTATCAAACATGACGAAATCTATTTCAGAAGACGCACGCACATTTAAGTACAACATACACCGACCACTGTATTAGGTCCACATGAAAGAGCAGTCATGTCTTGGCCGTCTCTGAGGTCTTGTGGATAGAACGTGTGCACGGCGAGCGGAAGATCGGGGCCTCGATCCCCGGCCGTCGTGTCATAACAGAAGACGTTAAAAGCTGGTTCTTGTTATCCTGCCTTGCGCTTGGTATTAGAGGACACACACACACACACACACACACTCACACTAACACACACACTAACACACTAACACACACACGCCAGGTTTATGTTGAGCATAATTACAGATTGTTTTTATCACGATATACACAACACGTTACCCCAACAGTTACGTTTACATAGTGCCATCTATGTCACAGGTTATGATGCAATTAAATATATATCTATATATCTATGGAGTGTTATTTGATCACGTCTTTTTTAAAACCTATGTTTGTTGTAAACATGTTTTGAGTCGGTCAAGAATATAAGAAATAGATCTTTAACTTTAGTCATATTTGTGAAGTTTTTCACAAACTGTGACCCTATTTGTAATGTTCTAAGATAGCTGACCTTCTTGACCTATAACAATAACGCGTTCCAAAAGAGTATGCTAAAGCATTTGATATTGTCATATGTAATATAATTACATTTCGTTTTGAGATAATAATTATTTAATGACAATCAAGACACAGAATACCGATTTTTCGACAGTATCCTAAAATGCACCATTCCATCTTCATTATATTGTTATCAATAAAGAGTCTGTTTCGATTATAGCTCCTGGTCAAGTAGAAAATCTTCACATCCATCAGTTTCCAGAAAACTTTACGAGTGTTGAAGTCTTCTTCTCTTGCCCAAACGAAACAGAAAGACACGGCGACATAGAATACTACACACTGTCGTATGATGCTCAGGTATGTCTTATTGGAAGTAAATATGTATTTACACGCACACAGACTTTTGTTACCTAAGTTATAAAAAAGTGTACGAATAACGAATATTTACATTAAGCTTACTTCAGCTTCAAACCGCAGAGATACCAGATAATGTCCTGCCGTGCATCATGTTTAGATATACCAACCACACCCACACACCCACCCACACGCACACACACACCCCCCCCCCCCCCCCCCCCCCACACACACACACTCACACATGTACATGTATATGATACGGGTGTCTTTTACGTTTAATTTGTGGTGTTTCGGTGACTATTTTCTATTATTTGGTCATATCCAATTTTCAAGCGTACACTTTCTTTTGCCCGGCAGTTGATAGACACAATTGTGGAGGAAGATTTATGATAAGGATGGATATTCATGATGAGTACATATGCATTGAAAATAATATATATTGTGGTGATTATTTTGTTACATTTTGACAGGGAGAATATAATGACAACGTGACAGAAAATACCCAAGGATTAAACATTTCAGTCGAACCTGAGTCGAACTGTAACTACTCACAGGTTGTACCCGTCACAGCACAAGTAGACTACAGGTTCTCGGTGAGTTAGGGTAAACTGTGTGTACAAAGAAGGGTAATTATTGTATGTTCTCGTATGTGAATCATCCCGTTCACCTTTAATACCTTTATAACCCAAAGTAACTTAGCACCAAATATCTCAGATGATTCAATATACTTGTCTGGTAAACAAAGTCCAAATCTATCAGAAAAAGGTTGTTGAAATATAAGGTAAATACCCACATGTAGGATGGGTACTTGATATTTATGATATACATTTAATGTCAGCTGAACACTACAAAGTGACAAACTTCGTTCGCAGGTCCGCGCATTCAACAAATACAATGGAACCGTTTCTGAAAAGAATTATACCACACTTACTGGAGGTATGTTAAACTGTTCCACGGATGTGTCAAGTGTAAATATTTGATTACAGTTTTTAAAATGAAAGGTCAACTAGCGTATAGTTTTTTCAATTAGCGCATTGATTGAGTGAGTTTGATGTCAACATGTCCGAGTAATTTATGCGGGAAGCCCAAAATGACATGCTGACATTCCAACATAGAGGCGTCTACACAACCCGCTTAACTTCTGTGTGTTCAATTATAACAGACCTACAAAAATCTCCGAACAAATAAAATTTTATAAAATATATGTATTTGCAACGGTGTTTGACTACATTCGCATTATATATGTGAAACGTGACTGTATCATCATTTGTTATGTAATGTTCATGTACGTCTTGCTTTCTAAACCCTTTTCATTATCATATTGTCAAGAGCCTTGACAGTCAGGGACCACCTGATCGTTTAACTACTTCAACAGCTCCCGGTAAAGATTAGCCCTCTCACAATGCGCATGAAACATCACCAGATTGAATCTGCACTTTTTATGCACCTGTTGTAGCACAGAACGTGGATGTGAGAAAGGACTGGGAGTATATGCCGGCTGTCTGAGTACCGTTGTCATTGACAGAGAATCATAAAACAACTCACTGTTCTAAATGATAAGACTCGAGACATTCCGCCATTAGTCCGAGTCTTATATGTTTGCATAACATGAATGTAGACAAGTCTAAACAACTATGTTCATTTCCCTAGCGTCCGGCCCCGTGGCGAGTTTGGATGTATTAAGTACAACGCCATATTCCATCACTATACAGTGGACCAGGCCATCACTTCCAAATGGCAACATCCTTGGGTATCAGATAACCGTTCCATCCGACGACAAATCTGAACGAGTTATAAATGTAACCTGTGTCAAACCTGAGGTAGGCGTGAGAATAACCACTGGTTACTCTTCCGCATTTTCTTATCACATCATGATATGAAAGATAAATTCATACTGCCTTAATGGAAGTACATGTATATAAATGTGTTATGGCTATTAACCCACGTTTGTCGTCCACAGTAATAGTCCACATGAATAGTGTAAAGAAGAGAACGAAAGCGTACAATACTACACAGTAAAGGTATAATTGCTAAGATTCTGTCTGAGGATTAATCCATATGTGTTATTTCATGTTACAGGGGGAGCACGTATGTAAAGCAGTTGACACTTCAAATACGAGTAGTGAGGCTGTTGTCAACCACGACGGAAATAAGCAATATGACTACAATATTACAGCCTTAAAGTCCTACACTGACTACACAATAGTAATATCCTGTGTTAACATAAACGGAACAGGGGAGGAGACGAAAACTTCTGTCCAAACAAACATTACTGGTAAGTGTGATGATAATTCCAGAGAACTCGAAGAAGTGCATGTGTGGCTCTGGCAGCAAGATACTGTCAGATGTTATCGATAGCACGGAGGTAGAAAGGCAGGTTTGGCACAGACGATATCCCCGAGTCTCCATGGAAAAGCTGGCATCAATTCATAATTCAAGAACTTTGACAGAGTAAACTGGTTGCTCTCTTGCGTGGACGGTTTATATATATTTGGAAAGATGGTCCTTGGGGATGAAGCTTACTGCATTTTCAATTACTTTAGAGGAAAATCAATCGTAAGACAGCCTGCTTGAACATGTGTTGGAATTTGCCACTCATCACACTTGTTATTATTGGGAACATTATTTGTTAGAATCAGTAGAAATATCAAACGGACAACTGCAACATGTCACTCCAACGATGGAAGATCTCATGATGACTTTCAAGGAACGACCTGTTGTGTCCAAGCAGTGAGAGAGAGAGAGAGAGAGAGAGAGAGAGAGAGAGAGAGAGAGAGAGAGAGAGAGAGAGAGAGAGAGAGAGAGAGAGAGAGAGAGAGAGAGAGAGAGAGAGAGAGAGAGAGAGAGCCTGGTGTGTATTTGCTATAACCTTCTATAGTTTATAATTTCAAAACATAACTAACCTGTCAATATTTTGTTGTCGTAGTTCCATCGCCACCAGAGGAGTTGAGGGCCTTTGTGAACAGCTCGTCAAGTGTGACCCTGATCTGGTCCCCAGCGGTCCACCAGGACGGACCGACAACCTACTACATCAGAGTTGGGGAAGAGACTCAACTTAACCTGGATAGTTTCAAAGAGAAAGAGATTGTCACTGTCGGTGGTATGTTTTTTAATGTACATAGTTTGTTCTTTGCATGAAATGACAAGACAAAATGTTTACGGTTTCTTCAAGTAACATTACCACATAATTGCAGCTTGTAATGCTATTATGGCGATGATAATTGTTTTGATCAGACCTCGATCACGGGGTTATTTGTTAAAAAAATACATGGTAAAGTTACATTGACGAGTTTCTAAAACATGACAAATATGTATCGATGTTTACAAGAGTACTGCACATGTATATTTACCGGTGATACCTAGATTGAACGAGTCAGTGTCTCAGTTACTCTAGATCTCTATATCTGCATCTTATTTGCATTTTTTAAATGATGTTGTCATAAGACCAGAGACCCCGGTAAATGTCACATGTAACTCAATTATAAGTAGTAGTAGTAGGTAATATAATATAAGCGACGGTCCAACCTGTCGCTTCCGATCTGGCTCTCGGATCAATGCGCGCTGCGACAGAGCCAAGCTAAAGCGTTACCCTGTTGCACCTTCATTCATAAAAGGTCGTTTACAACTGAATATTTTAAACTAGCACATATTTTGTAGTGATTATTAGTTTAATAAATCAAGTCTTTTGTTGAGTCTTCAACTAAAAGACGAATTGCCACGATGGAAGATAGCGGGGAAATCGCCATGAAAACTGTATATTGCCACGGTATTTTCACCGTCAGAAAACGGCGAGGCAGTCTGTCAGTCTAATCTAACATATCGCATCGATGAAATAATTATAATGCAAACTCATTTTATTTTTCAGCCTTTGTGTTATTTCCCACGACAATTCCAAGCATTCAAGCATTCACATCGTAGCAAATAGTTCTCATACTACCTATGGGCATTGTAGACACGCCTAGATTTGCAGCGCACAGACATCTTTGCAAGGCCTTTACCACTGATCTATAGTTTGTAATGTATACATCCGTGCCTTTAAAAATAACTGAATATATAAGGTTCAGAATGAAACTGATTTCAAATGTTACTATAATTTCAGAATGGAAGTTACAACTCATTTTTAATTTTATATTCTGTCATTATTCTTTAGGAAATTAATATGCCAAATGAAAATCTACCATGCATCTATCAAGCAATCAGTTGCTCAGTTGCAATGCACATAGGAGTCATCATTCTTTGAAATTAGAGATTTATCTATATTTTTCTGCCCCTTATAAAATGTGTCCCACCATTAAGTGCTTGGTGTCATCGATGACAGGTATTAATTCATTGAGCCATCATTTCTTACAGATTTCCGATACTCATGCTCTTAAAATAGCGGTAAATTACAGAGATTTGTCCAAACAAACAACAAATCATACTGACTACCCTACAATACGTGTATGGTACATAAAAATAGATGTAAATCATAGTTTTATCTTCTTGTTTTAGAAACACAATATTTATTATTATTATGTTGGCAAGTTATTTCCCTTACATCGCATACACTAACTATCCTGCTGTAGCTATGTATCCGGATTTACATTCAACAGTACGTACTGCAAGACACCTGTAGCATTAAGTTTATTTGTTAGATATTATTATCATATAGCAAATGTGATTTTAAAAGGTTTATAATAAAATATTCTGATGAAGACATAAATGCAAATTCAGTCCCACAATCATTACATGTAGATAAATACATTCATTTATGTTATTTGTTTTTGCATATAACAGATTATACTTATATATGTTACAGTCGGTGTTTATAATCAGGCAATATGTATATTGATGGGAAACTTCAGGCAATATGTATATTTGACTGAATCACTCAGGCAATGTATATTGACTTAAAAGTTCAGTCAATAAACATATTGCCTAAAAAAATAGCCTGGATTTTAGACAGATTGATTGAAATGAATTTGATTACTTAATTCAATCTCCACAATTTAAATTGGATCTAATTTGACCTTTCGAAGAATAAAGTAACTTATGTAAGTAATTAAAAATGTTTTCACGGTGAATTGATTCGTTTTTCAAACTAGGAAGTATACTAGAATCCTTTTTTATGTAACTCATCTTTACTGACATAAAATGCAGTTCAGTAACAGATAATGAAGAATAGATAATAGATGTAAATCATAGTTGTATCTTCTTGTGTGAGTAAAAAGTCATGCAAGTATAATCTAATACTAGTAAACATGCACAAGTATACCAATATATCAACCAGAATAATAATGTAATGCAATGCAGATATCGGTTGGTGTAAAGAGAAAAAAAAATAACATTAATAATTTGTTTATGTGGGAATTTGAAACATCAGTTTAAAATAAGGAGAGATAAAAGCAAGGCCTGATGAAATTGAGAATGAGCTCTATCTGTATTACAACCATCTGATGATTGTCAAAGCACACTGGATAAAGACACTGCAATGTAATACAATCATCATTATAAAGATTGAAAATTAATATGAATATATTGTTCTAATTTACAGATGAAAAATTGTAGTTGGTATATAAGAAGCCTTAAGCATGTATTTAAACTAATATATAGTGTCTTCTGTGCCTGAAATATTTATCATATTGAAATATATTCATGGTAGTTGATGGTAAAAACAGTCATCATTCATCCATAAAACATTTTTATACAACATGCACCAAATAACCATTAAATATCAAAATACAGATTTCAGTTATTTCCATTTCTTTTATATTGAACATTGCGTTGTGATATCTAGAAGATTACATAATTTGTTAGTACCTGTTTCTTTTACAATTTCATAAAAAAAACCATTTCTCACTTCTTATATACCTGATAAATAGTGTTGGTGTAAAAAATCACAACATTTAAGCTTCTAGGCTGTACTGGTTAACTGTCCAGGTGTGACAGTACCATGAACCGTTCGTATCGCGCATACCATATGCGTCGTCAGTTTAAGGTTGGACCGTCCCGGTCAGCGCAAGTAGCGGGTTAGTGTAGGGAAGATAAATTGAAAAAGATCGCCCATTATGCGGCTTTTCAAGTGTGGGTAAATATCATATGCCGGCCGTTGAAAAAAGAGTTATGACTTATCCCCCTGGTTCACAAACAGATGAATAGCAAGATGGTATTGGCTTAAATCAATATGTTTTGCATTTTAGGCCTGCAAAATGTTTATATGGGTTAATAGCAGTGATATAAACACAACAGTGAACTAGAATTAACAAGTGGGCAACAAATAAAAAACTTTGGTTTTGCACATTTTATTTTATTTCATAATTTACGTTCATGTAGACTATGTTGCATCGAAAGGTACTGGAAAACGCATGTAAAATTTCACTTCGGATTGAATGGACTCTGTACAGCATCTGAACAACTGGTATCATCCCATCAGTCATACAGGCCATTTGTCATACAGCTTATATCAGCATAGGATATGCATGACTGGACCACTAATCCCCTGCCTTCTACCTATCAATATGGACTGTTCCACACAGATCATTAACTGTGTTTATGTTTCAGTTTGAATTATAGGGAACACCAGGATTATAATTATAAATGATCTTGTGCTAATTCATTTGCAGATTGTAAGAAAACAAGTTGTAAAGCAGGAAAGTAATTAATAGATTATAATGGTTTATTCAACATAATATTATAAATATCAACCATGTTTAACAAGAATTAATGAAATAATTCAACATTCAAAGTATCAGAATGGCGGATAATGGCTTTCCAAGCTTCAGTAGGTGACCTGCAGCATCAAGGAACTTGATTGAACTTTTCCTTCCTTTGGTCAGTTGATCTTTCAGTCTCTGGAGTCTATTGTCAACCTAACGGTAGACCCACATTCTACTTGGTTCAGGTGCTCCGAGGTTGATCTGCGCAAATTTCAACTTGTCAGCTTTGTCAATCATTCGGAAGACTTCTATCAGACGGTAGATGTTGGGGTGTTGGTGAGGAAGATTTCTATTTAGCGGAAAGCGAGCATCATAATCTACCCAAGTTAATACCATGTAGTCGTTGAAGGTCTCATCTCTGGGTAGATCAGGTGTGTGCTGCATCGCTTCTAGCCAGGCGTCTTGGACATCATCTGCAGGTTGCACTGTTCGCTCTTCTTTATAGGCTACAGCCAACCCGAGGTCTTGTGTCTTCCTCCATATGACTTGGCTGTAGTGGAAGAAGCAGTCCTTGACTTCAGCGTTGGGGAACTCCAACTGGATGGCACGGATTGCTGCTTGTTCAAAATCTGTCTGCAGGCGAGTGGGGGCAAGTTATCTGTTCAAGGTGTCTGCAACCTGGGTCTTCAAAAGGCTGAACCGTCTTCTGTACGTTGTCATCTGGCGGTCGGGTAGCAAAGCATAAACTACAGGATAGTTGGCAGATCCACTTCTGACGTGAAGTATGTACACTTGATCCCAAAGGGCAGGGCAGGCGGTAAAGGTACTATCCATGTATATCGTCTCAGCACCTTGTAGGATCTGTAGCTGCTCATCTGTGGTAAAGGCAAAGATCTTATTTCCTTCTCCATTCTTCTTATTTCCTTCCTTTCCGGAGCAAGAGTTAATTACACAACGCCAGTGTTGTGCTGTCTGTCTTGTTGCATTCTTGTTGAACAAGTATCTTTCAAAGAGAACCTGCTTGGTACTGCGTAACGTATTCTACAAGTCGCAGAGCCATGATTGTAAATGATGTAAAATGTTGTTGTTGCATTAGGTGCTTAAGAGGTCGCTTTCTGCCTAGGCAATTTCGGCTGACCTGATGATGTAAAAGCAATTGATACAGTATTTATACATATGTGTGTGATCACAAAATACATCTCATCAGTTTAACAGTTTCTCATCTCAAAAATCTCTTGTATCCTTTCATAGGATTACATAAATTACATTTATTAACCTCAAAGGGCAAAGTATTTATTAAAACAGCATATTAATTATTAGTAAAAGAACTTACAGTGACTTTGATCATTTTAATTCCCTCTTCTCACAATATAACCAGCTCACAACAACTCACCCTTTATTAATTTAACATTGTTGTAACAAAGACCTTAACTCAGGGTGTTGGGTCATACCATTACAGCGTGAGATCAGTGCTCTAATTACCCTCCTACTCAACTGCATGACGATTGGCAATAACAAGGTGTATGACAAATGGCCTGTTCGACTGATGGGAGGGAACCAAACAACTAGGTGGTAACCAACTCCGTCTATACAATTTTATAGTACAAACCTTGCGCCGACGATTTATGAGTTTATTAGTCCGGGTTAGATGCGGGGCTGTTACCTCATGATTAGAATGGGGTACACATGCGAGGTTCCTGATACAATTGCTAATTTATGGCTCGATACCTATACATCTACCAAAATCCTGACTAATAATTTTCTGTTTATTTTCTTCATATCAAATATGAAGCGGTTTGCAGCCATAACGTAAAAGTAACTTAGCGTGCATTAAATTTTTTATGTTGTATTGGTTACAACCGTTTGTCATCATTATATAAAATCTGGTCATTGATAACAATACGCGGGTAGGATTGATAAACATTTGTCTACATTATGTTCATACCTTATTACACTTCAGGTTTTGATAATACATCGGTCTTGGTTGAGGGTCTCCGGAGCTACTGGAAGTACACCTTCAACATTACAGCAGCCACTCCAGTTGGCAACTCAAGTGTCGTGTCTCTGATCGGAACTGTCAGGACAAACGAATCAGGTATAAAATAACATAATCATTATGACATCAAGTCTGTTCTACGCCGCTCAGGGATCACTTGTCGCGCTCTTCTGTGAAGGTGTCCTCAGATTTGAACTCATGTCGTATCGGAATAAAATATCTGATTTGAATGAGATTGACATGTTGTATGTCTGCAATACATGCACGCTAATTCAGAGAGCAATAAATATATGTCGCGGGCAACATATAAAGTGTAAAACCTCTGTCCATGGCGAGAATGGTTGAGAGTTCTTAAAAATGTATTAGAAATCAGTGAACATGAGAACAGACTTATTGATTGATTGATATTAACATCAATCTTACATCATATCTAATTTATATCACAGCTACATGTGAATGGCCACACTGAGGCAGGTTGAAGACGTTTACTAATGTTGTAAAGCATTCACGAATTAAAAAAACTATGTCAGAAGATTCAGCTGACAACTTGGTCTCAGTGGAGAAGAAAATATAACAATCAGAACTATTAATCTTAATTGTATTACAAGATTTGATTTTTTCAGACCCGTTCATTTTTGTTATATATTTAGTGACAAGTCCTGGTTCATTAAGTGACCCTGTTTTTGCAAAATACATGACAGGTGCATATACTGTCGCACATCAGTTTCTGCCATAATCCCGAGAAAGTGGGTTCGAATACCAGATTCGCCCTCATTATAATTCTTGCTTAACTGTACCGTTGCTCACGGGTTTTACCAAACGATTAGTGTCTTTGACCTTTATCACTTTGGTCTCTCTTGACCTGCCAAGTTGAAATGCTGGCACGTATACTGTTGCACATTAGTGCGTTTCATAAACCTATGGAAGTGAGGTCGAATCTCATGTCTCTCCCCATTAGTCAGACAGATCATAATCACATAGGTCATGGTTTAGTGGATTACTAATCCATCGGCTGAGATCTTTCCAATGCAATAGACTAAACCAAACAAGGCAGGAGATAAAACACAAACTGTTGTTTTTAAAACAAAACTGCTTCATTTTCATGACATATGCATACTTACTATGTCATTTTATTTTCTCGAGAACAGGATTAAACTATGTAAAACATGGAAGTTATTTTCAAGTATAATATTTAATTGTTTCATATGATATGGGAAAATTATTAAAATGTTTTACGATATGATTAGTACGATGTTTTAATTGAGATTCTCTGAGACAATCTGTGCTGATCCATTGTAGGTAGGTAGACCAAGCTTATCATCACATCCCTTCTTCCTTTTTGACAACTAGGGTGTCTGACAACTGTGGTAGAACTGAATTCGCCATGATTATAATTTTTTGGTTCATCAAGACCATACCCGTCCTCGCCAGTTTCACCAAAGCGGTTGACGTCTGCGACCTCCACCACTTCGGTCTTTCTCCCACCCAGCTGAAATACTGTCCAACACGACATCAAACTAAAACTCACTCTTCAGGGCCGAATATACAATCAACTGATAGGACATCATGTGTTTTGGTATAAAATCTATTTTGAATTGTTTCATGAATATGGATTTAGAGCTGCTACTTCATCACTTTCTTTCAGAGAATTAATATCTATCTAATTTATTGTATTATAATTACAATACTTATTGAGATAACAATTCTTTTAGGACAATCAACAAAACTATTTCCGACAGTCTTTTTCAGATTGTATTGTTTTCAATAAAGAGCGTGTTTCATTCATAGCTCCTGGAAAGGTAGAAAACCTTCACATCAATCTCATTCAAGACAACTTCACGAGTGTGGAAGTCTTCTTCTCCTGTCCCAATGAAACAGAAAGACACGGCGACATTAAATATTACATACTGTCGTATGAAGCTCAGGTACGTACGTCTTCTGAATGATAAAAGTATAATTACACTTGATCAGATTTTATAACTTTCGTTACAAAAACGTGTAGAATAGTAACATTAAGTTTATTACAGCTCAAACCTGACTCGATAACATATACTGCTTTGCCTTAAGTTTCAAGTGTATACTTTATTTTGTCCGGCAGTTTATAGACACAATTGGTGAGGAGGTTTATGAACAGGATGGGTATTCATGATGACTGCATGCGCATTGAAAAAAATATATATCGTGTGTGTTTATTTTGTTACATTTTGACAGGGAGAATATAATCACCACGTGACAGAAAATCCCCAGAGATTTAAGATTCCAGCTGAACGTGAGTCGAACTGTAACTACTCACGGGTTGTACCCGTCACAGCACAAGTGGACTACATGTTCTCGGTGAGTTAGGGTAAACTGTGTGTAGAAAGAAGGTTAATTATTGTATTTTCTCGTATGTGAATCATCCCGTTCCCCTTAAATACCTTTATAACCCAAAGTAACTAAGCACTAAATATCTCAGATGATTCCACATACTTCTCTTGTGGATTAAGTCCAACTGCATTCTGTATGCTGTTTAGTAGGACACCACGTGTCCAAATAGCTGTACTTAAATGACGAGGTACTTGATAATTGTTGAACTTGATCTTATATACATATGTGAAGGATAATGGTTTCAGAAAAAGGTAGTTACATCCTAAAGTAAAAAAACCCTTGTAGAATGGGTACTGGTATTTATGATATGTATTTCAAGCAAAGTGAACACTACATCATCCTTCAGTATAAATTTGTTATACAATTCATGTTAGGCACTCTCAGAGTAAAACGTCTTGTACATATTCCTTAACTTAGCTCCACCAAAAACTTAGTGATAAACTTGATTTGATTATAGGTACAAGCATTCAACAATGACAATGGAACAATTTCTGTAAAGGATTATACAACACTTACAGGAGGTAGGTTTTGCTGTTTCATGTGTAAATATTTGATTACATCGTGATGATAATTGTTTTTAAAGTGAAAGGTCAACTAATGTTTAAGTTTGTTCAATTAGTGCACTGAGGGAGTGAGTTTGGCTGAACTCCTCTTTGAACAGCGTATCAGCTTGATGTAAGAGGAAACCCCAAAATGAAATCCTGACGTTCCAACGGAGAGTTGCCAACACAACCTTCTTAATCTGTGTACATGTTTGCTCAATTTTAAAGGACCGAAAACATCTCCCAACAGATTTAATACAAACATAGCATGTCCTGTAATTCAATTGTCTTGACACAGACACACGACGCCAAGGTGAATGTATTTGCAGCCATATTTGACTACATTCGCAGTGTTTATGTTATATATGTAGCTTCAGGTGTCCTCAAGTGTTCATATATTCTCTAAGAGAAATATGAATTTATGAAACTTTTGATGGAAATCGGTATACTGTACCGATTCACCAAATTCATATATTTCCTATTTCATACAATCCATTGTTAATGCAGTATGTATATGTAGGACATATCTGAGTCGATAAACATTCAAAAATTGTTTTATAATCTACGTTGTCATATTGTCAAGAGCCGCGGCCAACATGGGTCCCTAAATCGTAAACGTTCAACACCCCTCTGTAAAGATGCTCTCCCACAATGTGCACGAACCATTAACAGATTCAGTCCGCCTTGTATATATTGTAAATGTATTTTGGCACATATGGTGAGTGTGCAAAAGGACTGCGAGTACATACCGGATATCTAATTGTAGTCGTGGCATTATAATACACTTGACTTCTCAAAATGAAATGAATGAGACATTTTGTTCATAGGTCCGAGTCTTATATATGCATAACATGAATTCGTACGTTTCCCTAGAGTCTGGTCCCGTGGCTAGTTTGGACGTACTGAAAACAACGGCACATTCTATAACTATACAGTGGACCAAGCCATCACGTCCAAATGGCAACATCCTTGGGTATCTGATTACCGTTACATCCGACAACAAACGTGACCAAGTTATACATGTAACCTGTGACCAGCCTAAGGTAGGCGTGAGCATAACCACTGGTTACTCTTCCTCCTTTCCCGATGAAGCTTACAATACTACACAGTGACAGTATAATTGCTATGATTCTGTCTGGGGATATTTCTATATGTGTTATTTCATGTTACAGGCGAAGCACAAATGTAAAGCAGTTGACACTTCATATACGAATGGTACCGCTGCTCTTCCGCATTTTCTGATCACATCATGATATGAAAGATAAATTCATACTGCCTTAATGGAAGTACATGTATATAAATGTGTTATGGCTATTAACCCACGTTTGTCGTCCACAATAAAATGAATAGTGTAAAGAAGAGAACGAAAGCGTACAATACTACACAGTAAAGGTATAATTGCTAAGATTCTGTCTGGGGATAAATCCATATGTGTTATTTCATGTTACAGGGGGAGCACGTATGTAAAGCAGTTGACACTTCAAATACGAGTAGTGTGGCTGTTGTCAACCACGACGGAAATAAGCAATATGACTACAATATTACAGCCTTAAAGTCCTACACTGACTACACAATAGTAATATCCTGTGTTAACATAAACGGAACAGGGGAGGAGAAGAAAACTTCTGTCCAAACAAACATTACTGGTAAGTGTGATGAAGTTAATGCTATTTCTACCATGACACTGAAGAAGTCTTGATTCTGATTGGTCAAACTATGATAAAAATCAGGTATCTATTTCAGAAAACTCGAAGAAGTGCACGTGTGGCTTTGTAAGATACTGTCAGTTTTTATCGATAGCACGGAGATTGAATGGGCAGGTTTCGCACTGACGATTTGCTCGAGTCTCGATGGATAAGCTGGCATCAATTTACAATTCAAGATCTTTGACAGATTCAGATATTTTCACAGTGGCATCTGCGACTTCACTGCTATAATCTTATAATTTTTTTAACTTAAATAGTGTAGGCAATGTTATCGGTTCAAACTTAAGACATACCTAATCTACCGTTAGACTAACGCAAATTTCAAAACACAGTTGGCTTGTCTTTTAACGATCTCACTGCAGAATAATATATAAAATGAATGCATGTTAATAGATTCTGTTAGTGTTCTCTCCTCATCCACCAAGGATACATGTAACTATCATTAACATATCATACTTTTTCTTGGCTAATGGCTTTCCGTTAGGAAAGTAAAACGGCACTTTGTAGATTACCCACTTAATATAGGAAATATTGGCATATCATGATCATCTCATCTATAATATTATGATTCACATAGATTGGATTTAAGTCTAGATTCAGTCCCCAGTAACCAATGCAGGTCAAAAGAGGTGAACATATATTGCTGAGGGCGACTTTGACACACACACACACACACACACACACACACACACACACACACACACACACACACACACACACACACACACACACACACACACACACACACACACACACACACACACACACATACACGAACACACACACATACACACATATATATATATATATATATATACATAGATATACATAGATATACATAGATATAGATATATTCATATCTTATACAAGTAGTGACGTTTAGAGCGACAGCCTAGTGTGTACAAGCTATAACCTTGTATATACCCGACATGTCAATATTTTGTTTTTGTAGTTCCATCACCGCCAAAGAAGTTGAGGGCCTTTGTGAACAGCTCGTCAAGTGTGACCCTGATCTGGTCCCCAGCGGTACACCAAGACGGACCGACAACCTACTACATCAGAGTTGGGGAAGAGACTCAACTTAACCTGGATAGTTTCGAAGAGAAAGAGATTGTCACTGTCACTGGTATGTTTTGTAAATTACGATTGTAGTTTGTTCTTATCATGAAATGACAAGACATATCAGTGTGTAAATAATGTATACAGTTTCTTCAAGTAACATTACCACATACTTGCGAGCTTCCTGATACAGTTGAAGAGGAAATGCATTTGATTATTAAGATCCTATATTGAGGGGTGTGTAATTCAGTCGGCTAAAATATGCAAACATTTAATTTTGTTTGTCCACATACCTGTCTAGATGTCGTACTTTGATTGAACCGCATCAGCAGATAGACGGCCGGTGTTGGTTAGAAAACCGTGTAACTTGAGTTATTTGTAGGGGACTAGTCTGATAGTGTGTTACTTAACTTGACACTTACCCCACATCGGACCCCGCTGCAGCCAGAACATTGTAATTTGTGTATCGTTGTGGCAAAGCAGTGTGTTTATCGACTTTTCTGACTGGGTGTTTGTGGTTGTTAACGGTTTGACACCTTTCTTTTCAGAACTTGTGAATTTAATGACTCGTGCCATTTAGATATATGTATGACAGCATCTCCCAAACCATAAACAATTACAAAGTATCTATGGTGTCCATTTACATGTGACAAATATCGCGTTCGGTTTTAATGCTCGGGTCTGTCAATCATCGATAATTTCCTTCCTGTCACCTGATGTTTGGATTATCTTCATTCAGTGTGCTAATCTATGACTCTATAATGATACCTCTACCTATATACTGTTTACTTTGTTCATGAAGTAGTTTGCAACCATAACGTAAATGTAACTTAGCATGCATTAAGATGAACATTTTGAATTGAACATTTGTCATCATCATATAAAACACACCTGGTCTTTGATAACTATGCGCGGGTAGGATTGATAAACATTTCTCTACATTATGTTCACACCTTATTACACTTCAGGTTTCCATAATACATCCGTCTTGGTTGAGGGTCTCCGGAGCTACTGGAACTACAACTTCAGCATCACAGCAGCTACTCCAGTTGGCAACTCAAGTGTCGTGTCTCTGAACAGAACTGTCAGGACAGAGGAGTCAGGTTTGTTTTGTTTGTTTTAAACATATTTTATTGACATATATGGTCAACGGGATTGGGCAAAGGTTATACAACTTAGGGGGCCCTTACCTTAATGCACATGTAAGGACATTGATAATGCATATGTATACACATGTACATACATATATTCACACAAAGGTTCCAATCCGCAGATGTCTACAAGCACAGATATACCTACTGATCCTGCTTGGCTGGGACTATTGCCCTCGCAAAATTGTTTCGCAATTTATATCTCCAAAGTTGCCCAAACTTGTAAAACGCCTCAGCTACGTCACAGTCAGACACTGATTTTCAGTATATTAGACTGTTCTTTTGATAATGATATCAATTATCCACGTAGTTTTTCCAGATTCCCGATGGTTCATTCTGACTCGATCGCCAAATGACGCAATGTTTGTTTGTAAACCGTGAAAGTAGTCCCTATTTGACCTTTGATATTTGCAACTCCATCCACATATTACCCGAACGGATATCCTTTTTATCCGTTGGCTTTATCCTGCAGAGAAACCTACCCATTATATGATAATATAACACAGAGAAATATATTTACTTGTATATACACATTGATACAAAAATACATGAGCACAAATACACATGCAAGTTTACGCCACACATACATATACTAGAATATATACATATGTTCACACTTACATATAACACATACACATATTTACACACATACACTAACGTATACATACCCGTATACATTATGCTTACAGACAGGGTCAGAGGCAGACAATGTATTCATATACATGCATGCATCATAATAACCACACATAATCCCTGTAATTATAATCGCATCATTTACTAAGATGCGACAACCTCTCTGTTTGACGAACTGAGGACACCTCCAATGAAGTAGTGTCAGGTGAAGTTTGTAATCAACCACTTAGCGTCGAAGGTTCTAAATTATCGGTACGAGTGAGCAAAACATTGCGACCTGCCTTTCCAACTTGTCTATATCGAAATTAAATTGCCATCTTCCGAAAATAAATGAAAAAAGCCGCGCTTTTTTGTTGTGAATACACTAAGTTGTTTCTAAACATCACGACATCTACTCCCATGAAAGGGGTTCCATCGAAAGAATATTTGTGTTCTGTGTGGATTTTCTTTTGTTAAAATTTGATTCGAAATATCCGAATTGAGGTAAAATAATGATGTGCAGTCGCTTTAAAAACTGACATCTGGTTTGCTCAAATACCCTGTCCCGCACGTCTATGAATGATCTTAACGCAGTAACGTCTGTAAATGGCGAGAATGATTAAGAGTTCGTGAACATGAATTACAAATCAATGAACATGATCATGAGAACAGACTTATTGACTGATTGATATTGTTTTGGTTTTAACATCACCTTCATCAGTATCTAGTTTTTCTTACACACCTGTGGGTGAGAAACCCATTTGAGATAATTCCAGGCCCGTGAATGGCTACTCCATGGTGATGACCTAAGGTCTGATTGTAACGGACTTTCCTGATTGTAAGCTTTTGAAAAGTTTCTCGTGCTTCAGTCAAATGTTCATCTACGTCTGTGTTGAACGTTATGCCTGTTAGAGTGTAAACCCCCTGGAAGCCACAGCCACATAAATGTCCCTCCTCTTCAATCCTCACTTCGATGTGGAATATAATGTTCAAAAGTACACCAAACTGACTTCACAGTTTTGAATTCCCGCTTCTGTGATATCATCCACTGTCGTTTTAGGCAAAGCAAAATTACTGAAAGTGACCTCTGAAAATAAGATACATTGTAAATCTCGCTAAATCACCATTTGCGGCGTTATTAACTATGTGTTTAGAAATCTAAATATCGGATATTTACTTACTTGAAGAATTGAATTTCAAACATAGCATTTTAGTGATCAAGGGTATCTGCTTTTCATTAAATCCCTAATGATAATTCTGAAACGTTGCCGATTTTTGGAAAACACGCAAAACACGAGGAGTAGTTTCCGCCATATATGGATAGTGTTTACAAAGGCACGTTCCACGTACATGTATGCTGGTAATGGGACGCTTATCAGCTCACCTATATTTCAAACTCATCTGCGATACTCAAATATTAATGGTCTTTGCCACCAATGCTAATTATCAAGCGAAATCAAGCGAAATAGATTAGGTGTGGAAACGAAAACTGTACTTTTTGAAATATCAACAAAGCAAAATTCAAATTTTACACTGTAGCATTTTCTCCTATTTTGAAAGATCCATTTGTCGAATTGTTGCATACAATGGCTCACGCGTTTGAGAATATTCACGGGAAGAGTATCGTAGCACAAATATTGGAATTACAAATATATACATTAAAATGATCAGATAAATCTAACAGAAATCGTGGCGGTAGCCTAGTGGTTAAAGCGTTCATTCAGCACGCTGAAGACCCGGGTTCGATTCCCGACATGGGTACAATGTGTGAAGCCCATTACTGGTGTCACCCGCCGTTATATGACTGGAATATTGCTAAAAACGGCGTAAAAACCATACTCACTACTTACTCACTCACTAACAGAAATCGTAAAGGTTTCCGTTTTCTGTAACGCAATGACTGACGCAAAATCACGCACAACTAATTCTCTTGGTTGCACTGGAAAACATAAATTAAATAGCAGTACATAGATTGTCTGATTGTTTCTAATTACTTACATGACACATTTATGTATATACGATTCTCAATCAACGAAAATGATCTCTATAAGTCCCGCTACTGTTGTCAGTGAACACGCCATTTTGTAAAAGTCGGTCACCGGAAGTGATGTCATGCAGATATTGTACATATTTGGTAAAAATATTTAGGTGAAAAATATTAACTCGGGTGTGCACGAAACAGATTACTGCACTCGGGCCTGTAAGATACCATTTCTCTTACAACTCGTTGTTTCAAAGCGAATCAATCTCGCTTTAGCTCGTTAGATACGTTTTCAAACAACTCGTTGTGAGATCAATGACATCTGACAGACACTCGTATAGTAATTTCTCAATATCGCAGCTCGTCGTCGGCTACACGTGAAGGCGGTGGTGTAAAATGCGAAGCATTCACCAATTCAAATGCTGTCAATAGATTCACCTGACAACTTGACCTCGGGGAGAAGGACAGATATGATAATCACAACAATCAATGTTATTTGTTTTAAAATATTTGACTTAATTCAGACCCGTTGCAGTTTTGTAACGTATTTAGTGAGAAATCCTGGGTCTTTAAGTGAATCTGATTTTGCAATACACAAGGCAGGTGCATATACTGTCGCACATCAGTTCCTGTCGTAATCCTATGAAAGTGCTTTCGAGCCCCAGATTCGCCCTCATTATATTCTAATTCTTGCTAAACCGTACAGGTACTCGTGGGTTTTACCAAACTGTGACATGTACAATGTACCATTGCGGTCTTTCCTCCCTCACCAAGTAGAAATGCTGTCCAAAGTGACAAAGTCTTGCAGATCCGAATATCCACAGCTTTTTAGCATAAATACTATTTTGAATCGTTTCATGATTAATACTAATATAGTTTACTAATTTTAATAATTATGTTAACATTTTGCATAACTCGATGCACTTTCAATGAAACTGAAATGATTACAATCTGAATATAATTACATCACTTACTGAAGTAACACATATTTTGAGGGCAATCAAGACACCTGTTTTCGACGGCATCCTTTAACGCACCCGTGTATTTCGATTGTTTTGTTATCACATTTTGAGAGTGATTCATAAACACGTGCTCATGATGTAGTCGGAACCATACAATCGACTATGCTTTCAGCTGAGATTATATTTTTACTGTTATGAATAAAGAGCGTGTTTTATTAATAGCTCCTGGAAAAGTAGAGAATCTTCACATCGCTCAGATTCCAGGCAACTTCACGAGTTTGGAAGTCTTCTTCTCCTGTCCCAACGAAACAGAAAGACACGGCGACATTAAATATTACATACTGTCGTATATTGCTCAGGTATGTCTTATTGATGGTAAAAATATCATTCAGTTTAAATAGTACTGTGCAGAGGAACATATTATATTACTATCAGAAAGGCGTAGGTATGACGTACACGTTTACTTTATCCCAATCCTGCCTTTGTCCACTATTATAAATAATTTGTATACAATTTGAGAAAGATTTATGAATGAAATGGATATTCAGTACAAGTAAATTTAAATTATATGTACTGTGTGCGATTATTATGTGGACTGTGTGCGAATATGTTTTTGCATTTTGACAGGGAGAATATACCCACAACGTGACAGCAAATCATAAAGGATTGAACATTTCTGCTCAAAAGTCGAACTGTAACTACTCACGGGTTGTACCCGTGACGGCTGAAGCACACTACATGTTCTTGGTGAGTTAGGGCGAACTGTGTCCTCCAGTTACCGCTAAATACTTGTATCTCTCATGACTGAATTCCATTCGGTGACACTGTTCTGTTGGACACCACGTTACCAACATACTGTACTTGGATATTTGATAATTGCCGTATCACTTGTACATACGTTAAGCCTGGCATCAGATGTGTTCAACTGGCATCATATGAAAAATGCATATCAGAAAAAGGTAGTTAAATCGGCTTTGTAGGCTCGTTTCTGGATATTTATCATATATTATATATTTCTAGCAAACTGAACATTACATCCTCTTTCAATTACAGGTTGTAGCTCATGATTCGTATGCTGGGAATGAAACAACTGAATATCATGTCGCAAAAGTTGGGCGTACGTATGTTTCCGACATTTCAATCGCATACAATACTTATAACTTGTATCGTACATGCAACTTTCATTTAAGTGTGAATTGTAACCATTCAAAACACTGTCATTCGGTTGTACCAATACAATAGAAGTGCCTCCATGGTATAAATGTTTATCCCATTAAAGACCATTCCTTTAATCTTTCGATGTACGTATGTTGAGTTCAATATAGTATGTACTTGTATTTATCAATAACAAGTTAATCGTCTCACTGCCGTATATGCATTGTTCAACAGAGCCAGGAAATGTATCAGATTTTACGTGTACGTCCACCAGCAGCAGCTCCATCAGTCTGTCGTGGAAGCCTCCCAGATTTCCCAATGGCTTCATCCTGGGATATGTCCTGCATGTCCACACAGAAGACGGAGCGTGTCAGCAGGCTGTGTACATTGTCTGTACTGACTGCCAATCTAATGGAAACTTCAGCGTGAGTCCTTAAGAATAATTGTAGCAGTATCTTGGTACCTGATTTTACTACCCTCTGTCCGTAGTTACCGAGGGATATGCTCAGCCAAAACATATCCGAGTGTCCGGACCTTTAATTATTGTCTTGTCCATATGTCTCAGCGTGAAAAAGGATGTCATTTTTTACATCACTCTACGTTCTACTGCATTCAAGCCGCACTATATTAAAATCCATAGATAAGAACTATATTAAACAAATACTTACATTTGCTATGATATTTTGTAAAATTGGAAAACAAAGTGGAAAACATGATGGTGATGTAATACCATAGCTAGTATGTGGTAAAGTCAATTATGTTGAATCTATAAAATTGAAACTAAGTTAACCCTGATTTGCGAGTACTGAGTTTGAAGCGAGAGGGCTCTTCACGCTGGCCTGGCCAAAGTTTATTACCAATTCATTTTGAATGTCTCCTCTACACTTATAATAAACTCTTCCTGGCACTTCCGTTTCGTTGCTTTGCATTTAACAAAGCCACGTCTCTGCATGCACGAATTCTTCTAGACTCGATCTAAAAGAATGTGCAGGCTTAATGAAATGCTTAGCAGTGCCTGTGTTGCCATGTTCCGAAGCACACTTGGCGACCTTAGAACGTGTTTCTGGAGAATGATGGCTGTTTCAGTTTCGCTTTATCCCACGGCCACTGGTCACTTGATCAAACGATTTTAGGCTTTAATGATGGAATGATGGTGTTGTCGAAGTTGGATCTGTCAGACCACAGGCGCTTCGTGACCATTTCCATATGGTCAAAGAATACGTGATGTTCTTTATCATAGCAATATAATCCTGTTTTAATTAAACATCGGACGTAGGGTGTCTCGCATTAACTTAGTGATACATTTTTGTTTTAGTATTTCAGCTCGTATTATTTTCGTGTCTCTTTCAATTCATAATTTACAGTATTTATATGTTTTATATGCTCTTGTACACATCTCTCCTGTCTTTGAACTGATGTCTCCTTAGCTAAAAGTCTTTTGGGGCATGCAGTGGGGTAGCTTGGGGTTTAATCATTCATACGTCACGCGCGGGTTCATTTCCAAACATGGCGTATGTGTGAAGCCCATCATTTATGTACCACACATATATTGATAGTAGTATCGATATTAAGGGCATGTGTGTAATAATGATTTGGAAAGTGTAAATCCGCCAATTTGCCAACTCAACTTATTGTCCCATTTCATGCTAACATGCTCCTCTCAAATCGAAAGTTGAAAGATTTGGTGAATTGAATGTTAGATAATAGTGAAATAGATGTATCCCTTTTGGATACAAAATACAAATGTACATCTGAGATATTAAAACAGATGTATACTCTTCAAAAAACAAAACGCAAAGCCTGATTTTGTGGAGAGAACACATCTCATCTCAGTTATCAGTACATAGGAAAAGTCCAAGGTGAAGGTCAGCTATCATCAATAACGTGTATGTCCCCAGTTGGAATCGATAGCGGCCTGAGATCTCCTGCCCATGGAAGAGACGAGTATGCGAATCACATCCTTGGGAATGGTAGCCCAATCGGCCTGCAACGCAAAAGCCAACTGCTGCAACGTATGGAGTTGTGGTTGACGTCGGCGTAGCCGTCTATCCAATTCATCCCACAGGTGCTCTATCGGGTTCAGATCTGGGGCGCAGGCGGCGAAGTCGGATGTAGCGATCTTAGGCGGGGGTGGTAACTCTTGGTCGTCCCGACCGTGGCCGATCACGTATTGACCCATGCTGTTAAAACCGACCCCACAGTCTTGTGATGGTGCTAGGCGCTACATTGAAAACCCTGACTACAGCTGATCGGGATTCCCCTGCCTGCAAGCGTCCTATGACGTTGTTTCTTTGTACTTCTTTTAATCTTAGCATGTTGTTGAACTGTCACTGTTCGATTGACGCAGATGCCAGGCAACCACAACCCCTGCACTTTAATACCCTCCATGGTCCTTTGCTTAATGCACTGGGTGCGTTTTGTTCCGAATCGTATGTCTTTCCCGACTTTTGGTTTGAATGTCCTTGTTGTGATCATTTAGAGGCGGGAAATTTACCACTGACACTATAACACATTGAACCTCTTCATTTTGCACCTCTTGGTAAGCTAATTTTGCTTTAATGGCCACAAATATCCGTTTTGCGTTTCTTTTTTTTCAGAGTATATTGATAACTCCGGTCTATTTGTCCATTGATTAGCAGTCCATATATTCACAATTTTCCTGACTATCAACATTTCTTCCTTCGTTTTTGAATCATACATGTTATTGGCTTGTTCAGGTAGAGGATGAAAACTGTAATATTTCCCGACGTGCCAGTATACAAAGACCGGAAACGTCTCTCACCAACTATAACGTCACCTTTCTCTTGTCGTTCTCTAACTACACCATCACCGTGGCTGCTGTCAATAACTTCAGCATCGGGATTAACACTTCCCTTGCTATGCGGACAGACATTGATGGTAAACACCTTAAATATTGTATCAATTCCATTCACATTGCACAATGTCGACTTATTTTCACCACTGGATGTGAGATGAAACCTTATGTAATTTTTGAGTGGTAATAATTCATTGGAATGAACATTTCAAAAATAAAATATGTATGACATCCATTACCATCCTACAAGGCTGATGACTTGACACGTATGTGGCGTATGTGTGTTGCATTAATCATACTTTTCCATCCGACTAGTCCCCGCGATGCCTACACAAATCTCTGTGACTGTGTTTAACGCATCGGCGGTGAAGGTTACCTGGACACCCCCAGATCAGAAGTCCGGACCTACGAATTACACCATCCTCGTACAGCAGGCTACGGGAAGACAATCTTCAACGTTCGAGAACATGGAAAACGTAACTGTAAACGGTATGATATATAAGGTCACAACACACCCAACAAATAACCACAATATAAAAGATATATTGACTTTTATTATATACATCAGTACTTCAGAGTTTTCTGAAGATGAGAAAAGTAACATTTTCGTTGCAGTGAACATAATTCTTTATATTCCACTGCAGTAATATTCAGCGTGAAAGACTGAGTTTTCTGAAGTTGAGAAAAGTAATATTTTCGTTGCAGTGAACATAACACTTGTTATTTCACTGCAGTGAACATAATTCTTGATATTCCACTGCAGTGAACAGTGAACGCTTTGACGAAACTATTGTAATACAATAGTTGCCTCCTGTTGAATTGTCTCCCTTTATCGTTAGTGTCAAGCCCGTACAAAAACTGTTGACGTCCTTCTAACATTAGTTCCACATTGACAAGCCAAAAAAATGACAGCTGTCATTATAGAGTTAATATCACTTCTTGCCGTGTGAAATTCTCTTGAAAATGTTTCGTTATAAACTGTAATATATAACTGTTTTATATATAATCATATAGAAATGTATGTTAAAGAATGTTCATGACTCTGAATATTTTTTTTAGACTTTTGTTTATATTTTTTAAGATTTTGCAAAGACGAAACTTTTTTTTAAGTTGCAAATCCACGGGATGGTGAACCGTCCCTATGTGTTAGGTAGGAATAAATTACGTTTCAAGGTTTTACATTTGTAATGAAATAATTTAATTTTCCGGTAGACAATGACTCCTTTTCCCCAGTCACGAGATGAGAGAAACATGAGATTTCAAGAGACACATGGAACATCCTCTTTATACCAATCATTTATGATCTCAATGAAGAACAACATGTGTGCGTACTTGTGTATATCTCTCTTTGGCTCTTTTCTTGTAACTATGTGACGCGTTTAACCCCCTGGATGCCACAGGAACATGTTTGTCCCTCCTCTTCAATCCTCACTTTATCCTCAAGTTTGATAAAACTTAAAAGACATCAAGCACACACATACGCTTCTCAGTATTGATTTCTGCAGGGAATTTTCTGTTCTGTGATATAATCAGCAACATTACTGAGAACGACCTCTTAAAACGACCATCGCAAATATCACTACTGTTAATCTTTCGATAAAACACCATCCACGGCGTTATTCTGTGTATATTGTGAAATCCAAATATCGAATATTTATTCAGAAAAAGCAATAACAAAAACAGCATATTTGTGATCATAAGTATAAATTATACTAAAGATCATTCTGAAACGTCGCCTGTAACCATTGAAACGTTTTGTATGTTAAGAAAATAAATGAACACGAATACCGACGTGAACTTTCCGCCATTGGTTCGTGAAATCATGTTTCACTTATCTTTCAAAAGTTGCAATCCATTCATCCCTGAATTACGCATTCATTTTGGCATCAAATGACAAATTGTCTTTGTCACAAATACAAATGGTCCACATAAAATCAAGCGAAATCAGGTGAGGTGAGGTGAGGTGAGGTGAGGTGAGGTGAGGTGTGGTTAAATTGGGTTTTGCGCCGCGTTATTACACGCAAAGAGCGACGTGCTTGGTCGTGTGTGTGTTGCTGCTTGTTCTAGTCCGGACTTATGCCGGATTTACAGTGCTAGCCCACTGAGGTATATGTGACTACATAATGGTAGTATTTCCTTTGGAGTGTAAACAGGTAAATGAATAGTCATTTTATTTCATGTTAGAACTAAAACTGAATATAATACTTCAACAAAATGGAAAATATTTTTATTAAATGTATATAAGCACGCATTGTAGAAGGATTTAAAAAAGTTGTGTTGGATGTTTTGCAAAACATTGATGTCAAACAATTCTCCAGGTGCGAGTTTCGTCACAAACGAATTTCGAATTACTCCTGTGGCTTTATATGATGTGATCAATAGTTACACCCTTTTTTGAAAGATTGTAATCACAATGTGTTAAACTGCTGACATTATTTCTATAATAATTGTTAAAAAGTAAATGACAACGTGACATCTCATACATTACATACATGTGTCCTGATAATTCCTTTCAAGAGGCGCTTTTTTCGCATCTTTCATTGTGTAATTCTGATTAACAGGATGACAAGAAACAACCATGTAATAATGAAGACATTCATGTCCAACATTGAAAAAATATTCGCTTGTTCTAAAATATTCTGAATATTTGATATATGTAATATTGATGCCACTCTTGTTCAATTTGTGAAGCACATTTCTGGCGTCCCCCGCCGTGATATTGCTGGAATATTGCTAAAAGCGGTGTAAAACCATATTCACTCACTCTTGTCCATTTATGATACACGATACACGATCTAAGTTGTTATCTGTTTAAGAGACATTATTTACATGATAAAAACAGTTATTTTTTGTTATGTCTGAGAAAAGCGAAATGTTTGTGGGATCTTTCATACTGTGAACAAAAATTAGGTTTGATATACATTTATCAATATAACAATGTTGACAATGAAACAAACATTGTCAATTTATCTGCATTTCATTTCATTTGATGATAGGGCGAGTACGTCATAAATTCAATCAGGTGAATGGTAGAATCTAAGGATTAATTTACATGTTAGATGAGGCCACCCATTTCGCTATTAATACCTTTTGAATTTGTATGATTTTATCATTTCGTATAATTTGTGATAATAGCGAAACGTATACGGTTTCAAAATTGATTTTTGTGTTGGACTAGTTTAAACTGTTGTTCCTCGTGAACTGCTGAGCTGCTGTGGACTCCTATGCACAGCGGAGTTATGCCCATTTTCTTTGTGCCCGTGTATTCCTCTCTGTCGTATCTTGACGTAACAGAAGAAATTCTATTTTAGTCATTTATGTCAAGCTACTCTTATTGTATATTGATTTCATATGTTAGCATACAAATCCATTAGATATCATTTCATGTCGTTCAGATATTAGGCAGTATTTTGTTCGTTCACGTTTCCGTAAAGCTAAAAACAGTGCTTGTCATATTATAATGGCACATGCCATAATAACAGGAACATCGTCTTCAAATGATTTTAACGAAGAGTCGCATTTGTAATCTTGTATACAGTTTGTGCGAAGAATTACCGTGAAAGGATTATTTGTAGGGAAACATAAACGCATGATATAATGTTGGGGTTACTTATTATTTTGGGGTGGTGGGATAGCCTTGTGGTTCAAGCATTAGCTCGCCATACCAAGTACAGGGCACGATTTCCTAAATATACGTAGGTTCAAAGTGTCGAGACCATTTCCGCTATGAGCACCAGTAACACTTTTCATGAACACAAAATAATAATGAGACATGTTCTTTTCACATCAAAATGAAATCTTCCAATTAGTGTGTTCGAATTCTGTCCTTCAGGTTACAGTTCTTCTGAAAGAACCATTGGTGGTCTATGGAGCTCATGGAGGTACAAGTTCAGCATTATAGCTAGTACATATAAAGGAGGTTCCCGTGCTATGGTCTCAGAAAGATACATAACCACCCAAGAATCTAGTAAGGGTTGTTATGCTCATATTGATACAATACATTGTCATAATCTTCTTTGAAAATCTTCATATTGTTCTTTTGATAAACGTCTTGGAAATATGTTGAAGTACTCCTTGGTGTATTCGGGTAGAGACTTCTTAATGTCTTTTAATACGTACATACTAGTAATCCAATGTATTATTTCATAACATCATAACAGAACCTTGTGAAGTACAGAATTTGAGCGTTTCGTCGATTCCTGGCAACTTTAGGGCTGTAAACCTCACCTGGGACTGTCCCATGGAAAGAGAAAGGAACGGATTTATCAACAATTACACCATACAGTATTACGGTCCGGTACGGTACCATTATGTTAACAAAATACAAACGACCACCCAAGCTGTATTCTCCACAGTCTTTTAAAATGTTTCTATCCGATCGTCAAGCAATTGGTTCAAATTGGCAAGAACGGAATTTGGCATTTGCCAAGGGATGGTACCAATTCAATCAAGATATGAAAATTAGTTTGTGCCAGTATACACGTACAAAGAACATATCGCTTAATTCTGATTATCTGATCATGACGATGAACAATGAATTGCCAGACTAAAGCGTTCTCACTATATATTTGGCTAAGATTCACATATGCAACGTCTTCCACTGTACATGTGAATGGTATTATCTTTCAAATGCGAGTGCAGGCGTGGCTTTCAAGCGTAAGTGTTATTCATCGTAAGACATGAGGAAAACTCGCATATATATCTTTCAATACGATCCTGACAAGCTAAGTTAAATTATTACATTTTGGAAATGTTATTTATTTTATTTGGCTTACCTTCAGTCCGTATTGTTTATTCCAAACATTTCCGAAAATGGTCCAAAGAAAGACGGAGTACATCAAGCGATACGAAACCTATCTAGTAAAGTTTGTCTTGGTGAAGGGAAGGAAAACTGTGTATTCAATGATGTATTATGCTTCATTTTAGTATATCCCTTTGCGTGTGTTCCAATTCAGGTTAACGAGAAGTCATGGGTCTAAAGTTATATTGTTTGTGTATTAACTAAGCTAAAAAAAACTTAATCTGCCATAACAATGCTACGTTGATCTCTAGGGAGCATTACCTACGGTTTATGGCCACTATGAACCTGAGGATCCGTGTAATGCTACACATACAGCCATATTACCAGTACGACCAGAATACAACTACACATTCAATGTACGTATTAAGTAATTGTCACAGTGATCTATTTATTGTTCGACAGAAAGGATGGGAGAAAGGGATTAACACCATGCTTTAAATAGCACATATTCAATGGATATATTTCGGCTCATCGTTGTTTTCAGGATGTTTGTATCAAGTGTTGCATTAGGTTGTGATTATAGGGCAGCATTGAAATGAAACAATAGATCTTATGACATCGTACTAGTTTTTAATTGTTAATACTGCTGTGGAGCTAGAACCAATCTTGTTACACGATAATTTTAATCTCAACGAAAACGTACACGTACATCAACACATTCAAATATATTAAATATTTTCGTTGGTTTGAGTCCTAAACTTCATTAAACATCTATTATGCTGAAATGTATTGCATTCGCAGAGGGGAATGTGATATATGTTCTATACATATACACAAAAACGAAGGTAAACCTCGTGTAACGGCATGGTATATACTATGTCAGTTGTCGTCGGAAATGACAGTCAAGGACGATGAATAATAACATGTTTATCCTCAAGTAGCTTGTTTGCCTAATATTATTAAGATGTTTGAAGCAGTTATTAGTAGGGGCAACGTTCGCAAGGTGATTGTAACAAGCATAAGCTAGGCAGACTTTCAAAGTCAAATAGCCACCGTTAGACCTTGCGGATGATTTGTTTTGGTATTTTAGCCAGAACATGTTCCTTTGGGAAGGTTATCTCACTGTGTGAGAAACAAGCTATACAATTATCGACACATAATTATTCTGCGTCCATTTCGACTTTTGCCCGCACAAGACGTCATGGTAATTATTATCTGTATTTATGTTGACATGTGGATATGAAGCAGCATTATTTCTATTTCACAAATACGTTTTCACTCCAGCGTTTAATTTCACTAAGTAATGTCTGTTTTTTTTTTAAAAAGGTTTCTGCTAATGCAATGTACAAAGGCAAAACGAAACAGTCAAACGTGTTCCCTGCTCGCGCTGGTAGTAAGTATTAAACATGTTTAGCTGACCAATTTGGAGAGTCGCTTGCATAAACAATAACATCCTGAACATGAAATGACACTGCAGGGTTCAGGTGTGTACTGTATTCAATGTATTACGTAATTTATACATGTAAATAAAATAATGTCTCCATAATATGAACCTTTTTAATCCTCGTGTAATATATTCAAATGAGTATTTACAAAATTATGATAAAATATAATACGGATCATATTACATAGCTTTGAAAATTAATACCTAATGTATTATTATTTCTGATTTTTTTTCGTTCACAGAACCCCTGACGAAGACTTCGTCAGAAATATTCATCAGCACAGCAGCTCAAAGCAAAGACGTTGCCACAGACACATCTTTTACCGTCTCGTTTGATTCAACCACACTTCTCGACGATACTAATGGGAAAATTATTGAAGCTGGAATTCTTGTCATGAAGAAAAATGGTAAACTAAATAATCTATATATTAGTCTCAATTACCAGAGGGATTGTTGCTTACGCGACGTTAAGATTTTATCTTATAACACCCCAAGTAAAGGCTTAACTTCAGTATGTGGTTGTGCTGTGCGTGTGCGTGAGATTGTGCGTATCCGTATTAGAAACACAAACAATACGTCAACCAATATTACGAAAGAAAACCCCCGAAAAAGGCCAAATTCAGAAAGTCGAGATATATTTATTGGCACTGCGTTTCAGGAATAACATAAAAAAGCGCTGTTGTTTAATTTCTTAAATTGTCAAATGGTTATATATAGAATACTACATGAGACGCGAAACGGTGAAATACCGATAATTTGATGTTTATGAATGGACGCCTCAAGACCCTGCTAAAGGCATAATATCATGATGGCATAATCATCATGGAGAACTAGTTATTTACATGGCTATCTCTTTTGCAGTAATATGTAATTGTACACATTAATGCTCAACCAGTTTGAATGACTCACATTTACATTAATGTTCAAACTAATTTTTCCATGCATATAGAAAAAACATCAAAGCGTCCGGAAAATATGACGGATTGGGACACATGGAAGAACTGGTATAAGTGGAAGAATTGCGGGTATAAGGGTTCTTACCGCCCCACCCCAGAACACTACCTGATTCATGTTAGGAAAAGGAGGAGTGCTTCTACAGGTAACAAAGTTGCAAAACGAAAAATCTCAAATAGATAACTACTTCTTTCGGTATAAGACAAATCAAGTGATACTACACTGAAAACATAGTCACCCTTTAACCATGACAAAACTAACTAGAAACTGAATCTTATGCCCAATGAAATATGATGATTTTCGAATGACGAGTAGAAAACAGTATAAACCTGGCAGTTATAACGTACTTTCTGACTTCAGGGGAAAGTCTCATGTCTTACTCGGTTGGTGTGGATGTCAAGTGCGACAGTGAACAAGACCAGTTCTGTAATGGACCCCTGGAACCAGAGACTATGTATCAGTAGGCATTGTTTCTTTCTTTCACATAATGCCATACAAACGGGATGAATGTCATGAGCATTGTGTTACAAGTTTTCTGAGATCTGTTAAGGGTCGTTTCCATTATTCCAGTCATATCACCACGACGATACGCAGCAGGCGTTTTACACAATGTACCCCCGTCATGTAGGAAGACAAAGCCGGTTTTCGACGTGACGAGCTGAATGCTGTAACCATTAGGCATCTGCATCATGCATTGTTTTAAGCTAGACTGTTGAGGATATTTCCAAATGTGATGGGACAAAAACGATGTCCGATGTCCAATTGCATAGACGATGCTCGTGATATCAAGCTCTGGAGTGTCTGGTCAAGCTACATGACGGCGGTGTGTAAATAATCGAGTCTGGACCAGACAATCCAGTGATTGACATCATAAACATCGATCCATGCAATTGGGATACGATGACAAGCATCAACCAAATCAGTGAGCCTGACCTCCGGATCCCGTTAGTTGCCTCTTACCACAAGCATAGTCGCCTCTTACGGCAAGTTTGGCTTGCTGCAGACCTATTCTAACAAGGATTTTTACGGACATTGATGGTGCTACCCCACGTAGACACATTAAGCTGATTCCGAACAAGACCAGATGTTTGTCACTTAAACGTCACATGACCTCCACATGTCTACCTGAAACATTTTGCATGCTTTGCTAAGGCCCTGAACTTTTCAGCAAGAGTCGTAAACCGCTCTTTCTAATTTGCAAAGAAAGATCATGGTCGATTGTATCTCAAAAGTTGTGAAATGTAAACCCCAAAAACTGGAGCTACTGGAATATTGATCGACATGAAGGGTAAGTTCACTATTGGAAAGTAGGAGTCCTTCCTCTTCTCATAGTCTTGTGGCGAGCTATCTGTTACTCTGTGTAGAGATCTAAATATGAAACAGGCGACGCTGTCTCGCTTGTCTCCTTTATTTCTAGTTCAGGTAGGTAAACCGTGGAAGGGAATTGACGAATTGACGGTTTTTGAACGATATCAGATCGTCAATATGCACGAAGCGTAAGATAAACGTTTTGGCCTAATTGCCTTGTTTAGATTATGTCCATCCAAATAGAATTTCCGACTCTTCAAACAAAACAGATCAGCAAGAAGGGGGAGGGTCATAAGTGATGCCCATTATGATGCCTATTTCTTGCCTAGTCCAACATGTCACATATTGTTCTCTCAGTAAACTTCAGATGACATGTACTTTCATTTTTGAACCAATTGTCCTGATCCTCAGAAGATATATAACAATATACATGTATAAGTTCACTACGTTTTGTAACAAATGGCCCATGGCTTAGGATACTAAAGTTACTATCTATATTCCAGGGTTGTTGCTGTGTCGTGTACCAGGGCTGGTTGTACATCTACTGATCCGTTCGGTAACTTCAAAACAGAACGTATGTTGAAATTCACGTGAAAAATTATTGATGTACTGTATATTTCAAATATACTTGCATTATTCGGAATATATGAATCCTTAGTCATTTGTGTGTGCATAATCACTGTTAACATCTGCAAGTTTTCCATCCGACAAATGTAATTTTAACGATTTTACATAAAAAAGGAAAAATGTCTTATTGTCATGTTTTTAGTGCAACAATAGGCAGTTTAAGGCATCTTCGTCGTAGATATGTGAAAAGTAGTCAACTTGACTTCCTCGAATGCTGACATCATTGTGACAAAAGACACTTGTAGAAGTTCCTCTCAGTCAATAACCTATAATATCTTTACCCACTATTTCTTTCAAATTTATTCGTCTATTATCAGGAGCTACAGATTTACGTTACCACGTTTTAATGTACATTGAATGTATAGAATAGAACACAAAGTAAAACCCATATAGTCACATGTAAAGTCTTGATTTCAGCCAGTATTGTACTGGTGAGTGTACTCCGCGACAGACGAATATATACGATATTCTTTCGACAACTTTTGTGAGTTCAGATCCCCCTGGCGACTCACATTTTAACACAACTTTATCACAAACTTAATTGGACTAATTGCCTTGCAATCTGTTACTAGTTAGTAAGATGTATCCCGGGTGAAAACCAATTGATCCATTGTATAAATGTACGTGTAGTATGTTCTCATTCAAGGCATTTTCAAAAGCAAATAATATTTTAATGCATGCATTCCTATTTATGTGATATTTACATTCATCACTGTTATTGATTTAGCAACGCCCATAGTCGGCGCTGTAGTAGGAGGAATAGTTGCAGCCGTCGTCGTCATCGGGGTTGTTGTAGGAGTCGTTCTTCTCCGTAGACGCCGCAGAAGGTATACATTTATTTCGTCTGAGTTTACATCGTTAAAAAGAACTGCTTTATAACAGATATTTCGAGAATCTACATCCTATAACAGGCATTGAAGTACTAATTAATCGAATTGATGTCCGTTATCGCACAGATTTATATTAGTACAATGTCTTGTTTAACACTTATATGTTCATTTCTAATATACTTAAAGCTTACTTACCAGTTTAAAAACTGCCCTTTTGGTTATCCCTGTCGTATTCCGTTCGAGATTGTATATGCTGAGTATATGTTAGTCGCTGTGAACGAGTGAATGAGGGCGATGGCGTTTACACCAGAACGTCAGTTGTTTCTGCTTAATTTGGTAGAAAAATCCTAAGTTATGAAAGCCTTAAACCTTTTCTTCTAGTGTGAAACCCACGATGTATTTGTGCTGGATCATAATCCCCCATAGTTTGTTTTGAAGTCTTGAATTCAAAACCACGATCATACGATCCTGGCAAGCGAAAGGAATACAACAGGACGCATCGACGACACTGCTAACTCTGACCAACTGGTCCAGGAATGATGGGTGGAGCATGATGAATGTACGTCACAATCGCGACGAGTGGGAAAAGAATCATAATGATTGATGTATTAAGTCACTTGCTGTTACAGGAAGAGTCATGACGGTAACGAAGACAACGAGTCTGAGGATGATCATGAGGCCGAGGATAATGTCGATAATAAGACGATGTGAGTTGTTGCAGTTTGATTCAGATAACTTTTCCTTTTTAACTTTAAACTATATTTTAAACACTACATAATAGATTTGAAAGTAAAGAACGAAATAATTTAAATGATGTTTACGAGATGTTCACACACACACACACACACACACACACACACATATATATATATATATATATATATATATATATATATATATATATATATATATATATAAATATATATATATATATATATATGCATAAGTTTCATGTAGGAAAAAAGGGCCAACAAATCTATATATATGTACATATTCCCAATATACACACCCGCCCGCTGGTGTGTCAGCTGTGTAACAGATACACAAACGGCATCAGGGCGATTTGCTGGCTCACGGGGCAGATGGCATCAATCGTCAGCACTTCCGGTAACACAGGCACGTTCACGCCAGATGAGAAGACCAAGCGCTTGCGAGAATTTCGGCGTAGCCTTACCGCGGTTGGGGTGTAGAACTGCCGCACTTCCCTGCCCTAAACCTACATCGCCCTGGCGAAAAGCCACTGTCAGTTTGCATGAATTGAACCGGCGCCAAACGCTTGGCTCGGCATTTCAGAGGGAATGCTTAGTGTACCTGTGTAAGACACAACAGTAGCATCTGAGAGCAGGACAAACTATACTGGCCTCGTGGATGTATTAATGTACAACCGGAGAATATTCATATTGAAGTAAGATTCTGACATACCTTCCCCGCTGCATGCACCCAAACATATATACTGCGACTTAAAATTACCAGTCTGTGACCCTGCCCTACATAAGGCCAATGATTTCCTTATCCATCCATTCGATGTAAAGCGTTATCTAAAATATATGAGTTGAATAACAATCTTCAGATGATATACTGTACAAACAATGGATTAAACACTGAAAATTGTAAGTTATTTTTTCCTTGCACATGTATCGCACTGTAAATAAGCAATAAGACTCATTGCTGATGAATCGTCCTACCACATCTTTATACAGACGGCAGTTACTGTTTTGTCTGTAGCTATGTTTACTGAGGAAATACCTAATCTCTATTTGAAGAGAATTTGGAAACAATTATTTTAGATGTGTTGATATCGTTTGTATACATATCGTTATTGCTTCCCAGGCCTAAAAAGATCGCGGATTTCAACGAGATCGTAAAGGATTTATACAAGGATTCAAAGCTACTCTTTACCAGAGAATGGCAGGTAAAGTAACCTTTCAAACATCTGTCAACGGAAGTGTTTGTTTTAGAGGGTCCCGGTGTAGCGAGAAGCAAAGCATGCTTATGCCATAGCCTGATGGTCGGAAGTGTACACTGCGTCGTTACTAAACTGTATAAATATGTACATATTGTTAATTGCTGATAATGATCACTTGTTATCCCAGGCTTTCAAATGAACAAGGTTGGTGTTAACACAACAGTTATCTCCCTTTAAATAACTTTAGGAAAAACGGGTCGTGATTTCTTATTCAATTATGAGAAACGTTCACGGTAAAAATAACTACTCAATTCCACATGTGTGTGTCCGTGTCATTGTTCTTGTATCACAAATAGATGGAACCGTTAATGAAGCAAATACCTCAGGACACAGCACTCCCACACTGTGCGTGGTTTATTTGTTTTGTATCCCACGTTGTTTCAGCAACTCGCCGCTGCGACTGTGAAGCAACCGTCCGAGAATGCGGTGCTGGTCGGCAACAGATCCAAGAACCGATACGTCAACATTCTGGCGTGTAAGTAGTTATTATTTGCCCAACATAACTGTCAGAAGAAAGGCTTCTTTATGTATCATGCGTAAATTATTCTTAATCTCGTGAGGTGTGTCACAAGAATAACATCATTTCTACACTAGGTAAATTGCCTGCGATATATACACACCACCTTGTGCTGACCTGCAATTATCCTTGTAGCTACCGGTTACTAGTACCTATTAATTTACGTGTTTCTCAGTTTGGCTTTGATTGTGTCCCGTTAAAAATAATCAGTGTATAATGTACGGTTAGAATAAGTTGAACTGGATCCACTGTGAGGGGTTACACATCTTATTCATACCTGGATCCTATGATGTGGGTTCAAATATATGATGGGGCGGTGGGATAGCCTAGTGTTTAAATCTCTCCTCGTCATGTCGATGGCCCGGGTTCGTTCCTTAAATGGGCACTAAGTGTGGAGCCCATTTCTGGTGTTCAACGCTGGAATATGGCTAAAAGCGGCGTAAAAGCATACTAACTACATGTAACTCGAATATCAGATGCACTGCGTCTGATCACTTCCACCATGATAGCAGTGCTCTTGGATTTCACCATAGTAGAAAAAACCCATCTAAGATCTATATGTGAAAAAGACTCACAAACGTAATATATGCCATTGCAGCGAGGAATGGTATTATTCACATAAAAGTAAATTGACTTCAATCGATTTCACTAATATTAGGGGAATCGGGTGGTCCATTCATCTGACGAAGTAGACACAATTTATGGATAACAACTTCGTGAATACTGTAAAGGCAACGTTTCGGTTTTGATCCTTATACCGTTATAAGGATAAGGATATATACCAAAACGTCGCCTTTTACAGTATTAAAGAATGTGTTATCCATACATTTTGTCTCCTTTGTCATCCGTCAAAGTAATGCCTATAAAACAATCCATTCCTCTGAGCCGCAGGCATTCACTGTGCACAAATCTATGATCGTGGTTCGAATTCTGGTTCGCCCTGAATGTTTCGCTATGTTTGTCAGCATATCATACCAGTGCTTGTGTGTTTCACCAAAGTGGTAAATGTAGAAGACCTGTATCACTTCGGGCTTTGTTCTCACACTAATCTGGCACGATGTGATATTACTGACGATAATCTGCAGCGCGGCGTTAACCCAGAAATCGGTTCGCTCAGATAGGCATTGGTCAAATATGTAGCAGCTGCAAGAGGTAACATGCTTTAGAATTAATGTAAGCCAACTCACGAATGTTCAGCATATTGTCACAGTTCAGAATAGTGTTGGAAGCTGGGGGGATTTCGGTGTATCAAGATATGTAATCAAACCGCAGTTGGCCGGCAGGTAGAAAAGGCACCGAATCGCCATTATGCCGCTCTTATAGGTACAGCCTTCCAGAAACCGTTCCAGCCCAGAACGTCTCGAAGCTGGTCAGTATCCTGTAGGTTACACACAACCACATGTTTTCCCAAAGGCTACTACAGTAATGTTATATGTTTTTTTCTAAAAACAATGCATTTAGCAGCTGTTGCCTGAATATGTGTTCACAGTCTGGCCTCACAGCAGCAATAAAATAAAATAAAATGACCAACGTTGCCAGTTCCTTTCCCGAGTACATGAAGCTTAACACACCAGCCCCAGTTCCGCATCAAATATCACTTGCTCTAAAATAAGACTGATAACATTCAGCACAAGTCATCATGTGTAAAAAACATGGTCAGTTATAATTACTGGATGGATGTACTTATAAAAAAACCAATAAATATCTGACACAAAATCATTCAATCACAGCAGCCAGCTGATTCAATCTGCACTGAAGGCTAGAAATCTGCTGGTTGCTTGTTCTGATTTGGTGAAGTAGCACCTCTACACAACAAGCGCAGATAACTCTCATAACTCTAATTATAGCATAAAACTATTCTGGAAGATCAACTCGATGCTGTTGACTGCGGTTCAAATACGTCTATGACAGTTTGCTGCAACTGACAATTACTACATATGTATTTCGACTGTTACTACATTACACTCGTCTCAGCAGTAGAAGTGTCTACAAATACTCTCTGATACTATGTTGTAGATGACCACTCCCGGGTCAAGCTGCTGCCCCTTGATGAGGATGAATGCTCTGACTACATCAACGCCAACTACATCCCTGTACGTATATTGACTTATCTTTACTCTTTCTTAGATTACAATAGCGAGTGCCACGTGTGGTACTAGGGGTTAGAATTGGTCCCCAACAACCCGTGCTTATCGTAAGAGTCGACTTGATGGAAGGCATGATCTTATTTACAGGCTCCAGCGATGATAAAAAACAACAGAAAAAACATAGTGACGTGTCACAGATCTACATTTGATAGACATTATATGATTGATTGATGTTTAACGCCGCAATCAGCAATATTCCAGCTATATGACGGCGGTCTGTAAATAATCGAGTCTGGACCAGACAATCCAGTGATTGACATAATGAGCATCGATCCACGCATTTGGGACACCATGACATGCATCAATCAAGTCAGCGAGCCTGACGACCCGATCCCGTTAGTCGCCTCTTACGACAAGCAGACGATATATGAAGTGTGTGAATCTGATATATTCCGTCAATGCAAGAAACCAATATTTCTTTGTATGGTGAGTCTGATTAGAGTGGAGCAAAGGTTCACGGGTTATTGATAGAAAATTGGCAAAGAGTTATACCTCGACTGGAACATTGATGGTATTCTGTAGTTGTTATCGGGTATCGCTCCGGGGAGAAACACAGGCAGACAATCCCAGAGGTGTAGAGAAGATTCGCCCACGTTGTATATTAGTATTTACCTTGATGTATGTTCACCAGGGCTACACATCCCCCCGTGAGTACATAGCCTCCCAGGGCCCCCTGTCACAAACCACCGTGGACTTTTGGAGGATGATCTGGGAGCAGAAAGTCCCTCTTATGGTCATGCTGACAGGATTAATGGAGGGCGGTGTGGTATGTACATCTTGACTTTGTCATCAAACAGTTAACCCTTACATAATAAGAACGAGCTACGAGGCAGCTATATTTTCACCTAAGGGTAATGTTATGTCATAACGATGATAACAAAAATCACTAACTGTTATTACCATGGGTAATGTGACCGACAGTTTAATTTATGTTCAGTGACTGCATATTGTAACTAGTATGTCAAAAACAACAAATTAACATTGTTCACAACTGACGGTCATGATGACACTCCGTATGTTACTTTTGTGTAGAGAAAGTTGGACATGTACTGGCCCGAGGAAATGAACGCTCCTAAACAGTATGGCGACCTGGTTGTTGAACTGATAAACATGTCAGCTCTCAGCAAGTTCACCATCATGATCTTCAACATGACGTTGGTAAGTTGAAATGGCTCACCCACATCAGCCCACCCCCACCCCCAACCGCCAACACACACACTGTATTTTCCAACATTGGAACAGGCACGGGGGTATTGGCCGTGAAGAATAACAGGAAAAGATTGTATTAAATGAAATAAGTATCCACGAGGAGTAAGTACGGTAATATATTAATAATAATTATTGATCATTTACAGCTGACCTTTCTCGGTATCCTAAACTCCATACAACGCTTACTCCTCATGTGTTATACAGCACAGTAATGTTAAAGAGATTAAGTGAAGAAATGCAGTATGTAATTGGTGTTGGATCCATGACCAAAATACTTGTACTTTCATAGAGAGAGGTATTCTTTTCAACACAAATTAATACTCTTGATCTTGAAATGTATGTCAATATAGAAACGATGGAAGACCATGAAATGTTAGCATTCTTTCCTGTGGCAGATTACAATGTTATTGGTGAAATATCGTGGTATTTCACTATGAGTCTAAGTCTTTATATAACATAAAGAATATTCTGAACAACTGTGTTAATAACAATACCAATATTTCTCACGGTGTGTAAGCGGTATTTATGCGGGATACTTCTCCTTTGTGATATGTATGTTAAATAAATTTGTTTGTAAATAATTACATAACTTTGATATTTGAGAATCTTCCGATTTATAAAGATATTCATTCATTCATTTAAAAGTTACGAGATTTGCAAAGCGACAACTTGTCTTTAACAGGTGTTATCCAAATATATTCATGTTTTTAAACAAGGTGCTCACGTGATATGATGCACTCCGCTAAGTATGACCTGTTTTATTACAACATAGGTTTTGATTATTGACCAGAGCTAGTTTTGTTTGAAGCAAATGCAAGTGATATGAGAGTTGGAATCTGATTGGTCAATAGGAGTGACATAACTCATAATAGCCTCTGGTGGCGCTACGGTCGAGCCCAGAAATTCCAGCCTAGTTCGGCAAGGGTGGAAACTGGATTATTACATTTAACTCCCTTGCCTAGGAAAGATGTAACCTCGAACCTGGGATAGTGTTATTTTCATCGCTTGTTACCCCTGTAGCCTTGAACCTCGAATAACTTACATACCACACTCAGTACCCTTATAACCTCAAGCCTGAGACAGCATTGTTATCATAGTTTGTCACAATCTCACCTCGGACCCTGTAAAGTGTTATATACATCACTGGTTAGCCCGGTATAATAGAACCGTCAAAAGTGCTAAATGCTCGTTACCTCTGTAACCTCGAACATTAAATATTACACATAATCACTCCTCAAGCCTCAAACCTTCGCTATTTTTGTGAACACATCTTGTCCCCCGCAGCTTCGAACCCGGGATGCACAAACCTATTTTGGTGACATCTGTAATATCGTCCCTGAAAGTGCTAAAAGTGTGTACCTCGCTTGTTGTTCCGGATATTTCGGTCCAGGGAATGTACAAAATTAAACCTCCGTCGATCGTTGTCCTTAAACTCGCAATTCTATTAATATTTACCTTGGATAATAACTTTCAAATTAAGTCGACTACAACTGCTTCTGGAATATACCATTCATGAATTCTTCTTATTTATTAAAAATGCATACAATATTAACTTTAAAATTAACAGGAATCCGAGGTTTTTGACAATTTACTGAGCCTGCTTAGATTCTGCTCTAATTGATCTTTAAATCTTTCAATGGTCCAGCGGTTGAAGTATTTTGTCAAATATTTCAGGGTAACGACACGCGTACAGTGAAGCACTTCTTCTTGCCGGGATGGCACGACTACAACGCCAACCTCGATGAAGGCGACGTCATCGACTTCGCACGATATGTCCGTGCAGAGCTGAAACCAACAGACGAGGGGCCAATGTTGGTCCACTGCAGGTCAGAACACACATATGTGAATGGATGAAAGCCAGATTGTTCCCTCCTAAATGTACGTGCAATATCGTACAACAATGCACGATCTAATTACAGGCATGTTTTGTGAAATGCATAACTGAAATGTTCGTTTCGATGTGATTGGTGAGGGTGGGGCAGTGGGTGTGTCGAATATTGAACAAAACATAATTCGAATAGTGACTCAGAAGTACGCAGTTACATGTTATTGAGAGTATTCCGTTGGATCAAACATGGCCGAGGAAGCATTGTTTGTATACCTATCCATTGCTGTCCATATGTGTCATTTTAAGTATTCAATTCCTTCACAATGATCTTCCCTGCTATGTGAGACAGACTAGGTTCTGAAACCCCTGTCTGATATAGTGGACAAATCCGAGCTTGTTTGTCATAAAGAAGCGTTTTGTGTTGATGTCATATTAGACAGTTACAACAAACACATAAATATTTCACGGCGATGTTACTTCTCACTTGCAATTAAGCTAACCACGATGGATAGAGCTTTAATGTGTCCACAAGACAGACACATTATTTAACTGTGATCCTTTCGATTCTGTTTCTAACAACTTCCTTATGACATTGAGTGAGTGAGTGAGTTGGGTTTAACGCCGCTTTTAACGGTATTCTACTTATTTTACGGCGTGTCAGCATTATATGGGAGGAAAGCCCGTTTACTACTTCGGTGAATCCCACGAGCACGGGTATGGTGCTGACCCTTTTGGAATTGACAAATATTAACGGATATGAGTTATACCTTTTAGTGTATGTAGCTGTTTTGCCTTTGTCCTTTCAAGGTGATATTGGCATACTGATGAAATACGACAATAAACTATGTCATAGAATCAAACAGTTAATATGACCAACTTGTCTTTATATACGACCCCCCCCCCCCCCCCCCCCCACCACACACACACACACACACACACGGCCTGTTATACTCTGTGATGACCCCCAGGGCCAATGGCCCATCTAAAAAATCCAAGAGAATCGCTTCGGCACTCCTGATATAATGCACTTTTCCCAGTAGTTTTGGAAATATATTAACTGATCATGTTGTTGATTGTACTAGACATAATGATGAAAAAGGGAAGTTCGGCAAAACAATAATAAGACACGTATTTGTACCACAGCGCTGGTGTCGGTCGGACCGGGACGTACTTGAGCGTGGACTACTTTATCCAGGTGATCGACAACTGCGACATTGACGGCGAGGTCGACATTTTCTCCTACGTCCTCAAGATGCGCAACAATCGACCATTCATGGTCCAGTCAGAGGTAATATTGTTTACTCCATCTGAACAATCCGTTAATACTACAGGAACGACATTATATACACTGTGTTTACTGATGACAGGAAGCATGTAAATAATAATGGTTCTTTTCTATTGCGATTTTCCGTGTTAGATGACATGATGCTCAATGCAGACCACTATTATCCTGGTCACAGCAATGGATCAGCTTCACACGAACTTCATGCTCAGCACATTCGGGAGTATACGTCCCAAGCTGTCGATGAGGCGAAAATAAGGATAACATTCACATTATCATCTTATCCTACCGGCTACCCATTCACTGCTGGATGGACATGGACCTGCCCCACTTCAGGCTTTCCTCCCACTTTTGACGGTCACGCCCTGCTATAACTAAGATACACACTCGCTCAGTTGTAAATACATGTTGTTTATTCCACATGTAAAGTAGAATATATCAACCAATGTTCAAAATAGGGGCTAACGTTTATCTGCAAAGGACACGCTTTTCCAGAAACATTGTTAACTGCTCTCGGCCAAGTCTCTTCGGTATGATGTGCACCACCCCTTTTCCAAAATCCTGGATCCGCCACTGTTCTGTGATATAGGCCCAAGGCTGGCTGTATAATTATATGATTATATGCGTACTTTCTTACTGACCTTGCTATAGGTCCAAGGTCAGTCATATCGACCCAAGGCAATGCCGACGACCTATAACAAGGCCAATATATAAACACCAATTAATGATATATTTATCAGACCCGTGAAGATTCCGGGGTAGAATAGGTCTTCAGCAACCCATGCTTGCTGTAAGAGGCGACTAACGGGATCGGGTGGTCAGGCTCGCTGACTTGGTTGATGCATGTCATCGATCCCAATTGCGTGGATCGATGCTCATGATATCAATCACTGGATTGTCTGGTCCAGACTCGATTATTTACAGACTGCCGGCATATAGCTGGAATATTGCTGAGTGCGGCGTTAAACAACAAACCAACCAACCAATATATTTATCAAGTGACTACCTAAACTATATGTTTCCAAGTAGTACCAATCAAGAAGATCAAGAAAAAGCTAAATATGTCACAGTTGTAAGAAAACAGGACAGCAGTCTGTCTGTTGTGATTGCAGTGTAACAGACTGAAATCAATCGCTAAAGCCACATTGGCCCGGCAAAACCGTTTTGCCCTGCTAAACAAGTATTGGCCTTCCTGTGCTTCTATATGATGCGGGGCCGATTTCAGCTTGTTACGGACAGGCGTTTGGCAATGGTCAGTGTTGAGGCGCGGGCAGTTACCTACAGAGGATCTAGACAAAGCCAATATGGAAACACCCATACAACGACATGTTCAATAACTAACTATTCGTACCAAACCAGAATACATCCTTACCATTCGTGACTTGTCTGGTCTCTTTACTCGGCGGATTATCCATGTCACCAACTCGTGCACTGATCGACGAGTTCCCCACAATCGGTCGTCTGCTCGTGTGAAATCGGGAGTAGTCTCCCTTACATCAACTTTACAACAATTTTAAGGCGCTTCAAGTAGATCCGTCAGAACAAGAGTAATTGGAGCAAATAATTTCTTTTAAAAAGCCAAAAAAATGAAACAATCGAGCAAAGTATGATGACAAACACTTTTATCCATGTTACTTGCCGCAAAGGCCTTATTAGCTCTCGTTAGGGCTGATTGAGGCGCTATAAAGACAGTTGACTAATATTCTATAGTACTGACCTTTCTTTGGCTGGATACAATATCGTCGGATGTGATATACAGTGGTCGACAACAGGCAGGTGATCCACATACATGTATATGCACAATCGTCATTACACCACCACAACAGCCTTAGACAAAATATCAATAATATTAGAACAACGTCGCTATCAGATGAGAGCTGTGGATATATGTGCAATATTAACACAAATGAATAGCATAAGGTATGCGACAGGGCGCAAAAGTAGCAGGACGAATTGGGTATTGATGGACTATGCGGGATTAAATTTTACTCTGTATTTGAGCGGACATTGTTTTGTGATTTGCATCTTTCTGATCCAAATACTGGATACATGGCAAGACAGTGGACTTCACCGCCACTTTTAGTCAGAATGAACGGGTTTTCATTGCAGCTAAATGTTACTCTTTTTAATAGATAAGCATGAGAAAATAACTAATATCTCATCATTGTTACGATATTCGTTCGCATGATTGCAGAAGCAGTATGTGTTCATCCATGATGCTGTCAAGGAGATGATCGCCAGGAAGAAGAAGCTGCTTTTTGGAGAACAGGAGGAAAACATTTACCAGAACCAAGGATTTGGTGAGAGTCAAGAAAACTTCAAATTATTCCGTCTATCTGGGCCCGTTGCACAAAAATGTCTTAGCGCGAAGGTGATCGTAACTCCCATACTTAAACATATGCTTACGATAGTCGTAGCACAAAGATCGCTTAGTGCAACGAGCCCCTGCAAAAAAATCCGAGTTATGCCTCCAACTTCTGCTTGAGTTTTTTTTAAAACAAACTATGATGATGTGTTTGGTCATCATACGAGGTTCCGGGGGGCACGGGTGGCCAAGTCGTCTAAGGCACCGTGATTCGCTGTGCAGAGGTGCGTCTCTTGGGCACTCCAGAAACCTATGATTGTTGGTTCGAATCCCGGTTCGCCCCGATTATGTTTCTAGGTTTGTCAGCGCCATATCCGTGCTCGTGGGTTTCACCGAAGTGGTAAACGTCTAAGACCTGCGTCACTTCGGGCTTTCCTCCCACATTAAGCTGACACGCCGCGATATAACTGGGATACTGTTAAAAGCGGCGTTAAACCCAACTCACTCACTCACTATTATCAAATTTCAGTATAACAAATAAATCTGTATGATCAATCTAAGAAGAGTTATAAATGTGAACCGGTGCTTTGTTTCAGTTCCCGATGAAGCTGACGGTGAAAATCTCTACATGAATGTAGTCTCGGGAGCACAGAGAATGTGAACACTGAGGCATCGTCACAGAGGGATGTTCGTCAGCAAAGGAAACAAAGACAACTGTACAATATATGTGACCATTCATTTATTGGAATGTCTTAAATCAAACTGAAAAAATGGACTGCTCACGCTTTTTTCGTATCACTCGACGGTTCCAAATCAATTAAAAACATTTCAATAGCCATTCAAATAAAAGCATGTCAGTTCGTGCCTACAGAAATTAATATCCATTTACACCTGAAGTATATGCTTTTAACCTTATATTCCTGAGCCTGAAATACATGTATGTTATGAACACTTAATCGTAAAACCTGACACATGTCATTATTATGCTACTATATATATTAGTCAGCATTTAGAAAACGTTTATAACAGATATCGTAATATATTTGAGTGATATTGATTAATTATCTCTTAGTGCTTTTGGACTTATTCCTTTCTTATTATGATACAAATATTTTTTTAAAATTGATTCCAACCTGTGTTACATTTTATAACATTGTAGGATGTAGTATATAGCTTTGCATTTATGAATATGCTTTTGCATTTTGGCTACATAAATGAACAACTGATGCACATTGAACACAATACCTCAAACCTATACACTTGAGAATGATTTTGCAGCACATTGACTAAACGTATAAATGCTTTAACAATTTGCCTTGTAAAAGTCTAAATACATTGTACATACATAATTATCTGTGATTATGAAAGATTTCTTTGAGACATCATCATATAAGCTCATTAAATCAGTAATAGAGTTGTATATTTTGTTTTAATGTTTTAAGACGTTGATTACATTACACTAATGAAATGAATGTTCTCTTCCGTGTGAGTATTAGTTTAGTTCTTTTACAATACCAGTTCAATTACATCACTAGCATTTGCATATATAATGTATTCCTTTATGTCAAATAAAAGTATAGCTTTTTACGCTTTGAGAACATGGTGTTTATGATTTATGTCGAGACGTAACAGCGATTTTAGCAATTGTCTTCCACTTTGTTACTGTGCACAGATGCCTCTATGTATGGCATGTAAAGGGTAAACGCTGAACTCTTTGCTTGAGGTTATTTGTTTCTTCGGGTTTATCTTAGATTAATACTTAAGGGTATTTCAGCAGGGTAAGTTAATTGCAGTCGCTATGCTATGTTGCATCATTACCGGGCCTGTAGAACAAATGGATATTTGGCACAGTAGACGTTCATCCGATGCCGCTGAACCATCACCCCATGAAATGGGGTTTAACGTCGCGTTACAGATTATTGCTCTTATTTAGCGACGTTTTGTTTGATTGTTGTTTAACGCTGCACTCAGCAATATTCCAGCCATATAACTTCGGTCTGTAATTAATCGAGTCTGGACCAGATTGTCCAGTGATTGATATCATGAGCATCGATCTACGCAACTGGGATAGGATGACATGCATCAACCACGTCAGTGAGTCTGATCGTGACTGCCGGATCCCAGTTGTAGCCTCTTACGGCAAGCGTAGTTACTCAAGGATCGTCACGGGTGTATTTAGCGAAGTGCATGCATACATGGGTGTGTGTATGTCTGCATGTAATGGATATACAGTAAACTACGGTTATAACGAACTCAAAGGGACCACTAATTTCAGTCCGTTATAACCGTAGTTCGTTATAAGCCCTTTATGCAGTATGTGTACAGGAGATGGCCCGGACAAACAACAACAGTACGTTGCATTGTATCCGTCAGTTGGTAACAAGCATGTTCGTTATGAACGTAATTGTACCATGCCGCATTTTAACATGGATGGCTCACACAGACACAGTATACTGTGTTATTCCCGTAATGTCAAACGATATGCAGTGTAACAACAAGTACCATCTTTTAACGTCTTTTGGTATGATGCGACCAGAGGATCGCACCCCTGACTTTCCGATCTCAAGACAAGCACCCTATCAATTCCACCACAGAGAATCCATCATGTATTCCTGTACATGCCGGAAATTGCTTCGCCGAGTTGTTAAACCTTCTTCGTCCGACATCTGTCTCCGTTCTCCGAACCCCACGTGTTTCTTAAATGCATGCTACACTAGACACGTGACTGTTCATCGAATTCCTTTTGCCGCGACCCCACTATCGTTTCACTATAAACGTTTGTTTGTTTGTTTGCTGTTTTACGCTGCACTCAGCAATATTCCAGGTAAATGACAGCGGTCTGTAAATAATCGAGCCTGGACCAGACAATCCAGTGATTAATATCATGAGCATCGATCCACGTCTTGGGATCGATGACTCTTTTCCTCTGACTTTCTTTGCATCTCTCGTGTATCCCACAACTTTATCACATGTTAAATGTGTTGTTATTCAGTCTAACGGTTGCGTACAGGAGAAATTATTTTTGAATTATAGTATGAATAAAAGATTTTTTGTTGTTTGTATTCATGTTTCGACATGATGATAAAAATCAAACAATTTCAGAAACGGTGTGACCGTGGATCCTGCAGCTGACTACCATTCCACTACGTGCTGCACGTGCATCTAGAAACAAATTATGTGTGGCGTTGCTCTAGGCGTTTGGGAATCCGGATAATATCATGATCAGTGAATTATATTATTAACCTATGATGTTAGTTCATCTTACATAAATGTCTTACCAACATTCAATCTGCAAAAAATCATTTTTCATAGCGTTTGTCCATCAGCACTCTGTACGGTTTAACTGTAATCTTTAAAACAATCTATAATTTATAAATGATATAATAAAAGTCATAGCTTTTGAACAAATCGTTTACTTTATTGAATGGATAATTTTACATATATAATCTCAAAAGAACGAGGACGACCCGATTCTTTCACATTACTATAGTAACGAGAAATAGTATAAAACCACATTGTTAAGCACAGTAACTGTACAATGCCGTGTACAATATTTTAATATCGTCCGAGAAATTTGGATCCAACGATCTTGAAGGTCACACGGAAAATGTTGGAACTTATTTGCTTCTTTTGGTTTGGCTGTTGGCCTCCAACATAAAGCACCATCTCACCTGGAAATGAAACATTGTCAAACTACAGAGAAGTATTTTCATGATTTCGATTGTGTACACAAAGGTAATTTTCACCAGTGACACAGGTGCTCTCATCTTCAACACGATTTTAACCGGCGAATGTGCTTCATGATCTATTGCCTATTTAAAGTATACCATGTAGGCCTAGAAGTTGTACATAGTGACTTTTGAAGAAGTGACACATTGCCTCTTTGTCATAATGGTGATCATTAAGGCAGACAGTACAAAAGGATGTTTGGACGAACTGAATTAAACTTGTTAGATTGGTCCCTGCCTTGTCTCATTTTCGAGGAAACTATGATTAATTTCTGACGAGAGAAAAAGTAAATGATATTCATGACAAAACAACTTTGCTTAACTGTCAAAGAACTTATAGACCAAAACATCTTATAGATCAACAAGTATGTATTAGTACTTTAAACGAAGATGCTACATTTGATTCGAGTCTTATAGCAAATAGTATTAATTCGCGAAAGCAGGAGTGCATTGAAAGGAAAGGTGAGGTCGAGGCAAGGTTACCATGTTATCAGTATCGTTAGAAGGCCATGACAGCTCAAGTAAATGTGTAGACTACCTCCATGTATCAATATACATGTATGGCCTCACGTATTTGTCAGGACAATGAGAACAAATGCAGCAGCATTATTTTACATTCGTTGAATATTCTTTAAATGTTTGATTGTTTGACAGTATTCGTTAACACTCAATCAGTAAGACGTCGGTCTATACATACTCGTATCGTTACCCGAAATAATACATGATCGAAAAAACCCATTCACTCTGGACAGAAAATGCCTCATAGAGACACAGTATTCAATACACCACTTACCCTCCTCCACTGCCCAGCCTTTGTTATCCACCCACACTGCCATACTTTCGGCAGAGACTGTGAAATTAACGTTAACATCGCCATTGCCAGGGATCGTGACTCGGTCGAACCAGGCCAGTTGCAACTGTGGAGTCGGTTGAGTGGCATCCATCCACTGTATGTATAACCTGGGTAAAATATACCATTCTGCAGCAGGTGTATACACGTGTGGGAAAACAGTGTTTGTATATGCTTGTTTGTTTACATAATTTTGGAAAACATGTATCCATGTGATCTATGCAATCGTAACTAACAAAGGAATGGTTACATAAAATTCACACAAACGAGCAAAACTCGAATGAACAGCTTACTGGTCAGGAATCATGTACCAGGTTAAGCACTGAAGATGAGTTCCAGGAGTAAAACCAACCTCATCGCCATCAATATTCCCGGTGTTGCCTACGTTGACCATGCCGTGAAGATCTTGTCCCGCTTGGATCATAATTGGACTCTCAAGGATGAAGTATGCAAACTGAGTGTACGACAACCCGTAGCCATAAGGGTACAGAGGATCTCCCTTGAAGTACCGATACGTCTTCCCTTCCATTGAATATTCGGTAATATTAAAGATCTAGGAAAACAAATTAAAAATTAATCAGACTAGTGTTCATTCTCATGAGAATATAAGCAGTTCGTGACCTTTATTCGAGGCTTCGACACTCATGAAACTATAAACATTGAGGTCACTCGATGAGACGAACATGTTATTTGACAGGAAAGCACACACATCCACTATATTCTAACCTGATCTTCTGTGGCGGGCCATGTAGCAGGCATTCTACCAGCAGGATTCGATCCTGGACCTTCGTTAATGATTACACGTCTCAATGCCTCCCCTGTTGCCTGTGCTGGGAAGAAACATTCCAAGATGGCGGCGATATCGGGGCTTTGATCAGCCCAGGTCACATTGAGGGCACCAGCGTTAAACAGTAGGAGAACTACAGGGGTCTCATTTCCTGTAGACAGAACATAGTCCATCTAAAACACACAATTTGACGTGAAATACTTGTTTCCAATTACCTGGAATACATGAAATCAGCTGAAACTATCTGACTCTCCACTGTGGTTTAATTTGGGTCGCAATAGTCATAACAGCATCAGTCTTGCCGGATGCAGCAACAATTTGAGCAGAAAACGCAAGAAACAGCAACAAGTTTTACTCTGATTCGATCAGCAGTAGTCCAGCAACATCGCGGCGGAAGACTAAGGCTTAACACCTTTTATCTACATAAAACTCTGAGTAACCAAAGGTTTAACCAAAAAGAAGAAGAAGCGTTACTGACTGTTAGCAGCGACGTCTTGAAGCAGTTGCAGTTGATAACCGGGGAGGTTGATGTCATAGCGATCGTTGCCCTCGGATTCAATTGTCCGCCCTGATAACGAATGGACATGAGATAGACGTACATGAGCAGATATGTACAAGACAAATAATGGACGAATTTAGCTTGTGAAGTAAACGAGTGAGATTTTATCGGCCTTTATTTGAAATAGTGACAATGTGAGGTAAAACTGCACTGAAATATTTTAAGTTTGAACATGTGGGATGAGAATCAAGCTTCTCATTTCGGTGCCTTATAACTAGCATCCACAGCTTTGATATTACCTTACGTGTTGGATTGATGATAATCAGAATTACCTGTTCCAAGACATACAAATATAACTTCTGTCATGGCGACTGCCTTTTTGATGGACACGGGATCGTAATGTTTACAGAAAGTGTCATTACAGCCGGCTGCGTAGTTGACGGACTGCGCCAGATTAGCCAGCCCTTGCAGAGGAGTTTTTACAAAAGGTCGGGGCGATAGCGGTGCGTAGTCCCCAAACAGCAGATGGGAATCATTGGCCATGGGTCCAACAATCTGGGAAATATACGTTACAGTCGGAATCGTACAATAGACTCAGCTCTGAGCAGATATTTCTGATGATTATGGAGCGATTTTTGTCGCTTTCATTTTACATCCCAATTGTTAAAATCATAAGTCTATTGTGTGTCCTTTACATTTACACAGGTGCTGACTTAACATTTTCAATGCTTGAAGATAGAAAGAAAGTGGCCAGTTAATTTAGTCGAAACATACTTGTAATATATTCAAGGTTTCTTGATCAAATCGTTGTTGATGTTCAGATGTAATTCAGCTATGTAATTACTTATCTCGAAAATGTATTCGACGAACATAACAGTGCAACGAAAGTCCTTCCCAGAGTGGTGGCAAAATAAAAACTTGAATTGTGAAATATTGTGCCCTGAACTTCATATTTATTTTACTGGCAAGTGTTACGTTATCAATGTGAATCTTGTAAAATTATGACGTCATAGTATGATTGATGTGATTAAAAAAAGAATGAACTATCACACATATATAATTTCATTTTTTACTGATATTATTAAATTTCGACTATCTAAATATTAATATTTCGAATACATATAAAAGAAGTAGTACAGAGCTGCATTGGTGTATCAACATTATTTTTATACCTGTCTTATGCGAGGCACTCGCCGTGTGTAGATTAGCTTTGGAGATAAATATAATGTTTTCAATTTATAGCTGGGATACATGTCCATATGAGCACTAAATTTAACAGCCTACCATGAACGCAAACTCTTTGGTGTTAGCAAAGATACTGAGTGAAGCGTCATGGGTTGGGTCTTGTGTTTTGAGTTGTTTTGTCGACGTGAAGGAAACACCGATCGCGATAATAGACTTTAAACAACAATTATGCTTCACACACATATATGATGGGCAAAGAAAATGTGTAGCACAGCTTCATCAAAAGCCAACATGAAGTGGGGCTTCTTCAAAGTACATATGTTATGTGAGCCTTCCAATGTTCAGTCCTACACCCTTAGTGTATGCCATCACATCGTTCATTGTGTATCAAAATATATGACCTAACAGTTGGAAGGAGAAAAACGACATATTTCAAGCTTTCAGTTTGTCCCTAAAAACTGAAATACACTCGCGAAGTCCATTTCCATAAGTTCAACTGCCCCTAAATGTATTGTTACAAATGCTTTGAAGATTGTAGTAACCGCAACTCTGCATGCTGTAAACTTCTAACAATGACTGAGAAATCGAAGGAACCACTTTTCTATTTTCTTTATCTGCTTCATTCAGTGGTGGTAACCTTTGGAACCTATGAACAATCAAAATCGTGTGTTTTCCATGTTCATGGAATTGTTTCATGGAATTATCAACACAATATAATGGTTCTTTTGTTCTACTCACTGCAATCCTGGCGAAAGTGTCTCTTTTCAGTGGCAAGATGTGTCCTTCGTTCTTCAGCAATACAAAGGTCTTCATGGCTGCCTCGATTGCAAGCATCTGGTGAGCCTCGCTTTCAATCACAGAGAGGTCAAGTTTGGAATATGGGTTCATTTCCGGGGGATCAAACTCCCCCAACCTCATTCGGGTGTAAAACAAGGGTTTGACACTTTCTCTGACTTTCTCCTCTGTGAGCTTGCCTTGATTTATTGCATCGACTAAAAACGTTAAATGCATTATATTATACATCAATATGATAATAGCATAGTTAGTTGCGGGAGCTTTTCGGGCGCTCTTTTGAAAAAAACGGATTCGGGTTACGTTTTCTCTCACAAATATATGATTTTGTGGAAAGTAATATATCTGAACTTTTGACTTGCCTTTGCATGTGTTTGTGACGAATGCCATCGTGGAACAGGATACGCTTACCTTTTCGCAAACACCTGGCTGATTTGTAGTACATGATCTGGAAACTATTACGATCTTTTTGACGTACTAATGACACATAAAACGTGAGTGAGCGAGTGAGTAGGGTTTAACGCCGCTTTTAACAGTATTCCAGTTCATGATATCGCGGCGTGTCAGCTTAATGTGTGAGGAAAGCCCGAAGTGATGCAGGTCTCAGACGTTTACCACTTCGGTAAAACCCACGAGCACAGGTATGGTGCTGACAAACCTAGAAACATAATTTGGGCGAACCTTCGAATCCACAATCATAGGTTTCTGGCGTTGGCCAAGGGACGCAACTCTGCACAGCGAATCGCGGCGCCATAGACGACTGGGCTACCCGTGCCCTCTAAAATATTAAGTAAACCTTAGATATCTATGTATAACATGTATAAAGAAAACAGCAATAGCGTTACCCGATAAAGTGACACATTGATACTACCAATGTTGCATAATTAAAATGTTTTTAGAATTTATAATTATAAAATATTACCGGTTTCACCATTGGTTTCTATATATTGTAACTGTTTATGATTATATAAAGGTTATTTCCCATATCACATTTCGAAGACTAAATTACATCACATTTGTCGGCGATACATTCTGGGGGAATGAATCCAATATATGTGTGAAATACAATAGACGTCACAGCGCTCTCTAACATAGTATGACGTCATAGTACAATCTAACATTGTGACATCACAATAACACGCATAACATTGTGTGGGGCAGGCGTACGAAATACAGAAATAAGTATTGTAGTGGCAGCAAAATGTACAACAATTGTATAAAATAATTCAATTATTTGAGGCCAATTAATTTTGGTTTGAAGGTACCAATAAAATAACTTTCTTATATCTTTCTCAGTGTATCTTTTTCACATTTGTAAAACGTGCATATCACAAAATTTGAAGCTTTATTCCCGGCACGTTGATCAGTGTGTTGACTGAGTGGGATACACCGGCAAGAGAAGTACCTTATTTGTTGTCGGTGCTCTGGCTCTTAGGGTATCCCCTGTCTGTCCAACGTATTCGGCCTGCCTCCAGCACATTGTATGACATAAATCAAGTTTTGGGAGGCACAATTCATATTTTCACCTACATAGAGAGTTTTTCCGTCTTTGAATGTAAAAGAACAACATTGTAAAACATGAGGGCAAGTACCGCAATTGGGTCTGTTACACTTTTGTACTGTTTTACATGTTTGTTTTCCTTTCGAGAAAGACGCCCTAGCAAAAATCTATTTAAGATTATGGCTCTGTCTATTACTTTTAATAAGTTTATTTGGTGACTTTTTTATTTTAGTTCTTTACACTTATTTAAAGAATATATATAAAATGGCATTACGCATTTGATAGTAGGTCAGGTTGTCCTCTACTCCTGCTAGTTCCAAGTTGCATCCTGCGTTCACACAGTCGGAGACGATGTCCACGTAGTTATCGGCGTAGTGGTGGCCACGTAGAATGTTCTCTATGGCGTTCTCGTCGCTCACAACGTAACCTCTGAAACCCCACTCTTCTCGTAAAATGTCGTTCAGGAGCTGCTTACTGGCACACGTCGGAACGCCGTTCATACTGTGTGATTAACATAGATATTTGACCAGAGAGTAAAATGTAACGGCACTCGTCTAACATCACCATCAATTTTGATAAAGAATTCTACGATTCCAGCATTCCAAAAAGATGTAAATCAGTTTTAAACGTGTCGAAGTCAGGAGGTGGCACATGTCTTTCTTGAGAAATGTTAACGGTTATGCGATATGTTCAGTGTTGTTTATTTCATTGCATGGTAAAGAAGTAAGTCTGCTGTAAGCTTTAACGTGTTTTCACTTTTCCTTTCTGGCCATGAGATATTGAATATATTTTAAGAACACATGGCTATATGACTTACCCGTTGAACGTAGCTGCACGTGATACTGTATGTTACCTCTTGACTTGACTATTGAAGCTACACATGACCCTATGTTCCATCCTGACTTACATATTCTATATATGTTTCTGCTTGGATTACATAGTGTAGCTACACATGATACTGTATGTTCCTTCTTGACCTACACATTGCACCTCAGATGACACTGCATATTCCTGGTCGACTTACCTATTGTAGCTACACATGACACTGTATGTTCCAGCCTTTACACAGGCTCTGAAGGCAGGCAGAAAGGTCGTTCGAAGGTCACGCTCGCTTACCTGGGTGTAAAATTGAAATAAACTATAGATATGATGCTGCAGAACTAAATTTCCTTTTAAATCTTAGAGCACAAAAATTTGATTCTTGAATTGGGCATGTGTTTGTATAATTTATATCGCAAGTTGATATCCGGAGGAGATACAAACTCACATGCAACCTGCCGGCGTGTTTACCTTGGCATCGAACTTTAACCTTGAAATTGGTATATTCTCTGGTCCATCATAAGCTGCGAAGTGTTTACATCCAGCGTTTGCGCGCACATAGCGCGTGTCGTTGCCCTGGAGTGCCCGGACGAAGCTATCTGCTAGAACTCCGCTCTGGAAAGGGTCTTCTCCATATGTTTCCTGTGTTGTTGCAACAAGTGCGTGAATGAATAGGCCTTGTTCCCAAAATAACAAAATCACAACTACATCAAGGAATTCTATCTTGACCCATTATGGACATCCGAACCACTGCGTCATTTAGTTTGTCGGTTGTTACACATATTTGTGCTAAGGAAAGCTACAATGGTTTGATACTGGAGCTTCACAATGATTCATTTTGGACAACGGAGCTCACGTCAATACTACGTTACCATTGCAGGAATTGGAAAATAAGTATATCAGGAAAAATCTCTTTGAAAGCATGTTAGTTTGTCAGATACATGCAGGTGATTTTAATTAAGCAACATATTATATCTATATCTATATCTATACTTCCTTTCAAAGTCACCCGTGAAGATCAGATGTGGAATGGGTCTTCAGCAACCCATGCTTCCCGTAAGGCGACTGTGCTTGTCGTAAGAGGCGACTCGGGTTGTCAGGCTCGCTGACTCGGTTGATGCATGTCATCGTGTCCCAATTGCGTACATTTGTAGATCGATGCTCATGATGTCAATCACTGGATTGTCTAGTCCAGACTCGATTATTTACAGACTGCCGCCATAGAGCTAAAATATTGCTGAGTGCCGCGTTAAACAACAAATAAACAAACAAACTGAATACTTTCGAGGTACACCAGTTTCGAAAATCAACACTGATTTTATGTACCGCTTCAGTTGTAGCAACATTTCAATCGTGAATCTTTGTATGCTTATCAGTTGATATGAAATATGTATTTGACAAACTAAAATGCTTTGAAATAGATTTTAAACTGAGCAATATACCTATTTAGTGGCTTGAGCCATATTTCACAGATGGTATCCGTATGAGGATCGAACCCAGGTCTTCGGCGTGTTGTGTTGTGTTGTATTGTCTCATAACAATATTCCGTTGGCACAATATATGTTCGATTATCCCTATGTCGAGTTGACGAGGTGTTAGTTACATACGCAGGATAAAGTTATTCTTTCTTCGGGAACACTAGCCACATGTGACTTTGGTCTGAATGATACGTATGATGAACAAAAGTTAATCGTATGATTGTGATTATTTTACCATGCTGAAAATTGTATGAATTCCTCGTTTGCCACTCACCTGATTTCTGCCCCACCTGGGGTCCCTGACAATGTTGATGACAGGACTGAAGCAGCTTACTCCCATGTGTTTCCCGTGGAGGCCACTTCTACTGTAGTTGTTGTACTTAGCCCTGACTTCTACCCCAGTTGCCTCCCCTATTTGGAACACCAAACTTGGGCTGAAACATTGAAGAAGCAAGACGTTTAAGACAACTTATATTAACTTGTACCAAAAGAGTCATCACTAGTTTCAGAAATTTAGTAATAACTATTTGATATTGAAGGATTATAAGATTTGCGGGGCGGGTATGGGGATGGCATGGAGAGTTGTTGTTGTGAGGAGGTGTGTGTGACGGCCTCTAAATTGTCAGACAGCTTATGGCAGCTTCATTTCTGGTTGAGTGCACAGCAAAACTACTGCATCTTACCTCCTACTGATAGTGTAAAAGGCCATCAAAACAACACAATCTTATTGTAGCCTAATTCATAATCCCACTCAGAGGCAAACCTTCGGCCTTACAAAATATGTTCAAGACAGTTTCTGTTCAGATGAGTGTACTGTGATTATACGAGTATCTTACTGCTTAGCGTAAATAACATTGAACGTGTGCATAAATAATGATTTCCATGATTGATGTTTGGATAATACATCTGTATCTTCAGCTTTGGATGTAAAGAAGAAAATTTATTTTTCTTTTATGATCAAAATGTTTCTTCATGAGTAGAGCAGACCAATCATGACCGTCCTTTTCTACCTATGTGTATCGTCTTAATTAATCACCTACTCCACTGTCTACCTACTGCCTGTCTGACAAGTGAAGATATTCGTGTCGCTGCGTGTGCGTGTGCGTGTGCGTGTGCGTGTGCGTGTGCGTGTGCGTCTGCGTGAAATGGGTTGTCTGGTTTATGGCTTCTTCTTCAAGTCACACATAATATTTCTTTCTTTGGTTTGTCACTCATTTAATATTATGTTGAACATGGTACGTCCAATAACTCGAACATTTTATGTCATTCTAGTGGTGACATGTGCATGTTGAAGGACCATCGATTCTACAGTTTTACTTTCTCTTTCCAACAAATGCCTGCTGACAGAATTTGATTCACATATATCTGTTATTGCCCGGAAACAGTCAAAAGTCAATCCGACAAGAAATTAAATTTGATCTCAATCCTGAACTCAGACACAAATCAATCTGGTCTAAGCCTGGTCATGGGAGCTTCACCTGTATCAGACACTGATGAGAGTTACCTAATCTGTCTCTAGAGGTTGTACATCACATCTTAGTCTGAAAGGTTATCGAGTTCTCAAGAAGCAACAAATGCCAACAGTAAGGTGGCAGTACTGGCAATACATACTGGCAAAATGAGCTGAACACATTGAGTTTTTGGATAAGGGAGACGTTCATAATAATGAGGGGATCGTGGGTGGCTTTGATTTAATCTATAAAACAACCAAGTGATTAAAACAATATTACCACAAGGATTTTTCTGGATCTGATGAATTATTAACAGATCATGAAACGATAGGGCCGGTTTTAGGAAAGAAAAACAGGACCAATCACTGTTCAGTTTAAGACAGTGCACATATTATTTTGAGATACACAGAGTATATATTGTATTTCAGGTTACTCTTTCACCTAATCTGTTTTTGTTGATATTAGCCAGTGTCAAAATCTTGTCATACAATTATTGAGATTAAAAAAACCGAACGTCTTATTATAGAGACGTGTTTGTTTATCAAATGTACCGATACAAATGTCACATACTGAGACAAAATGAAAATGAATAATCAGCTTTATTTTGAAATAAGAAAAGGCGTGTCTTTGTGCTCAAATCAATCTTCAAACACATCGAATCGTATTCGAGCACGTCCGACGACATTATTTTGTTTTGCCAAAATAATACAAAAATCGAATATGCGTTTTGACAATGTCTCAGTACATATAAATATACATGTATGGGCACTTGAATTCCTGACGGAACGAAAACATTCAAAACTTGTCGAGGCTGATATGCATGAGCACGTTGCTATATTGATATGATTACTACCCTGCAGAAATATTTTTTGTACGTTGTTTGAATGTAACTTCAAAACGTCAACGCCAGAGACTATAATCAATCAATCTCGAATATATTCGAACAGATTCCATTGGGCGTTAAGTATATTACGTTCACTAAAGTGGTATACTGCTCTACCCTTAGCACGTCAGGTTAAACTCAGACTATACCAATTATAGACATTGTTCTGATTTCTAAATCTCTCAAAAAATGTCATCACACTCATTCAAAAAATGTTCTTGCGTTAAAACCAAATTACACGTACCTAAAGGAAGCAGCAAGACCCAGAGCCTGGGGAAATGATGTCGCATTGCCTGCCCCAACATCACCTCTCAGGCATTCCGTGTTCCAAGAGTATGGCTTGATATCCAGTCGGGGGATAGGAGGGGTGCCATTAGTACCCGCTCCACCCCTCGCCATCTGATGCTGGATCTCATCTATGGAGAGACGACTGACCAGATCATCCACCCTGTCGCTCCAGGACAGTGTGGTGTTTCTGAAAGGGAAGTCTGCCAGCCCCTGGATCAGGACCATACATAGGATACAAGCAAGGACTGTCCACGAACCTACTGCCATGGTGTTAGCTGCAACTAATATAAGCTTTGTTCCAGCAGACGCGTTTACGGTCTATATTTTCAACCTGCTGATATGGACTTAGGGAGATGCTTACTCAATCTATTATGTTATCATAGATTGTCTGACACTGATTTGAGATATACATGAATATTGACCTTTAGTTTTTATAATTATGTGTGTCAGGGACAAGACACGTAGTCATACCATGTACTTCGAAGATATGAAACGTCATTTGACTTATTGTTCGAGTAAAAACACGAATGACTCAGGACATAGAACGTCATGTTACCATTTTTGTAAAAGTGTTAAGCACGGGTATGCTGCTGCCATGCACGTTGATCCACACAGCGTAGTAACGTCAGAGTAAGAACTAATTTGAAAATCATTTGCTGGCATATGTTTGAAATATAGTTTGGCATATATATATTGTATGATAAATCAACAGTGAGGTGTTTCTGAAGGGAGAGTCTACTAGCCCCTGGACCAGGGCCATATAGTGGTTACAAGGAAGGACATCCACGCACCTGCATTCATAGTATCAGGGACTACTGCCCAAATGCTGTCCTGTGGTAGATGTTAAAGCAACGTGTGTTATAATATGTCGTCTCTGAAACTGCTATAAGGATATATCACTGCAAACACGAATTAAAACGTCGTTGTTTCCGTATATGGTCAATGGACGGAAAAACGACTACAAATTAATTGGTGAGCGTCCAGAAAGTGTCCGGAAAAGCGTCGAGATCCTAGAAGGCATATTGCGTTGTCGCATTGTTGCCCTTACGAAAACAAGCATTTGACGTATTGTCGTTTGTTGCACTTTAAACATTATTTTGTTATTTACCAAAGGGCAACAATACCGTAACGCAACATTTTTCAAGGTCAAAATATGTCGCGTTGTTGCACAGTGCCCCATCAAAAATGTGTAAACGCCACGACGTGACAATGCGACATTATTTGAAAACCCGAACTCGCTCACTCGCTCAAATCGATGAATTCGCTGTGCAGAATTCGCCCACCAGAATCCTATGATCGAAAGATTCGAATTTCCGGTTCGTGCTGATTATGTTTCTGACATCACTTCCGACTTTCCTCCCACATCAAACTGACAAGTAGTAACATACTCACTCACTCATGATATCCCCTCTTGACGAAACCATGCTTAGATAGCTTGGTAAATTAGGAACATGATTGTTTTGCGATTGATATATTTGAATCATTTATTAATCCTAGGGATGTCACTATTCAGCACTTCATCGATGAATCGCAAATATTATCAAACCATACGATACGCAATACACACTCAACTGTATCAATTTATATCTTAATCAAGTATAGTTTTACGCATGGGGCTATTCGTCCATACACAGTTTATTAATTCCGGGTGCGCATCTGAGGTATTTCAGGTTGTTTGTTATTATATTTAAAAATAAAACAAATTATTTATTTTGCCACTCCAGCTTTAGCTAAAATAAGTTTTTGATAAAAAAAAGTCATTTTTATTTCGAATAGGAGACCAGATATTCAAGGAAGTTTCAAGCCTTCTTAATAGTGTTAGTAGCCTATGAAATATTTAAAATTTCGTAAAATTGACACGAATTATGGTCACGATACGTATGGTATCATGAACAAAGTATCGCGTTAAGTATCATATCGGGAGGAAGTCAATCCTACTTCATACAACCGATCGCGACGACCCTTTAACTCACAGACTTAGCTCCTTTGTGGACGAATGAATGCACATTTGTAATTGTTGTTACTGAGTTTGATCCTGTGCGTGTTAGTCTATTAATCATACATCATGTTAATTTTGTTATTTTTTCAAAATGAGTCGTGACTCATGAAAGCGCAACAATGCGAAATTTTGTTGAAATGTCGCTATGTCGCATTGTCGCTCTTTGTTAAAATATTAAAATATTCAGTCATTATAACAATCACGGCAACGTGACATTCAGGTGAAATGTCGCATTGTCACACTTTGTTAAAATATGAAAATATGCAGTAATTATTACAAGCGCGACAATGCGCATCGATACCATCTTCACTTTTGGGACAACATTCTGACACCCCTTGTTCACCCATTTGCAAGGTGTGTGGGTCGACGCTTTGTTTTTCAGGACGATATCGCCGTGCTTACCGTGCTCAGATCGTCAATGTTCACCTCCAGCAGCGCAACATCCATAAAATGAACCAAGACCCTTCCCCAATTGAACAAGTCTGGGCCTTGATAGAGAAACATGTGCGATAGGGAGACGACTCCCTCAAAACGCCATTGGGAGATTCATACGAAGTACGCCGCGTCGTGTGAATGAATGTTTGACAAATCCTGGCGGTAGTACGTACTACTGATCGAAACACGTCAATTATGAAATTTCCCATCTTACCCCAATCGTCCTTCAAGATCGTTGGCGGTCATCTGCTGTCGTACTTCACTACCGGCTGTAATGTGTTCCTAATTCGTTCATTATAATCAAGGGGCGGTCGGGTAGCCTAGTGGTTAAAGCGTTCGCTCGTCACGCCGAAGACCTGGGTTCGATTCCCGATATAGGTACAATGTGTGAAGCCCATTTCTGGTGTCCCCCGTCTGGAATATTGCTAAAAGCGGCGAAAATCCAAAACTCACTCACTCATTATAATCAGGAAGTTTTTACTCGGAACTAATATATCTTATTTTAGGAATGTGAAGTTTTTCCCGAGCATCCGCTATAGTTTTCTTAAGAGTTTATGTAAATGTAAATCCCTTTATCAGTGTCGGACGATCTATGATAACGTAATAGGTTGCATAAGCACATACACTATCAGCAGGTTGAAGAAGAAGGCCGTGAACGCGTCTACTAATGCATACATTATATTATATCAGTAGACGCTGACAACATGGCAGCAGGTTCGTGGACCGCACTTGTTTGTTTCCTATGTACGGTCCCTATCCAGGGGCTGGCAGACTTCCCCTTCAGAAACACCTCACTGCCCTGGAGGGACAGGGTGGATGATCTGGTCAGTCGTCTCTCCGTAGATGAGATCCAGCATCAGATGGCGAGGGGTGGAGCAGTTAATGATGGCACCCCTCCTATCCCCCGACTGGGTATCGAGCCATACGTTTGGAACACGGAATGTCTGAGAGGTGATGTGTCGTCAGGCAACGCTACAGGATTTCCCCAGGCTCTGGGTCTTGCTGCCTCCTTTAGGTACATGTGATGTCTTTTTAACAAACAAAAGCATTATTTTGGATGATTTTTTAAGTGTTTTTTTATCTATTTATCAGACAATTGTACCTGTAACGGGTATATCTATTACTCGTAGTGGTTACAGATTAACATGACATGCTGACGGTGGTGCAATACCCTTTTAGTCTACACTTGGTTTCATCACGATTTTTTAGCAATCGGTTTCTATAATTTACCACTCATTTGCTTTTTAGGCATATCTGTTTCAGGAGATATTCGAGGCGTCTATGGCGTTGACGTTGGAAGATACCCGCAAACAACTTACAAAACATGTCCATACATGTACATATGTCGACCTCGACAATTAGTGTGTGGGTGTTTCCGCCCTGTCAGGAGTCTTCAATCGTTTTCATAAGTCTCAATACCACAATAATGAATTCCCTTCATGTAGATTAATACGTCCTGAGACTCTTTGAAAACACATATTCGGTTCTTTGTAATAATTTGGTAAAATGGCAACACAAATCACTGTAGGTTGGTCTGGGTATTTAGGTATGCAATAATGTGTCGCCCGGTTTCGAATCATTTGATGTGTTTGGAGGTAGACTTAAACACAAAAACACTTAATTCTGATTTAGAGTTTAAGCTGATTATGCGATTTCGTTGTGTTTCAGTAAGTCTTATCTGCACAAAAAACAAACATGTCTCTGTGGTATGTGGATTCTGTGTCATAAGATAAGCGTCTGACACTTGCTAATTCTAGGAAAATAGATAAGGTGAAAGCGTTGTAACCTTAAATAGATGCCATGCTCTGTTAACCTCAAAATATAAAGTACAGGATCTTACATGTAAATTGAGAAGGGATTTCTTCTCTCATTTTAAATCCGGCACTGTCGTATCTGTAAATTATTCATAAGATCCAGACAAGACCTTGTGGCACTGTCGTATATGTAAATTATTCATAAGATCTAGACAAATCCTTGTGGTAATTTGTTTTAATAATTGGTTGTCTAAAATATTCTAAGCCAGTCTGAGTCCCCTCGAGCTCGTTCTTCTAAACGTGTCCTTTACCCAAAACCTCAGTGTTCATACTACCAGTATGACTGCCACTTGTACTTAATTTCTGAAACGGATGATGACTCTTTTGGTAAAAGGGATAAAGTTGTTTCTCAGCGTCTTGCTTCTTCAATGTTTCAGCCCAAGTTTGGTGTTCCAAATAGGGGAGGCAACTGGGGTAGAAGTCAGGGCTAAGTACAACAACTACAGTAGAAGTGGCCTCCATGGGGAACACATGGGAGTAAGCTGCTTCAGTCCTGTCATCAACATTGTCAGGGACCCCAGGTGGGGCAGAAGTCAGGTGAGTGGTAAACGTGGGATTCGTTTTATTTTGTATACGTTTGAACGTTTTTCGTAATAAGATCATTTAGACCCCACTCACATGTGACTAATGTTCCACGAAGAAAGTATAACTATGTGAGTTTAAGACACTGACAACTCGTGTACTGGGAATCGTGATAATCGAACATGTGTGTCAACGGAATATTGTCAAGGAGACCTTACCGATAAGGTAAGTGTAGTGGTTGGTACAGAGATCATATATCACTGTATCGTCGGCTACAAGTTTTTAAGATAAAGAAGGCTGACACAATTATGATCTTCTGTAAATATGGAGGTATACTTTCCCAGGTGAACGGGGAAAAATACTTTGTCATTTCTGCTAAAAAAACACACAATCCTGCCATAATGATGGAATTGTTAAAGTGTAGAAAAACATCATAAGCTTATTAGATAAACATGAATTAATACATTCTCTTGAATATGCCACACCCGATGTACAAGGCTTTCAAAATATAATCAAAACACAGTACATTGTGGAATTTGTACAGGTACAATTCAGAATCAATATGAATTTGGAAGTGGCGATTCAAAACTAAATAATCAGTAAAACATGGCAATGATTATTTCCACTGACTCGACGCTATTTTCTTAGTGGGTTACATATCGACTTCAACCCTTCTATACAGATCTTACAGGTTGCACGGTAGTCGTAATAATTTCGTATGCATAATCTAATCAGTGTTCCATATGCTTTTAATTCAAATTTGCATTTCCATCTAATATCCAAAGCTTCTAACTATATATCAAATGATGTGATCGATGTTCCAATCACAGATAGTTTTGAGAATTAAGGTTGATTTATATGCCGCTTCACTTGCGGCAACAAGTTTCACAGTGAATATTTGTACACTTGTAATTATTTAATGAAATACGTCTCATAATTTAAATCATTTGCATGTATCTTACAATCTAACATGCCATGAAGAGATATTTAACTTTTCAATGTATTTATTTCCAATTAATACCACTGTAACCTTATATTGGCGGGAGTGGCCAATGATATAACAACGCAGTTATTCGAAATGAATTATTGTGAAACTCCTATATCAAACCAGTGTTGTCTTCCTTAACACAAAGAGTATAATGAAAGGCAGAATAAATAACGCAGGGTTATGCATATCGTGTGCCCATAATGAGTCAAGATGGAATCCCTTGATGCTATTGTGATTTTGATATTTTTGGAACAAAGCCTATTCATTCAGTCATTCATTGCAACAACAGGAAACATATGGAGAAGACCCTTTTCTGAGCGGTGTTCTCGCAGCTAGCTTCGTCCAGGGTCTACAGGGCAACGACACGCGCTATGTGCGCGCAAACGCTGGATGTAAACACTTCGCAGCTTATGATGGGCCAGAGAATATACCCATTTCAAGGATGAAGTTCGATGCCAAGGTAAACAAGCCACAGGTAGCATGAGAGTCTGTATCACATTCCCGTGGAGAAGATTTTGCGGTGTAAATTAACACATGCCCAATTCAAGTCACTAATTTGGTTTGAGCCCTCATTAAAATAGATATCCAGTTCTGCAGCTTCCTATCTACAGTACATTTTACTTGTACGACCAGGTTAGCGAGCGTGACCTTCGAACGACCTTCCTGCCTGCCTTCAGAGCCTGTGTAAAGGCTGGAACATACAGTATCATGTGCAGCTACAATAGGTAAGTCAACCAGGAATATTCAGTCATCTGAGGTGCAATATGTAGGTCAGGATGGAACATACAGAGGCATGTGTAGCTACAATAGGTAAGTGAAGAAGGAACATACAGAGGCATGTGTAGCTTCAATGGGTAAGCGAAGAAGGAACATACAGTGGCATGTATAGCTATAATAGGTGAGTCAAGAAGGAACATACAGTGGCATGTGTAGCTACAATAGGTGAGTCAAGAAGGAACATACAGCGGCATGTGTAGCTACAATAGGTAAGTGAAGAAGGACATACAGAGGCATGTGTAGCTATAATAGGTAAGTGAAGAAAGAACACAGAGAGGCATGTGTAGCTATAATAGGTATGTGAAGAAGGAACATACAGAGGCATGTGTAGCAATAATAGGTAAGTGAAGAAGGAACATACAGTGGCATGTGTAGCTATAATAGGTAAGTGAAGAAGGAACATACAGAGGCATGTGTAGCTACAATAGGTAAGTGAAGAATGAACATACAGAGGCATGTGTAGCTACAATGGGTAAGTGAAGAAGGAACATACAGAGGCATGGGTAGCTACAATAGGTAAGTGAAGACGGAACATACAGAGGCATGTGTAGCTACAATAGGTAAGTGAAGAAGGAACATACAGAGGCATGTGTAGCTTCAATGGGTAAGCGAAGAAGGAACATACAGCGGCATGTGTAGCTATAATAGGTAAGTCAAAAAGGAGCATAGCTATGTTTTCGTACAATGTACTAGTACCGAATGTATTCGCGTTAATCTAATGACCAGAAAGGAAAAGAGGAGACAAGTTTACTTCTTTACCATGTATTGAAACTCTGAACACAAGAGAAGAGAAAAATGAGCCATTTCCTGAATTCGACACTTTTATGGTATGCAGGAATCGTAGAATTCTTTATCAATTTTCGCGGTGATGGTGATACGACTGCAGTTATACCATACATTCTGGTAATATGTCCATGCCATTCACAAAGCATAAACGGCGTACCGACGTGTGCCAGTAAGCAGCTCTTGAACGACATTCTGCGAGAGGAGTGGGGTTTCAAAGGTTACGTCGTGAGCGACGGGGGCGCCATAGAGAACATTCTACGTGGTCACCACTACGCCGATAACTATGTGGACATCGCCTCCGACTGTGTGAACGCTGGATGCAACTTGGAATTGAATCAAAGAACAGAGCAAAACCTAACATACTTCTCAATAGGTAATACCATAGAAACATCATTACAATACTTAATATGTATATTGTGTATGGAAAATTGTAAATCGTGTGCACACATCAAGGATTGCATTTCTATAGAAAGACTCACAGTCACAAAGACTAGTTGGCCGTAGTTAAAAATAACGCATACTAAGAGCAATTATTCCAATTATTCCTGCGTGGTAGTTTTAATATGGCACGTTTTATTTTACAATGACCCTTGCTCACGCTGGTACATTTTTCTTTTGACAAATTATACATTTTATATTTTATGTGATATTAAGCCTTCCATATTGTTTTACTTGCTACACAATCATAAATTTGTGAGAGAAAAGATTTCCCGATTTGATTGTCGAGTATCTTAAAGAGTGTCCGATGTTATCAAATAGCTCCTTCAACTAACTATCTTATTATCATATCGAATTATAACATATGTAATACTTTTAGTCGATGCAATAAATCAAGGCAAGCTTACAGAGGAGAAAGTCAGAGAAAGCGTCAAACCCTTGTTCTACACCCGAATGAGGTTGGGCGAGTTTGATCCTCCTGAAATGAACCCCTATTCCAAACTTGACCTCTCTGTGATTGAAAGCGAGGCTCACCAGATGCTTGCAATCGAGGCAGCCATGAAGACCTTTGTTTTACTGAAGAACGAAGGACACATGTTGCCGCTGAAGAAAGACACCTTCGACAGGATTGCTGTGAGTATAACAAAAGTTATTTTATATTTTGTTGACAATCTACATGAAGGAACAATTATACCATGATTTTGGAAAATACTCGATTTAATTGGTCAATGAATTCGAAACACATTTACCGCCTCTGATTGAAGCCGATAATATATATAATGATATATATTCTTCTAAATCATTGTTGGTCTGTTAATGTAGAGTTGCGGTTACTTCACATTTCACAGTATGTGTAACAATGTTTTTTGGGGCAGTAAAAACGATGGAAATCGACAGTGTATTACAGGTTTTAGCTTGAGATAGCTTGAAATCTTGGTCTACCGAGAATTCAAAGAGCGTTATACGATTCTTGCTCAGAAGCTGTTTCATGGTAACAACATTCAATGCCTCAGTAAAGATATCGAAAAGTATTATAGTGGACATGTGGACGACATTTCCAAATTTGACGCCTCAGTGACAAGAACGATTAAATGACAAGAGAGACTTTCCCTTTATGTCGAGCAATATTCCAACAGCTCCAATCCTTGGTGGTACAACGGAGCATGCTCTTTCTACCAAGATTTCAAAAAGCGTCATACGACTCTTCCTCAGAAGCTATGTCATCAATGTTGCAACATTCATGGCTTCAGTAAAGCTTTTAAAACGTTTAATGGTAGTAGGACGACATTTCCAAATTTGGCCTATCAGAAACAGCAATGATGTCCTATGCAATATGTTCCCGTGTTAAGGTGAACAATTGGCTTGCCTTTGCATGTGTTTGTCACGGATACTACCGGTGGGGCAGGATACGCTCATCACTTCGGGAACACCTGCTATCATTACTATTTGTTAGTGATTCATGAACACATGCTCATGAACCGTAGTCGGAATCGACATTGCTATTGGCAGATATTTCTTATGAACATGGAAAGGGGTTTGTCGCTTTTATTAATCTGACTGTTATGTCATATCGTTTGCGTCACAATAAACGATGTGACGTCATAATAATGACTTACGGAACTAAACTGAACCCAGCAAGGTTTATATGAACCTTATTCACCTTAATGGTGTCCACTTCATGTTGGCTAAACATGCAGATGTGCTACATACTTTCAATCCCCGTCTTGTATGTGGGTAAAGCTACATGATGTAGTCTATTGTCGGTTTCCTTAGTTCAGGTCGACAACACAGCTCAAATCACGGGACCCACCCAATGACCATCTTCATTCAATCCACAAATTTTGAAAATGCTGATTCAGGACATATTATGTTTAATTGTAAAGGGCAAAACACCAGACTTGCGATTTACTAAATGCAAATAGAAATGCATTATAGAAGCATCAACACACCATCCATAATCACGAGACATCTCTGCTAGAAGCTGAGTCCATTCTGATTCCGCTGGTAACATATTTCTTCCTAGATTGTTGGACCCATGGCCAATAATTCTGAGCTGTTGTTTGGGAACTATGCACCTGAGACATTCCACACCTTTGTAAAAACTCCTCTGCAAGGACTAGCTAAACTGGGGCAATCTGTCAACTACGCAGCCGGCTGTGACGACAACTTTTGTAAACATTATGACAACGCATCAATCAAGAAGGCAGTTGCCATGACAGAAGTTATCTTTGTATGTCTTGGAACAGGTAATTCGGATAACCATAAATCCAACACATTTGGCAAGGTTAAAGCTACGCATACGATGGCACTGACCAAGACAATTTGTTTCTTTTTTAAATAGTCTCACACATGTTAAAAACTTAAAGATTTACGTCGTTATTTCAGACTTAAGGCGACAAAATCGTACTCGTTTACTTTACAAGAAGAGGGCCAGTGGGGTAGCCTTGAGGTTAAAGCGTTAGCTCGTCACGCCGAAGACCAAGCCTCGACTCCCCACATGGGTCACCCGCGTGATATTGCTGGAATATTGCTACAAGCGGTGTAAACCCATACTCACTCACACACTCAGAAGTGGAATACGAGGACTGGTCAAAAAGGTTCTAACCCTAACAAACAAAACCAACAATTGTACAAGTGTTCTTAATTTTCTTTTCAACATAATCTCCCTGCTTTTCAATACACTTCTCATATCGAAAGTCAAGCTTTTCAACAGGAAGATATTTTCTGAAGCCCCTCTAAAAACCCATTCACGGCAGCTTTGAAGTCATCGTTGTCGTTAGCGCTTTCCCCGAAGGTGTTCTTTCAGTTTATGAAACAGGTGGAAATCACTTGGTGCCAGGTCTGGCGAGTATAGAAAATGAAGAACCTCTTCCAACCCACATTGTCTCACGGCAACCTTTGCAAGTCGAGAGGTGTGAGAAGTGGCATTATCATGATGTAGTAGAACTCCAGCAGGCAGCATTTCTCACTGCTTTTCTTTGTTAGAATTTCTCAGGCGACGAAGCAAATAAGCAAAGTAGTCACCGGTAATCGTCTTTTGACTTTCTAAGTGATCAACAAGAATCACACCCTTTGCATCCCAGAATACAGGGGCCATAACTTTCTTCACTGATCTTGAAGACTTGAACTTCTTTGGTGCCGGAAAAGGGGAATAGTGCCATTCCACTGATTGACATTTTGACTCGAGATCATAGTGGCAGACCCATGTTTCATCACATGAATATCGTTTTGAATTTGACGAAATCCTCCTCAAATAGCTCTAAATTTTCTCTGGCAATATATCAGTTCTTTTCCCCTTAAGATCAGAATTTAGAAACGTTGGTATCCAACGAGCAGATATCTTATTCATCTGTTAATGTTCATGAATAATAGTTTCAATTGATCCATGGCTTAATTAGGCATGTGTCTTCCTCAAGTTCAGCAATGGTAATACGTCTATCTGACAGTACAAGTTTGCCTATTTCCTTGTTTGAATCTTCAATGATGGAAGTTGAGGGACGTCCAGACCAAGGATCATCATCAAAGCTTGTTCTCCAAGCCTTAAACATAGCGCCGAACGGTTTAAGTGGAACAGCTAGGGCTCTCATCCCCATACACTTGTGACATGCGGTCATTAACTGGCTGTCACTGATTTACAAATGGCCTCAACAGACCAAATACAATGGCAATAAACTACTCAAACAATGTACAACAGTTTTGTTTTGGCCCATATATAGTTGAAAGTCAGTAAGGCTTAGACCGTTTTGACCAGCCCTCGTATATCCATCATTTAGTTTGTATCCACTCCTGTCAACTTGTCCTTATGCGTATTTCAGGGCGGACGATTGAATCCGAGGGCAACGATCGCTATGACATCAACCTCCCCGGTTATCAACTTCAGTTGCTTTGAGACGTCGCTGCCTACAGTCAGTAAACTACAACACTCAAATTGTTGTTTCATAACGCAAGATCTATGCTGTTTTTTCCAATGTGACCTCATTTTAAAACACAACCGAGAGTCCGGTAGATAATATTTCCAAATTTCAACTATTGCAGTTATTGCGAAGCAAGTATTTCACATGTTGTGAGTTTTAGATGGCTTATGTTCTCCTGTCTACAGGAAATGAGACCCCTGTAGTTCTCCTACTGTTTAATGCTGGTGCCCTCAATGTGACTTGGGCTGATGAAAGCTCCGACATCGCCGCCATATTGGAATGTTTCTTCCCAGCACAGGCAACGGGGGAGGCTTTGAGACGTGTGATCATTAACGAAGGCCCAAGTTCGAATCCTGCTGGTAGAATGCCTGCTACATGGCCCGCCACAGAGGATCAGGTTAATATATTGTGGATATTTGTGTTTTCTTGTCAAATAACATGTTTAGCTCACCTGTCCTGCAAAGTTGATATTCTGGCGCAGTAACGAGTAGAAATGTTAACCTTGCAGATCACGAACCGCTTGAATTATCATGAACGTTTACAATAGTCAAATTATTTTTTGAATTTGTTTTCCTAGATCTTTAATATTACCGAATATTCAATGGAAGGGAGGACGTATCGGTATTTCAAGGGAGATCCTCTGTACCCTTACGGCTACGGGTTGTCGTACACTCAGTTTAAATACGCCCTCCTGGAGAATCCCACTACAATCCAAGCGGGACAAGATCTTCACGGCATGGTCACTGTCGGCAACACCGGGAATATTGATGGAGATGAGGTTGGTTTTACTCGTGGACCTCAGATTCAGTGCTTAACTTTGTACATATTGCCCAACCAATAAGCTACTTATTTGACTAATGGATAAATGTTTTAGTTCATTTTAAGTATCCCCCAAAGCATAAACAAAATATACAAACATTATTTTCCAATAAGTATGTTCACATGATATATTTTGTCCAGGTTATACAAGTCTACATACAGTGGATGAATGCAACCCAACCAACTCCACAGTTGCAACTGGCCTGGTTCGACCGAGTCACGATCCCTGGCAATGGCGACGTCAACATTAATTTCACCGTCTCTGCCGAAAGTATGGCAGTGTGGGTGGACAACAAAGGCTGGGCAGTGGAGGAGGGTAAGTGGCACATTCTCACTATGAGGCATTTTCTATCCAGTGTGAATAATATTTTGTTCGATTATTTATAAAAGAATGAGAGTCTTAATATTTTTGTGAACATTATGAACGGGTTAGAATTGGTCTTAATGTACCTACATGTATTTTTGTACTACGTGGATAGCTCGGTTAGGCTCAATGACTACGCTGTCATCGCTGCTCATAACATCAGTCACTGGTTTATCTGGTCGAGACACGAGTATATTCATACCGACGTCGTTTTGCTTGAATGCGGCGTTAAAGAACAAACAAAAATCAAACGATACATGCTCAACAGAAACAAAGGTGACATAATGCTGCTTCATTTATGGTAGCAGTGCCCTGAAATGCCCGTCAGACCATGTATGTATATAGATACATGCAGGTAGTCTACAAACTAACTTAAGATGGCACGGTAACAGAGCCCTCAGTACTACCTTAGGTTTCCATATACTCCTGCTTTTGGGAATAAATATTATTTTAATGCTCAAATCAACTGTAACGCCTTCATTAAAAATAGTAAATTCTCTTTTAATATATAACATGTTTGAAACTAATTTCTTTGCTAGTTAATCATAGTTACATTTGTCATCAAATTATTGACTTTCCTCTCGTCAGAAATGACTTTTCTCAAAATGGGAGACAAGGCTCGGGTCAATTGGCAAATCTATGCAGTTTTATACAGTTCATCAAAACATCCCTTGATACGGTCTGTCATAATGATCATCGTAATGTCATAGAGACAAAGTAGCCGTTTCCCAAATGTCACCAATTACAAAGTCACTGCTGACAATAACCATTATATACACATTCTAAATGGAAAAAAATACTTCTCAGTAATTTGACTCTGTTTGATTTCCAGGGGAGTTGATGCTTTATGTTGGAGGTCAACAGCCAAACCAGAAGAAGCAAATAAGTTCCAACGTGGTCTGCAACACATACAGGATCGTTGGATCCAAATTGTTAGGACGATATTAAAATGTTGTACACGGCATTGTACAGTTACTGTGTTGAACAGTGTGGTTATATGCTATTTCATATTACTATGGTTCATCTGTCATGAGAGATTAACAATACTAATATAAAAGAAAATGACTACTGACTAGGACATATAACAGAGAAATAACCATTCAATAAAGAGAGCTATTTGTTTCAAATGCAAAGACTTTTATTGTATAATAAATTATAGATTGAATTTATAGGTTACAGGTAGATATTGAGTGCTGGTTGACACGATTGTTCGTTGATAAGATATATAAGATTATCTGACATCCGAAGTGAATAATATACCAGTTACATGTACCTGTGAAATAATGAACTGGTCAAGATTTTATCTGGATCCATTGACGTCGATAGCAATATATCATGCAGCACGCAGTGGAATGGCAATTGTTTAAAAAACAACGTCTCCTATTAGAGGAGTTGTGTCTTATTTGCTAGAAAGTCAGTATCCTAAGCTTTCTGGTAGTTATTGTCTTCCTCCACTCTGCTTCTTTGATGAAATATCATAATGTTATCTGACCAGGAATCACTTGCTATTTTCTGTCATATCTTCACTCAGTTTCTTATATCATTCCTGAGGGTGCCAACCCCACATGCACTGCCTGATTGCGAGCCCTGGTAAGTAGTATACCGGATGCCGCAGTACAGGACGCTGGAGGCCAGGAATCTGATTATGTGATGCCAATATTTCAATGTTGAAATTTATTTTTCTCCAAGTTACATGTCACACTTTGGGCCTTTAAATTTATCATTGCTCGGGAGGAATGAGTGAGTGAGTTGGGTTTAACGCCGCTTTTAATAGTGTTCCAGTTATATCGCGGCGTGTCAGCTTAATGTGGGAGGAAAGCCCTGAGTGATGCAGGCCTCAGGCGTTTACCACTTCGGTGAAACCCACGAGCACGGGTATGGTGCTGGCAAACCTAGAAACATAATCGGGGCGAACCGGCATTCGAACCCGCAATCATAGGTTTCTGGCGTGCCCAAGGGACGCAACTCTGCACAGTGAATCGCGGCGACTTAGACGACTGGGCCACCCGTGCCCCCCTCGGGAGGAATGAACAATCAGTAGAACATGATATACATAACAATGAATGTGTGAGTTATGTTTATACATTCAGTGTTACCGAAAATTGAAAGTAAAAATACAAATAAACACACAAACCAACCACAAATACACATTCTTGTATTTACGTAAAGATTAGAGTTCTTGACATAACATACATATTCCACAATCACAAACAGCCAACAATGTAGGTGTAGACATAGCAACTACAATCACTATATATTCATTGATCTGTTAGATATCTTTTAAACCATGTCGAATCAGCAATCTTAAAACAGTTTTTCGCTTCTCTATATCTTGTCCTTGACACAGTATCTTCATTGTGCTCACCTCTACAGACATCCCTATATCAGTGTCAGGGAATACATATGGTAACATAGTTACATTGGTTTAACATGTGGGTAGTTTGAATCAGTATCCTTTGACACCATGGCAGCAGGTGTGTGGGCCTTGTATCCAATACGTGCAACAATACGATAATTCGTCAAATGCTGCTCTTCGTAATGGCAACAATGTCCCTTCTAAGATCTCGACGCTTTTCCGGACACTTTCTGGACGCTCACCAATTAATTTGTAGTCGTTTTTCCGTCCAATGACCATTTACGGAAACAATGACGTTTTAATTCGTGTTTGCAGTGATATATCCTTATAGCAGTTTCAGAGACGACATATAATAACACAAGTTGCTTTAACATCTACCACTGGACAGCCTTTTGGCAGTAGTCGCTGATTCTATGAATGCAGGTGCGTGGAACGTCCTTCCTTGTATCCAGTATGTGGCCCTGGTCCAGGGGCTAGCACACTCCCCCTTCAGAAACACCTCACTGTTGATTTATAATACAACATATATATTATATACCAATCTACACTTCAAACATGTCGTGGCAAATGATTTTCAAATTAGCTCTTACTCTGTCGTTACTACGCTGTGTGGATCAACGTGCATGGCAGCAGCATACCCGTGCTTAACAATTTTACAAAAATGGTAAACATGAAGTTCTATGTCCTGAGTCATTCGTGTTTTTACTCGAACATTAAGTCAAATGACGTCTCATATCTCCAAAGTACATGGTATGACTATATGTCTTGTCCCTGACACATATATAATCATAAAAAACACAAGGTCAATATTCATACATGTACATGTATATCACAAATTAGTGTCAGACAATCTATGATAACCTAATAGATTGAGGAAGCATCTCCCTAAATCCCTATCAGAAGGTTGAAGGGGCGGTCGGGTAGCCTAGTGGTTAAAGCGTTCGCTCGTCACGCCGAAGACCCGGGTTCGATTCCCGACATGGGTACAATGTGTGAAGCCCATTTCTGGTGTCCCCTGCCGTGATATTGCTGGAATATTGCTAAAAGCGGCGTAAAACTATACTCATTCACTCAGAAGGTTGAAAATATAGACCGTGTAAACGTCTGCTAGAACATAGCTTTTATTAGTTCTAGCTGACAACATGGCAGTAGGTTCGTGGACAGTCCTTGCTTGTATCCTATGTATGGTCCTGATCCAGGGGCTGGCAGACTTCCCCTTCAGAAACACCTCACTGTCCTGGAGCGACAGGGTGGATGATCTAGACAGTCGTCTCTCCATGGATGAGATCCAGCATCAGAGGGCGAGGGGTGAAGCGGGTACTGATGGCACCCCTCCTATTTCACGGCTGGCTATCGAGCCATACTCTTGGAACACGGAATGTCTGAGAGGTGAGGTCAGGCAACGCTACAGGATTTCCTCAGGCTCTGGGCCTTGCTGCGACCTTCAGATGTATGGGTGAGTGTGTTATTCTTGGTTAGTTGATCAGCCCTTGAACAACATTCAATCCAGCGATACAGCAAGGCAAACTTATAATTACAAAGGAGAAAGTCAGATAAAGTGTCAAATGAGACTGGGCGAGTTTGACCCACCAGAAATAAACGCCTATTCAAAACTTGTCTTGTCTGTGGTTTCCTTGTTAATGTAACAATTGAACCTAAACTGTTTCTCCTTGCCCTATTTGAGTTACAAACCAAAAGACATAATCAGGGGGAACGTGGCATTCGAACCAACGATGATAGGTTTCTGATACATTTAAAAGAATACACACCTGATACACAACATGGTAGATTATGATTGATCAGAATACGGTATTTCTGACCAAAGTCTTTTTACCAACTGTACTTTCTCCGCCCATCCCTAACCGCACGACCACAACTCTCTGGCAATTAAACGAACATCGCTGTCATTATGTATCCGAATCAAATGAGCCACGTGTAATACTCCACAGAACAACATGCACAACGGACTGATGAACAATAAATTATTTTGGTTTAACGCCCAGATTGTTGAACCCATGACCAATACTTCACGCGAGGTGTTTCGAACCGGCGCTCATCATGCGCAACCAAAGGCGCACCCTTCAACTCTGCTGCGCTACCCGTGCTGTTTGTATAAATGTATATGATACGATTATGTTCTTCTGTTCCGAATTTTCACGTTCTGTTGTCATAGAATCATCCGATTTGTTTCATTAATAACCTGGCATTATTGAGCATTACCCAGACAGCAACGTGTTTCGTTTAATCGAGACAAATGATCTGACACAAATATTCTGCTACCACTGATGACCTGTAACACGAGTCGACAGGTGATTGTGACAACTTATCACCTTGCCCATGACACAGTTGCATGGAATTTATGCTCACCACGACATGTGTCCTTGTAGAAAGATCTATGATAATAGCCGTCGTGTGTTAACGAACTATGGTAAGCATCATAAAGTTTTTATCATTCACCATGGTAGCTCCTCACTGTCTGAGGTGCCGGGTGGATGATCTGGTCTGTCCGATGGCGTGGGGATGGTGAGGGTACTGATGACGTTCATATCCCCCTAATGTCCAAAGAAGTGCTAAACCAAACTACAGACCACTCACTATCATATGTTTTGCAATCCCCGCTGTACTAATACATACCTTAGTTATTGAATATGGCGTTTCAGATGCCTTTGGATGGTGTTCTTTATGATATTAATATGACCGGCCTCAAGCTATGTGATTTGGTCATCAGCCGATGCAGCCGATAACGGGGCAGAAGGGGTAGCCAGAACATCAAGCTTCTAATAAAAGATGCTCACAAAACGGGGATTGCATGACCGGGCTATATGTCTTGATTACATCATACATGCACATCAACCGCCGTCATATAGCTGGAATATTGCTGAATGCGGCGTTAAACAACAAACAAACAAACATGTACATCAATAAAAGCAGAAGTTGGTGCCTCGTCCGGACAAATTACATATGACCGTGATACAGTTGGATCAGTGTCAGACGATCTATGATAACATAATAGGTTATGTAAGCATATGCCACTATCAGAAGGTTGAAGATTAAGGCCGTGAACGAGTCTACTAGTACGAGTCTACTGGTGCTACTGGCTTATTTCAGTAATCGCTGACAACATGACAGCAGGTGCGTGGACAATCCTTCCTTATATTCTATGTATGGCCCCGGGACTGGCAGACTTCCCCTTCAGAAACGCCTCACTGCCCTGGAGTGACAGGGTTGATGATCTAGTCAGTCGTCTCTCCTTAGAAGAGATCCAGTATCAGATGGCGAGGGGTGGGGCGGTTACTGATGGTACCCCACCTATCCCCCGACTGGGTATCAAGCCATACGCCTGGAACACGGAATGTCTGAGAGGTGATGTGGCGGCAGCCAACGCTACAGGATTTCCCCAGGCTCTGGGTCTTGCTGCATCCTTCAGGTACCTAATGTATTTTTGATTTGTTTAAAAGAACTTGTGTAAAAGTATGTGCAAAAGAGTCCTGTAACGAGCTGTATATGAATAAGTGAGCGAGTGAGTGAGTATGGTTCTACGCCGCTTTTAGCAATATTCCAGCAATATCACGGCGGGGGACACTAGAAATGGGCTTCACACATTGTACCCATGTCGGGAATCGGTATATCCATAAGCTTTATGATAGAGCTTGGCTACAGATGACGTGATAACGATGGAGCAGTAGATGTTTACCCTTTTTGCGAACGCCTGGATTTATAGCTATCCATTTCTGTAACTGACCACTATTTTGCCTTTTATGCCAAGTGGATTCTGTTTCGGCAGACATTTGAGGCTGTTTTTTCTCTGGCGTTGACGTTTTGAAGTTACTCTCAAACATCTTACAAGCAAAACCCTGCAGGGTAGTACACATAATTCTATGGCAGCATCTACATACATATCAACATCGACAATTAGTTTTGGGGTGATCTCGTTCCGTCGGGAGTCCTCAATCGTTTTTATAAGTGATAATTCTGTAAGAGTCAATCCCTCACATGCCATTTTTTATATTACACATCTGCATATTTGATAAACATGTCTGTATGGTAAAGCAGTAAATTTGTTTCAATCTCAATAAAATAGGAGTCTTACATTTGCTAATTTTTAACCAAAATAGATTAGATGAAAGAAGCGCAATCTGAAATAGATTACGATACTCAGTAAACCTCTCCTCTACAACCTGGTACTGTGGTTTCATGATCTATAAAGTATTGAATAGATTCAGGGAAATCCTTGTGGTAATTTGTTTTATTTAATTGGTTGTCCGATAAATTAAATCGGGCAAGCTGCAGTCCCCTCATTATTCTGAACATCACTTTAAGGTCTACTTCCCGTCTTGGCCTGTGTAATTGTTGGAGGATTAACGGGAGACTAGAGGAGGATTATATGTATGATTAAAGTAATTTATACAAAGACTAACCATCAGGTAATTGCTCATGTCCCCTATGTTATGACAATGAACTACTCCAACAACAGATGATAGGTGATATCATTATTATTCAGTAGTCAGTCCCAATAGATAGATCTCAATGTAACGTCACGAGAGACCCGAGAGCATCTGCATAAATAATGAATGATATTTCCCCTCGCTGGCGCTGATCTGGAAACCTGGACATCCGCCCGTCAATGTACACATATCACCTCTTGCAGGGTGGGATCTTGGCTCCATGTGTCAACTGGTCAAAGTGTCTTGTGTCATGGGACCTGATCCATATTTCTTTCCTCAAGATTACGTTGACACGACATTAGTATGTCCTTTGCAACATCTTTGCAAAACCACATATGTGTACACCTTTTCATTGATAGAATGTGATCGTTCATATTTCACGGTAACGGCAGAACTCACCAAGGGATGCATGTGCAGCATGCCACCGAGACATTCTCCAAAATGCAGTATTTTCAGGCACCAAATCTGGGTGTTTAAATCCGCTCTCTTGCAATGTTTAAACATTTCGTATGAACATTGCACGCTTACCAATAATGCTATCAATAATGCTAAAATGCTACATGCTATGAGGCTACAATCAGACATTTTTTTGTTTTTGCATTGGTGATTCCATTATCAGTAGGAGGTACTAGACAGTTGTTCTGCTGTGTACTCAACCAGACATGTCTGACAACATTCTGTTTAGCAAACAGGAGTTTGGCACACACACCTTATTGCAGTAACGGGTGATGCCCCTTATGCATATGGTAAAAGTGATTAGACTTTTCCGTCATTGTTTCAGCCCCAGTTTGGTGTTCCAAATAGGGGAGGCAACTGGGGTAGAAGTCAGGGCTAAGTACAACAACTACAGTAGAAGTGGCCTTCATGGGAAACATATGGGAGTAAGCTGCTTCAGTCCTGTCATCAACATTGTCAGGGACCCCAGGTGGGGCAGAATTCAGGTGAGTGATAAACGTGTAATTCATATGATTTTCGGTATGGTAAAATAATCAAGGATGGTGGGCACATCATGCTGGTTTAATAGTTGAACCGATATTTTCTTCAATTCCAGCCGCTTTATTGAAGATTACTATTTCGTTAGATCATGTACGTATATAACAACTAGGAGTACTTTTGTGCGAATAGCGACTTGGGTAAGGGATGGTATTGTTCATTTTAAACCTGTAACAACCTTGCTGACTGTTATACTGCACAGACGCATACATCGCAATCCATCCATGAAGCTGACAAGATAAAGCTCCTGTGATCTTGATATTGCAATTACATTTTTTTGTACTTTATACCACATACATGTTTGTATGGTCATATGACCAGCTGAGTATAAATAAGCATAAATGCATTCTCTTTCATGTGCACATGATTGTGGAATTTGTACAAGTACAATTCAGTATCCATATGAATTTAGAGTGAGTGAGTATGGTTTTACGCCGCTCTTAGCAATATTCCAGCAATATCACAGGGGACACCAGAAATGGGCTTCACACATTGTACCCATGTCGGAAATCGAACCCGGGTCTTCGGCTTGACGAGCGAACGCTTTAACCACTAGGCTACCCGATCGCCCCATATGATTTTAGAAGGTGATATTCAAAACTAAATACAAAGTCAAAGACGACATATATTATTTTGACTGACACTAACTCCAATTGCTGAAGTGCCTTAAACCAATCACTCCATTATAGTCTCTCAATAGACTACATATTATAGACTTCAACTAGAATTCATACAATGTAGATAAAATATCCAGTTGTAATAATTTCCTTAGAAACAGTAGTGTTCCATATTATCAGGAACGCAAAGTTTTCATGCATATTTGCATTTTCCGACGAATATCCAAAACCTCTTTTTATATGCCATATGAAGGGATTGATTTTCCTTCAGAGAGTTATGCAAGTTTTGACAATTAAGGTTGATTCATATTGCCATTCCTACTTTCGGGTATTGGTGGAAGTGGTAAATGAGATAACCTGTTCACAACGCAACGCCATTATTAAAAATGTATGAGTGAGTTGGTTTTACGCCGTCTTTTGTGATATCACAGCAATATCACAGCGAGGAAAAACAAAAATGGGCTTCATACATCATACGCTTTAACTACTTGGCTACCCCGCCGCCACTTATTCAAAATTCAAAATGGGAATCGGGCATTAATGAGTCATAATGAGTCAAGATAAAATTCCTTGATGGAATTGTTATTTTGTTATTCGTTCAGTCAAAACCTGTTCATTCACTCACTCATTGCAACAACAGGAAACATATGGAGAAGACCCTTTCCAGAGCGGTATTCTAGCTACTAACTTCGTCCGGGGACTTCAGGGCAACGACACGCGCTATGTGCGCGCAAACGCTGGATGTAAACACTTCGCAGCATATGACGGGCCGGAGAATATACCAGTCAGAAGGCAGGAGTTCGATGCCAAGGTAAACACAACAGGAGGTTGTATGTGAGCTTGTTTCACTTTCCCCCAGAGAAGAATTTGCAGTGTATATTATATAATTAATGAGCACATGCCAAATTCAAGAATCAAATTCACGCTTCAAGTTTGTTTTGTACCCAGTTTATAGTGAATACCAAGTTCTGAGGAATGATATCTACCGTTTATTTTTATGGTACATTCAGGTAAGCGAACGTGACCTTCGAACGACCTTCCTCCCTGCCTTCAGAGCCTGTGTAAAGGCCAGAACATACAGTCTCATGTGTAGCTACAATAGGTAAGTCAAGCAGGCACATACAGATTCATGTTTAACGATAATATATGTGTAAGCCAAGCAGGCACATACAGTCTCATGTGTAGCTACAATATGTAAGCCAAGCAGGAACACACAGTCTCATGTGTAGCTATAATAGGTGAGTCAGGCAGGCACTTACAGTGTCATGTGTAGCTACAATAGGAAAGTCAAAAAGGAGCATAGCTATGTTTTCTTACAATGTATGCAGTATGTTCGTAAATCTCATGACCAGAGAAGAACAGACCTACTTCTTAACCTTGTACCTACATACAACTCAAAACATGTGCCATCTCCTGACTAACTTCGATAGGTTTTTTAGAAGGCTGGACTCGTATAATTCCTGTTCAATTTATGTGGTGATGGCGATACGACTGCAGGAACACTTTATTCTGTTCACATGTCAAAGTTAATCACACAGCATGAACGGCGTACCGACGTGTGCCAGTAAGCAGCTCCTGAACGACATTCTGCGAGAGGAGTGGGGTTTCAAAGGTTACGTCGTGAGCGACGGGAGTGCCATAGAGAACATTCTACGTGGTCACCACTACGCCGATAACTACGTGGACGTCGTCACCGACTGTGTGAACGCTGGATGCAACTTGGAATTGAACGGAAAATTACAAAACCTCGCATACTTCTCAATGAGTAATTCCATATGAAATATTCCTAGTATGCTAATTGAACATGGATAAGTGATAACGCGACATAAAATAAGTACACACATATTATTTGCATTTCTATAGAATTCCTAAGCTCGTTGTCATAATAAGCAGTTGGTAATATTTTTAAAATAAATTCTTCTCAGAGCATATATTCCATTTCAGTTCGCATCACACCTTCCTGCTTGGAAGTATAAATGAACGCTGTCTTGCTTAACGCTTTTAATTTGCAGTTTTCCCGTTAGGTTTCATATTCAATGGATACATATTTTTTTATACTTGCTACAAAAGCATTAATTTGTGACAGAAAACAGTTTCCGATTTGATTGGGCATCCGATGTTTTAAAATGTATCATTGATCTTATTATCATATCGTTTTCAGTCGATGCAGTAAAACAAGGCAAGCTCACAGAGGAGAAAGTCAGAGAAAGTGTCAAACCCTTGTTCTACACCCGAATGAGGTTGGGCGAGTTTGATCCCCCTGAAATGAACCCATATTCTAAACTTGACCTCTCTGTGATTGAAAGCGAGGCTCACCAGATACTTGCAATCGAGGCAGCCATGAAGACCTTTGTTTTACTGAAGAACGAAGGACACATGTTGCCACTGAAGAGAGACACTTTCGACAGGATTGCTGTGAGTACAACAAATGATTTTGACCACCTCTGACTGAAGCCGATAATATCTATATAGAGGAGTACTTCTTTCTCAATCCTTGTTTGTCGGTTACAACATGCAGACTTGCGGTTACAATGCATTTTGAACTGTAGACACTATTGGAACCTAGGGTATTTCGGAGTTTATTGGTAACAAAAAGCTTGAAAACTGTCGCTTTTCTTTATCCGACCCATAAGTCATATATTTGTGTCACAATAAACGAATGTCATAATTTGAGGTCATAATAGTGACTTGCTTTGCAGAACTAAACCCTGCAAGGCTTACGTGTACTTTATTTGGAGCACCTTTAGAATACAGCACCACAACTTCTCGCGAGGGCGATCTCTACCGCATGTCACATGTTACTCAGAAAAACAAACAGTTTGTGTGAGAATCCATCAGACGCGAAGTCGCGACCTTCTGATTGTTAGCCCGACAGCTGAGCAACTGTCATGTCATGTCTAAGACATCACGGAACAGAACGGAATTGGTCGAGTAGATGACGGACACTTCCGAAGGTTACGGGTAGTCTACGGACACTTACGAGTGATCCCAATTCCATTTGCCACACTTGTCCTATTCCGAAATCTACAAGATACGGAGAAGTAAGTAATAAGCCGACATGATGCGGACTGAAAACGGCTCCTGACGTCATACGTCTGACATTAGACGTCGAATTCACGGGTACGCATGAAGGGCATGGTGGTAACAAAATCGGTGTTACTTTTTGACAAGAAAGCGTGGGAGGGAACATTGTAAGGATAATGTGGATCAAAGTAAGTAACGAGGAAGGCATAGTCATGACTTGTGACGCAATGCACGTGAGTCGGCTTTTATATTATTACAGAACAAATGTAGCGGTTTGTGAAAGTGGCATGGATGGAAGTTCCAGGACAGTTTCCTGTAGGTCAAATATACGACACTTAACCATTTCACCCGTCTCGATGTTTTTGTGTAAACTAAAAATATAAAAGCAATACCAGTTTATTTATTTGCACGCTTTGACGCCTCGGCTCCCGTCTTTTAAAATGGATGAGAAACGGGTACAACCCCTATAGACCCCAAGCACAGCTCTAACACGTCGTTTTCATTTTCAAAACCAGAGCCTAACTGATTCATTGCAAATAAGATAGATTGTGTTCGGACCGGGAACGTATGGATGTGAGCAGCATCACTAATTATACACCAAAGGCATAATAATGAAAATTCCTAAATCGAAAAACAATGATATATATTTGTTCACAATAATTATCCTTTTAGTCCTTTGAATTAAAATGTAACCGAAATATAAGATTTGTTGAAAATAAAAGAGCTTTCAAAAACCAGCCCTTGCTATAAAATGCGCCACCGCAGATAATGTTCAGTAAATAAATATTGAAAACTCTCAGTATCGCTGGGTTTATATATTTTTTCATGACAATGCGTGTAGAGGTGATAGATCGCTGAGAGGAGCTCCTGTACACTCTATGACACCAGCAACGTTGTTGCTGGCTGACGGTACAGGGCATTGTTTCGTCGGAGTGTTCTGCAACAATATTTAACAAATTCCGTCGTGACGTGTTTGTAAACTTTATGGTGCTGAATTCCAAAGATAGGCTCTTTATTTACTTTAATTGTGTCCACTTCATGTTGGTTTATGACGTAGATGTGTTACATACTTCCAATTCCCGTCATACAATGATGTAAAACTGTTTGAGTGAATACAACTACATACTTCGTAAATAAGACGACAATAATCAGTGATCATAATCCATTGTACAATTTCGACCGTAACTTGTTTCTTCTCAGATTGTTGGACCAATGGCCAATAATTCACATCAGTTGTCAGGGGATTATGCCCCGTCGACATTCGAAGCCTTTGTAAAAACACCTCTGCAAGGGCTGGCTAAACTGGCGAAGTCTGTCAACTACGCTGCCGGATGTAACGACACTTTCTGTAAACTTTACGACGCCGCTTCCATCAAGAAGGCAGTCGCCATGACAGAAGTTATATTTGTATGTCTCGGAACAGGTAATTCACTTAGTTTTACAATTGCAAATCCATATAGAAACAAAATATCACTCGTCTACTTCACACACTCCATCATTAGAAATTTAACTGCTCCTGTACATGTACGTGTATCTCGTGTCCACTCGTTTTCATTCTTACTTCAGGAAAGGTGATTGAATCCGAGGACAACGATCGCTATGACATCAACCTCCCCGGGTATCAACTGCAGATGCTTCAAGACGTCGCTGCTAATAGTAAGGACACATCTTATATGTTATTCTACTCCTTCCTTGTGGTTAAAGCTTCGGCTAGTTACACCAAAGACCAAGGTTCGAATTCTCATGTGGATAAAGTGCAGGAAGTCCAAATCTTCTGACGCGATGCCGTTGGACGACTGCTAAAACAGCGTTTTCTGCTCGAATTGTTGCTGCATCCGACAAAATGGATGATGTTATGACCATTGCGACCTCATTTAACCACAATGGAGAGGCAGACAGTTCATCTTGCCATCTGTAGCATTTCCCGGTCGCGTCATAACAAAAGTTGAAAGACGGTACTTGTACTTACCCTGTCTGGCGCTCGGGATTAAGGGGCTAAAACAAGGACAGGTCGGCTAGGAGTCAGTATACTGTGTCTGAGTGGGGTATTCATGTTAAACTGAGGCATGGTATCTCAGTGTGCTAGCACTATATATCGGCATCAGTCCGCACTAGTACAAGCATCCACACACACACACATACACGTCGCTATATAAGTGCCATTATCTTAAACGCGACCTCACCTCATCTGTAGCAGGTATATTGAAACATGTCTTTTACATAAAAATGTGAGTTTTAGATGGCATATGTACTTCTCTTTACAGGAAACGAGACCCCTGTAGTTCTCCTACTGTTTAACGCTGGTGCCCTCAATGTGACCTGGGCTGATCAAAGCTCCGACATCGCCGCCATCTTGGAATGTTTCTTCCCAGCACAGGCAACAGGGGAGGCATTGAGACGTGTGACCATTAACGAGGGTCCAGGATCGAATCCTGCTGGTAGATTGCCTGCTACTTGGCCCGCCTCAGAAGATCAGGTTAGTATACAGAGGATGTTTGTGTTTTCCCCTTCAAATAACGTGTTTATCTCATCGAGTGACCTGCAAAGTTGATGTTTTGGCGCAGGTCAAAAACCGTTTGAATTCTCATGAGAATTTACAATAGTCACATTACTTTTTAATTTGTTTTCCTAGATCTTTAATATTACCGAATATTCAATGGAAGGGAAGACGTATCGGTACTTCAAGGGAGATCCTCTGTACCCTTATGGCTACGGATTGTCTTACACTCAGTTTGAATACTTCATCCTGGAGAATCCAATTGTGATCCAAGCGGGACAAGATCTTCACGGCAGGGTCAGCGTAGGCAACACCGGGAATATTGATGGCGACGAGGTTGGTGTAATGTTTTATGTAATCATTCCTTTGTTGGTTAGAATTGCATAGAACACATGAGCAGATGTTTTTCCAAACAAAAAAGCATAAACAAACTCCATTTTCCAAAAAGTATACATATCATACAGTAAGGTGCTCTCATGTCGCTATTTACCCTCATTGAATGTTTACAAAGTTATGTTAACAGGGGATCATGTATCTATACAGCATTTCTAGATAACGAAAAAGCTTTTGATCGAATATGTCACTCGGGTCTCTTTGTAAAACTCTTTCATTGTCTCTATACTTCAATGTATGCGTGTGTTCAGTATGAGGGCGAGTAATCTGATGTATTTGCCGTTAGACAAGGTATAGGTCGGGGTAGAGTTATCTCAGCTTGGCTTTTTCTTGTGTGCATAAATGACCTCATAACTGAGCTTCGGCAGTTAGATACAGTAACATGTTCATATAATGTTAGTGTTACCATGCGTGTTACTTGCTGATGATACTACTCTTATCAGGTACAGCCTAAAGGTCTACAAACAGCTCTAGATACAGTTAACTACGCATCCAAATGGCGATTAACTTATAATGCATTGAAAAGTAAAATTGTTGTGTTTCATAAAAAGAAGCAGTTATTGTGTACGCATGCTTATCACTTTGGGGATTATGATATACCTACGTTTGATAATATAAAATATGCGGGTGTTGTTCTACAAAGTAATCTTTCTTTCAAATTATGTATTGAAGAGAGCTGCACAAACGCTAGGTGTACTATTAATTCTCTCCTCTCTATTGGTCTAAATAGTAGTGACTTACATCAGAATGCAAGTATTAAAATATAGAATTTTTTTTTATGGATGTGAATTACTACCTCCTCTGCGTGGTAAAGATCTTGAAATAGAAGAAAGCACCCAGCGTTACTTTGCAAGGAGTGTACAAGGTTTTGACAAACGTCCTCCCACTGTTGCCACTATTGCTAATCTAGGAGTTTGGAGCATGGTCTTGTGTCCTAAACTGTGAATGTCTACTTTCAGAGAGAGAGAGAGAGAGAGAGAGAGTGAGAGAGAGAGAGAGAGAGAGAGAGAGAGAGAGAGAGAGAGAGAGAGAGAGAGAGATGTATTCTTTTCCACTGTAACTGATAATCTTGATGTTGAAATGTTTGTTAAAATAGAGATGATAGAAGACATAATCTTGATGTTTTGAGAATCTTCGGATTTATCTGGAAGAAAAAAAGACATTCATTCATTCATTCATTCATTCATTCATTCTGCTGCAGAAAGGTATATTTTGTCCAGGTTATACAAGTCTACATACAGTGGATGAATGCCACTCAACCGACTCCACAGCTGCAGCTGGCCTGGTTCGACCGAGTCACGATCCCTGGAAATGGTGAAGTGAATGTTAATTTCACCGTCTCTGCCGAAAGTATGGCAGTGTGGGTGGAAAACAAAGGTTGGGCGGTGGAGGAAGGTTAGTGGTACTCGTATATTGAATACGTTGTCATTATGATCACTTATTAAAGAACACAAATCGTCCTATTTATATCTTTATGAACATTATCGACGGGTTAGGATTGGTCCACAGTTACCTTTGCTTTCGTTCGTGGCGACTCCATTAATCGTGTCGTCAGGCTCATTGACTAAGTGGTCTACAGTATTATCATTTGCCATAACACCAATCACTGGTTTGTCTGATGGAGGAGGGTAAGTGGTATATTGAACAATTTCTCACTACGAGGCATTTTCTATTTAGAGTGAATAATGTTTTATTCTATCATATATATTTATCAAAGAATAAAAGTTTTCATGTAATTTTATGAACATTATCGGTGGGTTAGAAATGGTCCACATCTACCTATGCTTATCGTATGTGGCGACTTCATTCATTGTGTAGTCAGGCTCACTGACTAGGTGGATTGCCGGAAATCATCCACTGTCATCGCTTCTCATAACTTCAGTTACTGGTTTGTCTGGTCCAGACGTTACAGAAGACTGACATCCAACCAAACAATTAATGATCATTCAACAAAAACAGAGCAACAGCGGAAACAAATGATTTAATGCTTAATGATCAGAATAATGAAACAAAGACAACAGATCATGAAGCATATTCTTCGGTTAAAGACGCTTTGAAAATGAGAGCAAATTACCCTTGTCACTGCTGATAAGTGCTATTATATATATACACAATTTAAATGAAGAAAGTTCTTGATTTTCAGGTGAGATGTTGCTTTATGTTGGAGGTCAACAGCCAAACAAGAAGAAGCAAATAAGTTCCAACGTTCTCAGCAATACCTACAAGATCGATGGATCTAAATTTTTGGGACGATATTAAAATATTGCACACACGTCCGTAGAGTAACTGTCATAAACAGTGTGGTTATATACTACTCAAAACAAGTTGAGGACATCCTGACAGATCAAATATAGTACAGTAAACTACGTAACAACGAACTCAAAGGGACAATTCACTTGAATTCTATATAACTGTAGATCGTTATAAGCATATATACATAAAATGAACGGGACCAAAAAAAACGGTCAGTTACATCCGTCAAATCAGCGTGTTCGTTATAAACGTAGTTTACTGTAGTATGAGCGAATCGGGTCGTCCTTAACTTTGTTAGAGCAGTATACATATCTAAGAAGGATATGACCATTCAATAAAGAAAACGATTTGTGTCATATTATTTTAAATTATAGATTGTATTTACATATTACAAGTATATCATCTTGAATGCTGGCGGACAAAAGATATACCAAACTAACATTAGGAGTGAATAAATACCTGTTACATGTGAAATAATGAACTGATCATGATTTTATCAGGATATAAATATACACAAAGATAAAAGTTAAGCACACCCTAATATATTTCAGTATTGTTAGGACCAAATATTTGTAACAGTCATGATAGATATAATTACGGGAAGAATTATGTTTTCTCGAAATGATGTAATCAGTCATGCGTGATGAAAGCTCACGTGCCATTCATGGTATGCCATTGCAGCATGCTACCCTCGAATATCTTTAAAAGCAGTATATCCAAACGTTAAATTTGCTTTCTTAAGCTCGATTTTAAACAGTTATTCCATGACATTGTGTGACCATGGCACGAAGGCGATTATCAAACGCCACAAGATGGAAAATAATCGGCATGCATAACGCAGGAATGTCTTGTGATGCCATTGGTCGGAATTTGGGGTATCATCAGACTGTCGACAGCCATTTCGTCGGGAAACATGCTCAGACCGGTGATGTACAGGACCGTCCCAGATCCGGAAGACCTCCTGTGACGACACATCGTGAAGACAGGGACCTTCTTCGAACTCTTTTTATCAAGTAATCGTCTGAAACAGCTGTGGTTGCCCAATCGTCGTTTCAGCACCAGAACCGTAAGGAATCGATAGAAAGCAGCAGGACTGAGGGCTAGACGAGTCAAAAAGAGTCAATTGTTGAGAGATCACCACAACGCTGCTCGTTAAGCATGGTGTATTGCGCGACAGAACTGGAATCTGAGAACTTCCTTTCAGCTCCACGTCACTGATGGAAGAACGAGAGTTTGGAGGCACCGGAACACGGCCTACACCCCCAGGAACATTATACCGACCGTTGCATATGTCAGTGGCTCGGTAATGGTTTGGGGGTGTATCTCTCATGTTTGCAGGTTGTATTTGGTCACCATAAGGTGCAACTTAACAGGGGCTCAGTACATCCGGGACGTTTTGAAGCGTCAGTCGTCGTTCCTCATTTTGACAACCACCCTCTTGCTACTCGACCTCATGTATACATGGATGGCAATACAAGGCATCATCGTTTGCATGCAGTCGTGGATTACATGAGGGACAATGCAATAACGACTCTACCCTGGCCACCAATGAGCCCAGATTTGAACCCCCTTGAACATTTTTGGTATATTCTTGGGCGGCGCATACAGGCACATGGTCCTCCTGTACAAGAATTACACCAACTGGTAGCAGCAGTGCATCAGGAGTGGTTGTTGTTGACCCATCAACAGATCCAACGTCTGATGGGGTGGTATGCGTCATCTGAGCACGTGGTGGTTATACCCGCTACTGATCTGTTTCATGTGTCATGTCAGGTGGAGACTTGGAACATTTTCACATGAAACACTAAACGTAACTCGTTTACTTAAACCTGCAGCTCCATACTTGTTTAGGTATTGTCTAAGGTAAGAAACAGTACCTGTGTTACCATGACGTTTTTGTCAGTAAATTTCAATCACAACTAACTAAAATCTTCTTTATTTGTTGTCAACTGTTTTTTCTATCCGATGACATTGGTATCGCCCAGCTCCTGTGGTCAGTCATCCCATGCCATGATTTTTGGTATTTGTCATGGTTCTGAAATAGGGTTGTGCTTAACATTTTTCTTTGTAAATATATGTAGATGCGCCTGCAGCACGCAGTGGAAAGGCAAGCCACTGTATGATCCTTAATTGAAACCGTATCTGAAAATATTTTTTTGTTTTATGATGTCCTCAGCAATATTTCAGCTGTATGAAGGCGGCGGTGTTGAGTGTGTACCAGACAAACCAGTGATTATTATGTGGGCAACGTTCCACTTCGTAAGGGTATCATGACACCCAGTGAACGAAGTCACTGTGGCTGATCACCCGACCCAGCTTATAATTATCGCCTCCTACAACATGCTCATGATGCTGGAGACCTTTTCTAAACCAAAATGCCCTAGGGCCGATGAGGTTCTGACATTCTGTGTTGTGGCTTACTACACGACAGAGACGATAATGCATCGTAATAAAAAATACAACAGTTTATACGTGCGTACATGTGGTTTGCGTCACTTGTTTTATAGCTGAGGCTAAAACTTGTGCTGTGTCACCTGACTTTCATTGTTTGGTAAACAACGTGCATCTTGTTGCTTCATAGCAGGGAGCAAGATATTTAATCTTCCGCTCATAAATCCAGCCTGTTTTGTTCGTGGCGGGGTAAAAGGGATTTATTCTCTCCCTCAGATATTTATTCAACCTGAATCACTCAAATATGCGATACGTGATTTGATTTTGATAGTTGGATTGTTTGTATGGAATTTTGTATATCGATATTGAAAGTATAACATTTTTCCATGGACAGATTCAGAGGAGAAAATTCTGAGCATGAGTCGTATAAAATCTTTGAAAACTTGGTAGAAAGAGCCTGCTAGATTGTACCTAAACAAAGCGAAAAACATGACCAAAACAATATTCAATATAACAACTTATTCCTCCCTTTACCCTTTAGCTTCTTTGATTAAATATGTCATCCTACCAGGGATCACTTGTTTTGTTCTCTCATATAATCGACCAGTTTGTTTCTTATTGCCTTCTGGGGCGGTCGGGTAGCCTAGTGGTTAAAGCGTTCGCTGATCACCCGACATGGGTACAGTGTTTTAAGCCCATTTCTGGTGTCCCCCGCCGTGATATTGCTGGAATATTGCTAAAAGCGGCGTAAAACCATACTCACTCGCTTATTACATTCTTGAGGGTGCCAACCCCGCTTTTGTACGCCGAGTTCCAAGCCCAATTGGGGCGGTCGGGTAGCCTGATGGTTAAAGCGTTCGCTCGTCATGCCGAAGCCCCGGGTTCTATTCCCAACATGGGTACAATGTGTGAATTCATTTCTGGTGTCCCCCGCCGTGATATTGCTGGAATATTGCTAAAAGCGGCGTAAAACCAAACTCACTCACTCACACCAAGCCCAATTACATGGTATTCCAGATACTGTAGTGCAGTTCGCTGGATGCCATGACATATGTATCGAAGGGATGCCAAAGTTTCAATGTCAAAAGACCGTGTTCGTACCTTTACGTTTACCAAGAGTGAAAGTAAATACAACATTTATTTCTATGCTTTTGCGCACGCATGGTCATGCATTCTATGTACACTGATTAGAGGCCATGAGATCCGTGTCTCTGTGTTGCATGTAGTGCCCCAGCCTGGACATTGAAGTTGCTCATTCCTAAATGGAATGGACAATCAATGGAACACGATATACATACCAATGAACGTGTGAGTTACGTTTATACTGTCATCGTTCTTCAGATGTATCATGACAATGTGTTACATCACTTAAATGGTTCAGTGTTACCGAAAATAGAAAGTAAACATACATTTGTCCAGCACATAGTCCCAATAAAAATATACATTGTTGTATTTACTGAACATGTAATTAAGATTAGTTCAATATTTAATTCAGTCTCGACAGCGCTTGGCGTGGCATACATATTGCCCCATCACTAACAGCCAATAATATAGTTTATTAGGTGCAAACATATTGAGACATAACAACTATAATCACGATATTAATGGGTCCATTATATACATTAATTACCAGGGTAACTCCATTCTGCATTCTAAGCATTATTAAGTGACTTTATAAGCTTTTCACTTTGTATTTACATTAAGAGTCCGCCACATTAACGGAAAACTATTGATTTTAAAAGTTAATTAACGCAAAAGAATAATCAGTCTCGATTATCTGTGGAAACAGATTCAGTTAGGCATATAATATGAAATAGAAGTGAATATTATACGATTGGAACAATGGAAATCAGTTTTGACAAAAGGTATCAAATTATTAACACGTTATTACATTTTCATTGTTACTGTACATACTTATGTGAACAGTTTACTTTGTCCTGGCATATCTCCAACCACAGTCCAACCCTACAGTCCTTTTCATAAGCCTTTGAGAAATATATAGAAATGTAGCACAATTTCCATTTGGTTTCAAAATATGAACCAGCACGTGTATAATATTATTGGCAACAAGCTTTTATGAAATCATTTTTGGGGACATACGTTGAATTCCCGATTCACGACATGGGTACAATGTGTGAAGCCCCATTTCTGGCGTCCCCCAGGGCAGTAGAGGCGGTGACAGTATGCCAAGACTGAATGCAGCTCAACCAAACAACGCCATTGGGAGATTACATGCTGGAGCAACTCAGCAAGAAGTGGCCAGGCACTTTGGCGTATCCAGAGAGACAATCTCCGCACTGTGGACCCGATACAACACCAACAGAGTTGACGATAGACCAAGGTCAGGAAGAACAAGGGTGACAACCCATGCACAAGATCGATACATCCGGCTGCGACACCTACGAGACTGCACTACGACAGCCACGTCTACAACCACACAGATCCCGGGGGTACGCAGAATATCAGATCAAACGGTACGCAACAGACTGAGGGAGGCTGGACTTTTTTGGCGGCGGGAGTGTCATGGTATGGGCCGGAATTCATCACGGAAGAAGGACGGCTCTCGTGCATGTGGCAGGTGCATTGACAGGTGTGCGTTACAGAGACTTGATCCTACAGCCTTACGTTCTTCCTCACGTCAAAGTTCATTGGGGACTGTTCCAGCAGGACAACGCTCGACCGCATATTGCACGTGTTTGTCAGGACTTCTTACAGCACAACAACATCCAGACATTACCTTGGCCAGCCCGGTCACCAGATTTGTCCCCGATTGAGCATCTGTGGGACGAGTTGGATCGACGCGTTCGCAGAAGGAATCCACCGCCCCAAACACTTCCGGCGCTTCTTGATGCACTTCAGCATGAATGGCAGCACATCCAACAGCGTGATATTGACAACTTGATTCCGTCGGCGTCAAGCGGTGATTGATATCGGTGGTGGGCACAACCGATACTGACATTTTCTGTACCCCTGTGACATTAACTGTATCGTGTGTCTGTCTAGGTGACACGATTAATGTTTTGAACACTGTATACATTGATCTTCAAACAGTGTTTCAATTATGGTTTCTGTGTCCTATTTTAAAACAATTGCATTGTATTACATTTTGAAAGTCAGTGTCAAGTTTCTTTTTTTTGAAGAGTATATATTAAAGTAAATTCTTAATTAGGCGTAGTAATCAACTATAATGTAAAACTGAAATCTGCTTGACAAGGACCTCAGCAGAAGCCAACGCTTTTTGTTCCTTCTGTTAAAATGTATTAATTATCTCACTTGCTCTGATCTGCAACAGTGAAGTTAAACATTCTGTTACAAACGTCTTAAATAGGTATACGTATTTGTGTATCTTGTCATTATTTGAACACGTAGTCTCTTAACTGTAAACTGTACTGTGTACGTCTTAGCTGATGGGTAGTGTATTCAGTAAAAACGTGGATATTTATAAAACATGTCAATTATATATATAAATGTGTTTTCATCGACATCACCACGTGGTATGAAAATGTGAATTACAATCAACGTACATGTACCTTGTAAAATTGTTCGCATTTAATTCACGCTTCTTTTAAACGTTATTGTCAAATACCCACTTTACAAAGTTATAAAACGGGCGTATCACAATATCGTATTTATTATAACAATAATACTTAGACTACATATGTAAATAACCTTTTGGATGTTTCTTCTGTAGAATGTTGAACCTGCTCTTAAACCTTTATGACATAAATACCAATCTGTCCAGATTATTTATGCATTGTATGTTGTATATAGCAATACATACTTCCAATTTGTGTCTTCGCTGTGAGGGTAGAGTTTTCCCCTACTGTGGCCTCGTAAGCAGCAGCGACAACGTAGTCTGTGTACGACGTCAGCTTCGCAGTGACGTTGTAAGACATCATGATGTCACCATGACATGCAGTATATGTTGCAGTTGCACCCGCGAATGTGTCGGCGCAGTGACCCTGGAGATGGTACGGCAAAGATCACCGATTCCCGTGTCACACCACTGGCGTGATGAAGAGCCGTGGACGCAACATGGTAAATGTGTAGAAATAATGAAATGGGTGAATACAGTCTTATGCAAATTTTAGCATTATCCAAGTCGTATCAAGACGCTGTTATCAAGAATAAGATTTACATGTAGTACCAAAATGAGGAGTTTATCCCAAACGTTATGTGTCGGTGCTGATCCACAGACCCGTTATACAGTAATGAATTGTCGTGTACATAGTTTCAACACATTCATAAAAGGAGAGTGTATTTCCTGTCAGACATTTTCAATAACTGCGTTTGAATTTTTAAGGGGTTTGCGTTTTCAATGAAGTGTAATATGCCCCAAAGAGTGAATACCAGAATATAGGTAGAGTGACTCAACTTACATTTGTATAAAGGGTATGATTTTGAGAGCATCTGATGTAGTCGGCTTGTGTACATTTGCCCTCCTTGATTATAAAGATGACGTAGTTTGTGAAGGGGATGTTACTTGTTGATCATGATGCCGTCCATGACAGACCAATGGCCGAGGATGTCACTAATGTCGTTTTCAAATTGCTGACTTTACCTGGGACTGTATCACTTCCTAGCACCTGGAAACCAATTTTCATTTGTATTACGTTTTCGGGTTTTTATTAGATTACATGTCATTTACAGGTACATGTAAAAGAGGAAAATGCCAAGCAAGATACTTATATCCCACTCTGTAGATTATTGTGTACGTATGAGGCATCTAAGTCAACACTGAATGAAACATTTGTTTTTATTAAGTACTACCGCTTTGTTTATTGTTGCAATATTCAAACTACATGATGAATGTACAGTTTCAAGCCAGAGAATAATCAGCCTCGAGTAATTTCCGAAACAGATTCCGATGGGCGTAAAAGGCAAAATTGCGGTGAAAATGATATAAATGGATCACTGACAGTTTGAGATGACACCAGGTGTTCGCATCAGTAGGAAACATGTATTTTGACCATATGTTCCAATGTTTTTTTTCAGGTAAATAGTTGCCTTGCCTTTGCTTGTGGCGGATGCCACATGTAAGGCAGGTTACGCTCACCTTTCACGAACACCTGATATCATTTCTTTTTTAATAGTGTTTCATAAACACTTGCTCATGATACAGTTGGAATAGTACAATCGATTCTGCTTTCAGCAGAAATTTCTTATGGATATGGAAAGGGGTTCTGTCGCTTATAATTACATAAGTTTGATCAGTTAACTCAAATAACTATACTGAGAGGATTTATTCTTTGCACTCCTGAGTATCAAACAGGGGATGAGGATTTATTCTTTGCACTCCTGAGTATCAAACAGGGGATGTCTAGATATACAGAAGGAAATACGGACAAAAAGGCGTGTTGGTAGGTACTTGCAGATAGGTGGTAATACGGGTACGAAAATATGAGTGAATACGGTAGCTATGGGTGCATAAAAAATGACGTATCGAAATACTCACCAAAATAAACACTGCCAACATGAAGCCCAATCTCGAATACATGTCGATTGTCAATGGGTAATCACTAGGTGCTCCCTATGTTACATTAAGGCGTAAGGGGGAATATTGTGACATATTGCACTTTGAGTTTTACTGTGATTGGCGCCCAGGTGGGCGTTGAGAAATACAGTGTAATGTAGGCCATGTCAACAGCTCGTGATAGTGTTGATACGCTGCCGTAAACCTTTATCGATATCAGTGTCACATTGTGTGTAGTGTACACAGTTGATATCGAATCTTATAGGTTACCGTAGAAGCTATTGATTTACTATCCTAAAAGATTTAAGCATATTATTTCCTCATATGTATTTTTAAATAGAACTTCGTTTCTGTTGTTAAACATAAGGCATCAGAAACTATTTCAAATGTTCTTATTATAACTCTTCAGTAGTACATTATTTGAAATGATATGATCAATAGCTACTTTGCACAGTGCATGTCTTATATGACCAAATAAATTGTTTCTCAAATTAATATATGAGAAAAGGAAAGCAGCATTTTGTTTGATTGTTTTTCGCTTGTTTAGATGCCTTGCATATCTTCCCACTGCTTGCTTTAATCCTCTTTTGAAAGATTCGACACTTGAGTCGCACTTTAACCTATCTGTATTGCTATAGTTTGTCGTTCGCGTTTCACATATCCCATCAGCTGATGCCATAAGGTTAATGATGGATTCTCATGTCAGCCATAAGGTTAATGATGGATTCTCATGTGAAGTCTTCATATGTGTTGAATTATCACGCCAGTATTAGATACGACCTGAGTTCCAGGCACAACATAACATATGCATCTTAAGCCTACAAAGGCACTTCTGTGGCATTGGCGTTTGCATCATACGTACCTGGACTATATATTGCCAATCTAGCATGGGATGACGAGATATATGATACACCGTTATCAAGCAAGTGATGCCATGGCAAGTGAGTATGGTTGACAAGCATTCATACAGGTATGAGGCAGTGTTTATACAGTTGAGATGATTGAGATCCAGTTGCACTGGAGTTGAGAAGCCTGTTAACTACACAAAAGGAGTGAAGCCAGCCAACATTGACGTAGTTTTCAAGAGAAGTAACAGCATTTGGAACACCATTAAAGCCATATGAAAACCGCCATCCAACAAAAGGCAGGAACTATCAGGAGCAGTGTACCACACATTCCTAGTAATTGTGGACAAGCTTACATTGGCGAAACATCAAGGCCCCTCAAAACCCGAATTAAAGAACATCAAAGCTCAGTCTCCAAAGTTGACTACAAGTCAACTCTATCAGATCATATTCGTGACAACCCCAGCCACAGCTGCCAGTGGGACAAAATCAAAGCCCTCACCACCAACCTCAAATACTTCAAAATCAGAAAACTACAAGGAGTCATCAACATCAACAGACTTCAACCATCAATCAACCACGATCAATGCTATTACATACCCCCTACATACCGCCAACATACCCCCTAAGATCCTAATCAATCATAATTTAATACAAGCATGGTTTGCGTGGTACCAATCTGCATCAATGTTACGATAACCTGGATCACATGTACGTTTTTGTTTATCTGTTTGTTGTTTAACGCCTCACTCAGCAATAGTCCATCCAAATCACGGCGGGCTGTAAATTATTATAATCGAGTCTTTGACAAGCAATCAACCACGTCACCAAGCCTCACCACCAGATCCACCATACTCACATATTCACTCACTCAAATTGCAATGCCTGCATTTGTAACGGGGGAGTCATCAGAGAGTTCATTTTACAATTCCCCCAATATCCCGACAAGGACACGTGTACCCATGGGGCGAATCGAACCCGAGTTCGGCATGGCGGAAGTAATGTCCTATCAGTTTTATCTTTTTTAAATTTCTTATGTTTTGACATCGCAATAAGACGGAGGCTGGTAGTAACCTTATTGACTGGCGACATGCAGCCGGGGGTGAGTGAGTGAGTATGATTTTACACCGCTTTTAGCAATATTCCAGCAATATCACGGCGGGGGACACCAGAAATGGGCTTCACACATTGTACCCATGTCGGGAACCGAACCCGGGCCACTAGGCTACCCGACCGCCCCGACATGCAGCTGGGAAGTCAGAGAGGCTGGTTCAGCAGTATTTCAGTTACATCATGGCGTATCAGCTTGAGGAGGAGAGCCAGAGATTATTGAGGTCTTAGACGTTGAATATGTTGTTGCAAGTTTAACGCCAACGCACTACAGTCCGTTGGCTCCAAATTAGAACGACGAATTGCAAAATAACTAAACATTGGTAATAGTCTATTTAGAGAAATGTCAATACGGTACATGGCAATGAATACCCTTTACCCAACAATATCTGATGTTTGTTATTGTTATTCCCATCACTGGGTAAAGTTGTTTAATGCTGTTATGTGTAAAAGTTGACATCGTGTACGGAGGGGAGCACAGCGGTAGGAAGAACAGCGCAAACACGCACTACACATGCTACACAACGGTACAGGGAATGACAGCATAAGAGGGGTCGCCTCATGATAATTTCAATCGCAATCTGACTCGCTCATGTCACAGGCCTCGTCGTCGTAATTGCTTGTGTCAGTGCTGAAGGTTACAAACATAGGTGGGACTGTTGCTTGCTGAAGTCCATCACGTGACCTGTATCATGACGCTGCCATATCTCCACTGTTACCCGAAAAAAGGCATCCATTTACTAGTTTTTCAACATCCCACCAAACGGACTGTAGTATGGTGCTAATAAACCAAGAAACAAAATCAGGTCGAACGGGATTCCTGGCACGCATAAGAATCGAAACTTAGAGGCCTTAGACGACTGAGAGAGCCATTCCCCCAGGAATAAAGAGTACATAATGCAAGCATGCGGTAGCTACAACGTTTCGTATGGAACAGAATGAGGACGCTTGCAATGTATGACCATTCAGTATTGTAACTTTGTTGACACTATCAAAACCTTAAGCCTGAACCAGACTCGCCACGATAAAAGTTTTCTTTCTTGCCATTGATACCACCGTGCTTCTGAGTGTGGGTAGGTTTCTCATGATAGTGGTTCCTGATATGGACTTTTACTTTTAACTCTGATCTATATATGTGTTTGGTCGACTTTGACACTACATCGACCGTGGTGGCCTCTGTGGGCATCCCGCTTCTAACCCTCGCCATCATCGTCATCTGTTCTTGCATGATCTCTGCAGAACTGAAGCGCGGAAAGCGACGTGTGAATATATAATGTGAATACATATTCTTTAGTCTTGTCTAGTTTGCATTGCCTTGATAAAGATATAGGAATCTTTTGGTGTAGGGGCACATTAGTTATGAGTAGTAAGCAGTATGTCGGATGACGTCACTCGTGACCGTTGTGTGACGTATTAATGTGCCACTGCGATCAATAGAATAGACAAAATATGCATTGATTCGGTGCTAAAATGATGCAATATTATACACATCATTTTCACCCAGTGAACAATTCTTGTTTTTATATTTTATTATTTTTGTATTCTCTAAACCAACTCACGAATTGGAAATACATTAGGCTCAATTGATAGTTGTTTCTGGCCACATGCGCACGGGTGGCCTTTCGTCTGTTGCTGCAATTCGCTGTGCAGAGGATCGTCCCTTTGGCACGCCAGGAACCTATAATCGTGGGTTCGAATCCCGGTTCCTCCCTAAAATACGAGGGGCGTTCAATAAGTTTTGCAACTTCAATATAAGACAAAGTCGCAGAATAACTTTTGCACTTAATTTTTTCAATATAATCTCCATTCACCTCAATACACCTATTCCATTTGTCCTTCAAGATTGTAATACCACTTTTATAGAAATCCGCAGATTGGCCCTCTAACCACGCCTCAGTGGCAACCTTTATGTCCTCGTCATCCTGGAAGCGTCTTCCATCTGGGGTAGATTTCTTTTGCCGGAACAGGAAATAGTCACTGGGGGCTAAGTGTGGGCTGTAGGGTGGGAGATTTAACTGTACAGCACAGACTTAGCCCCCAGTGACTATTTCCTGCAAAACTTATTGAACGCCTCTCGTATTTCTAGGTTTGTCATGTTAGTACCATGCCTCGTGGTTTTCACCAAAGTGGTAAGCCTCTGAGACCCGCATCACTTCGGGCTTTACATCTTTTTCAAGCTGCCACGCCCTGGTATAACCGGAATACTGTTCAAAGCGGTGTTAAACTCAGCGCACTCACTCACATGCTCATTTCTATTCCTTTGAATATTTTCTTACAAACTTCTACCGAACCATATAAGGACACGCGCTCTTCCTGAATATCCAGCATAATAATTTATTGCATCCTACCATCTGTGGTAATTAATGCGTATACTTCTAACCGAACGTTAGTGTAATGTTACACATATCATGAGACATATCAAGTTGGACACGTGAAGATGCGGGATAAAATAAATACTGTCGGAAATGCTAGAAAAATGCTTTTCATCATTAAAAATAACGCAAAGCTATATCTTATCTAGCTTATCCTAACTGACACTGTGATTAGCCCCAAGGCAAAATGATGACAAACTTCGAAAATGTACGTGTGTTTTTGTCGTGCATGTATGAAACCACCTATAGCCTGAGGTAATTACCTTGCACCTGTCCCGAGGTGATGGCCTCAGACCTGATCGTGCATTTTCAAAGGTACAAATGTCACCTGAGTTGGGTTTTGAAATATTACTGTCATTGTACATTATTGAGATGTACGTTGACGGGGGTAGCCTTTAAGATAAGCACTGCACAATATTTGCTTGCAATGATGATGGAATAGTTGAAAGCTAAGAAACGGGATGAGTTTTGGAAGTTTGGGGATTTCGAATCAAGAAGTATTGCTATTCTACAGATGGTTTCTTATGCAAGCATCTGGGTCAGTTGATGATGTTGTGCCGCCAGGACATCTTGTACTTTACTGATTTCTTATTCTGGTGAATTTTCTCCATGAGTTGGACTTTTGTTTCGGGTGGTCTGAAGTCGACATTTTAAGATGTCAGATATTCCTACAAAGTCGCCTACAGACTATTTACGGTTGGTACTTCTTATCTGTTTCTCTGACGTAATGATAAATGGCGTTATCCATGACACTGACGCTCGGGTTGCTTAGATTGGGCAGCAGATCCACACTGACGATGAACTCAATATTCAAAAAGGACAAATACGGTATCGTTCTAGGACAGCTTTATAATGAAACTTTGCGCTCTTCAAATGAACTGGCTGTTCGTACTTGTTTCTTCCCAGACAGTTTCGCCCTGATGGTCAGTCAACCTAACGAGCAAAATGCAGTCGTTCTTTAGGTGAAATACCGCTGGGTCTTGCTGAAAGTGGTAAATGAGTATTGTCAAAGAAATATCAACATTTTGAAATAAATGAATAATTAGTTCAAATTACAATGTTTCCTCCTGAATCGTCTTTCTAGTTTTGGGTTATGTTGATGTAAATACTTATTCAGAATATATGAAAGGTACGATTTTATGTGAGGAAGTGTCTCCTTCACTGAGGCACACGATTTCGTTATACAATTATGTGGCCGTAGAATTTGGCTTGCCCATTGTCCGAGCCTATGTGGGTACCAGTTGGGTTAGAACCAACGCGCTATGGTTAGTTACGATGTGTCTGCATGTGCCGAATGCAGAATCAACCCCGAGCCTTTACAAACGTCTTAATTAATTCTTTGACTTCGCACGCAAAATAGAACTTCGGTGTTTAAGAGTGAGTGAGTGAGTATGGTTTTACGCCACTTTTGGCAATATTCCAGCAATATCACGGCGGGGGACACCAGAAATGGGCTTCACACATTGTACCCATGTCGGGAATCGAAACCGGGTTTTCGGCGTGATGAGCGAACGCTTTAACCACTAGGCTACCCAACCGCACCCGGTGTTTAAGAAGACTGCTAATATATTCCACTCTCATTTTAAGAAACAAATAGAGAAATTGTTTCTGAATTTAATTAAATCAATCTAATTAAAATCAGATCTGAGGACAAAGATCTGAGGACAAAGTTGTCACTTTGTGTCGCACCCATACACCCTCAACATGTGCGACACCTCACGTGTCAACTCAACCATTGTCTGGAATTATGTTCTACATCTATATCCTAGACGATACGTATGGCACGACATGCTTACCCTTTTCGCGAAACCTGGTGTCATCACCAACTTTCAGTGATTCATTCATTTAATCTAATAAAGTCTATATATATATGGAGGCTGGTTATTGACATTTTATATTTACGGAACAATAAGGTCAGGAAGGTTACATGGGACATAATCAATTACCGAAAAATAGCCAAATAACATATTTGACGTAGAACAAGGTCGGATGGTCAGGCACGGCCAGGTCTTTACTTACATTGAGTAATCATAAACGAAGCATGCATATGTACATGTAGTTTAGATATGGCAAAAGTACTCACTGAGAACAAGAGCAATGACAGCGGCAAAGAGGATGGCTATTATGGAACCACATGTGGCGGATACAACTATTAAGCTGTGGGGATCTGTAATGAAACATATGGGGTTAATATGTCAGTCAGTACGTGTAGAAGTATCTGAATTCATCATCATGCTTTGCTTGAAACAGCAATTTTGAAAATTCGGTATAACAAATGTTTCAGGTTTTAACTTTGACTTCAAGCTATCCATATCCGGCATTCAAACCGTGAATCGGGTGGTCTGGCTCGGTGGCTTGGCTGAGTTACTCTGACAGCGTGGGGCATTGCTCATAAGATCAATCACTGGTATGTGTCATCAAGACTCGATTATTTGCAGGTCGCTGTCATACAGTTTGAATATTGCTATAATTATTATTATGTAAAACAAACAGAACATAAAACTGACTATTGCAAAGAGGTAATAGCATCAGTATGTGCGTATTTACCTGTGGTCGACTCAGTTGTGTTGGAAAACGATGGAAAATCGTAGGTCATTTCTGGAACAAAATGTTGAAATCACCACTCTGTCCTGTGTTCCTTCAATAGTATAAACTTTGTCATTTTTCGAATATTAAGAAACCTTAACGAGTGATGTTAACATATGAACTGGAATACAAACATTCAATTACTATCATAATTGTATGATTAAATGTAACACAAATGGATTTAAAAAAACTGAAATACTTTGACAGTATATCACAATCCATTCGGTGTTATGACAAGGTTATGTTGTAACGAGGTACACTTACTATCACGGTCTGCTATAAACATTATTGCTGATTTGTTTCCTTGAAATTCAGCATTGGCCCATACCTATGCAAATATGAATTTATGTCAAGGACAGCATACATCAGGAGAGGATATTTATGTGTATAAACTAGTTCTGTTAAAGTTTCTGTTGTCAAGTATACTTATTTTTATTGATATTAAGCAATACTTAATTTTGACCTTTTTTACATATAATCGTTCTATAAGATAGCATATCACGCCGGGATTAGATATGACCTATATTCTAGATTCATGATCAATGTATCGATATAACTTAACACTAACAAAGGCACCTTGCATCGTTCGTACCTGGACAATGTACTGCCCATCTGGGATTACGGGCAGATACACCATGTGGGGGTAGGTGCACGAATCCTCAGGGTAGAAGCTCCCGGCCTTCATCGTCATGGATATCTGCATTATGAAGACATACGTCGATATATACATGTAAGTGCTCACGTCATGAGAAACGTCTATAACAGCTTCTACAGTGATATACCCAGCTCTCACACACTTCCAAACACGATTTAGTGATGTTCTCAATGCTTGTCACAGAAAGCGTCTGACGGGATCGGGCGGTCAGGATCGCGAATTTGTTTGATGCATGGCATTGTACTCCAATTGCGATTCCGATTATTTATAATTACCAACTGGCGCCACTAAGCTTGCAGCAAACAAGCTTCGCCTGTAGACTCAAACTAAATGCAAACTTGCAAAAGTTCATGTGGGAATATGTATGTACGAACTCATTATAGTGCATATGGCCGTTCGCCAGAAATAAGTATTCCTTGGTTTAAAACGACTGATGTCAGTGCAAAAGGAAACATACTTGAGTTTTGGCACAATTTTTACTATTTTGTAAAAGTTGTTTGTTCACATAGAGGAGTGTGGTATGTGTCAAACCTTAAGTGATGTGTGTATGTTGTGTTCAGTTATTTCACGGTGGTCTATTAAGAATCGAGACTGGATCAACATGTACAAGCATCCCTACATCGATGTGGCATTTGTTTTAAGTTTTCTAAATTTCTGATCTTCAATGTGCATCCACTTTTAATTTTGATACATATATTTTCCGTGAAATAAACCATAACAAATGGCCATTAAGAAAACTACCCATGCAATCATTAATACATGGACAATAGAAATGATTATGCAAGATCGTACATATATAGAATGCCAAATTTACAACGGATGCAAAACACATATTCTAGTCCGTGGTCATTGCTAGTTGATAATATAATCAATGCGGATGACTGAGCACTGATTTTATGCAAAAAGTAAGCTAAGTGCTCCGTGCTTAAGTGCCCTACATTGCCTGTGTAGGAGATTGTGTAGCTTGTGATCCTTCCATTCCTCATCTTCTCGGGGGGACATTCCCACGTGAGTTTGATGGCCAGGTACTCACTTGGGACAACGTTGACGCGGATATCCTGCACTGCACCAGGAGCTAATGTAGAGAAGCCATAACAAGTCATTTCAACCTATTTAAAATTAGGCATATTTAATGACATTAAAAAATCAGGTCGCGTACATGTACAGAAGTTATAGAAAGGTGATTTGAATGCTGACTTCCGTCCTTAGTTAGCAATTTGGTTCTGGGATCATTTCAATATATGGTTATTTTGACTGCTTAGGCAATCTCACTTACTAGAAGGTAGCGTTCTGAAAGCTTTGGATGTTGCCACGTTTGAGGTTCCAGCACTGGTGCTGGCTGTGATGGCAAACCAGTACCTCCAGGAACTCAACAAGTCAGTCACCTCGCAGGAACTGCTATTCTGGCCTGCATCACAAAACGGGATAAGTCAAGTGAGTTATGTTAACTGACAGGTATTCGGAAGACTCGAACCATGCCATATCATCCCCTGTTAAGTACGCTTCTTGTCTCACTCTTATTCCTGGTTGTTATGCCAGTCTCGTGTGCATTCCCGAGGAGTGACGTGGACACTTTCAAATGTCACTTTATGTCCCACCACAGTAGAGGATAGACGTAACGATTTTCCTCACTCGTTTGGTCATCAATTGATATTGATGTCATATATATGTCACGTAAGATTGTGAGTGAAAGATATGTTTAAGTTCCATGTCTATCGTGTATTAAGTTTATTATAACGCAAAAGCATTCATTGTTACAGCTAATCGATATAAAGTAACAGCGTTAGAATATTGGGTTCAGTAATTTTTTTCTTATTAACAATGATACAATATTGTTTTTAAAAAATATATTCATATAGCATTGTTATATGCTTAATATTTGTATTTTCTACTTTCACAGATAATATTCCTTTTAACCCCATCTTCACAGCCTCAGTCTGCTTAATTAAATCATCGTGACGAGGACCCGCGACATTTCAGCTAAATTTACATTGGTTTGATTGGCTCTTGATTTCAAACTGATGAGAATGCCTCTCCAAAATTAGTGAATAGGTAACTTGAGATGATGAGATCAGGTATGGTTGTGAGTGGGTTGAGAGAGTAGATATTAAAATCGAATGCATATTTAAAACACTCATGTCAAACGTTTACACATTGGTATGTTTCTTGTGGTAATGGTTTGAATAAGGGATTGTACAATCTTATTATGACGGACCAAAACTTGAGTGAGTGTGTTTGGTATAACGCCGCTTTGAACAGTTTTAAGGTTTCACGACAGCGTGTCAGCTTGTTTTTGGAAGAAAGTCCGAAGTGATGATGTAGGCCTTTGACATGTACCCCTTTGGTGAAGCACAGCGCAGGCATGGTACTCTCAAACCTTGAAACATATCCATGGAAACCGGGATTCGAACCACGATCGTAGGTTTCCGGCACACCTAGAGGGCTCATCGTTGCACATCGAATTCCAGCGCCTAATACAACGTTGCGACCTTTTTTCCCACAAAACCCCAACATGTCACATTCTATATATGTTCGTCTGTTGAATCGTATGTTTCATAACACGCAGGCTGTTAAAGTCACATGTACCCAAAACAATATAAATTGGTCAAATGGAAAATACACGCTCTAACCTTCAACTTTGTATTCACGATGGATAAGGCAGGCCCCAGACTCCCTGTCGTATGCGATTAGAACCGTAAGGTTGTACCACATAGGCCCGGCATTGTGGGAAGGAACGTCCCATTCAACCAAGATAGCGGACTGGTTCTGAGCAGTTCCCCGGATGTTGGTCGGCGCTGCTGGAACTGGATGGTAATACGTAGTGTGTTACTGTGAAACGATAGAAAGACATAGCAACCATTTATCTGGCTACGTGCATTTAAAGCAGTCTTTCATTTCCATATTTGATCTAGTTTATGCATTATGTTATCAATCACATGCTGGAGAAATACGAACTTGTATCATGTACTGCTACGGCGTTTAAAAATGGCGTTTATTGCAGGTCATTGCTAAACACCAACCTTACCATCATCAACAGATACATGTTGGTCATACGTATGACAGTAGTTGTTCTGGAGTTTGGTTTCACGTCGAGTTTTGCAATATTTCGGCAAAACTTCAATTCTTCGATTATTACGAAGCACAAATAATGCACCGTGAAATTAGTTAAAATATTTCACTTATATCCGTAACCCTCTGGGTAATATGAATAGAGTACCCTATCCCATAGTACCCACAAGTAAACTAGCATTTTGGTCTTCGGGGTTATTACCAAACGTCTTAACCGCAGCGAAATCCATCCGTCGTTCACACAAGAGTATGAAATTATTATATAATATAACTTCGATAACAAATGGGTGTCATTTTCAAATTTGAAACTCATTTTGGCGACTGTTCAAATGTCACTGTGTTAAGGTGTTATTTATTCTAAAGACCTACGTAAAGAATAACCACGGTCTACAATTCATTGCAATACTTACTACCAATATGGGTCTCCTCTGTGAGTGTTGAGTTTTCCCCTATTGCGGACTTTGCTGCAGCGGCAACAATAACAGTGTATTCTGTGTTCGACTCTAGCTTAGTCACGTTGTAAGACATGTTACCATGGCATTGATCATATGTCGCAGTCACGCCAGCGTAATTGTAAGCGCAGTGGACCTGGCGACGACACAAAAGTCAACACAATAAATACATACATAACGTATATTGCATCGACCATTAAAACTTCTAGCCATGTAATAGTTTAAGCGCAGTGGACCTGGCGACGACACAAGAGTCAACACAATAAATACATACATAACGTATATTGCACCGACCATTAAAACTTCTAGCCATGTAATATTGTTAAAAACACACACACACGGATAATCAATTGGTCGATCACATAATGTATACATAAACAATGAAATCACTATAACCAGGACGGTACCCTAATTGTCCTGGCCAGCAAATATCCATATATGAATCATTGTTACGAAGATAAGAAGGAATCTTTTCCGAAAGGTAGTCGGCCAGATACCGGTCTAACGAGGTCCGCATTAATTGGCTATCACTGTGTGTGTTGAATTAAAAGCAAAATATAGTAAACTATGGAATAGGTCATTCGGGTGGCAAATATAGCATCACCTCACAACATTTCCGTTGTAATTTTCGACCAAAGATGGAAATAATAACACTACGTATTTTGACACTGTGTACAGTTTGCAAAATAAATATAATTATAATAGCGGATATTGATCAGATAGAGGCATCTTTGAATGTTATCACTGAATATTTTTCAAATCATCCATAGATAATCGTCCTGCGATATTTATATATATTTTTTAAAATTTTCTTATTTTTAAGATTATTGGATCAGTCTGGATCACAAATGAAAGCCTTGTTCTCAAAAGGGTTATGTGACTGCATGTGTGAAATAACCAAACTCTGAATTCACTTACAGGTGCATATATACTATCATTTGGAAGGCAGAGGATGTAGACTGCTTGCACACATTCACCTCCCTTGCTTATGAAGACGTCGTACTGGGTGAATGGGATACCACTTGTTGATGCCGTCCACGACAGACCAATAGACGAGGATGTCGACAGTGTGGTCTTCAAATTGTTGACTTTACCTGGGACTTAAAATATGTCAGTCTGAATTACTTCCTAGCAAAGTATGAATCGGATTGTGTGTGTGTGTGTGTGTGTGTGTGTGTGTGTGTGTGTGTGTGTGTGTGTGTGTATGTATGGGACAAGACATACCAAACTCTGGCGTAGAGGTAGTGGCTGCCTCTGTTGTCGAAGAATCTGTAGTTGATGTCTGAAATACGCATAAATAGTGTAGGTGTGTGTTAAACAGAGGTGGGGTGGAAAGAGGTAAACATCGCTTTCAACATTATTTCATTTATAAATGTATGCCCATTTTATAGTACTCAGCCCAATGTGCTACCATGCTGCAAGTTTAACATTGATACTCCACTCAGACACATTCTTTTGCCAACGTTGCCAGGGGATCGAACCATTGAGCTTCCGCTCTCCAAGCAGACGCTATATCCACTAATCCACTGAGGATGTTGGTAACAGGGGAAACATTGGGTTGACATATCATTTGCAGAAGGAAAAAAGAAAGAATGTAATATGAATGTAGCTTTTGTTTGACATGATATCAAGTAGGGTTTGTTGTTCAACGAAACTCTCAGTTATTTCCCAGGTATTTTACGGCAGCTGTAAATAACCGTGTTTGTCCCAGACATACAAGGGATGATAATGACACGGGACCATAAGGAAATATAATGTAAGCTGCGCTTATCATTTTCCAGGTCTTATGTCATTTCTACTCATGTCAATTCGTACATGCGAAATACACGTGTTAGCAATAGCAGCACGTGAAGGACGTCCAGAAAGAGGAAGAGGAACAATAGTATACAAAACATTGTCGGCCTTTCCCTTTTTATTTCTTTAAGGGTTCAGCCAGAAGCGATGCAGGTCTTGTTTATCACTTTTTTTGCAACCCAAGAGCACTGGTATGGTGTTGGTAAACCTAGCAACAACCTCAGGTCGAACGGGATTCGCAACCACAATCATAGGTTTCAGGCATTCATACATGTGACGAAATTGCGTGGCCTTAGACGACTCTGCGGCCGATTACCTCCGCAGACAAGTGTACATGAAGTAATGTGAGTAGGTGCTATTGCTGCAGGACCTCGCTTGACTAGGAAGGTTTACGTTGGATCTAAACACTCACCGGAAGTACAGATCCGAAACTGATAGCTGCCAACATGAAACACCATCTTGAAACTACATGTATGTCCATTGTGAATGAATGCTACAGGGCTCTGGGATCAGATGCGGGATGTAAGGTCTGACAAGGACTACTGTGAGGAGATTTACACTGGATGACCAGCCAAGACAGGGCAATGCGTCATGTCAACTGCTGATAAGCCGGCGATAGTGTTGTCGCGCATCAATATCAGTATCTAACAAGCGACAAATATGAGAACTTTCTGCTTAACGCAGGGTCTATTGTATTATTCCGACTATATATCATAAACATGCGTTTATGAATGACTATGAAATAATGATGACACGAGGTGACCGCACACACACGCACACGCACACGCACACACACACACACACACAAAGACAAAAGCAAGTAAACAGTTGTCAACTATCTATAATATTTACCATCAGATAATATCTATTTCAGTTTTAATAAGAAAGCATTAATCTTCAATTCAGTTGGCATTTTAGGGACGTAAATGGTAGGGAGTCGGGGTTGGGTTGGAGGGGGAGAGGGGGATTCTAGGAATTTGTTTTTGACTTTTATTATGTTTTCTGTCGGGCACTGCTACCAAAACGCAATTGTCTTGTGACAGGAAGAGCCAAACAATGTTTATGTCACAAAATATAACTTTTTCCGGTTTTCGGCATCTCCAGCGAGGAATCTTTCAATCAGAGGATAATTTACCATCCTAATAAATTACCATCATTCCCCTCCAGTTTATAAAATATCAAATTGCCGCTCGATTAAGAATGAATGGCAGGACATTATTACTTGCAAAGAAATAATTGTTGAAGAAGATTACAATTTGAATGTCTCATTTATCATTATTTAACGTTCGGCCCAGTACCATTCAGAAACTGTGCCTCAACGTGTGAGTGTTGCTTGTCAGATAAATCGAAGTTGAGAGCAAAATGCACTGACATTCTATCACGTCCATGCATTGTTGTTGCTACTTGAGATACACGATACAATTTCACAAATGAAGTACATGTATATGTGCTATCCTGTGTGTCAGCTAGCAATCCCAAGAAGTGGGCGACAGTTCACGTTATCATCGGATCAAAGTATCAAATTATTGCATATCCTTTCGCCAACACTTCGTATCATCACTACTTTAATAGTGATTAATATATCTGTCTGTGATAAAGTTGGAATAGTACAAAGGACTCTGCTTATCAATTAGGAAGAGTTTTGCTGTTTTTATTTTTCTACATGTGATCACATTGACGGGTTGTGGACTGTTCAGATGTGAGTGTACAAAGACACTTTTCGTAAATATATTCTAGTACTCGTTTGTTATGTTTCGCCACTCTGTGAAGCTGTGAAAGTTTGAAAGGACTGATGGGTCATTACCCTTTATGAAATATGCATCCAAAAACCCAACATATCTGAAATAGGGTGATTGACCTTGATAAAGTGACCATTCATTCATGAACAATATGAATGCCACGTACAATGTATATAAAATAGGGCCGGGAAATTGGACAAGTATTCACATCCTCCTTAATGCTCAAATAGCATGATTGTTTGTAAGGGTAAATTCATCCATGTTACCCATGAATTACACGGTAAACTGCCAGATAGTGGACAGTGAACAGACTGGAACAGTGGTGTGTGTGTGTGTGTGTGTGTGTGTGTGTGTGTGTGTGTGTGTGTGTGTGTGTGTGTGTGTGTGTGTCCCATATAAAACACAGGGTGAGCCATAAATCGGAATGTAACTTAAAGTAATAAAGTTTGCTGTACCCCCATATGGAGTGTAATAAAGAATAGTTTTGCGCCGAACTACTATAACCTCAAAGCACTCGGAGGCGTGCGTCCTCATGATTTCCATATAGTAGTTCAGGGTAAAACTATACTTTGTTACACTAAACATGGGGGCAGAGCAAACTTTATTTCTTAACTACATCACTCAATGACGTGATTCTGAAGATACAAGACACTCAATGTTGCTAAACATGTGTAACTTAAAGCGCGTTTCCAAGATAAGTGTAAGCGTACACAGGATCAAAGCCATTGAATGTGAACGGACGTCGTGAAATGTCCTCTCCCTGGTCCTCTTTGACATTTGTACGGCTTATCCCTAGCTCACCATCCTGTAAACAGCACTAGGAACGAATTTCTATTCCGGTAGAGACACGCTGTAATAATGTTACAGCTTAATGAGGGTATTTAACTAATTGTTGGTGCAATTCTGTCCATGCTAGCGTGTAAATAGCGTTACATTTGCGTCTGTTGAACGCTCTTTTTCCCAAACCTGTTGATAAGGATGGCGTAGTCGATAAAGATGCGTGTGCATATTGATCATGAAGTCAATGTCTGTAGCCAAAGTAACTGTGGTCATGTTCTTATTTATCTTCCTTTTAACCGACGAATCAAGCCACGGCCTGGTTATTTTGTGATGGAAACCAGTGAGTGTTCAGAGAAGTTCGTGCTCACATTACTGCAATATTTCTGGTGCAACGTGTCCTGGCTTTTGGACCTTAACACATTAATACCAAGCAACATATGGTTCGCACAACGAGTTTGACACGGCCTCATCTCATGATAAGACTACAAACAGACAAGACTCACCACTGCACTTCAGGTATTTTGTTTTCACGGGCGATGTTATTGCACTATATTTGCAGTATGTGAATATCTCCAATAACCAAGTGATACTGTAATAAATTTCTTGCTACATACACTTCACAAAATATCAATTTAATGATTCAATAGTTAATTATGAGGCAGTCATGCATATGTGTCTCCATTCCAACGTACAAATATTCAATCTGTTAAATATAATATGTAAAATATGAATAAACTTTACATAGTCAAGTTACGAGGCATTAAAATATCTTGTACCTTGTCTTTGTGGTACACTTGGTGGTTCTTCTGCACACAGATGCTCAAGTGATAACTGCAGTGTGTAGAGATAATTTGATGTTGGGAAGGTACATGTGTGTTTCAACAATGTTCTTGTATTAAATAATTAATGATACCATGCCACTGGGGTTCATGTGGGCTCCATATCAGCTTTTTCAAAGATGCAGTCACATAACGTACTTTGCTTGAGCTATGTTTCACATAGGGTAGAATACGTTTGTCAAAGAATGTTCGAGATGTCAGGAGATAAGATAAAGTTTATTTCAAAAACTTGAAATTTTGAGAAAATAATTGAAATAACGTGAAAAAAAATTGAAATTTCGAGTATTTGAAATATACTTGAAATAACGAGAAAATAATCTAAGTAATGAGAAAAAACATCGAAGCAACGAACAAAAAATCGAAATTTCGAGTTTTTGTGATAATCTTGAAATAACGAGAAAATATTTTATAAAATCCCGAAATTACGAGAAAATAATCAAAGTAACGAGAAAACTCATCGAAGCAACGAGAAAAAAATCGAAATTTCGAGTTTTTAAGATAAACTTGAAATAACGAGAACATATTCGGAGTATCTAGGAAGAACTCGAAATTTCGAGAAAATAATTGAAATAACGATAATACAGTCAGTAAATTACGGTTATAACGAACACGCTTATAACGAACTGCCGGATATAACGAACTTCATTTTTGGTCCCTACTTCTTGCTGTAATCATGCTGTATATATACTTATAACGAACTACGGTTATAACAAACTAAAGTTAGTAGTCCCTTTGAGTTCGTTATAACCGTAGTTTACTGTAATTTAAAAAAAACAACGTAATGCTCCCAAAGTGGCTCCATTTGACTTTCGTACGTTGAACCTTATAAAATCGAATTCAAAGAGACGACTTAGGGACACAACGCAGCTGCAAATTTGGACAGCTGGGCAACACGTTTTCCCATTTCAGTCGCAAAGTTATTGTCATAATACATCTGTCGAGGAACATAAGCATACTTTAACACACACGGCAGTGGGTTATGTTCTGCAAATGAAGCGGCATATAAATCCACGTTTTCTGCATGAAGCTGTCCTGTTTATTCAAAAGGGAAATAGTTGATTCAGCTCTGTTCAGCCCGTGCACGTATCTTGGATTATTTGCGACCACTGATCAGCATTTGATAAAGTATTCAAAATATAATCATTACATAATTTAAGCATATTACAAATTGTTTTTCATTAAACTGAAAAAATCGCATGGGATGCAAATCAAACTGTGGGGAGATTCAAGGCGCTCTGCTGACATATGTGAAAGACATCAAGTTCCTGCAAAAAATATTTACTGAGTGACATGATCCTTGAAAAAAAGACAGCGGGAATGGAAATTACTTTTTTATTAGCACAGAAACGTGACTAGAAATGGTATTAACCAGAAAAATTCCTTAATTTGCATTGATGTGATTTTGTTGAGATACTGTGCTGAACGCAGTATGCATGACGAGTAGGATTGTATCACTTATCGCTTGCATATGTACAGCTAAAAATGAATTTTCCTGTCCAGAAGAGGCAGTAGCCTTGAGGTCTTTGGTTCTGCAATTCACTGTGCAGAGTGGCGTCCCTGAGTAGTAGCAGGATCCTGTGATCGCATGTCTAATTCCAGATTCGTATTGATAATAACCCTAGTTAAGTGGTAGACGCGTACAACCTGTATCACGTCCGGCTGGAATATGTTCCAAAGCGGCGTACAAACTTAAAGAAAACGTATTAAGTATGGTATATGAAGATAGGGCACACAATTGCCAATGATACGTAGCACAGTACGCTGATTAGTATTCAACAAATACGCAAATGGTGTTTACCGCCTTGGGCCGTGTCTATGATAACAGATGTAAAAGAGTTATTTAGACAATTTAAACTGGTCATATCATTGCTGCTTCGTAATGGATCCAAATTAAACTCATTTGAAATCGGTAGCTTAGTATATGTATAATATTTCTTTGGAATAATATATATGTATGTAATTAAGGTGAATTATACGCAATTGCTATAACAAAAGTCGTGGTATTCAGAAAACACATTTCCAATTTCGCAAAATCTTACATCTGTGAAGTAAGCCCAGTTGTTCTCATTAGCTTGAAATCCTTTTCATTGGAGCCATTGTCCTGCAAAGTTACAGGGAGAGCTGCCAAACTGACTGCTTATCCCAATGTGGTGACAAAGATTGCACAGAAAACAATAGTGGATTCTGATAAATTAGCGGTTATTCTGACAATAAATATCTCTGATTAACATGAGTTGCAGTGAAAGGTTTCAATTTGAAAACTTAATGGCATAGAATTACACAGAGAGCTTTGAATCTTTGTATGATTATCATGAGCATTTACATGTAAGTACGGCTTAGCGATTAGCTGCTCATGTTCTAATGATTGCAATTCAACAACACTGCAAACGTTTTAACTAAATAATAACGGATATTTATGTTGCGGAGAGCAACGTCAAACAACTAATGATATCTCCAATTCCCATGTCTATTAGTCAAAGAAAATTAAATTGCTTCCATTTATTTGTTGAAATTGACCAAGTGTGTGATTGAGTATAGTTGTATGCCGCTTTCAGCAATATTCCGGCTATATCACGGCAGGGATACCAGAAATAGGCTTCACACATTGTACCCATGTAAGGAACTGAACCCGGGTCTTCGGCGTGACGAGGGAACGCTTTTATCACCAGGCTACTCCACCCCACATGACCCTGTCTTTGGTTTTGTGATATCACGTGCACGTGTCTTGCCTTTGCCGAACTCTTCTTAAACCATGACATTATTTGTATTTGTACATAGCAGAATATTTAAGAAATAGACGACGAGTAGGAGTTGTTTTTTCGTACAATAAAAAAACTACAGGGAGAATAAACCATGAGGGGCGCAGCCCCGAGTGGTTTATTCTCCCTGTGGTGTTTTATTGTACGATAAACAACGATCGCGAGTCGTTTATTTCTTACATGAGATATCAACATTATGTACAGCCTTTTTAAGGACCATGATAAAGTGCACACACTGTAACAATATTTACGCGTATTTAAATAATGATGACTCCCTCAGTAGAATCCGACCTCGGCAATGGCGGGCAGTCCATTTTAAGCACAGGTGGGTATTTCCCGCATATTCTCACAATCCTAATGTCGATTACCTGTACCCTTTTCTCCCAATACTGATTGTCACATCTCTCCTGCTTTTGGATGCGATCGTTCAGCCTTCGCGTTAATCTGCGTTGCCCAGGTACATCTTTGGGGAACAACTCACTAGACACTCCCCTCTCAAAGATAACCTCCTCAAATATACGACGTCAGCAAGTTGCAAGCACATGTTCGAATCTCCAGAAATGACGTCTGGACAGGACAATGTTTCATCTTGAAATAAACCACTCGTCGTTCTTCACTGTTCTTTGCAATTTATCGCTTAGCTATCTTATATAGGTGCATCTATCATAGCACAAAACAGCTTACATCTATTTGTGGTATACCAGTTTGATATAAGGATGAAAAATATTTGCTTGATGATATCAAATTGGTTAGTCTTGTGAATTCCCATAACAAACAAGATATTAACGAATTGGTATCAAAACCCATATAGATGAGATTTAAAGTAGATAATGACTAGATAGTATCCTATACGTCAAGAAACGTTTGGGTCAAGCGGGTTATTCAGTTACATCACGACTGTTTGGAAACGTGTTATTTCTCACCACGAAAGCAAAAGTTAGATCAATCGAAGTAGCTATCGACAGACTATACACAATGGCCTAAAAGAAAACTTGTATTTCATGTTTGCTACATACCGTCATAAATCTCACATTAAACAAACATTGCCTTCTGTCTTGACAGTCACTATGGTCTATACTTGACTTTTCATTATAAATGCCAGACAGATTGCAACGTGATACAACAAAGTTGTTCCCTTGATAATGTCATGTCATATATCTACATGTATGATAGTTTCTTAACTACTCAGTAGCTTTCGCAATGGATCTTGTTTATGTAAAACATTATGTTAATGAAAAGCAATTGGTTTGACATTGTAACCTAAGCTCGTAATTAGTGAAAACATGCGCCAATACAATTCATTACACCTACACATTCATGACACATACATCCGTGTGTCAAGTCCAGACCTTGCCTGCAGGGAAATTTCTGTCACCAAACTGTGTAAGGGACACACAACACTGAGACCTACATGATGAACATGCGTAGCCGATATAGCATACCAAAGACATGTAATGAAATAGTCTCGTTCTGAAATTCTAATGTTCCTTATGGGATGATTGTGTGTGTGTGTGTGTGTGTGTGGGGGGGGGGGGGGGGGGGTTGTCAGTTGTCAGTCGACCGACAATCAGAATCGTTTGCCTTTCTGAAAATTCCTCCAAATTCACTGTTATTAGTCCCTGAGATTTGTTGGGATCCGCTCGTCGGGATTTCGAATCCCATATCAGCCTAGATGATAATCCTTGGTCTTTCGGCACCAAACCATTGATTTCAGCTACGTGGAACATGTTCATGATCTATGGATTATGTGACGGATGCCACAGGTTGAGAATTATTATGCTGATTCTTACAAAAGTTTGCACATCGGTTTTCTTAATCATACCGTGATGAACCGGAAACAATCCACAGTTAACCCTTATAATTAAATTCGACAACGAAAACATGTGTTATCGACAATAGTTTAGCCAAACATAGCCGTATATATTAAAGCTGACAAAATTGACGAGATTGATAGGAATACATACTGTAGCGTGACATGAATCAGATGATTGTTTAATTTATGCACATAACTTGATTTCCCCGACATTCCCAACATAAAAGTAGTCCGCTTCGGTGGGCGTGGCTTACGTTTTTAACATTCATTGGGAAATGAATGCAATAACACGTGGCCAATTCAGCTAATCAGAATGCAGGAATTACAATGTACACAACGAACATTTAATGATCAACATTTGCTTACGATAAAGTCGTAAACGTACAATGGTGCACCAATTAAGGTGACTTGTTGAAATGATGACACGACCAAGAAATACTACATCAATAATCCTATTGGTATGCATATTGAGACACAAAACGTTATTCCATGGAAATCCAAGATGGTTGCCAGAGAGAGAGAGAGAGAATTTGCATAAAATGTTAGTGTTGATATGCTTCTCAGTGCTTAACGGCAGTTCTCCTGTCATACGACTGCCTCTTTGCGAATCATAAATTAGTACAAAACTGATGCATTTTCCTCCCAAGCAATGTTTCTATGTGAGTGATCGTGAATATATTTTATGCCGGCACATCATATATCTGTCATATTGTGTAAAACGTATATTTAGAATAATTAGATTGTGATCAGTGCATTGATATTGTGAGTTTACACAAAACACATGTAGAAATGAACATATTTCAGAAGTCACAACCCCACATTAAGACGGCAGAGTGAGTGATTGGTTTTAACGCCGCTTTGAACAGTAGTCAAGTTATACCCCGGGTGCATCAGTTTACTGTGGGAGGAAAACCCGAAATGTTGCAGATCTCAGACGTACCACTTCGGTGAAACCCGTGAGCATATAGAAACATAATCAGGGCGAACCGGGATTCAAACCCATGATCATAGGTTTCTGGCCGGCCCAAAGGGACGTAACTCGGCACAGCGAATTACAGCGCCTTAGACAGCTGGGCCACCCTAAGCTGGGAGAAGAGATATGCCGTGTGATCAAGCCTTGTGGGTGTTTGTCATGATTTCCTCCATTTTTCGACATACCCCCAAAGCATCGTTTTTATCAAGCATCATATTTTGGGGAAGAATAACTAATATCAACAATTTCGTTTATGATTTGGGAACACCATCACTTAAGCAGGGTCTTTGCGAATATGCCAATGTCAAGTTATTTAAACAAACAGTATCGATCCCCATGTACATAACTATATAACTTACATGTCATGTCGGTTCTTATACCCACTCTCAACATTGAGTCAATCTTGTACGCAGAATAACGTTTTAAAATCAAGTTTTACGTCTGAGAACATGAAAAACATAAATTTTCGACTAAATCTTGGAACCAAAACTTTCTGCAGTTTTGAGAAGAAAGGCCATATCAGGAACTTGCTTCACCGTGCTGGCAGTAAAACGAAAATGATAATGCCAATTGCTGGCAGGTTTGCTATCAAGTCTTTAGAACTTATATTACGACCACAGACCGTCTCGCCCAATCAAATAGACCCATTCGCTGCATGATAAACTCTCAATACAATTCTCGTTTGGGGTACCTTTACACCTTGGAGATCCTGATACGGATTTGTGTCGCTCTTACGCGTTGTCTACTCGCAGGAAGGAATGGGTAAATGGTAAACTAAGAAACGTAAAATTCGTCACGTTATATATATGGTGAGATAGTTCACAGAAATCATGGAAACAGTGCCTTTGTTTAATCTAATTTAATCATATCCAGTTTATCTATAAACAGTGATGTCCTTTTTCCACTAAATGCCTCAAAACATATAAGTATCGTTCATCAACATCTTCATTAATAACATTCTCTGGACTTTTAACTAATTATAAACGTATTTCGAGAAAAACCTGAGTCTGCGGCAAGTTTAGCCTCAAGTTCACGGGTAATATGGCAGCTGTCTCAAACGAACACGTCACTTTAAGCATGCTCATATTTTTCGTTTTGGCCGCACAGAACTCCTTGATCAAAATGATTTGGAATTTGGCTAAGCTACTCTTAAAGATACTTAAAACAGTAGTATAATCAAATATGCCTTACAACTCTAATTTTGCTTAGCTGGCGTGAGGATGGGGTTTTGGGTATGGTGTGGTGGTTGTAGAATGTGATCTGAGACAAGAAACCATGCGTTTAGTGCTATGAGCATTATGATGAGGTTTCATGATGAGAAAATTCAACTTGATCAACTTGAACATAAGTGAAAAAACCCAACATAATTACTACCGTAAATCAAAGTACGTGGCTAGCAATGTTCTGCCCAGTTTAATGGTTGCCGATGTCTATTTCTATATGATTGACTGAGTTTATGAGTCAAATCAGTGGTCATCAGTAATGATCACGCTACCATTTATCACAGAAGCGCTTAACTGTTCAAAGCGGACTTACATGTTACATAGTTAGAGTATTCACCAACGCGATATTATTACAAATGGATAATGTCATGCGGATTTCTCGAACATAAAGTCCACGATACTTATTTATTGTGACATTTTAAAAACAAAATGATTATATTATGCAATAACGTATTTACGAAAATAGTACTGCCACAAGACATACCGAATATATACTCACACGCAAAAGAAACGCGAGTCGAGTATGCAGTATACGTGTTATTTATTTTCAACAGTAAAGACAAGAAATACTAATAGGGCAAGATTGACAAAACTTTGACTGAAGACAGTTTAATGGATTAAAAGGCAGATGACATAATTGTTTTTTTTCAAATGTTAAAGGCTTACACAGTTTCGGGTCAATACCCAAAATGTCAGTCAATACCTGTTGTGACCACCATTAGCATTGATCACTGCCACACATCTCCTGTACATTGAGTGGATCAGACGATTTGTGAAGGCCCTAGGGATACTCCTGCACACATCCAGAGCAGCTGTGTGTAGTTCATCGGCAGTTGTAGGGACTGGGCGCACATTGTGCAGACGCCTTTGAACCTCATCCCACAAGTGTTCGATGGGGTTCAGATCAGGGCTGAGGGCTGGCCACGGTAGAACACGGATGTTGTGTTGTTGCAGAAAGGCCATGGTAGCTCTGGCAACATGGGGACGAGCGTTGTCCTGCTGGAAAATGTGTTGTTGATGTTGTGCAAAAAAATGGAACAACGTTGGGTCTGATCACTTGCTCGATATACCGCTGAGCAGTGACGCCGTGTCCCCGACCTTGACCAACATTCAGAAAGAACATGGGTCCAAGTCTTGCATTAAGTCCAATCCCTGCCCATATCATGACTCTAGGTCCAACCCCTGGATCCCTTTCCACAACGTTTCTGTCAGTGAAACGATCACCTCGACGCCGCCAAATTCTGACTTTTCCGTCTGCATGGGAGACACAAAAGCGACTTTCATCAGAGAAGATGACACGCCTCCACTCACGATGACGCCAATTGTGATGAGCCTGTGCCCACTGAAGTCGTGCTTGTCGATGCCGTGGTTGGAGAACAGGACGATGTGCTGGTCGGCGACATCTGAGGTTGTTGGAAGGAGACGTCGGATCACTGTGTCCCGGCTAATGTGTCGATTATGTGTTCCTATGGTCTGTCGAGCACTTTCACTTGCAGTTAGGAACGTATGTCGCTGGTGGTGACGGGTAATCTGCCGATCTTGTCGAGGTGTGGTGACCCTAGTCTGTGGTCTGTGTAGCATTATATCGATGCAGGAGACGGTAAATTGTGGTTATGTTAACGTTGAAATGACGGGCAACATCTTGGATAGACTCTCCAGCTTCCAAACGTCCAATAGCCTTGTTTCTCTGAATTTGAGTTAGGCGTGGCATTGTTGACCAAGGAGTGGTAGGTCCAAGAATCGGCCACAGTTTTATACCCACTACAGTTCGTGACAGTTCGTGCATTTTCGATTTCGCGAAAAATGGGTGCATGATACCCACATATTCATTGAAATGGTGCGTTTTGGCGATTCGTTTTTTACTCGGGGATTCAAAAATGCAACCAAAAATATTGATAACACCATCAGGCTTCACTACATGCTAAAACTCGTATCAATTTATGGTTCCTTGTTTGTTACCTATTTGCTTAAAACCACGTTCGTTTCTTTTGCGTGTGAGTATATTGCAGAAGCAAGAAACAGAAACTTTGGATGGGACTGTAAGGTATACAACATGCAGTTAGAAGTGTGTTTGCTCATTATATACTGAGTTCGACTTACGACATTGTTACAATGTATGGCCTATTATGTAGAATCTCCACCAACTCATTTTTTAAAACCAAATTAGCAAATTTACTAAAATCAGCGCACCAGGCATAATAAACCAGATCGAAATTGTATTGCAATTACTGCAAGTATCACCCTTTACTGTAACAAAAACTAGCTGCACAACATTGAAATCGATGTTTTTTCCCTGGGGATATACTTGTATGTACAGAAAAAACATGGAACGGGCTCATTTCCAACATGACAAATGACTTAAAGCTTTTTTCAGACTCTGACACTTTCAATAACAACTTAGCCACTAAAAACAACATACGTCGCCCCGAAGGTAATAAAAACACATAACATGTGACAAACCGTATACTATATCTGCTGATGCCAGCATCCCCTGACGCCATTTCCATTGTAGTGTTGGCAACACCGGAAGAACATGCACATATACATGGCATTGACGGTTCAATTGTAAACGAAAGAAAATTTTAATGCATCTCATTTCAACAGCGCCGAAACAGCTAGCGTGGTGTTGGCGATTCGCTCCAAATCATCTGAGGGCTCTGGTGTCGCCTTGTGGCTTTGCATTCATTCATCATGTGCGGACCCAGGTTCTGTTAGCCACATGGGTACGCCATGTGATTCCCAATCATGGCGTCAATTCCTGTGATATAACTTGAATATTACTAAAAGTGGAGTAAAGCCATCATCAAAGATTCTTTTTAATTCGTGTGTACTTGGTGTTGAAACTCTCGAATGTACTATTTTAGACACATCCAGAATATCACACAATAAAGGGTATTCCTATAATTATGTCGGTCTTTCTTAGTAACTTAACATAAGATTAAGTAACTAAGCGGTATTATTAGCCACGCGGTACACAGATTTACCAAAGCGCATGGATGTTCTAGTCAAAACTAACCACTTCATAAACTAAGCCTTTCACCGCACTGGCATCATATGCTATATAGTGCTAAACTCGATATAATTATTATCCGGAGAACAAGGCCACGACCTGACACCCTAAAGATGTTTTTGTTGTGGAAATTCAGAGTCTCTGAAATTTGACGTCTCCTGAGTAAGAAGTTTCTTTCTTGTGATAATTGAAGTAAGTTGCTTCATTTCAGGATCCGTCTATTTGTATACGTTGATCAGCAACCAAAACCAGATTGTCTAATGTACAAAAAACCCGCTCAATTAAGTTTATTTGTTCATGTCAAGTGTCCTTGCACTCATCGTTGGTCACAATCTTTGTCTTTTGTCAAACCCGTTGTCATCGTCCACTGCAACTACGGCTGACGTCGTACCATCAAGTCGAGCGAGTATTGGCCACAATTAACCTCCTAAAGTTCAGGTGGGCACAGTTATAAATGTTAAAGGTGGTTAATTAATTGACAAAGCATGTAGTCCAATGTCATAATGAGACTTTGGAGATTGATATCTGAAAAGGTGGCGACTCCTGGGAGATGATCATGAACCACACATCGCTCGTAACTCGCTTCCGATACATGCTCGTAGGCGGATGACGGATGGCATCAGGTTACAGCATGGAGGCAGTCCTTTGAAATAATTACGTATCCCACGCATGACCTTTATACACATTGCCGTGTCCGCAAATGTGTAATTAGATGTCAGCTCTTATTGCATTGGCTCATCACAATCTAAGGTGCTAGGACTCTCAATAAATATAATGAAATATCCATATTTCGTCATGGCTATTGAATTCCCACATGCGTACGATGTCAATCCCATTGATGGTGTCTTCTCCGTCGTGATCCAGCTGGAATATTGTTTCAAGCGGTGTGAAACGATATCCAATCACTCTCTCACTCACTCTCTATTCAAATCGTTATTAGCATGGGGAATCACTTGACATTTTTAGACACGCATAATATTTTAACTAGAGTTCATTATTTTCATATGAAAACACTACCCAGTAATAAAATCTTGGGTAAACGTGGATGTATATGTGGAATCATCTCGAAAATGTTGGCTGATTTGGAAAGCTGCGTTTACAACATACAGAATACAGACACCAAGACGTGTGAGCACATTTACTCCAATAGAAACAGAAATAATGGTCACCAGGTTATGATGATAAATGTAATAGTGCCAGTGTCATGTATTCAACTAGCACATTTTGAAGTTCTAATCTGGTATTAAACATGTAATTGGGTAACAATAGAATCTATCCATACAAGAAAGATAATGAGTATATTCACATATATATATTAGTAAATATATTATTGCAGTTAGTAAATTATAATAGAAATCCTTAAAAGATGGATAGTAATCTCTACTGACTGATTAGTAACTTGTACGAGTCTAAGAAAGGCCACATATACTAGCAAATATTCAGTAAACTGGTTAGTAAATTCTCGTTAGTGTCTGAGTGGACAGTGAAATGCACTAACTATTACTTTCAGTGTAATGTACATATATTGTCTTTTCAGATTGACATGATTTATCAGAAGTGTTATCGTTTTCTGATTTATGTGCTGTATCAAATGTGTATATGGAGACTCCGACTGTCGCACGGAAATGATCAATAACTATTATATACAGCAGCCTATATCCGCAGAAACAATGTGTCACTCTAGAATACACATACAGTGACTATATCAAGCAATGGATGACGTGACATTTTACCTTGTAGAATATAGGACAAAACTGTTCAACAGTTTACTGAATAATAGCAATAAAATAGAATACGTTTTGTTAAGGGACTAGAGACCCGGTCATTCTTTCTCAAGAGTAAGTGAGTGAGTGACTTGGATTTAACGCCGTTTTGAACAGCATTCCAGTTATATCACGGCGTGTCAGCTTAATGTGGGAGGAAAGCCCGAAGTGATGCAGGTCTCAGATGTTTACCACTTCGGTAAAACTCACGAGCACGGGTATGGTGCTGACAAACCTAGAAACATAATCGGGGCGAACCGGGCTTCGAACCCACAATCATAGGTTTCTGGCGTGCCCCAGGGACGCAACTCTACATAGCGAATCGCGGCGCCTTAGACGACTGGGCCACCCGTGCCCACCCTTTCTCAAGAGCCAACGGTTACTTGTATGCACATACAATAGATCCCAACTTTTTGGCTTTGATAAAACTTAACCTCAATATGATTATTAAAGTGTGCCATGCTCAATGGCGGGGTGATCTTTTCAATGCATTGCTATTTACAATATTATATAGTCCTGTACGGGTATTTATTGACCGCTTGCGCCCAATGAGTACATGTTGATGGGAATCGTATGAGCCCTGTGGTAGGATATACATTTGTTACACCTCCATGTCAGAATGATGAGATCTGATTGGTCCACGTAAAATACTGTGTATCCCGCCTTGAAGTGGAATACATTTCTCAGCGGGGAAATAAATCACTTATACCCCGACACGGGCAAGTCAGGCTGCACGTGGATTTCTGAGAAGCAGAATAACCTCCTTATACACCACTTCACAATGTCACATTAAAACATGTCGGTAAGACAAATTCGTTGTGGCAGGATCACTAAGGGTACGAGGGGTTTTATGCGTCCCTCGTTAGGTTTTATATCACTCGAATTAAAGAGGGACGCGTACAACGCAATGTACCTCGAGTGATCCTGCTACAACTTATAGTAAATGTTTCTCAACAAAAAGTTTTTGTCAAAAAATGAAATCCTTATTTTGGTTCATTTCAAAACATAGGTTTTGATGAAAGCATTTCAAACCCTATGACTAAGAATTTACTATCATTTCAAAATCAAGGTTTTCAAATGAAAATTGTAAAATCTCGCCACCAAGACTTGAAAAGCTTTTACATCAAAATAGAATAGTATTGGTTAAGTCTTGCAGAAAGAGTAACAAGAACAATGATAATTCTATTATGCCGTGGCCATTGTTTTACATGAAATTGAAAGTCAAGGAAACGATTCCCGCTGCCCCACGAGTCGTCTCAGTGGAAGGAAATGTCCTCTCACTGTCCAGCATTTCTCACCCTATAAGGTACCTTAACCTGAATCATGTCGGACACTGCAGCCTTCTGTGCATCGCCCGACCGCTTGTAATCACGCACAGCATCACTTCTATGCCTTAGAAAAGAAATAGTTGTTTGATTTGAGTCAAAGAACTTTTTTGAGAAACATTTAACTTTCCCAAGACAAAATATATTACAAAAGGAGACCAGAAACATTGTAATTTCCTGTAATGAGGCATTTTAACCTGGTCAAACTATTCCAGACATGGGTTGAATTCAATGACCATGGGAGTTAAACACGTTACAATTTTAAAAACTGTTATTAAAGATAAAATGAAATTTGAATGTAATACAACATTCACTCGTATTATGCTTCTGTTACATTACACATTCCTAGATTAGAAATAATTTCATTCATCTTACCTGTGGGCTAAGCAATGTCCGAGACGGGCTATGCGACAATGGCGTTACACATTGCATACCGACGAATCAAGGTTTTGCCTCCGATTCAGAGATGGGGAAAACGTTGTTGGCGACGTAGCGGCGAGCGGGTATGCAATTATACATCTTGATCATATTCGGGTTGGGGGCCGTAATGTCATGGCATCGTGTGGTAAAATACACGAGAGGCTAACAAATCTGGTTACTGCGTATGGACATTTCACAGAAATTTGTTTGTCCTGTTGTTCGATTCGCTAGAATTATCCACAGAATTTTTTGAACTACAAGATGACAACTCAAGACGTGCCCAGGTAGTCACCAATTATCTCCGATGAGAAGGCATACGCACATTAGTCGGGTTTGCTATGTACCCTAACCTGTCCAAATAGAGTATCTGGGAGATGTACCGCCGTCATATAGCTGTAACATTGCAGAGTGCGGCGTTAAACAACAAACCATACCATCTGGGGGATGTTCTCGGGGGAAGAGTTTACGCCAGCACTCACCAGCGTGGCCCAGCTTTGGGTAGCTCTTCATGATCAGGCGGAATGGCGAGCACAAGACCAACTGCACCCAAGTTACTCAACAGTATGCCACCCAGGTGTTGTGCATGTATTGTCCAACATGGTGGTCACCAGATTTTGATCAACATGCCCGAAATTAATTTTACAGACTGCTATCATTTCATCAGTTCCCTTATTTCTTGTCGGTAGTATAGATTTTCTCTTGAAATGGGGAACATACATTAGTTTCGCCATAGTTTAGCAAAGACTTGTAAATGAAAGAAAGGACAATGACTGGTTTTCAAGTTTTTTTTAAACATGTCTTAACATTGTCATATCATTATTACAAACTTTGAGATATGACATTTCGATCAGACCATATTAGGCCCTATTCCCACCTCGCCCTAATTATAACTAAACATAGTTCCGCCAATATTAAGTAAAAAACAATTGAAAAAATAGGAAACCGTTCAAGATAATTAAGGCATGAAAAATTGACTCCTGAAAATTAACTCCTGAACCATAATGGGGCACTTAAAAAACCGATAGGGACATCATACTGCTATGCTAAATATCTGTTTAACATCTAGTCCCACGTTCGTTCCATGAGATAAACGTCGTACTCAATATAACAGTATTCAGAGCGTAGATTTTCTATTTCCATATGGTCCACTTTTGTAAACAAGATCGTCTGCAGGAAATCGTCGAAGAACATAGTACAGTAGGCTAGGAAGCGGATACAAAACAGCGGATGTTTTTAACAAAGTTACAACTTTACAATTTCAATAAATACACAAAGCACATATTGGCTGTCATCTGGACTCGGAATCAAGTGCAGTTTGAATCAAAATCCCTTACTTCTGTCAAATTCCAAAAAGAATTACAATCAATATATTGACCGGCGCAGTTGCATCATGGCATAAATAAAAGTGATTCCAAATACTGGTTTAAATGGATGTTTTGCAATAGGTTCAAGCAATACGTGATATTTATATTTGTCAGAGGAGGATGCTATTCAGATAAAATGAATGTTATTTGGGAACATAAGCATGATAAAAAGACATCGATGTGTTGTCTACTTTACGTCATCATACTGTGCACTGTATTACAAACAACATTTCTACCCTGACGTTACATACATTTAGATTTATAAATGATTATAACAGTTTGCTAGTTTTGTTACTGGATTTAATTTTTGAAAATTAATATTTGGATTGATTTATACATATAGCTATTAAATGAATACAAAGTCTTACTTGTTTTATTTACAGCAAAATTTTGTCATGTGGTACACGTACAATATGGGTTATATAATATGTTAGCAACATTTCTGGTTTTACATGTAGGATTGGTTTTTTTGATGATCGGCACTCTATATGGTACCGGCTTTGTTCAATGACTAGTTTCTCATAGAGCACGGGGTACCAGCAAGTGTATATTCAACGATTTGGGCGGGAATGAAAAATTAACGTTGTCATAATACTACTTTATGCAATCTTTCTCTGGAGAATTGGTGTATGCCACAGTGATATGTATTCATCTTCCAATCACCTTTTAATGTTATTATGCACCCAAACTGTCGCAAAGGATGCCATTACTTCATGGAAACGAGAAAACTATCGAATAAATTGGGTGACCTAGCAAGTGGAACGAGCATTAGATCTCACAACGATTACTTTCATTTCCCATAAGTGCAACTCACTCACTCATCAGGATAAGACTTACTACAGCAAGCACAACTTGTTATTCTAAGATTAAGGGAATAAGAAAATGAAGGACTGACGGGTAGGCTAGCTTGTAGTTGGAACATTTTATTGTGAAAACGATTACTTTCATTTCAGTGCTGCTCACTCATTCGGTGATCAAAATAATTCTTTCAATAGCATGCAGAACTTCTATTCACAGGTGTCAATAGAAGCCCTTCGAGTCTCCACAAAGTGATCTACTAAAGCAATGATCTACCTGTCAGCGACTTTTTACTAGCATTCTTTCTTCATCGGAGATCTAGTTATAAGTGAGATAATTAAAACTGTGGTTCGTAATTCTTAGAAAGTCCATTCCGCTGCACATATCGAAGTCAAGAGTTCAAAGTTCTATAAGTTTCTATCCATAAAAGAGTACATTCGTGTGTATTCATTCCTCTTGTGCCGCTATGATTTGATTCTTGGTAAACTACAGCAATTATAGTTGTGTGCTTCGAATACTACCCTGAAGGGATATAAATACAATATAATCTCTCGGAATTGTGACAGAAAAGAATGTGAAATGAAATTGGTTTTCTTGCTTTTGAAATCATTGCTTAGACTATAATTTGAAAATCTGAGTTAGTATTAATGATATCATTTTCATAGTGTATACGTTACATTTTGATGCATTTGATCTCAAAAGATCACAGCAATCCATCCAAGTGCAAAGAGGACCTTAAAAATCATACTTATCATAATCATGTATATCTCAGCGTGATAATATGATGTGTGAGGAAAGTGAGTTAGTAGGTTTACACAAATATTCGATTAATATGACGACGACCTGTAAATAATCAAATCTGGACCAGGCAATCCAGTGATTCTTATTATCAGCAAAGAGTCACGCCATCAAGGTAGGATGACACGTTATCATCCGGGTCACAGAGGCTTTCATACTACATAGTCGCTTCGTACTAAACCCAATTATCATGAGCTGTTAGAGCAAGGGTCATTTTCGGTTTGTTTGTATCAGCCTAAATACTTTAGATGTCGTGGTATGCACGTAGCTGGTTGTTGGTTTTTTGTTTGTTGTTTAACGCCGCACTCAGCAATATTCCAGCTATATGACGACGGTCTGTAAATAATCGAGTCAGGACCAGACAGTCCAGTGATTGATATCATGAGCATTGATCCACGCAATTGGGATCGATGACATGCTTCAACCAAGTCAGCGAGCCTGACCACCCGATCACGTTAGTCGCCTTTTACGACAAGCATAGTCACCTTTTACGGCAAGCATGGGTTGCTGAAGACCTATTCTACCCCGGAATCTTCACGGGTCGCATGTAGCTGGTATTTTGCTGATTTTGGCGTCTACAGCATTCGATGACATCCTTGCTGTTTACAAGTGGAAACTGCCATGGGAAGGTATTTAAAAAATGACATGAAATGTAATGGTTATTTTCACATGCAACCGACATAACGAAAGTGTTCTTGGCACACTGGCTGTACCTTTAACTAAATTGCGTTCATATAAAAACTAGACCACTTCAGACATCAAATTTTATTAAAATGGAGTTTAATTGTCACGATGAAACACGAATAAATGAAAATCGTTTGACCTTTTCTTAATACATGTATTTATCAATTCAATACGCAATACTGTTTTAACATTGCCATCTTCATTGACAAAACATGTTTTTGTGAATAAATCGTTTTCAATAATACCGTGACACCGTTTTATACATTTTTTTTCACGTATCTAAATGGTTTTTTCTGTAAATTTCCCTTTTCCAATTTCGCTTCCCGTGCGGCCTTACTGCCACAGATTTGGCTATCAATACCTGGAGCGTGGCCAACAACAATTTCTCTAAACAAGGCACTAGCACAATTTCGCCGCCGAAAAAAACGCATTTAATCCGTGGCCGGGGGAAGAGTAAATAAATTAACCTGCTTGAAGGGCCCCTGACAAAATGATGAGACCATATAAATGTATACAAGGACGTCATCGTCGAAAGGCATTTGCCGCAAACATGAGAGAGAATCAGTTTACTTTTGCAATTATAACATGTAGCTGAAGAAAACTGGTCATCGCACTACGCCAGTTAAAGCGTTTTACACATATATGTTGAATAAAATTGTTTTACCGGTGGTGATTAAAATATGCATTTGAATGATATTGTATATATCAATGACCCTTTTATCACAACACATACAGGTAATGTACTATGTATATGCACAAAATAAATATTCGGATATTATATTGTTTCGGCTTTTCCTTTGCTATACTGGTACACGAACAGCTGTAGTTTTTCTTATGTTACATTACATAAACCAACATTACATTCGTCTGCATTTGCAACATATGTGATGTGACGTTTTCCGTAAGGTATCCGGATGCAAGTTTTTCTTCATGTCTTGTTTCTGGTTATTACTGTTAGCCTGTGCATATCAGATATCTGTTGTAAAATTCTGTGTTATTTTAGTTGTAAATATCCTCCTAAGACTGAGCTCTATGGGCATGCAGTTTTTGGAGAAGACAATGTTTCATTTTCATATGAAGTTCTTTTTAGATGTTACGCATTTTTAATGAACAAACATCAGTTCTAGTATGGTGATATCCTTAAATTTCGTGTTCATATTCGCTGTTTCTTTCTGAGAAAAAGGGGCAGTGGGGTAGCCTAGTGGTTGAAGCGTTAACTTGGCGATCACGGGTTCGATTCGCAACATTGGTACAAATGTGTGAAGCTTATGGCTGGTGTCACCCACAGTGATATTGACGCAATATTGCTAAAAGTGGTGAGATTAAAAGATTACTTTGGAACGGTATCAGCACTTGTTATATCTGGACAGTGTAGTTTCATGGGAGTTCGAAACAGAATACAATTGCCCCAAATGGGTGTATAAGACTAATGGCATCCATAAAAAAACCACAGAAATAAAGTACAGAAAAAAATATCAATGTCATTTGTCTACTAACATGGAACTAAAACCTTTGTTTAGTGAGCTGTATTAATTGTAGGAAAACATTCAGGTCATTAGTATATTTTATATATGGTCAGCACCCACGTTATGGCTGATCAGTATTATATTTCTTTATGCTTATGAAATAATGTTTTGGAAAAAAATCATATTTATTGATTATATGACATATCATTTATACATATCTCAAATTGAAATTTGATCAAGCAAGAAGAGGAACTAACATAAAGTAACCAGTGGGTTTTGCAAGAACTTACAGAACATTTGGAATGAATTGTTTGTCTGCTGAGATGAATAAAAAACTAAGGACGACTTGTGGTGTTCTGTATTCCTTTATTGCCTTGATTAACCGTGGCCTTACATCCGTGGAAAGGGGTCCCTTGGCTGCCAAGGGAGGTAATTCTCATATCTTACATACCATCACAGCCGCTAATGGTATAATGCAACACGATAATAGTACAAAACATAAGCCTTAACATGTACAATTTGTTAACTTCGACGAGTGATGAGCAAATGCAATGAGAGACAGCATCCAATTACACACTCACGGACACAACAAAGCGTTTAAAGGTCAAGCGTGGGAATGTGTGATTATTTCAAAGGACTGCCTTCACACTGCTGCCTGGTGCCATCCGCCTACTAGCATGTATCGGAAGCTAGTTACGAGCGATTTAAACCAGGTTCTCCTGGAGCTATCCTCTCCATCAGATAGGAATACTCCAAGGTGTCATAGTGCCACTGGCCTTCATGTTTTGCCAATAAATTAACCAGTGTATTATTGCTCCCATTAAGCTTAAAGACGTTGATTGTGACCCAAATTAACTGAACATGATTGTACAGTGACGACAACAAGGCAATGACCAAGGTGATGGCTATAAGAAAGTGGCTTGACAAATTAAAGGTCAATGTTGACTTTGGCCTACTGGACATGATGGAATGACGTCGGCAGCTACAGCAACAATGTCAATGCAGCAGTGTTGTTCAATGGCAAAAGATTTTCTTCAATAAGTACTAGTTGAAAATCAGGTTGGCATTGCTGATGAACGTCCATGCAGATAAGCACTATTTCTCCCCCGAATAAAAATTGCAATTAGTATCATTTGTTAAACTGACATTGTAATGGAACTATTTCAAATATCCGGAATGTGTTGAGCCTCATACATACGTGTCTGGTGTCCATTTGACATCAGAAACCCTTGTCGTAAGTGAACTAAATGATAGCTGCTCACAGTGATATGTATACGCATAAATAAGTAAACCCAGAGGCCATATACGTTTTTTAATATTAATCGTCGTTGATTGGTATGAGTCGTATCTGATCACTTCGATCTGTTGAGAGAGATCGAAACAATTGTAAGCAAACCTTCATTGTGTGGGATTTGGGATGACAATATGTAAACTTCTTTGATAGGCATTTAGAAGTTGGAGTACTAAGTAAGGATAAGAATTTATGGATAAACAACTTCTTTATTACAATTAAGAGCGACGTTTCGGTGTAGGTTCACACTTGCTTGATAACGGTGTTAGAACCTACACCGAAACGTCGCTCTTAATTGTAATAAAGAAGTTGTTCATCCATAAATTCTTATCCTTACTTAATATGTAAACTATCACTCATATTTTCAACACACCACTACAGACGAATTGAAAAGTAAGCTTATCCTCCGCTTTTAGAAATATTTCAGCAATATCATGGCGGGGGCACACTGTAAATGTCAGAAGAATTTGACAAAAATCGGAAACACCAAACTACATATCCATACCCTCAGAGGGTTTTGAATAAAAAATGACATTTTCTTTCGTTTGTAATTTGTGCACATATGTATATTCTTCCGGTATCGTCAATAACTACATTGGAAATAACCTTAAGGGCTACTTCCATCACCATATATATGTCATGTGTCGTGTGTGGTTTTGTTACAGCCGCGTGGCATATGTTGTCTTTATGGCGGAATTAAAATGTCAGAGTTGGAAACCGCTCTGTGTCATTTGACATATTGGAGATGAGCCCCTGCCTAGTTTTCTTCACATATACCCACAAAGGAACAACGTCGATGTCAATGCTTTCGTCAGTTTTTGTGATACCTAATGTTTGCATGAATTTGTCTCGTGTAAATGAGTAAATATATCTTGTGCGCTGATTTATATATGAATATGCGCTGAATACATTTGTTAATTTCGTTCAGAAGAATAACCATGCAAGGCATATTGTTTCCATGTTGTTAATCCAACTCAAACACAAACACACTTCCCACAAGTCCACCTTGCCGTCCCCTCAATAGCTTCTGCAATGCTATCGAAGTGTTTTGGGGTTAAAATGTTTCTGTAAATATCTTATACGTAATGTAATCTTTTTGCTGACAATATTAAAATATTAAAATATAAAATTAATGGTATCGTGTACAAAACATCCCCATGTATCACGATTCTGAATGAGCTTTATCTAAGGTCGCTTGGAAACGTATTTCAGTCCCACAAGCATCAGTATAGTCCTGGTACATGTAAACCAAGGATCATTATCGCAATCAGGGATTCGAACCGATGATCAGCGGATCCTGGTTCAACTTGGTTAGTAACTTTTGACCGCAATTCTTCGCATCCTAGACCACTGGGAAATACTGACATATGTTTATAGCCTAATTTATCCAATATCTTGCAATATATAGCGGACACATGTACATATAAACGAAACGTTTCTGCTGTAATGATACATCGCTATGTAGAGTACTTTGCACATATATGTCATACATCTAAACGTTTATCTGATATATGAAAGCTAAATTATTACTGAAGTCGTAAGAGGGATGATTTGGCGGACCAGAAACTCAATCACCGCAGGTGGGCATGTTTCATACATGCAGCCATCAACAAACATAAACTAGGCAGAACACTGCGAACTATGACCAGCCGTTTGATTGACGTGGTAATTCTGGTTCTTGTCTCTAGTTTTCACGTTTGTGTGTTCGGTATGTCTAAGACAAAGTTGAATCTAAAGATGAAAGTACTTTTTTTTCATCTGGACATCTCATCATAAGTGTTCATTACGATCAACTCCTCGTTTCTCGTTTCAGGATGATGTACTCATTGGTAATTGCCGAGGTCGCCACTCGCAGTTGAAAATAGGCTGGATACAAACGTTGTTGTGAAATGGTGTGCCGAGCTATAATAACAGTGCGTGTTATGAGAGGCCAGCTAAAGTATAGCCATATATCAGGCGTACTAAGTTAAGTTAAACAACGTCGGTTGCGGAGATTTGGGGCGCGTTTCGGCAGCTTGGCTCCTGAGAGTTTCTAGGGCTTCGATCCTGCCCCACGCTGAAACACATCAGTGCGGTGTCTCCCTTGTGGTCAAGTGCCCTTGTTCGAAATGGTGGGGTGGCAATGGTATGGTGGTGTGGCAATGTGGTTGTTAACCTCATAGCGCCTTACAGGCAGCATTGGTTGTAAACTCCCCAGGAGCTGAGAATGATTGTTGAGTGCACACCGATCCTGTGACTGGGGTAATAATAGCGCTTGGAGCATACTGTGTGTGCTGTTGAAATATGCGCAATATAAATCGCCTATTATTTTTATTATTATTAGACTTCCTCTCTTTTGTACTGTATAGCACCTGAACAAATCTGTTGACTTTAGGTGGGTGAACGTGTATGTACTGTATATATGTACAAGCAGTTAATATATCAACAGTGAGGATACACCATTCACACAACATGAACAAATTGATGGAAAGTCGAACGTGATGAAGGTAGAAAGTGTGTGTATCTATTTTGTTTTGTTTAACACGGAATGCAGCAATATTTCTGCTTTAAGCGGCGGCCTTAAATAATCTAGTCTCGACCAGATAATCCAGTATTTGATATCATGAGCAACGTCACGGTATGAATCAAGTAATCTGATCACCCGGTTCATTCATGCCTTGTGACTAGCATAGATCATTATTATGTGGATGCATAACACACTACCCGTGAAGATTCAGGTTAGAATAGGTCTTCAGCAACCCATGCTTGCCGTTGGAGGCTATTATATTTGTCGTAAGAGGCGCCTATGCTTGTCGTAAGAGGTGACTAATGTGATCGGTTTATCAGACTCGATGACTTGATTAATGCATGCCATCGTATTCCAGTTGCGTAGATCGATGCTCATGAAGTCAATCACTGGATTGTGTGGTCGAGACTCGATCATATACAGACCGACGTCATATGGCTGGAATATTGATAAGTGCCGCGTTAAACAAACAAGCAAGCAACTCACCAGAACACAAACGCTAGTCATTTACATATTTTTCTAAAAGTATTTAATGAAAGGTTCATTTGGCAAACTATAAAAGAATTGTATGAACTCGAGAAGCTTTGGTTCGGTAAATACAGGTATGTCACAGGAACCGTTTCCGCAGCTCTTGCCACTAATTGTAACATGTTAACACACATACGCCATGCCAGTGGACGTAGTGGACAGTGTCTCGTCAGAAACAAATGTCAGGAAGAGGCATCACACCCTGGGCATTCGCTCATTTGCACTAAAGCAACATTGAAAATGAACACAACGAGAACGGAATTCATTTGCCGGAATGAAAAACCCATAAGTGACAAACGATACTTGTTATTAAATGAGTGAATGTGGTTTTACTCCGCAATCAGCAAAATCCCTGCTGTATCTGATCACAGCAGCCCATAAATAATCAACTCTGGCCCTAACAAACAGACTGACTTGAATGGACAGTCAGTAATCGAAAAATAAACAAAGCAAAGAACACATTAAATAAAAGGAGGATGACTTGGTCATGTTTTCAGTTTGTATTACATTGTCGGTGGAATGTATTGTCTAAAACATCAATTTGATTAGTGCTTCTCCGTGATTCAGTCATATACTTTTCACCACTATTTTGCCTTTTACCCCTAATGGAATCTGTGTTTCAGTGAAGCAATCAAACCACAATAGCTGGGTTGCGTTTTCAGGTGATTATAGTGTGTGAGCCCATTCTTACTGTTCTTTTATGATGGTGCAAACATCATAATCACTCATTACCCGAACGTGTCCAAATACTTGAACCATCTTCGTCACTCCAGGCTATTGTCGTACAATTCAAACTGACGACAATGATTTCATTAAAACGGTGTTAAAAGGAGAGTTTAATCTCATCTCCCAGAGTCATTCTTTGCCGTGATGCATATCGGTCCGGTCAGTAGGGTCATTGTAAACCAGACGTTTCTACATCTAAGTGATCAGGAGTGAACTAACTGCATCACTTTCACCAACATACACAACACTAATAGGTTTCGTGGACATGTTATTGTCAGGAAGAGTTGCGCAACGTCAGTGAACTGGCAATTGAATAAATGTTTTGGGACAAAGCGATGCAACGTCGTTCCATCAAATATTTAATGCCTTTCAGAAGCGTTCAATTTTCCTATCACAACAAAAGTCGTGCTTAAGTAGTTCTTGTAACTAAAGACACTCGGGGGATTGTATCGTTTATCATCGTAATGTAAAAGTTTGTTTTCGAAAATTGAATTTCAGACACAATGGATGACAAACGAGGTATATCGTATAAAGTTTTGAACTGGAATACGAGGGGTGCCTTAAGATGGATTATGTAGATAAAAGGTCAGTAAAGGTAATGCATGTGTTGTTTGTTATGTTTGTAATGCAAGTTATTTGTAAGGAGAAGACATTTTCAATTATATTATTTTTAAATACGCCAATCAATATGTCAATATTTTAAATGTCACTGATCATTTCGAAATTTTTGGGAGCGTGAGGTTTGATAAATTATGGGTAATGACTAATGACACTGTTTCATGAGTCCAAATCATCACAATTTTAGCATAAATGGATGTGCATTTCATGTTAGACTAGTTTAGAGAAATAAGGTATGTATGAAATACACACGAATGATAAGTTCATTAGTTGATCACATAATACTGTGTCTGATCACCAATCATCACTCATCATTTAAGTCATGTGCCAATTATACCGGTGAAGATTCGGGGTAGAATAGTTCTTCAGCAACCCATGGTCGCTGTCAAAGGCGATTATGCTTGTCGTAAGAGGCGATTAACGGGATCGGGTGGCCAGGCTCGCTGACTTGGTTGATGCATATTATCGTATCCTAATCGATGCTCATCATGTCAGTCACTGGACTGTCTGGTCCAGACTCGATATTTTACAGACGCCGTCACATAACTGGAATAAACAGCGACCTTAACAACAAACAAACATATACCATTTAAAATGCATACAGATTGTATAAGTAGATTTGCTCCTTTTCATGGAGCAAAGCAAGGAGATATTAAATATTTATTAAGGAATCTCTTGAGATAGCCAAACAGACAGATGAGAAATGAAAAGAAATGCAACGAAGAGTTGATCTTGCGACTGACTCAACGTTTCCTCGAAACACGTTTTGTTTGAAGCTCTGAAAAAGTTATTAATGGTGCAATGGATGAACGATGCGTTTATGACATTAATAAATCAAACAATCACATTGTACTCATCGTTTCGGTGAACTATTATATATATCTAAAAAATCACTCTAGAATCAACAGTCACTTTGAAAGTACTTTAACATTCGCCCATTCCGTGCGGCCACTAGATGCTTTGCATGATAAAATATATACCAATTTGAAGTGACTTTTGTTGTTGGGGCGTCCCAAAACGACAATTGTCCTGGGGGTTTATGGAGCAGCAAAATTAGTCCATGTTATTGGGAGAAACTGGCTGTGATTGTTACATAACCTTCACAGATTTTAATGCAAATGTGTCTGCAAGTTGGCATTATCTTTGCTTAATTAGTCAGTTAATGGAGCCGAACCCCAATAAGGGCTCCTGCGTCTCGCACACGGATATCTGATCAGATAAAGACAAACATTTACATTTGTCATGCTGACTAGAATCAAACTTCATGTCTTAATCTTGACAAGTTATGTAGACGTGCAATGCACTGAATGTTGATCAAGAGTCCTAGATTTTCCGATACGGACGGATGCATTGTTGGTAGCGTACATGTGTATGTGGGGATCGATAATAAAGCTTGGATCTTCTCAGATGATATATTGTTTGATTGAAAATAAAAATGTCTTAAGGATATGGAACTTCTGCACGAAATTGTAATTAAAAATGTAACGTTACCGTGTACTTAGCCCGGCCTAGAAAATTAGTTTATCAAAGGGTATTTTGTAATAGCCAGTGTCGGGCCTTTGAAATGGTTATTAATCTGATAAATATCCCACCTGTGAAGGCCCGGGTTGGAATAGGTCTTCAGCAACCTATGCTTGACGTAAGAGGCGACTAACGGGATCGGGTGGTCAGGCTCGCTGACTTGGTTGATGCATGTTATCGTATCCAAATTGCGTAAATCGATGCTCATCATGTCAATCACTTGAATGTGTTTTCCAGTCTCGATTATTTTATTGACCGACGTCATATGGGCGGAATATTGCTGAGTGCGGCGTTACACAATAAACAGACAAACAAACAAACGATAAATATCCATTTCACTATTAAGTACTGTTTGGAATAACAAACACGGTCACTATTCTTAACTACATAACTATTAATACCATATCATCTCATCTGTAAGATACTGATCACGTTGAATGTTGGAGGATGTGCTGGTTGCAGTTGTCTGACGTCTTCCCTCATCTCAGGTCGTGCTGAATGCCACGGGATATTACACCAACTTAACTATCAATCTAAAACTAACTTCAATCTAAAACAACAGTGTCCTTGATTGCATCAGTCTCCAAGAATCATTAACTTGCGATAATATCAGAGCCATATAGTTGTCTGATTTGGCCGTCCCCTGCACCAAAGCCTGCATGATATCCTGTCCCTCTGGTCGTTCGTTTTGTGCTGCTCTAGTAGATCTGAATGACACTGATCACCTAAGTCTGATAACATTCCCAGTCGTCAGCAAGCACTTCCGGTAGAGGGAATAAACCATTTCCGGCATGACTTGCGCACTCATCCCCGACAACCATAATATGCTACAGACAATACAGGTTCCCGCCTGACATTATCCCTGGGTCAATGTGCCCTTCTTTGCGTGCCATGAGATTCTAAAGTACAGTCTATAGATATACTCAACCTTACAAAGAACCATGCATTATCCCCAGCTTTGAATGTTTTTTAAGGTAACGCGGTTGTAACGGACATACATGTAACGAACTGATTTTATTTACTTGTGGCATAGTTAAAGTTCAAGAGCACTTTAAATTTGAAAGTATTGAAAAATGAATGTTGTTTTCTTTGCGCATTCAAAATTTGCCTGTTGTGGACCACATTGTCGACTGAACCATCTGGTTGTTACGCGGTCTAATAAAAGCGGTGCAGGCGAGACGACTGAGAGTTGCACTATTGCGGCGCTTTAATGGCGCTGTGAAGAAATGGTTTGCTTTGTCGTTAAACGATAAAGACAGTTGTGGAAATATCTCTACTTAAAGCTATTCGACAGAGCTCCAAACAAACACACGCACACACAAACACATGCAACTAGATTATTTTAACAGATGCGCCCGATGATAACAGTGGAATTGCGGACTTCTTCCAAATGCGTTGGCGGTTATTATGATCTAAGCAAATGACTCTTGAAGAGGCTGAAACTTACCACCGTAACCTCTCAATATTTTGGATAGACTACAGCTTATTATTCTGTAACTCAGGTAGTGACTTCGGAACCCATTTTGTTAGCAGAGGAATATTTCGGGGCGATCTGTTTAGTCCTTTGCTGTTGTATTTGTCACTAAATCCTTTAAGATTTTTGCTTGGTGAAGTTGAAGATTATCATCCTGGACCTCCTCCCCAACACCCCTTACTCACCTCCTTTACATGGCTGACCCACATTGGGTCCACATTAAAAAACAAATTCTCTTTTCCTTTTCTAATGATATCGGCCTGTCATTTGGACTCGACAAATGCAACAACATTCAATGGCAAGGTAGAAGAGGGAGGATCAGTCAGTTAACTTGGGAGGGGAAGGTCAGGCTTATACGTTACTTAGGGATGCAGGTGAGGGACGAACTCCAGAATGTCCATATCAAGGAAACGTCAGGCAGAGCACACAATAATGTCATGTAGACTTAAGAAAATGAACGCTCGCAATAAAGTTAAAGTAACAAATACTTTACCCGTCCTTTCATATTTTTTTGGGTGTTGTTGAATTTAACGAAACAAGAAATTCAGGGTATATTGACGGTGAAGGTGAGGTGAAACGGAGTTTAACGCCCTATCAAATATTATGCACTTGTATAGCGACGCGCATGCACGTGTCTGTGTGGCTGCTTGTACAAGTCCCGACTGATGCCGATTCATAGTGTTAGCTCACTGAGATACCATGCCGCAGTTTAACCTGAATACCCCACTCAGACACATACTGACTCCGAGTCGACCAGCCCTTGTTTTATCCCCTTAATGTCGAGCGCCATACAAGATAACAAGTACCACCTTTCCCCTCCTTTGGTATGAGGCGACCGGGGATCGAACCCCGGACCTTCCGCTCTCCAGGCTGTGGCGATCCAGGGTATTGACACCCTCACGCGAAGAATCATGTCACACACTAGATCCCACCACCCTCCATCTTCCCTCAATCGCTTATATTTACCAATTTTAATGGAAGGGCGTAGTTAGATTAACGTTGAGGCTCATTATGGAATGGCATTGTGCACGTGCACGCGTGGATTTGTCTGATGATCCTCTTGTGAAGAATGTCAAGACCCATGGTGAAAATGAGGCATTCCACAGTTTTCTTAAACGAGCCAAGGATGTGGGACATAATTTGTTAACGGCCTTGTAGTGCTGGACGGTACAAAAATGAGTGTCTACCAAGCGAAGTGCCATATCAAATCGACCCAGGTGAAACTGCATCGAGGTTATGTGCAGTGTGTTGAAGTGATGAAGTCGGCTGGCCTGAAAAGTGAAACAGAACCTTTCACCCTTTTCGTCTGCTGCTCAGGACGAGACACTTCCCACTCGAAACAGTCAATGTGTGATTGTGCATCAAAATGTAAATAATTTAACGAGACTGTCCAACACATTGTCAGTGGATGCCCAGCTTTGGCACAAACGCAGTATCTTAAGCGACATGGTGGAGTGGATCGATCCTTTTAAATTTACTACTGTCTGCGCCATGCTTGTGGTTTTGACACAGCGGTCCATCCATGGTACGACCCAAAATTCTTTGCAATAGGCCTCAGACCTATCTAGGCCTAGAAACCTGGTCTTGTCTCTCTCTCTCTCTCTCTCTCTCTCTCTCTCTCGCTCTCTCTCTCTCTCTCTCTCTCTCTCTCTCTCTCTCTCTCTATATATATATATATATATATAGTATCTTTAGACACTTATGTTATTGACAGCAAAACATTGCAAATATGCGGACATCGCTTATGAAATGCCACGCATTCATCCCAAGTGCCACGTTGATCGGCCCCTTGTTGTTCTCGGTGCCTTAGGTTTGGCACTCCCAATCTGTTGACTGACATTGGGAGAGTACCCGGGTTTGCTGCCAGGAGTACAGCCCTTCTGACAATCTGGAAAATGCAGAAGGCTGCAGTGTTTTGAAATCTCCACATTCTCGGTGGATTCGACCAGGTAGCGTTTACCGAGGGAAGTCCCATTCGCTGTCTGGGCTGCGTGTCGCCCAAGGAACTTGAGCTGATGATGAGCCTAACCAGCCTGACTGTCAGGATCACCCAAATCCTCTTAGCTGCATTTATTTATTTTAATCTGTATGGCATGTGTATAAAAACGATTTTGATGGGTGTACAATCACTCTGGGGGATGAGTGTATGTGAGAATGACATTGTGACATGGATTCATTTCACAAACATCTTCTAATCTTTTTCTTTCTTTGGAAATTAGAAAACAAAGGGATGACAGGGAAGCTAGCTTGCTGTTAGAACATGCATTGTAAATACGATTACTTTGATTTCCCAATAGTGCTACTCAGTCACTCACTCACTCAGTGATAAAAATAAGTCTTACAACAGCATGCAGAACTTCTAATTTCAGATGTCAATACCAGCTCTTTGAGTCTCTTCAATGTGATCTACGATAGCAATGATCTGCCTGTCAGAGACTTTTTACAAGCTTTGTTTTTGTATCGAAGAACTAATAAAGATAATTTAAACTGTTTTTTCCTTCTTAGAAAGTCGATAATGCTGACATAGCGCATTCAAGAGTACAAACGTCTATTTGTTTCTGTCCGTGTACATTCAGGTTCATTCATTCCTCTTGTAGCGCTTTGAGTTGTTTTTCGTAAACTACAGAAATTAGTAGCAATAATTTAGTCCGTCTATGCTACCCTAACGCGGCATGAATAAAAGATTAATTATCTATAAAAATTGTAACAAAGTGAAAACATGTGAGAAAAGTTTCCGTGAGAAATGATAAGGTTATGTTGGAGCTATTGAATTCCAATAATTGCAACCTGGACAAATTATTACTGTGTTTACTCTAATGTTCGGAATAGCTTATCTCCATCATGACAAATTATCCGGTTAACAACTGTTGACCTAATAGTTGTATATGAAACATATGTCCATTATATCACATCGTGATATATTAATATTATTTGTATATAATGGACCGGACGTTCCCCAGTTTGTTTGTTATTTAATTTCCTAGCTCTATGTACATGATTGCAGCCTGTAAATAATCGAGTCTGAACCGGTCAATGCAAAGATCCATGCTGCCTTTGTACGATAGCACGCAGCAACAGGGTCACCGAACCTGACCACACATCCATTTAGTCGCCTCTCACGACTAACATATGATTCTTAGGAATCAGGACGGACGGGTAGCCTAGTGGTTAAAGCGTTCGCTCGTCACACCGAAGACCCGGGTTCGATTCCCGACATGGGTACAATGTGTGAAGCCCATTCCTGGTGTCCCCCGCCGTGATATTGCTGGAATATTGCTAAAAAAGCGGCGTAAAACCATACTCACTCACTCACTCACTCACTCTGGGGAACCAGAATCACCACGGGTCTGGAACGGCTAAGAGATGCAAGCCTTAAGAAGAGTGAGTGATTTGGAATTTACGCACTTTAACCAACTTTCCAGCAATATCACGGCAGGGGACAACAGAAATGGACTTCAGACATTGTGTCCATGTGGGGATTCGAACCCGGACCTTCATCGTGACGAGCGAACGCTTTAACCACTAGGCTACCCCACCGACCCATAAGTCTTAAGAACAAGAAAAGGTGTAGTGACGTCGATCAGACAGGTCACAGCTAAGGGTTGATGACATCTATCACAATGATAATATGGCCACAATTCAAGACCATGTCATCATAACTCAGTCTGGTAAAGTAAGGAAGGTAAGGTTTGAGGTTTAAAGATTGGAAGTTAGATGGAATTTGTTAAAAGATGGGTTAGATCTGAGGTTGTAAGTTCGGGATTTTGATGAGAGGTTGTACAGTTGGGAGGTCGAGGGGAAGTTGTAAGTGGGGGGAATATGATTGGGAGTTGTAGATGGTAAGGTTGGGGGAAGGTTGAAAGATGGGGAGAATTGAATGAAAAGGTGTAAGATGCAACATAAGATGGGAAGTTGTAAGATGTCAGACCAGAGGATTGGAGAGGTTAAGAATGTATGGTAGATGGAAGTGTGACCTTTGGGCGTATAGTGGAAGGTTGAAAATGTAAGATGTGATTTAAATAAGAAGAAGTGAGATGGCGGATGAGATAGGAAACTCAAAGATAGAGAGTTCTATACAGATCGGGATTTTGATGAAAAGCTATAAGATTGGAATCTAAGGTCCAAAGTTAGATGTGAGGTTGTAAGATTGGGGAGGCAATGGAAGGTCTTCAGTCGAGGAGGTAGACTGTAGATTGTAAGATAGGGACTTATTTATACTGTGTGATTGTTTGATATATGTAAAATTTAATTTAATTGCCCCTGTGTTCATTGAACATTATAGTTTTGGAGTAACATTGTGATCGATTCACATTTGTTTCATCGAAGAACTGGATGGTTGGTCTAGGCTTCAAACAATGGTTTGCCTGGACCAGACTATCGGTAACATTTACTGATCGATCATGCGGTTTGCATATATTTTCCAAATGGAGTTTAATCGTCACCTGTAGAGCGAAACACGAAATAGATTGAAATTCGTTTCGTCATTTCTAATCATTGTGGCTTTATTTTTTTTACTAATTCAGAACTAAGAACTGCATCATGTTCCCTTTTCAACTTCATAATAAAACACATTCTTTGTGAATACATACTTTTGTATAATACTGTCAGTGTTTTATGCATTTATTTCACAGACAGAGTATCTGAAATGTTTTATTAAAAAACCCAATCCAATTTCAATTCCCCTTGTGGCCTCATTGCCACATATTTATCAATCAATACTCAGAGCGTGGCCAACAACAATTACTCTACACAAGCCATCGGCCCAATTTTGCTGCTGAAAAAAAACTAAGACCAAATTGTGTGCTTCATTAACGTGAGATCGACCTTTTTGATGTTAAAAATAACAAAGTCTGTGATGCTTATGTGGATTTTCGAGCTGGTTGCCTTTTCAGAACAAAAGAAGTTTAATGTGATTACAAGCATTTGGATAATGGAAAAGCCGTATAGCGTGTAAACTACAAATGAAAAAAATATTGACAGTTTGAATGGCACGCTAGAAGTTGGTGAGTAAATGAGAAAACATACAACTTAGATAACAACCACTGGTGTCTTGATAAAATTGCGACGTCTCGATGATGATTCTCACACCGTTATCAAGTTGAGAAGTATTGAGAGGTGTTACTGTACATGATATGTTGTGATAAGCAGAAGATAAACATTAACAACAACAGGTAATGGTAAAGTAGCACATACATACTTGGATGAAGCCAGATGATCAATCAGAATAACAAAATTAATGGCACGAAGGTAATGAGGCCAGATATACTGTGCGGATTAAAAAGTTGAACAAGCTGATTGGATACCAATTAACACTTCTATTGCTTGATTAGATCGTCACAGGCCGACCGGATGTTATACTCTTGATCTCTGTTGATCAAAGGATTTCTATGGCTTCCCAGAGTTCTCATTTTGTGAAGTCCTGATATGAGGTAGAGAACATTTGGACTTTTTCTAGTTGAATTTGATGGCTTTTGAACTTTTGCTAGTGGCCTCAGAGGGCTGATTTGCAGTCTGGTTTGGCTGTTGAAGTAGGATTTCTATGGCTTCCCAGAGTTCTCATTTTGTGAAGTCCTGATATGAGGTAGAGAACATTTGGACTTTTTCTAGTTGAATTTGATGGCTTTTGAACTTTTGCTAGTGGCCTCAGAGGGCTGATTTGCAGTCTGGTTTGGCTGTTGAAGTAGGATTTCTATGGCTTCCCAGAGTTCTCATTTTGTGAAGTCCTGATATGAGGTAGAGAACATTTGGACTTTTTCTAGTTGAATTTGATGGCTTTTGAACTTTTGCTAGTGGCCTCAGAGGGCTGATTTGCAGTCTGGTTTGGCTGTTGAAGTAGGATTTCTATGGCTTCCCAGAGTTCTCATTTTGTGAAGTCCTGATATGAGGTAGAGAGCATTTGGACTTTTTCAAGTTGAATTTGATGGCTTTTGAACTTTTGCTAGTGACCTCAGAGGGCTAATTTGCTGTCTGGTTTGGGTGTTGAAGTTTTATGTTCTTTGATATTGGTATCTACTGTACAGGCGGTTTCACCAACGTTCTAGTTGATATCCATAAAGTTGCATGTTTTCTTATAAACAAGGGGGCACGGGTGGCCCAGTCGTCTAAGGCGCCGCAATTCGCTGTGCAGAGTTGCGTCCATTTGGCACGCCAGAAACCTATGATTGTGGGTTCGAATCCCAATTCGCCCCGATTATGATTCTAAGTTTGTCAGCACCATACCCGTGCTCGTGGGGTTCACCGAAGTAGTAAACGCTTTAGACCGGTACCTGCATCACTTTGGGCTTTCCTCCCACATTAAGCTGACATGCCGTGATATAACTGGAATACTGTTAAAAGCGGCGTTTAACACAACTCACTCACTCTTATGAATAGTTCATGTTACTAACACTTTTGCATGACATACACATGCAGTGTTTTTTTCTATATACATGTGTATGTACAAAAGAAATATTCTGATTTTATATTATGTTATTTAGTATTTTTCTTTAGTATTTTGAAATACCAACAGCTGTAATTTGTATGTTATGCATAACATTAACAACCATTACCACAGTCTGCAATGTCATCATATGTGATATGACGTTTTCTCGCTGAATACCAAGCATGATCTTATGGCTTACTTCATGATTATTCCAAATGATTACAGAGTTCCATCACTTACCTTGTTATAGATAGAAAATCAAGATGGTATAATCAATTGGTGTCTTTGTCGGCAGATAATCTTCTAAATTGTACAAATGTTGTTTTTTTAATATTGAATTATACGTCGTGTGATATTATACTTTGTTATTGTTAGTCTTTGGAGCTATCCTCTCTTCAGATACGAACACCCTAAATTGTCACCGTGATACTGCCCTTCATGCTCTGTCAGTTACTCAATATAGTACTGCTCAAGGGCTTAAAGGGGTTGAGTGTGACCAATATTGTCATGTAACTGGATATGATTGTACGGCGCAGACAGCTGCATCGGCAATGACAACGATGGCGGCGGAAGGAAAGTGGATTAACACTATAAAGGTCAATGTTGATTGTGACGTACATGCAGATACGAATTTACATATGAATTTATCCCTTGAAGCATCTGACTTCCATTTTCACCCGAATGAAAATGACCATTGTGTTATATATTAAACAGAGTATGTTATGGGACGGTTTATTAAAAAACTCCGGAATCTAGTTATCTTCTCAATATTCTTTGCAGTCTCCCAGGTCATGGCCTGGTCCTGAGGATGAGTTAAGCCTAATACATACGTGTACGTATGCTGTCCTTTTGCCAGCGGAAACGCTTGTCTCTTACTCGGATATTGGCCAAGTCAAAACAAGTTAATTTGGCCATGATTTGATATCGTTCAATAACCATCAAATAGCCAATTCCCTTCCACTGATTTACCCACCTAAACTAGAAATAGAGAAGACCAATGAGACCGCCTCGTCTGTTTCATGTTTAGCTCTATGCATAAAGATTCAGAGTGACAAAACACTCTCCACACAAAACTTCAAATGTCCAAATGTCAACTTTATGTGGAGCAATATTCCTGCACCTCCGGCCTTTGGTGTTTAGATTTCACAACTTCAGAGATAAAATCGAGTATCGTTTTTCTGCCAAGATTTCAAAGAGCGTCATAAGATTCTTGTTCAAAGTTGTTTGATCAAGGTTACAACATTCAGTCATTCAGTGATAAAAATCATGTCCGATGCTGTTGCATATTGTAACTTGTACCATATTACCCGTTTTCTTCAGGCGAACAATGCTAAACCTCAGCTTTTTTAAATATTCCGGGAATGTCATGGCAGGGTCATCAATAATTGGCTTCACATATTGCACCCATGTGGTCTGTGTCTTCGCGTGATGAGTGAATTCTTCAATCACTTGGTTACACTAACAGCTCAAGAAGAGATGTACGCGTCATTGAATTATTATAAGCAACAAAAAGCTTTCCACAATCATAAGAACTTTCTGCTAAGCGCAGAGTTGACAATACGATTCCGACTACATCATGAGCATTAATGTTTATTAATCACTATCAAATAGTAATTATACCAGGTGTTCGCCCAAAAGGTGATTCTGTCCCACCAAACAAATGCAAAGGAAAGTCAATTGTTCAGCTGACACCCGCAAGCACCAGTATAGTGCTGGTATATGTAACGAAAGGATCACCATCATAGTTCGAACCAATGATCAGCGGATCCTGGCCCAACAAGGCTAGTAACTATGTTCCGCTATTTTCTGTGCCCAACATCAGTGGAAAATCCATTCACCGACATATAATTATATAGCTTTTAGGACTTTTAATATTGTCATACATCTAAACGTTTCTGTGATAGATGAAAGCTAAATTATTACTGAAGATGAAAGAGTGCTGATTTTGCGACTCAGGAGCTCCATCGGCATAGAGAGGCTTGTCTCATATATACAGCCACCAACAGACATTAAACTGGGCAGAAGACTGCGAAGTATTACTTGCAGTTTGATTTACGAGCTAATTCTGTCTTTTATCTCTATTTTTTAGTTCAGTATGTCTAAGACCTGTTGAATCTATAGATGAAAGTACTTTTTTCATCTGGAAACCTCATCAGAAAAGCCCATTGCGCTTAACGCCTCGTTTCTGGTTTCAGGATGATGTACTGATTGGTGATTGCCGAGGTCGCTACATGCATTTGAAAATAGGCTGGATACAGAGCTATGTATCCACAACGTTGTGATGATATGGTTTGTCTAGCTATAATAACGGTTCATATTATGAGAGCATCAGCTAGAGTATATCCTATATCAGACGCACCAGACTTCCGCTCTTATGTGCTATATAGCACCTGGCATCTATTGACTTAAGATGGGTGAATGTGTATCTACTGTATGCGTCAACAGTTTTCAAAATAAATCAAAGGTGAGGATACATCAAATAACCGTCAAACAATTACACAAGAAAACATTGATGGAAAGTCAAATGTCAAAAAAGAGTAGCAAGTGTGTGCATGAGTGTCTGTATTGGCGCGCGCGCTTTCAGCAATACCCTGCGAGTCTGGACCAGACAATCCAGTGATGTTGACATTGTCAACAAGGAGCCACACCGTCGGCGTGCCATGAAATCAACAAGGTCACCAAATTTGACACCCGATCCATTTACAGTACTGTCCTATGGAATTATTGAGGGATTAGGAGATATGTCTTTTCATCATTTTCACAGTACATTGCTGCTATAATTAGCATATATAATGATGCGGGTACGTTGTGACTTGTCAATGAATTTATAATGATTATAATATTGCCTTGTGGTATATTCCCTCAGTTTGTTGCTCAAAATTTTGATAGATAATGTCACATTAGTGTCTTCAGCATTCGCACTGATACTTGTCAAGTGAACTTGTTTGTGAAATGTTTGAGCTTGGCATACATTTGTCCCGTTGTGACGTACAAACTCCAAGAAGAGCCAGCATCAGAATGGTAGAATTCACAGAGAAAATAGAATGGAATCATTTATGAATAGCGATAATTAATAATAAAAAGGACCCATTCTTGACAAATAACATGACGTTTATCATCTAAATCCAGAATTGTTTGTTGTGCTAGATATCATGCTACCCGATACGACTGTACATGTATGTATTATCATATATACTATTTCAATAATATACCAGTATTAAAGGAAAACATGAAAGCAACCCATATACATAATTTATACTTCCCAGATGAAGATTCAGACATAATGAGTTTTATTTGGAAACGCGAGCATTTTAACAAGTCACATATGTGTAGCCTGGTCAAAGGTTGTTTGGTCAAGGTTACAATATTCAAGGCCTCAATAAAGCTTTCAATTTTTTATGGAAGATATGTGAGGGCATTTCCAAATGTGACACGTCCTTGACAAAATTATGTCTCATGCAATTCCCTATTTTCCCTGTTTTCCCGGGTTTTTATCTCAGGTGAAAAATTGACTTACCTTTTCATGTGTTTGTGACGGGTATTAGTTGATGTGATTCATAAATACAAATTTCTTATCAACATGGAAATGGTTTTGTCGTTTTTATATACTACACACTACACACCGTAATGCACAATTTTGTTTCACACAGTTACAAATAGTATGCTGAAGATTGATATCACATACTTTTACTAGTTTTCTTAATACATTTGCATGGTGAAAAGTATTATTTGCATTAAATTTTGTAACAGGAATTCTTACTTGTTTTATCACTAGCCATATAATGTCACTGTAGTACACATACATTACAGGCTATGTCATTTATTAGCAATGTTTCCAGTTCAACATAACAGATTGGTCTTTTTCCTTCGGCCTTGTTTAAATGACTTTCTTGTCAAAGATCAGACGGAGTTATATCATGTGTTATCAGTGATATCTTCTTTGATAAATCTTATCCTTACTTAATCGGTAATATCAACAACGAAAACGACTGAAAACAGAGTTAAATCATTATATACATTGCACATCCGGCTCTGGAGGATTGGTGTATGTGAGAGTGGCCTTTTGATATTGATTCGTCTTCCAAACTTCTTGCAACATTTTTATTCTAAGATTTGGGGTATTAAAAAACAAAGGGATGACGGGAAAGCTAACTGGTGGTTAGGACATGCATTCGAAAAACGATTACTTTGATTTCCCAATAGTGCTACTCACTCACTCACTCGGTGATCAAAATATGTCTTACAACAGCATGCAGAACTTCTAATTTCAGGTCTCAATATCATCTCTTTGAGTCCCCTCAATGTGATCTGCTACTGCAATGATCTGCCTGTCAGCAACCTTTTACCAGCGTTTTTTTAATATAATTTAGAACTAATAAAGATAATTGAAAATGTGTGTTTTTCATTCTTGGACGATGACATATCGCAGCAGGAAAACGAACGTCTATTTGTTTCTCGCCCTATACGATTACATTCACGTTTATCGTATTCCCCTTGTGGCGCTTTGATTATTTTTTGTAAACTACAGCAATTATAGATTTGTGCTCTTGTGCTACCTTAAAAGGGCATGCATGAAATATAGAAATTGTGAGAAATGATGATGTGATGTTGTTGCTTTTGAATTGCTATAATGCGACAGTCTTAGCGTAACAAATTATTTATCTTCGGAATATCTAAACTCCATCATGGCAACTGTACGGTTAACAAACTTTGATCTTAAAATCTAATACTATGAACAGTATGTCCAATAGACACCAGCGTGATATGTAATGAGGATAGTGGGCTTTCCCCGATTTGATAGTTGTTGCATTCCGCAATATTCCCACTACACGTAAATGATGGCAGCATGTAAATAATCAAGTCCGGACCAAACAACACAGTGGTATTGACAAATTTGCCAATGACGATTCTGCGGAAGCGTAGTAGGGCCATGGTGAAATTTTGTTTTGTCTAGGTATCTCCTACGTTGGACTTAATATCTCCTACGTAGGACTTACTATTTCCTACGCAGGAAATACTAAGTCCTACGTAGGAGATACTAATCTCTTAACACCTCTTAATATCTCTTACGTAGGACTTACTATCTCCTACGTAGGAGATACTAAGTCCTACGTAGGAGGTACTAAGTCCTACGTAGGAAATAGTTATTCTAGGCCATACTAAGTCCTACGTAAGATATAGTAAGTCCTATGTAGGAGATACTTAGCCAAAAAAGGTTTCACCGTGGCCCCAATACGCTTCCGTACGATTCAATGCCGTCGGGGTACAATGACACGCAAAAAAATCAACCAAGTCACCGAGTCTGACTACTGGATCTGTTTATATAATTATCCACCTCTTACGACAAGCATCGGTTCCTGGTGACATATTCAAACCGGTAATCATCATGTGGTTCCCTGATTTATTGGAAGAAATGGAAGGATCGGGGAGAATCAACATGGCAATGCTTTTATATTTGGCAATATTTATTTCTCATTTATTTATTTATCACATCAGTTTTTACGAACTCGCCCAACAGATTTTTTGCATGATGGTATATTACGTAAAATCATCAATATTGAAATATTTGAGAATGTAATGCTGTATGGTTTCTGTTTTTCTTGCAGGTGTTTTTCACAGAAAACTTTTTACACCTTCACATTACTTTGTTTTCGCAATGCAAAATAATGTATTTACAAAACTAGCAAAATGATCTGATATCAATCCTCAGTGTGTAATACAGTGTATACTTTGATTAAGTGTAGTAAATGAAAGCGACAAAACCCTTTCCATATTCATAAGAACGATTGTACGATTCCGTCTTTACTATGAGCATGTGTTAATGAATCGTTTTGCAGTTTCAAATTTCTGCCGATAATTCTAGGGAATGGATCAACAACAAAATACACCCCACACCATGACACTTCCGCCCCAATACCGATCATGAACAAGAATTGTTGCCCTGGCACACCGCTCGCCGCTACGTCGCACAACCTTTTCCGCGTTCTGTGAATCGGACGCAAAATCGTGATCCGCCTGTAAACATTTCGTGATGCTATTTGCACACAGCGAGCCCCTTCTTTTGCTTATGTTGAAATTCGCCTTTCTGTTATTGCACGGAACTCTCTACTGATAAAAGGAGCGCATTTGAATGCATTGCGAAGTGCGATTAATGTGAGACGATCGTGTCTAGGATCAGGTCTCATTGCAACCCCACCCTTTTGACGGTCCTACAGTCGAGAAAGTACACTTTTCATTGATTTGCCAAACATTCGGGCAACTTGGGATGTTGCGCCGCATCACTCCCACCCTCAACCATCAGAATATGCACGGGAAAGGCAAAGGGATGCAACTCTGGCCCTAAATAAGTTCCAGATCCAATTCCGCAGGAATTGATCATGCGCATTTTGCCAGGCCACAACTACTATCCGATGTGATCATTTTGTCTCTTATTTAAGCAGTCCTTGTGATACTACTGTCCTGCAGTTTCCGGTTGGTGCTAAGCAGGACGAATGCAAACCAATTACAATGGCATTCACCATAAGTCATTTCAGAGAAGTCAATTGATATAAACCATTCCATAATCATGGCCAAACTGAGCTACATGTCATTTCCCTTTAGTACCATACAGACTCAGCGTCTTGGGTTGGACATCAAAGCCACAATACGAGAAGCTTAGACTTTATAACCTGTAACTGCTGACTATTTGTCGACATGATGCATGAAATGTAAGTGAACCACTTATTATACGTACGTTTGCATGACATCAAGACCACTTTGGACAAGCAGACACTTTTGCACTTTTTCACAGACTGCATATCTGAAATGTTTCTTTGTAAGTAAATTTCCCTTTTCCAGTTTCATTTTCCGTTCGGCATCATTGCCAACATTAGTTACTCTAAACAAGGCGTTCAGCGAGCCTAAACCAGTACAATTTCGCGGCCAAGAAACAAACCTTAATCAAACTAGGGCCGGCAGAAGTGTAAATACAGTAACCTGCTTAGCTATCCTAGACACACTGGTGCGACGTTATACAAGGATCCGATCCGACACCGACCCAACGAATGGGACCGCCTCCGTGGTCTAGTGGTAGAGCGTCCGCCCGGAGAGCGGAAGGTCCGGGGTTCGATCCCCGACCGCGTCATACCAAAAGACGTTAAAAGATGGTACTTGTTGTTACCCTGTCTGGTGCTCGGCATTAAGGGGATAAAACAAGGACTGGTCGGCTCGGAGTCAGTATACTGTGTCTAAGTGGGGTATTCATGTTAAACTGCGGCATGGTATCTCAGTGGGCTAACACTATAAATCGGCATCAGTCCGACCAGTACAAGCAGACACACACACACACACACGTACATGCACGTCGCTATATAAGTGCTATAATCTTGGACGCGACGTTAAACCCCATTTCACCTCACCTCACCCAACGAATGGCGTTTGCCGCAGAAACGAGAGACCACTTGTTACATATAAGGAGAAAAATGAATTTTACGCATTTGGACACATTTCTGCAAAATTGACCTGTCTTTGCTTTGTCAAGGATGATTAAAAAACAAAATAACTCTGTGAAGGATATTATATAGTTTACATTAAAGTAATATGTCCTTGAGTTAACATCTACCTTCTTCAACGACTGTCGTTTAATGTAATGACACATAAACCAATAATAATATCACTGTAATCTGCGTTTAGAATCATAGAGCCAAACAATGGACCAGGTTTACATGGGTATATTTTGTGATATTAGAAGGATGATGCATGTAGCACGTATGTTATTTTAATGTCAGTGTTTTCGGGGCATTCAGTTTCGGCGGCCTAGGTTTGGTGAAGGCTACAAATCAAAAGCTTTCATTTATGATTTTCTATCTTCGGGTACCCACCACTGAGAACAAAGGTTAAAATATTATTATTACAGTCGTACACGTGGTCCTTGAATGAAAATCCGAAAATTGTGCTTTGTGCATGATGACATCATAGCAATTATCGGACATTATCCTTGGGCCGTCGTGTATGAAAACGATATTGTACCTGAAAGTGCTGCATTTCATATGCTACAGACCTATATCATATGTTAAAACTTAGGTGTCAACAAGTTGATATGATGGTAAATGAATATATTTGATAAAAACATTATTTAAACCAATTTGTCAATGTGAAAAAAACTAATTTCTGTCGTATCAAGTTAATCGAGCAATCCAGTATCTGAAATAAATTGTACGAAAGTTCATCCACAGGCTAGATACCAAGCCGTAAATACTTTGAAGATCTAATCAAAGTATGGTACTCTTCAAGAATGTAATTATCGTGATCTAAAGGGTACTAAAAGTCCTTACGTTTCTATAGTTCTATAGTTGCTGAAACAACAATTGTTTTAGGCGGATGCACTTAGAACATTGCACGTCTTCGGTGGGTTATCCCTGCCGTCAATACGAGCAATGCTTTGTGTGGTAAAGGAATGGGATTAATAGTTTTGCTCTTCCAAAGACCCTTTTTAATTTTGTTTCCCATGGTTTCATCAGTTTATATTCCAACTGTTTATTGTGAGAAGAATGATGAAGACATTTCAGCTTTGAAATTTTCTTCCCTCGTAGGGACATAGTTGCAGTCAGTATGGGGCCTATTCCTGTCAGTCTTATTTATTTGTTACACAACATATGAATACATAAACTCTGGAAAACCAACAAAATACACGTTTTTGATCCATAAAGCATCAATCATGTTCATATATCATACATAAAACACACGTATTCTATGTGGAGCAGAGTCTCTAAACATCAACTAAATCACCACATCTTGTTATAAATGTTACTAAGAAAGACCCGAACGCATTCCGTATGTATCAGACGATGAGTCGCTTCTCGAAGGAATGTATGACCACACACTCACGTACGCGTGATCATATCTATCAACAAACGCCGTAGCAACCGGCGTATGACACAACACGCGCTGTGGTCATCCATAAGATAAAGTACAAGGTGATACTAATTATCTAGTGAGACAAGGTGACTCTGACCAAATGAATACCATTCACGATAATACTACCATGGGTACAATATTGTAATTCATCCCGTGTAGATCCAGTTTAGAATAGGTCCAATCACTGGTCATATCACCCTTATTGCTGGTCGTAAGAAACGGCTGATGTGGACCAGAAGAAAAGCCTCAATCACTTAGCTGATTTTGTATCATTGTTCATCGGCAGACTGGGACATATGTCTTTCTTTCAGTCACTGGTTTGTGTGTTACAGAATCGGTAAATTACAGACCGTTATGACATGACTTATACAATGCACACTGCAGCGTATAACAACAAACTAGCACTCCAGCGTCTGTACCCATTTATCGCTATAGACATGAGATATTGGTTTGTTTAGCTCAATGTATATCCATGTGGGCTCCCAGCTACCATCAGCGTTATGTATACCTGTAATTAACCTTTCACTATAGTATTCAAAAAAGTATAGCTGGAATATTTTTTTATCGGAGGTATTCTATGTTCTGATGAGAGTATCATATTTGGGGAAATCAAACTAATCGTTGTAAAAATCTTTATCTTCTAGCCATCTCGTTTGCATTAAGTGACATAATAATCACTCTAGCATTACACATGACTTTTCTCCGAATCTCAGTCACCAGTTACTGAATGACAGCAGAACTGAAGCTTGCTATCTGTCACCTCAGATATAAAATGTTCCTTTGATTAGCTCACTGTATGCCGATGTGGGTGATATGATAAATCTTTCAGTGGAGTACTTGGTGAAATAAAGCTGGACTAATTTCATTTGATTCACAACGGTCATTATAATCCAGTGTCCCTTGTGACTTGGGGGAATCATTGGCTGTCATCTACGTTGTTGTGGGATCTCCCTAGGGACATGTGGAAGTAGATGGGCGGTGTTTGGGAGTAAAACACTACGACACAGACTGGCGCTCGTAGCTATCCATTGCTTCAATTCCATTTCTATCGCGCTACGTCGTTTAGTGGGATTTGCCTGATCATTATTAAGTGCTGTGTCAGTTTAGGTGTCCCTATTGTTGTCTATGTTAACTAGTATCGGTTGTAAGAACTCTCCACTGTCCGATTAATGAAATTTGCATTAGGGCCAGTTGTGGATGAATATGGTGTTGGCGGACATTAATTAATCGCAGAAGCAATATAAATAATAATTTAGTATGCCAAAACCAAATGGTAATAAACCATTCTGTATTTAACCATTCTGTATGTTTGATTTAATAATTAAATCACGACATTTGAATCAAAACGTGGCACCATACATTATATTAATACAACTGTGTATTTTAAATTCATGCGAATAAATGAAATACAGAATTGTGATTGTTGTTTTGTATCAATTCTATGTAACGGAATACACATTGTATGTGGTATTCACAACTTTCAGGCTACACAGTTTATTTAGAATTGTCTTTTGAATTTTCTTTAACATACAAGGAATTGACATTTTTGTATATTGGCTTATATTTGGATGTATAAAAAGTCTATTATTTCCCAAACATATTGTATTCTTGATGACTCCCTGAATAGAATCCGACCTCGGCAATCTTGGACAAGTTCATTTTACGAACAGAGGGGTTAAATTCGGTCTCTCCCGCATAATCTCACAATATTCACGTCGATTATCTGTGCTTGTTCTCCCCAAGCCGATTGTCATTGCGCAGTGATTGCACGCTGATTAATTGATATGTCTTCCCTTCTTTCACTTACATACAAACGGCAACAGACACTAATCATTTTAATTAGATTCGTAATGTTAAGAACATTCATCACGGTTACATTTCACTTTGATACAGTGAAACGTTCATTTGAATGTCATTGCTTGTCTATTGTCATACATGATATCTTAACAGACACACTCCTTTTGATGATTTATAAAATGAATTTAATTCCTGCTTAAAATAAACATCAAAGCAACGCTAAGAATAAAAATAGGACTTCCTCAGCCAGTTTCGAGTACATCTTGGAGAAGCATTGTAAGGTAGAAACTTATGCTACTATTTCTTTTTTTAAATGACAAATTCCAATAAAACTTAGGTCTATTTCCACAGCATAAATAAATATCTTATACGTAAAACTATTGACATGATGGTAACATGTTATTTTATGCTTTCAAAAAGTTAACGTCAACAGAACCAAGCTCCTGGGAACAATGTCGTCTAATTAAGCTCACCAAAAACCTTTGGCTCTAGGAGCGTATCGTGGAATTTATAAACTATACGGTCAAATAACATCTGATCATGACGATTCCAAAATGGAAACCGACCGAGGCAACATGACGATTTCAGACGGTAAGTCACATTATGCTCACCAGTTCAGCAAACATATCTTCCTTCGATATGACAATCGCTTTAGTACTTTATCGCAATGTTTCTGGTTCAAAAAGACATTGTGACATCAGTAACTTGAAGTTGTTTCATAACGTAACATGTTTCTATCGCACAAATCCTACAGAATACCATTTTAATAAACCGTACATGAAGTTAAAATAGAGTATATGATACAGCTTGTCACAGGTTTACGTGTACACATATAGCTGATGTAATTGATAGTATTGCATCATGCTCCTTAAAGCATTGCAATATAAAGTATGTATTTTCGTAGCCCATGTTTTTTTGCGATTGCTTACCGGGAATGAGTGGCACCAGTCATGCCGGAAATGGTGTAACCGGTCCTCTGGTGAAGACTTGAAATGTTGTCATACTAAGGGGATCAGCGTCACTCTGACCCACCAGGCAGCACAGGACGAGTGACCAGAGGGACAGACTATACAGGTTTTGGTACTAGGGCCCGACAAGACAGACAAATATATAACATAGGTGGGAGTATCGTTTGTACACGATTCTTGGGGACACTGATACTGATGCTGGTACTGGGACTTGTCTGTTTCTGATACTCTTTCAGCCAGATAATTCAGACGTTATAATCACAGCCAATCTCGCCCAATCAAATAAACCCATTCGCCGATTGATAAACCTTTGTCATTTTTGGCCACGTTTAAACATTTAAAGGCCAAGATATAGATATGTTTTATCTTGCAAATCATCTTGTCGCCGCAAAGATTAGGCAAATGGTTTAGTAGTTACAAATTGACTATTTAAACTAATCATTTTGCGTTTGAGAATCGATGAGTACAGTGTGTTTAGTTAATGTATTCATTTCCGATGTATCTTTGGACCTGTCCTGTTTGCTCTTAATGTTCAAACATAAATATATAGCATAATTAATTGTGTGATGTTTGCAACATGTTCAGCTTTAAGTAAGAAAGCTTTATGGCAGCAATTTCACAGAGAACTCCCCATATTCATTTCACATATGTGTTTTGGATATCTCGAGAGAGTTCTCGATGTGTGTCGCCAAGATGTATATGTTTATGAGCAGATACAGATAAATCGTGAATACCGTATGATTGTTTTATTACTGACAGGATACCGTATGATTGTTTTATTACTGACAGAATACCGTATGAATGTTTTATTACTGACAGGATACCGTATGATTGTTTTATTACTGACAGGATAACCGTATGATTGTTTTATTACTGACAGGATACCGTATGATTGTTTTATTACAGACATGATACCGTATGATTGTTTTATTACTGACAGGATACCGTATGATTGTTTTATTACTGACAGGAGTGAGTATTAGTGACTATAAGATACGGATGAATTATGCGATCAACTACTGAAATTTGTCTAAAGTTGATACAATGCGTGTTTCTCTAAGCGGTTCCCTCCCATTAATTACACACGCCATTGTCACACACACTCCGATTTAACCAGTTATCAAACAAAATATGTCTGACTTGAACGGCACATTCACTTATGGTAACAATAATTCTACTCGCAGCTACCTAACGCGATAATATTTATGACTCTGACGAATATCCGCTCCTCTGCTGTGTCAAATATGATTCATGATTTGTAAAACCAGTTCAGTGTCCAAACACTGGCTATTTCAGTTTTCATGAAAAAAGTTATTTTCCAGTCCGTTTCATATCCAGGGTTACTTGACCTTTTAAATGTCTATTTCGTGCAGAATGTATAAATGCTTTGAATATGTTTACTTTAGGTTAAATTAAGTAACGTTTCATCTGAGAATATCCCATATTAATTATCGATTCCCACACATACATGTTTGTTACCCAATGCCGACATCCTTATCCGCGAATTGTTTGTTTGTTAGTTGTTTAACACCGCAATCAACAATATTCCAGCTATATGACGGCGGTCTGTAAATAATCGAGTCTTGAGGAGACAATCCAGTGATTTACACCATGAGCATCGATCCATGCAATTGGGATCGATGATATGCATCAACCAAGTCAGCGAGCCTGACCACCCGATCCTGTATCCGCAAACTGACGACTCTTGACCAATATTGAGTACTGACTTCTATTGAAGTAAATATGACAAATGGAAATGCTTGTCTTAATCTGAGCAGATATCCGTGCGTGAGGCTCTTAAACCAATATCGGGAATCTGCTCCATCAATTGACAAATGAAGCAAAGATGATAATGCCAGCTTTGCAGACACGTTTGCATGAAAATCCCTACTAGAGTCGCCCAATTACAATGACCTATTCGCTGCTTCATAAACTGACAGGACAACAGTCGATTTGGGATACCCTTACAACAAAAGACAATTTGATATGCATATAGTTTTATCATTAATAGCATCCAGTGACCGCAAGGATTAGGCAAGTGATAAAGTACTTTCCAGGTGACTATATGATCTAGATACATTGCACTTGTTAGATATATAACCTAAACTGCCGGGCAAAGGAGAGTATACACCCATGTCTGATTGTGGCTAAATATGAAACAGACAAGACGTGGTTATTCAAGGATGATGTATTTCATACTGTTATCATAATTGTGATTTGGACTTAAGTTTGCAGTGTTTTGGTTACTGTTCCCAGCCTAGTTACATTTTGATAGTGTTTGTGATGTGGCCAAATCCAATTTCAGCGGTTTACTTCACTGAATCGATAGGTAAAATGTGATTGTTTGATATATTTATTTCAGCTTCATCCAAAGAAATAATGTCATATCGTTCTTCTGTTGCGCCATTGTTAATGATTAACGTTTTCTGCACGTTAAACGAAACGTATTTCGAGGAAAGGTTTATCGCAGGATCAACCCTTTGTTACTGAGTAGCAGCAATTTCCCAGAGTACCGTCCATTTGCGTTTATCATCTGTCTGTTCGGCTATCTCAAGAGACTTAATGATATTTATCTTTTTAGGGTTTACATGAACATGAGCTCACACAACCACTTATATAGGGGTTGCACGGGTGGCTCACTCGTCTAAGGCGTGCGATTCGCTGTACGGCTTTGCGTCCCTTGGGCACGTCAGAAACCTACGATTGTGGGTTCGAATCTCGGTTCGCCCCAATGATGTTTCTAGGTTTGTCAGCACCATACCCGTGCTCGTGGGTTTCACCGAAGTGCTCCCACATTCCTCCCACATTCAGCTGCTACGCTGCGATATAACTGGAATATTGTTAAAAGCGGCGTTTAAACCAACTCAATCACTCACTCACTTATATAGGTTCATGACTTAGATGAGGAGTGACAATTAATTGGTGATCAGATACGGATAACAAATCGGATACAGACCCTATTTCTGTCAACTAGTCTGACATGTTAGTCGAATCCATGAATGCAAGTATCCAAGGAAACAATACATTCATTATTGAACATTGTTTGAAGAGACATTTTCCATAACTTATCAAATCCTCACGCTCGCAACAGCTTCAAATGATCACTGGCGGTTATTTAATACATTCACTGATCTTTTATGAATATAATCCACCATACAACATCCCTAAGTTGCAATCAGTTTAAAACTTTAGACTACATGAATCTCATGTCATTCGTCTGAAATTCAGCTAAGGAAATCATGAAAACAAACTTTTACATTACGATAAAAAACGGTACAGTCCCTCGTGTGTCTTTAGTCACAACGACCGCTAGAGTACGACTTTTACATGCAGCAGGAATAATGAACGCTTCCGAAAGTCATTTAATATTTGATAGGGTGATGCTGTATCTGTCTGTGCCAAAATATTTATTAAATTGCCAGCACAGTGAAGTTGCGCGACTCTTCCTGACATCAGTTTCTGACAATACACAGTAGGAATAATGAACGCTTCCGAAAGTCATTTAATACGTGATACGGTGATGCTGTTTCTGTCTGTGCCAAAATATTTATTAAATTGCCAGCACAGTGAAGTTGCGCGACTCTTCCTGACATCAGTTTCTGACAATACACAGTAGGAATAATGAACGCTTCCGAAAGTCATTTAATACGTGATACAGTGATGCTGTTTCTGTCTGTGCCAAAATATTTATTAAATTGCCAGCACAGTGAAGTTGCGCGACTCTTCCTGACATCAGTTTCTGACAATACACAGTAGGAATAATGAACGCTTCCGAAAGTCATTTAATACGTGATACAGTGATGCTGTATCTGTCTGTGCCAAAACATGTATCAAATTGCCAGCACAGTGAAGTTGAGCGACTCTTCCTGACATCAGTTTCTGACAATACACTGTGGACAAAGCCTATTAGTGTAGAGTAATTAAGTGAAATTAGCACACTCAAATCAGCTTATGTCGAGCAGTAGAAACGTCCTATTTACAATCATTTTACAAACCGGACTGATAGATATCGCGGCACAGAATGGATTTGCTTTCAACGTTACTTTAACACGTCTGTAGTCAAACCAGTTTGGACGTGGCAATAGCCAGGAGTGACGTGTTTGAACGTGGAGGCAATTGGAAGATCCACGCAGCTACACCTTGTACTCTGCACAGTGACAGTGGCCATCCGAGCCTTCAAACTTATCGTTATCCTATACACTATGAATGTATTATATTGATGGGAACTGACTGGAATTTCCCTGTTAGTTATTTCAACACATTTCAGACAGCGTCCCTACTTCATGTTAAGCTTCAATGAATTGGGCAGTTATTATCACTATCGAAAAATAATCCATTTACGAATTTTACTGAGAATGTTACTTTTGGTGTATTTTGTCGAGCGACCGGGTCGGTGTAACTTCGTTTTGAACACTATTTCATTGTATCACAGAGTGTCAGCTTGCTCCATGATGTGAGGAAAGCCCGAAAATGCAGGTCTTAGAAGGTTACCACTTTGGTGAAACCCACTCGCACGGGTCTGGTGCTGACACGAAACTTGAACTAGGATTCGAACCCATGTGTACAAGCTTATGGCACGCCTTCGGGGAGCAATTGTACCCAAGTATAAGTGAGTGAGTGAGTATGGTTTTACGCCGCTTTTAGCAATTTTCCAGCAATATCACGGCGGGGGACACCGGAAAATGGACTCATTGTACCCATATGGGGAATCGAAACCGGTTCTTCGGTGTGAAGGGGCGGTCGGGCAGCCTAGAGGTTAAAGCGTTCGCTCGTCACGCCGAAGACCCGGGTTCGATTCCCGATTCCCGAGTGTCTTTTGATATCAAATATATCAACGAGTGTTGATATATTTGATATCAAAGGACACGATGGTGAGATTCTGTTTATCATCATACATCATTCTTCCAACTTTTTCAGTTTGTAGACAGTAATAAGCAGTGTCTTAATTGTAAAAGGTACAGCTGACAACTTCAGTAGCAGAGCCATTAATGATGTCATTTGAATGTGACGCCATGGTAACCAATGACGTCAGAATGTACGTCTACAATGTAGATATCGCTTGATCTCACCCAAGCGATATCTCCTGTGGAAGCCAGTTTTGGATGATAAATATACTTACACATACATTTTCCACTTTTACTACATTTGTTTTCATATTGTGTGATTGTTTGACGGTTATTTGATTTATTTAGAAAACTGTGAACATTCACCCAGCTTAGTCAGTAAATGTAAAGGGCTATACAATGCAAAAGAACGGAAGTTTCGTACATGTGTACATTAGATATGGGAAATGCTTAACATTTACTGATCCTCTCATAACTAGAACTGTTATTACAGCTATGTAAAACATGGCTCGGTATTTTCAACTGCACGTAGCGACCTCGGTAATTACCAATCAGCATACCATTCTGAAACCAGAAACTAGGAGTTAATCGTAATTGGCATGTTTGATGAGGTGTCAAGATGAAAAAAAGTGCTTTCATCTTTAGATTCAACCAATCTTAGACATACCGAGCAAACAACTTGAAAAGTAAAGATAAATGACAGAATTCCCTCGTAAGTCAAACTGCAAGTAAAATTTCGCATTCTTCAGCACAGTGTAATATCTGTTGATGGCTGTAGATATGAGACAAGTCTCCTTAAAGTGTTTAAGTTTCAGATTCGCCGAATAAGCCCTTTTTTCAGCTTCAGTAATAAAGTGGCTTTCATCTATCAGAGAAACGTTAGAAATATGAAAGAAACAGCAGATATATGAGCTAGATCGTCACAGCAGAAAGGTTTTGTTTGTTTGTTTGTGTCCGCTATATATTGCAAGGTATTGGATATTTTAAGCTTAAATTATTTTTCGGAGAAGTGGTCTCCCAGTTATCCGGGGGGCAGCACATAGCGGATAGTGGCACTTGGGTTTCCAGCACTATGCAATTGCTTGTGGATTGCTGTCTTGTTTCAGGTGAACAATTGACTTATATTTGCATGTGTTTGTGTGAGACCGGCGGGACAGAATCACCTTTTCGCGAACACCTGGTTACACTGCTATTTGATAGTAATTCATAAACACATGCACATGGTACAGTCAAACAATCGACTGCTTCTGGCAGAGATTTCTTCTGATTATGGAAACGTTTTTTTCCCCTTTAATGCAATAAAGTGTACGGCCTGATGTGGGCATTCGTCTCACATTCCTCTCACAATTGTTTTAAACCAAGCTCATACACAAACACTTACGCGATACCATGGCACATGACGTTCACAATACCATTTAGGATTTATAATTGTCTGCGAAATACATTGCGTAATAGATATTTACAGAAGCGTCTTTACCCCAAAGACACATACACCGATGGTATTGCAGAAGCTACTGAGGCGACAGGGGGTGGACAAATGATAAGTGTGTGGATTACAAACAGGTTATAATCTGCAAGTCAGCTCATTATTATGTTTGTTTGTTGTTTAACGCCGCACTCAGCAATATTCCAGCTATATCACGGTGGTCTGTATATAATCGAGTCTGGACCAGACAATCCAGTGATTGACATCATGCTCATGGATCGCAAGTGGGATCGATGACATGCATCAACCAAGTCAGCGAGCCTGACCACCCGATCCCGTTAGTCGCCTCTTACATGAACGATACACATAGACGCCTTTTACGGCAAGCATGGGCTGCTTAAGACCTATTCTAACCCGGATCTTCACGGGTCTCATTATTATGAACAACATTAACAAATGAATTTCTAATCAGCGCACGAGACATATGAACTCACTTTACACCAGATTAAAATTGGATGGCAAATTATCGAAACATAAGTACAAACACTCGCTAGGGGACGGCATATCCTTAAGGATATAAGAATAGAAAACTCATGAACAGGCTCACTTCGAACGTGAAAAATGACTTACGTGTATAGCGCTCTCCAGCTCTGGCACTTTAATTCAGCCATAAAAACAGCCTGCGCGGCGCGGCAGTAATAAAATCTCATAACCCATGACATGTATATGGTGATGGTAGTATCCTTCAATGCTATTTCCAATGTAGTGTTGACAATACCAGAAGAACGTACATATGTACACATATTACAAGCGAAAGAAACTGTAATATTTTATTTAAGCCTACGATAGAACAGCTAGTGTGGTGTTTACGAATTTTGACAAATTCTTCTTGGGGGCGTTGCTGTAGGCTTGTGGTTAAAGAATTAATTCACTCATCAGACAGGTCACATGGGTACAATATGTGAAGCCTGTTCTGAGTATGATCAGGTCATAGTTGAGCGTTGATGCCATCTATCCCAGTGACAATATGGAAACAATACAAGACCGTATAATCATACTGGCATAAATACATGTCCCTAGATATTAAGGCAGATAAGATATTAGGTTGAAAGATGGGGAATTAGACTAAGGTTGTAAAAAGATGGGCCGAAATCACAAATCCCAAACTTACAACGACATGATGTTAACATTCTAACTTCATTTATAAAACGCATTCTTTATGAATAAATCGTTTTCAGTAACACCATCACCGTTCTTCTCAAAGACAGTGTATCTGATATGTTTTATGGAAATAACTTTCTCTTTTTCAATTTCATTTCCCGTGCGGCTTCATTGCCACAAATTTGTCAATCAATACCCGGAGCGTGACCAACAACCGTTAATCTAAACAAGGCGCCCAGTTTTTCTAAGCCGACCCAATTTCGCTGACGAAAAAGTTCCTCATTTAATCTATGCCCGGGAGTGTAAATACAGTTAATGTTGCTTTAGAAGCCTGGGACAAAACGCTGCGATGATATATACAAGGATGTGATCAGGAAATTTACTTTTGCGATTATTACATGTAGTTGAGCTTTTCATTAAAGATATTAAATCGAACTATTTTGTATGTGGTGATTAAAGTATATATAATTGAATAGTTTGTGTTAATAACGCCATAATGTACATTTTACTGTTCTATGAAGAAGCACAAAACGAACTGTCTGGATACTATATTGTGATATTATTTAGGGTTTTTGTCTCTGGTGTCTTGGTACACCAAAGTCTGTATTACGTTTGTGTTAGTATTAAAGAGACCACCCTAGTTAAACTATTATTCATATTCAAAAGTTTCCATGCTGACTACAGACAAATTGAATAGAGTGATTGCATAAGCTTATCCCTTCGCTTTTTGAAATATCCCAGCAATATCATGGCGGATGCATATGATCTTGGACGCGACATGTGTCTGTTTATACTAGTCCGGACTGATGCCGATATATAGTGCTAGCCCACTGAGATACCATGCCGCAGTTTAACATGAGTACCCCACTCAGACACAATATACTGACTCCGAGCCGACCAGTCCTTGTTTTATCCCCTTAATGCCGAGCGTCAGATAGGGTAACAACAGGACATAGCTTTGAGGGATACTGCTATAACCATATATAGTATGCTATATCGCATGTGTTGTGTGCTTTTATTACCGCTGCGCGATATAGGTTTTTAGTGGCTGAATTAAAATGTACGCCATGCTGGAAATTCATTTGTCACGTTGGAAATGAGCCCGTTCCGTGAGTTCGCAATGCATGTATCCTCAAGTAAAAACGTCGATTTCAGTGTTGTCCTCAAGCGAACGTTCGAGTGTTTGTGAGAGCTAATGTTTGCATCAGTTGCAATATAATTTTGATCTGGTGTAAAGTGAGTAAATATATCTCATGCGAGGATCAGGATTCATTCGTAAATTTAGTTAATAAGAATGAGCTTGCATGGCTTATACGTTGTAACCATGATGTTAATCAACCTCCAACACAAACACATTCCCCACTAGTCCACCCCAGAGTTGCCTCAATAGTTACTGCAATACCATCAATGTGTTATTGGGTAAAAAGGCTTCTGTAAATATCTAATATGTGATAAATGTATTTTGCTGACAATATTAAGTTATAAACGATATCGTGTACTCCATGTTTCACGATATTGCGTTAGTTATCGTGAATAAGGTTGGTTTAAGGCCGTCTTGAATTAATGTATTTCAGTCATTCTTCGGCGTGTGAGTTGTGAGAGGAATGCACATTATGGGCTGTAAACGTTATTGAATACAAGCGCAAAAAACTCCTTCAATAATCATAAGAAATTTCGCTATTTGCTGCGTCAAAGACCCAGGGAAACCCATTCTCCGTCATATCATTATAACTCAATATATCCAATACCTTGCAATATATAGCGGACACACATGGTATACAAACAAAACGTCTCTGCTGTGATGTGAGCTCCATATAAAATTTGTACATTGTCATATATCACACGTTTCTGGGACAGATGATGAACGCTAAATTATTACTGATGTTGAAATGGGCCGATTTGGCGAATCAGAAACTGATCACTATAGAGAGGCTTGTCTCATATTTATATATATACATAAATATGTATATTTGAGACAGGCATCACTGTGGCGATATAATAGCCATCAACAGATATTAAACTGTGCCGACGTCTACGAAGTATTACTTGCAGTTTGATTTACGTGGAATTACGTCTTTTATCGCTATCTTTCAAGTTGATTGCTCGGTGTGTCTAAGACTGGATGAATATAAAGATGAAAGTACTTTTTTTTTATCTGGAGCCTCATAAACCATGCCCATTATTATTGTTTCAGGACGATTTACTGGTAAATGCCGAGGTCGCTACATGCGGTTGAAAATAGCCTGCATACCGAGCTATACACACAATGTGGTAAAGCGATGGTTTGCCTAGCTGTAATAACAGTTCAAGTTCTCTTCAGCTAAAATAAGGCATATCCTATATCTGATTAACTATACTTCCGTTCTTTTGCGTTGTGTAGTACTTGACATCTATTGACTTAAGTTGGATGAATGTGTATGTATGACGTGCGCCAACAGTTTTCTAAATATATCAAAGATGAAGACGCACTACTTAACCGTAAAAACATGTGAAAGAGGAGAATGTGTGCGTGCGTGCGTGCGTGCGTGCGTGCGTGCGTGCGTGCGTGCGTGTGTCGGGTTACGTTGTCACCAGTATCAACAGGATCACCGAGCCTCAACACTCGATCGATCCATTCAGTTGCTTCCAATGACCAGCGTTTAATATGAGCCGTTTCCACTACTCGTGATAAGTGATTTTGAGCGTACTAATTATATCACTTCACACAAGTAGGCTACACTAATTAACTTAGTGGTCAGTATATTGTGAGGACCCAATGTATGGAAGAGTCGTGACATACCGGCCATTCTCTCATTTACGCTAAATCTACACCTGCACGTTGCCGCAATAGAGAATGTCATCGGTGACGAATGGATCATTTTCTTTGAAGGAGCGAATGTGCCGTTACGCCATCGGCGCATATCAGATCTGGACAGACTATAAATAATCGATTCGATTGCAAACTAGTATTTGACAGGATATATGAACACATGTAGGCAACGATCCTCGTAGAGCAGGAGGAACCAATGAAGGGGGGGGGGGGCTACAGCAAATGACGAAGTCATACACAGTCAGTAATTGAAAAGTTGATTTAATGGAATTATTTCAAATCAGTAAAGCACAAATTCAACAAAAGGGGTATGCCATAGTTATGTTTTCAGTTTGTATTGCATAGTAGCAGGAATTCATTGTCTACAATACCACTGTGATGAGTTAGATACAAATAGTAGCACGAGACAACAGCTGGGCTTTGTGTCTTCTTGATTTGAAAGACTGACCTCCCTCGTTATTCGTTTGGTCTGTACCTACTCCAGTGGGCTTTTCCAATCCCTACAGTATGTACATACGGTATTTCACTGTCGACAATTTTTTTATGAAAATGAAAACAATGTTTGAGTACAGGATGTATTACAATCGTTCAAAATATTTGACCAATTCCATAGAATTACCAGAGATTCTTTTTTCAAATTTTCTCAACAGGGTTTCGTATTTGTTCTGGACATGTAAAGATACTTTCTATATCAGCTGCTCTTCTACTAATTCATAATCGCTGTAAACCATCACAGTTGAAACTGTAACAAGCTTCCATGCCTAGGCTTGGGCCTCCAGAAAATATTACAATATGTTTTTCTACTTTTCACACTGAATCATCTGTGATATCAAACACAATATATGCCATTTTCTCCAAATGTCGCCACACGTTTATCGGCGGTTGTTTTTCGAGCAATGATCCTCATTGTTGTGTAAAACTGTGTCCCTTTGGCGTGCCATAAACCTGTACTCGTGGGTTCGAATCCTTGTTCATGTTTCTTGGTCTGTCAGCATCATACCCATGCGTGTGGGTTTCACCAAAGTTGTAAACGTCTTAGACCTACATCACCTCGGGCTTTCCTCTCACATCATCGAGCACGATGACACGCCGTGATACAAATGAAATAGTGTTCAAAACGGAATTACACCGACCTTGTCACACGACAAAATACACCAAAAGTTACATTCTTAGTGAAATTACTAAATGGATTAATTATTGATAGGGATATTAACTTTCCAATTCATTGAAGTTGAATATGAAGTAGGGACCCTGTCTGAAATGGGTTAAAATAACTCATGGGGAAATTCCAATCAATTATCAAACGATGTTTTTAAAGGCTCGGACGGCCACTGGCACTGTACTGCGTGTAGCTGCATGGATCCGCTGAGATCTTCCAATTGCCTCAACGTTCAAACACGTCAACGATCTACATCACCCCTGACTTTTGCCACGCAATTCAAACAGAAGTGTTAAAAGCAGCGTTGAAAGCAAATTTCACACGGTCATTCTGTGCCGCGATATCTATCAGTCCGACTTTAAAATGATTGTAAACCAGACGTTTCTACTGCACGAGATAAGTGATCTTGAGTGCACTAACTATATCACGTTCACTTTATTACTACTCTACACTAATAGGCTTTGTCCACAGTGTATTGTCAGAAACTCATGTCAGGAAGAGTCGCGCAACTTCACTGTGCTGGCAATTGATTTAATGTTTTATAAGACCGATACAACATCGCTCCATCAAATATTGTATGCCATGACAAGCGTTCAGTATTTCCTTTGGCAAGTAAAAGTCGTCCTTGAGTGGCCGTTGTAACTTTATACTGTTTATGAACGTAATGTATAAGTTTGTTTTCATGCTTTCGTAAATTGAATTACAGACACAATGGATGACATACGACGTATAGAATCTTAAGTTTGAAACTGATCGCGGATATTGTGTGATGGATACATAGTGATTGAAGCTAATGAATGTACTGATCGCAACTTAGCTCTTTTCTATTAGATGTACATAATATTTTAAATACGTCCATCATTATTTTATTTTACCCGTCCTTGATCGTTTTGAAGTTGTTATTATGTATTGTTTGGTTTGGTTGTTGTTTAACGCCGCACTCAGAATTATTCCAGCTATATGGCGGCGGTCTGTAAATAATCGAGTCACATTCCAGTGATTGATACCATGAGCATTGACCCACGCAATTTGGATCGATGATAAGCTTCAACCCAGTCAGCGAGCCTGGCCACCCGATCCCATAAGTCGCCTCTTACGACAAGCATATTCCCCTTTTACGACAAGCATGGGTTGCTGAAGACCTATTCTACCCCGGATCTTCACGGGTCTATTAGATATGGAAAATGTCTGTTTAAGACACTGCATAATCTATTAGTATAATGTTTACTTTTTCCCGTGTTCAAACCATCTTATGTTACCATACATGGATGCGCCTCCCATGTCAGTGCTGAATCAGATATGTATTTATTAGTTTTCATCCGTATCTGGAAACCAATCGTCACTCCTCATCTAATTCATAAACCAGTAAAAAAACAAACATGCTGTTGTATAACTAGTTGTATAAGCTCGTTTTCATGTAAACCAAATAGATGAATATTATCAAGGAATCTCTTGAGATAGCCGAACAGACAGATGAGAGATGTAAATTGGGAGTTCTCAGGGGTCGATCTTGCGGCAGACCTATCGTTTCCTCGAAATATGTTTAGTTAAAAGAGCAGAAAACGTTATTAATGGTGTAACATATTAACGATACGTTTATGACATTAATATATATGGATACAGCGGAAATGAATGCAGTAAACTACGTTTATAAAGAACACGTTAATAACGAAGTGACCGATATATCGAACTTCTTTTCCCGGACATTTGCTGTATATATGTTGTATATATTCTTATCAAGAGCTTCGGTTATTACGAATTAAAATTAGCAGTCCTTTTGAGTTCGCTATAAACGTAGTTTACTGTATATCAAACAATCCCACTGTACTCAACGATTGTGTGAAGTAAACTCCTGGGGGGAAAGAAATAATCACTTTGACCAAATCTTCCCAAACGTTATCAAGGCATGACTAGACTAAAAACAGTCACCGAAACACTGTAACTCTTAGTCCAAAACACTGCTATGATATCAGTATCCAATACATGAACATCAAACAACCATTTCTTGTTTGTTCATTTTTCTATTAGCCACGTGGGTGTATACTCTCCTTTACCCGGAGGTTTATCTAATATATCTAACAAGCATAAAATGTCTGGTTTAGATATTCATCTGGTAAATACTTTACCATTTGCCTGATCCTTGTGGTCAGCAGATGGTTTCTATTATAAAGGTATAACCATATTAAGTTGACTTTCGTTGTAAGGTTGTCCAAAAACGACAAATGTCCTGAGGGTTCACGAAGCAGCGACTGGGTAATTGTAATTGGGCGACAATGGCTGTGATTTTAACACAGCCTTTCAAGATTTTCATGCAAATGTGTCTGCACGTTGGCAATGATATGTTGGCTTAATTCGTCAATTGATGGAACAGATACCCGATATTGGGTTGGAGTCTCACACACACAGATCTGTTCAGATTAAGACAAACATTTCCAATTGTCATCTTCGCTAAAATCAAACTGAACTCATTTCTGAATGTTGATCAAGGATCGTCGATTTGTGGATAAGATCGGAAGCATTTAGTTGGTAACATACATGTACAAGTATGGATCGATAATTAAGTTGGGATTTTCTCAGATGAAAATTTACTTATTTTAACCTCAAGTAAAATGTCTAAAGCATAAAGACCTTCTGCACAAAGTAGGAATTTAAAAGGTTAAGTTACCCTGGATAAAGACGTGCTGGAAATTCACTTTATTAAAACAAGGTTTACATGAACATTGTAATAGCCAATGTTTAAACATTGGAATGGTTTCACTTCATACAGATCCATTACATTATTAAGTACGGTTTTGACATCAAGAAACTCGATCACTTTTCTGAACTCCATAACTATTAATGCCATATCATATCATCTGTAAGATATCGATCATCCTAAATGTTGGAGGGTGTGCTACTTGTAGTCATCGGGCGTCTTCCCTCATCCAAGGTCATGCAGAATGTCAAGGGATCTAATATAAACTGAACTATGTCTTGCCAAGATAACTTCAATCTACAACAACAGTGTCTTTAATTGCATCAGCTCCAAGAGTCGTTAACTTGCGATAATATCAGTCATATATTTGTCTGCTTTGTCCGGTCCTTGCACCAAAGCCTGCTATCCTGTCCCCTCCAGATGAAGTGTCTAAGTTTTACCTTTAACTGCTCTCCGTTTTGTCTTTACATCAGTACATATTCTAACAGTATATAATAATGAAAATGATGCGTTAACAATGTGTTGTGAAATCGAAATACGAAAGAGACAACATGTTTTGTGAAATGCATCATCTATTTTTTATAATTACTTTATATATATTACTACACCTAAAATCAAAGGTCAATGAAGAGGTATCCTGATCATTTTCTGCTTCTTCAAAATTCACTGAAGGACTAGATGCTCCAAAAATAATATCTGGCTCAAATGCACCGTGACATGTTTCCTCAATATTTGGTGCCATTGGAAATGTAAAATAAACCTGGCATTCAGGCCCTTGAATCTTCCCTTTCAACACAGATGCAAATATAAACAATAAGATAAAAATAATGTGCATTTTTAAAGCCTTATGTTATCATTCAAGGTCCATGCGATATATTTTCTCAGTTCCCTGGGAATGAGTATGCAACCCAAGTCGCTGGAAGGTTAACAGTCACGCTACCATCTCATCCGACCGGGTACCCATTCATTGTTGTGAACAGAGGCACATTTCGAGGCCTAAGGTGAGACCACATGTACTTCATGTGTATCAGTGTGGGGCCGACAGAAACGCAAGAAACTCCCAGGAGTAAAGCTACCAAATTATTAAGGCACCCATCAAACTACACTCCGCGAAGGACGTTACTTAACTTCACATGATTTGTGCACAGGACCACGTGCCTACGCCTCTCAGCCACTGACTTTCCATTCAAAAGTTAAAAAATGTATTCATGAAACTACTGCTGTTGGTTATCCATTTACAGTAACATGATCGTGACAGATGTTATTGCGTGATATCTGCACTGTGCATGAAAAATATTTGTCTTAAAAGAGAAATAACAGTTGGCATTTATATGACTTTTCACAGGCATACTTTTATACATTTGCATGGTGTTATAAAACCTAGTTATACAAACTTCGTGAACTGTGTGAAGCGTATTTATGCTCCCGAAGGACCAGAACAAACACTCTTCTCAAGCGACGTTAAGACCTATCTATTCACAATATTTCTCTCTGAGAAAATTGGATTTGTCAAATTGGGCATATCTGTTCCTGATAAATGTGATTGTTTTCTTCGGGCTCAGACGCTATTGATTACTGTGAAAAATACAATATTTTGAGGAAACCTTTTACTTTTATTTCATCTAAAGTAGAATCGCAACTCCTGGATGCCAGTGAGTTAATATGACACAGGAGAAAATCAGTTCAATGTTAAACAAAAATTTTGCAGCGTCAATATCTAATGTATCACTAGGATATTTTTTATGGCATGTTATTCCTTGATCTAGAATATGTTGTTTCTAACTTAAGTTCCAGTATTCCTCAATCATTTGTACACATAGATACAAAATACTTATTGGCATAATTTAAGAACGAGGCTGATATCGTGCAACCTATAGGTACGCTGGTGGTGAGGTTTGACATAATTGATATCATGATCGGCATATAGCTTTAATTTCTAGTTCAGGTGGGTAAGTTAATGGAAGGGAATTGGCTATTTGATGGTTATTTAATCATATCATTTCATGTGTAGATCTGAAGGGTCAAGGCCGTAGTTAACGTGTCTTGACGGGGGGCAAATATCACTTGTCCCAACTTGATTCAAATAAAACTGTTTTCAGAGAGAGAGAGAGAGAGAGAGAGAGAGAGTGAGAGAGAGAGAGAGAGAGAGAGAGAGAGAGAGAGAGAGAGAGAGAGAGAATTGTTGCACATCAATTATGTCCTTTAACGTATGTTTCCACTCTCTGAACTATAATCTAAAGTGTGTGATTATTAATGTGGGTAAAAACCAAACACATTCGAAATTCACAGAGGCCCCTATAATGGTATGGTCTTATTAGTAAAACCCGCAAGGAGTATAATAATGGATAATAATAATAATATTAATAATGATGATGATAATAATAATAATAATAATAATAATAATAATAATAATAATAAAAAATTAGTCTATTTCAATAATGATATACATTTTTGTAAATATAGTCATCTTAGCGGCTTTGCTCGTATTAATTGTATACATTGAGCAATATTAGTGACAGAACGTTTGTAAATCTGTGTTTTGTGTAGTTCACGTAGGTAATGACATGTATCAGCAATTTCATATCTGAAATGAACAAGACGTATTGATGATGAGGATGCTAGTGTCAAACGACGAATTCCTTTGAGAAGTTGTATACGGGAGAGTATCAAAAGTTTATGTTTGTATTTAACCCAAATGTTGCTAAATATTCTGTCACTTCATGGCAACGAGAAAACTAGGAAATAGAATGGGAAACCCAGTTAGTGGAGAGGGCATTCGTTCTCGCAACCATTATACAAGCAGAACTTCCACTTTCAGATGTTATTATCAGATCTTCAAATACCCCGTGTACTAATTCAATGATATGCCCGTCAGCGACGTTTTGCCTTCCTTGTTCCCTCCTTGTAAAACTAATACAGATAATTGAAACTGATTTTTTTCATTCAAAGAAAATCCATAATACCAACATCTTGCAGTGAAGAGTGCAAACGTCCATTTGTTTTTCCCCTAATACGAATTCATTCACGTTTATTCATTTCCCTGTGGCGCTTTGATGTGTTTTCCACAGCAATTATAGTTTTGTGCTTCAACACTCCCCTAAAGGGGTATGAATAACATATAATCTATAGGAACTGTGATAAAGTGAATAAAGTGAGAAACGTAAAACTTTTTATCTTCACGAAAGTTTGATTGAAGTTGCGATTGAAATCATTGCTATAATTGGACAAATTGATTAAATATACTTATTTACACTAAAGCTAATTATATCAAATTTGATCTTTATCAAGTTAAAACTTGTGAGCAGCCATAATTATACTTCGAACAATGTTTCATTTATGTTAGAAAGTGTAATATATTGTTGTGTGAGTAAAGTGATTCGGGCCATAGAAAGGGACGTTGAATAACAAATAACATATAGTGTACAAGTTTTGACGTCGACGTCGTTACAGCTGAGCGTTGATGATACTCCTTAGTAGTGCCTAAAACAAGAAGCCAAGGTGTTCATTTGATCTCCATTCTCGTAGTTCTTATGCAGTGCTAAATTGATATATTTGATTTGATATAAAATTACATGTCTCCACAATGTAAAGAATGTTTCATGTGAACTTTATAAGAAGGGAAGATAGATTGGGCCTGCAGATGATCATGGGCAGGTAGAACGAGGCATGTAAGGTGGGAGCTTGTAATATTGTAGTGAAAAACACTTACTGTATTATGTTCCATTTTCCAACTGCATATAAAAACATTATTTATGAATTAATCATTTGCAATAATACTACCAAAATGCCAAGAACGTGAGCAACAACTTTTACTCGAAACAAGGCGCTCAGCGAGCCCAAGCCGAAACCATTTCTAATCTAATCTGTGGTCGGAGGTAGTGTTAATACAGTAACCTGCTGGACTATACTGGGACAAACTGGTGCGATGTTATACAAGGATCTGATCTTCCATGAGTAATTTATCGATTGGCAAATTCTACAAAGGCCAGAGGGATAACTTTTGCTGTTATTACATGAGGCTGAAGAAAATTATTGAACACAATCATGGCGTTTTTAACACATTTGTGTACAATGTAATTGTTTTGTCAGAGATTATTAGATTATGTATGTGAATAATTAATGTTAACAGTGCTATGACATAACATATCGTTTTATGTACACGCACAATGCACGAAGGGCACATTTGTCTTGTTTTATATTTTACACACCAACGACTGCAGTGTTGTATGTAATTAAATAACCTACCATTACTTAAGTCCGTGTTTGTAACAGATATTTTGGATCGCTTTTTGCAAAATGATAACACAAGATTACAGATGTCCATCCAGCTAAATCATTTATACTTTGGTAGGTGAATATTAGAGTCATAATGGTGATATAATAAACCAATGTCTTTGTATGAAGATAATTTCATTAAATGATACACTTGTTGCTGTTTGTAAAAATAAATTAATGAAAAAATAAATGTATCCTCATAACGATACACATGTACATGTACATGATCACATTTCATGACGGGGAAAATATGTCATTTTGTCAGCACAATTATTAGCATAACAATTGTATAACTTAGCAGCTTCGACATGTGATGAACAAATGTATTGAGAGCTAACACCCAATTACACCCTCACGAACACAACAATGTGGATAGACGTCAGAGGATGAGATATGTAATTATTTCAAAGTACTGTCTTCATGCTGCAACTTGATGCCATCCGCCTACCAGGATGTATGATCGGAGGCGAGTCTCCAGTGATTAATACCTTTTGCACATGTCCCCGGAGCTATACATGGTGTCATTGTAACACATGGACTGTCCATCAATCACCCGGGTTAGGTTTACAAGGTTGATTGTGACCATAATAACTTATACGGCGTCAGCATCCTACAGCGTCAATGAACAGGGTGACGACAATACACATGTGGTTAGACAAAGGTCAAGGTTGATTGTCACCCACGCTATAACTGAAGCGACACCGTCAACGATGTAGGCCATACGAAGATCACATGACAAAGCTTCTATCTGTAAGAAGTTTGAAAAATCTGGCTGGCACTACTGAATGGCGTAGATACAAACAAATCTAATGCTTGAAGCATTTGAAAAATGTTAATTCAAAGACCTTGAACATTTTTCACTTTATTCTCTTCAGTTAGTCAAACATGCCATTCAGGAAAAATGAGGACACTACAATGAGATGTTGTTTGGGTAACACGCTCTTGCAAGTGTCTTACTTAACAGTACTTAAAAAAGGTTTCTAAGAATATGGATGTGCACTTGTAAATCCGGAGACTACATACAGCTTTAATAACCTTGTGAATTGGTATGACACCTTTTTGCACAACTATTAAATGTTAGATAGAACACATCCCATTTTAATTCTGGAAACCCCAAAGTCCAGAAACTCTACGGTCTTTGCCCAGTCTCGGTTAAAGGTATTTACAAAATTAAACATGCTGTTTTCTTGGGAACATACCAAGGAAGAAAAAATAATTAAAAAATTGTTCAAAAACTCAATATTTAGACTATGTCGCCCATGGGCCTGCCCATGGGCGAAGAGTGGCCCATGGGTAGGCCCCTGGGCAGGCCCATGGGCGAGAATATGTTCCTTTATTTAAAACTCATGATTTTGTTTCGCAAATACATTTAATGTATTCATTCAAGTATCATGACACAAAATTTAACTCATTTTAACTTAATTCAACGATTTTATAGCGATATTGAAATATTTCGCCCATGGGCGAGAAAAAGGTTTGGCCCATGGGCGAGAATATGTTCCTTTACTCAAAACTCATGATTTTGTTTCGCAAATACATTAAATGTATTTATTCAAGTATCATGACACAAAATTTAACTCATTTTAACTTAATTCAACTATTTTATAGCGATATTGAAATATTTCGCCCATGGGCGAGAAAAGGGTTTGGCCCATGGGCGAGAATATTTTCCTTTACTTAAAACTTATGCTTTTGTTTCGCAAATACATGCAGGTGTTCTCACCATTTTCATGGCACATAATGTAACTCAATTTTACTCAATTCAGCTATTTTACAGAGTTATTGAAATATTTCGCCCATGGGCGAGAAAAGGTTTTGCCATTGGGCAGGCCCATGGGCGAGAATATTTCCCTTTGCTCAAAACTTGTGTTTTAGTGTCGCATATACATAAAGGTGTTCTTAGAAGTTTCATGTCACATAACTTAACAAATTTTAACTTAATTCAACTATTTTACGGCGTTATTGAAATATTTCGCTCTGGACGAGAAAGTTTGGCCCATGGGCGAGAATATTTTCCTTTGCTTAACAGTTTTAGTTTCGCAAATACATAAAGGTGTGTCTACAAGCATGACACATGATTCAACTATTTTACGGCGTTATTAAAATATTTCGCCCATGTTTTCGTCAGTCCCTTTAAAGCATCAACTAACTGTGTGTATCATGTGAAATATACTTTATAAAAAAATCATTACATTACTTTTTAAAAAGGGCATTTGGTTGGATGTTTCCTTTATAGACATTCTACAAATTTCACCTGTTTTACATATTGTAGAGATCTTTAATGAACCCGGCCTTATCTCTCAAAACGTTTTGGCAGTTTATCATACGAATTCATGTGCGTGTACTCCAATTCATTGGAGTTATTTTCCACAACATTAAAGTTTAGTTAGTTTCTATTTCATTTCCAATTTTATGTCCCGTTGATACATCACACTGTGCAATTACGTGACAGGTACGTGTGCGCGTATTTTAATGGAAAGAAACTATTCGTCTTTTATTGCATAACGTTTGGCTGAATATCTTACATTCTAACGAAATCTCGAAACTATTATTTAATTACAAGCGGTGTCGAACTGACCAGTAGGAATTATGTTTCAATGCGATTGAGGAAAACGTGAGTGAATATTGTGACACTAAAGCAACTTTTAACTGCATAGTCACTTTTGGTATGAAAATGGTAATAGTTAAGAAAAACGTAACAGCCTTCTTATGATAATTCTCATATTCTCATTAGTACGTTGTGTCTAATTACAGTGTCGGCCTTATTTACAGGTGATTCTGCAATACTTGCTGACGGTCAATTACAATCTGCCACACCACGCGTGAATAAACAGTTATGCAGGTGTTGCTGTGGGAAAATACCTAGCCTGTACATGTATATTTTTGTGGATACATGTATTACATATTTTCGTTGATATGTGGATATATTAAGCACCAAGACACAAAAAGTTTATGAAAGATAAATTTGTGCCTTGATATATATATTCAACGAGAACGAATCTTGTATTTTCTCCGCGATCCTGATGTGTATCATCATTTAATGGGTCATTCATTAAAAGTATGTTGTGAGGCGATATCAAAGGAGCCGCTCAATTTACATGTTGTCGTCCGTTTCGCGTGAACTACCACCCTACCCGGTCAGTAAGAGTTATGTAATCGGTACACCAATATAATTGGATGCGATGTCAGTGTGGAAAGAGTTTGAATTACGTCCGCCACGGGCCACAGAAATCCTCAAAGTATAGTACCAATCAACAAGGCCAATGCCGTACTAATAACCTAGTGACTCACGTAACAACGGCTGTCAATATGTCTGCTACAGCTACCATACCATCATCCCTGTCACAACTGGCGTATTAACGGCTTATTCAAAATATTAATTGTAGAAACGTCGTTACCAGACTAACGTACGTCGTATTCAGTCCTCAACTGGGTGTTACATTCCTTATATCAGCTAACAGTCCTGTTTGTGAAAATATTTACTAGACATAAGATTTAAAGACTAATAAAATCAATTGTAAGACCGCATAGACCTTAAAACCGAATAAAATATGTCTTAGTATCATCTCTTGTGTATTAGATGATGGCAATGACCAGAAATGTTATAACTTTAGATTAAGAAGGAGAAACATTAAAGTGTTTTACAATACTTGGAAACATGAGCAATAAGATGTAGCAGCATAAACATGCATGGAATAGGGAAAATGGTGAAAACAAATTGAAAAGGATTTTAATACAAAATTATCGAACTAAATAACACAAGGGGTACCCAAACTTGTTTGACTGTTATTCGTGTGTTGTAGATTGTGGAATGGGACTCATGTGTGTACGTAGGGTACACTTATCTATTGCAAGTTTTAGTACTCATTCACTTTCTCTTTTTGTGTTGACATGATTTCTATTTTCGTACATGAAATGATTTCATTTTTATCTTTGGCTGCTATGTTTATATATGTTCGAGCAGCTGTCTGCCTCGTTATTGCATCTCTTGACTACAGGAGATATACAGCATATAGCGGATCTAACTGAAGTTGTTGTTTTACCCAAGCCCGGGTTTGACATTCCAGTAACTGGATTCAGGTTGATTGCAAGATATGCATACCTCGTCATAGTGATTGTTGTGAATTCCTCAAAGTTTTGTTTGTTTGTTAGTTGTATAACGCCACACTTAGCAATATTTCAGCTGTATGACGGCGGTCTGTAAATAATCAAGTCTGGACCAGACAATCCAGTGATTGACATCATGTGCATCGATCCACGCAATTGGGATACGATGACATGCATCAACCAAGTCAGCGAGCCTGACCACCCGATCCCGTTAGTCGCCTCTTACGACAAGAACTGTCGCCCTTTACGCCAAGAATGGTTTGTTGAAGATCTTCACGGGTCCATTGAATGCAGGGATTTGTGTAAAGTCATTCAGACAGCATACAATGCCAACTCAAAAATTATACTCAGTGTCTCCGCAAAGTAATATAGTACGGTGCTTAGAGTACATGTGAGATTATACTCAGATTAGGGAGATGTTTAATCCATATAACGTGTTATTATTCTACCTAACAATGTATTTAATGAAATGAATGCAAAACAAACTCAACGGCTAAAAGGTTTCATTGAAAAACTCGTTGAGTCTGTATCACCCAACGAGGCCGCTTACTCTGCCCACAGTATGACAGTATTGGACAGCTCAGTAATTAGGAGGTAAAACCAGGCAGGTACGCTGGTCACACTTGACTGGTCTGACTGATTATTAGGTCGTCTGACAATTGGGAGTGAACCATAGCAAGTAGTATCTGCGAAACTATTTGCTCCTTTTATGGGACCGATTAGTTTTATGACCATGGGCCTCGGCACAAGCGTGGTGTTGGAAGACAAGTTATACGTGTACATCCGATATGGTGACTGTTTTTCGCTATTCATATTCTAAATACATTCATAATACCACAACATTTTAGTACTCCTTGAAACTTTACAAGCACTTCAATATGTACAATAGATTGAACGAGAACACTTGATATATTGCAGATTATTAAATCATTGTCTCTATTATCAGCCTCAACGTTTGTATCGTTTGCATTGTACAAAGAAATATTTTATCTGTCCTTTTGCAGATTTAGCCTCAGAATGTGCTCATTCGTATTAGGAACGAAAGTAATTGCCTATCATGAGTATATATGATACAGTTAAAAGTTACTTGTACACTGTAGACGTATTCACTTTAAAGTCGCATACGACCTTCGCGAGCGAGTTGAATGATCCAGGTTAATTGGAATGAAGTCTAGAAAGGGTTATAAAGTTTTGTATTTGGTAATGTGTAGGTTTGTTAAATATGATTTTTTTAATTCCTTTTATTTCAATATGTAAAAACATAATTATGCGCTTAAAAACAGAGCTGACTTGATGGGAGATAGCCACCTCAGATTGTCTGTTTGGACACGGTTTAACCTTACTGTGTCCTCACCTTGGTTGTTGTTACCGTTGTTATAAGGGATTAAGAGCTACGGCTCATTGCATTTTTGGTTACAGTCTGTATCACTAAAGTTGACATGTGCAGGTGAACTCTGTTCAATTAGTATATGAAATGCCCCAATATGTGAACTCCAGACAATAATAACATGAGAGTAAATCCACGTGCGTCTGCCTTTCCCCTCGTTCACCTTCGAAATCCTTGATTATTATATCATGCCAGAGTTCTGAAGTTCAGTGACAATGTTGCTGAACAGTAGAATCTGATGGACGTATTGTGCAGAACCTGTTTGACACTATGGGTTCCAGGACCACCACCACTCTGAGCTGAAAAAGTTTAGTCCTAACCACCCCAACATCTACAAGTTTGTAAGCTTGTAGACATCATTAAGAAGTAATTAACAGTCCGATGCTGAGACCTTTCTCAAAATTCAGGCCGGTGGCAGGCTGCCAACAAAGAGAAGAAAATATCGCAACCCCGACACAAGTGTGCTCAGTCAAACAATGAACTTACGACCGACAGAAAACAACTCCAGTTGAGTATGCCGATGCTGTATCTCAGCCGCGTTGGCCTGAAAATTTAAACATGGTAATTAAATCCATAATCGTATAATTATTTTTAATAGAAACCGTATCTTAATTTGTTCTTGCACTGCATCATATCGTGTATTTCATCTGTATATGTGTAATGTGTATATGTATAAATGACTACACTTATACCGCATATTCTGCAACAGACTATAAGTAATCACCTTATTATTGTCTCTCCATTTACCATGGCTGACTGCACTAATACCCTTTTAACAGTGGACACCGATATCAGTATACATATAGGCTTTTTGTTCAAAAAGGAATATGCAGGAAATTATATGTAACACTTAACTGTGTACTTATTACATGTTTGAATGTTATCAGTTTTACGTTCTGAGATACAGTGATGTAAGCATCTTCTACAATTAACAATACATGTATATAATAAAATAAAAAAAACTCTCTGCCGTAATTTTCAATTCAAACTCCTTCCGCACTGACACCGCATCAAATATATTTGTGTACCGATTACATAACTCTTATGGACAGGGTGGGGTGGTAGTTCACCGGACGACACTGTGTATATTGGGCGGCTGCTTTGATGTCTCATCCAAACATACGTTTATTGAATGACCCCATTAAACGATGATACACATCTCGATGAATATATCAAGGCACTAATTCATCTTTCATAAACATTTGTTTGTCTTTGTGCTTAATTTATCCACATATCAACGAACATTTGTAAAACATGTATCCTAAAAAAAATAAACATTTTCAGGCTAGGTATTTGCCCACAGCAACACCTGCATAACTGTTTATTCACGCGTGGTGTGGTAGATCGTAATGGACCGAGAGCAGGTATTGTAGAATCACCTGTAAATAAGGCCGACATTGTAATTAGACACAACGTACTAATGAGAATATGAGAATTATCATAAGAAGGCTGTTACGTTTTTCTTAACTATTACCATTTTCATACCAAAAGTGACAATGCAGTTAAAAGTTGCTTTAGTGTCACAATATTCACTCACGTTTACCTCAATCGCATTGAAACATAATTACCACTGGTCCGTTCGAAACCGCATGTAATAAATAATTATTTCGAGATTTCGTTAGAATGTAAGATATTCAGCCAAACGTTATGCAATAAAAGACGAATAGTTTCTTTCCATTAAAATACGCGCACGCGTACCTGTATATTGCATACCTAGTGTCACGTAATTGCACAGTGTGATGTATGAATGGGACATAAAACTGGAAATGAAATAGAAACTAACTAAACTTTAATGTTGTGGAAAATAACTCCAATGAATTGAAGTACACGCACAAGAATTCGTATGATAAACTGTCAAAACGTTTTGAGAGATAAGGCCGGGTTCATTAAAGATCGCTACAATATGTAAAACAGGTGAAATTTGTAGAACTAAAGGAAACATCCAACCAAATGCCCTTTTTAAATAGTTATGTAATGATATAATATAAAGTATATTTCACATGATACAATATACTTTGCAAACAGTTAGTTGATGCTTTAAAGGGACTGACGAAAACATGGGCGAAATATTTCAATAACGCCGTAAAATAGTTGAATTAAGTAAAAAATAGGTACATTTTGTGTCATGATACTTGAATAAATACATTTAATGTATTTGCGAAAAAAAACCATGAGTTTTGAGTAAAGGAACATATTCTCGCCCATGGGCCAAACCCTTTTCCCGCCCGTGGGCGAAATATTTCAATATCGCTATAAAATCGTTGAATTAAGTTAAAATGAGTTAAATTTTGTGTCATGATACTTGAATGAATACATTTAATGTATTTGCGAAACAAAAACATGAGTTTTAAATAAAGGAACATATTCTCGCCCATGGGCCTGCCCATGTGCCAAACCTTTTTCTCGCCCGTGGGCGAAATATTTCAATATCGCTATAAAATCGATGAATTAAGTTAAAATGAGTTAAATTTTGTGTCATGATACTTGAATGAATACATTAAATGTATTTGCGAAACAAAAACATGAGTTTTAAGTAAAGGAACATATTCTCGCCCATGGGCGACATAGTCTAAATATTGAGTTTTTGAACAATTTGTTTTTTTCATTTTTTCTTTCTTGGTATGTTCCCATGAAAACAGCATGTTTTTATACTTTGTAAATACCTTTAACCGACACTGGGCAAAGACCGTAGAGTTTCTGGACTTTTGGGTTTCCAGAATTAAAATGGGACGTGTTATAGGCTCAAGCTTTTAATTTTGAACAAAACACAGACACAATTCTGGGCCAAACCTTCTTTGCCTTGCATGCCAGATAGCAATATTAAATCGCCCATCACAGGGCGCATTGAAATGAGTGATTGAGCATCGTTTTACTCAGCATTAACTCCGCTTTTAGCAACATCAGGGCGGGACACCACTAAATGATCTTCTCACGTTGTAATAGAGGCAATAAAGCCCGCGTCTTCATGTGAAATGCCACTGTTTAACCACTTGGCTACATTTACGCCCCCACACGATTTGCAAACTATTGGTCACATTAGCCGTTCCATTTATGCACTCGGAAGGTGTCGAAACAAATTGCATTAAACTTTCAGTTGAACCTTTATTGCGACGTGTGGGTGTATTCGTGCGTTCTTCTTGTATTATGAACTCTATTTTGAAATGAGATCGGGGATATTCAGTAGATACAGTATTGATTAGTGTGTCATATATGGTGTATTTCTGTTATTTCAAGGTCGGCATGAGATGATTGCAGAGGCAGAATTTTTATTTAAAGTGCCGATACGACGATACCATTCAATGTGTTTTCTCCACATGCCTGTATATCTTCAAGGACAAACGTTTCAATTATGTCGTCCTGCTCCCTAATACATGCCGTACATGTTACAGTGCCATTCAAATCTTATGTGGGCTAGAGTGAGTAAATATGTACGATGTGTGACTTAATACATTGTTTAGATCTTGTTCAGATCTCCGAAAGTCAACCTGGCTGAAGTGCATTGGCAAGATTATTGCAATAACACATAACAATTATTGTGTTGTGTATTAGGATGTGAAATGGGTTTAACGCCGCTTTGTGCACTATTCCAGTTATATAACTGAAGCTGGTGCTCTGTGTGGAACCTTGATTATGTCAAGTATATCACGGCGTGTCAGTTTAAAGTGGGAGGAAAGACCGGCGTGATGCAGATGTCAGACGCGTACCCCTTTGGTAAAACTCACGAGCACAGGTAAGGTGCTGACAAACCTAGAAACATGATCGTTGCGAACCAGGATCCGAACCCACGATCATAGGTTTCGGGGACGCATCTATGCAAATCAAATTGCGGGGCCTCTGACGACAGGACCACCCGTGCCCCTGTTTGAAATAGTAAATAAAAATGGTATCCATGAAGTGTTATACATGCATGAATTTAATGATTTGAGATGCAGCAGGTGAAGGAGACATTGCCATGTGTCATAAATAATATCGCTTCAATCAATGATACTTTTAACTCCCAAGATACCAATTTGATTTATTCTTTTCTTTTTTGCATCTGCCGTTCATGCTAGACAAGCTTAGAGAAACAGGCGCTGTATCATATTTACACATGTGCCAAGTAACAAAGTATTTTATCGTAGTTGTTGATTCGGTATTCAACCTCATCTGATCACCAATAGCCAATCTCGTTCTGGCAAACCAGCCCTCTGTATACTCTGTATAGAACAACACGACAACCGTTAACAAAGCTGAAAATAATTCACAGGCCAAATAATCATCATGTACACAATACCAATCATTCAATATATTTACTACATACACAGCACTGAAGATCCGGGTAGAGAATAGTCTTAGGCATCCCATGCTTGTCGAAAGAGGCGACGAACGGGATCAGGTGGTCAGCCTCGCACGTCATCGTATCCCAGTTGAGTTAATGGATGCTCATGACGTTCGGTACCTGCCCGTCCTTAGAACAAACAGGGTGCTATATATATAGCCCTGCGACTACGCAAGGTGAAGTATATTCCCCTGAAGAAAGTTCTTGGTTATACCAGGCTCCTAAGGAGCTCGAGTCCTAACCAACTGTGACGTCAGCATCATCATTTTGCTACCCACAAGGTTAACTGTTAAACAAGGTTAGCACTGAAAGTTGGTTGGTTAGTTGGTTGGTTTGTTGTTTAATGCCGCACTCAGCAAATATTCCAGCTATATGACGGCGGTCTGTAAATAATCCAGTGATTAATATCATAAGCATCGATCCACACAACTGGGATCGATGACATGCATCAACCAAGTCAGCGAGCCTGACCACCCGATCCCGTTAGTCGCCTTTTACGACAAGCATGGGTTGCTGAAGACCTATTCTACCCCGGAATCTTCACGGGTCTCCACGCAAATGGGATCGATGTCATGCTTCAACCAAGTCAGCGAGTCTGTCCACCCGACCCCGTTAATCGCCTCTTACGACAAGCATAGTCACCTTTTACGGTAAGCATGGGTTGCTGAAGATTTATTCCACCCCGGAATCTTCTCGGGATCATGATATGATGAAGTCTAAGCAAGACAACACATTACCCATTGGCCTCTGTGTGGGAACAACTCTCTCGAACGTAGACAGGGAACAACTCTCTCATGCTCAACCATTAGATCATGCTAAACATGCAGGATGGATGTAAAAAGTTAGGTTTTCTTACAGTTAAATTAATTATCAGAGGAAATGGCATTCAGTTGTCAGTGTCTGTTTTGAGCCTTAAATATGCTTTTCTTTGTGTTAAACTGTGTGCTTGGCAATTATTAGTTTTTTTTATGACAATTGCAATGTTATGAAACTGAATAAAGTTAGTGGTGAAACTTGATGCTTATCCTGTGCAATTATGTTGTTTGTAGAACATTTTCTCTGATATTTATGTATGTAATGAGATATCAGCGAGTGATGGTTATGGTTCGTGCGCCCCAGATATATTTAACGTTGCAATGTTGATCCTTTCTGTGTTGACGCGTGAAGATCCGGGGTAGAACAGGTCTTCAGCAACCCATGCTTGCCGTAAAAGGCGAATATGCTTGTCGTAATTGCGTGGATCGATGATCATGATATTAATCACTGGATTGTCTGGTCCAGACTCGATTATTTACAGACTGCCGTCATATAGCTGGAATATTACTGAGTACGGCGTTAAACAACAAACCAACCAACCAACCAATTGCGTGGATCAATGCTCATGATGTCAATCACTGGATTGTCTGGTCCAGACTCGATTATTTACAGACCGCCGTCATATAGCCGGAATAATGCTGAGTGCGGCGTAAAACAACAAACCAACCAACCATCATCATAGCATGAATACCATTCAGCTTGTGACACTCCCCTTAGTTATAAAACAGTTGAACGGAATACTGGTGTTTTAAGTATCATAGATCATGCTCATATACACCAAATACATATATATTGAGTCTTCTCTCGAGGGAGTTAAACAGACAAATGAGAAATACATATGGGAAAGAAAACTGCTGCCATATAACTCGATCTGGCCGCAAACATATCATGATAAATGACGCTGCAGATGTTTGAACATTTAGAGCAAATAGACCATTAATGTCAAAAGATACACTGGAATTGAATATATCTACTAATCACACTGTAATCATCGATTCTCCGAAGTCACCGAGCAACTATTTTATCATTTGTTCAATCATTGCAGCGATTAGATGCTTTTCATGATAAAAACAAATTAATGGCCTTTCAAAGTTTTAGGGTGGCCCCAAACTAGAATTATACTGATGGTTTATCAAGCAGTGAATTGTTTCATTTGATTGGCTTATTTGCAATTTGAAATTTTCATGTTCGCTTAATTTGTTAATTGATGGAGCAGAATATTGGTTCTATAATCTGATAAATGGAAATAATTTCAGATTAAGGCAACCAGAATATTTGCCCTCTTCGTTTGAGTTAAACTTGATGATATGTTTTTGAAAAAGCTCCACACTTAGTTGACGGAAGGTTTTTATCAAAAGTCGGTGTTCCCTAGATAAGGGTCGGGGTACGTTGTAGGTCATTTTCTGTAAAATGACAATTTTAATTGACACAAATTCTATTGTAAAATTGCCAGAAAAGGAATATAAAAGGTCAAGTAACCCTTCATATAGCCCTGTCTGGCATATCACTTCATTAATAAGGTTTACATGAACAATTACTGTAATTACAAGTGTCTGACTCCACTATATCCAAATCTGATGTATATCCGTCACAACTAGGAGGTGCGACTTTGACATCAAGAAAGTCTATCAATATTCTCCACACCACATCATGCCTTATAGTATTTTCTTTAAGATATCGATCACTATGACTGCTGGAGTGTATGCTGGTCACATAAACCGATCCAATCACTCATAGTAAGTAACACGTGACCTGATGTCTTCCCAATTCCCATACAGTGCAGTATGTCACGAGATCTAATATCGAGTAATCGAATTATTTCGACCGTAGTGCAAATCTACATCAACAGTGTCGTTGATTGCATCAGCCTGATCAGTTAAAGACAATCTCCCAAAATCGTGAGGTCAAGATAATCTCTTCAGAATCTTATATTGTGTCTCTTGTCCGGCCTTAATGCCAAAGCCTGCATGATAGCCTGTCTCTCTGGTCGTTCGTCATGTGTTGCGCTGGTGGGTCTGAATGACTCTGATCACCTTAGTCTGATAACATTTCCAGTGGCTACCAAGCACAATCTCTCAATCCCCCTTACGAAACAATCAGTTGCTTCTCTTATGCACGAATACCTACATGTATCTCTAGCATTTAATGGGTACTCGGTCAGACGTTTGTAACGGCCCCACATTATGATGTTATGTGAAAATCAGAAGTTTCCGAATATTTCGTCTTGAAAATTTGATGAAAACGTTCCGATATTATTTCTAATGTCTTGAAGAGGTTTACACCGTTGGGCCTCCTTTTCTACTTTAATTTATACAGCAGAAGGCACAAATAGGTTTCAAAATATATTTCTGTCTAACCTAAGTTGGTTCAGCAAAATTGTAATAAATTAAAACCAATAACTTCAAACATGAATCGTATCGATATTACAAATGAAAGTTATCAGCTTATATTTCGACCGAATGAAGCTTAGAAACTCCAACAAAGTTGGAAAGGTTGTCGCTTGGTACATTAGATAAGACTTCGCTAAGGAACGTGCATCTACGGCGGTTTTTAGGTAAGCCTTGAAAATAACATGTTATAAGGATTTCAATAGTGAAATAGCATGAGGCTAAGTTACCTACATTACAGGAGTGTATGTAAGTTAATACTGACCTACCGACTGATGCTTGTTGTTACCAATGCAATAATTGCAGAAGCCGAGATTCAGTTATATTTTCTGGAAATGGTATGGTGTGATAGCCAGATTCTGATGCACACCGCCATACTTTTATTTCGTTTTCTCTTTATTGTTCCTTTATGTTGAGTCAACAATTTATATGTAAGTTCTACATTAATTCATACCCAATTTGTATTGCGAAGGATACTAATTTGATATGTTGATAGAACATGGATTCAAATCAAACATTTGAGTGAAAAACGAAGTCTTTTAATATTTGATTGCCCCTATTCCAAGATTCAATAACATTAATCTTTCGAAGAAACGAAGAGAAACGAGGAGGTTTTCAAGAAGCGTTTATTGCTAAATTTAACACATGAGGATGTCTTTGGATCCAATTTGATTTTCAAAGGCGATGTACATGAAACCATTGCAAATATTTGGTAAAAATGTCATCTTCATGTCCATTTAAGATTCTAAACTTTGCTTATTTCACTCATTTCAGCCATATTTTTACAAGGTAAATGAATAATAAGGCTTTTCGTCAGCCATTTGAACATGTCTGATTATAAGGTCTTTCAAAGGCATTTAGAACTGATACACATGAGGAAGAGAATTTACGGATGTCAACTTCTTTATTATGAGGATAAAAACCGTTTCGGACATCAATATGAAGATGATGCAGTAACATCCATCAGCAGTAACATCCACCAAGTATAACAAGACCATCAGGAAAGGTGTTAAATCCAACAACTTCCTCACTTTCCGACTTCGTTGCCGAGACAGCAACCTTGTTCTAAGAGTTTTCCAACTTTCTTCATTCGTCTACCGTTCTCCAGCACTCAACAGCATCCTCCATCATGCCAGTTGCAGAATAATCAAATCCAGCGCTTACGTAGACAAAAGGCCCACCTCCACAAGCAGATTGAGACAGCAAGATCACACCTCGAAGATGTATTTAAACCTGACCTGTACCACGAGACCCAGTCCCTTGCCAAGACCAACCGTCACCAGCTCAACGAAAAAATCAAGACAACTCACATCAGCAAGCTCCTCAACTGCAACGCCCACTCCACAACCATATCTCAGAAGCCAGCCCCAGATGATTTTGTTGTCCTTACATGTACATATACATATGCTCTCTGCCATATAACATTCATTTACCTGATGAGGGAGTAAGCATATAATCCGAAACGCTATGTTTCCTCATAATAAAGAAGTTGACATCCATAAATTATCTTCCTTTTGTCTGATTATTGTTATACCAATGTTTCAAAGTTTTCAGCAACTTATAATTTGACATTTCCCAGTGGAAAAACAAATAGGGTCCTTATCCTACTCTCTCCTTTTCTTGTCGTTATATTATCATAACCAGTTACATACACTCCGAGAACTGTGTAAAGCATTTGTATGCTTCTGAAGCATGTAAACAAATAACCTCATAATTCACAATGTTTTTCTCGGGGTAGATTAAATCAGTATCAAACATGATGTCCGATGCAATTCCTTTTATTTACCACATGTTTCTATGGTGATTTCGGGGACTTGCCTTTGCATGTGTTTATGAACACCTGGTATCAACCGTATTTGATAGTGATTCATGTACTCGTGTCTATGATGTAGTCGGAATCGTACAATAGACTCTGTTTTTGCAGTGATTTCTTCTTAATATGGAAATTGCTTTTTTAAATATAAAATCCATCTTCCAATATGTTTATAAGTAACCAACTGTCTGTTTCCTCATGGAAACGAAAAAGCTGGAATTTAAATTGAATAGACCATCTTTAGGAAAGAACAACGATTACTTTGATTTCACAATAGTGCTACTATCTCACTCATATGTCAATACCAGCGTTTCGAGACCCCTCATTGTGATCTGTTAATGCAAGGATGTGCCCGTCAGCGACGCGTTGTTTCTTCACTGAAAAATCAGATACCGATAATTGAAATTGTGGGTTGTTTTTCATCTCGCAGTACAAATATCCCTTTATCTCTATACATATAAGAATGCATTCACATTTATTAATTTCTGAAACCACAACAAGCATATATATATTCACTTTAATGCATAAAAAATCCTTAAGAAATGATGAAGAGATATTGTTGCTTTTGGACAATATGACTGCGTGAACTAAACATGTATAAGTTACGTAAGAACTATCTGTTCTCAAGACAAACGTTGACTACAAAAATAATACTATAAGCAGTATTTAGTGTGTATTAATGTGTTATCTTAAAGTGTGATCAAATTGACGCAGGTTGTAGACTCCCCAATTAGCTGAAGGGGTAGACGCTAGAAAGACAAAGGATTATATTTCATAAACTTACGAGGAAAGTGTCTTCAAGTGGTAGTGCAGTAAACGCAGCTCCGTTGAAGAACAACATCGGGCATTACACCCCAATGTATTGTTCATACCAAGAAGCCATTGTGACAGTGTTATCACTCGTTGAGCAATTCTCACATGTGGTACTATTGTTTGTTTTTGTTTGTTTGTTCTTGAACGCCGCACTCGGCAATAATTCAGCTATATGACGGCGGTCTGCAAATAATCGAGTCTGGACAATGATTGACAATTTGGGCATCGATCCACGCCTTTGGGACTGAACAGACTGAAGATCCCTCACGTTGAGCAGCCCTGGCATCTTTACAGAGAAACTCAAATATATGATTTATTTGCTTCCAAAATACTAATATGTCTTAATGAACAATTCAATATCAATTATATGAACAACGTGTTGTGCATTTTCTCCAAAGAGAGGATGTATGAATTGTTTAATGGAAAGTGCAAGTACATATGAGATGCTATACAAGGATCTGACATTCTGAGACTAATTCATTAAGAGGCATTTCCTACAGGCACGAGGGATATTACTTTTGCAATTAGTACATGAAGCTGAAGAAAATTGTTAAAGCGTTTTTGACACATTTGTGTTAAATTTGATTGTCTTGTCAGAGGTTATGTATGAGAATGATTTATGTTTAACGTAGATATACGCAATGGATATACCAAGAGTACTATACTGTTTGAATGAAATGTCGTTTCTATTTGACTTCAGTAACTGCAGTGTTTTATATCATATTATAGGAACAAACATCATTTTACTCTGTGGCTGCTTTTATTGTTTGCATTGCTCCTTGTCGTGCTAAAGATTCTAACGCTTCCAAATGATGACACGGTGTCTGCAACTCCAGCAGCAGTGACGAGGTTGACTACAAAGTGGTTTGGTAAGGGTCAATGTTGATTATGCCCAACGTTAACATGATCTGGAAGAATTACTTTCTCGTGATATATAAATAGATCATACTAAAACGTCATTTCCTTTGTTAACGATTTTTCACGGTTAAATAAAATTGTTTTGGATGACGATCCTCAGGAATACATAGCTTAGGTGACTTAGTTCTCACATGAGATAACAACGATCGTTTAATTGTGAAAAAATGATCCAAAAAAACCTGGACAGAATCTTCATTTCCTTAGATGCTAGTAATATTAAAACTAAGATTTCAATTCACAACAGTCAACGCCGTCCACAGCCAGAAATGTTTTATAGAATAATTAAATATGGGATTCACACGTGGTTCTTATGGTGGTAAGAGAACCAGCGTCTTCGCGTGAAAAGTGTTTAACAACTGGTTATATTACACCAACGTTCCACGAACAATTGAAAAGGATCGGAAACTAGCCGTTCCATCTATCCTCTCTGAGGGTATTTAAAACAGAATGTATTCGAAATTTCATTCGTTTAGAATTGAACCTTATATGTCATGTGTGAATATGTACGTTCTTCTGGTATTGGCTACTCTAAATGTGAAAGGACATGGAGAATATTGCCATCAGCAGATGCAGCATATATAAGACGTGTCGGTGACATGTAAGGATATGCATGCCCTGCCCTACCGGTAGCAATGGCCACTCACACAACTGGATGTATATATCTTGTGTTTTCATAACTGTCAAGGCAACATGCATTGATTTTAGTGGTTAACTTAAAGCTAACCTTGCCCGAGACATCACATAAGAAATGCTGCTGTTTATTTAACATTAAGAGCAAATAGGACAGGTCCATAGATACATCGGAAATGAATACATTCACTAATCACACTGTACTTATCGATTCTGTGAGCTATCTCTTGTATCTAAAACACAACAAAATGACAAGTTTAAATAGTCAACTGGTAACCACTTAATCATTTGCGCAATCCTTGCGGCGACTAGATGCTTTGCAAGATAAAACTTATACATGTCTTGGCCTTTAAATGTGTAATGTTGGCCCAAAATGACAAAGGTTTACCAAGCAGTAAATGGGTTTATATGATTAGGCAATACTGGCTGTGATTATATTGTAATTTCTAATGATTTTCATGCAAACATGTCCACGACTGGAATTACAATATTCGTGTAATTGGCCATTTGATGAAACTAATGCCCATTATGGATTATAGAGTCTCATTTCAGATTAAGCCAAATATTTATATTTATCATGTTCGCTTCATGAAACATTTCTTCATTTAGTCTGAAGTATGTGGCTGAAAATGTATCAGAAACAAAAAAGTCGCCAATATATAGTATTAAATGTTGTACACGAAGCAGGAATTTCAAAGGTTAAGTCACCCGGCTCGGATAACCACTTACAGATGAACAATTGTTGTAATTACAACTGTCACGGCTTTGGAGTAGCTTTAGCTTTATCGAAATATTGTTAATGTCTATTGCACGCGATCAGTATCCTAAATGTTATGCCATATGATCCCTGCTATTAGAAATCGATCACCGCAAGTGTTGGACGATCTGCTGTTCAAAACGTATTCATCCAGATCTGATGTCTTCTCTTGACCTAGGAAATGCAGATTGTCACGGAATCTAATATCGATTAAACTAGGTAATGTAACTACAATCTACATCAACATTATCAGTGCCCCCAAGAATCGCGAACAAACGATAATCCCTCCTGTGTAGTTGTCTGTCTTGTCGGGCCCAAGTACCAAAGCCTGCATGATAGTCTGTCCCTCTGGTCAATCCCTGTGCTGCGCTGCTGGGTCTGAATGGTGCTGATCAGCTCAGTCTGATAACAACGCCAGTCTACACCACGTACTTCCAGAGGAAGGATTATACCATTTCCGGCATGACTGGCGCCACTCATTCCCGACACATTCAACTGGTAAAACTTTTTATCCCTGGGTCAGTATGCACTTCTTCCGTGTCATGAACTACAAAAATACATACATTATATGTGCAATGCTTTGAGGAGAATGATGATATACTAATAATTACTTTAGCTACATGTGTACACCCTCCATGCGTCCCATGCTGTATGATAAATACTCCAACATATGAACTCCAATGTATGGTGTATAAGCATCCAAAACATAAAAATGATATTCTGTAGGAAACATGTTACGTTATATCTATAACACAACAGTACAGTACGTCACTGATACCAAAATGTATTTTTGTTTCAAGAAATCCGATCCAGATTTATTTTTTGATAAAGTCAAACCAATAATTTCACACGAGTCATGGTCATGTCGAATGAACAGTTCTTTGATGAACTGGTGAGCATTGAGAGACTCACAGTCTCAAATCGTCATGTAGTCTCGGTCAGTTTCAATTTTGGAATTGTCAAAGTTAATGAAATAATTGATAAAATCCACGATACGCTTCCAGAGCCAAAGGTTGTTGGTGATCTAAATTGGGCGTGGTTCTGTTGACGGTAGCATTTTGTATAGTTAGATCATAACATGCTACCATCATGTCAAAAAAATTCAGGTACAAGAGATATCATTATGCTATGGAAATTGACCTAAGCTATTTTGAGATTTGTCATTTAAACAATCAGTAACATAAATGTCTACCTTGCCATTCTTTCCCAGAATGAGGAGGTTGTGTTTTTATTCTTCGCGTTGCTTTAAAGTATACTTTAAGCAGGGATTAAATTCATTTTACAAATCATCAAAAGGAATGTGTCTGTTAAGATATCCAGCATGAGAACAGACAATCAATGACATTCAAATAAACGTTTCGCTGCATCAAAGTGATTTTTACCCATGTGATTAAACTGTCTTGAACATTTGATTAAAGTCTTTGGTATGTAAGTGAAAGAAATAAGGGAACACTCAATGTGTCAATTAATCAGTATACATTTACTGTGCAGCGTAAATAATTACAGTTTCAAAATGCTTCATATCGACAATCAGCCACACTGACTGATCTTCTTAGATATACATTCATTCATGTTTCCTATTTAAAGCAGAACCTATATTTCCTTTCATCAGTGTATTTTCCAACATTGCTTTAGATAAATAATGTTACTATAATGGCTGGTGAAATTGCGAATGGGACCAAGGATATGAAATTCAAAATATGATCATGATTACCACCTATAGACTTATATGGACAATGAACGTTGTAGTAATAATGTTCGATACTGATAAGGCGTTCGAATTCATTCCTTAATATATAAATCAATACTCAAATTAGAATCAAATTCTGTATCTCATTTATTCACATAAATGCAAAATATGTATAAAATATGGCATTGTGTTATGTTTTGATACAAAAATAATACCGTGATATGCACCCACAATTGGTCCTAATGCAAATATCATTATTTAATCAGACCGTTGAGAGTTCCCACAACAGATACTAGTTACCACTGACAACAACAGAGACACCTAAACCGACACAGCACTTAATAATGAACAGACCAAATCCCGCTGGACTACGTACTTTAATAGCAATGGATTTAAAAGCAATGGCTACGAGCGCCAGCCAGTGTGGTAGTGTTGTACTTGCCAGCACCACCCATCTACTTCCACAAGTCCCTAGGGAGAACCCACACCAACGTAATTGACAGCCAATGATTCCCCCAAATCACAAGGGACACTGGGTAAGAATGACCGTTGTCACTCAAATGAAATTAGTCTAGCTTTATTCCATCAAGTACTCCACTGAAAAGGTTTATTATATTAGGTATATATTACTTTGGTGATTTGCTGAAAACCCTTATGGACATACAGTGAGCTAATCAAACGGACGTTTCATATCTAGGGTGACAGATAGCTGGCTTCAGTTCCACTGTCATCCAGTAATTGGCGATAGGAATTTGGAGTATCGTCATGTGATTACACATGGAGCTTGGAGATATATTCTGTTCGTATTTTAAGGGCATTCCGTGAAAACGGTCTATTCTCTTTCAGTAGTTGTTTTACTAACAAGATTTACAGTATTGTGTTGTCGTTTGGTAGTAGAATGTAAACAAATGTACATGACTATAGCTTCCGTGTTTGTCTAAAAAACATGTTATACAAGGATCATCAAAAGAACTGATTCCTTAATGAGTAGTTATAAACTTAATAGTCACTGTCCAATGTTCTAGAAGACAGGAAATGAAGAAAAGATTAACTTTTTTTTAAAACCTCCTCGTGTAACTCAACCACAAGAAGAAACCTTTTGAATTTCCACAATAAGCATAACTATTTCCACAAATTAACTTCCAACAATTCTCCGCGCACATGGTACAATTATTAAATTGTCTAGAGGAACAATCATCTTGATAGTAGAGTTCAAAGATAAAAATAACATATGTTAGGAAACCTGGCCTCCCTATAACCATATACCGTTACGATGTTCACGTGAATCTGCTTTCCGATTTCAGTATACTTACCTACCAATACTAGACTTGCAAAAAGGGGAGTAACAGATAATACTATTTACAGCTATTGTTCAGTTGAAGCAGAAGCGGCTGCGCATATATTTTCCATTGAAGCAGGGTTACCCCAATCTGCGAGGTACTGGAGAATTATGTTAGAATGCAACAGCACATTTTACTCAGATTCCCGCAGAGAAACAACGTTCCATTAAATGTGATCCTGATACTCTTTCAACTAATATTCCTACTGTCAGTTCCTAAAGTGGGATCTGTATCAATATCATATCATTACAAAATGTGCACCAATTTTAAGCGCAAGACTGTATATATTTTACAAATTCTGGTTTCCTTTCATATATTGTTTAAATGATTCACTGTCCAATCAACTAGTATTATTAAATCGTATAGAAACTGGAAATACATATACAAAATGCAGCAATTTCTTCCATTTAGAAATGCCAATAAATATAGTGTAAAATGACGTGGAATTCAGTCTTCATAGTAAAGTCAATATCTGGTCCATGCCCCGTGATCATCGATCCAGGCACATCTTCTGGGCATACTGGATATAAAACGCCGGATTGTCTCACCTGGTGTCCACGCTGCTGCAAATTTTGGCAACACTGTAATCGGTTGCGAATATTTTGCCCAAGAACAAAGCTGTTTTGACCTACGCGATGGGAAATTGGATGACCACTGGACGTAACATTTGGTCCCCATAACATTGACCGGTCATATTCCCTTGCACGATCATCAGACCCGTCGTGTTGTTCGTATGTGTTGCCAACCGAGATCCTGAAGCTGCAACCACCGTACCTGTCATGCTTCTAGGCTGACGCCGGATAGTACCTCTCTCCATGTTGTCTACCATTTGTAAGGAGTAAACAGAACTTCATACTGATGTGTACACTGTTGTCTGAGTCGCATGTGTGCCACATTTAGATGCATTCCTCTGGAGGGACATACGATAAAACCCGAAGTTTTCAACCTGTTTCGTATCTTCTATTCTGGTGCAGAAATATATCTGCTCCTCAACGCAGTGGTGCGTAAATATCGATCGTGCCTTGAGAGATGTCTTTCTATACCTTCCTTTACCCAACCATATCTTAACCTCACCCGTTTGCCTATCTCTTTCCATCTGTTGGGATATTACACTTTTAGACTGATACAAGTGTCTGGCAACTGCATTCTGTGATCGGCCAGCTTCAGTCATGCCTGTTGTGCTCTGTGTTTTAATATCTTGTCATGAGCACTTTTGGAGGCATTTTTCTTTTTTGTATCCGATGAGTGAACCTTGTGGTTCTAACGTCTACTGGGACCTGCCAGTTACGAGGGTATGTCACCGTGGACGGTATGTGCAATGTCAAATGTTCGAGCGAGTTTGCTATCAGCGTTTAGACAACAAAGATGGTCATTCCACACTTATAGCTGAAAAGACAGGGTTCTCGTAAATGTTGCACCTCGTATATATTCGGGTGTATTTCACTGGCAATATAGCCCGACATTGATCAGCAATATCAATGGATGTATTATATTAATTCATCTTCCTAAACATTATTTTAATGGTACGTAATTATGTAACTTAATGGAAACGAGAATACCAGAGAAGAACGATTGATCACAACCAGCAGACACTTACAATAATAAACAGTCTAGCCATATTTCATTGGGTTCTATATTGAAAGGTTAATGACAACCGGTATATATGATGCTGATGATGGTTGGAATCCCACATCTACATATATTAAGCTAAATAAACTGACATCACATGTACATGGGTACATATGACGCTGGTAATCGTGCCTTAATATACTGATGAGCATTTATAGTTCGTGTGTTGGTATACGCCACAGTGTGCAATGTATCAGTCATATCATAGCGGTCTGTAAATTACCTATTCTGTACCACGCAACCAGTGACTGTAAGAAAGACCAACGTCCCAGTCAAACGATGATCAATGATACACAATCATCCAAGTGAGTGAGCCTTTTCGCCTGGGCAACTTCAGCCGTTTGGTATGACCAGTATTATAGTAAAGGGGGCCTGTTCTAACCCGGGTCCCACGGGATGAATTACCATAATCATCTGCACACACCTATACCCATAGTATTATAATCGTGAATAGTATTCATTTGCTCAGCAATTGTTAAAAGAGTCACATTGTCTCTATTTCATTTCAGCTTGGAATGGAATAGTGGATATAATTATTATCACCTTTTTCTTTATCTGATGAGTGACAACAGCACGTTTTGTATGTCAAACGCCGGTTGCTGTGGCGTTTGTTTGATAGAAATGATCACGCGTACGTGAGTGTTTGCATCATACATATTTTAAAAGAAGCGTGTCCGATCAGTCTGATACACACTGAAATGCGTTCATGTCTTTCTTATTAACACTTTATACAAGAAGAGTTTATGTGGTTTATTTCAGATTTGTCACGATGGTCTGTAAATAATCGCGTCTGGGTCAGATAAACTTGTGGTTTTTATTATTGGCAACGTATCACGCCTTCGGGCTACGATGAATCAAACATGTCAGCGAGCCTGACCATCCGATCCAATTTAGTCGACAAAGCAATAGAGTGACTGGGACCATTTCTAACGTAGGTCTCCGTGGGGTAGTGAAGATAATGTGTTTTCTGTACTGAGCAGGTTGTCAAAAAGCAAACCATGTCATAAAACAACGTCATAACTACCCTGATGTAATAAATTTCACCGTGTTTTCTATACGTCAAAAATCATCATTACATACGTGCAACGTGCGTGCTTTTATTGAAAGGATACGGTCGTGCATACCATATTGTTCTTTTATTGATGGAGAACACATTTGCAAAACCATCTATATTAAATATGATTAAGCTGATGTTCAGAAAAGATACCGCTCCTCATCGAATACGTGTGTTTAAAGTTTGATATATGTACATGATTGATGGTATATAGATAAAAAAACCGAGTATTTTAGTGGTCTTCCAGTGCTTATGTATTCATATGTTGTGTAACAAATAAATGAGACAGACAAGAATCGGCCCCATACTGCCTACAACCATGTCCCTACGAGGGAAGCACATTTCAAAGTTGAAATGTCTTAATCACTCTTCTCACAATAAACAGTTGGAATATAAACTGATGAAACCGTGGTAAACAAAGTTGATACAGTTTTGGAAGAGCAAAACTATTGATCCCATTACTTCACCACACAAAGCATTGGTCGTATTGACGGCAGGGATAACACACGGAAGACGTGCAATGTTCTAAGTGCATCCATTAACAACAGCCTCGGGCTACAAAGACTGAAGATCCCTTTGCTTTCCTAAATAATTGCTGATTCAGCAAAAAATATAGAAACGCAAGGAATTTTGGTACCCTTTTAGATCGCGATAATTACATTCTTAAAAAGGGTACCATACTTTGATTAGATCTTGAAATGACTTAGGGCTTGGTATCTAAAATTGTCGAAGACAGCCGGTGAATGGACTCTCCTACATTTTATTTCAGATAATCAATAAATAACTTGGATTGCTCAATATGCTTGACTCGACATAAATTATTTTTTTCACATTGACAAATCGGTTTAAAACATGTTTATTAGCAACAATATTCATTTATAGGTTGACACATAGGTTGTAACGTGAAACGTATAATATGGAACACTTTCAGTCGTACAATTTGATTTTAAAAAGGTTTGTGTCTTGGCAAAGTTTTCATGTACTACGGTCCAATGATAACGTCGATTCAGATTCAGAAAGTTGCTGCGATGTCATCATGCACAAAGTGCAAGAGTAAGAACAAATTCTCAGATTTTCATTCAAGGGCAAAATGTACAACAGTAATATTTGTAACCATTGCTCACAGTGCTGGAACAGAAAGTCATAAATAGAAGCTTGTGATTTGAAGATGTAAGTGTTTTAGATTGTGTACAACCCCCTTCTTGTAACAGCGCTCAGATAGTGAATAGTGAGAAAGTATACTCTTACGCCACCTTTACAATATCATGGAGTGAATAGAAGAAAGGACACTGAAACATTGGGGATTCGACGTGACGATGAACCACTTCTTTCTACCGACTACACTACAGCTTTCGAAACTGAATGCCCCTTAAACATTGACAATATAATATACGTGTATACGTGCTACATGTATCATCCCACTAATATCACAAATAAATACCTCGTTTTATATCCTTAAAACAAATCTAGACTCCGTCCATTCTTTGGTTATATACTCCAAACGCAGATTACCGTAATATTGGATTATGTATCATTACATAACACGGCAGCCGTTGAAATTGGAAGATGTTTACTCAAGGAAATATTAATTTAATGTAAACTATCTAATATCCTACACATAGTTCATTGTTCTTTAAGCATTCCTGACAAAGCAAAGACAGATAAATTTTGCATAAATGCGCAAAATTCGTTTTTTTCAGCTACAAGTAATAATTGCGAAAGCCATAGCTCTCGTTTATGCTGCAAATGCCATTCGTCGGGATGGTATCGGATCGGATCCTTGTATAACGTCGTACCAGTGTGTCCAGAATAGCTAAGTAGGTTACTGTATTTACACTTCTCCCGGCCATAGATTAGATTAGGAGTTTTTCTCGGGCGCGAAATTGTGCTGGCTCAGGCCCGCTGAACGCCTTGTTTAGAGTAATTTATAACTGCTGTTGGCAATGAGGCCGAACGGGAACATAAAATTGGAAAAGGGAAACTTACTTACAAAGAAACATTTCAGATATGCTCTCTGTTAAAAAAGTGCAACAGCAGCATACAGTAAGTCCTTCACACACCAGTTGTTCAGGGTACAGAGTCTGATTGTCGAAAGTGGTCTTGATGTCATGCCAAAGTATAAGTGGTTCACGAACTCCAGACGTTGAGTCTATATAGTACGGTAGGAAAATAACATGTAGCACACTTTCGGCCATAATTACGGAATGCATATATCAACTGACTTCTCTCAAATGACTTGTGGTGGCATGTGAATGCCATTGTAAATAGTTTGCATAGATCCTGCTTAGCCCCAACCGGAAAGTGTAGGACTGCTCAAATAGGAGAAGAAATTATCACACTGGTTTATGTGACCCTCGAACAGTAGCTGTGCCGAATCATCCATTCCTACGGATCTGTGTCTCATTTAGGGGTAGGGTACCGATGACCAAATTTAATGCACTAAGTTGCATCCCTTTGCCTTTTTGTAAGGACTCTGAAGATTGTTTTCTCCAAAATGGCCATTGCTCTGTCAGCACATTACCTATCACACTGTTGGATACTATCTACGGCATGAATAAAATGGAAATTAGATATTGACAGAAACACTATTGTCAATCGGACAAGTTGTTCAAGCATATACCAAAATATAAGGGAACTACTGCATTAAATGTAGCTGTCGTTGAGTTCTACAATTTCGTAGCTGCGTGTGAACGCAACATCTCATCACTGTGAAATTGAACATCACAACAGCAGATGCACGGGCACACAGAAGCTAAAGAGGGAACTCACTATCACGAATGCAACTGAGCTGAGCACACGCTTAAAATGCATCCAAGACGGTATCTCAGTGAACAGGTGAACAATTGACTTGCCTTTGCATGTGCTGTGACGTAAGCCACCTGTGGGTCAGGACACGCTGATCTTTTCGTGAACAACTGGTATTATCACTGTGCATGTGCTGTGACGTAAGCCACCGGTGGGTCAGGACACGCTGACCTTTTCGTGAACATCTGGTATTATCACTAGTTGATAGTGATTGATAAACACATGCTCATGACATAGTCGGAATCGTAATATCGACTCTGCTTTTGGCAGTATTTTTTATGATTATGGAAAGCGTTTTGACGCTTGTTTTTAAATTGAATTTAGGATTTACTGTGAAGAACTGCAACAGTCAGACTGAAACGAACCGGAACAAATATGCCCCGGAAAAGGCGGCTGTTTCAAATGGCATGGTCAGTTACTGCCAGATTCAAACATTAGATCCCCCGGGAACTGAAGAAACGTTTGGAAAAATTTGGGTGGGAAATGAAACCCTAAGACAGGAAATTTGTTGAATCCAGGCGAGCAAAACTGCACGTTTGCTATTTCAATCCCTTTCGGCATCGGTATCAAAGGGTAGTTTGGACAATGAATATGCATGAAGTTCGCTAAGTTCCTTGTTCCTGACGATACACGCGAGCAGAAAGGGAATTCCCTTGACTTAATATTAGGGTTTCCCAGGCATTCCGTTGTAATAAAAGTAGCGCTTCGGTTGGCGTTGCTTATTTTTTTTACATTCAATTGGAAATGAATGCAATAACACGTAACCAATTCAGCTAATCAGAATGCAGGAATTACAATGACCACAACGAACTATTTCCTATTGAACTCCTTGTGCTGATGGTAACTAGCGTCTGTATCAAGAACTCTCAACGCTCTGATTTTTCAAATTTGCTTTTGTGTCATTTATGATAGTGTTTGGTTCTCCCGCATATGGTTGTTTATCATGTCAAAACATATGATGCAGACTTAATTGATGTAGAAGACTTCTCCGTGTGTGTTTTACTAATTGAATCACATTTTCAAGATAGTTTTCCAGACTTTGAGAAATCATGTAATAATAATTGATACAGGAACTGATTAATTCTAGATCAAAGAACAAAGGTTTATATAACAACATCGTACACCCCACATTGTGGTGCAAAGACCATACTATTAAAACTAGACAACTCTTAACATGCTTGTTTTACAAATGCAATGAAATTGTCAAGATAGCTCTCAAGATTACGGAAATATGTATATTGCATGTACGTTTACAATTAATTCAGGAAGGAACCAGTTATTGCAAAAAGTTTGAGACTTGCGGTGATCTGCACTCTTGTATGATATATATTTGCAGCTTTCGGTTCTTGTAAAGATAAATATTGTTGTCTTCACGGTGATCAATAGTGTCTGGGCGGGAGAATAGCATTTGTCACGAACAGATATGCCCCAAACCAAATGTCTCTAAGAGAAATATTGTGAATAGATACAGTTCGTAACGTCGCATGAGAATCCTTCAGACACACATTTCTCACAGTATATACCATGCAAATGTATTTATTTATGCCCGTGAGGAGTCATATACCAGTATCACAAACGCAATACAGTGGATTTCATGTATTTAACATAAACCTTCACCCGTAACATAGCTTGTTGTCTATTCCTTCTGCAGCATGCAAAAGTCACTCTCTCGTGATGAATTAGTCTCGGAAGATTGGATACTTGTATAACATCGCACCAGTGTGTCCCATGATAGCTGTGCAGGTTACTGTTTTTACACCTCTGTGGGCACCAGATTAGATTAGGAGCTTTTTCAGTCGCGAAATTGTGCTGACTTAGGTCCACTGAACGCCTTGAATAACTGCAATTGGCAACTCTCTTGGTATTGACTGACAAATTTGTGGGAAATGAATTTGAAAAGGAAAATTTATTTCCATAAAACATTTCAGATATATCCTGTCTGAAAAAGTGCACAAAACGGATGCAATATACATAAAAAAGTTTTATTTATAAAATTTAGTAATAAAAATATAATTTCTAAATGAATTTCGAAATGTGAACATATTACAGTAAGTGTTGAATTAGTGACTGTCTCCCGAAGACATGTCTTTTCATTTATTTCAGGTTCATCTGTCAAGATTAAAACCCTACTTGCATACAACGTTTGGTCGAGACAACAGTTGGTCCATAAAATAAGGGACCACATTGATCGTAATGGATGTTAAAGATACTTGACTAAAAGTAGATTCTACTTGTCCAAAGGAGTATTGGTTTAAATTTCATGCCGACGTACGAGATTGTGGTCAATGTCAATGTGTCGTACAAATGAATTAGCTTTCAGTGAGCCAGTTCAAACCCTAATGTACAGTCACAGTCAGAAAAATGCAAGCTATACCACAGCAAATACACGTAACTCACCTTCGGCCATGATAATAGAAAGGTTCTTTATGAATTGGGTTCGAATATTTTAATTTCTCTGTCAGCACATTACAATAGCTGGGGTTTGGCACAATTGTTAAATATCTACGGCCAGAGTCAAGGGGGGTCTCCAAGCTCCTCACAGCGATAGCCCGTTCGCTGAGCTCTCTATACTATCGCTGCCACCAGTCAAAACTCCCCTCTGTGATAGGTGGCCCCAACAATGCTTGGAGTTGAACTCGCAACCGAATGACCGTTATGTTTACAAACAAGTGACGACTGTCGTGACGCCGAAAACACTCATCGCTGCTAAATTACTTTCTTTCTATGTCAATTTGAATTCCTGTTTCATTAAAACTATCGTGTTATTGATATAGTAAGAATGTAAGGGAGAAGTTTGTTGATTTTCCGTTAGTCTGTAATATCGAACCAATCTGATTATCAAAACAACATAGTAAATTCATCTGGAAAACATGGTCAGTCGTAAACCTTTTCAAAATGAAATATGATGGCATTCCCAAAGATATAAACAAAAGAATAAACGTTACTTCATATGGGTTAAGAGGGCAAATTTCAAGATTCTTGTAATGGCCGCGCCCACACTGGTGGCAGCGATGTTACCGAGAGTGTAACGAAGGTGTCACGTGCTGGGAAGGAGCTTTGGGGCTCTCCTCACCAATTGATATATATCCTGAAATAAATTACATACTGATGAAATGCCTGTATTCTGGTGCAGGTTACTTAACTGTTTGTGTTGCCGTGCTTTGGCTTATTTGGCGTAAACGCTCCTTGTTCACTTAGTCAGATTGTCCACTTACAGCAATAATTTCAAGAGCGACACCATTTCATGATATCTTAAGTATCAAAACGTTTGCGTTTCAAAATTTTCCCTCTTGTCACAACCCATATACGTAGATTAAATTTTATATCTGCACTTCACGGTAGTTTTGAAGACCAAAACTATGATTGCTGCATCTGATAAAAGGACACAAAAGGGCCTTAGACTGATGACTGAAGACGAATTCGAACGTTGATAATCAATAAATAGCTTTCATTGTGGTCGTTAAAAGAGATATCATGAATCATACTCGCACATGTATATGAAATATGCATATTCAGAAATTACACATATCCATATTTTGGACACAACCGTTTGGCTGTTATCAATATTGTATGTGAATGCATCTCCAAGAGAAATGAAATTGAACTGGTCACTGTAGGGAACGAATCTGCGTTACCTCTGTTTGTATTATGAAGATGTTTGTCACCTTCCTATAGCAACAAGCTAGACGTCTAACTTCAACTTAAGTAACGGATCAGGCTTCATAAAATAAACAGCCAATGTCCTTCATCAACAGTCTCTATCGTAAAACATCGCAAATTTGAGAGGTTGTACCCGAAACTAAAGTGTTAGTTCTTTGAACTAAGGGTTGCATCAACTAATGCGCAAACGGTAAAATGACTTCATTACATTTACATTAACAATGTAAACAATTTAGAACTGACGTCCAGACTGTTGATTGGATGACTTTCTCCAAATTTGATTAATGTCCATTACATCAATATTGTCATTATATTATAGAATAATATATAATAAAATAAATATATGATACCATATGGTGTTGTCGTTTCTATGATGTTGATCAAAACATCTGCTGGAGTCTCTGCTGGTTACACAATAAGATCCAATCATTCTTAATGAAAAGAAAACATCTGACGCCTAACCTCAACTAAGGCAGTGCAGTATGTCACGAGATCTGTCAACTAAACTAATGTTTCGAAAGATAGCTTCAACCTACACCAACCAGTATTTGATTGCATCAACCTAATCAGTTCAAGACAACCTTTTTATCATAAACTGGCGATATTCTCCTCTGATCATATATCTGTCCGTCTTGTCGGGCTCTGCTACCAAAGCCTGCATGACAGCCTTTCTCTCTGGTCGTTCGTTTGGGGCTGCGCTGGCGGGTCTGAACGGCGCTGATCACCTTTGCCTGCTCACATTCGTACAGTCGTCAGCAATATCTTCCGGAATTGAGATTAAACCATTTCGGCATGACAGGCGCCTCTCATTCCCAACAACCACAGCATGCCACTAGCAAAGCAAATTTCCAACTGACATTATTCCTTTGACTTTAGAACTTTATTCGTGACATGACCTACGAAAATGTATTCTCGATATATGAACTACCTATTGCCTATTGCTTCCTTTATTTGCACATAGAAACCACCAGCTGTGGCGGATGCAACCAGATACAGGATACAGGATACAGGATACGCTCACATTTCCAAGAGCACATGGTACCATCCCTATTAGATAGTGATTCACAAACAAAAGATTATGCTGTAGTCGGAATCGTACTGCTTTTAGGGGACGTTTCTTATGATTATGAATACGGTTTTGTCGTGTTTTCTAATTTAATGGTTACTCGGAAGCATGGTCGTAACAGATACATACTTTGGAATGAAAATGGTGGTACCATATATTTTCTGTGCAATACGTGTGGGAAATGTTCAGTTAATGACAATGTTAAAAAAATGTGCAGTGCAGGTCAAGGCAGGCAGGTCTCACTCGCTCCACTAAAAGTTTATGCGAGAGATTTCAGTTGATTATAGTTGGGACCGGCAAAGTTGTGATAAATCAAAACAATAATTTAAGAGACGAATCGTATCGAAGATGTTTGAAGAGATTTGTAGAGAGAGATCATGGTTTGAATTATCAGCTGAAATCGACAATTTGCCTTCGTCCGTTTACCGATGACACCTGTCAGAAAATATTTAGACTGAACAAAGTTGGCAAAACGTGTAGAAATGCTGGAAAAGGTTGTTTCTGATCATGAGGTACATTAGCGTCAACCCTTCCCATGAACGCCGTTCTAATGACGTTGGTTTTTGTAACCGTCATTAATAAAAGCATTTCAATACTTTTGCACGTCAACAAATTCTATTGGTATTTGACAATCTTTGCCCAAATATATTAACAGACACTACCACACTGAAGTGTCCATCATATATCCCCGATGTGCCTGATACGAGGCTATCAGTGGAATGTCTTTCACTAATTTGTATTTTTCAAATTTCAATTCTTGAAAAGGAAATTATCTCCAACAGTGTGAGCACAGACAAACACTGGCCTTCGAATGGATAATGCCTCGTGTAAAAACGAAACGTAACGGACGAATGAAAATGTAATTTACCAATGAGGGAATGATACATGTTTAAATCACTACGTCACACATTATTCCACAGCCGAGTTGAATTGTACATTTTTGTCAGATATAATAAATACTTCGTCGTCAGGAATCCTGTTACCGTGTATGACCAACAACTAGGAGTTTGGTCATGGTGTTTGTTATTTAGAGTATGCAAAAGAGCACGACGCTAACATGGGTACATAAACGGTAATTTTGGAAGGAATTCTTACGAAAAATGTTGTTTTGTGTTTTTCTTTACCCTACCCTAACCTAACCCTGTCACGATGTTTAACCAACGATTACACTGCCTATGCTGTAGCAACGCCTAACCCACATAGAAACCGACTCGTAATTGTCATTAGGGAGTCCTACAAATATGTTGTATTTCGAGGAACATTAAGAATGAGATTCACATAGGGTGTCCATATATATATAAAACTTGTTTTTGTGTGACGAAGGAACTGTTTGATCTCTACGACTTCCCTATTTCAAGCAATTTACCACAGCAGTTAATTATGGAAGACTTGATGACAATACAGTATTTCTTACACGCCCACTTTCTACAACCAATCACGCACAATATACACTCTTCAAAAAAAAAGAAACACATAGTTAAAACATAATGATATTTATTAAGCGGATGTAAAAGTATCTACACAGAATATGTGTGAACACAATCAAATGAAATTAGACACAGTGATCGACAAAAGCATTGACAGCATTAATTCAGTTCAGTCATTGCACATGTGTAGCACAAGGGGGCGTTATGGTCAGTACCTGGTCACACAACCTCTTGCAGCCGTCACTGCTCGACACCTCCTTGGCACAGATTGCACAAGTCGTCGGATTATTTTCGTGGGGAATACTTCGCCATTCCTCCTGTAAGGCGTTGGCGAGTTGTGCCAGTGTGTGGGGACGCTGGTGACGTTGACGGACGCGTCGATCAAGTTCGTCCCACAAATGTTCAATCGGGTTTAGATCAGGCGATTTGGACGGCCATGGAAGGACATGGAAGGATGTCATTAACAAGGAAAGTAACTGTTGCGCAAAACGTTCATGTCGACGTCGGTATAAACGTCGTCTTCCATCCCGTGAAGAAGAAAATGTGACTCAATGTGACAGGTCAAACTGTTGGTCGTCTCGCTCGAATTCCCACTTCCTTCAGACGATTTCTGATGGTTTTGTCGGAAATTCTTCGCATACCAGGCACTTGTCCTGCAGTGTCCGTTGATGTACCAAATCGATTCCGAAGGTGATGCAACCGGATGTACCGATCCTGAGCAGGGGTGGACACTCTTGGTCTTCCACTTGAGTCGAATTAGTGCGGGTATATCGATCCCATAGTTGAGATATGGTGCTTTGGTGAACGTTGAAGTGTCTTACAACGGCAGACTGGGACTCCCCTTCTTCTGAACGTGCAATGGCGATATTTCGGTCAGCTGCAGTTAATCTTGGCATATTTCGATCTCCGTTCACGTCAGACAATTCGTAATGAACTGATGAATTTTGTGGTCAGTATCTCTATTCTTGTTTGCAAAAGTTTGTACGTGCATTGTGCTGAAAACTTTTTCTGAAAGCAATTTCCGTGCATCCTTTGCATTTTTGCTGATAAACGTTTACAAAAAATATTTTGAGATGTGTTTGCGCGCAAAATGCACAACAAACATGACATGATTAACGGGAATCAAACATAAGAATTGTCTTTACACGATTGCTGGGTAGAAAAATCTAATTGGAATTCTCAAAACACCTATGCGTTTCTTTTTTTGGAAAGTGTATATTGGTATATTGCAGAAGTATAACTTTGAGGATGTAAATAATTTAGACGTTACACTTTTTTTATGAGATGGACATGGGCCCTTAAAAGTGTGATGTTGCCATTTCCAACAGCATGCTCTCTCTGTCGGATCAAATGTACCTGACAAAGTAACCTCAATTTCCAGAAGAGACAACTGTGAACTCGTAGCTCACATTTTTAAAACCTATGGTTGCATTTGTTTTTAACAGGGATACGAGTATCAATACCTCTCACCCACTGACGTTTTCAATTCAACACGATTTAGCTGAATATTGCGATGTATTAGAAGTAATGGAGAACCTTTTCACATAAAAATCAAAAGTAAGTGTATTTCACAATCAACCTCGGTCGGCTATCCCGTCACTGTCGAAATATCGCGACTTCCACTACAGTTAGATAATTGCACTGTGAATAGCAATGTCCAAAAAAGTGATAATAGTTCGTATATAGAATTCTAAACTAGCTCCCGTGTAATACCAGTTTTATTAAACGAGTGAATAGTTCGCTCCTCAGATACCAGAACTATCACTCGTTTAATAAAATTGGTATTACACGGGAGCTCGTTCAGTCGCTCGTCAGTTACCAGAACTATTCACTCGTTTAACGATTGGTATTATTGGGAGAGAGTCTATTATCCGTTTTTACCTTTTTTTTAAAAGGTCACTGTCGTGTGTTAATAGGCAGCCATCTAGGGCTAAATCCAAATGAGTTTAACAGAATGATACTTCAAACAAATTAAGTGTTGACACGTATTAATTTAATGCCACACAACGGCCTATCTTCAGAATTTAGGACGTCGCTATATAAGTGTAATAATCTTGAACGCGACGTTAAACCCCATTTCACCTCACCTCACCTCACCTCACCTCACCTCACCTCAGAGTTCAGGGGTCCGTTTCACAAAACTATCGTAGCCCTAAAAGGCGATCCTAACTCCAATACTTAAGCGTAGACTTACGACTGCCGTTGCGCTACGATCGCTTTGTGGATCGGGGCCCTGCACCACAAAGATTACGAACACGTCCAAAAGCACTTTGACGTAATTTGTTGCAAGATACGCAGGTGAAACAATGTCATGTGACGTTAGCCTAGCAACAAGTTTGCTGGGGTCATCGACTCTGCTCCTCTCAGTGTTATTTTATTTCCACAGGCAATGTCATTTAATAAGCCCAGTGATGTTGATAGTTTTTTCAACCGGCGAGTAATAAAACATTGTTATCATACGTTCATGTCAGAATGATGATATCTGATTTGATCTTAATAAAAGAAATACATTTCTCAGTGGGAGAATAAATCTCGTATACCCCGCCACGAGCAAGACAGGCTGCACGAGTATTTCTGAGAGATAGAATATATTTATTGAATAAAATTGTTTTAATTAATTTACAATGTCCTATGAGAACATGTTCGTAAGATAAATTCGTTGTAGCAGGATCACGAGGGGTACATGGAATTTTATGTGTCCCGCGTTTTGTTTGTACAACTCGCCTCCGGCTCGTGACCTAACGCGGGATGCATTAATCCCCATGTACCCCTCATGATCCTGCTACAACTAATAATATTGAATAACTGTCAATGAATATCGTTGTGTTCTTTTAAAAAAATATATCTGGCCTCAATACAAATGCCGTCCCCATCGCCCACCCTCACCCTAAAATATCAGATAGTCGGTCCAATACGGCATAGACATTATGACAACACAAAACTGCTGACAACTGAAGAGACACCGAGCTGCGAAAAATCGTGTGTGCGTGAGGGAGTTTTTGACAAGCACAACTAACTATCTGGTAAATATTGGAGTACAGCTTCATGCAATTAGGCTACCCAAACCTACGCCGTTACATGTACAGCATCAATTGAAAATAGAAAAAAATGTAATAGCGATGTATACGTACTGAATGTATCGTCCTACCACTGTTATAGAAGCAATACACTGGACCTCACAGATTTAACATGAACTCGATTGTCTATTCCTTCCGCGGCATGCAAAAGTCATCTCGCTCGAGCCTGTGGAGACTGCGATATTCACAAAAAAAGATGTTTCATTAATGAAGTTCAAAATGTGAACATTATACAGTCAGTGTTGAATTAGTGAATTTGTCCCTACAATATTAAGACATGACTTTCACGTCTTTCATATATTTTGAGTTTATAATATCTGCTAAGATTAAACTCAATTTTCAAAATAACATTTGGTCGAGACAACATGAAATAAGGGACCACATTGATCGTAATTGACGTTGAGGATATTGACGAAAAGTAGATTCTGCTTGTCCAAAGTGGTTTTGGTTTCATGCCGGCGTACGAGATTGTGGTTCACCTATGTGCATAATGTTATAGAAACAGGCAATGTTTGACACGGTTACTGTCGTTCAAATAAATTTGCATTCCGTGTCCTTTCCTTGTTGAAATACCTTGTGGACAGTCACAGTCAAATACATGCAAGCTACACCACCGCAAAAAAACACAGAAAACACACGAAAATCACTTTCAAATGGAATTGTTTTTTTCATCAATTGAGCTCGAATATTACCATTCCTCAGCCAGCACATTACACTTATTCTTGGGTTTCACACAAGTGTTACATATCTACGGCCTGACTCAAGAGGGTTTGTCTCACTAATTAATATATTTCATGAAATAAATGACATACGGATAATATTCGTTTATTCTGGTCCAGGTTACTCAACTGACTGGGTTGCCGTGACAGCGTTTGATATTGCTTACTTGGGCGTAAACACTCCTTGTTCACTCAGTCAGATTGTCCAATTACAGCAATAATTTCAGGAGCGACCACACCATTTCATCATTCAAAGCATCAAAACGTTTATGTTTCAAAACCTCCCTCTTGTCACAACCCATATAGAATAAATGTTATTCCTGCCCTTTACGGTAGGTTTGAAGCCCAAAACAACAATTGCTGTATCTGACAAAAACTCACCAAAGGGATTGAAACTGTTAACGAATTCGAACGTTGGTAATCAATAAATAGCTTTGATTGTAATCGTTCGTTGGAAGAGAGCTATGATGAATGACACGAGTACATGCTTATGAAATATGCATATTCAGAAACTACGCATATCCGGTTTTTAGACACAGTTGTTTGACAGTTATCAATCATAGCACTTTATGTAGTTTGCATTTCGAGTAGAAATGAAAACTTGAACTGGTCACTTAAAAGAAGATGATTTACAATTCTATGTTACCTTTGTTTGTCATTTTCTTATAGCAACAAGAGGGCTCATTTTAACTGAAGAAACGGATCAGGGCTTCACAAAATAGCCCAGCAAGTTCTTCTGGAAGAGGGATTAAACCATTTCCGGCATGTCTGGCGCCATTCATTTTCCCCAACAACAACAGCATGCCATAAGCAAAGCAGATTCCCAACCGACATCATTCCTTTGTCCTTAGAGCTTTATTCGTATAAATACATTCTCGACAGGTGTTCTACCTTACAAATGCTTCCTTTATCTTCACATAGCTCCCTATAAATTTGATGGGTGCAAGAAGTGAGGTAGTTACGCTCACATTTCCGAGAAGAATTGTTATGAGCAGTATCAGATGGTGATCCTTGGGATTATGCTGTAATCGGAATCATATTCTTTTTAGCCGAGATTTGTTATGATTATGGAAAAACGTTTTGTCGATTATTCTGTTGAATATACCCGAAAGCACTCTTGTAACGGACTTGAAATGAACATGATTATACCATATATGTAAAGTTCATCAATTGTAGGACACTCAATGACAACGTAATTGATTCGCAATGCGTTTAGAAAGTCAACGCTGTCAGGACTCACTCACTCACTCCACTTAAAGTTATGCAACACTACCTCACATACTTAAAATCAGTTCGGACCAGCAAAGTTGTGATAAAATAAAACACGGATCGTATCTTCCTTTTTGCCTTTTTTATTGGCATATGCTTCGTCCGAACAACATATCAGAGTCTCAAATGTACCTGACGTTGGAAAATGTGTTCCTCAAAAGACATCTTATAGATACCACATTCCGTGAAATGCACTGTCATATCCAGTTACCAAAATTACTCACGCGTGTAATTGTGCTTTGTCACTTTATTATGAAGACAATCGTGGGCTTTATGAGTAATTACATCACCATTTTAACTACGTTATGTTACCAAGGATTCTTTTTCGACAGGTTCGTCAGTATAGAAAACACGTCATCTTCACAACCCCGTGTGAACGAAAGTTAGAAAAGGTCCCTAGCTGTCTATTGCTTTGTCGACTAAGCTGGAGCGTGTGGTGAGGCTCGCTGACTTCTTTGTTTGCAAGACATCGTATCTCGGTATGAGACGTTGCCCGTAATGTCAGCCAATTTTTGTCTGACTCAGACACGATTAGTTACAGGTCCCCGTCATATCATTCAAACATTGCTGCCCGAGCTGTAAAACAACAAACGTCTTCACTACATGTACAACAAATATAAGGTGTCTGTCTGTTATGACATTGTTACAATTAATTAGCCTCAGACACATCTGGGATACATGATGGCTAATTTCAATGTAGTAGTTTATGTTAATATGTTTTGGTAAAAACTGTCAAATTCCAAAAGTGCAAAAGGTTTTAAATGCTTTTATTTCCTAAGGTTACAAAAAGCAACGTCATTAGACCAATACTCCTGGGAAGGGCCAAAGCTAATGTAGCTGAGAAAATAACCTTTTCCAGCATTTTTTACACTTTTAGACCATTTGGGAATATGCTTTGCTAATGGCATGCTGTGATTGTTGGGAAAATGAGTGGCGCCAGCGCAGCACAAATCCAACAACCAGCGGGACAGGCTATCATGCAGGCTTTGGTAGCATGGCCCGACAAGACAGACACATATATGATCAGAGGAAAATATCGTCAGTTTATTATCAAAAGGTTGTCTTTAACTGATAAGGCTGATCCAATCAAGTACTGGTTGGTGTAGGTTGAAGCTACCTTTCGAAATATTAATTTAGTTGACAGATCTCGTGACATACTACACTGCCTTAGTTGAGGTAAGACGTCAGATGAGTATTTTTTAGTATGGATGATTGGATTTACTTGTGTAACCAGCGGACACTCAAGCAGATGTATTGATCAATATCATTGAAATGACAACACCATATGGCATAATATTGAGCTGAGACTATTGATCAACTTTCTTGATGTAATGGATATCAAATTTGGATAAAGTCATACAATCAACAGTTGGGAAGTCAGTCCTAAGTTATCTACATTGTTAATGTGAATGTAATGAAGTTATTTTAAAGGTAAACTATGATTTCAGAGTTGTCTTATCCTTCAGTGTAGAGGACTTACGCTTTAATTTCGTGTACAACAGTTTCACATTTGCGAGATGTTGGCTACTACTAGCTGGGTTTTTGATGAAGCCTCGATCCCTTACTTCAGTTAAAGTGAGACCTGTTGTTTTAAGAAAATGACAAGCATTTACAGATGACAAAACATTGATAACATCGATTCGTAAATCCGCTTATTTACAGTGACCAGTTCACATTTCATTTCTCCTCTAGATGCAGCTACATAAATTGCTCTTGTCTTGTCCCACTAGGTTAATAACAGCCAAACAATTGTGTCTAAAAGGGATATGTGTAGATTTTGAATATGCATATTTCATAAACATGTACTTGTATAATTCATCATACATGTATCTCCCTTTTAACGACAATAATCAAAGTATGTATTGATAAACAAAGTACGAATTCTTCATCAGCCATCAATCTGAAATTACTGTTATAATTGGGCAATCTGGGTGAACAAGGCAAGCTTCTACGCCAAAGTTAGCAATAGCACGGCACCCCACGCAGGTGATGTAACCCGGACCAGAATAAAGGCATTTTATCAGTATGTCATTTTTTTCCTGATAGATAATAATTGGTGAGGTAGCCCACTTGACACAGGCCGTAGATATTTAGCAACTGTATGGAACCCACGAATAAGTGTAATGTGCTAAAAGATAAACGGTTTTAATGGAACCCAAGCGATAAAAAAATCCGTTGTGGCCGAAATTGAGTTACGTGTATTTGCTGTGGCGTAGCTTGCATGCGTCTGATTGTGACTGTCCACTTGGTATTTAAATGAGGAAAGGACACTGAATGCTAATCCATTTGTACGACACATTGACTGTTTCCACAAGATGCATGTAAGTGAACCACAATCTCGTACGTCGGCATGAAACCAATACCACTTTGGACAAGCAGAATCAATTACGATCAATCTGGTCCGTTGTTTCATGGACTTACCTTTGTCTCGACGGAACGTATTTTTGCAAATTGAGTTTAATCTTTACAGATACACTCAAAATAGATAAAAGTCTTGAAATTCATATATAGGAATTTTTTTATGGAAATAAATTCTAGTTTTCAATTCATTTCAATCTCATTGCCACAAATTTACTACAGTTATTCTAAACCAGCACAATTTCGCGACTGAAAAAAAATCCTAATGTAATCCGTGGTCCAGAGAGGTGTACAGTAATCTGCTTGTCTGTCCTTCGACACACTGGTGAGATGTTATGCAAGTGTACAGTCTTACGAAAGAGATGACTTTTGCATTTGGCAAAAGGAATAGACAACCGAGCTAAGTTTCGAGTCAAGGTTTATCTTAGATATCTGATGTCTAGTGTATAGCTTTTATAATAGTGGTAGGATGATACATTTAGTACGTATACATTGATGTTACATAAGTTTCAATGGATATTGTTACGGCGGTGGTGGGGTGGCTTATTGGCTTAAAGCTGTACTCTCAATATTTACCAGATAGTTGTGCTTGCCAAAACGCAGGCACGATTCTTCGCAGCTTAACGGCTCTTCAGTTGTAATGAGTGAGTGAGTGAGTTGGGTTGAACGCCGCTTTTAACAGTATTCCAGTTATATCGCGGCGTGTCAGCTTAATGTGGGAGGAAAGCCCGAAGTGATGCAGGTCTCAGACGTTTACTTGTAATGAAAACCTTAACGTAGTCATAGCCGACGCAAAACAGCAATCTTTGTGTTATTATAATGTCTATGTCATAACAGTACATGACAAAAGAGGGAGACGTAAAACTTAGTCATATGCGACTGTCAACATTATGTTTGTCACATCATAATGCCTCTGACGCAATAGTTAGTGACAATAGTGTGACTGCACAAATATACATTGAACTACATAGGGAAGGTTTGAAAATTATCCTTTTGAATTAAGTTTAGGTTTTAAAGCCTAATGATTTCGTTTCTATTTCCACAAGTAAATGTATTTTTTAGGATAAACGCATTGTGAAATATAATTGCCATGCTGCAGATAGGCCTGAAAGAGTGGAGCTACGACATGTACATGTTATATGTAACCTGTACACTAACCCAAGTATGCCTAACAACAAATTTAGTTAATATACTAGACCATAAATATGTTTAAACTTATTTGTCAATGTCAAAACTTAAATCCCTTGTATGAAACTAATTTTGAAAAAAGTCCTATTGCAAATATGAATTTAAACGTATGGGAGTTCATCCAAAGACGGTCGTCTACAAATTAAGATATCAAATCCCAATATACTTTGAAGATCATAAACATGTTTAAAACTAATTTCTCAGTGTGAAAACTAAATTCCTTTGCATGAACCTTATAAAATTACTTTTGAAGAAAATCATATTTCAAATATCAGAATTTAAACTATGAGAGTTCAATGAAGATATCAAACCCAATAGACTTTGACGATATACATGTACCCAAAGTATGCTAATGAAATGCTATTATTTCCTTTGTTAGCCTATTCAGCAATTATTTTGACAAGGCGAAGGATATTCAGAATACATTGCACGTCTTCGGTGATGCCGTTAAGCCCACTGATACAGTGTGTGGTGAAGTAATAGGATCAATGGTTGTGGACCTATGTTCGAGATATAAGCCTTTCTCTTCCAGAAACTTGTTTCAAAGTTGTTTATCACTGTTTTATCAGAATATATTCTGTCTGTTTATTGTGAAATGAGTGTATTCCTTGAAATATTCTTCCCTCGCAGGGGCGAGGTTGCAGACAATGTGGGGCCGACTTCTCTATATCCCACTTGTTTGTTGTACAACATATGAATAAACATACATGTACATGGAAAAACAAGACAATACTCGTTCTTCATCAATGTATTATCAATCATGTACATAATCTTACAGAATATACACGTGTTTTTCGACAACCTGTTCAACAAAAAAAATCACTTCATCGTCATGAAAAAAGTATCCTTTCATTCTATAGCTTTGTTGACAGAGTTGGATCGTATGGCCAAGCTGGCTGACGTCTTTGTTTGTTTGCATGTCATCATATCTCGACGGTATGAGACGTTGCCCGTAATGTCAACCACAGATTTGTCTGACAGACCAGATAACTTACAGGCTCCCGTCTTATCGCTGAAATATTGCTGCCTGATTATGAGGCGTAAAACAACAAACTGCTTCACTATAGCTAATATAAAAAGTGTTGATAACATGACATGATCACAGATATGAGCGTATCAGACTGATTGAATGTTTCCATTCTCTTGCTCCGGGAAAACAATAACTTGGACATTTTATTTTTAAAAGTACGTATGTCGCACACAGTCACATACGCCGTAACAACCAACGAATGACATATTGCACATAGGGATCATCGTCAGATGAAGACACAAACAAGGTATGGGAACTCTACACTGAGAAAAGACCGAATGGATTCTACTAACTTATCCAGTTACAGCGACCAGAACGTAGTAAACAGCGAATTTACTATTCTGACTTGTAGATGACAGGTGGCAGCGGTGGAGGGAAGTGGTTTCGGCGTCAAGACTACGTGACATTATTCCGAAACTAAACCTGAATCGCAAGGGATCGCATAATGAGAAACAAACGAACCTTTATTTAAATTGTAGAAAACTTACTACAAGCATAGTAAATATACTATTGGAGTCAGTAAATTATGAGAAGAACACTCTTTGAAAGATGGATAGTAATCTCTACTAACTGGTAAATAAATTATACTTGTCTACGATAGGCCACCTATGCCAGTCTAATTAACAAATATTTACTGACTGGTGAGTAAAATATCCAAACATGTTAGAGTCTGAGTGGACAGTGAACCTCACTAAGTTAGTAAACTTCACGAACTTTTTCTGAGCAGACAGCCTCAGTCATTTGGTTAATTGGGTTTCATATGCATGAAACCTCGTCACTGGTTTACATGGTTGAAATTCAGTGATTCAGAGACAGATATGATATTAATAAATGAAATGTTGCACACTGAGGTGCAAAACAACAAACAAACTTCACAATTACAAAGATTTATGATGCGCCTCTTATTAAGAGCTTGCCACCTAAATACAGGTGTGACACGTTATAGCTGTTTAAGGCAGTATATGAGAGGAATTATTAAATTTTAACAGTATTATTGTTATTTCTTTTAACGTTTGCTCAAGTTATTTTCTTCTTCTTTTTCCTTCAGTTCACAAAATCAGCACAATTCGTTTTGAAAGTATTTAGCTGTTTTGGAACTCCACCAGGTAAATCGGTTGTCTGGCGCCAGGCAACAAGTACTTAAAAAATATATATACTTTTGTTATGCAAATTGTGTGAATGGTGGGTGCTACCGGTAGGGCAGGTTAAATCATGCTTACCCTTTTTGCGAACAACTGGTGTTATCACTGATTTTCAGTGGTCCATTCATATATCAGAGTAGAAGCACTATGTCATCAGCAAACAAAATAATAATTACACTTGTTCACTGTTGATATTATCTCCAAGAGATGTTTCTAAATCCTCCAAGGGTTGGTGGCGTAGTCTAGTGGTTAAAGCGGTCGCTCCTTACGCCGAAGACCCGGGTTCGATTCCCCACATGGGTACAATGTGTGAAGCCAATTTCTGGTGTTACCCGCAGTGATATTGCTGGAATATTGCTAAAAGCAACGTAAAACAATACTCACTCACCGTAATTCCTCCATGCAAAAGTCAAATACAATAGGCGACATGACATCACTTTATACGCTGATACCTAAACTCGTAGGATAAAGGAGGTATACACCCATGTTGGATAGTGACTACAAATGAACCAAAGAAGAAATGGTTATTCGATGTTGATGTATTTCATTTAGGTATCATAGTTGTGTTTTGGACCTGAAGTGTTTCGGCGATTGTTTTCAGCAGAGGAATGTTTGATAATATTTGTAATTGTTTCATCAAAGATCCAATTTTGTGTATCCTTTCTAATGCCCGATATTTTATATTGCAATGAAAAGAACTATACGTGATATTTACGGAAGTGTTCGTATACATTTCCTATATCGAACGCTTTGTCCTTGTAGATTCCATGTCTTAAAATGCAATAGAAAACCCCGGGAAATCAATAAATGCACAGTAAGGTTCTTTTCGGTGATTTATCAACACAAATGTTGCATCATGAATTTTGTTATTTCCTTCCAAACCTTTGAAGTACATCTCGATTTATACCTCCGTAATTTACCAGATCATTTTGGTATTTTGTGTGTGAAAGAATAATTATCCCCTTTGCTCATACTGTTGTAAATAATATGTATATAATGTTGGGTTTAGTCCAACAGTTTCTTCATTCCTTATCTGGTAGGCAGTAAGATCAAAAGCATAGTTCATTCATTCGTTGCGTCGTGAATACCAAGGATCTTGTGGGTTTTTTAAAAGCATATAGCCATATGAACGTCCTCAATATTTTACACTCCACTTCATCATACACATGAGTTAAGGCCGACGCAATATATAACGTCAAGGCCAGATAATTAGCAGTCTCGATCATCCGCCGCAACAGATACCACTGGACTTAAAAGACTGAAAAACAATGATGTATAATGCCTGCCATATCGACAGCACCCACCAAGTGCACTCGCACTCAAACTCGTCTTCATTTACTGCATCTATCGAAAACCTGTCAAAGTTCAAGGTCGCGAGATGCAGCGTTGAAATATTGCAGGAACTGAACTGATGTTAAACCTTGAGTACTAAAATGTCTTGATTTGAAGAAGTTTGAAAACGTAACGTGGGTTTCTGCGTCGTAATGGTTAAGTTTTATAACTAATTTCATGCTGATTATTCTTCAATCATCAATGAGCATGACACATTTCAGACCCTTCATCTCCCAGGGTATTGCATACATAGTGTTTTTGATAAGTCTATTTAATATAATACACGGAGGTTATTATAATATTGTTTGTGTATAGTATTTTCAAAGGGCCACAGTAGTAGTAGTAGTAGTAGTAGTAGTAGTAGTAGTAGTAGTTACTGATAGACTCAAGTCAGTCGGTCAGGCTGTTAGATTTGCCTGCTGATCTGATGCGTGTCATTAGATCATAGATATTGCGTGTGGGTATTGATTAGAAAAGTAATTCGCAGAAGTAACAATTGTAACATGTGTAATATACACGTAGAATCGTTTATAATAACTTGATACCATATTTATCGAAGGGGATTACATGTACAATAAACAAGCTCGTCTCAAACGTAAGTCAGTGTCACTTGGTTAATTGACTTCTCACGAATCAAAGGATTACCACCAGCGGAAGTGTATTGTCCGGTTAAGTAAGACAATTTTGTGGGCATTTCAGTGTTTTGTGTATGAAAATGACCGTCCGGTTCCGGAAACTGAATTTCCGGATATAAGTAAATTTATATAGTAATTATTTCGTTTTGAATGAAAATCGTCCGGGAACCGAGGTTTCCGGATATCTGAAGTCCGTATAAACGGGGCATGACTGTAGATCATTGTTTGATGATAACGATGTAATACATTGCATCATTGTTCACTAGAATCTTCCTGCCCTGCCACTCAAAACATCAAACAGTGGACATTAAACTTACAGCTGCTCAACTGAAGAGCAGTTTTGGTCATGACTCTTAAAAGAAGAAATTAGCGTTTTCTGCCCCATATGGAGCACGCGTCAGAAACACATCCAAAAACCTATCAATTATGAACCTGAAAAAAACACGGTTACATACATGTACGTACAAGTCAAAATAGGGAATTGTATCGGATATCATTTTTGGCATTGATGCGTTAAATATGGTAATGTCCTCTCCGTGTCTATCATTAAGTGGCCATAAAAATGTCTTGTCAAAACTCTGATAAATATAATAACGTAGTCATGATTTAGCAGAATGATTTACAAAACTATATCTGTAAACCATTCGAGAATTACAAATGACCAAACTCCGAATCTCCATCGTCAAGGACTTGATGATAGCGAACTGAAACTAGTTATGTTTCACCATTCAATTTGTTATGTTATGGGTGTTGGATTAGCTCAATGTATGCATGCCCATGTGGGTTTTAAGCCACTACCACCAGCGTCATATACATGTACACCTGATATGATAAACCTCTTAGCGTCGTACTAAATGAAATAAAGCTGGAGAGATGTTACTTTATTGACAATGGTTATTCTTATTCAATGTCCCTTGTGATTTGGGGGATTAATAATGACTGTCAATTACGCTGGTGTGGGATCCCCATAGGGACTTGTGGAAGTAGATGCGCAGTGGTAACAAGTAGCATGGAAACACTACTACACAGGCTTACACTCGAAGCCATTGGTTTCAATTTCGCTTCTATTGCACTCAGGTGTCTAGCGGGATTTGGCCTGATCATTATAAAGTGCTGTGTCAGTTTCCGTGTGGCCATTGTTGTCAATGGTAATTAGGGTTTGTTGTAAGAACTCTCAGGTTAATCAATTTTGCATTAGGGCCAATTATGGATAAGAATGGACTTTTGCAGGCATTAATTAATCACGCATCCTACATACATATGAGTTTATTATGTCAAAACCCATATGGTAATATACACACATATATTTAGCACTTCTCATTTTACCAATATAATCACTATATCATGTTTCTGTTCAAACATTATACAGGTTGTACAACTGTTTATTTTGTGTGATTTTTTTATGTCTCTAGGTGAAATTACAGTACAGGGATTTCTTTGAATTATTGATGAAAGGTTGTATTAGTAGTTGAAGTGGTATACTAAAGATCGAAGCTACAAATAAATCTACCTGGAACTGCCGTCTTTAATTTCACTTTGCATGATATGGCGTTGTAAAATATGAACCATAAAAATATTTTTCACCAATATTTTGCCTATTACGTCCCCTTGAATCTGTTTCAGCAGAGAATCGGGAGTCAGTAATCTCTGGCTTGGACGTGTGATATTTGGAAGATGGGTTCTACTTCAGATGTACTAATTGTAAACTCTTCCCCGATACTATTGAATTCTTCACAGGTAACAATTACGTCCAGGCTCCAAATTAATAACCAATATCGGTAAAAATATATGCTCAAATTAACAAATCCAAAATCATCAGTGAGAACTTCTGAATAGATTAAGTTCTTAGCTATTCTTAAGTGGCTCAGATAATGGGGTTATTTTTGTGAATACTTGTGACCAAGTCACCTAGCCTGGTGACGACAAGCAGAGGTGACCTGTGAAGATCCGGTGTAAAACAGGTCTTCAGCAACCCAAACTTTATGTGAAAGGCGATTATGCTTGTCGTAAGAGGCGACTAACGGGATCGGGTGGTCAGGATCGCTGACTTGGTTGATGCATGTCATCGATCCCAATTGCGTGGATCGATGCTCATGATGTCAATCACTGGATTGTCTGGTTCAGACTCGATTATTTACAGACCGCCGTCATATAGCTGGAATATAGCTGAGTGTGGCGTTAAACAACAAACCAAACCAAACCAAAACAAACACAGGTTGCTGGGAACTTAAAGTCTTATCCGGAATCGCCACGGGTTGAATTCTGAGTATAAGTGTCTACAGTACCTCTTCCGCATCGTAAACCACAGCAGAGATAACACTGGAAACTTGAGGCTTAGAGGAATGTTTATTCTATCTCTATCAAAAGCTTTATGATAACTATGGAAACCTCAGAAAACTGGAAAGGCAGATTACAAAATCACACTAATAACTCGCTGTACATATATAGTAGTGACGCATTGACCCAAAACTATTATCAGAGTGTTTCGTAATTGGTCAAGATTATAATTCTCTGCGTAGTAAATGGATGGTGATGACATCAGTTTGACAGATGACAGATGACTAAATAAGTGGAGTAAAGCTGAACACAGTTTTAATTAGCTTGCGCTATGAACTCGAAACACGTATAAGTCTCATCAGGTCATGACCGAATTAACGGACATGAAGTTGACATGAAGTTGAAACGAGCACAACTTCATGCCCGTTATTCAGTTATGGCCGATTTACAATCATACGTGGTACGAGTTGAAGGTGCTAGCTAGTTAAGACTGTGTTCAATCTTACTCCATTAACTATATTGTGCCTGAGAGTTTAAACGTTATTGTGCTTTATACATACATACATACATACATACATACATACATACATACATACATACATACAAACAAAAATACATACAAACATACATACATACATACATACATACATACATACATACATACATACATACATACATACATACATACATACATACATACATACATACATACATACATATATCATAAAAAGCATAAAAGCATGCATATCACGTAAACGCAATGCCAAGAGCATACTAAGAGCATATGTCGAAAAAAATGTTGCAAAATGCACTGGGGGATTAAAAACATATTCTAACATTCTTTCATAGACGTTGTTTTGTTGTTATGAAGCAAACTTATTTTAACCCTCGCAGACAAATGCCTTTTGAAGATTTGAAAACTGTATTCAATCTAAGATCAAAGCAATGGAAGAGGAAGGTCTTACGTTCTCAGATAAACCGGGAACAAATAGGACACGCTATCGAGACAGTGTAAAAGATGATTTCACGGTAGTAGTTTAAGTTAGTACATTTTTGTAAAAAATGTCAAACTCCAAAAGAGCTTTGGTCTTTTTTCATAACACAAAGATATCTCGTGGACGTGAAAACTATTGACATGATGGAGTGATGAAAGGATGTTATTTTCTAATTTTACTGAAAGCTAACGTCACCGGAACGTCAACATGCTCCTGGCCATGGGAGGAATGTCGCCTTGTTCAGCTCACCGTGTTTTCCTGTTTTTTGCAAACTATTTGTACGGTTCGAGTGGGGCAACATGACGAATTCAGACGGTTAGTCATTCCATGTTCAACGGTTTAGGAAACACCTGTTCCTTCTCGTAGACTCGTATCTGAAAGTACTCACAATCTTTGCTGGACCGAGTTTCAAGTGACAGAAATAGATTGTGGCATCTGTGATGTTCTGTCCCGAACCATTCTTGAACGCCATCAATCAATTTTTAAATGTATCATATCGTTTCGTTTTTTTAACTTCTGTGTCATCCTACCGAGTACCCATTTCAGGCTTTGGCTAGCTATATACTATAGAGGGAGTATGTAATTGTGAAGCTCATGGCACGCAAGACGCGTATTGGACCAAATGTGAGAAGAGAACCTGCTTTCGGCAGTCACATGTAATCATGGTTGTCGGGAATGAGTGGCGCCAGTTATGCCGGAAGTGGTTTAATCCCTCTTCCGGAAGTACTAGGTGACGACTGGGAATGTTATCAGACTAAGATGATCAACGCCATTGAGACCCAGCAGCGTAGTACAAGACGAACGACCAGAGGGACAGACTATCATGCAGGCTTTGGTACTAGGACCCGATAAGAGAGACAAATATATGATCGGGCGACAATATCGTCAGTTCACGATCCTCAGGTTGCTTTTAGCTGATCAGACTGATGCAATCAAGGACTTGTTGATGTAGGTTTAAGCTACCTTGACAAAAGATTAGTTCAAGTGATAGTCGATCCCTGACATACGACACTACCGTGGCCGAGGATAGAGGTCAGATGACCACACTTTTCTTTGTAGGGATTACTAGATCTACTTATGTCACAAGCAGACCCTCAAACAGTTGAATGGTCCACATCTTAGAAATGACACGATATCCCATAATATGGAGCAAAGAATATTGATCGATCCTTTTATGTACAATGTACGTTGTAAAATAGCAAAGTGTAATGGATATTCATCAGGCTTGAATAAATCCATACAGATGACAGCCTGGAATTGAAGTCAGTTCCAAATTTCAATGTGGAAATTAAAGACATTGTTAAATTACATGTAATGAAGGAATTTTAAAGGTTATATTTCATAATATCAAGAGCTTTCTTAACTTTTTGTATGAGGACTTGCAGTCAAATATCGTGTATAGGTTTCTTAATATATATTTGCGTTATTTTACATTAGAATTTATAGAAGGTGAAATAGAACAAACCAGTTGTGTTTAAATACACTGAATGCTCTCTTCCCTCACATACACTTTATGATTAAGAATACTCATATGACACTATTATCAATCATATACATGTATCTCTGATATATCCAAACACAATTAATGATATGAAAAATATTCACTCGAAATCAAAGCGTTTTAGCAATATAATACATCCCAGTGTTTTAATGATTTTCACTGATCAATTCATATAACTTTCATCACTATTTTGTCTTCTTCGCCCTGTGCAATCTGTTCAGGCGAGTATTCGAGGCTGTTTATTATCTGGCGATGTCATCACTGGATGGTGTTGAACCGTTATTAATAATTGATGATTTTAACATATGTGTTGAACTGCCGTTTTAATCAATGATTTGTGTGTCAATGATTGACTTGCACCAAATGTGTTCCAACATCAAAGCCATATATCGATTACACGAGCCCACGAGTGCTGCCGCAAAGCTGTATGTTATATTTATTTTCTACATCTAATTTAGCCTAATCAGATAGCGGATACATTCACGAAATCATTTTCTTTGCTGTAATGTTTCGACTTCTAAATCTTCTTACCTTGATTTATAGCCTGTTTGTCAAGCGTTCAATAACATAAAACGTCTTCTCTGTCTTAAAGGATCCGAATCATTGAGGAATACATCTCTGTAAATCGACTTTCTGTGCTAATGGTGTATCCTCTTGAACAAATAGTAACATCAGTGCTCCATTCCCACAACGAGATAAACAAACACCTCCCGATGAATTTTCATGAGCTACTTGATCAACGAAACAAACATTTAGGCAGTAAACCTATTTTTGTTGTGGTGCTCAATAACACTTATCTCTTCGCTAGAGTTGGTCAGTCGATGAGAACAGGTAATTGTGATGAAATGACTGCGTGAAACCACACACATGACAATCCTACTACCACATTACCAATCTCGATGTACAGACTGCTTCAAGAAACTACAATTTACTGCTGCCATGAGTTATATCTAGAGTTTTCAGAATATTGATAGGACAGGCGTTAATGCAACTTTGTGAAACCTATAACTATTGGTCATTTGAAACGCTCGCTTGTCCTATTTACTGATTGATAATTGAATAAAACATTATCCGGAGTGAATTTATAACATACGATCTATCGATCCAACTGTCCAATTCGATGGCACAGGACAGACTTCCAGAGTTATTACCCACGGTTTAGTGCTGTCTTTTTGTTTGCATGTAGAATTACATAAAGCTTTTTGGATTCTGTTTCCATTTACAAGTTTTTGGCATGAGACCAATTCGTATTTTGCTTTGTTTCTGTAGTTTGTGGAAACTAATTTCGAACAGGTTTAGTTTTAAATAGCGTGATCATATCTCAGGTTCTAGGTTATAACTTGATTGCATTTTTTCTTCATTTAAAAACATGCCATGGATTTATTTCACAGTTGCCTGACCGTAAAATGCCTAGTTGGTACCGTGGTACTTCCTGATATAACACGAGAAAATAATGATCTGATACATGAACAAACAAAACTTCGTCTGCATCTCTCACGTGTCAGGGATGTGATGGTTATCATCACACGACCCACCTTTTACTGCCGACCAAGACAAATAAAATTGTCGATAAAAATCATTCTCTTAAACACGTAGATTCAAAATCGAACGCGCGGCGGAAAAAATAACGAAAAGCAAAAAAAATTTAAGAGTTACGTTCGTTTAATATATACTACTCAAAATTTGATAAGGATAGTAGATATTTTTCTTAATAAAAAAACAAAATAACTGCATAACTGGCTATATTGTGTTCAAGTGAAATCAAAAACGTCTCTAACACACTTGCACGTGCATTTCATGCCATGGGAAATGCGTTTCACATCACAATTCATGCTTTTGCTACCATTGCACGATTTCCAATCAGGCAACGGTGTCTGATTCATTCTGAAACTTTAAACTCAATTGAGTGTTTACACTACGTTTATCTACGCAATGCCCCCTCAACGTGTAAGGCGTCGCCTGACGACAGAACAACTGGGCAGATGTATTGGAATGCTTGATGCTGGCTATTCACAACGTGACGTTGCCAATGCACTAAACGTCAGCCAGAGCGTTGTAAGCAGGGCCTGGTCCCGACAGCAAAATTTTGGTACAGCAGCACACCGACATGGGGGTGGTCGTCAGAGGTCGACAACCCAACGCCAAGATCATTTTGTGGCTCTTCAGGCACGACGTCATCCCTTCTGGACAGCAACCAGCCTACGTAACGACCTCCTGAACGCCTCGGGGGTGAATGTGTCCACTCAGACGATACGGAATCGTCTTCACAATGCAGGTCTCTACTCGAGAAGGGCATGTGTCCGAATCCCCCTGACTGTTCGACACCGGCGGGAGCGATTGGAATGGGCTAAAGATCATGTCACTTGGACACGGAACGATTGGGTTCCAGTTCTGTTCACCGATGAGTCCAGGTATTGTTTGGACTTCACAGACAGGAGGCAGCGGGTGTGGCGACGACAACGTGAACGTTTCCATGATGCCAACATCAGTGAACATGACCGTTATGGTGGTGGTTCCATCATGGTCAGGGGTGGAATCAACAGAGATGGAAGGACAGATCTTCATGTCCTGGAGAGAGGAACAATGACGGGGGTGAGGTACCGGGATGAGATCCTCGATGTGTACGTCAGACCTGTTCATGATGATAACGCCCGCCCTCATCGCGCCAGGGTGGTTGGGCAGTACCTTGAGCAGCAGACAATTGTCCGCATGGATTGGCCAGCGCGCTCGCCGGACTTGAACCCGAATGAGCATGTCTGGAACATGCTGCGGGTTGCCCTTTCACGCCGTAGAGCACAACCCACGACTTTGGCAGAGCTCGGACATGCCCTCGTGGAAGAGTGGAACAACCTTCCCATTGGGAACATCCGGGTGCTTATTGACAGCATATCTCGACGTTGTCAGGCCGTCATTGATGCAAGGGGAGGTCATACTCGATATTGACACTTCATCGACTAAGTGTAATGATGGACTATCCCTCATAACTGTGTAATTCTTTCTCTTGTTTGCTGTTAACATGTTTTAATGAAATGCCTTTTGGTGTTTGCAGATTTCAAACATTCCATATTGATACAAGTTCATGCCGTTCATGAATTTTCATTCATAACATGATTAAACACGTTTCTGAGTCAGAGTCATGTCTTTTGTTATGTTTGTGGTAACTTACACACATATCACCTAGTGATCCTTATCAAATTTTGAGTAGTATACATAGGCAAACGATACAAATTAATTTAAAAATTGGGGCGAATCGGGAAAACAATGTTCAGCGATTTGTGTGTGAAATACATACTTCCCTGACTGGATTTCTTCAAAGCGGCGTAAAACCAAACCCACTCACTCATTCTGTTACATATTGCAGGTTTGTGTATCAAACTTTCATCAAGTATATAGATGGCTACATCACATACCCATAGCTACATGGTCGCTGTTGAATGAAAGAAAAGATAAACGGAGATAATATTTTCATTGTTTCTTAATATGCAAATGGGATATATTATTCATTGCAATGTTGCAGATGTCTGCAAATGAGTGCGTAATTGTTGGGTTAAGACACATTTAACAGTTTTGAAAGAGCCTGTTCTCGTTTATAATGCGTTAAATATGCGTTTATTATACCTTCATAACGCGTTAGATGTGCGTTTTAATGTGTGTATAATGCGTGTGTTATGCGCTTAAAGATGCGTAAGTGTTCGGTGTGCGTTAGCGAAATCATTGTAAGAAAAATGTAAGGACTCGTAACAATGACGGATTTACCACGCGTTACGAACACGTTATATATATAGAGGAACATTACTTTTGCAAAGTGGTGTATTACTTAGTGGGGGTGCTATTGAGTGATATTTACTGGCGAACCGTTATAAACAATACACACGTAATGTTAACTGTAGAAACATATCACGCGTATATTATACTGAAGAAGTCTACAAGTCATGACACAGGCGGTCAAAGAGTCGATGAGATTGGCGATCCAGTCGTGGAAAATATTGACTGAGGTCGGACAGGCTTGACCACAGACTGAAGCAATCATATGGGCAGCAGTCTAGCCACTATGCAAACTAGACACAAACAAGAAACAGTCCACATCGGAAAACAGGTGGAGCGATACGTACAATACATGTGACAACAATAACGTTCTTTGATTATGATATCAAATTTCCAGAAAATATAAAATAACGCGATCAATGTTTTATATTTTCAAGAACTGCACAAGGCTAACCTTGTGGTATTGTATAAGTATGACAAAGGGCACTAAATGATAAATGAAATGTGAAGAAGTGAGCGTATGGTGTGATATCTCGCAGCAAACGATATTACAGATTTATCAATTCGGTCTGTAAATAATCAAGTCTGGACGAGACCGAATAATGTAAATATTTTTTTCTGTGTTATTATTAATTACAGATTAAAATAAAAAATGCAGCAAAGAGGGTTTGGGTGATCCTGGCACAGTCAGGCTGTGTAGTGTCAAAAGGGACAGACAATTCAATGATGTTAATGATTTCATTGGATTTATCAAAAAAGGACAGGTTTGCTGGCCTGTATAAGTCTGTGGCTGCATACGGGCCTATTCCAAAGAATTTTGTATTTATCATTTTCCATGACGCCCTGTACATATTCTGGGTCGTACCATGGATGGACCTCTGAGTCAAAACCATAAACATTGCGAGGACGGTAATAAAATGATCGAGCCAATGATCATGTCGCTTAAGACTGACAATGTGTTGGACAGTCTCATTAAATTCATTACATAATCTACATTTCATATTATTATTATTATTATTTACAGATTAAAATAAAAAATGTAGCAAAGAGGGTTTGGTGATCCTGGCACAGTCAGGCTGGTTAGGCTCATCATCAGCTCAGGGCCCTTGCCCCCTCTCCACGCAGTCCAGACAGCGAATTGGACTTCTCCCAGGAAGCGCTGCCTAGTCAAACCCACCCAGAACTTTTCGGAGAATATGAAGACTCCCCAACATTGCAGCCTTCTCCATTACCCAGCTTGTCAGAAGGGCTGTATTCATGGTAGCAAACCCGGGAACTCTCAGTCAACAGATTGGGATGTCGGACAACTTGGTACTTGGGATGCAAGAGTGACATGTCGAAAGCGAGGTCCGCACATTTGCCATGTTTTTCCTCAGTCTTGTCAATCACATTGGTATCAAAGGGGACAGAAATTATTATTAATATTATTTCATGTTTTGACTCTCTGCTGTCGACAGAACTGCCAGTCGGTACAACATTCATCAACTTATCTCTCCTATTGCGTCCTGTTTTCGTACCGACGCATCATGCTAGGTCGAGTAAGAAACGATAGTACCATACCATTTTCATCAAATGGTCCAGGCAAACACCGCATATTTGCCGGAAGGCCAGAATTACTAAGTAACACTATTTCCTGCTTTCGTAGTGGTGAGATACTATTAGATATGTGTGAGTGTAAATATTTAGTAAGGGAAATAAGTGACGGACTAATAGAAGCTTATTATCGGTGAGACATATCGATTTCTTGTCAGTAGACGACAGTATATCGAGCAATCCTTCGGGCGGAAATGATAAATTATAAACCTCAGAGGAAGGCATTCCATGGAAATAAGTTTGACCCTACGGTTTCTAATCTAATTACTTGAACTATAAATCCCGTCAGTGAGGACAATGCATGCGGTGTGGTATCTCCTAAAGTGAAGGTAGGACTCTTTTCAAAGTACTCATGTCTATGGCGTATGGAAATTGCTGAGGCGAGAGGGATGAAAATTCCAACGGAAGAGAGCACTACGTACAAGCAATCCCTGCAAAAAGGGCCGAAAATACACCCAGAGACAGTCTGTCGTTTTAAAATGCTTTTACTAACTTGAGTTCAATGTAGTTGGCAATATATACAAGGTGTACTTATTGCAACTATGGCTATAAATTGTTGTTTTTCTGCATTAACGTAAATACCATGTGTGGGAAAGTAGGTTCTTGGAGCCATAAGAACACATAATTACAACGATGTGTTTTGAGATTCCTAAACACTTTTTACTCTCAAGTTTGTTGACAGATGAGAACCGGATTTCTGAATGGCGTACTAATGGTCAAAAGTAACCAGTTGTCGGTTTCAATTACCGAAAACGCAAACTGTCTTTGAAAAATTGCCCCAACAGACACATCAACCAGAGCGAATGACATTTATTTCGGATAACAGATTTAACGTCCTTTGAAAAAAAGTTTCGATCTTGTCATTGCTTAATTTCATTTGAAGTCGTGTTAGAACGCTTTGGAACCCACGCTTTTGAGTTACATTTGCAGTTATAATAGAAAAGACGAAAAGCATGTTTAAGTTGCATGTGTAATGTGACATGTCTTGAGTTAAGCAACATGTGTGTAGGAGAAAATGTTGCACAAAACAAAACAATCCTTATAAATTACACAAATAGCAAACAACGAAAATACATTTTTACGCTTCGTGTCAGGAAACGTATCTTCTTTACAGCGTGTCAGTCATGTCATTTGTACCTGATTGGTGTATCTTTACCTATTACTATATATTTCATTATTTGATGTGATGGAAAGATATTTTTACAGTGATTCGTAAGAGGTGGTTTCCAGTGCTTCGCATTCACTACTGGTCTTCCTCTCCCTCTCTCTGCCATGTGAAAACATAACCAAAAAAAGTTTGTTTAAACAAACTCGATACATTCCGTTTGTCTGATACTGAAATCCGAATAAAAGTTCTCCTGTCAACGATGTGCGTGTGGATAAGCCAACGAAATTTATTTAGAGTTGCCCGCCCCTGCCGCGTAGGAATATCCTGAGGCGTTAGGAACTCATTTACTAATTTTCTGAGCAATATGTTATCACTGATGGACATTACCAAAACATCACTGACAGAAATATAAACAACATCTACACAGTCTTACTGCAGACGCAAATGACGTAAATATTTCCGCCTCAGTCATATTTCATGGATTATTTTAGCGCAAATGAATACATTCACACAAAGGTACTACTACCCACGACAATTCCTAGTTACGTGGTATATTTACATCTTTTCGCGCATCACATTATCAATACCATGATTTGCGAGAAATTGGAAAATCCTGGCGGCTGAGGGACGGATGTTCGTTGTTCCCTGGCGGTCCCGTCTGCATGCCTTGCTCCCTTCCAGGTCACGGCCGTCCTGCTATCATTAGCTATTACCATCTTATGTTCCCCAGGGCTCCATAAATATTGTGCATAGCAATTCCGCGGTTCATCGTCCGGGAATTTTCACAATGTTTGCTTTTACATATACTGGCACAACATATCCACCGAATGTCTTTACATAACACACGATAAACCCATGGTATTTGCAGATTTGTCAATGATATGGATTAGCATAACCTCACTGCTTTGATTAGTTTCCTTGTAGCTTTGTAGCTCTATCGTACTTTGTGGCGAATGATGGACAGAAGTTGAAACCCGTCAAAAACACATGCAAAGGCACGGAAAGTGTCGTTGGATTTGTGTGTAGCAGAATGCTATCAGACAGATTAGTTCTCGTTTTAAGATTGTTTTACTGAGAATGAATTAAAAATTAGATAAACTGTATATTATAAAAATCACAAAAGTAACACATTAAACCCAAATCCTCTCGCATTTGTGGTCAACTTATGGGTGTATTGAACTATTCAAATGAGAATTTGAATAATTCAATACTCCCTTAAGTTGCGGCTAACTGGATCGGATGGTCAGGCGGGCTGACTTGGTTGATGCATGTCATCGAATCCCAATTTTGTGGATCGATGCTCATGATATCAATTACTGGATTGTCTGGTCCAGACTCGATTATTTACAGACCGCCGTGTTATAGCTAGAATATTGCTAAGTAATAAGTTCTTCCAAAATTACAACACAACAATAGTGTTTATAGCCATCCCATCACTATTCCAATAATAAAAACGTCCTCTGTATTCACCCCAACTACCTTCAATGTTTCAAAGAAATAAAAGCGACAAACCCCTTTTCATATTTATAAGGAATCGCTGCTAATAGCAGAATACATTATCATAAGCAAGTATTAATGAATCACTGTCAAATAGTGGTGACCCCGGATGTTCGCATGCATTGTCTCGAGAAACAACTTTATTTGTTCAGTGTCCAATCAGCATATGTAGGTCCGATATTTCAATTAGTGGAGTGTGGAAGAGTTGTGGAGGATTTCCTCTGCATCACAACTGATTGACCCAGGTGATGAGGTGGGCAGATTGACTCCCTCAGCGTGATCTGTAAAATCCACGTGGAACAACAAGCTGTGTTTCGGTGATTGCAGGCCCAACATAGTCTCTATCTGGTTCGACAGTCACGAAAACTCACCAGATCTGAGAAATGGGGGGATTCTTGGCAGTCAGAAAAGAGACAAATTTGCTGTTAAGGGTTCCTTTAGATTGTGGAGGCTCTCACATGAGTGGGTAGTAATCAGTCCTTCTACACAGAGTCAATCACGGATCACAGCTACTGCTCGGAGATGTATCATTTTCTCTGGCATGTTTAAATTCAGATTGCGCTTGACACGTAATCTGAAAAATAGTTCGCCTTCTATGATGGATTTATGAATCGTGAGAGTTCAATCTTAATGCTGACGAATATCTGTGTTAGAAATTTACATAGCTTGACTACTGTCAATTTCAAACATTACTGTGTGCTTTGTACCACACGACCTAGGAAATGGAAAAATTCTGCTTCATATTCATCGCAACCAGAGTGTAAAGTCTTGGTCAAAAGCAAATTGCTTTCAAACAATATTTAATTTTCATTATTACCTTGGCTATAATGTAGAAACATGTCTATCTGTCATCCATGGTATTAGTAAACATTATGAGTTGAGAGAACCCAGTATGTCAGATCGGTGTCTCGGGTACCGTCGATCCCAGTGCACATTCCTGAGGAACAGTCCTTATAGTGTAAGTCGTGCCAATCAATCAATGCCGATGTTCTGACACATATCAAAAGGCATAAGAATATGACACGTGAGAATTAAAGCGTTCCACCAAATACAATCAATACTTTTGTTATTTGTATTCAAATAGCCCTGATAGCTTTTGGCATTTTACGACACCAAATCATTGACATGCTAATGCTTTGAAGAACATCCAAGAATTTATGCCATTCTTAGTTTCAGAGAGACAACATTGAGAAGTGCTGAGAGTCCTGCTGGTAAAGGAGGAAATCGTTTTTGATATCGTTACCCATCTGGTTGTAGTTTATGATTTGAAACACTCATGAATCCAAATGTTGAGACCCGTGGATATACGGGTCGGAATAGGTCTTCAGCAACCCATGCTTGCCGTAAAAGGCGACTATGTTTGTCGTAAGAGGCGTCCAAAGGGATCGGGTGGTCAGGCTCTCTGACTTGGTTGAAGCATGTCATCGATCCCAATTGCGTGGATCGATGCTCACGATATCAATGACTAGATTGTCTGGTCCAGACTCGATTATTTACATACCACCGTCATATAGCTGGAATTTTGCTGAGTGCGGCGTACAAAAAACAACCAACCAACCAACCAAATTTTGATTTGCATACTTAAGCGCTGTGAGTATAACATGACACAAACTGGACTCATTGTAAGTTGATGGAAGGAAATTTAAACGATGTAATTCCTGAATGATTTAAGTAATTTTGTTTATTAATGTTTTTTTGTTATTTAACGATATATTCAGCAACCAATGATTGATATTATGAGCTAAGCCCCACCGACGTGATACACAATCAACCAATTCATCAAGTCTGTTCATGCGGTAAACTTAGAAGCTTCTTTCGATGCTGGGGACATATTCCCACAGCATCAAAGTATAAGGGAATTCATAATAGCAATTCCGTTGATTTGAATGAACATCATGCATACTTGAACCTGTGTAAACAAACTGACGTACCCCGATGAAATAGTAGTGGAAGTACGCGTATGAACATGTACGTGCAACCAAGGAATGGGTCACTTTTGATCTTTGAACCAACAATTCGATTTTCCCACAGGGAAGTGTCTTACATCAAGCCTGGGGTGTGTTTTGGAGAGAAAACCTACTGCCTGAGTTTTTTCATATATAAATATGGATAACATGACTTGATAAAGACCATTCAAATTAATTGAAGGTCCATTACAACAGTGTTGGCAATAAAAACACGATATTTGACGTAACAGGCACCTAACGATTGACGTCACTTTAAATGGTGATCTCAGAGCCAATATTGATAACTTCACATTTGCACTGTTGGCTTCTTGACGTGCTCCTCAATAGAAGACTGCGCTTCCTCACTTCAACTCATCTCGCTAGGGATATGCTGTAACATAATTACACTCGTTAGTGAGTGAGTGATATTAAACGCCGATGTGCACGTGGAGGAAAGCACGAAGAGATACAGGCCGTAGACCTTTACCACTTATGAAATAAAAATGGCAAACCATATCAATAACCGTAAAAAATGTCTGCTGGAAGCAAACTCCATTGAACGATTCCGAGTTTGTGTTTATGAATCATTATAAAAAAGGGTGAGAGGTTGAGCATGGTTTCACGCCTTTTTTGCAATATACCAGCGGTATCACGGCAGGTGACACCAGAAATGAGCTTCACACATTGTACCCATATGGGAAATCGAACCCGGTTTTCGGTTTGACGCTTTAACTACCAACCTACCCCGACGCCCCTCATCGAACAGCGATGGTATCTGATGTTCTTGGAAAGGGGAGCATATCCTGACACATCGGAAGCATCCGTCACAAACACATGCAAAGGTAAGTCAATGTATGACCTGAGGAAACACGGGGATACATGGTTCAAGTCACATAGGCCATCAATTTTGAAATGTCCTCCACATGAATTACCCGTCACAAACACATACAAAGGCAAATCAATGCATCAACTGAAAACCACTGAGCACGGATATGGTGCTGATAAACCAATTATCATAATCAAAGCCAATCTAAAAATCGAAGCCGGTCCGCCCGAGGGGGAACAATCCTGCACAACGAATAGCGGCGCCTTACACAGCTGAGGGCCACCTCAATCGTATGAATTCATTATGTTGACTCTATAATATACAGACGGGAAAAGAAATCACAGTTTAGCTGTTACGAGTTCATAAAGAACATGGAACATACATGGATTACCTATGCAGCTTGGTAAATTACAAGAAACTACTTTGTTTAAAGTTGGGTGAATTCAGATAAAAACAATATCTTATAATGCCAAATACAAGATATACATCGACAAAAGCTTCACTAAATTATTACTGATGTAATTATAATTAAAATCTGATAAATTAAAGGATTCTCCCGTTGTTAAGTCAACCAAAACACTGATTGACCTGCAAGACAAGCTGTATATCAATGCCGGACAGAAACATCAATTTAGAGCATTGGCGGTTCCAGTCAGGTATACATTTTCAATTGAAATAATTACTGCCCTCTAAGGGTCCTATGTTATAACATTTCTGAAGAAGGGAGAATTATCGACCATGGGGTGTTTGATGTGAAATTTGTAGATGGAAGATAAATGACTCGTGGTCGCAATCCATACATTAGCCATGTTCTCTCTTCCTATCAGAAAAACATTGATTAATTACTCTTGGATCACGGAAGGTGAACGGGTCCCACTATAACGTGTGTAGAGCCATTTAGACGTAGCCAAGCTCTACTTTTTCAAATCGTGATTAAATCAAAGCAAGAACAAACGACATTGTTCACTTCCGTGGTTAGTTAGACGCGAATATTAACACACTTTTTATAGATGTCAGTTGAAATTACACCGTAAGGCATCGCGAATTGGTCATATACAAGTACATACAGAGAGCTTGAATTGAAGAAATTCACAATTCTCTGTATTTTCTATGCATGCTATCCATATTGAGCTGCAGTGTTCACGATTTGGATACAACGTTTTAGGTGAACAATACAACAATGTTATTGTGGTTATTCATTCCAGACCGCCATAAATGTCACCGATATATGCAACAGGCACTTGCTTTATAGACGCCTTCTACAGATCTAATTGTCTGATATTGGAATTCATGTATATTCAGAATATATTTTGTTGAAGTAAACATTACAGGACTGTGATTAATTCCTTGCCAATGAGCAATGGGTTGCAGTTCATTCACGGGGGAAATGTTATCATCTAGCACCATTGCATGTGAGGTCAGGGATTACAAAGATGACGAGAAATGGTCACATATACATGGGACGAAATAAATATGGCTGATATTATGTGACAATTATACTTTATTGTACACGGTACATGTACATCGTCTCCCAAGATAATAGTCAGATGTGCCCTTATTTTATGTACGATCTAGATGGACAATCGCAGGGCGACGTGTTAATCCTATTCCCCCAGTGTGATTGTTGAGGGGTATAGCACCTGAATCTTTGTTCTTGTTAAGAAATGGGGATTCCTAATTGTGATCCCCACAAGTGGAGTCTGGTGCGTAATAGCGTCTTGAATCCTACTTTGTGTTAATATGTGGTGAATCCGGGGCGTAGTAGCTCCGTGTTTATGTCCCCCAGTGGGGTTTTGGGGCGTAGTAACCACTGAGCCCTGATTGGTAACAGCTGCTGAACCCTAGTGTATTTCACCCAGTTTGGATTCTGGGTCGTAGTACTTTCTTGAACTCTATTTTTTGTCCCTCAGTGTGGTGATCTAGGGGCGTAATGAACCATAGTTTACTTGGGAGTTCATAGATTAAAAGGCGTAGCAGCCTCTAAACCCTGACATATGTCTCCCAGTGTGGATTCTGTGACGTATTGTCCTTTAACCTGTTGAAATGTCGGGGCGAAAGTAGCTTCGCTGTGGAAATCCTGGATCAGACTTACAACACCCAACCACCACCCCCACTGACCACCCCCACTGACCACCCCCAACCGAAGCGTATGTTCGTTTGTATCCCAAGGAAGAACCACTGGAACAAAATAAGCGTGCCTCCTTGTAGAAATACCCGACCAGCTACCTATGTAAATTTCACCCGGAAGAACCTTGGACGTTCATATTCATTTTTGGGTACTGTACATGTATACATGTCGGTAACATCTTCAGGAAAACGATTTCTTTAGAAATTTAGCGCATGTATATTTTCTTGCAATTCGATTGGGTCTAAAATAAATGAACTACTTTAATACCTCTAGGTTTTGTCCCATGATATGCGTAGGCACATAGACGAGAGGACATGATATAACGCCCGCTTTAACGAATGTCTTATTCCTGCATCGATCACTTTTTATGAAATATATTGCCCATCGAACTAAGTGAAGATCAACGATGTGATCACAGTTTACTTTATTGGCATTGATTTTATGCCAGGGTCCTGATGAATTATTACCCCATAAATATACTTGAAAGTGGAGATAATGAAACAGCTACACCATAAAAAATGATGCAATGATATACACATATTGAATATTTCAATTTCATTGCTTTTTCTTGGAGTGTGATTACCTTGAGATATTGTGTAGCTATATCAAAATTTTGCGGAAGTTTTATCCTGGTCCTTATTCTATGCAGTGGTGCTCAAAAGAAAAGCCATTAAAGACAGCAGAGACTCTGCTAAAATCCTCAAAGCCATCTTCAGTTGCGTGGAGTCAAACATTCCAAAGCGTACATTAATCTTAATTTAACAAAATTTGAAGACGCCAAGCGTTCGCCTATTTTATCGTGGACACATATAATGATTGCGTGTATCTCCCCGGGGCGTTCACGTCAGAACAGATATCATTGTAATTGCATAAAAATAGGTTCAAAGTAGAAAGCGAAAGATAGTAATATCATACGATTAATTCAACATGTAGCTACGCAGCATGGCTAGATCATGCGATTCAACAAATAGTGTTAATAATAAAGAAAATCCAACGAGTGAGATATTCTAGAATCACATTTTATCGATTTATGTTATTTCAAACCAATTCGGGTATGGATATGTCTTGTTAACACTTTTGAAAAAGTCCAAAATGGAAGCATTAAGCTTGTTTTCTCCAACTATATGAGAACTTGCACGGCATCCAATGACACATTGGGTAGTGATTTCGCAGAATCACTTCTCCCCAACAAAGAGAGTAGCTCTGGGTTCATCGTCAGTGACACCCAGCATTCACCGAGCGTACAGTTTAATGTTGACGCTAGTGTAACTCTGGTGGCCACGGACTTGGGAGCTCTTCGTCTCGCTAAGAGTAGCTCTGTCATATACTATTTGACAGAAACGTGACTTACGAAACAGGTTCCTATATCAAATTGACTGTCACTTTATCTCGGTGTGAGAAGTAGAAGAGGGAGTGCGCTGGATGCAGATCGTTAAAACTGTTCACACTCATTGTGGGCTAACGGAAACCCCCAAATGGCTCTTAGGCTTAACAGAGGACCTTTATTGACGATCGTGATTGCCTTTTGCTAGCGATTTGTATTCGTGCCCTGGTGGTAGCAAGGCATCATTTGTATTCTTGTAAAGAAAGTGAGGAATTCGACAGCTTTTCATTGGTGACTATTTATTTTGTAATCCACGCCTTCATTTATATATCATTTATATGTATAGAGAGATATAGACGTCAGAGTACACCGCCTTGTGGATGGTTCCTATAATTGGTCGTGTCAGCAGTGGTTGATGTTTGAATCCAAATGAGCCATTGTGAGGCGACAGCGAAATCTCAATGATGTCCGGATACAGCTCTCTTCTCAATACAACAAGTCTCTTAATTACGGGTGCGTCTGGAAGCACAGCGAATCTCGAAAACAAGCCCGTGGTGGAAATGGAGCGTTTAAATGTTTCCGTTAATATTTCCCAAAACGAATCTGATTTTAACGAAAAGGAATACCTTGAGATATATCTTGGGATGAGACATATCAGAAACGATGTTGTCATTTTCCTCACAGTTGTCTACGTTGTAATCTTCATCTCTGGCATCGTCGGTAATGTCCTTACCTGCTTCGTTGTGCTCAGGAACAAGTACATGCATACGACGACTAACTTTTACCTTCTGAGTCTCGCTGCATCTGATGTTCTAACGTTGTTGCTTGGTAAGTTATTATCATAATTCGTTAATATCATTGCAGTTGAATACGATTGTTGATGATAAATATGATTCCAGTACAAGCCAATCAAGCCATGTGTGTTTACATGTATTATTTTTCAGCGAAACAAACACTCATACAAAAAATATAGGATTGTAATGGATTTCAATATTTAAACAAATGAATTCTATTCTACATGATTTACGTGTTAAAACTTCGAAAAGTGTTATAATTTCCATGTGCTTTGTTGAGATGAATTTTTTTTATAAGATTTCTGCATTTAATACGTTTGTTGTAAAGTTGTGTGACATGTATCCCTCGGTAATTCAAAATGAAATAATTGTACTGGAGAGATGTAAAAGAGGGATTTCTCCAAATGTGACTATTGGACAGAAAATCAAGATTTATGAGTATTTAATGTCGAAATCATTACTTAGTAAAGACAACAAACGAAAAAGTAATCACATCTTTTTCCCACTCTTGAAAAGTTCTCTGGGAATTACATATTTTTTAACATGTTCTTCGCGAATCGAACTATTCTGCATGAATTACTTTTTCTTATTGAAGAATGAAACAAAACAAAATCGTTGTCAACACATGCGTAAATCCTTTCTGATTTTGTTCGATCTTTAAAACACTTATAAACAAGTATAAACCAATTGTGTAATCTGGAAGTGCATAAAACGGTAATGCATTTATTACCCTAACAAAACTAAAACAAACCATTCAATAAGATTTGTTTCACGAGTTCTGTTCATTACTAATACTGTGCATTTTTTGTGATGACAAGCAGCCTTTGCATATCTAAATAACACATAGCACGAGAAGCGTGGCATGCATTAATCCTCGGGAATTAAACCCCCTCCCCCGAGAATCGTCTTGAGTCTTAGCTCCTCATTCGAGAGGTAAATCTTGCTTTTCTCAGGGAACAGGATAAGGCTGAAGGACATTTGCTTGTGTGTTCCACAAACCGGCCCGTAAAGTATTGCCCGCGCCTGTCAACTTTGTCCATAATCTAGTGATGGCAATTACTGCAGTACTTGCAGGTAGTCGTAGAAACTTGCAGGTGGCGACAGGCTTCAAGAATAACGCGGCAATCTACTTTGGGAACATAGACAGGAGCAATCCAAAGATTAGGAACTAAATTATAATCTTTCAGCTTTCATGTGTAAGAATGGGTGAGTGAATAGCTCAACACTAGATCAGCATTGACAAGTTCACAGGGTTTGTCGGCAGGCACATATGTGGGATTTAGATACTGTTGTTGAAAGGGTAGTTTACAAGAACTGGGTGATAGGGGTATGGGGATGTACACGGTTGTGAAAGAGTTTTAAAAACCTACAACAACATACTGTTCATTGCAGCCAAATGTCAGGTTTGTTTAAGAATTACACCGCATTAGTTTTACATATACTTTCGACCCGTGAAGATCCAGGGTAGAATAGGTCTTCAGCTACCCATGCTTTCCGTGAAAGGCGACTATGCATGTCGTGAGCGGCGACTAACGGGATCGGGTGGTCAGGTTCACTGATTTGGCTGATGCATATCATCGTATCCCACTTGCGTAGATCGATGCTCATGTTGTCAATCACTGGATTGTATGGTCTAGATTATTTACAGACCGCCGTCATATAGCTGGAATATTGCTGAGTGCGGCGTTACACAACAAACAAACACACAGAAAAACTTGCGCTTTCACAAAGCAATTGAGTTTACACTAGACGTAACACTTCCATCCTCTTGTGCAAGGGGGCCACGCTTCGCAAAAGCAAATTCGGAAACAGCAGTGCAGAGAAAGGAAAGGGGGCTACTTCAATCATATACCAAATACAAGTGCTTCGGGAACAAATGAAACCAATTCACTTTGGAGCTTAAAGGGAAGCACTATATCCACCTACATATTTCACCGTCAGTTTTGTGGTAGTACAATATCCCATTTCCTGATTGAAGGGACTCTCGTCCAGTGAATCCATCAAAGAAGTTCGACACTGTTCACTAAAAGTTTTTTTTATAAATTGCTTGAAATCATTCAAGCCACAAGTTTGACTTCAGAAAGAACAAACAACATATTTTACACTGAGATATTCAAAAGTATATTCGTATTTACATGTAAGGTTTGAGGAAAGAAAATGTGTAAACGCCAGCAGAAGCGATTTTCTTCCTGATGCGACACAATCATAATTAAATAGTACAGGCGAGATCTCCTCACGTATATTTACCTTTCCTCAAAAGTGTATACAGTCCCTTTAGTACTGGTATTAAGCCACGATGGTAATAATTTGGCTTCCTGGAGCGACTAAGGAGACAGCGTAATCTACAGGCTATCAACAGGCAGCACCACGGCTTTCAAGAATGCAGCTTTATGTATGGAATAAATATGGGATATCTACCTAGTTAAATTGCAAATTGATCATTCGGACGTTTGACCTTTAGCAACGAGTGAGGATAATGAAAGAAGAAAAGCTTAAAATATCACGAGAAAATGTAAATCTGGAGAAATTCATTTCAGACAGGAATTCCAAGTCCATTTTCATTATTCACCAGGGATTTGGGGACAGTTCACCGTTGTAATAACAGGGTTCGTTGCAATATGACGTTAATGTCTGGTTTTCGTTTCTTTGTTTAGTTTGTGAGATTATTGGCATTACTGTTCTCTGTCTCAATTTTCTACTTTGACCCAGCCTCTGCCACAGCACGTGAATGTTTGAAGTCAGGATACTCATATATATTTGGTGAGGGAGAAGTATTTGATTCAACAAAGATGAAGAACTAAACCTATACGACGGCAATTGTCATTAAAACCAGTGATCGATAGTTGGACAAACAAACCAGTGATCGATAATGAGAACATCGGGTTACAATGTAACACAATCTGCCAGACCACAAAACTCTCATCCTAGGCAATTATCACTCATTCAGGTCAATCTCAAGGTTAGTTCAATGACGGTCGTGGGTGTTGGGAAATTATTGTGCTAGTTCGAAGTACAGTTTTCTTGTTTATGGCGCCACAATGGCTGTGTATAGCTAGTTTCATCCCATAATCGTGATTTGAATCTCACACTCATCCGGAATATGATCCGACGTCTATCAGCGCCATGTCGAACTCTTGAGATCGCCAACATGGTCTAAGACCTGCTTTCCCCCAACATTTTGTTTAACGCCGCACTCTGCAATATTTGAGCTATATGGCGGCGGTCTGTAAATAATGGAGCATGGACCAGACAATCCAATGAATGACATCCTGTGCTTCGATCTACAAAAAAGGGATACAATGACGTGCATCAACCAAGCAAGCTAGCCTGACCACCCGAACCCGTCAGTCGCCTCTTACAGCAAGCGTGGGTTGCTGAGGACCTATTCTACCCCGGATCGTCACGGGTTCCAATATTGTAAGCATTATGTTCTATACACTTTCGGTTGCCTAGTGGTTAATGGCTTGGATCGACACGCCGAAGACCCGAGTTCGATTCCCCACATGGCTACGATGTGTGAATTCCTTTTCTTGTGTTTCCCGTCGAGATATTGCAGGAATTTTGCTCAAAGCAGAGTAAAACCATATTTACTCGCTCTATGCAAGTTCATTATTCACTGTATGTTTATTCAGTTGCTGGTTTCGTTCAAAGAATCACAATAAAGTATCGCAAATGTCTTGCGCTCTGGAAGAACAATGTTACAGGTGCTTTTTCCTGTAAAGAACTACACTCTAAAGCTCAAGCGTCTATTCATCTGCACGTTCTATATGCAAATTTCAATAATCGTGTTCAGCTTTATCCGCGTCAAGCGACGTATGCTTTTTGCAAGTTCAAGATGGGAAACTGCACAAAACTGAGGCATTTTCTAGCAATGATGTTTAATGTTACAGGTTGTGTATCGGCTTCAATGTGTAACTTTCACAGTAAGGTTCTAATGTGTGTAATCAGCGAGATTGCACAGGGAGTTGTTTTGACAGCCTTGTTACTGCTAAGCTGGTTAATCAATTTAAATACACGTAATAATAACAATCCATATTTTTCTCAGGAACCAACGTTCAGATTGGAACATGTGTTCCTAATCAGACAGTATTACATGAAGGGCTGATCTTAGAGGGTCACATACATTTGGCAGAGCTTTTAGTTGAACTGAAATGATCTATAATCCACCCAGACCACAGTCCGTGTTCATTCTGACAAGTTACAAAAGGAATAGTGAAAATACTTCTTGTCTGAAGGTGACAGTTTTACAAGGCATAAGATGTGTGATTAAAGTCCATATGTTACAGTTTCTAATAATCATGGTGTTGATACACCAAGATTACAAAGAGTTCATCAAACGTTTACAGAGAAGTATTTATATGCGCCGGTTAAGTCATCTCAGGCACGACAATCGTAAAACCTAGCATCGTGTGTGTCCACCATTGGACTGTGTGGCTGAACGACACCCCCTGCCCAGGGACCCATTGCAAGAAGCCTGCGTATGACACCATGTGGAATGGCAGTCCAATTCTTCCTGGAGATCTTGGCGTAATTGGTGTAGATTCTGTGGCCCTTGTTGACGTTTCTGTCTTTCGTAGAGTATCTGTAGAAGTTTCCAAATCGTGAATTTAAATTTAATTTAACACATTTCGGTATGTGAACAAGTAAGTCTGTGTAGATGTGGCGTCTGTTATACCTCAGTTGTAATTGGAAGCTCTAACAAGCGCGGTGCCTGTCACGACAACAACGTCTTCAGGCATTTGAACAGACGTACACCCCGACGACATTACATGCATGACATTTCAGCAGAATTACACACACCAACCTCTTTGCAGCATATGACAGACGGTGTTGACTGGGAGGAGGACTTATTTTCAAATGGAATGTTCAGTCGACTTTATGTGCGATGAAAGCTTAAAAAAAGACGAATCGTAATGTAATTATACGGCGTTTTGGTTAATCCTTGTGTCGAGATTTGATACATCGTTATGTCGAATTGACTGGACAGACCATGTCCTTTTTTTTAACCCCCTACCATTTGACCTTTTGGTGTGTCGAATTGCACGTGTTATGTATATTAAAGGCTTGAATTCTCCAAATGTATACTAGTAGTTGACCTGATACGAAAACTTCTGAATACAAATAACGTTCGTATTTTATTGTACATGTGATGGGGACACAGGGGGTCGAATGGTCTCAGGAACCGCGGTTTGCTGTGCAGAGTTGCGACCTGATGTGCTGGGATGAGTCGATCGTGGGTTCGAATCCAGCATTCTGATCCTGATAATAGTTTATCCCCATCGTGTTGATGCTGGAAACTGGAGAACGTCTAAGACCTTGATCTTCATCTCTTTAGGCTTCTCTCCCACACTAAACTGCCGTTGTATAACTGAAATACTATTCGAAACCAAACCAAACTCATTCATTTTACACAAACTTATTGCTAGGAAGAACGCATATGATTTGTATATGAGATTTTCCACGTCTATGGGTATTAACTATTCATTTTATCAAAATAAAATCGATAACTTATTAAATACATTATATTGTGCGCAAGGTAAACTTATACTGGATCTCAGTAGTGCTGTGTCGGTGACTCGAATCGTTCACAACCTATTCGCCAGGTAAGTGTTGGACTGCAAAGAACCTAAATAGCTTCAATAGAATGCGAATACAAACATATCATTACGCATTGCAATCAGCCTTCGGTGAGGAGAAGCAATGTCCCTTAGATTTTTGTTGTTGTTGTTTAACACAACATACAGCAAAATCCAGCCTTTAAAAATGTCATTTTCTGTAAAAGGATCCTTACAAGGTTTTGCGTGTGGTGGACTGTCTGGCTCTGAAATGTGAATTAGGCTGTAGTATATGACAGATGACCTCATGGAAATGCCACTGTGATATATTCGGCACATCTGTATCAGACAATTACAGAATAGCAATCTCAGTATAAATGTATTTGATTTTTAACGCCCACACACCATGCGTTGGAGACAAAAGATGAAAAATCATTTAGCCGTGTGGTTTTGCAGCACCCACTAATGATCCGCATACCGATTTGGGACTTGTGGGAATAAATTAAATCAGCGACCTATAGCAAATGCTGAAAATGAGACTTAGTGCTAACCATCAATCCGGCATTGCGCGTGACGGTGCAGGGGAACGATGGACTAGATAAATGGAGATGATAGGAAGCCCGTGAGCTAGCTACAATGCTCCAAGGTGATTTGTAAACTTCGTTGACCTCTTCCAGTGTGCTTCTGCCCAACATTTCCATTCTTAATGTAGGTATCCGAGGACCAGGATTCAATCACAGTTGCCAAACTAGAGAGCATCGTTAATGCTGCCTTTGGGCTGCAGACATAACCACCATCCATGTCTTCATTGACATGCATTGTTGGAAGTGTTGGTGGCTGTCTGTGAAGGACCTAAAATATTCTCGAGACGATAAGCTGATAAAGCGGTAGGAGCAAATTTGTATGGGAAGCTGTTCACCATCTTGAAACCACTCCAACCAAACCTAAATTGAACGGACGACACTTAACAGTCGTGTCAGAATATTTTGAACCGGATATGCATCAGACACGCACCACTGTGGAGACGACGATGCCAGGTTAAAACGTAGATTTAGTAAAGACCATATTGTGAGGACAATCAAGGTCATTCCTTCATCATTGACTATGGCGCCCACTCTACACAAAATGATCCCTAATAGTTGGAAGCGGTTATCACAACGAAGAAAACCAACTGTCTCTGTATTCATGAGAAGTATAGGAAGTGATAATGCCGTCAATTGATTCCAAAACCATTCATTGCTGCTCACTAATCAGGATCCATGCTGCATAATGGAAACGATAAACTGACAATACTCCTTATCGTTGTTTCAGTGTATTCTTGGACGTTACTGTTTTTGGCAGAAAGTCAGATACATGTAGCCACCCACAGAATAACTTATGGTCATTCCTCTGTGCCAAGTAAAATACCGATGAGAAACCTTTCTCTTTAAACTTATTCTTGTTCTCCATATATGTCGTATTATAGTATTTATGAGTTAAAGTTATATTGACATAAGTATTTACAAACGAGATGGTCAAATACAATAGGGTGCATTTAGGGGATGAATATCATACCGAGGTTACGTTGCTGTGAGTGAGTGAGTGATGCAGGTCTTTGATGTTTACCCATGGACATGGATATCGTTCTGACAATCCTAGACAATTCTGACAATCTAGACACTTCTGACAATCCTAGTCACACAATCAGGTCGAACCGATGTTGTGGATAACAATATATGTATGTGGATTAACTACCGGCTTACACCCATACCGCTATAACAAAATAATCAGTTGTTTTAATAAACAAAGTTTACAAGACAAATTGACATCCAGTTGGAAACAAAGTGTAAGAAAAGAGCAGGCACAGCATAAAACAAGATATATATAGGCTCAGTTCATGCTGGGATATGTAGACTGGATCTGTCTTCATTTCAGTTTCATATACGGAATTGAAAACTGACCTTCACTTTGTGTGAGTTTTCTGATGTATGAACCTTCATAATGAGAAGGCCAAGATGTATGAACGTTTGACATTTCTATCCAACTGCAAAAATATGATTTGAAAAGATTTTGTTCATTGTGAACACCAATAATAGAATTTAGAATTTATAACAACAGAGGCTGTCCCATGTGACGAATATTAATATACTACATGTACATGCAATATATGAACAATTTTTCATGTTTCTTATTTCAGCCATAAATGATTGTCTTTGTTGTGATTCTGGAAGTTGAAGAAACTAAGATATGCATGTGGCCATTTAAAACCGTATTAAATTCATATGCTAAAAGCGACAAAACCATTTCGATAATCCTAAGACATAACTGCTAAAGGCAGAATCCATTGTACGATTCCGACTACACTGTATATCATAAGCGCATGTTTTAGAATCCCTATCAATTCATGATGATACAACGTATTCGCAAAAGGGTAAGCGTATCCCGTCCCACCTGTGGCACCCGTCACAAACACATGCAAAGTCCTGTCAAGTGTTCACCCGAACAATTCAAAATAGGGAATTGCATCGGGCAACATTTTGGTCACTGATGCATCAAATTTGCAAATGTTCTCCACGTGTCTATCAAATAACGCTTTTAAAGCATTAGCAAGGCCCTGGAAGCTGTGATCCGGCAATCCGGAATTACTTTGAAGAGACATTTCTCCTAGAAATATATATATATATATATATATTTATAATCCAGATGACCTCGTGCCCCGTATGAGTGCCATGAAGGATGCTAAAGTAAGTTTCTCCTTCCTGAGTTTATTTCGTCTACTAATGTGTCAAAGCTGTATGTAGACTCTTTAACCTTGTCGTTCAGAAGTGACAAATTTGGATTCATTTGCGAGAAGTTGAGATTTTTTCTAATCTCTTTCCTAGCAAACTGACGCCTGAAGAGAACGTACTTGCCACGAAAACTTGCTATATTTCTTGTGTCTCTGATTACATACACACGCTGGTCAATCGTATCTCCATTTATAGATCTATATTGACAGATCCATGGTCAGTTGACTGACATATACTGCTAGGTGATTGCAGGATTGACATAACTGTCACCGACTTGTCTGGGAAAAGTTGCTATCTGGTGCTTTACCTTGAAAGCATTCAGTGCAATAATATCCGGCTTAAGCCAGCGTGAAGAGCCATGTATGCGATTCTCCAGTGATTGTAGTCTTTAAGTAAATATGGCACTGGGATATCGAACTACATGTAGGACATCATTTGAAAGTTTAGAGCATACTTTTCATTCTAGAAGTATCACAAACTTTAATTTAATTTAAATGGGACTACAGATCAAACATCGAATATTGCCAAAACAAGTCAGCCATTGACACTAGTGTGTAAAGCAGGATATTTTAATAGAATCCTACTCGCTCATAGCTTATGGTAAAATGTCCAACAGTGCAGCAGGCATTAAAATCATAGCAGATAAATTCTATAACCATTGTGTAAACCCAAGACACATTTATGACAATAGCCATGAAATTGTGTGATACCATAGATTGTGGTGTTAAGCTTTGACAGGTTTGTTATGTAATAAACTTTCCCCTGAAAATTAATCTTTTATTTAAATTGTCAAAATGGGACAGGGATTGACTAAACTTGTGTGAATGAATCTTTGCATTGTTATCCTGTTACATGTAACCTGGCAACTTAAACTACACTAACGGCCAAAATAAACTTTACCATAGTTTTAAATCACATTAGTTTAAAACCACAAAAGATACACCAGTAGATGCATGAAGTATATGTCCTGAAAAGATCAAAATCTCAACTAAATCAATATTCAAAATGACAGTCATACGACATCCGATATTGGCAAAACAGTTGCAAAAACAAGCTTTCGACATTATGGACTTAGGGCAAACAAATCTTAAATTGCTCAACTCAGTGGCACGTCACACTGGTAGCGTGTATGACCATTCCCTGATACAAGACACGCAAAAACGTTCTGGCGTACAGAAAATGTCAGACGTCTCATGACGTTACAATGTACATGGAATATATCGTCATTCTTCTTGGAGGGCCTAGACTAGTTCTTGTGGAGGATGTAGTCGCTGTCGAACAAGACGATCCGTGACATAGGTGTTCTTTGATGACATGTCTGGAGGAGGGTGCAGGCCACGGCAACACGTTGACGTTGTTGGCTACAAGGACGTTATGTACGATTCGTGCTGCATTAGGTCTGGCGTTGTCGTGCTGATAAAGGACACCACGTGGTGGCTGTTGTAGTAATGGTAGGACAATCGGACGAAGAATGTCATCAATGTGACGGTCAGCTGTCCAATGTCCGTTAACGATGACCAGTGGAGTTCTTTCCTGCCCACACATTCCTCTCCGGGAACCAAACCTTCCACTCCGGTTGGCTAGAAAATATCGTCGCATCAGGTCAGTTACAGCAACACGGGAGCAAACAAAAGTTCCAGCATTGTGGGCATGGGTGGCTCCCATTTGTATCATACCCAGGGCCCGCTCCCGTTGTTCGGGTATCAATTGTGGCATTTCTGTGGTGTTCCTTTTTATCAGTGTGAGTGTCTGACATGTCGTCCGTAAAATTTATATACCCTTATTGCACGACTAGTTTCGGCTAGTCAAGCGGCACGTGTTTTTCACTTTTTCGCATTTTCTACCAAATAAAAGCGTGCCGTGGCCGTGTATCACTTTCTGCATAGAGCATTGTTGTGTTTGGTTGGTGTGTGTTTCATTGTTTTAGTTTGAACTTGTGTTTTTAAATATTTGCAATTTCATTTTTAAAGTGGTAAAGTTTCTATTCGCCGTCAGTTTATCTGGCCCACGTTCTATAAATGATAAATTTGTCACAGGCTTCTTGAAAAGTATAAGTTAAGCACCACACTAAAGTGGTAAATGTCTAAGACATCACCTCGGGTCTTCCCTCTCACAAACATTTGAAATGCAGTGACACTGTTCAAGGCGGCGTTAATCAAACTCACTCACTCACTCACTAAACTGTTTCATCAATATTCTTCGTTCTGCTCTTTCGTCACTATTCTTGAGTCACCATTTCATCATTAATTTGAATTTTACTTGTTTCGTTGTATCATCCTCATCCTCGGATGGTATATCCTTAGACCTGCAGGACTTTGAGCTTTTTCTCCATCAACCGGAAACGCCGTCTGTTCAAAGCTGTTCAAAGCGGCGTAAAACCAAACTTACTCACTCACTGACATATACCCACGTGTAAGCTACAACTACAACATGAGCTTATAAGTTACTGTATGTAACACCTTATATGTAATTGTTAATGTAGTGATTGGCATTTATTTCTTTTGTTCTCAAATGGATTGTGAAGAGTCCAAAAGACACTCGCTAATGACGGAAATATATTCAGAATGACATTATGCCTCGCTTCAGAATAGAATTCTGAATTAACTGCATTACTTATTTAGACGAAACTGAATTTAACAGCACTGAAATATTGGAACTATTGGAAATATTGAAACTATTAGCAATTTTAATGATACTTATGACGGTTGATGCTCACGAAATGGTGAGTATGTCCTGAAGTACTAGTAACAATAACAGTACCACCTCCATGTCAAATGAACAGTTATTTTTTCAAGTAATGTGAGGGAGACGACATTTTTAAAGTGTCGGAAACAGCGAAGTAGTTTTTGTAGAGTTGCCTCTCCTTGTCGTGGTAGGATCGTGAGTTCGAATCCTGGATTTGTCCTAATAGTTGGCCCCGTGTTATGCACATCATGCTCGTGGATTTCGCCAACGATTGCGCCAAGTTTGGGGTTTAATGAAATTAACTACATACATGATGTTAACACAATTTCCTAAGTACATTGTATATACCGGCGCTATAGGATTTATTACTCACCTGAACTCTCTGGGTTTTGGGGCAGAAAGCACAGTGAGGATTTCAAAGTGATGCTTTTAATAACTATTTTTTATGATCGAGGTGCTTGTTTGGTTTGCTTCGGATGTTTCTTTTTTCTTATAAATGACATGTTACGCAAGATGAAGCGATCAGACTTTATAACGCTAGGAGAGGTTGAACTAAAAGAATCGAATTTTATCGGACACATCCGAGAAAAAATGAGACATCCAATATCAAGAACGACACGAACGTACTCCCGTTCCCATGGTAACCCGACGGCTTTTTAAATCAAAGACCAATCACTTGAGAAGTAGACTTGTCATCCGAGACCGAATTTATTGGCACGTCTGGCCTTTTTAAAACACTTGATTAACGACCTCTCTGATCTTGATATGAAACTATCATCAATGGATTATGTTTCATATTCGAGCTCTTGTACTGAGGCAGTCAATGGCAAGACGCAAAGGTATATGGCCAAACTTTGTTTCTTTGCACATACTTTAAATGTCATTGTCATCAAAATTCTTTCAGTGCAAAGAGTGAAGATCGTTGGCCATGTTTTATTTATCAGCAGGTTTTATTGATCATGTAATAATTAATGTCCCGAAATTGGGTTTGCCAGAAGGAGAAACAAAGAACCATTTGATCATAATAGCGTAATATAAATGTCTCAGAAATGATAAAAGCGACAAAAGCCATTTCAAGCCACACATGGGCATATGTTAATGAATCACTATGAGATAGTGATGAAACCAGTGGTCACGAAAAGGTGAGCGTATCCTGCCCCTACGGTGGCACCCAGCACAAATACATGCAAAAGCAAGTCAATTGTTCATCTAGAAAAACATATAGTATAACTCAAAATAGGAAATTGCATTTTTGTCACTGGTGCGTCAAATTTGGAAATGCCTTCGGCATGTGTACCAAACACCTTTTTGGAATTTGTGCAAGCTGTACTGAGGTCGGGAATGTTGCGAAAGCTACTTTTGAGTCGTTTGCCGCTGTTTGAAATCTTCTTAAGAAGACCGTGCTCGATTGTACCTAAAAAATGTGAAATGTAGACAGCAAAGGCTTAGAAGATTAAACACCATACTGAACTCCGGGCGTTCATCCCCCATCAAGCTGACATCGTGTAATTTAATTGAAATACTGTCCATTGTGACATAAAAACAATCTCAATCACCATATGGTTGTAAGCAGTAAGTGTTAGCACATTTTTGCATGTTCTATTTGCATTCAATGCAGTTAATATATGAATAGTCATGCGGCAATACCACCATCTTCTCCACACCTAAGAACGTGTTATAACTAATACGTGAACACCCATGGAGAGTGGCATCCCTGTAAGTTAATTGGCATAATTTCATTTGATAGAAAGTAGTTCAGAGATGGGAAAGACACTGTAACACTGTGGTACCTGTGAAAGCAACATCTAATGCCAGAAACAGTTAATGATCATGCAAAGTTCCTGAAATGGCATTTAAGTCCCCATGCTCACTTAATCCCATGAAGGAAACTTTCTAATGGAATTCGCGTTTGTTAAAGCAAGACAGCTTTGTAGAGAGACAAAATCAGCACGACAAGGACATTCGCGCTTGAGGTCAAAGTGGGGTAATGCGCTTGACAGTATTCTTGTCACAGACTTGCCCAAAACTCTCAGATTGTCTCATCGTGTCTTACTACACACTCTTGCTAAGCTGTCATATGTACTATTTGTAGATCTGGACTCACACACTGTACTCGTGTGTTAAGTTGAACCCGGATCTGCGGCATGGCGCAAAAATGGTTTTAGCAAAATGCTTCCCACACGCTTACACTTAAATACGTGCTTGTTACATTCACCCCAAGAGCAAATGAACAGGAATCAAACCTAAAACCTAATACTTGTCAAAGCATACCAGTTGGAAAAACACATCATGTTATTGCTGTTCCACCTTGTGACTATCCCTTCCTTGCATTCTCGTTTCCGTCTTATTTCTATCCCAAAGGAGGAACACATACATGCTTCATCCTTCAATTCAATTCATGTAGATGCACAAAAAGCCCTTAATCCATGTTGACGTCTGAGAGTCATAGTTTAAATCATTTAAGAATGAGCCAGGGCCGAGCACCGTTTGAAAACTATTAACAAGATCATTGATCATGCGGCGGTAGGTACAAGGAGCGCCACACATCTGAGCGCCTCTTACAAAATCTAATGTGAAACTATTGATGTTCGTCACTCCCTTTTATGGTCATATTTGCATGGAGACAACAAGTCTCATCAGCATAACTTGTTGTAATGGCACTCCGATTATGTTCTCACCATAACGTTTAAGACTTTGAAGTCGTTTTAAGAGTGAGTGAGTGATTATTGCATAAGTCTTCATTGAAAGCTTTCTGCGATTCCTAGCGACCAAACTTTAAATGAGTTGTTCAAAACTAATCACTCATTCTCAGCTTTATTTCTTTCTCCCTTGATTTTCATATTAATGCTCTGATTAATGTTCCATAAAGCGCCAATGATGGAGTGATTTATCGTTGAATTAGTGAAAGATCATTAGTGGAAACCTAACGATGCACTAAACGCTGAGATTAACTTATGAATCCTAGTGATCATGTTTGAAGTCACCATCCTCACAATAAACTCTCTCATGATGACCGCATCATCGCGGAGGATTATATTTTTCGAATAGTTCTACTTTTACAGGCGTTGTCGGTAGGCATATTTAAATCATTATATGTACAATTATAACCTCTTCATCACTTAATCACATAATGTATTTGCTTACACCAAAGATCTAAAGTTCGCGTTATTTCATTCATGGTGGAATGGAGTTAAACGCAATGTAGAGCTATTTGTATGTTACCTATACATTTAACCGCACTAAATCTAACATTTGAAACATAACGCTGTGCGTTCAGTTCTAAATTAAATTTAGCGCGGTAAAATCTACAGGATACCTAATTTTGCACTGAAAACACAGTATGTTTATCTCCTAAATAAATGCTGGTATTATGCTACATTGCGACAATGTGTCAGAATACACACCCTTTATAAGGTTGCTCAAAGGGTGCCTTAGTTCAGCTAGTTACAAAATTTCATGCTTCGGGATACAGTGTTTTTAAAACGACGTACTCAGCAATATTCACGCGATATGACGGCGGTCGGTTAATAATCGAGTCTGGACCAGACAATCCAGTGATTGATATCATGAGCATCGATTCACGTTTTTGGGATACGATGATATGCATCAACCAAGTCAGCTAGCCTGACCGTCCGATCCTAATAATCGCATCTCACGACAGTGTGTGGTTTGCTGAAGACCTATTCTAACCCTGTCTTCACGGGTCTCGGGATACATGTACAGTGCCATAATAGGTTCCATGTGCATCAGGACGTATATATTATACCTACATGTATGTGTACCGGTATAGAACCGACTGCATACATGTATACCAACTTAGGGTCTCTGTATACTTATATACATAGTGGTCTTATCTATACTGACACAAAGAATATGGGGGCGGTCGGGTAGCTTAGTGGTTAAAGCGTTCGCTCGTCACGCCGAAGACCCGGGTTCGATTCCCGACATGGGTACAATGTGTCAAGGCCATTTCTGGTGCCCCCCGCCGTGATATTGCTGGAATATTGCTGAAAGCGGCGTAAAACCATACTCACTCACTCACTCACAAAGAATATGGTATTCCCTGTTAATATTGACATGAATAATGTTCCTGTTTATAGTAGCGAAACTAATATTTTTTTAATTGCCCTAAATGGTACCCCTATGTGCATAGTGCTACAGCGCTTATTGACATCAATAGCAGTATGAGGTTGTTGATATGAATGGTGAAACAGTGTATATTAATGTTAATAGTGCGTCTATGTTTATTAGTGCATTGTATTGATATTAGTGGTGACTAAGCAGTGTTTACATTTTCTGCTGGTATTCCTGTGTTCACATATACTGACGTACTCGAACCCAGAGGAGGTGTGAGGGTGCGCACCCCCCTTTTCAAAGCATATTATATACGTTGACGTTCAAATAAATAACATAAAACGAAAGCATTTGATGTTTCCAAAAGATAACTTTTAACTTATACTTGGCTAACAAACGCAAATGCTTTTCCTAAATATGTCCCAGCATTTTTGTATTGTAAGTGCAACAATGACATTTAAAAGAAAAATGTGCACCCTTCCCCCAATCCATAGAGCTGTTTCTGTGTTTTACGGATATCAACAGGATCTGGTGAATGTTGTAAGTGTCCAGATCTTCACTGCAATCTTTTCAATAGGTGCATTCGGAGACAAAGTTATCACAAACAAGCGGGCGAGCGTAACGCTATCTTTTTTCAACAACTCAGGTGCCTTATCATGATCACCAAACCCGGTGTTGATACCAATGATTAATTTACACATAAAACCGCAAGAGACCCCCAACTCTAGTTGGATTACTCAACCCGACTTAATCTCAAGTAATTGGAATATAAGTGAGTGAAACACCCCTAAATGCCCCTGCGGTTGTCACGTGAACATCCTCAGCACGACGGTGTTATGGTCTTTGAAGCAATGACAGATAGCCTATCCAACAGTGAATGTCAGATGCAAGATCTAAACGAGGTGTCTGTTCCTCTAAGGGTCTTTGATGCAACATAGTCAGTAGCTGAATAAGTCATACTGAATTCCAGTCGCCATAGAGACCTGTTCCCTACCAATTGGGTAAAATGATGAACGACTCTTGTGGCACTATACACCTACAAGCTTAGACTGGGATGCGCGGACCTAATTCGTCTTTGAGATGTAGTAAATAGTTTCATTACAACTATTTCGACGTGGGGAAAATCTTGAAGAAGAAATGGATTGATTACTTGCAACTGCGAAGAGTCTAGGTTTCCTGACATGATTGAGATGGGAATATTGTGGCGCTGTTAACATCATAAGGATAAAATGGTTTCTGGTGAATGGGAAAAACATGACGGCGGTGTTAATGGTTTGTGTGCATCATATGAAACTGTGATGAGTGAGTCATAGCTTTACACGATTAGCCCTTCAGGGTTGTAGTTCCTTCTGTAGCTCACCTGTCAACACTTACTTTACAGCCCGCCGTTATCCTGACAGGAAAGAGTTTGCACTTAACCTACCTACGTGTCAGAAGAATACTCAAAGATGTTTTAGCAGGGGTTCCTGATGATTATGGAAACGGTTTGGTTGCAACTGTTTACTGTGGCCCAAATTTGGAGATATCACAGTTCGAATTAAAACTTCATAGCAAAGAATCTTTGATGTGATATTATGTATAGATAACGGCCTATTCCATAGTTTTCGAACTACTTTGGATAACTGGTTCTTATCGCTACCAAAATATTTTGTTTTTAAACTATTTGTTGGCCTCGCATACGCTAAATGGCCAATATAATAGAATACTCGTGTATAAAATTAAATGGGTTTGCACCATTCACTATTGATGAATGAGATGTGATGCATGTTAAGATGTTCATTTATCACAGCTCTGGAGCGTACTCATTATCCTTGATGTATCAGCCTTAGCCATTCACCATGACATGAGAAATCCGTCTTCCGCGGTACGGCCTTTGAGAACTTGTTTCATATTGATGATGTAGAACTACCCTTTAGGCAACATCAATACATTCGACAAAATATTTAGCGAGTGAATGTTGTTTTACAGCGCATTCAGCAATGTTCGAGCTATATCATAGCGACCTCTTTAGTATGGGGCCTTGATCAATCAATCATGTGGCTGATGGATTGTACGTGTGTTCTGTCTCAGAATCCCAGCATTTGCGATTGTCTTCGCAAATATACCAGTAAAACTGGTCAAGCTGATTATGCTTAAATTGTGTTGTGTCATTTGTTTACCATATTGCAAAAATATGTGTTTAACCAGAGGAATCAGCAAATGCCTAAATACCATATTGCAAATCTAAATCTGATGTCATGTGTTTCATACTGCAACATCCGGAGTAAACACCATGTTTTATCACATAGTAACACACTGTGTTAACACTACCACGTGACACCTGGTGTCATCAGCGACACTAAAACGATGTTTATTACACCAGACGATTTATTCATATCTGTTTACTCCTACCGTAAAATATATTAACACGTTCTTTATTCGATATTTTTTATAAACGGTGTGTCTGGTATCCCAAATGCAATGCAAGACGATCATCATTGATTATGGATACTACTACTACTACTACTACTACTACTACTACTACCACTACTACTACTACTACTACTACTACTACTACTACTACTTCTACAATCTGCGAAACGTTCCTTGTGCTTGACTGCTAATTATAAAATACATTACAGTATAACAAACGAAGAAAAAACTGAACAAATATCAATATCAATTGTCCAGGGGAAATTCCCATAGAATCCCAATACGATTGTACAAAGAATTACAAAAAATGTACGGATTGATTTGGAAGAATTGGCCAATCTGTTTTTTTAGAATATCGCAATCACCTTTTAGAAGAGGTTCAAAGAAAAAAGTGCATTAGGGTTTTGCTTGACTAACACATAAAAAAGTAACACATTCTTTTCAAGAAATTCTCGCCGATAACATGACCTTTGTTGCAGATTCGATCCGTTTCATCCTGAATATATATCATTGTGTAAAGGAGATACTGAAACCTTACATGCGCCTGTTGTTGGTATCAAAGTATGCTGTGAGTTAGACCAATGATATTTATTAGTTACCTGTGCGGGGCTTTTTAAAATCATCGGGACCAGATCAAGTGAAATATATATATAAGTGTGCTATATCATTCCGGCTTGTGAAATATTTGTAATCAAGCTCAAACGAAGCAATGATCGAAAGCAGGATCAGTTATCATCTAAATCCATGATATGATGACGCACCTTGAACCACACTTCAATTTTCTCTTCAGGTCGAAAAATATGACAGCAGCTGTAGCCTTTGATGTATATATTTCAAAACTTTTGAAGTGCAATTAAGAATGTTCTTTCGATGAACATTTCAAAGAGCTTCATGTGACTCTTGCTAAAAAGTTGTTTGATAAGGTTTACAACACCCGATGCCAAAAAGTTCTAAGTAGACATGTGGAGACCATTTCTAAATTGACGCATTAGCGACCAAAATGATGTCCGATGGACTGACCATATGTTCCCATGTTTGTTCAGGTTAACAATTAACTTGCCTTTCAATGTGTTTGTGACGGGTGCTACCGGTGGGGCAGGATATGCTGACCTTTGTTTTTAGCAGATATATCCTATGTATACGGAAAGGATTTTGTCGCCTGTATTTATTATCATGATTATGGCTGGAGTTGTGTCGCTTTTATTTGTTTGATGGTATGCAATGTTTTGTTTGATAGTGTGTACTATTTTGTTTGATTTTGTACAGCTATGTACGGATACTACAGGTTATAGATACCGCCATAGGCATAGTTTACCGTGTAAAATCGTTTACCGTTTTGTTTGACGGTGTGTCGTACTTTATTTAATAGTGTGCAATGTTCTGTTCAGTAGTTTAAGTTACTTGTTTGAATATTCCAAAGCTTTGACGTTTCAATTAAGTAAAATAGGGATTTAGTAGATGAAAGGATGTACGTGGCATTGCTAATGCAGCAGTTCAAGCAATGAATATTTCACGATTTCACATGAAAGACCAGTTTTATCGGGAACATGCCAACTGCGGAGTGATACGGAGGTAAACACGTAGCCAGAACGCAGTATAGTAGAAATTTAAAGCAAGTAAGTGACACCGAATACTGTGAGACTCGAAGAGAAAGGAAATACGGAGAGGTAATCAAGAGGAACTATTTCTCAACGGCGGAGAAGTGACAGGGCTGTCGGAAGGACCGGGGTAGCGCGGTGATCTACACGTGTCGTGTCTCAGACACGTTTGTCTCTGTCGGGCACCACAATGACCAACCGATACCGCACCCCAAGGGATGGATCAGGGAGTCGGGGAAGGGGCCAGGGGCAGAGGACGGGTCGGTGGCTGTATTTCAAAATGCAAGATTGGGATGAACGGTTGTGTCGGAGGGCACAGAAAGGAATAAATTGGTGTATTAGGTTGTAGACCTTGGGGAAATGGTTCATACCTCGGGCAAGAGTTACAAATGTATTCAAAGTTTGTCGACGTCTGGCTACTCTTTGACTAAATGTACAAAACAAATCGGTTTGTCAAACCATTTTTGAAGAAAGACGCATGATGGAAATTGAACATATAATCTTTGTCTTGGCAGATGACTCTAAATTTAACATACTTTAAGGAAAGACAAATGAATCAACGTTATTTGCTTATCATTCAGACTGACCGATTATGCCAAAGTTAGTTTAAATGATCAGTCTATACACGCTCGGTATAGCCTTTCTTATAAATGACCCTGAGCAACGAATCTTAAACTTGTCATGATGCATGTTCCAATCAATGATAGCCATTCTCAAATGGTTCCTGTCTGATCACTCTTCAGTTTGATAAATGATTTAAAGGAATTTAAAACATATTCAAACAGTTTTCATTTTGGGCCTGCTGAACGGATGAAGCTCGTATTGGTAACAGAAATTTAAAACATCTTTAAACAGTTCTCCCTTTGGACCTACTGAACGAATAATGCTTGCATGTAGCCACCAGCGATATTACGCATGCTTATCTGCTTCACAGATTTAGATAAGTCGAATTGGTATATACGTTTAAGACTAAAAGATGTGGTCAACATTTTATTTTAACTTGGAAACATATGTTAAAATATCTAATACCTCAGGGCACAGCAAACTAAATTATGTATGTGTTCTTCCGAAACGGGGAATTAGAATAAGTACATCTTGACGTAATTTTATTCCACTTTTCAAACAATATCAATACTATTTTAAACATTTGTATATGAATGTGTCTGCAAGTTTATTATCTTTTTCCAATATAGATAAAAGAACCATGACTGTTTGTCAGAATCAGTTGATTTGTCCCTAATACGTTCATTATCAGAAGAAAGGATTCTTCTTGCACAATACGACCAGGACCAACTTGAAGTGTGTCGATATGGTCGTTAGGAAAAGGGCATTTGTCGTGCCATGGCAATACATCTTCTTTCGTATTTGTTAGCACGATCCATTGTGTCTCAATGTCTCTGATTGAATGTCACGGACAATAATGAGGTTATCAGCAGACAAAAACAAGGGATGGTGGGATGGCGACTGTCTGGACAAAGTATACTACATACCACATTGAGGTGAGGTGAGTTAACGTCGCATCCAAGAATTGTGCATTTATTTTGCAACGTGCATGCACGTGTGTGTAGTTGTACTAATCCGGACTTATGCCGTTTTTTAGCGCTAGCCAATCGAGAAACCATGCCGTAGTTTAACATGGATACCTCACTCAAAGACAAAAATCTGACTCGACCTGATCGTTCCATGTGTTATCCTATTAATTCCAAGCACCTGGCAAGGATACAAAAAGTACCATATTTTAAAGTCTTTTGATATAACGCAGACGGAGATGGAACCTTCTTTCGTAGACGTAGTCTTCCTCCCTTACATTTTGAAACACAAAGTTGAGACAAGAAATGAGAAACGCATGACCGATATGCATGTTGGTATTCATTAGCTAACAGGTACACATATATGCTATCAAGTACGGTTTTTTGTTTGTTGCTTAACGCCACATTAAGCAGTATTCCTGCTATATGACGGCGGTCTCTAAATAATCGAGTCTGGACCAGAAAATCCAGTGATTGATATCATGAGCATCGGTCCACGCAAATTGGCTATGATGGCATGCATCGCGGTCGCGTTTGCAGCCTCTCAGGACAAGCATAAGCGCCTTTTACGGCAAGCATGGGTTTCTGAAGACCTAACGCGAATCTTCACGGGTTCAAGTACGTAAGCACGTAGTTCAATAATATGTATATGTAAATTATCTTTATTACCCGAAATAGTAATTTTCTGTAAATGAAAGCTCGTTAATTCGAAATTCTTAAATTCTATATACCATTTAAAACGATTTATCTTGTTGGTTCCGGCAAATTCAAACAGGGATAAATTGTGTCACTTCGCTTGTGTCGACTTAAGATAACTTAATGTTGCCGCGTAACTTCAAAGGACTTCGAAGTTAAACGAATCAGTTGAATTAATGCAGAAATCTCCCAAGCCTCCTTTCATGTACCGCACCAACCGCAACAGTTCCTTTTCCGCGTCTAAGGTCTTTGCTGCCGGTGAATTAAGAAAGAAGCTCCATTAGTAAGTTTTAGTTTAAGACAAATGAGAAAGGATTATTGCTGTTTCCAAACCACCAATAGCTATTATATTATTCAAATAGAAGTGTTTATGGTTAAAAACATACTGCATGGCTGTAGCGCCCCTAAAATCACGATTGCTCATGGTGTATGTGTGATTAATTGATGCTGTACTCCTGTTCAGGTAGCTTGGTAACAGGTAGGTCATTGATCATTATTTTGCTCGCTTTCCTGGTTAAAATATGTCCCGAGCATCAAATACTTCTATAAGGCGACTGGGTCGGGTGGTCAGACTCAGTGACTAATATATCGTTCACTGTGTGTCAACGTTTCTGGGGACCGCCTCCGTGGTCTAGTGGTAGAGCGTCCGCCCGGAGAGCGGAAGGTCCGGGGTTCGATACCCGGCCGCGTCATACCAAAAGACGTTAATAATGGTACTTGTTGTTACCGTCTGGCGCTCGGCATTAAACGGCTAAAACAGGGACTGGTCGGCTCGGTCAGTCAGTATACTGTGTCTGAGTGGGGTATTCATGTTAAACTGCGGCATGGTATCTCAGTGGGCTAGCACTATAAATCGGACTAGTACAAGCGGCCACACACACACACACACACACACACACACACACATGCACGTCGCTATATAAGTGCAATAATAATGAACACGACGTTAAACCGAATTTCACCTCAACGTTTCTCGAAGGCGCGGCGCGTTCACTACATCAATCACCGGTTTGTAAGGTCCATATATGATTATTTACTGCTGTTATATATATAGGCAGGCGTTTGACAAAAATTAAATAAATTAAATGTCAGTAAATGACCTGTTGAAAATGTCACCATTAGTTTTTTTCCGTTTCAGTATTATTCTTGGAACTACGGTTTTGTCACTATTCTTGGCTCCAAGGTATTCTTTCATCACTATTCTTGGAACCACCTCTTCGGACGCGTCGTGTGAGTTTCAATAATTCTCTGTGTAGGGTTGCGCCCCTTACGCGTGCGAGAAATTCCAGTGAGTGTGGCCCTGATTACGTTTCTTCGACTATCAGCACCATACATCTCTATATCCGTGCATGTAGGCTTCACCAAAGTGGTAAAAGTCTGAGGCCCACATTACCTTTGGTCTTCAAATAAACGTGACATGCAGTAAAAGTAGTCAAAGCGGCGTTAAACCAAACCCATTCCCCCACTCAACTGTTTCATCACTATACTTGGTTCAGGTATTGCGTTAAACACTATTCTAGAGTCCCCAATATATCATTAATTTGAATTGAATTTGTTTCGTTGTTTCATCACCAACCTCGAATGTTTCTACCTTCCCATGAGTCTTGTGTGTCGCTCCCTTGTCACGATAACTTCGTTCCTTAATTCGACACCATTATTTGATTGGTTTCAATGTTTAGTCACTCTTTGTTATTTTTTGTTGTTGCTATTTCCAATTATTGACCTGCCACCTGGACCTCATATCCTACAGCTATGATTGTAAAAAACGAAGTCATCTGGAGATACGGTGACAGTTAATGTCGACATATGTCTGACTGGGAGAGTGCGTGACACGAATAACTTCACATTTCGTAAAGCGAACGATACAATAATTAGATAATAGGTGCGTTATCTCACTTTTAGAAAACGCTCGACTAGTTCCCGCATTTAGAAAGTTCTTCATTATCTTTATCTCATTACCTGTCCAAACAGACTCCATTCGGCCGTATAGACCCGTGAAGATCCGGGGTAGAATAGATCTTCGGCAACCCTAACGGGATCAGGTGGTCGGGCTCGCTGACTTGGGTTGATGCATATCATCGTATCCCATTTGCGTGGATCGGTGCTCATGATGTCAATGACTGTATTATCAATGGGTGTATTGTCTGGTCCAAACTCCATATAACTGGAATATTGCTGAGTGCGGCGTTAAACAAGCAACAAACAAACAAACAAAGAATCGGCATAATAGGCAAAATAGCCGTGAAAAAGATGTTAAAGGATCACCGAAAATAAACATTTGAACCTCTGCCACGCCAAATGGTTAGTACAACCGCAATACTGGGCGACACTATATGGTGATAAAGTAGTCATGTCATCACATCGTGTCACCTGACATTTTCCTGTTTTCGTGAGTGTATGAATATTAAATCAGTTTGTGTTTTTTAATCAGAATGCGAGTATGACATCGAGGACTTCGGGGGCCGCTGGGGTAGTCTGGTGGTTAAAGTGTTCGCTCTGGATTCGATCCCCCACATGGGAACAATATGTTAAGACCATTTCTGGTGTACCGGGCCACACCGTGATATTGCGTGAATTGTGACGTAAAACAATACTCACTCACTCACTCACTCCCCCACTCAAGTGCTTCGGTCAAAGAATCCTCCGAAATAACCGTTGACATTTGACAAAAATACAATTTATATCTACTGCTCTTTTTCCAACATAACCAGTTTATCTTGCGATCTCATTTAGACAAACCAATTTCGCCTTACAGTCATAAAAACGACATAAAAATGTCCTGCCAAAGCTCAGGCAGTGTAAACATCAAAAAGAAGTTTTCCACTGAACACCCTTTCCACAGAAAAAAAATCATTTGAAGTAAAAAGTCTCATCCTCCCAAACGCCTTCCTCGTGTGGTAGATAACTTCATTGACCAATCAGCCGTGGTAACGGCAGTATGGGGTCAGACTATCCCAGAGTTAGTGTGACGGAAGGCGGTGACTGCATCCTCTACAAGAGATGCTTCAAAGAAATCGATGGTGGTTAGCGAGCAGTTGAATAGCTAGATGTTAAGGACGGTTGGATAATGAGATTTCATTTTCCAGAAGAAACCGTGTGGCTATATTTCTCTGTAGCCTTGATGACTTTCAATAAACTCCGACGATGCTATTAAAATATGGAGATTCAGCTAATAACATTGATAAGCCTTGTAGACATGTAATTCGTAACGGATGACTAGCAGCAGTAGGGTCTCAAAGGAAAGTACTGTTTACTTGTAAATTGAATTCGTTTTTTGTAAACTGATAAATCATGTTAGGCAGTTAAGCGAATGATCTAATTTAGTGATAAAGTACCTCTCCTTGCTATCGGGATATTAAATACTGTTCGGGATGTTTGATACAATATTGGAACCCACTGGAAAAGCGCACATATTAACCACCTTCTTGACGTAGGAAACAACAAATTGAGACAGAGTTTACCAAACCACGAATTGGCAAGCGTGTTGTTTTTTTTTACCGCCTTTAGCGATATCCAACCCAAAGATGGTGGCCCTTAGAATTGGCATCACTCGATATACACGTTCTTAAGAAATCGAACCCCGACCCTGGCTTTTACTAGTGAACAATTAAATCACTGGGCTCCCCACTTGTTCTAATGGTGAGAGAATACAGGAACACGATTCCCTAAGATGTGTATATGTTGTCCAAGCTCTGAACGAACTTTACCCACATGGTCAGTAAATATAGATCAGCTATCATTCGTCAGTAAAGTCAATCACCCTTGTATATGATGTGTGGACTGTTTGCTGTGCAGTGACATATTAACAGGTCTCGTGTCAGGAGCGTGTCATCAGATTTTCCTCGATTAAACGTCCTTAATTGAGTGGAGTCTGACTTTGTGACTGTCATAAAAACTTACCGTTATCATCACATGTATCAACAGGACCGCTGACTTGGTTGATGCATGTCATCGTATCCCATTTGCGTGGATCAGTGCTCATGATGTCAATGACTGTATTGTCTGGTCCAGACTCCATATAACTGGAATATTGCTGAGTGCGACGTTAAACAAGCATCAAAAAACAAAGATTCGGCATAATAGGCAAAATAGCCGTGAAAAAGATGTAACAGGATCACCGAAAATGACCATTTGATGACACCAAGTGTTCGCGAAAAGGGTATTGTCCGCTCTACAGGCAGAACCCAACACTCTGCCACGCCAAATGGTTAGTACAAACGCAATACTGGGTGACACTATCCGGTGATAAAGTAGTCATGTCATCACATCGTGTCACCTGACATTTACTGTGTTTCGTGAGTGTTTCAATATTAAGTCAGTTTGTGTTTTTTAATCTGTTGCTTTCATTTTGTTTTAATTTATTTTTTAGGTTGTGACATAGATACGAATGTAAATATGCCTGAAGTGTTAACTTGTGCATGCTTAAGCAATGGGAAACCAGCATTCGTCACCACTCGCTCCTTTCCGTAACCTGCAAGCAGATTCGTCCCCCTTTCGATGAATGTTATGCGCGAAAATATGACAAACCAATCAGAATGCGCGTATGACATCAAGAACTTCGAGGGCCGCTGGGGTAGCCTGGTGGTTAAAGTGTTCGCTCTGGATTCGATCCCCTACATGGAAACAATGTGTTAAGCCCATTTCTGGTGTCCCGGGCCACACCGTGATATTGCGTGAATTGTGGCGTAAAACAATACTGACTCACTCCCCCACTCAAGTGCTTCGGTCAAAGAATCCCTCCGAAATAACCGTTGAGATTTGACAAAAATACAATTTATGTCTACTGCTCTTTTTCCAACATAACCAGTTTATCTTGCGATCTCATTTAGACAAACCAATTTCGCCTTACAGTCATAAAAACGACATAAATATATACTGCCAAAGCTCAGGCAGTGTAAACATCAAAAAGAAGTTTTCCACTGAACACCCTTTCCACAGAAAAACAATCATTTGAAGTAAAAAGTCTCATCCTCCCAAACGCCTTCCTCGTGTGGTAGATAACTTCATTGACCAATCAGCCGTGGTAACGGCAGTATGGGGTCAGACTATCCCAGAGTTAGTGTGACGGAAGGCGGTGACTGCATCCTCTACAAGAGATGCTTCAAAGAAATCGATGGTGGTTAGCGAGCAGTTGAATAGCTAGATGTTAAGGACGGTTGGATAATGAGATTTCATTTTCCAGAAAAAACCGGGTGGCTATATTTCTCTGTAGCCTTGATGACTTTCAATAAACTCCGACGATGCTATTAAAATATGGAGATTCAGCTAATAACATTGATAAGCCTTGTAGACATGTAATTCGTAACGGATGACTAGCAGCAGTAGGGTCTCAAAGGAAAGTACTGTTTACTTGTAAATTGAATTCGTTTTTTGTAAACTGATAAATCATGTTAGGCAGTTAAGCGAATGATCTAATTTAGTGATAAAGTACCTCTCCTTGCTATCGGGAAATTAAATACTGTTCGGGATGTTTGATACAATATTATAATCCATCGGGAAAGCGCACATATTGACCACCTTCTTGACATAGGAAACAACAAATTGAGACAGAGTTTACCTAACAGCGAATTCGCCTTTAGCGATATCCAATCCAAAGATGGCGGACGCTTAGAATTGGCATCACTCAAAATACCCTTTCTTAAAAAATCGAACCCCGATCCTGGCTTTTACTAGCGAACACATTAATCACTGGGCTGGTTGATGCATGTCATCGATCCAAATTGCGTGAATCGATGCTCATGATATTAATCACTGGATTGTCTGGTCCAGACTCGATTATTTACAGACCGCTGTCATATAGCTGGAATATTGCGGCGTAAAACAACAAACCAACCAACCAACCACTTGTTCTAAAGGTGAGAGAATACAGGAACACGATTCCCTAAGATGTGTATATGTTGTCCAAGCTCTGAACGAACTTTACCCACATGGTCAGTAAAGATAGATCAGCTATCATTCGTCAGTAAAGTCAATCACCCTTGTACATGATGTGTGGACTGTTTGCTGTGCAGTGACATATTAACAGGAGCGTGTTATCAGATTTTCCTCGATTAAACGTCCTTAATTGAGTGGAGTCTGACTTTGTGACTGTCATAAAAACTTACCGTTATCCTCACATGTCATGTATCAACAGGATGGGGTGGTCAGGTTCGCTGACTTGGTTGATTGCGTGGATCGATGCTCATGATGTCAATCACTGGATTGTCTGGTCCAGACTCGATTATTTACAGACCGCCGTCATAGCTGGCATATTGCTGAGTGCGGCGTTAAACAACAAACAAACAAGCAAGCATACACGCATTACACATTCGAAGCCGAGTTGAACATCTAAAAAGAAACGCATATTAAGAAGTTGTTTTTTTTATCAGAGCACTGGCTTCTTCGGGAAAATATTTAACTGCAGAGAGGTATACGTGTGCCAAAATCGAATCGTGTATTCATGAAAATGTTTTCTTTTGCGCCATGTAAATTCCTTTTAGGCATTTACTACATTACGAGAGGATTTGGTAGTCTGGTTGGAAATCCGTTTTCTCGTCACACTGAACTCATGATTGAATCCTCAGATTGGTACAGGGCCTGTAATATGTGAAGCATATTATTTTTGTTTCTCGACATGGTATTACTAGACTATTGCTTAAACGACTTAGAAACTATTAACTTACTTATTATCTTCGGTAATTGAGTTAGCATTTCTGTACTTTTTTAAATCTATAATATTGTAAATTCTGAATCTTTGAAAAAGGAAAAAAACAAAACAATACTTGTAAATTGATTCAGTTAAAGAAGAGGAATCTAATTCCCCTTCCAAATAAATACAGAGCTGAACTTTATCAATCTAAATTACACTGAGCCAAACGGCGACCGTGATTCGGGCTATTTCATATGGCATTCAGAAAAGGCTTATCAGGAGGTATATATTAAATAATGTGTATTCCCATAGGAGTTATCCTTTGGGCGTTCCGGCGACACAAAGATGTCATTCCAAGTGTTAATATTACTTGTGCGATGACGACAACGTGTCTCCCGTCTCTGTCCCGTTTGCATCCCCGTTAACATCACATTTTACTATGTCATAACTGCTTGCGGCCACTTTGTCGATTTTTCTTGTAATCTTTCAACGCAACCCCACTGGGCATGTGATTGGAAACCGACTCCGTTGTTACAACATTACCACAACATTTTTGCGTAAAGTTTCCCAAGGCCCCTTGACCGGTTTAATCAGACGTCCCCTGCCCCTACAATCCTTCAGCGGTTTCAATCAAAGCTCGAACAGCAATATGCAAACAGTTAAATACTGGTCTTTCATCAGCTCAACTTGATTGAAAGCACGGATGGAGATGAGCGAGAGAGACGGGGCCATGCAGACTCCGGTAGGCGGTTGCATGCCGAGAGAGAGGACACGTGCACACTCGGAGACTGCTCGGGAAAAACATTCGCCTGAGCGGTTCTGATTGATGTATAGTTAATGCTTTTGCTGCCTTTCCTTTTAACGCGCAGAGCCATGCTATCAAGTCAATCTCATATGTTGTAAAACAACAGGTGTTTATGAAACCACGATGGCTAAACCTGGATTATTGACAACACCGGCATGACGTGAATCTCCATTAAGTATGAAAATGTTGCGACTTTTCAGTCATGTAAAGACATAAACTGCTCTTGTCCCTTTTACCTACAAAGTGGATCGATATTTTTGCGTCGTTGTTTATACATCCTGTCACGATTACGATTGCGGTCATTTGGATGGTACTTAACTGCCCAACAGGAAGGATACATTATACCGTTGCTGTGAAGAAAACCACAAAAAACATCCTTGCTGACTTGCCGGGACAAACGCCAAGGCAGTGTTATGATGAGTTTTACCTGAAGTATAGCGACCACCTCCCGTGACGCTGCGATGGAACCCAGCACGTAGTGGATAGCACGTGTAGGATTTAATGCTTGGCCAGGGTCATCACCGTATGACTAAGCTCTCCTGCAGAGCATGGACATCGTTGCAAAACGACCTGAGTTTTGGATGAAAAACCGGTAATTAGTTGAACATACACCTGAGTCGAAACAGTCTCGTTTGTACTCATTGGACGTGAGCGTTGTCTGCATTGACAGCTGCAGTTGGTCTGTGGTTGTTAGTAATTGGTGTGGTGAAACGATTGACTCTCGCATACTTGCTGTTTTCCAATTAACCCCTGTGTCTTGCTGTTCACTTTCCTGACTCTCTGTAGAACTAGTCTAACAGAGAAACGCGTGCTTAAGCAAAGATTACGCATAATTACGCACGACATTTTACGGCGAAGTGAGTTATTTTGAGTGATACAGTGAGAAATGGTATCCCATTGAGGGGAGACATGAATCCATCAACTACTTGGTTCTTCTCTAATTTTAATCTCGGAAAAAACTGTTCAAATGAATTTTCCGTTTTACCAAGCAAAAGTAATGCGTCCTTCTGCAAATAAATTGCAACAGTGATGTGAACAAATGGACAATAGTGCCTTCTCTACTGGTTCATGTTCTTATCCTTGTGATTACTAGAAGTGTTCACGAACCCCGGAACTGTTACCTGTACGCGTTCCAGTTGTTTGGCAGACCCACGCACGTAATACAACCACGTGAGGCATTGTCTAGTGGCATAGCAGAAAGGGACAATGCCTTTCAGCGGAGATTATCCGCCGTTTATGGAGGTGAGCCAGAAAACTATGTCTGTATAGAGGACCTAATGGTACGATACGAAATTAGGTTTTATAACTTATTTCAAGAAGGATTACCATCATGACATTCATCTCAACGCAGTGTCCGCTCGTTTGTCCGTTTAACAGCTTGGTTACCCATTAAATCATCCTGTCCACTCCAGTTTATATAGACTAAGGTCCAAGGTGTAGTCGACATGTCTGGACAGGCTTACACTAGTCCTGCGGTCAATGGCACTTTCGCTGACCAGTATGTAACTGATTATAATGGAATGGCCACCAACAGTTCAAATGTTACCGGAAACGCTTCGGAACCTTTTAATGAGGAGGGTTATTTGGAAATGTATCTTGGTGAACGTTACATTTCAATCGGAGCGGTGATATTTCTCACTACAGTGTATGCGTTGATATTTGTGACAGGTGTTCTCGGGAATATATGTACGTGCATCGTGGTTGCTAGAAACAAGTACATGCAAACAACCACTAACTATTACCTCTTCAACCTGGCTGTGGCAGATGTGTTGACATTGATTCTAGGTGAGTAATTATTTCCATAACAATTCCATGTTTTAGGAATAACATTTTCTTATATGTATGGTATCAATTTGTTTGTTTGGATTATTGATATTTGTAAGTGCATTGTCATTGTTTCAGAGAAAAACGTGCGTTTTAATCAACCATACATACTAAATCATAATTTATTAGTGACTTTTTATATGACTATGTGGCTCTATTCAACATCTACGTACGAAGCAGGTGTATATATATACAGTGCCTGGAGTTCATCTTCATACCGGTACTCATTGAATGTATTTAATCGGAGGTGCAAATATATCAGCTTACCTCCCTATCTTTTTGAGTACATCTGGTGTACACGTCGATCATTGCTTTATTTGGCTGACTTCCCACACTAACAGGGCGTTTGTCAAGTAAACATTTATGTGAAGACATTGCATATACTCACAAGTGTTCGCTGATGCTGCATGCCATACAGTTTGGCGTTCTCTTGAATTCCGTTCAAGATTCATTCTGATGTGAAAGAGTGTATGCATTGCTCCTTGTATATGCCAACACTGTAACAATAGATACAGTATATATCTAGTACTTGTTTCCATTTGTATTATCAAATTACACCGACAGAAAGCCATTGGTGTCAAATCAGACCATGTCCATAGCTCTATATCATATTACGTAGCGCTGCTTTCCTTGTTTCTCTAACAACTTCTATTCCCTTACAGTCTACTGAGCATTGGACGTGGCTTTAGCAGGAAGCGTTAAGCTTTATATTATTCTGCTATGAAAGCGAGACATATACATAGTGTGACGGTATATTTGTATGATAGGCTGAAATATAGAGCGACAGTAACGGAAGAGTGTTACGACTATTGCAATGGTGTTGTAACACTGTTAAAGCTATTGCTATAATGGAGAACAGTGATACAACTATTGTAATAGTGTAGAAACAGTGATACAACTATTGCAATAGTGTAGAAACAGTGATACAACTATTGTTATAGTAATACTATTAAAACAGCGCTACATCCAATACAATGGCATCGAAAAAGTGTTTTAACTATTCACAATATTATTTCAAAAGAGCTCCAACTGCCATTACTACATATAACTGATTTGCATTTGTGCATCGATTGATGATGACTTTCCTTGTTGCTGTATCCGCATTTCGTAGTGGCTCATCTCGCTTTTAGTCACCATCCGTTAGGTGGCGATCAAGAGACGGTGTCATATTGAATTATACGTATCCATTGAGCCACACATCCGACAAGGGTGTTTCCAACTTTTTGTTTGTCACCTACTGCACTTCACTTTTATACACTTTAACAAATAAAGGTTAGTGTTCTCGATACGATGAACCAAACTGATATGGCGATTCGATAAATATTCAAATGAGGTTAACTAGCAGGGACTACTTTTGGTAAGCCCCATTCATCGAAATGATGTTGACTTGCTCAAACGCTTTTGCATATTAACTTTCCCTAAATGATCAGATGATGGTTTTCGGTATGTGCGTACTTATGTAAACAAACATGGCTGCAAAAGAAATGGAACTATATCATAAAAGTGGCGGTTCACTCAGGCTTTATATTCCTACGCGGTTACTATAGTGAATAGCATAGCAATATGTCTTAAACTGCGATTATTTCAAGAAGGAAATTCCATAATGAAATAGATTCTTATTGTCGTGTGTTTTCCGTATCATTAATATCGTATATTAGGAAATTCAATACAAACTTAAGAATATGTTATACGCGCCTCAAAGGCTGGCATGATACATTTTGTATTCCTCACATATGATATTTACGACACGACAACTCACTCTGATAATAACCTCTATTCACTCCTTATATTAATGAATTGTTGTCAATAAGTAAAGGCGCATTTGTGATATTCTATGGTTACCATTGATCAATGTTAGGATGTGTGGACAGTGATGAGACACCTGAGTTACCGTCGTTTCAAACAAAAGGGAATAGATATATATTTTATACCATCAAAAAACAATTCTTCGGGAGTAAAGTAATTGGTTCGATCCCTGAAGCAATTGTTTCTTTCAGTCAGATCGATTATGTTCTAGACATTCTGATACTTCTCAGGCTGCCTTGAAGGGCTTCTCTTTATCGAGACCTCTCAACCAAAGCAAATTGTAGACTTAATATATAGGGGCTGAAGCCAAGTCACATTCTCCTATCCCGTCATATGTCACCTTGAACCGTCAGCGGAGGAAGGCAAAGTCTGGTAGATGTGTATGAATTGGAAACGCTCAGATCTCCCACTGTTGATGTTTTGTCACTGGTATTGACTGAAGTGTTAAACCTAATGCCCAAGATGTCTCTCTTTTTGAAGAAGCATTTAGAAGTTGGAGTACTAAGTAAGGATAAGATATATGGATGAACAACGTCTTTATTACAATAGGAGCAACGTGTCGGTGTAAGTTGATTACGGTGTTAGAACCGACACCGAAACGTCGCTCCTATTGTAATAAAGACGTTGTTCATCCATATATCTTATCCTTACTAAGATGTCTGTGTACTGGACAGCTGAACCGCTTTATTCCGGCTGGTCACAGTTCCATCGTAGGGCTTTCCGGAATATCGTATCGCGGACAGTGTTGTGAACCATTGCCCTTGTATAGATAGACGTTCTTATGCAACGTACAGGAATACAGCATTTACGGACTAATGGGATTTCACTGTTTCTCCGAGTTGAAATGTAACAAACTCTAAACACAAAAACATATACATAAAATAACATAGTGTATGACGTAAGCTTAAACTTTCTATCACAGCATAACAATGTTGCTGAATGAGTGTCATTCCGCCAACAGAAAATCCAAGCTACAATATAACTCAACAAAATGTTTTGAAAAGTGTTTCTAAATGTTGCAGTTTTTAAAATATGCCTGAAGCAAAAAATTGTTTCGAAATTTTGCAGTTGTGAAAATATGCTTAAAGCATAAAATTGTTTTGTATTTTTACAGCGTTTATGTCAAAATTATGGTTTTAGGGAAGTTGACCCACAGTCAAATATAAGTAATCCTGGTTATATTTGCGTATTTGGTCTCCTGTATCCTGGAATTTTGACCGATAAAATAAAATATTATTTGTATGACCTGTAACTTTGCTGTTACCCTCCGTAGCTATGGGTCAGTGGAGTACACGTGGAGTACATGGGTGAAACGTTGGCTCGTCATGCCGAAGACCCGGTTCGCGGCCCATTTGGAGCACAATGTATGAAGGCCTGTGTCTCCAGCAGTGAGATTCCTAGCGCATTGCTGAAAGTTGCGTAAAACCCTACTCACTAACTCTGTAACTCACCACCAATACCATCCTTTGAGGAATACTGCGCCCGTTCTAATTCTCATTTGACAAACTAGTATTGATGTTCATGCCATTTGCTGTTCGATTGAAACTTATGATCTTGTGAACAGTAGCATATTGTAACGTATATGGTAACATATTAGCTGATCAAAGAATCAAACAATCTCCAAGCTCCCATGGAGTGTCTCATCTTGATCTGGGATAGCCCAGTCTCTCTTAGGCCCCACATGTTCGCTGTGCAGAGTTGCGCCCTTGGGAAATGATCGTGGGTCGGAATCACGGTTCGTTCCGATTATGTTTCTGGGTTGGTCAGTGCCATATCCATGCTCGTAGATTTAACCAATGCTTTAAGCGTCCAAGACCTGCATCACTTCAGGCTTTCCTCCTATATCAAGCTGACACGCTGATATATAATTGGAATACTGTTCAAAGCGGCCTTAAACCCATGATTCCGAACTGAAAAGTACAGAGATTCTGTGGGTTTCCTTCCGTCTGTTCATATATAGTAGGTGTAACAATAATCCAGCAACTCATTGGTGTCTACATTTCACAACTTGTGAGGTTCATTTGACAACGCGCTTTCAAGGAAGATTTGAAAGAGCTGAAATGTTGTTTGATCAGGGTTACAGCACTCGAGGGTTTTAGCAAAGCTTTCAAAACATTATTGTTGACATGTTGAGGACATTTCTAAATGTAACAAAAATAATGCAGTTTCCAGTTAAGACTGCCTTATGTCCTGTGGTTTTTCAGAATTTTGTCCTGCCTTTTCATATGTTTGTGCCGGGTGCCACAGGTGGGTACGGATACGCTCTTTTTCCGCGAACACCTGGTGTCATCACTATTTGATAGTGATTCAAAAACACATGCTTATTATATAGACGGAATCGCTTTTTGCAGAGATTTCTTATGATTATTGAAAGGTCTTTGTTTGTTTGTTGTTGTTTTGGTTATTTTTTATATTTTGTTTTGTTTATTTTGTTTGTGGTATTTTGGGGGCGGGGTGGTTATACGTTAAGTTCACAATCAAAATATTTCATATTTACAGTCAGGATCTAACTGTAAGTTTACCAGAAAGGGAGTGGGAATGGTGTTTTTATGACATATCAGTAATATGTTTGTTTGTTTTTTAACACAACACCCAGCAATATTCCAGCTATATGACGGCGGTCTGTAAATAATAGAGTCTAGAACAGACAATCCAGTTATTGTCATCATGAGCATCGATCTATGCATTTTGGATACGATGACATGCACCAAGCAAGTCAGATAACCTGACCACTCAAACTCATTAGTCGCAACGTACAAGCATGGGTTGCTGAATTCAACCCTGATTCTTGACGGGAATGTCAGTGACATGAACATTCTTGTATCGACCACAAACACCTCGTGTCTTGGCTGGCATTGACGTAATGTACACCTGTAACAGTCCGCACAGTTGTCCAAGTTATCGAAGTCGATATGCAGAGTTGCATCCCTTGAGGGTGCCCGATACATATGATCGAGGGTTCGAATCCCTGATTCACCCTCATTACGCTTTTAGGTTTGTTAGCTCCGCACCCGTGCTCTTGGGTTTCAGCAAAGTCATAAACGTCCATTGACTGCATCACATCAGACTTTTCTTCCACATCAAGGAGACACACTAGCTACAACTAAAATATTGTTCAAAGCGGGATTTAACCCAACTCACTCATTCTTTCACTGATACTAACATACAGTATACTGTGTAACATTACCTCACTCATATATCTGAAATTCCAAGACCAGAAAGAAATTCAATCCCCATTTTCTGAAATTGCAAAAGGAACAGCGAACAAGTGAAATGCAATTTAAACGCAATGCCTTAAAACAATGCCCAAAGATCCTGTCAAACCCTATTTCATTCTTATTAAGGGTCATGTCCATTATATTGAGTGGAAATAGTTTTCAGGTCCCTCTGGACATTGTCAGTGTGAGGCTGCGTATTGATAACGTGGCCATGACACAGCAATCGTTACGGATGCTATAAAAAATGGTATAAGGGGAGTGTTGCCTGCTTGGTTTCAACAAAGAAAAAGCTTCGACTTCTACAGAATCTATAATAACTGTAACAATCCTATTATCATCGTATGAGATTTCATACAAATGTGATAGCAGGTAACTGGTGAAACCTGTTGGAATTTCCACAAAGCAAGGTCACCGACTTCCTTACATTCTATAATCATGAAAACATCAAATAATAATCGTTAAAGATGACAGAGATCTGAAGCCAGTACTTCAGTGATCAGCTATCGTCATTCCTAGAACCACCAAAGGGGCATCATAACGAGACCAGTACGTGGTGTTATTACAGAACACTCCTTTCATAAGGGTAAGATTACTAATACTTAAGTCGACTTCAAAGTTCGACATATTTTGGACCCTCTCAGAGTATCACCCCGGATGTAATATATGCTTGCAGAAATAGGATATGTCCTTGAAACCTGATCTGTTTTCAGCCCTGGTTTGGTTTTGTCTTTATTCGGCTAGGCAGGGTCACTAAAGGTCAGGGTTACACAAGTAAACTGCCGGGCAAAAGAAAGTATACACTTGAAAATTGGATTTAACGAAAACAATTCAAACGTTTTCAAAACCTTAATAGCTTGCAAACAGTCGCCGAAACACTGCAAACTACAGGTCCAATACATTCCGATGACACTCGTGGTTTCCAGATTAGTCAGCACTATACCCGTGCTTGTAGGTTTCGTCGATTTGGTAAACATTCGAGCCTTGAATCACAAATACATGAACATCGAATCGCCATTTTCTTGTTTGTTTCATTTAGCCACCATCAAACATTGGCGTATACTTCTTTAACCTGACAGTCTATATCTCTGTATTTTCTTGGATGTCTTTGTTGGAAGTTACAGCACCGCATTATGAAAAGCGCCTGCGTATAGAATTACAGAAGCGCAATATATATTTTGTATAAATCTTAGAATAACTCCTCGTAGGTGTTCCCAGCCAGATTAGGAACCCAGTAACCCCGGTGGTTCTTAGCATGCAACTAAAATCACTATCGGAATGCGTGGATTGGTCATCTTGTACCGTTCACATTAAACCAATTGCCACGTTAATCGATGCCGGATGAGTAAGAGAGAGAGAGAGAGAGAGAGTTGATTTAGTCGCATCATAACGTGCAACACTTTCACATTTCACAAGTCTAGGTCATGCAAACCGGTGGTTGATAACGCAAATGACGATCCACACTGTCTGATCCTCTTCAGTCACTAAAGACAAGTATGGATTAATGGGGACCTATTATATTAAAGGAGAGCCCGCTAAAGTTGTATGTAAACTGGCGGGCCAAAGGAAGTATACACATGAAAATTGAATTTGACCACACAATTGGCTGACAAAAGCCACCGAAACGCTGTAAACGTAAGTTTCGAAACACTATGGTACCAATCTGAAATACATCACATTCGAATAACGGTCCACTTCTAGTATGTTTCATTTTTAGCCACCATCAAATGGTTGTATATTCTTTTGCTCTGTTGTTTATCTCGATAACATTCCCCAAACATATGACTTTTTGTGAAGGTGTGTGAGTGTGTGTTTGTCTGTGTATGTGTGTGTGTGTTTGTTTGTGCTTGTGTGTGTGCTTGTGCCTCTGTGTGTGTCTGTGTGTGTGAGAGAGAAACTGAGAGAGAGAGAGAGAGAGAGAGAGAGAGAGAGAGAGGGGGGGGAGGGTGAGGGGGGGGGGGGGCACCTCAGTTCAATGGCAACCCTTGTATAAATATATACATGATTTCTGCAGTAGTTTCATACACATTTTTCTGTTTGATGGGATGTTTCCAAACCTCGTCAACTCCTTTGAAGATTCTCTGCAACATAAAGTTATCTTATTCGACACAAGTGAAGTGACACAATTTGTCCACAGACCCTGTTTGGATTTACCGGGACCTAAACTTCACAAAGTCCTGCGTCATGACTGTGGAATTTAATGATATATTCATTTATTTTGTACTAAAAGCATAGTAGGTAATTCTAGATCAAACTAAACCAAGTCTATAAATATAACACAAAAGGAAATGTTCTTTAAAAAACAAAATTATAAATTTTTAAAAGAAATGTTTTCACAGTCGAAGTGTTGGTCTATCACACAACGTACCCATATCGAAATTCTAACCCGGATGTGACGTATGAACGCCTTTCTACATTCAGTGAACGATAGTTTATGTCTGGAATATCCTACGTCTCCCTACGTATTTCTTATTATAACTATCCACCCAACCGCCTCCAAGAAGTACGACAAAGACTAAATAAGTCAATTTGTAGTTTTCAAAGCAGCTACTTTAAGTTTGGTATTTTTTCAAAGGAAACGCAAACCCCTTAGCGCGAAAAATCCAATTTCTTTCAAGAATCTATAAAAAAAAATGTCCAGAGATTACAAAGAATGGGTACATACTTGAGTCTCGACAAGTATTCTCAGTGATCAGTATTGACGACACCTTTAACGATGTAAAACTTACAAAGATCAATCACCTACTGAGACCAGGTTTGGAGCAAACCGCGAATCACCGATTACATACAGATAACAAATCGTCCCAAGGCATGTTTAGCATCACCGGTGAGCAATATCGGTTGTTGCGTGCAAAATGTTGTTCGTTTCCCTTGAAATGTTACATGCTTCAAGTTTTCTACAATTTCCTTACCCTGAAGGTAATGGATGAAGAACTTTATCATCATGCGAATAGGCAGGCTGTGTGACCTTCTACACCTATAATCCGTCGGGGCAGGAACAGGGAAATGTCCTTGGTATCACGTTAGCGATAATCTTTTTGTAATGGACAACACGATCCACAACGCCGGACGGAAAGCGGGGTCGTGTTTGATTGACCTATAAGTAATCTATATTTAATGAGACATCTGATACAAGCCTGCGGTGAATGCAGTGCCTATGCAATATCAGAGACTGAACAATATCAAGACTATAGTATATCTAATTCAAAGTGATTTGTGATGTTTGACATATACTCTATCATAATGAAATCTTATGTTCGCTTCTGTTCATAACCATATTCTTTCGACCTGGTTCGCAACCAGGAGGACTTGTATTGCGCAAACAATGGCAAAGGTGGCCGTGCTGTTTCCCTGTCCCGGTAGCTATATATGATACGTTTGTTTTGAACAATAATGAAACAATTTTGAGGTCTTGTTGTTCTTCGTGACAAGGGAATGGTACCGGTGACAATGATGTCATGACCATACATAAAGCGGTTACAGAGGTTTGTATATATTTTTCACAAGATGTACAGGCAACACCTCATTATGAACGATTATATAACATTTAAATGTATGTTTTGGTCCCGGCAAATCCAAACAGGTTCTGTGGACAAATTGTGTTACTTCACTTGTGTCGAATAAGATAACTTTATGTTGCAGAGAATCTTCCAAGGAGTTGACGAGGTTTGGAAACATCCCATCAAACAGAATAAATATGTATGAAACTACTGCAGAAATCATGTATATATTTATACAAGGGTTGCAATTGAACTGAGGTGCCCCCCCTCTCTCTCTCCCTCTCTCTCGCTCTCTCTCTCTCTCTCTCTCTCTCTCTCTCTCTCTCTCTTCCTCTCTGACACACACAGACACACAAACACACACAGAGGCACAAGCACACACACAAGCACAAACAAACACATACACATACTTACACAAACACAAACACAAACACAAACACACACATACATAATATAGGCACAGACAAGCATAGTTATGGCAATACCTCATACCAAACACACCCCTTTACACTGAATATCCCTTTCAAGTGCCGTTGAATTGCATCGTTTTGTACGGAATTTAATAAAACAGTTTACTGTATTCAACAATATGACATACCAGATACATGGGTGTTGTCAGTAACAGATAGCACACGTCTGTGACCTTCTGTTGGTAATACTTGCAGACAGGTCTTAAATTTCACATCGGAAGCAGATGATGTTGTTCACTGGTATCCAATACAACTTGTTTGTGTCTGTGGTTATCAATTTGTTACTATGTGTATATACAATCACAATTGATATTATGCAGACAAAATTAATCTAATTGATATCTGACTCTATTTGAAATTATTAATATATATAATATTAAAGGGGGCACGATTGGCCCAGTCGTCTAAGGCGCCACGATTCGCTGTGCAGAGTTGCGTCCCATGGGCAAGCCAGAAACCTATGATTGTGGGTTCGAATCCCGGTTCGCCCCGATTATGTTTCTGGTTTGTCAGCACCATACCCGTGCTCATGGGTCACGGAAGTGATAAACGCCTGCGACCTGCATCACTTCGGGCTTTCCTCCCACATTTAGCTGACACGCCGCGATATAACTGGAATACTGTCACTGTTAAAAACTGCGTTAAACCCAACGAACTAATGTATTATATGACCCTCCTCGGTCCCGACGTATGTGTTCTCTTGAAATTGTAATGGACTGTGACTATACTACATACATAATATCAAGTCTAACTGGTATGGTTGGAGTGATCTAATGAGCCGCCGTTCGTTGAAACATGGCAGTCAGCAATGATCCAGCCTTATCGCGACGGCCAGTACATTGTCGAGTCTTGGTCATGCAAACCGGTGGTTGATAACGCGAGTAACGATCCACACCGTCTGATCCTCTTCACTCACTGAAGACAAGTATGTCTTAATGGGGACCTATTATATTAAAGGAGAGCCCGCTGGAGCCGTATGTAAACTGCCGGGCAAAAGAAAGTATACACATGAAATTGAATTTGACCAGGCAATTGGCTGAAAACAGCCATCGAAACGCTGTAAACGTAAGGTTCGAAACACTATGTCACCAGTCTAAATTACATCACTTTCGAAAAAACACTTCTTGTTTGTTTCATTTTTAGCCACCATCAAATTGTTGTATATTCTTTTGCTCGGCTGTTTATCTCGACATTATTCCCCAAACATATGACTTTTGTGAAGGTGTGAGTGTGTTGGTCTGTGTAAGTATGTGTATCTGTGTGTGTTTGTGTCTGCTTGTGTGTCTGTGTGTGTGAGAGAGAGAGAATGAGAGAGAGAGAGAGGGGGAGTTGTTTTAGTCGCATCATAGCGTTCAACACTTTCACATATACCTTGAGAGATCCAATGTACATAGCTTATGTCGAAATAATTCTGGGATAGAATAATTATGCAGTAAGTCCCAGACAGTGTAACTGCATCAGCGTAGGGTCATTCAAAGCTTTGGGTCGTTACATTTAACTGCGTCAGACTTTATTACTGGTCCTAAGCACCAACAACGTTAATGCAGAGATTATTCATTGTTCGTATCTCAGTCATAAGGAAACTAAATAGGAGCGACAATTCCACAACCCTACATTCACGAATTACTGTAAACCTACAGTGTTCACGACTTTGGTTCTGCCAGCATTCGTCGTTTGTTTGTGTCGAGGAAACTATTGAGATGAACCTTGACAAAAACCCAAGATGTAAAGTGAGTATGTAATACAGTAAACTAAGGTTATAACGAACTCAAAGGGACCACTTATTTTAGTTCGGTTTTTTTACCGTTATACAACAAATGGCCGGGACTAAAAAATAAGTTCGTTATATCAGTCAGTTCGTTATAAGCGTGTTCGTTATAACCGTAATTTTACTGTATTGCGACTGGGTCACCATGGTCCTTATATCATTTACTGTTCTTAGCGTCAAACCCTTGTCTCCAGCGTAACAAAATGAACCTTCATCCTCTGGATCACGTCATCCTTAACATAGGACATAATTTATACTCAATTATGTTGTCGACGGCGTTGTATGTCGAGTGTTTTTTTTCTTCCATTCGTTCGGGACAGTTTACATGTCAGAGGTGTCAGTGAACGCATCAACGCCTTTGGGATTCCATAAAGAGGCTATTTCAGGTTCATGTGAGAGTGTGTCTACGTTGTCAGCGTAATGTGGACATGTCTTTCACTGTCGCTACACAGACGAAGCCTGAAAGGGCAGCGCATGTTTCTTGACCAACGTTTAATATACCGTCATGACACTGGGCACGTATTGTGTCAATAGAGATATGTACATAACCGTCTTAAAACAAAAATGACATACGGGCGTCCAGGTGAATATATGCTTTCGAATTCGGCTGTCATTGCACACTTGGAACAAAACAGATGAGTCGATGTAGTGACGTATATAGTGTAGGCTCGCTTTCGTAGCATTCGTCTCTACCTATCCGATTGTGTTTCTGGTCGACGTGTGACGATAAAAGCACATTAGCTTTGCTTTTAGGTTTCATTTGGGAGATCCTAATATACAGCCTCAAATATCAACGTTGGCTTTCATCTTACTGAAATAGCACTCGTGGTATCCGAAATGGCGTCACAAAATGGAAACACGATCTTGGCTAATTACTTGGACCACTTAAGTAAACTGGTTGCAATTGATCACAAGCGTTTACATGGTGAAGATAAAGATACTATCTGCCACTGATGATATTGCCGATACACGCCAGTGGTGTTCTTTGTGTAAAATCAATCATGTGTTTTCCATTAGAAGGAATTATACCTTGTGTAGGAGTGTGGTGTGTATCATTGGACTAATTTACTAGATGAGTTGCAGGCTATTATCAAAGCAATCGTCAACAATTGTCAATATAACAACAACAACAACAACAACAATAATAATTATAGATTGTAATATTATAGGCACTCGAACCGCTGGATCAGTGTGCAATCGATTTAACTTCGCCATTTCCCTTTGGGGATATAAAACCCAAGCTGCCCAAATGTCGATAGAATGTATTATCTTATCCTACCGGGTACCCATTCACTGCTGGTTTAACAGAACCATAATTTTAGCAAAGTCACTTGCCCAAGGAGTAGATGTGTGATATATGGTTCAGTGTGAGGCATATAAGTCCGGCACCATGACTGTGGAATATATGTATTTTATTAAAGCAAAACCAATACATATATATGTTTGAGCAAATCTAGCCAGCTCTCAGGACAATTTGTTTCAGGAAAAGTATTTGTCTTAATGTAAGGGGAGAGAAACGTATTGTAGTAGGTTGGAAGTCCTATAAACTCACAGGAGCCAAACTGCCGAGCAAGAGCTCTGTACACAGGACCAAATGCCACCTCCGAAATATATATGATCCTAAATACGTTTCGGAAATATTTCAATACAACCTAGATCGGTTCTCGACGCACCGTCGAATCTCCCGGATACAATTTGTAAAGCCCATATCTGGCGCCCCAGACATGACATTGTTGAATAAAAGCTTACAGCAATGTTAAATCATTCCTTCTTTAACTCGTTTTACCCTTGCCACCATACAGTTCATACCTATTATAACAAAATTCCAATACATCTTTGGAAGAAATTGTAATGAAACCTTTAAAAAGTTGTGAACCAACAATCGAATTGCCAGATAATGATGTGTTCTAGTTATGTCCAAAATTGTCCAATAATTTATGTCTCTTTTTGACAAGTCATTTCAAAGAATGAACTCCGTCCATTTGCCAGGTCCCTAAGCATTGACACATTTTCCCCTGAGTTTGTAATAAGTACTCAATACTTCATCAATCTTTCCTAGTTAAGAACAAACAGCGACCATCATTCACCCTATTCAACCTTCTTGAACCAATGCGGTTTCTTCGTTTGTCCTCCGTTAGTTTTCGCCACTATTACATTTCATGCCTTATGACTCCAAATAGCTCTCTTCGCTTTTACGTGATCTGTCTGGCTCGGTGCCATCGAGTGGAGAGAAACAGCCTGGCACCAGCTTCAGCAGCAGTAATAGAAGCCAGCGCGGACGTAGAAGAGGCATTAAGGAAAGATACCAGAGCTAATTAGGTACCTGGTACGGTGCTAAAGACAAAATCTACAAGGTTATCTGGAGATATTTCAGGTCACGCCAAACACAACTTCAATGAACAATGTATAGCTTGATGGTTTTAAAGAAGGCTATAAATTTCGTACGTTACGAGTCTATCTGGTTTTACATTCTTGTATAAAATGTTTTATTGTTTCAATGTTATATAGCTGAGAGTGTCTAGTGTCTGAAAGCGTTATTTACTTTGAGTAGTTGTCTTTTTTTACAAGTAATGTTGTATTTTGTGACAACGAAATATGCGTTTATGTTCTACAGATAACAAACTGTTGGAATTTGTTACAAAGGTAATTGCATAATCAATTATCGGAAACTTTCAAACCGATTATTACCATGTCAATGATAAACCAACTCTACAGAACAAGAAGACGTATCTGAAGACGGATCCACTTTTATTACTGTAATGTATGTAATTGTTCGGAAATGTTTTGTTGTGTAAATAGGCTTCAGGAATTCTCCAACCATCTATATGAGGATTACATTGACCATCATATGCGGAACATTCTCTTAAAGCCAACACGGAAAGCAATGGATGTCTGGAGAGTTAAACACTAGTCATGATGTTCTGAAAGCGTACGTCTCCCGTGTCACCATGGGATGAATATTTAGGAATAACGAGGAATGCGATCCTTTTAATACAGTGTTGTGTTGATATAAGACCGCGAATTTGAATGCAGATCTGACAGCATTGGGATGTTTTACTGCAGCATGGCGTGGTTCATCCTCGATATATGCATGAGGGGTGGTCTGTGGTTTGTGGTTCCGCATCTCGCTGTGCACACTTACGTCTCTCCCTGGATCTGTTGATCAAAATTTGGAATCCTAAATATGTACAAATTCTGAACGTTGTATCAGAAAAAAATACATTTGTGCGGAGTAGACCTGCGTCGCGTTGTGCCTTTTTTTCTGATATTAAAGATACGCTCTCGGTGATATACATAATTTGCTGTTGACACCGACACATATATTCTATGTTGAACATACTTAAAAATCGAAAATCGAAGTACGTTTTTATAAATATATCGTCAACTGTGATTGGTTAAGTGAAATGAGGTTTTTATAGCGACGTGCATGCAGGTGTGTGTGTGTGTGTGTGTGTGTGTGTGTGTGTGTGTGTGTGTGTGTGTGTGTGTGTGTGCGCGCGCGCGCGGGCGGGCGTTCCTGCGTACGCGCGTTGCTGTGTGGCTGTTTATACTAGCCTGGGCGTATGCTGGTTTTACAGTGCTAGCCAACATGGTTACCAGGGGCCATGGATCGAACCACCGACCTTCCGCACTCGGGGTAGAGGCGCTATCCACAAGAGCAGTGGGGCGGTCTCAGCAGTAATAACTTCACAGGCTGCTTACTTAATCATTGACACACAAAAAACCATTTGGCAACAATACAAAATCAGTGACATCGTTCAACGAAATGATCCGTACCAAACCATGTTATTGCTCAGTTAGCCAATCAAATACCATGGCATTCCTTGCACTTTTTTCATTTTAACATAAATCCCATGTAAACTGATGTGGCAAACATTCGATCGGTCAGAATGAAACAACATGTTCTATCCAGCACATAACGTTGATGTTCTAAATACTTCAACATAAATCCCTTGTGAACTGTTGTGGCAAACTTTCGATCGGCCAGCATAAAACAGTCTGTTCTTTCCAAGACATAATTTCTATGTTCAGTGTTTAACGTAAACTCTCCTGTCCAATCATTTGTCGATTAAGGTAACCACTAAAACATCGAAGTACAGTAGACTACGGTTATAACGAACTCCAGGGACCACTAATTTTAGTTCGTAATAACTGTAGTTCGTTATAAGTATACATACTGCATATATACAACAAATGGACGGGACTAAAAACAAGTCCGTTATATCCGTCAATTGGTTATAAGCGTGTTCGTTATAAACGTAGTTTACTGTATATCTGATCATGTGCCAATACGGTGTAACTATAACACAATGTTGGTTGACTGAAATCAACACGCCGACATGATCCATCTGCTGGTGGAAATCTAAGTTAGTCATGAGAATATATTAGTGTTGATCCTGTGTTCAAAGCCAAGACGTTCACGAGAGATCAGCGGTTAGTCATAGCCTCCAAAACATAAATGTTTCGTGGAAAGACGTGTCTTTCACACCAGAATGCCATACAACCTTCCAATAACTGCATATAAAAAAGTGGTTAAAACGCCAATTTTGTGTCCAAGAGACCAATATATCCGGATAATGTTAACGCTAAATACATTTTGATGACAAAAAAGAAGAAGATTTGTCTCATATAGTGGCTTTGATGTTTTGTCCATTTGAAGATCAGATACAGTTCAATCATCCTAAAAAAGGTGTCAAGGTGTAATTGTCATCATAACAAACGACTGATTAAAACAAAATGTGTAACCTTTAACGAAAAAAACTATAACCTGTTGTAAAAAATATGTTAGGTACTGCCAATGTAATCTGTAATGCTATCAAAATTTAAAAACTCGTTAAACATCCTTCAGAAAGGAATGTTAAAACGCATGCTAAACAGTTCGAAATGTACGCAGCCTTGCATACAAGTTCCCAAACACAAACGGCTAAACTGTTAATAAACAATCATAACAGTAGCTACATGTCGGGCTAACAGAGACACTAAAGTGAGTTTACAGCAAAGGTGCTTTTTTTATAGGTTTTTATGTCTGGATTAATTTTGAACTTTTCCAATTAAAGTAGGTTTATGAGATAGTTTTCCAATTTCAAATTGTGTTGCTATTGATTCCGTTGTTTCATTACACGTGAGATCATTCTAACGCGTTCAAAGAAGTAACCATTTGGGTAGAATTTACTACTCTCGAATTAACGCTTAATAAACCATTTTTGTTAACAATGCGATATATATCAGTTTGTGTGTGTATAATGGAACGACGGAGAGGTGGTCATCAACTGATATATGCACCCTGTTACTCCTCAGCTGTTGTCAATGGACACACAGGCTAGATCAGATCCTAGCAGAATAGGAGGCTAGATCAATAGCGGAACATTCATTAAAGTGTCTTTTAGAAAGATTTCCGTCACAGTTTGTGCTTTCATTTCCTGCCAGGCTGTGTAATAGAGTGGCTGCATTGGACACTGCGTAGGCATATGCGCTTCAGTCATCATCGCGAACAGGCCTAAACATCATCGACAAACACGTTTGACTGACATGTGGCAGGCGTTAATGGTCGACCTTGATTAGGAGTATATGGAAAAACCTAGCATATCTGATTCTACAAAGTTTGTACATTTTGTGCTGGATGGTATCGCTGGAAGGCTCAGCAAATCCCCGTAACGTGAATGAATGATTAGGAGAACAGCTGTGGCACCAACCCTCGACTCCACACTGGCCGAACACACATGGCTGAGGAGAGATTTACCAAATCAGCAGTTCCTTTAGACCTCGTGTCCTGAATTCTTAGGGAAAACCTTTCATTGTATTCAACGTTCTCGATTACCCAAGAATAACCCAACAAGTATCTTATAACCAATTCACTTGATGGTACACGTGTATATTGATTTATAAATTTGTCCGATGATTCATGTCATGAATGTATATTGATAATTGGTTTTCCATTTGCAAACTCCATGGCCTTTATTATTAACTATTTTTCATGGCATTTCTTATATTCGAGACGGCCCCGGTGGTCTGGTGGAAGAGCGCCTCCCCTGAGAGCGGAAGGTCGCGGGTTCGATCCCGGCCGCGTCACACGTTAAAAGATAGTACTTGTTGTTACCACTGGTCGGTGTTCGAAGTCAGTTAACTGTGTCTGAGTGCGTATTCATGGTATCCCTGTGGGCTTGCATTATAAAATCGTAATGACCGAGATTTCTCCCTTTGCAATACAAATACATGTATCTTGATAGTTCACCGACAAAATTGCATATTCGTCTTCTGGTTTTATTATTCTTATTTCGTAAAATGTAATTGAGTATGTCCACTAGTGAGCCCAGTATGTCCAATACTGCTGTTATTGCAAATATGTATTTTGAGACGCAAATGCAAACAAATAGACACGTAAACTTACCATCCAGACTTTGATAGTTACGGTGAGAAAGAATGATCATCGTACGTTTTATTTGACCTTTTCAGTGATCACGACTGAAACTAATAGGTGTGTAGTGAATGATCGAAGTACCTGCTGTGCTACCATTCCTTTGATCTAATGGAACACAAGACGCACTATAATTACAGAAAGAGTCGGAGCGATACATTTTAATTTGAACTGCAAATGTCTGATATTCCGAAATAGCATGGTTTCTGGTATTCAATGATTCGTGTAAGAGGTGTTAGACCGGGGGCACTTTGGTCAGTACATTCAGGCGCAGGAATCATACAATCATCTCAGGCTTCAGCAGACATTTCTTATGAATATGGAAAGGATTTTGTCGCTTTTATTGTACTGGACGGTTGACCACCGTGGAGGAGGTGATTCGCCACGACCTGACGATGTCGTATTACTGCGATTGTTGTTCGTGGCGTGAGCTACCAGTTTCCGCCTCAGACAAATTTACAACTCTGAACACTGACAAGGTTAGTGTGATAAGTATTTCACTAACACCTGGCTCAAGGTTAGGGTTGTTCTTGAAATAAAATAACCTCGCCTAACCATGTTGATATAAATACCGAAGCTCCATCATGCAATAAAATAAAACGAAACAATCGTCGAAAAAACAAATGTAATCCCATGGAAATGTCTGACATATAGAACTTTTATTTTATCACTGACACATTTGGATGTGCAACGAAGTTAAAACTAACCAAGAGTCTACAAGTACATGTGTGATGACGTTTAGCAAAGTATTGATTTGAGAATGGAATGTTCAGCGTTCCTTGGTAGGCAATCATTTATCCATTATATCTTGATGTTTACATTAATCAAACTCACAATGAAAAGGTTTGATGTCCTTGAGGTTATAAGTTCTGTGTGTTCAATAGATTACGAAAGAAAATATGATTAAAAGGAATGAAAAATCGATAGAATATAAAGTTCCATCGTTGGAAAAGGACCATCTTGTATTGAACACTGTGTTGCACTGGTAAACACGTTCAACAGCAACTGTTACGGATTTTTGTTTGCAACCTGAGGTAGATGTTCCGAATTGCAATGTCATCAGTGTCTTTTCCACTCCAAGAAAATAACACACGCGTGGGATGAATTTCTAACTAATATTTATAGTTTATCTGATCTTTTAAAGCATTAAATAACACACTGATTATGTTTCGCCATGAAGTTTCTGAGATCATGAATACGGTAAATACAGTTGTTGATGAAGCTGCATGTAACGATGGTTTGAAATTCATGTCATACTGAAAACAATTATACTTCAAAAACTTCGTTCGTTAGATGTACATGTAGAGTGTGTTCCACAAACCATTCTACGTTCGGTGATCATCTTTTTGTGATATTCATACTCATTATTTTCCTTTGTCATTGCCAGAATTGCCTGGCAGAATAATGTACATGCATTGAGGCGTTTTTCTGAATAAATGCTACTGCAGGCATTTTACCAATATGGCATGGTGTTTGTTCCCTGCAGCTGTAACTGGAACAAACGTTTAGAGACCATCTTTTATTTTCGGGGTTCTTTTGTGGAGCCTTTTTTTTTCATTTTGCCTGTCCGCAACGATGGATTCGTCAAAGGCAGTGCCATAATTGTTTCTGCCTGATCAACTTGGAATATTGAGAGCATACTTAAGCTCCGGATACTGATAACATGACGTCATAAGGTTCCCTGCACGTGATATTTGTCTTTTTTCGCCTCGTGCGCACACCTCCTTACCCTTTTAACCGTCAATTGATGTTATGTTTCTTCTGCTTCTTGAACGTTTTCGATTCCGTGTGAAATAAGATATTTTTCCTTTACATCTAAGTTATTAAGATGATTTGATGATTAGGTATTTTAGTCGGGCGTTAGTGTTAATTTTCATGAAAGGGCCGTGGGGTTGCCCAGTTGCAAAAGCATTCACTCACCACGTCAAAATTCCACCTCTATTTCAACAAGGAAACACTGTTTGATACACCCCTTTGCTTGAATATTCCTAAAAGTCGCGTGAAACATTTAGTCATTTATGTTGTACTGAGAAAATGAAAAAGGTGTTTAATTTCGACTTTGATTTATGTTTTGTGACGTAAACATCACACCTTGTTTCTATTCCGTCACACATATCTTCTTTCATTTGGAACATAATATCACTACGTCTCTTAAAATAATTAATAAATACCATTGTCTTTACAGTTCAGGTGAATGAGGTGAAATTGGGTTTAATGTCGTGTGCAAGATTATTGCACTTATATAGCGACGTGCATGCGTGCATGCGAGTGTGCGCGTGTGTGTGTACGTGTGGTGTGAGTGTCATGCCGGTTTTATCGTCCTAACCCACTGAGATACCATGTCCCAGTTTAACATGGATACCACACTCAGACACATGCTACAGACTCCGATCCGACAAGCCCATGTTTTGTCGTTTTAGTGCCGAACACCAGGTAGGGTAACAACAAGTAGCACCTTTGAAGGTCTTTTAGGCTAAGGCGTCAAGGAGATCGAACCACCGACCTGTCACTCCGGTTAATAATATGAGGAGATAATTCGTTATACACAAAGTGAGTGAGTGAGGCTTCACTCCGTATTAAACAATATTTCAGCAATTTCACGGCGGTTATACCAGATATGAACTTCACAGATTGTGACCAGATTTGGAATCGAACCCGGACATTTGGCGTGACCAGCGTGCACTTTAGCTACTAAACATCCCCGCCCCCTTTATATATGTGAAGTGGATAGTAATGTAAGAAAGAAGAGTGTTTGGTGGCTAGCAGTGGTCCTGCAATGGGAAGCCGAAACTGAGACAATTACTATACATAATAGTGCCCCTCTCATATAACGTGACACACGACATGGCTGGAGCTGGGATCAGCTGAGGCCACGTCCGCAGACATTTATAATTACTATGTCTATAGCGCGCCACCTGGCCGGTTAATACGTTGTTTCACAGATGGCGGACTGGGACTCCATATTTCATGAACATAGCGGATCCATAACTGTTATTAGTCAGACGTCTATACTTACGTACGTGGCAGATGGGATTGGGTATCTATGATATATGCGGGGCTGTGTACATACAGGCATTTACATTATCTCTATTTTTCTGCATTTACATAATTACTATTTTTCTGTAAGCCTCAAATAGATCCTTATACTATTCAAGATCTGCGCGGTAAGAGCAAATGTTGAAAATGCCTTAAGGGCATTCGATGCCATGTCAATAACATCATATAAAACCTAAAAGAAATAATGTATTTCTAGTGAATAGTACAAAATAAATGAAGAGGCATCATTAAAGGGAGCGAGTGAGTGCAGGGGTGCCTTGGCAGCCAAATTCGCTGTCCAGTTTTGCGCCCCTTAGCCTTGTCAGGATCTGCTGATTGTGAGTTTGAATCAAGTGTTCCTTCAAATTATCATCCCTGGTCCCTCAACGCCGTACTAGTAAGAGCTCGTGGGTTGCATCAAAGTGATTAACGTCGTGTTTTTCTCCTTCAACATGTTGACACGCCGTGATAACTGAAATACTGATCTGACAGACAGACAGACAGACAAACAGACAGTATTTCAGACCGTCGTATCTGAGCGACGTAAAACCTCGAAACACTCACCATTTAGATTAGAGATAAACGTGTTTCAATGTACTGCTTATATGACAGCGATACTTTTAATTTAAACCAGAAACATCTGCTGTTAATCGGAGTCCTTTTGTGCGTGGCGTGAATCAATAATGTATATTAATTATAAGATGGTAAATGTACTCAAGTCCCCCAAGGTGTCAGTGATCCTGCTGTAATGCATCATAATATAAACTTTTCTTTGAAAATTTAATATGTGATGTTTCAAAGGCTGGAGATGGACCCATGTAAATCGGCCTTATCATGATCAAATGCTGTGTGATTGTCTTTCTCATGTCCACTGTACGGATGTACAGCTTTACTTAAGGCTGGAGTGAAAGATAAGTCCTTGGACTTCAGGTAATTCTATCCCTATAATAGGCAAGTCTAGATAAGCGACAGTACAAACAGTCTTTCATAGGGACAACTTGTTCTTATTATCTATATAATGTAGAAATTATGATTGAAATTAATGTCGTGCAAATCCATTTTATTAACGGGGGAAGGGATATGTTTGGTATTCCCCTATATTCTCACAATATCCACGTCGTTTATCTGTACTTTTTCTCCCAAAACCGATTGTCATATCTCGCCCCCTTTTGGATGCGATCGTTCGGCCATAGCGTTTGTCTGTGATGCCCAGCTGTATCTTTGGGGAACAACTTACCGGCCAGACACTTCCCTCTCAAAACTAACGTCGACCAATTTACGACGTCATCAAGTTGCTCACGTATGTTCGAATCTCCAGAAATGACGTCACAATAGAAAAAAATGTGTTATATCGTGAAATAACCCACGCTTCGTTCTTCATTATGGATCTTATATTGGAAGAGAAGCCATGCTCCAAAGGCGGTTTACCGTGTTTAGCCAAGGTATAGACACTGAAGCTGGTGCCCGTTGTGGCACCCAGAGTATTTCTATTATATCACGGCGTGTCAGGTTAATGTGGGAGGAAAGCCCGAAGTGATGCAGCTCTTAGGCGTTTGACACTTAGGTGAAACCCACGAGCACGGGCATGGTGCTGTCAAAGCCAGAAACACAATCAAGGCAATTGGAACCCACGTTCAAAGGTTTATGACATGCCTAAGGGACGGAACTCCAGCGAATTCCGGCACCTTCAGCGATTGGGCGGCCCTGCTTCCTGAAACTTGGACACTATTGGAGAGTAATCATTAACATCGAAATGGATATACATGCTATTGAATTAAAAAACTCATTTTCCAGGACTGCCATTTTTCCGAGTATACCCCTCCTTCATGATGCGTGTACATGTATCTATGTGACCTATACTTTAGGGACGGACCATTTGATTTTAGGGATGGGGTTGGGAATTCTTTTCGGAAAAATACTTTTGCAATATTCGTTTTTGACGTTTGAATTAAAATGTACCTGCTATCGCAGCTGTAGCTGAACAAATACCTAGTCTCTAAACAAAGTCTCTGCACCCAGCCCTCACCCCCCAACCCAACCCACCCCTCGCCAGCATATCAAATGCGCGTTAAGTGGACATGACAATTTTCTTTTATCGCCTGTTTTGATTTTTCTATGCAGACGTAAACATAACAAATCATGTTAGTTTATAACCATCAATATACTACTTCCTTGCATCTTTCTATTTCATGAGTTTACAGAGATTAGGAATCTCAGACTTATTGACTAAATTGTCCGCTCTGGTCTACCCTATATAAGCAACTGCTATATTTGGTATGATTTTGACACATTCATAATCCCCTCACAGAGTAGGCTAAAGCGAATTTCAAAGGTTCAAACATTTTCTAAATCCCTATCAAGCTGAAGTCCCGAAACTTGTTAGAATACGTTATTAAGTGATTTAATCGCTGCAAAGTAAACGTCGAGGAAACTTATAAATCATATCAATACAGTTACCGCATATTCTTTTTGATCTGGCATGTCAAATTACGTCCCATTCACTGGACGTGCAGGACTTTGTGTCTCGCTGCATGGCGCTTTCCGCTCTAGACACCGTCTAGTAATTACTGTCTAGAAATATGTATCCTTGGCAATGATTTACGGGCTAGTTTTGGCAGAACTTCCTGTGACATTCAGGAATATATCCTCCGGTAATAATAGATTTTATGTCGAGTGAGTGTGTTGGTTTAAGGCCGCTTTCATCATTTGTTCAAGTACATCGCACAATGACGCTGGTCAATGACGTTGGCCATTTTAAAGCCAATATATAACGTCAACGCAAGAGAATAACCTGTTTTCCGACAAAACAGATTTCTTAGGACGCAAAAGGCAAATTAGAAAGGAAGATTACACGAATTTATCACTGAAAAGCATTGACAACACCAGGTGTTCGCGAAAGGAGTAAGCATGTCCTGTCCGTCCGAGCATGGGTGTGGTTCTAACAAAGGCGGATTATAATTGTATTAAATTAAGATTCCAACCCCGAAAATGGCACGCCTGATTGTTGAAACTTGACAAGCAGATCTTTCTAGATTGACCACTGGGGAACCAATTATCAGTGACTTCACTTCACGAAGAGTGAAGAACATCAATCCACTCGCCTTCTTATTACACATATTGTGTGGTCTTCTTGCTCAATATTGTTTCCAGTATCAAATGTTCAAAACTAAGAAGACAGAATTATTGTTATTGAAAATGGATGTTCATCTTTGAAAAGATATACTGTATTCGTTTTTTTCTTTTGATCCATACATCTATGCAGACAATATCATATTTTGGCCGGAGAGGAGACAGGGGATGAGCATGGATATGACGATGGATGCGTGTTGATGATGGGAGTGAGGAGAGTACATAGAAATCTCAAATCAGAATTATAATCTGGGTGATGATAAAGGACCTTTGTAGGAGAATATTATGATGCTCGTTAGTGAATCTAGGGACTGTTATGACGCATTTCATGACAATACGTGTGTATTCACACAGACAGAATAATGCACTAGAAGGTAGTCATTGAGGCTGTTCCTGTCATAGTGACATTTAGTTGAAGTGTGAGATGGCGTGTGTATATGTTCTACTGTCTGTCTGCGAACCTAATTTCAAGAACGTTCGATATGAATAGCTGGAAAGTTGATGATGTGGAACTGAAGCTAGAAAATAATTATTTAACTTAGGCCCCGTCACCTATTGCTTCTTTTCTAGAATGTATTATTTTGTGTTTGATTATATTTTACTTATCTGAACAGATTAATTTGGTTACATCACATGACTCTAGACAAAACACTGTCTTTCAATGGCAAGGTTCAAATTACACGGATCGACGGAAAAGGCTTGATACAATTAGCATTATATGTAGACTTTTGATCCCATTTATATAAGGTATTTGTATTGTTCTGAATGAAAATATTAAAATTGTAAACTGCTCCATTTTGCGGCAAAAAAATATCAATTTACTTTCTTACTGGACAATGTAACACTACATTTAACTGGACATTTAACATTTAACTGGAAATCCCTTTCAAAAATGCATCTTTTACTATAGAGGCAAGAGAAGACGTATGACAACATATGACATAAACACGTACACACCACTATAACCACCAGATAGGACGAACCAACAGTGACGCTAACATAGCTAACATAGGACAATAATATAAGCTTCGTTTGGGCATTAGCAGGACTATTGTTAATCATCCCGACCGAGTGCGTAAACAAATTATATTACATTCACTGGATTGAGTTTTCAGGGGTCACAGGACACTTCGGGCTTCCCTCCCACACGGGTTTTATTAAATACTACAGATCACAGCCCTAAGCAACTTACCTGAGTGACATTACAACACAAAGAATGGACACAAGATATGTGTATATGTTTCAACAAGTGCAATATTGTATGCCTCAAACAAATAAAAGAGATAAAGATTGTGACGATAAGTAAACGCGTACATGTATATTTGCCTCGTATTTTGAATGACATAGGAACCAAGAAAATGCTCTACTTTCAGGGTCATTCTATTTACAGGATTCTAGTTTTCAACTAATGATAAAAAGGACCTCACACACTCACTCACTCACATTATGCAAGTACTTGATCATGCATGTAAACGTCACAACTATGTGAGGAGCTTTCAAAAGTACTTCATGCTTGGTGACCTTATTTGCATACTTATCGGATCGCATTGATAACACTTTCCATTACATAACACAAGTTTTACGCAATACCAGCGAGTTTCAACTACAATATTCTCGATGTCTCCATAAATGATTTAGCAACTGATTGAGAGCTCTGAAGCTCTGGGTTATTAATTAGCCACTTAGCAAAAACGTCCTTCCTGGTATCCAACATACAACGAGGTAGACGGGGTTTTTTAACGATAGCGTTGCTTTGACGATTTCAATACTGCAGCAAATGTAAGGCGCCTCTAATTTAAACAAATCAGTCTTCATCATTCCACCAAAATGCATTTACTCCATTCATGGTATCTCACATTCTGGAAAAAGAGCTTCAATAATTATATATTTAGTATCGTTTCCATGGTTATGCGTTACGCATGTTACACTGGTTTGTGAATCACTGTTCTTACATTTCCGGCTACCATTTCGGTTTTGTATGCCTGGTGATCATTGAATGCAGGTTTGCAACAACATGAAACTCATGTTATTGCACTTGTTGACGCCATCACCAATCGAATACATACAAGAGACAAAACCATTTGGATAATCATTATTTATAAGAAATATCTGCTAAAAGCAGAGTCCGTTTTATGATTCCGATGCTATATCATAAGCCTGTGTTTATGAATCAAGTCAATGAAGGGAATTTCATCGGACATCCTTTTGGTCAATGATTCGTCAAATATTTTAAAATACGGTAAATCTTTTTGAAAGCATTACTTGAATGTTGTAACCCTGATCAAACAACTTTGGAACATGTATCGTATGACGCTCTTTGATATCTTGGTAGAAAGAGCATGCTCGATTGTACCTCAAAAGTGGTCCCAGAAAGACACCAAAGGCTGGAGCTTCTGGACTATTACTTCACAGAAAGGGAAAGTTAATGTCATCCCTCTTGTCATACAGTCTTGTAGATGCAAATGAATTTGAGTCTGTATCGTGACAAGAAAGTTTTCAAAGGCTCAGACGAAGCGGGGAAGTTCCACAAACCGATCCAACCATTTACGAATGTCGGCACCAATCACATCATAGAATTGCAACACACGAAGGGCGACACATAGCAAATACTTGATGTCCTCCGTTATACATTAACTCGGCAAAAGGTTTATCAAACACACAATCAGTCTTAACAAATGTTTGCGGGTGCCATTTGAAATCACTGCACATTTTGAAGTATCTTATACTCCTAGCGACATACACTGTACTGTTAGTAACTCTATCGCCGATATCAAGTGGTTGCACACTAATTCCTCTTCTTGAATCAAACCGTTTAAATTATAAAGATTTGAGAAATATATTTCCTCAGAACGGGTCACGTACACATTAGTGCATCCTTTAATCACATTTAGGTTTGAGAAAATGATGTAAAGGGAGATACATGCGCTCGGGTCAATTTTGCAGCCCTTACACAGTCACTCAAGGCTCATTACTGTGTTTGACGATGACTCAGATTAAATGTAACCTTATCCGTGCTGTGGTGGATAGAAAGTCTGCCAGAAGAGCGGATGGTTGGTGGTTAGATCCCTTGTGTTATCCCTACGTGTTATTACCCTGCCAGCTGTTCGGCATTAAAAATGGACACAAGGACTGGCCGCCCGGTGTCAGTATAATGTGTCTTAGCAGGGCACCCTAAACTACGACATTGTATCTCAGTAGCCTCGACACACACACACGCATGCATGCATACACACGCTCGCATGCACGCACGAATGAACGCACATGAATGCACGTAACACTATAATATGTAAAAGGCATATTCTTGTGCGCGACGTTCATCTCACCACCAAATTAGGTTCCCGTATCGAGGACAATTTTTCAGTTTTACAAAAGCCTTTATTTCCAAACTAAGACCTACAGTTTGACTGGAATTCATGTTCATGCATCATGGTTCTATAGTAACAACGAGAAGTGATGGGTGTAAATGGCCCTAAACTGGAATCCACGTAAGTGTAAATGTTGAAACGGTTCTGGCAAACACTCGATCATCCAAGTCGACTGCTAAAAATGTTAACGAGGTGCGTATGTCGCTCACGTAGGGCCATCAACACTCAAGAGCTGGTCTTCATATTCAATCATAACCCACATCTGATTACGCTCGCATCCAAAAATGTTAAGGAAATAACACCGATGGCATCAGTGGTTATCGTGATTTCTAAGTAGTGACCAAGTATTTTTTATTAGTATCCATTGACTAAGTAGTGAGTCACTTCTAAGAGATCATTATGACCACTGATTCGATCGGTGTTATTTTCCTTGAACGTTAGCATTTAACGTACATTGGAGCTGATTTATTGAAGAATGATTGTCTAATAGTATGTTTTTATCCCAATTTTCTTGGTTCTATTCTAATTTCTATTTTCGTTCAACAGTGAGCTAAATTTACGTACATGTTTCAAGTTACAATCTCTATAGCATGAGCACGATGAACACGGTATGTGTGTTGTTGTTGTTTTGTTGTTGTTGAGGGTGTGTGTGTGTGGGGGGGGGGGGGGAGCGGGGGGGAGGGACCTGCTTTATAATCACCAGAATTGAGTTGGCTTTAAATAAGTTGAACTATTCTCTCAGGAATCTCATCAGGAGTAGCGTGGTTAAATAAATCAAAATAAAACTTTGGACTACAGAAAGTACAGATTAACTGTTAGATTAACCGTCTGTCCACAACGAAGATTAAATACACTATATGCTGTTGATCAGTTGTTTGATCAAGGTTATACAACATTAATATAAAGAATTCAGTAAACTTTAAACTTTCTAAACGTTTTATCGTTTTTTAGACTCTGCTTTCAGCAGATACATCTTATGATGATTGAAAAGGTTTCGTCGCTTTGCTTATTTAAAACATAATAATGTAAATGTCTAAATACAAAGTTCACAACAACAGTTTACAGTCTGTGGGGTTTTAGGATTGTGTAGCTTCTGCAAATCGATTGTTAATGCAAATCGGCACATTAGGCTTCAGACTCTGATGCATATATCAACTTGAGCTGTATTTCATTAAGCTCAATCTCGATCTACATATGCTTTTTTAAACTTCAAATATTTGTTTTCAGGAATTATTGATTCACAAAGACCTTGTTCCACAACCATTATATTAATTACAAAAGTGTGTCTGTTCAAATATATCTTTGGGATCGTCATATTTTGTATCTCCGAGGCTTCATATTATCCTCCGCCATCTAGACATATTTCCTGAACTCTAGCCTTATCAACCAGATCTAGACAACAATAACATTGTCGGCCAACTAGACCACATTAGTAAACCAATACATAGATAATGTTTACGTATGTACCATATGGCAGCAAGGATGTTATCCCATTGTTTGCATCAACAGAAGAGCTGAGATTTGCCAGATAAGGAATATTGTCTGAATCACTCAGACCAAGCCAGACAAACAGTCTAATCTTCTTCAACACTGGTTTATAGGACTGCCGTAGGAATCTCTTGGAAAAGATTAAAAGAGGAGTGCTAGACAGCCCAAAAAGGTATTCCCAGCCGCTTTCAAAGAGTGGTCATCCCCTCTATATTCGTCTGCTAACTTAGTTTTATAGGTTATGTTTAGTTCAGTTAAGCAATGGCTAGTCAACATAATGTGATAGATACCGTGTGTTAATATCACACAGGGCAATGTTTACACTGTATAACGTCTTGACCTTTGTGAAGGGGATATATGGCTAGAGGATGAGGAGGGAGGTTTAACGCCGCTTTGAACAGTATTTCAATTAAGCTTGATAAAGATTCTAATACCCGTACTTGTACCAAAACGTTGCATTTTTTAGGAGTACTCTTGTAGTGAATCCATCTTCGGCATTTCAGTTATAAGGCGGAGTGTCAGCTGGTTCTGCAGGTCGTACACAGTTTTTATTTAAGAGAAACAAAAGAGGATGGGTATGATGCGATCATAATCGGGGGGGGGGGGGGGGATTGATTGCGGTACCTGAGACCACAGGGACACGGGTGCAAAAGGAGCCGCAAATTGTTATGCAGAGATGCATTCCAAAGGCGTGCTAGAACCCTAAGATAGTCAAAGTGGGTTCGAATTCCGATTCGTACTTTCCTCCCATATCAAGCTGACATAGCTGAAATAAATACAATACTTTTCAAAGCGGCATTACACCCAACACACTCACTAAGGACACGGGCCATCCGTGCGCAAACATATTCTGAAAACAATGAAATGTTATGAATATGAAACAACGTCCATCACTGTGAAACGTTCAAGGGTTCATTCGTCTTCACTTCAAACTACTTTAGACAAATGGTCACTGCTGACACTGTAAAAGCACCTGACGCATTTTAAAATGAAGGAGATTGTTGATTCTCCGTAATACCGTTGAGTTACCCTCCAAAGCTCGTTATTCGGTAAATGGTGGAGGGAAGTCTGTCATCAAGCAACAGATTTTCCAGCTGAGGAACTTAGTGGAGAGCAGAGTGAAGGCAGAGTTGCGGGGTCACGGGTAGGGCAGGCCGATTAACGCCCAGGGGAGCGTCCTGACCACTTACTTCTGCCCTGTTGGACGGAACAATAGATTGATATACGCTAATGATAGGACAGCCTGGTTCACAATCATCTGTCAAGTTCTAGTCCCTACCGACATTCGCTAGCGCCACATTGCTGTGCGAATGCATTGTAAACACGAGACTTGGAGACAATGCTGAAATGGTTGTGAAAATCTGACATTTAACTTATCGTCTCGTGTATGAAAAGCCTGTCTTATGATTCTACCCGAGAGAACGTATTTATTTCAAACTTTTTATCTCAAAGATTTCTTCAGAACACAATCCAGACGGGATGGTTTTACACTTTTCCTTTTTCTTTCCAAATCATGCATGCAACAGGATATTGTAGATAACGTGTATCTTGTCTGGGGGAATATTCTGTCATTTCTCATAAATTCTACGTGAATGAAAATGTCTCTGGAGTATATTCAAAGCACAATATTCCCCGATCATTCCAGCAACAATCCTTTGTACTTATACAACTACGTTTGGGGGCATGGATAAAATATGTTTTACTGGACGATTATTACCCAAGGGTGATGAACTGAGAGCGAAGTGTTCTCACAGTCCTTGGATGAAGACGGAACTGTGTGGATAAAGATGGAGGGTTTGAACCCGTATGCATAGATCAGACCCATGAGGATGTAGATGACATCTCTAGCTGACATTATTGGCCTGGCATTATTGCTGTAATTAGGAGATACGTTGTTGGGGGTGTTAGGAGAGACCCTCCAGTCATCTCAGGCTGACATCGCGTCACTGTAATCAGGTACTATGCTCTGCGATTTGGTCTTCAATGCCATGCTCCAGCTTCTGGAAAAGTAGGAACGTCATGAATAGGAGGTAATAGCCCACACGGGGTAAACCTCTCACCTCTGGTCTGGCTTCCGGCCCCAACCGCTCATTCTGACAAGATTAAATATTGCTTTTAATTCCTGTGTGCAATTTCGATTTGAGAGTATGGCTCATTGTGTTACAGCCTGGTTCATACTGCTTCATTCATTGCTTCAAGGATAACATAAGATGTTTACTACCTCTGCTAGTGTGCAATAGTTGCACCGAATAGGACTATGAAGATGCAGGGCTGTTTTTGTATAGGCTCGTTCACCGCATTGCCGTGTGCTTGTTTGCAGCGAATCTGTACATGTTCGTGGTACTTGATGAAAACCGGATCACTTTCACCATTCGTGAGAGCAATTTATTCCATAAATATGATTATAATCGTATCATTCGTAGCGTTAATAGTTTCGCCATTCTTTTAACTATATATACCGTTAATCAGTAGTATTCTAATGTGTTAGTTTGTTTGTGTTTAACGCCGCACTCAGCAATATTTCAGCTATATGACTGCGGTCTGTAAATAATCGAATCTGGACCAGTCAATCCAGTTATTGATATCATGAGCATCGATCCACACAATTGGGACCGATGACATGCATCAACCAAGTCAGTAAGCCCGATCCCGTTAGACGCCACGTACGACACGCACAGTCGCCTTTTACGGCAAGCATGGGTTGCCGAAGACCTATTCTACCCCGGATCTTCACGGGGATATTCTTATATGACCATTGTCCAGTCGTCGCAGAACCGCTTTACCACTCTGGTGAAACCCACAAACACAGTTGTCTTGATTGCAATCCGAGACACAAAATCGGGGTGAACCAGGATTCGAAACCACAGCCCTCGGGTCATGAACATAGAGAGATAAATGTTATTAAAGTATCGGGATGAAAACTGAACTGGGAGGGAAACGATAGAGTTTTTACATGTGTTATTCACGACATAAATGTAGTATAGAAGACACTACAAGGCGTAAAGTCTTGCGACCCCGTGAGGATTCCGGGTAAGAATTTGTCCCCAACAACCTGTGACGGTCGTTAGTCAGACTCTGGATCTGTGACGCGTTTGAAGATGGTGTGTCATCGTACCTGGAAGGCGTGGATCGTTGTTCACATTATTATTGAATTATCTAGTCATCAAGACTCGATTGTTACCAGGTCGCCGTAATATTTTTATGCCGCGTTTAACAAGAAACAACCAAATCATGCCCGACCCTTTCCTTGTCAATGGATTTGGGGATCTGGGAGGAACACCTTAGCTGTGAATGTATAGTTTATAATCAATAAATCGAAATATTCCGTGCATATTTTCAGTATGACTTGTGGTGCACATTACGTCAAAAGTGCCACGACGAGTGGATGCTTTGCCTTACTAAGCAGCCCCAAACCTCATCTCCTAGATATTTTACAATGCATCGGTCGTTGGCACAAAGAAGGATAAATATCTGGATAACATCTGTAAATATTGCACAAAGCTTTTCGGAAATACCATGGCTTTAAATGATCAGATCGAGTTGAGATAAAAAGTATTCCCATAACGATTTTACTTTTACGAGGCCATCGCACTTTGAATCCTACCATCCCTCTTATGCGTGTGTGAATTCTCAGGGTGTTAAAATCTCGATGCAATTTGACAGCTAAAAAGCACTGGTCTCAGTCCAAGAGGTGAGCTTGTCACGTTAAGAGGGATGTGAAAAGTAACAGTTGGGACAGTGCCACAACGACCCTTTCATATTGCAATGCATAAGATCCACAAATAATCCAATAATATTTATCGCAAGCCTTTAGCTATAATTCCCGATACGGTGTAGGTAATGTCCTAAAACGACTTGACTTCATCATTCATCCCAGAAACACTAGTGATGTTTAATTCAATAGATCGTCTTTTTCCTTATTTTTTCCTCGGTACGCTCCTTTGATATATATACTTAACGTACACCAGCAAAGGGCAAGTCTTTTTTATAAACCTTGAGAATATAACAAAACACCATATTTTTATACGATTCTTCTCAAAACTATGCCTGTGTTTTTAATCAATTATTGGCATTAGTGAGTGAGTGAGTTGGGTTTAAACGCCGCTTTTAACAGTATTCCAGTTATATCGCGGCGTGTCAGCTTAATGTGGGAGGAAAGCCCGAAGTGATGCAGGTCTCAGACGTTTACCACTTCGGTGAAACCCACGAGATTAGGTATGGTGCTGACAAACCTAGAAACATAATCGGAGCGAACCGGGATTCGATCCCACAATCACAGGTTTCTAGAGAGCCCAAGGGACGCGACTCTGCACAGCGAATCGCGGTGCCTCAGACGACTGGGCGACCCGTGCCTCCAAATATTGGCATTAAGAAATTTGTCTTGCTTTTGGATTCAATAAACATGTAACTATAATTCAACCATTAAGATTGTGTGTTTTTCGTAGCTGCAAGTATAATTGCCACAAACCTGTCAGATATTTTTGCTTTGCTTTTAGTTAAATCGATTAACTTGATGTAATTAAGAACGTTTTTGTTAACTTCCCACAATCGCATGGAAGCTACCAAAGTTATATATATTAAACGTTAACCCCAGAGAATACCTGTCTCGATTATCCACCGAAACAGATTCCACTGGGTTTCAACGCAAAATAGCGATAAAAATTATATGAATGGATCACTCAAAAGCAGTGATGACACCTGGTGTTCGCGAATGGGATAAGCATGCCCTGTTCTATCGTTAAAACAACACTTTGGTAAGACAGAATTATTTTTTTTCAAGGAATAGACATTCATCTTTGAAAAAATAATTTGGGGTGGGGTGAGGTGAGGTGGGGTGGGGTGGGGTGGGGTGGGGTGGGGTGTGGTGGGGGTGTTTTGTGTCACATGACAGTTTGAACAGTAGTGAACAATCCCGATTAGCACACCTTCCGATTGATTAATGTACAAAATACTTATTTATTGGCTTATAATACGCACTCGTGTGTTATATGCACCCTTAATTATGGGCAATTAAATTCTGGAAAAATATATCTGTCGTATATAAACATTTCAGGCTGTCTGCTTAAACCACTATTTTTTTCTTTCAACTCTTTTTCATTTCCACCCAAATCATATTCTAATAAGAGCCCCATATTTCTAATTTTGTGAGTGCCCTGGGCGCTTATTACATCGAATACGGTATGTCTTTTTAAATTAGAGAACATTGTTTTTAACTGATCACGTCAACCTGTTCAAGGATGCGTTTAAGGATTGAACCAGCTGGTATTATTATTCTAACTGATCGACGTTTGCCTTAGAAGTTCTTGTAATGACCAATATTACACTACTAGGATGAAAAAAGATGTCTCCGAATATAATATCCCTTAGGAATTCATCAGAATAGAGTACATTCGACCCTAAGATCGTTCTCATAATAGTCCTGAACTCATTTTGTTACAGGTCGCAAATGACCAATACATGTCTTTAACTACATTATAGCACAACATGGTCGCATAAACATTATTTACTATTCAACCTGAAATATCTCGACACGAAGCTATTTGGGCTAATCCATCTAGAATAACACTAAAAATGTAAGCTATAATTGACCACTGCTGACAACTGTATAGGAAATGTAATTTAAGCTTGGCACGAGTATGTACATGTATGTCTGCTTTGACAACATGATTCGATTGTCTGTAGTCTAACACTCTGTGTCTATGCCACCCCCTGGGGGACAAACAGCCCTGCATATAGTCCCGTGTATGCCAGAGGCAACGAATCAATGTACTAAGATCTGGTGGCGACAGTAATTGGATTATTTGTGAAGATAAGTGTTATTGCATTAATGGGTATTCAGAATATGTTATCAGAAGAACACAATCAGGAAGAGAACGGTTCCGAACAAGGCTATTGTTTGAAATGGATGTGACTGTTGATCACAGTCAGAAGAGGCTGTATGTTTCCAGAATGATGTGATGTGATTTTTATCCTAGTTACAAAATCTTTCTTCCAATAGATGAACTGTTTCCAAAGATAGAAATAGGTCATGATTTTCCTTTATATGATCAAATAGCCGGGGGTTCTTAATGCGTGTCTAACCGCACTTTAACAGAGGTTATCAGCCAATCATTTAACTTTTTATAAAATTAGTTATCTTCCTCTGATAATGTTAGTTGGGTTGGATTATTTTTTTCGGTGATGTAGAAATCTTAATATGTGAGTCGTCATCGTTTTCTTCAACCTCACATTTCGCAAAAGCAAGCATCCCTTCAAGGTGTCGTTAAAGGGTTAAAAAGAAATAGTGTACACCACAATAAACACAAATCAAATTGTTTAAATCAATCCTAAAAGAGACATTGTTCTGCTTATTATCCTTTCAGCATCATGGGTGTAACCATACTGTACTGAATAACGCCCATAGCAATGCCCGGATCCGCTGTTCAAGGATTCGCATGCGCAACGTTGGGCAGGCAGATATAAAATTGAAACACCATTCAAAGATGTCAAAGTCCCATTCACTCATTAAATTTATTCATTGTCACATATTGTCATAATTCTGAATCTACATGAAGTCAGCGTTTCGAAGGTTAACAATATCAGCAATATTACTGACCTGACCTATGCGATGCTCACCTTTTTTCTGAGTTCGCTACAGTTATCTCCTGGCGGACACTATACTGTGATGCATAGTGCACGGAAACAATTATAAATAAAGCTAGGTCTACTCTGAATAGTTCCATTTAATTTACAACAAACACAAATAACCAGAAGCACTTAGGGTCATTAATGATGGTGATGGTGACTCTCCTACATGAGTGCATGTGCACATCATGATGTCTTTATTATCCTCTTCTGATGCTGCTCTCAAGTACAATGTCCGTAGATTGTACCATTGTCCGGGGTCAGATGTATTGAAGCATTGACAATTTGCCCACAAAGACAGGTGCATAAAGTGGGCATTTAATTACATTAACATTCAATTTTAAATAATACCCGAGAACGAACCTAAAAGAAGATATTGAATACCACGACGTGGATTTTGTTTTGAATGGTATCTAAACTTTTATAGTGTTTAACATTCTAGTAGTTCAATTTTAATCCCTGACAATAACAATTATCGATGCAAACATACACAATTCCAAAGCCCACATGTGTGTGTGTTTGTGTGGTCTAGTGGTAGAGCGTCCGCCCAGAGAGCGGAAAGTCCGAGGTTCGATCCCCGGCCGCGTCATACCAAAAGACGTTAAAAGATGGTCCTTTATTGTTACCCTGTCTGGCGCTCGGCATTAAGGGGCTAAAACAAGGACTGGTCGGCTTGGAGTCAGAATACTGTGTCTGAGTGGGGTATTCATGTTAAACTGCGGCATGGTATCTCAGTGAGCTAGCACTATAAATCGGCATCAGTCCGGACTAGTACAAGCAGCCACACAAACACACACACGTAGATGCACGTCGCTATATAAGTGCAATAATCTTTGACGCGACGTTAAACCCCATTTCACCCATCATCCATTTTAACTGATAATAATTTAACTCCCATCTTAGAACATGTGCTTCATTTTCTATAAGAGTTCATTGCCACGGGGCAAGTCTCTATAGACCTGTCTGTATTATGAACTGATACGATGACAGAGGTCTTATTAACGCTACTTTATTCACATAACACGAGCTAGTGCCACATCACGGGATATTAGAAAACATGATTTTCTGGTGCGACCAAGTATTTTGTACCACATCATTCTTTTAAGATATTAGATTTTTTAGGTAAATTGAGAAGACGCTTATTTAATCCCACAATGAATTGGAGGATTGCTGTCGAAATTACCCTGACATAGCCTTTTTCCCGTGTTCGCATCAAGGTTTGACGAAAAATGTCGAAGTTTAAATAACTTAGGCGTGTTTTATGGAACCATCTCATGTGCTTTCAACATCTGCCTTGCCGTTAGCATGGGAAAGACTATCTCATTTTCTCGATGACGATAATTGGAAACAGCGATAAAAATTTGCTTTACGCTTTTGGGAATATATATAACCATGCCTCCTAGGGTCCTAGGATGAGGGCATTATGGAGACGACAAGAACCAGTTTGCCACAGACAACAAAATTATTTGTAAAAAAATGAATGAAAAAATTATAATTCGTAATTACCATTCTGCTATGTTGTTTTACTTGTATTCAAAACTAAAATTACTGCCATCGTTTGTAGTGACTTTGTGTAGGTTTGTTGAGGGTGAGTGAGTATAAGTGACACTCCATTTTACACCTCCTCGGCAGTGTTTCAGTAAAGGAGACGAAATGCATTTTCTTGAATAATATAACATTGATCTTGAAGGACATCGTCAAATAGTTAACAGAATAGCTCGGAGTCTGTGTAAAAGAGCGAGTGAGTAATAGCAGTAATACCATGGTGTGTCATTTTCCTGAATGATATAACATTGATCTTGAAGGACATCGTCAAATAGTTAATAGAATAGCTCGGAGTCTGTGTAAAAGAGCGAGTGAGTAATAGCAGTACTACTGTGGTGTGTGTCAGTCTGATGTGGAAGAAAGCATGACGTGTGGCTTGACGTTTATCACTTTTGTCATGCTTCTGACAAACCACGTATATCACATCACAACGAAAGTGAATTTTTGATCACGAGATCACAGGGTCGGTGTAAGAGAGAAAATGTTGTCCTGCGTCGGGGTACACTAATTACGTGTGTCCGTGCACCCGAGAAGATCGGGGATGGATTAGGTCTTCAGAAACCCATGCTTGCCGTATGAGACGACTAACGGGATCGGTGGTCAGGCTTGCTGACTTGGTTGATGCATGTCATCGTATCCCAATTGCGTGGAGCGATGCTCAACCTACGGTTTGTCTTGTCCAGACTAGATTATTTATAGATCGCTGTCATACAGCTTGAATATTGCTGAGTGCAGCGTTAACAAACAAACAAACGAAACCTGTGTCCGTGAATTAGGATGTGTGTGCGTGAATTAGTTTAACATTGTTACGATAAATACATTTGGGCCACAGAAAGCCTTCGAGTCATTCGAAGTTCGCTGAACCAATGAGGATGTTTGCCAAAAATGGTTTTCCGACATTATACGTGTAGAGCGGGCTTATCATGCGATTAGCATGGGTATATCGTGTGCTTAACGTGCGGTTATCTTGGGAAATATCTTGTGCTTGTGCGGTTATCTTGGGGAATATTATGTGCTTATTGTGCGATTATCTTGGGTATATTGAGTGCTTATTGTGTGCTTATCTTGGGTATATCCTGGGCCTATCGTGCGGTTATCTTTGGTATATTGTGGGCTTATTGTGCGGTTATCGTTGGTATATCGTGGGCTCATTGTGCGGTTATCTTTGGTATATCATGGGCTTATTGTGCGGTTATCTTGGGTATATCGTGTTCTTGTTTCGCGGTTATCTTGGATATATCGTGTGCCTATCGCGCGGTTATCTTGGATATATCATGTGCTTATCGCGCGGTTATCTTGGGTATATCGTGTTTTCATTGTGCGGTTATCTTGGATATATCGTGTGCTTATCGTGTGGTTTTCATGGGTATATCGTGTACATATCGCGCAGTTATCTTGGGTATATCTTGTGTTTATCGTGCAATTATCTTGGGTATATCGTGTTCTTATTTCGCGGTTATCTTGGATATATCGTGTGCTTATCGCGGGGTTATCTTGGGTATATCGTGTTCTCATTGTGCGGTTATCTTGGATATATCGTGTGCTTATCGCGCGGTTATCTTGGGTATGTCGTGTTCTCATTGTGCGGTTATCTTGGATATATCGTGTCCTTATCGTGTGGTTTTCATGGGTATATCGTGTACTTATCGCGCAGTTATCTTGGATATATCATGTGCTTTTCGTGCGGTTATCTTAGATATAACGTGTGCTTATCGTGCGGTTATCTTGGATATATCGTGTGCATATCGTGTGGTTTTCATGGGTATATCGTGAACTTATAGCGCAGTTATTTTGGGTATATCTTGTGTTTATCGTGCCATTATCTTGGGTATATCATTTGCTTATCATGCGGTTTTCTTGGGTCTATCATGTCCTCTTCATGCGGTTATCATCGGTATATCCTGTGTTTATCATGCCGTCATCTTGGATATATCGTGCAGACATAAACATCCTCTAATTCCCCAGAAGTGTTGTCAGACATACATGTACATGGATATATTTACCACTGAATTGGAAACAAATTGAAATTGTTTTAGGCAACAAACAGACACTAACGTTTCACGGATGGAACAGGACATGCTTACTTTGTTTGCGAACACCTGGCGTCATCAGTGATTTTCAGTGAACCATTCACATACATATAAGTTTCAGCTCTCTTTTGCCTTTTTCGCCCAATAAATAATCGAGACTGATGTTATCTGGCGTTGACGATTCATATCAATCAAATACATTATTTAACAGAGGTATACATTCACCATAACCCGGGGGAGAGGCGCTTTAAGAGGCTTAAATCTCGGGCTTGTGGATAATCCCCGAAAATTTGAATCTGGTCAACAACACTTTAATTTACTAGACTAATTAATCCATTAATGATAACCGTCATTATCCACTAACGACAGTTACACATGGCACAAAATACAACGTGTATATTTAAACATGATATGGGCATCAAACTTTTCAAACAAGTCGCCCGTTATATCTGCATTATAAACATCATTAATAACAAACTTCCTCCTGGTTTTAACTGACGATTGTGATTTCCCATCGCACAGAATAACATCAAATGAATCATTTGACAGCACATCAATGCTATCAAAAAGATCAAGAATACAAAAAGCATTTAGGCTCTTTGAACCTTTGCTAAGATCTCCAGAAACATCATACAATTCATTAATTCTAATGTCAGAAACAAAGCGTCTATTATGTAAATTTGAGTGTTCAAATCTAAGCATCTGTAATCCTATGTAAATTGGTTCACCGAGATTTAAGATGTTAGTAATTACACAGACAGCACAATGCGTTCTCTTCAGACATGGTATATTATGACACAGCTGCTTAAGGTTGAAGATACATTGTCATTTGGAAAGAGCCTAACCTATGTAAAATCGTAGAGACGAGTACGTGGGTTGGTGAGTAAGTGTGTGAGTGGATGGGTTTGTGATCCACCAACCCTTGTATATCACCCTAAAGCCGGACGCCAGGCAGGTCAACAGCAACGTCTTTTGGTATGACGGGGCCGCCTGGGATCAAACCAAAGAACTTCCGCTCTGCCCACTATTATACGTTTGGAAACACTTAGACGTATAGAGAAAAAGCAAGTAAATATATTGTACCCAGTCCCTGGATTTGCCACTAAAGAGTTTTATGTATGACATAATATTATCAAGATAAAATATCATATCATAATATAACGAGATTTACCAGCACATGAATTTAATACAAACCTTTACCTTCTTTCAGGAACACATTAAAAACGCCTGTATGTTAAGTGTTAGCTTGAACATTTTTTTCTGTTTCAAACGAACAAAGTCATTTCGTTATCTTTCTAACACTCAGTGTGCCAATGGCTGTATAACAATTTCTTTCGTTTCACTTGAATACACGTTATGCAATCAAAGTCTTATCATCACTACACGTTTCTAAATGTATCCCTCAAGTATCTGTATATAACAAGCCGTGACGTTATCTTCACACGGCGTGGGTAACTTCCAGTAATTAGTGTCTATCGCCACCTGACAATCTGGAAAGAACCTATCTATTTTCTGTTACATTGCTTGTTTCGTAACGACTCGTGTTGGAGCTTGGCAGCAATGCAAATGAATATCTGCTCCATCATATAAACATAGGACATGGTCATAAATTTCATGGCGTCATACGAAACTACCAGGAAAAGAAAGGATACACCTATGTTTGATGGGGCCTGCAAATGAAACAATTGAAACAAGAAATGTTTATTCGATTGGGATGTATTTGATACGGTTATCGTAGTTGTGTTTTGGACATTAAGTTTGCAATGTTTAAGCGACTGTTTCAGGTCAAGCAACGTTTTCATAATGTATGTTTTGGGTCAAATTCAATGTTTAAGTGTATACTTTCTGTTGGCCGGCAGTTTATATGTACAAGCTATGCAAACGGCATAAAAAAACACGAGACGAGGGTGAGATCCAATTCTCAGAATTAAATAGAAGAATGTGATCATTTGATGACCACATATACTCTCGAGACTGTCTTGAAATTATAAAGGGGCACATAACCTCGCAAAATTACATAAAAATGCAGATTTCTAATTCTATTGGAGCTTTAGGGCGGCTTAACGTTTTATATGTCAGTAATATATTGATGTGTGTTCCTTAATCCAAAAGTTTAACAAAAATGTCTTACTTTTGTACAAAAAGGAAGATTGGTCAAGCGTCTACTGTGTAAGAGAATCTGTATGGTAAATACTTGTAAGTGACAATGCTTTGGTGACATAGTGACGCTTGCATTCACTTACATCCTATACAGCCAAATAGTTAGTCATTGCTGGAATGGAATGAATCTTTTGTGTAAGAGGTACATGTAGTCTGAAATCACGTGTGTTGGATTTATAACATTTATACCTCAAGCTAGCGCTTATGCCACACGAGCAATGGATAACCAGGAAAGGTCTTCGTTGAGAAGTTTTTGAGGAAGGATATTCTTTTCTCCACTGCTGTAAGACACACAACAAACATTTTATCTCTTACTTTAAGTTTTTCATTTTTTCGGAAGGAAACTATTTTCAAAAAATCCCAGCGCCCAGTGACAGTTGATTTCATGTCATCGTATCCCAGTTGCTTAGTTCAATACTTATGATTTCTCTCACTGGTCCAGACTCGATTATTGTACAGACATCCGTCACATAGCTGGGATCATTCCAAATGCGACGTTGAAGAACAAACCAAACAAACCACAATGAGTCTAAACGCCACCAAAAGATCGCTAAAGATCCTGAATATAAGTTGACTGTCCAGAAGAGTGTAAACGTCATGTTTATGAAATAAATGCCAATCTTTACTAGCTTGATAATATCAAATCATTATGATATTATACATGTAGAAAAAGACATTTACAAACGCATCAAAATTACTTTTTTGACAAATCAAAATCAATAACATTTGTTGTTATAATCACTGCGTTTATATTCAGAAACATATATTGATGTTTGATACTTATAAATGAAACATGTTCTGAACAGAAACATACTTTACATTTGAAACATTTATCTGAACATTCGTTTACATTTAAGAAATATATCTAATGAGTGTGTTATCGTGATAAATGGAAGTCAGCGTTGAAAAGGCCAGGGCAAGTCTTGCCTCTGGAGATTATAATGGATTGCGGTATCTATCATTTAGCATTAACAAGAAACGTTAAAGTTTTCGTCTGTTTACCGAAGATAAATGTCTGGATGTTTACTCCCTGCATTTAGATTCATGCTGACATTATCTACAGAGGGTTGCCTTCCTCTCGTTACTGTCAGCACAGACGAAATAATTTATTGTGATAAACGTAGGTAAACTTTTAACTCCGTGCGTACTTACCCTCTGTACCAACAAAGCTATATATTCCACATACATTATTAAAACACATGCGTGTCTTGTGTCAATAAGACTAAATTCGTGAGACCAAGTTCACATGGCCAGCTGCACCAAATGAACATCTTGAAAATACTTAAGCACATCTAACTACATGTCTATATTTCCATAGACAATAATATTATTTCTAAAATCCGTTTGCTGAGTTTTTTTTTTTTTACGAAACAAATTGTTATTATTGTTATAAATATTATTTATGGAAATACAGAAATCAAAATCGATTATGAAATGGAATTTTTTGTAACTGTTCTATGGCAATAGTGTTTTAACTTCCCTTTGTTTCCTCTGCTTCATTTCATCACATGATATGACTCAGTCCTTGTGACCATCTGGAGGAACAGTGTTCTCACACTGTACTCAAGCTTAATATAGTTAAATCTGTATAGAAACGTCGCTACATGTATATGCAATAAACCAGAAGTTGTTATAAATAAACTTGTACGATTTTTTTATAACGGTGTAAGAATTTACATCGAAACGTCGATATGTGCAACAAACCAGAAGTTATTATCCATGAAGTTATAGGTTGTCATGATAACGTTGTAAGAATCTACATCGAAACGTCGCTATATACAATAAACCAGAAGTTGTTATCCATAAGGTTAACGTTTTCTTACTTACTCACCAACTACTAGAATGCCAGTCAAACAGACTGTGTTCTTACACCAACTTTTCATCAAGTAACGGTTGTACCTCAGACATTTATCAAAGTGATCAATGCCATCTGTAGATATTTCCAGAGAAAAATATAAACATGTAGCTTGACGAGTGGTGCTTAACTTCTTTTTCATGTGTGTATATCACCTCTTCCGCAATGGACTGAATTAAGAATGACCTTGTTTGCTTAATTGTCTGAGACACAGAACAAATGAATCACTGCACCTACGTAAATATGTTTTGGGGTCCACGTATTTCAATATCGTGGTGCTGAAGAAGACGCTTTGAAAAGAAAAAAACTCTGTATCTAGAAATATCATTTAATATAATCATCACACTTTAATTAACTAAACTAACTGAAACAGTTACTTGTTCATCACATGTGTTCTTTTGTACGTATTTGGTCAAACAATTGACGATAAAGTCAACTCGAATACCCCATATGTCATCGTTTGTCATTCTCTACGACTTGCCTGAACTAGAGTCGATCATCAACAGGCCGCTGTGATAAAACTCTCAGAATATACAAATTATATTTTCCAGCTCTACCACCAGATGTCTCAACCATATGGGAAGCATATCCATGGAGGTTCGGGCTCGGCTTCTGCATCATCAAGTCCTTCGTGTCCGAGATGACGGCCTATGCTTCAGTTTTAACCATCACCGCCTTCACCATCGAGAGATACGTTGCCATCTGTCACCCTCTGAAAGCCCATTCCTGGTCGTCCTTGTCTCGGGCGGTGAGGATCATCCTTCTCATCTGGACAGTTGCTTGTGGCTTGGCTTTACCCTACCCAATACACGCCAGAACCTTCTATGGTGTCCAACACCCTCAAACGGGAGAAAACCTGGAAGACTCGTTGTTGTGTAATATACCCGTTGACTTCAGAGAGCGGATGAAGTACATGTTCCAATTCTCTACGTTTGCCTTCTTTGTCATTCCCATGGTGGTAATTACTATAATGTACGTGTTGATTGGAGTTCGGTTGTGGAAGTCGCAGATGGCTGTTGATGAGAAGAAGAACAAGACAGCGGCAGAGGCAGCCTCCAAGGCCAGGAAGGCGGTGCTCAAAATGCTCGGTAAGTCTTTACAATGTGTGAAATGTAACGGGGAGCAATACCTGGAGTCTGAGTGTAAGTCTGATTTGACGCCCTTATATCACGGCTTGTCAGATTGATATGGGAGGAACGCCCGCATGTGCAGATTTTATCACTGGTAATGGTTCACGGGTATGGTGCTGACAAACCTAGAAACATCAACGCTAAGTAAGCGTTGATGCCACAGATATGCTGCTGTTCAAATGGTTGGGAAGTGTTGCAGTCATGGTTGTGTTATGCGCTTTGGTCAACCCTTTCTAGAACACACACAGACCACAATAACACTAAGACGTCGAGCTCAAAACGGTTTACCAGCATATTGTGTATGTATAGCTGTGTCTAGTATACGTACGTATACAGCTGTGACAAGCGTACATGTATACGTTGTATGTATTTGTTCGTAGCTACGTAGCTGTGCCTTGTGTGCGTATAGCTATGCAAATAGTGTTTTATAGATGTGTGTAATATGCATACGCCTGTGCTCAGTGTACGACCAGGTACACTGGGCATACCTGGTCGTCCACTGAGCGCAGGTGTACGCATATTACGCACATCTATAAAACACTATTTATATTGTAGTGTGTACACAAAGTCATATCTGGTATACGCATTAGTACACTATCCCTCGTAAACGCTAAATGCCTAGCTAGTGGTGAGGTAAGGTAAAATTGGGTTTAACGTCGCGTCCAAGATTATTGCACTTATATAGCAACGTGGATGTACGTGTGTGTGTCTGCTTGTACTAGTCCGGACTGATGCCGATTTATAGTACTAGCTCATTGAGATACCATGCCGCAGGTTTAACATGAATGCCCCACTCAGACACAGTATACTGACTCCGAGCCGACCAGTCTTTTTTAACCCCTTACTGCTAAGCGCCATACAGGGTAACAACAAGTGCCATCTTTTAACGTCTTTTGGTATGACGCGGCCGGGGATCGAACCCCGGACCTTCCGCTCTCCGGGCGGACACTCCTAGCTAGTTACACATACAGTTACACCTACAAGACGTAAAACAATGCCTAGTTTAGTATGCATAGTTTGCATGTTTGTACGCGTGCAACATCTTTTTATCAATACTAATACCATTCAAGGTTGTACTCAAGATGACAAGAAAGTCCTTAGAATACACTTAGACATCTTCAGTTAACGACAACGATCGTTCTGAATGGCTTTGTGCTAATTGGATGTAACTGAATTATTGATGGTGTAAAAGACATACCTACGTCATTTTCGAGTGCGGGTCAAGAAATAAAAGTCTCCAAGAACGATACGGTACAACATTATGTCATTATCAAACCGAGTCTTAACTGAGTCTTTTTTCCATACATAGGTATGTCATTATGTTTATTGATTCTAAACTGCCGGGCAAAAGATAGCATAGCATACACCCATGTTTGATGGTGGCTACAATTAAACAAGAAATGGTTATTTGTTGGTGATGTATTTGCATGGTACGTGTATCATAGCTGTGCTTTGGACCTTAAGTTTCCAGTGTTATGGCGACACTATTCAGCCTGGTAACTTTATTATAACGTTTGTAGGACCCATTTGCACAAAGCGATTTTAGCGCTAAGATGATCGTCACTCCCATACTTCAACAAAGGCTTACAATAGTAGCGCTAAGATCGCTTTGTGCAAGTGGGCTGTGGTCAAGTCATATTTTCAAGCCCGGCAGTTTATAATTAGTTACAGTATAAATAATTACATAGTAAATTACGAGAAACTACATGTATACTATGGGGATATTTGAAAACAGCTTTCACGTCAACATTCCAATCTTTATTGACTACAATCCCAACACTATACTAGCACCAATTTGTACCGGTTTATTACCTCATCTATCATTACCAGAGAGTATTAGCCATGTTAGCACATTGAAATAGACACGATTTCAAAACCGGATATTGTCACATTACCAATAAAGGCCGACGGATGAGATTTTCTGGGCACCGTGACTATCAGGATGTCTTCAGTAGCCTTATCAAGTAAAAACTATCTCTTTTGCTACAGATGTATGAGTTCAGTTAGGGGAACCGACATGATACCAAGCACATTCCGGTTTTCCGTTCTACTTATTTATTTTTCCTGTCAGCTGACGAGGTTATCTCTATCAGAATGGACACGAAGCCAGGTTGTATTAGGTGCCAGGTACATTGATATGTGAAAATGGGATCTAGGTCGTTGTTAATTATCTGAAATACTTTAACTGAATCTCCATCCCAGCTGTAGAAATTGCTGCTGTAATCAGTCATGTTAATGACATGTCAGTTTAATTAGAATTGAAGACTGGTATGTGGATTATTGACGTATACTTTATTCATATGCTTATTATAGTGACTGTATACACTTCATATTGACTAGTGAGGGTGAGACTTTCGATTCACTGGATGTGATCAGTCACATATACTCTCGTGTTGCGGATTTTCCGAATATCTTGATACAATTTCTGAGGTCATTGTTGCATATTTTCTGAATACTCCGTGCTGCTTATTTCAAAATATGTCCTTTTGGATATTTTTAATATCTGTTGTTTATTTCTAAATATATCTTCTTGCTCATCTTTTGATATCATCTCTTTATTATTTTCTTTTAAACTTTTAAACTTATTTTTTTAAATCCCTTGGATAATTTTATAACAACTATAATAGAATGTACCACTTATCTGACGTGCAGATATAATGTAATGTAAAATGTCCTGGAAAACTTAGAGTGACACTATTAGACAGTATTAGATTTAAATTTACAAGACACTGCTGTTCTTTGAAGAACTGAAGGAGAACAGTTGCGTGCTTTGTTAACATCAGTCGAACCAGAAAATCACTAAGAAATTCTGTTGTCGCCAGACTGGCAATTTAGCAAATGGTCCACATTAGTCTTGTTCTTGTGGGCTTTTGCTAGCTATGCAATTTAAAGCGGTTGTTTCGATTTATATGATTACATTTCAAGGTAGGAAAAAATGAACTTTTAAAAATCATTCTGCCTTTTTGATGTGTACAATACGTGATTGAGCTGCCATACTGTCGGGTTCATTTTGGCAAAGTAAGTAAATTCGTTTGAAACTGATTTTATATTTATTCCCTTTTCACGTCGAGACATATGGTTCTTTGAAACATTTTAATGCTGGTTCAACGTGAACGTGTTTGATGCAATAATATGTTAGTAAAATGCATTCGAACTCGAAATCGATGTTTGGATTTTTATTTAAGTGTATTTTACGGCTTATTGCTATCAGAGAATTACAACATACACTGAAATACCATTTTGTAAATTGTGCTCAGAATGTGAACATTAACGTAGCAATATATTTCAGACAGTACATATTAGTGCGTATGGTTCAACATTTCTAATGCAAAATACAACTTCCAAGCCATGACGGAGATCTCAAACAAAACATAGTCAAATGTTTATACATTGCAAACGCGATGAGGTTTGACCCAAGGACTTGAACTCATATTGTCAATTTAAAGTGCCCTTTGGTTGTGGATAGTGTGCATGTGTCCCATCTTGTGAGTCTGAGATCTGGATTAACTGTGCAATACTAAAAGGAAATTCGTGTATAAATCACTCGACCCCGACACTGCGTCTAAAAAACAACTCTTGGCGGAATAAAGACAACCCCAATTCGTCACAAACTGCTATGTTTTCGATGAGAAGGTCTAATACATGTCAGTGCTTATGTTGGGAGATCATTTTCCTCAACCAGCGCTGTACAAAAATCCTATATGCTGAAGCTTATTACAGTCAATTTCCAATACGCAATAACGCTCGCTGGTTCACAAGTGTACTTCAACGCGCCAGAGTTCTCGCGGCTCGCTTTTCATTAATTCTTTGTTTTCGTATGCGCGAAAACTAAATATTTGTTGTTTGACGTTCATCATGGCAATAAAACTTGCCGTTTAGCTCACTTGTACTGAAGGTCCTACCAGTACGTGGCTCCTATTTGTATTGAACCTGGGCGTTATCTGAACTTGCCCGATGGGCTTGTCACACTACAGCGTATAGCAGTAACGTACGGCGACGTATGTGCTTTTTTGCCAAAACGCCGGCAACGCTGGAACACGCTATGGATAAGTTAGTTGAAAGTTGTATACGTTAAAAGCACGCTTGTATACGTTGTAGTACGCCGAGACTTTAAAACATTTGTGTGCATGCTTACAATTTTCGGCGTCTGGGAACGTATGCCGGTATGAATTATATGTTAGGCATACGTTAGAGGTACGCTCTACACAAGTTTACATACGCCTGATATACGTTACCCAAACGCTGAGCGCGCTAGTCATACGGTACTCATACGCTGGGCATACGTTGAAACCGCTGGCAATACGCTTTTTATACGCTTTCCTAAGTTTTGTATAAGTCAGTGATACGCTACAAATACGTTAGACATGCGATACATATACGGTAAACTCTCGTTATTTATACGCTATGGATACGCCAAAAGCATGGGTTTTCGATGAACTCTCGACGTATGACAGCGTACTAACTGTCTTTCACACGCTTGGTGCAAGTTACTCTAAAACGTTGTAGTGTGACAGGGCCATTACTGAAAGAGTATGTTTTAATTGTGTTGAGTGTGTAGGGGATGTGTTGAGTGTGTGGAGGATAGGTGTCCATTATGTGACGCTGTGCGAAAAGATTTACTGCAAAAATAGGGCCGTAAGTCGTATGGCCTAATTTTAAACTTGCAGATGATATTGTCAAACCGATTCTATTTCACCCATTCCATTACTTGTTAATATATTTGCCCAAACCGGCAAACATATTTGATATAAACTTTAACGATTCATGTATCAAAGCTTGACGTCAGCGTTTTAATTTATACTTGTATTGATATTCTTTAAACTGCTATCACGAGTTATAAAAAGCAATGTTTGTAACCATAAGGATGAGTAATGATGTGAATGGCGTCAACATTAAATGTTTTGCTCATTGTATTAACAATTTAAGTAATTTGAATAATCTGAAATTTTCTTTTCGGGCCAAAGGCCCAGAAGGCTCAGAATCCCCACAAATAGTAATATGACTCGATTCAGGTTGCCGTCATGCATGCTTCTGATCAACAGCTGTAATCGAAATTACCAAAAGATATATTTAATCAATTGTCTTTAGAAGCTCCTGACAACATTTTTGTAAACTTTTGATTGATGTCTGTAACAATATATATTTTTAAAAGGCATTATACCAGAAATTGCGTTTGACCGAAAGTAAAACTTTCTCCTCCTACGAATACATGAGACTTTTTATGGATCACCTGATGAAGAAACAAAAAGTGGCTCTGCAATCTATAAAATGTGTCATGTATTCATGTTCTTTCAACTTCTAAATACCTATCAAAGACTTCTCCTCCCACTCATTCATCACTCGTCTAAAGCTTTAATGTTGTTACTGCCGACCTGAGACACCCCCAACTATGTTTTGTATAAGTTGATACACAAATTCATCCATTTCCTGAGCAAATACAAAAAAGTGCACATTTTTACTGGCAAAACATGGTTAAAGCTAATTGTGCCAAACTGATATGGAGTGTGAGAGATATCCTATCTACACAAACTCACAAGATTGCCTTTGATTGGTTAAAATATTAGATATGCATGAACATTATCAATCACTGAATTGTCAGGCCAATATTCACAGGCCGCCTTCATATAGCTGGAATATTGCTGATTGTGGCGTTAAACAACATAAACACACACACACACACACAGAGAGAGAGAGAGAGAGAGAGAGAGAGAGAGAGAGAGAGAGAGAGAGAGAGAGAGAGAGAGAGAGAGAGAGAGAGAGAGAGAGAGAGAGAGAGAGAGAGAGAGGGGGGGGGGGGGGGTATCAGGTATCAACTGTCCGGCGTGTACTGTACAGGTACATGTATGTATGTTTGTTCCAGAACTGTTTACTGTTAAAAACGACGAACTGTCGCAGTAAAGATGTTATGTATGTTTTAGCATGCGTGGGATGTAGTGAGCATTATATTGGCGAAACTGGTATCCAACTGGTATGTATAATCATGACAAACATTTACGAATGGAGAAAAAATCAGATGTTCATTAGGCTTTTGAAACCTAAATTTCATTCAAAAGTATAATTTTCAAAACTTCCCCATGTAGCTCAATGTGTATTTGTGCACTCACACCATAATGTATTCATGCCTCCCACTATTATCTCAAGCTATGACGTCATATGCTTTTTGGCGTCAAAAGCATAATGTTGGCTGTCACGTATGTCTACGCTTTACTTCTCCCTCTATTGTCACTATTACATCATAGGCATTATGACGCCACAAATACTACTGTTGTGCGTCGCCTAGGACTACAATGTAAGTTAAAGTTTTCATTACACCTGAAGAGCCGTGAATATATATTTAAATTATACAGCTCATCTTTGGACTTTTGTATTTTATCTAAAATACAATAAATATATTGTATCTCTAAATGGAAACAATGTTGTTCAATGTTATTTCTAACATTATAACGACTTTTTTTAAATGTAGCTTTTTATAATTTGCATATTCAATCTTGTCGACGTTAATACATTGTAGTTGAACTGTATACGTCCATACACATGTGTCAAGTTCATTGGGGATTGATAGTTCCATGTTGAATAAGACCCCAGCAACCTATGCTTGTCGTAAGTAAATTTAGAGTCAACATCTTGCGTACTGTTGGTGCTGTACTGTTGGTTGAGGCTTGTTTAGTGCCTCGTGCCATGGCAAAGTATTTCGTGTAGAGTAAATCCCAAGTAACCTACGATAGTTCTAAGAAGTCAAGCTCGAATAATTGGTTGAGGGCGTGTCATCGTGGAACTTGTCCTAGCATTCATTATTGGCCGTCGGGCAAGCTATGTATTGAAGTGGGTGGACGGTGGAACGAATAATTGAGGGGCTTGTCAATTCAAATTCGCATAGTTGGGATTTGTTTGATGTCATTGTTTGATATCCCGTTCCTTTAAGTCATATGTTCCAGTTCAATACCAATTTCAACGCCTGTCACAGAGGGTAAAAACAATAACGAGTCACGATATTTATGTTTGTTTGAACTTTGTTGTCGTTTTTGTGTCTAGCAAACCGCTCTTAGCGAGAAAGAAAATCATTTATGATCTTAAAGGTGTAACCGGAACTGCCTTTGTAATATGTTGTTTTGACGGAATAACCTTTAAGACGTGGTTCCAACCTAACGTGATATTTACTAAACCCTGGCGTGCCTGCCGAGTGATGTTTATTCTTCAAAACTACTCCTTCAAGCTTTGAAATGACTATTCTTAAAGGTCAAAATGTTTTAGTTTCAGGGAAGGATGGTTCATGATTTAACTTTCTCTTGTTTCAAAGATTGCAAATACATGTAAGGTAGAAGTAAAGTCTTGTTCGACGACAATGCTTTGTGGTTGTCTACAACGTCATGGGGCGGGGGTGGGCGAGTGGGTGTTAGGCGGATCACGCTTGGCCAAATCTTCACACACCGCAATTCACAGACAGCCGTTGCTTTGCGTTTCAGATTCACGCTATGTTTCTAGGTTTGTCAGCATCACAGTCCTGCTCATCAAATTAACCAAAGTCTAAGAACTGCATGTATTCTTCATGACACGATACAACCGAAATACTGTCCAGATGCGGCGTAAAACAGAACTCGCTCACAATGTCCCAGAATGCCCATGCTTCGTCACCGCGCGAGTCGTCGTGCTAATTCCGGGGTATTTCCCTAGTACTGCTTGTCTCTAATGTTAACTCATGTTATCCTGAAGAAAAGTAATACTGTTGTAAGCCACTGAATAAGCCCCGGGGATGTTTCAAGATGGGCGTTGATTTCTTTCGGCGCGATGTTCCGTCGTTTATTTAGGATTTACAGTAATTGCTTGAAAAGCTCAGGGTGCAATTTACGTCTTCGATGACTGTTTAATGAGGCCTACTGCCACTGAAGCTAACGCAGATTCGAGTGATGATTGATTGAGTCAATTTTTATGCCGCCTTTTGAAATAATCCCGCCGTATCAGGCGGTGTATTTGACATTCAGCCGAGTGTCAGTTATTCTTGTCTCATTCTATCATGTCGGAAGGTGGTCCAGTGGTGCATTTTCTGAAAGCTGCATAGAGCTCGGCTCACTAATTATTAGGCAATGTATAGCAATATCTTATTCAACCTATCAATTCCGTGTTTGCATACCCCGTGTCCACATCTCACGGTATTGTCGTTTCAGTTGCTGTTGTGATAGCGTTCTTCGTCTGCTGGGCTCCCTTTCATACACAGCGTCTGATGACAATCTACATACCACAAGAGCGATGGACAGATGACTTGCTGAGGTTGCAGACCTATATTTTCTATATTTCAGGTAAATAAACCAGAAATTATTAGTAGTAGTATTTGTATTTATTATTATATGCATGTTAAAATACAAAAATGCAAGGTTTGGAGGATCCTGGCACAGGCAGGCTGGTTTGGTTCATCATCAGCTCAGGGACCTTGCCCCCCTCTAATATGCAGTCCAGACAGCGAATGGGCCTGGATAGGTATGAGGCTGCATACGGGCCTATTCCAGCGAATCTTGTACGTATCATTATCCATGATACACTCCACATATTCCGGGTCGTACCATGGATCGACCTCTCTGTCAAAACCACAAGCATGGCGAAGACGGTTGTAAAATGATGGAGCCAACATGTCTCTTAAGATGCTATGTTTGTGCCAAAGCTGGGCATCCACTGACAATGTGTTGGATAGTCTCATTTAAATCATTGCATATTCTACATTTCATATTTACATTTTGATGCAAAATCACACATTGCCGGTTTCGAGTGGGCAGTTGGTGGTCCTGCACAGCAATCAGAAAGCCTTCTGTTTCACTTTTTCAGGCCAGCCGGCTTCATCCAAGCGAAGGACTCTGCTATTATTATTATTATTATTATTATTATTATTATTATTATTATTATTTTTATTATTATTGATGAGTATTAGTATTATTATGTATATAGTTGTTCTAGTTGTTCTTTTGAACCGAAACAAAATTCTGATCTGACGGTCTTAACGTTACTGTTGAAGCGGGGCGATCGGGTAGCCTAAAGGTTAAAGCGTTCGCTCGTCACGCCGAAGAACCGGGTTCGATTCCCGACATGGGTACAATGTGTGAAGCCCATTTCAGGTGTCCCCTGCCGTGATATTGCTGGAATATTGCTAAAAGCGGCGTAAAACCATACTCACTCACTACTGTTGAAGCGAATAACACATTTGGGATATAGTAAGTGATATTACTGATCCTTTTGAGTTCGATACATCGGGAGTGGATTATAACGTTAAAATTGACTGCGTAGTTATCGCATATTTTGGGATAATAATACTAATGATCCAAGGTTCTTCCTTTTCACTAAATCACGTGAAAATATATTGATGATATTCTCCGCATCACTTTACCGTATTAATTCCCTATTTCATATTAATGCTTGTGTAGTTTTAGAAATTCAATGATGAACGATATCACATGAGATGTCCAGTCATGTAATGGTTATTAGTTTGATGATATACACATATTGTAACTTATGATTGTGTCAACTAATTAAAACACAACACACAGATATTGATAATCCACAACGGGACAAACTCATAATCTTAAACGTAAACACGTCGTGCTAATGCCACATTTGCTTCTGACCAGCTAGTGAGTGGAAGATTAAATGCAGTTTTGGCTCACCGGTAAGTGTCCCTATATCAAGGCATGGCCTGTTTGTCCGTCGTCCGTCATCCGTCCTGCGTCGTAAACCTCTACTCCTCATGATCAGAAACAACTGAACCAATGACGATCAAACATCCCATACTTCTTCCAACCAGTGTTGACAACCCCTATTTTTTTAACATGTTCGAGTATGATTTTCAATATGAAAACACTATTTATGGCCATAATTGTACACAATGTAATGCAATTTGGCAGATGCGTAGTTAGTATGTGGTCTCAACATGTACGTTGTTTTGGTATTTTGAAGAGGGAGGTTGGGGGGAGTTAGGGGGAGGATGTTTAGCATGATCATAATTTCCCGAAAATTCATATTAGACACAGTAAACGTCTCTCCTCTGACTGGGGGAGCTGAACCTTTGCATGCATATTTCTCCTTATGATGGGGTCTCAAATCATTAGATTTTAGTGTCAGTTATTCCTCGGTTTTTATGCAGAAAATCTTGAGTATCAATGCTGACAGCAACTATTGTTAAATGACTGTCTTTAATGATATTTTACCTGTTGGCCATATGTAGGTGAGCTTCGGTGCCTGGCAATATTTGTAATATATTCAAGCTCAGTGAAGAATGTAATATACGGGTAATGTTGGTGCTTGCTGTGCTATTGGCTGAGGAATCCTAGCAAATCGGGAAGCAGATCCTCATTAACCTACAGTGTATGATTTCTCGTAAGGGGTGACAAAATGGGCCTTGTGATCTCAGTGACAACTCCAAACTAAAAGAATTGTTTGAAATTCGCATAAGAAAATACGATTTCAAATTGTATTCGACCATTTGTAGTTTTGAAAATATAAACGTACAAGGGACAGCGAGGAAGCATATCGTTTAAGAGTAAGACCATCATGCCAATGATCCGGTTTCGAATCTGGATTCTTCCGCAGTGATAATGATTGCATATCGTTAAAGGGGCGTAAAACAACCAACTCCTCCGTGTAAGGTCATCATAACGATGGTGAAAGATTGATATATACTTTAGGCCGTGTTTGTAAATACAAGCATAATTATTCATGCACATCAAAGTGAAACTGTATTCTGTGGTTTACAAATAGCCTAATACAATTTACAAACTCAAATCGAGTAAAATAGAAAAAGTCAAATGCATTCAAATATAATACAAAAGACATATAAAAGACATTGAACAACATTTAAATGCATCGAGTAGCAAAGTTTTACAGTTTTATTGAATCAGATCACGCGTAACTATTGATGAAAGTATAAAACTAAAATATGAAGAAATGTAATTGAAGAAATATAAAAGTACGAAGTTATAGCAAATATTGGCCTTAGCGCATTCCCTCAGCTTAGCTGTTCTCAGCTGAACTGGATCATTTGAAACATTTCTCATAAATATACCCAAAGGTGGCATCAAAACGTGCTTTAGGTGTTTTACACATTATTGCATTTCATTTTCATTTTTAACCCATTAGTCAATAAAACATAAATTTGCTCTCCACAATCCCTTCAGCTGGCGTATATGTAAATGAGACTTGGAACTGCGAAACGCCATAGATAGCAGTTCATTTAGATTAGTGCCACATCAAAAGAGCATCGATGATTTAAGGATCGCGCAATCTTTGACAAATATCACAAAGGAATTGGTGCATATTTGCATGGAAATAATCTTTTAGGGTAATCATTGGCTTGCGGTTTTCACGCTGCATTAAAGGTAGTTAAGAATAATATCGATCAGCAGAAAATCACGAGGGCTACGGAAATGTGCATTTTGATTGAAGAGCAGCTTTGGCCATTAAAGCCTTGATTTAGTGATGTCAATACCATGTTCGTTTAACTAAGCCAATTTAAAATAATCAAAACAAAAAACATTCTATCCACATTTATTGTCATGCGTTTCTCTGAATTTTACACATTCAAGCGAAATTTAAACATTCATCCGAGTCGTTGTGTTATTTTAAAGTGATGGGACGCCAATAACTATGTTTTATGTATATGGACTTTTAGTAAGAGTTCACTTCTCCAAATCACTCAACACGCTGAACCAACACTTCATTTAAGATACGGTAAACCTTCTGTATTTCAAACTGCACCATCTCTATGTATCGGTTAGATATCATACATATCACCGCCGTCATATGACCAGAATATTGTTGAATTATGCGCTGGACAACACAGAGAAAAATAATCCACATCAGCAATATTGTATTATCTTATCACCGCGTTTGTCTCGAACTAGAACTTCTAGATTATCCTTAAGATTTCGAGTAAACACGGTTTCACTCTATGTATGACTTGAACTGGCCACTGAAATGACATATAGGTCTGCAACCTGTCTGCTAAGCACATCAATCAAATGCAGTATTATTTAATCATTGTGGATCTATCACTGAAATAGTGTGAATTAGGTATATTTCGTTTATTAATTGGGGATTGACCAATCCACAAGGAACGAGAGCAATTCCCTTTGTGCGGCCTTGTGTCGCGGGTTCTGAGGATTAATTAAAGTGCATCATTCATGGATGGAGCCAGTTTGTGTTCTGGACCATACATGTATGCTCGAGAGATGTGAATTAATAGTCTTGCAAGGAGAACTAAAGGTCTGAATTATTCTGAAACGATTTTGTTTGAACAACAAAGAATACGAATGCATATACATAATGTATCCATCAGAGCTGAAAATAAAAACAGATTCTTCATTTTCATTCAAGACAAGATAGTATAACAAAAGGGATTTCAGTTTTCCAATCATCAATTCGCCTAGCATGTCAAGTAACATACATATACCCTATGCCCCGCATTTACCATTCTACTTCACAGGTATTTATTGAAGTACTTGATAACAAATTCGTTTTGATATGGTTAACTTCAAGACTCACGTCGCGCTATGGAGAACATACATTTGATAAACAATTATTATATTTTGTTGGGTCTCAAAAATAGTTTTTAAATATTTTCTGGTGAACACTACCTATAATTCACTCAGTGCATTTCAGTGTCGAGTCTGGCATGAATGTGCTTTGTGTCGAGCTGTGACTGAATATTTCAGACGTTGAACTGCATAACCCTGGGCAAAGTGTTCTTTGTGAGATAAGCATTTGTGGTGAACGTCTTCAGTCTCGGTAATGTGTACTGATCATCAACCCTTCTGGGCGGTTCCGTTGCCTTCCCTGGTAGATACATTGTCAATGGCATATTCGACATCTTAGAACCACTTCTGTCTGATGGCTCAATGATACACCTGCCAATTAAACCTACAGATCTTCTAAACTTGTCGTCATCTTCTTGAGACAAAACTTGAGACTTAGACGGTCATAGATAGTTTCTTGTATTGCACACGACCTTTGCTTTCATTGCTGCTGCCGGAAGAGCAAAACAATCCCATCTGTTCCTCCAACGGCGACATCAGTTAAGTTTACAGTGATACTTGTATTGCGTAATTTGTATCAATTTGTCCCGTTCATTTTGTTTAAATTCATGTTTCATTTCACCGAGATAGGAGATCCCTACTATTGTCTAGTAAATCTTCTTTGATATGAGCGAGGCATTAATGCAAAGTTCAACGAAGCTTTAAGCAATATTTAACCATATGAAACCGTTTGTGTACACATGTACAGATACATTTTTGTCTCAGTAGGAGGAGGATGGGGACGGGTGTCCCATTGTGTCGTCATTGGCACTGACTCAGAGTCTTCACGAGAGACTAGCGAAAACACAAAACTAAAGAGCATATTATTATACCTAAAAATATGCATAGAAAATTATATTGATTTTAAATTCGGTTTCGCAGCAATTGTAGATATGTAGATGTTGGCAATGGCCAATGAGTTGGGGAAAAGTGCCCTGGAAGTGACGTCTTTGAGCGTTTATTTCTTTGGCGAAACCCATGGCCACGGGTATGGTACCGGTGCTTATAGACTTCGGATCCTCGTCGCCTGGCAACGATGCCAAACAACAGTCCAGGACACATGTAACATCAGCCGTTCTCCATTTCTGTGGGCTCTTATGACAAGCACTGGAAATAGAGACCTATTTGTCACGGAAACTAAAGTTAAACATGTTTGTTTGTTTGTTTAATAAATATGTTTTGCAACAAGTCAGCAACATTCCAGCTATGGCACAGCGGCCTGTAAATAATCGGTTCTTGACTATAGCTAGACAAAACAGGGTTGATATTATCAGCAGCACCCCGTCTTGGAATGCTAGAGACCATTTCCAAACCAGGTGTCCCCGGAGTGTTTACCGTGTACACCAACTACCATCATGGATATTTTTATTGGATATTATCCAGTTTAGGTCACTTATAAATACACAGTATAAATACACTTATAAATTCACAGTATTAAGCGTTATTCCTCAATCACAAACGATTATCACGGCTTGGTGGGAGATCAACGCCCTATCTAAATGTTTTTTAAGACTTTTTAGCCCACCAGACCTGAAAAGCATGAATGTTTGTCGTCGCTAGTGGCTGGTCGTCCACGGCGTCTAAATATTAATAGTATTACTTCGGAGGAAATATGGCAAGATGATGTGAACCATCTCGCATTCCGCGGGGTTTTCACAAGCATATTCAAACCACTGTGTCCGTGCCTCAGCAGACATAAAGCAAGCGTCCTCGTGCTTCATCTATAGCTCAAGGAAAACCTATAAATCAGAATTTGTTTTTTTAAGGTTCAACATTCAAGGCCACAGTCAAGCTTTCAAAAAGTTTTATGGTAGACATGGGGAGGGCATTTTCAAATTCGACGCATCAGTGACCAAAATGATGTCAAATACCATTCCCTGTTTCGACTTGTACCATTTGTTCCCGTGTGTGTTTCTGGTGGACAATTGACATGCCTTTGCATGTGTTTGTTACGGGTGCCACCGGTGGGGCAGGATACGACCACCTGTTTGCGAACACCTATTATCATTTCTATTGGATAAGAAAAGGCTTTTGTCGCTTTATTTACATAACATATTGCAAACTGTATTTCTTAAATAAAAACACAATGAGCATCATCCATCAAAAAGCTCCGGACACAGCATCAAACTGAAGCCTATGATGACACACAAATTTGTTCAAGAAGCTCGAATAAGCAATCATATTTAAAAATGTCCATAACTCTGCATTTTTTTCACAGTGGAATGACATTTGATGTTTGGTATGTGTTTGATAAATAGTGGGCCCGTCACATATTTTTGTAATTGTTACATGTACGTTGTTTTGACCCTGCTCTGAAATTCGAAAATGTTGACCTTTAATTTGTCATTTATGTGACTTCTTTGGATAACATCATATTATGTTATAATCGGTAGGATTTGTTGTTAAGTCGACATGCACTATTCATGCAGAAATATTTGAATATCAATGCTAGCACCAATTTTCGTTAAGTGGCTGTTTTTGTTGACATTTTATAATGTTGACCATATATCAAGGAGAGCTACAGTACCCTGACGCTATTTTCACTATTTTTAACGATTAAACCTGGCACTCACGTAATGACATAACTCGTCATTTCGCGGACAGAACAACCGGAGACATCAAGCGATTATATCTTAATTAATTGAGTCACGCAATGCTACAGGAGAAATGGTATTGATCAGAATCTGGTTCTTTTCAACATGTAATTTCCCTAATGTGAATCTAATTCAGAAGAGTTACATTTTGCCCTCAATTAGACCAAGAGAAAACTAACGTAGTATAAAGGTCAAGTTGGTTCAGTAATTCTTGATAATATCTGTGAAATTGGAAAACACCCAAGACATAATACCCAAGCGAGTTGCACAGTTCAATTATATTTCATTAACAAGCATTACATGATCACTTGAGGCGCAAGTGTAGGTAGTCTGTTCATTTTGAAGTTTTTTTAGTGAAAAGTGTTTAACGCCGCTTTGAACAATATTTCAGTTTCATCACGACGTGTCAGCTTTATGTGGGAGTAATGGTTGAGGCGATGCCTGTCTTAGACGTGTAACACTTCGTTGAAACCTATGAACACAGCGAATGTGGGAGTCGAAACTATAATTATAGCGTATTTTTCTTACTTTAACGGGGCGGGAAAATGATAAAATCTGTCAAATTATATGGCTGTTAATGGTTGTAAAGAGATCATAAAAAAACCAAAACATTTTTGCAGGTATAATAAGTCTAGGCATTGGTAATCTCTTTAAAAGTGAGAATAGTATTATCATATGGCCATAGTTACACAGCTGTTACTGTGCGCAGTTCTAGCAAGTTTGTTCAAATCAAACTTTGACTGTCTGACAATTCACTATTTATTATGTCTATGAATACTAATGTCTTGTTTACTGAATGTCAAAAAGATATCAACCAACACATTTGTACACATTTCGTCCAGTACATGTTGGCATACCTGTATACATAAATGATTCCTGGGTGTAGGTTCTTGGCGTTCCTTTTCAGTTCTATCTGTTTAGAATGTGAAGAATAATTCTAATAACAGGAAAAGGGATTCCCTTTTCATACCGTACAGTGAAAGAGAGTGACAAAACCCTTTCTATATTCATGAGAAATGTATGCCGATAGCTGAGTCGATTGTGCAATTCCGACTATATCATGAAGATGTGTTTATGAATCAGTGTCAAAAGGTGATGATAACAGGTGTTCGCGAAAAGGTGAGCGTATTCTGCCACAGCTGTGGCAAGCGTCACAAACACATGCTGAGGCAAATCAATTGTTCACCTGAAAAAACCTCGGGAACACATTTTTCAGTCAACTTCAACAAACTTCAAGAAAACGTTCACATTTGCAAAAACGTTCACATGGTATCGACATCAAGATGGGAAGACCTTCACAGCACAGAACAACATATTTTGTTCACAATTTTGAAAATTACCAAACATTCATACTATTAGTTTAGTGCACATTATCTGATTCATTTTAATGTACTCCTTGTTTCAGGTCTGTTGTACTTCGTCAGCTCCGTGGTAAACCCGATACTGTACAACGTCTTGTCCAAGAAGTACAGAACAGCTTTCAAGAGAACGCTGTGTCAGTGCTGGCCCAAAAGCGGTTACACCAACGACATGAGTGTGTACAAGTCATCGCGGTCATGTGGAACGTCTGTTACGATCTATACCAATCATAAACTGTTGCCGAAAGAGAAGTCACGGATACTAAATTCAGATTCTGAGATTGTTCACTCCGCGCTGTAGGAACACCACACATACGTTATATTTGTGTACATAGAACACCTCCAGACAGGAACACACCTTGCATATTGTGATTGTGAATTAAAATGCACTACCATAAATAGCATTTACCATTGTGTATATAAATTATGGAATATTGTGAAGGACATTGAAGGCATCTCTCAAACATGTTGTCTTATAAGGCAGAGAATGCATGCCGCACTTTGTTAAATATCAAATATTGGTAGATATTACTTTCAAATTGTAGTATAAAGGCTATGGTTTTTTGCAATTAGATTTGTTCGTTATAATTGGATACTGCGAAAATGTCCCTTATGTTAATCCATAAATTAATGTTTTTGACGTGGGAGACTTCCAAGAGTAGTGAATCATCGCATTACTGTCTTTGCCAGTTTTTCGCACTTCATTTTCACATTTAAATGACTTGGGAAATGTTGTCGACTTTAAGACATTTAATTATTTTTCTCCAAGTGCGGAAATGACATGTGTTTGAACTGAAGTGCCATATGTTTTGTAAATCGGGTTTGAAAGTATGAAGACCCACGACACGTTCGCATGATGTCTCAAATGAGGCGTTTTCTTACCTAAACCGACATACGTTTTGCTTCACATTTTCTCACAGTCATAATTTAGATTGATGTAAAGTTATTTATAGTGAACATTTTTATGACAGCTAACAATTCATTACTGTCAGTGATCATGTGCTAAGATAGCTAAACTTTCTAGACCATCAGTGATGGTAATATACGATCGTTGTGTTGAGAAACATGCCGAGAGACATCCCTGACAGCAGATGTAAAAAACATCGCTTGGAAAGGTCGTAAATGGAAATACCAAGGTTTTAAACAGCATGATGAATCTGCACATGAAATGGATCAACCTAACAAACTTGAAATAAGAGAATTTAATCAACTCTTCCAAGACCAGATGTTGATGTATTTATAGGTTTCAAAATAATTATGCTTTGCACTACGTTTGGTCGTCCATGTATTTAATTGAATATACATATGTGTGTTGATGTTGTAACACGACACCTGATGCGTACGGGTCATGTTTAATGGCACAGACATATCAGGGAATACTTTTTTTGGCAAAAACAGAATTCGAACGGAACAAATGATTAACTTATATGTATTAAAATTCTTACCTTTTTTGATTAATAGTTCATTTATGTGTCTGCTAACGTAATTTATCGCAGTGATTTAATCATTTAATAACGGGAGGATTAATCATCGATGAAAGTGTTTTGGTGTTTTTAACAGATAATTCGATGATGATCAGGAAAACGTCGTTACATTTTGAACTATATTGACCATTTGGTATGTGTTTAATATTACCAATAATAATTGGAGGTGTCCAAGTCTGTTCAGTATGACATCAATGTCTCATAAGATTTGATTTCTGTATTTATTTACTATTGTTTCATGTGTATATAGGGCACGGGTGGCCGAATCGTCTAATGTGCCACAATTCGCTGTGCAGAGTTGCGTCCCTTAGGCATGCCAGAAACCTGTGATTGCGGTTCTAATCCCGGTTCGTCCTGACTATGGTTCTAGATTTGTAACATTGCACCATAGCCGTTGTCATGGGTTACACCAAAATTATATTTCACCGTCTACGACATGCATCACTGCTGTGCTTCTTACCGAATTAAGCCGCCAACTGAAACTATGTTCAAGATGGCGTTAAACCCAACTTCCATACAGCTACTGTGTATGAAAATGTTACTTTTTGAACGATTGTTTTGTTAAAGTCTTGAAACATCATTGAACTCAGGCCTGTTGTATATACTTTGATTCTAAGTATACTCGTCACATGTGCTATTATAGATGTGCATTGTTGCTATTACTTGATCATGGGTTCGAACTCCGTTTCGCCCCGAGTATGTTATTAGATTTGTCATCAAACCGTGCTCTTGGCTAAACGCCCCGACTTGTCATCACGCTCATGAATAAACAGAAAATCACAAAGTGTTTCTCTGCCTGATTAGAATAAGTAGTTCATGTCCCATGGCCGTAATTTATTAATAACACTAATTGATTCACCGGTTTCAAAAATATTGCTTGCCCTTGTATACACGATAAAGAATTAACATTCATAAGAAACTTTCAAAATATTCAAAAGGAACTTTACTGTATTCTTACAAAAGCGAAGAAAGAAAATTAGAAGGTCTATCTTTTCTATCACCGACAGAAGGTTTGGAGACAAAAATCCGTAAACTTATTTATAAAAAAGGCATATCTCAGCATTGATAAAACGTAACCCCTTTTATTTAGTCAGGAAACTCCGTATTACCAAAAGTTGTTTGTGTAATGTCAATATATATAACAAATGACTTAAGTCCAGACGCAGTTTACCTGAATCTAAATTGTTTTAAATGCGGGCATCTTCACCGTTTCAGTTCGGTCTAAGAGGGCTTATCTGTATATAGGAAAGATGTGATTACCGTATCAATATTTTGTATGATTTTTATTTTTTTTGTTAACAATAACAGTTTACGCACGCCAGTCTTGTCAGCCATGTTAGCTATGGTAGCATGTTATTATAAACTTGTCAATTTCTCAGGTTTACAAATGTATTGCAAATATTTCATTTTGTGAAGTAACTTTTCAACGTTTTCCATTAACATCCACTCCCGTCAAGCGTAGCTTAAGTACACGTGAAATAGAATATTTAGACATGCAGAGATGCGATGTTCATATTCACGTTGTAACCATTTTGGAAATAATGGTAAATTGAATGCCAGAATCATGCTGTCGAAATGGCAATTACATGTGTCGTGGATATGTTACAGTCAATGTGTCAATTTTCACTTAGACTGTTTACAAAAAGCCAAAATATTTCAATTATTTCACAATTATTTTTATATTTATTGTATCATAATAGTGAATTCCAAACATTTCTTACCTCTATTTCGTCACACAGTGACTGAAATTGATTGGATTAAAAGACAACCAAAATCAATGCATATTTTATTCTTCTTTTTTTGTTGCTTCTAATCCTATAATTAGTCTTATGTGATGTTTGTAAGCCCTTTTGAACTTCTTAATAACTTTAAGTCAATCTGACGAAGACAATTTTTTTGTAAAATGACGTTTTGTAAATTGCCTATGTGGAAAGATCAGTCATTTTACACATTGATCGTGACATATATTCCGGTACGTACCTCAGCCTACATTGACTTAATGCTCATCAAATTGTTTCAGTATACAATACAGCTTGCTCCACTCTTTGGTTATATATGAATTAGTAATATTTCTTTAAACCAATCATTCTCATGTTAGGTATTGCCTTCTCTAGCGAGGCCATATATTAAGAGGTTTTTTAGTTGCTTTTGAAGTACAACAAATTATTGTTTTATGTTTTCATGTGATTAATTTGTAAATTATATCATGATGCACATTTCTGTACATATTCATTGATATGTTTAAATCACCATGCCTTTTTGTGCTTGTTCTCAGTTCTTTTGATTAAATACGCTTGTGGATATCGGTGTTTGTGACTGTGCGCGTGGTATGTTGTGAGGTTCAATGACGTTTATAACGTTACAAAGTTTGAACAGGGCATTTGGCGTAATGTCTTTTATCACATATGACCTTTGTGTACTTCATTGAGAAAGTCTACTGGGAAATCTGCTTTATTGCAGAAACAAATAAAGGCACATCATCACAGCGAGTGTTTGGAAAGCAAATAAAATTGGTTATTTTACAGTGCACCAACGACTGGTTGTGAAATATAGCAGTGATTCTACAGCGGTAGGATGAAAATGAACTAACAAAGGTTTACATTTCTTCGCTCTTATAATATGTGTAATTGGTGATTGGACAAATCTCATTTGCTTTACGTCGCTTTTAGTATAGTTATAGTAATCCCATGTCGCGATTGGGAATACCAAAAATGTGTTCATATATGTGTGCCTACGTGGGAATCGAATCTTGGTCTTCGATGTGACGCTTTCACAACTGGTCTGTCACACCTCACCTATGGATAAGAAGTAATGATCTTCTGGTAGTCCAGTCATGCACGTGATGAGGCGGATTTGACATAGCTTATATATTAAATGCAAAAGTTATGGGTTGGGTCCGTGCGTGCGTGTGCGTGCGTGCATGAACGTGCGTGTGTGTGTGTTCGTGTGCGTGTATGTGTGTGTGTGTGTGTGTGTGTGTGTGTGTGTGTGTGTGTGTGTGTGTGTGTGTGTGTGTGTGTGTGTGTGTGTTGCTGCATGTACTAGTCCGGACTTATTCCAGTTTCATTGTGTTGGACAACTGAGATACCATGCCGCATGGATGCCCAGCTGAGACACACTATATTCTTCGAGCCGACTAGTCCTTGTTTTACCTCGTTGTTTCCGAGCGCCATGCAGGGCTACTACAACTACCATCTTTTTACGTCTTTAGTAATGTCGCGACCAGGGTACCGAACTACCGGCCTTCCGCTCTCAAGGCAGACACTTTTGTACACATTTATTTGTCTAATGATCCTCTTGTGAAGCATGTCGGGACTCATGATAAAAACAAGGCATTCCACAGTTTTTTTAAACGAGCCAAGGATGTGGGACATAATCTCATTGTCAATGTTGATTTTGTTGATGTTTTTTCTGTACTGTTGGACGGTACAAAAATAAGTATCAACCAAGCGAAGTGCCATATCAAATCGGCCCTGACTCAGGGAGGGCCTATCAGAACGACCACTGCATCGTATTTATGTGCAAGCCTGCAGAGTCCTTCGCTTGTGATGAAGCCGGCTGGCCTGAAAAGTGAAACAGAAGGTTTTCTCTTTGCTGATCAAGACCAGTCACTGCCCACTCGAAACCGTCAATGTGTGATTTTGCATCATGTAAATATGAAATACAGATAATGCAATGAATTATAATGAGACTGGCCAACACATTGTCAGTGGATGCTCAGCTTTGGCACAAACACAGTATCTTAAACGACATGATGGAGTGGCTCGATCCTTTCATTGCCGTCTTCACCATGCTTGTGGTTTTGACACCGAGGTCCATCTATGGTACGACCCAGAATATGAGGAAGGCGTCATATGGAAAATGATAAATATAAGATTCTTACAGCCTCAGACCTGTCCAGACCAACAAACCGTATCGTGTCCTTTTTAATAAATTCAATGAAAGCATTTATATTATTGAATTTTCTGTCCCTTTTGACACTAATGCGACTGATGGCGAATATGCAGACGTCGCTTTCGAAATGTCACGCTTGCATCCCAAGTCCCAAGTTGTCCGACTCCCCATTGTTCTCGGCGCCTTAGGTTTGGTACCTCCCAATCTGTATACTGACATTGGGGGAGTACACGGGTTTTCTGCCAGGAAGACAGCCCTTCTGATAATCTGGGTAATGCAGAAGGCTGCAGTGTTGGGGAGTGTTGACATTCTCCGAAAGGTTCTGGGTGGGTTAGACAAAGCAGCTTCCCGGGAGACGTCCCATTCGCTGTCTGGGCTGCGTGTAGAGGGGCAAGGGCCCTGAGCTGATGATGATTATAACCAGCCTGACTGTGTCAGGGTCACTCAAGCCCTCTTTGCTGCATTTTTTATTTTAATCTGTAAATAATAATAATAATAATAATATTGCTATTTATTTTGAAATCTTTTGTAATAGGCATTGCGTTTTCTTTATAAATCATAAACCACGAATGCCAGCAGTTAAAACCTACCTGTACCAACCAGTTCAACCCACGTAACAAACTTGCGCCATTTTCAGTCAGCAGCTGGTTAGACTTAAAGGGCTTGCGACTACTCTAACAGGCACTGAGTATTGATTCGGGAGGACGGTGTAGTCAGGTTCATCAGCTGTTGGGACGAGCTCTCGATGCAACACGATGCACACCCACACATGCTGAAAACATACAGGACGACTCCCTAATTAAGCCTAATGTAACGCGCTTTGTGACGTAGTTTTTCTTATTTCCGCCACATATCTCCTACAAAGGAATATTTCAATAGGTTTTCCATTCCTTCCTATCGCAGAGGACTCTCGAGAGTTGTGCGATCGACTTGATATAGGGCTACATTAAGATACATCCATCTCTCTGTTGAGCGCCTGTCCATATAAGTGTTATAATATTTTCAGTAAACTTTAAAGTGCATTTTGTGAAAGTCACGCAAAGTGGGACCTCGTTATTCTGGACTGGATTCTTTGAACTCGTTCAGTTAACACAACACAACACAAACTGCCAAAAGAAAGTATACACTTCAAATTTGGATTTGACCAAAGAATGTTTCGGCTGAAAACAGTCGCCTGAACACTTCTAACGTAAGGTGCAAAACACAACTACGATACCGGTGTCACATACCTCACCTTTGGATTTTTTGCATGCCACCATCAAGCATGGGTGTATACTTTCTTTTGTCCGGCAGTTTTTATATAGAATAAACAGTACGAGTTGAATGAGAAACCTTTTATTCACACATATTCACAAATTTACGAATCAACGCATCAGTGTTGTATTTTGAATAATGGTATGACCACCGATACTTGTATGTTTCACGGACTGGTGCTCATTTCAAGGTAAGCCATCACCATGAACCACGGACTACCCCATCACTCAGGCACAGATTGGCCACCACAGTCAGGCTCGTATTAACCACCACAGTCAGGCTCGTATTAACCACCACAGTCAGGCTCGTATTAACCACCACAGTCAGGATCGTATGAGCCTCACTCACAGTATCGGATGAACCACAACACCAAGTCTCGGATTAGCCATCACCATCCGATTCTTATCAACAATGACACTCAGTCTCGGATTAGCCACCACCCTGAGTCTCGGATTAGCCACCACCCTCAGTCTCGGATTAGCCATCACACTCAGTTTCGGATTAGCCATCACACTCAGCCTCAGATTAGCCATCACACTCAGTCCCGGATTAGCCATCACCATCCGATTCTTATCAACAATGACACTCAGTCTCCGATTAGCCACCACCCTCAGTCTCGGATTAGCCACCACCCTCAGCCTCGGATTAGCCATCACACTCAGCCTCAGATTAGCCATCACACCCAGTCCCGGATGAACCACAACGCCAAGACTCGGATTGGCCACCACTCTCAGTCTCGGATTAGCCATCACCATCAGATTCCTATCAACAATGACACTCAGTCTCGGATAAGCCACCACACTCAGTCTCGGATTAGCCACCACCCTCAGTCTCGGATTAGCCCCCACGCTCAGTCTCGTATTAACCACCACAGTCAGGCTCGTATGAGCCTCACTCACAGTATCGGATGAACCACAACACCAAGTCTCGGATTAGCCACCACCCTCAGTCTCGGATTAGCCATCACACTCAGTTTCGGATTAGCCATCACACTCAGCCTCAGATTAGCCATCACACTCAGTCCCGGATGAACCACAACGCCAAGTCTCGGATTAGCCACCACACTCAGTCTCGGATTAGCCATCACCATCCGATTCTTATCAACAATGACACTCAGTCTCCGATTAGCCACCACCCTCAGTCTCGGATTAGCCACCACCCTCAGTCTCGGATTAGCCATCACACTCAGTCTCGGATAAGCCACCACACTCAGTCTCAGATTAGCCATCACACTCAGTCTCGGATTAGCCATCACACTCAGCCTCGGATTAGCCACCACGCTGTCTCGTATTAATCACCACACTCAGTCTCGGATTAGCCATCACACTCAGTTCCGGATTAGCCATCACCATCAGATTCTTATCAACCATGACACTCAGTCTCGGATTAGACCCCACGCTCAGTCTCAGATTAGCCATTACACTCAGTTTCGTATTAGCAATCACACTCAGCCTCGGATTAGCCATCACACTCAGTCTCGGATTAGCCATCACACTCAGTCCCGGATGAACCACATCGCCAAGTCTCGGATTAGCCACCACACCAAGTCTCGGATTAGCCATCACCATCAGATTCCTATCAACAATGACCCTCAGTCTCGGATAAGCCACCACTCTCAGTCTCAGATTAGCCATCACACTCTGTCTCGGATTAGCCATCACACTCAGCCTCGGATTAGCCATCACGCTCAGTCTTGGATTAGCCATCACAATCAGTCCCGGATTAGCCATCACACTCAGTCTCAGATAGCCACCACGCTCAGCCTGGATTAGCCTCACACTGAGTCTCGGATTAGCCGCCACCCTCAGTCTCGGATTAGCCATCACACCCAGTCTCGGATTAGCCATCACCATCAGTCTCGTATTCTCCACCACACTCAGTCTCGGATTAGTCATCACTCTCAGTCTCGGATTAGCCACCACCCTCAGTCTCGGATTAGTCATCACACTCAGTCTCGTATTAACCACCACGCTCAGTTTCGGATAAGCCATCACACTCAGTCTCCATCAATTTCCAACTAGCAATCGCCATCTGTCTTGAACTAGGCATCGCCTCCTTTGAGGATTTCGGCTGGTTTCAAGTTGGTTAACTGTCTTATCTTGCATGTGCTTAAAGCACGCGAAAAGGCTATGCGGCATAGATAATGTTACGTTTGTCATGTCACTCAATGAATACATAAATATATTACAAATAACATTCCGCAGGCTATTTATCGCTAAAGGCAAAAGGGAATGTGACGTTGAGCCACAAAATTACACTTCACCATTACCTCGTTGCATAACTTCAGTGTTTGTTTGTTGTTTAACGCCGCACTCAGCAATATTCTAACTGTATGACGGCGGTCTGTAAGACATCCAGCCTGGACAAGACAATCCACTGATTGGCATCATGAGCATCATCCACGCAATTTGGATACCATTACATTCATCAACCAATTCCAAGTCAGCGAGCCTGACCACCGATTCCGGTTGCTGAAGGCCCATTCTTACCCGGATGCCCATTCATTGTGATGTCGGTGTGCACAATGCCGAATTGCGTCCCTTGAAAAAACCCGGTCCTCCAAGGTTATGTTTGTCTTCACTTACCCATGCTCAGGGGTTTCTCCGAAGTGATTAGCGTCTGAGGTCTGCATCACTTCAGGCTTTCCTCCAACATTAAAGTTACACTCCGTCAACCATTGTCCTATTATAACGTCATCAACTGAAAATCGCAACATGTTGAACTTTAGGCATATACGTTTTATCAATTTGTACAACAGACTTTGTATCAAGAACATTTGATGCAGAAATGTTGACATGATTATTTTCCTACATACATGTGTGACATCATGATATATTTCTTATTTGACGTTTTTTTTATGAGAGTGTGAGTGAGTTAGTGATTGAGGTCTCCCTTCGCATGGAAATCGAAGTGCCCATGTATGGTGCAAACAAACCTGTGGATCATAATCAGGAAATGCAAGGAATCACGATTTTGACCTTTAGGAAATCAGCGACCCCGGTAAAGAGTACACACCGTACCGCAAAATTATACCCACATTGTTACATTCAAACAATTTCACTACACTTTGAAAATGTTGGACCTATCTATCTTAAGTTACTGTTAATGCATCTACATGTACATGTAGGTTTATATCTACAAGCTCTTTCATGGGCGGTCGGGTAGCCTAGTGGTTAAAGCGGTCGCTCGTCACGCCGAAGACCCGGGTTCGATTCACGACAAGGGTGAAGCCCATTTCAGGTGTCCCCCGCCGTGATATTGCTGGTTTATTGCTAAAAGCGGCGTAAGACCATACTCACTCACTCCTCACTATAAGCTCTTTCGAATCCCGTTTGTCAGCATCATACCCGGGCTCGCAATTTTCATCAAAGAGCTAAACGTCTGAGACTTGCATCACTTCGGGCGATCCTTCCCCATTAAGCTGAACCGCCGTGATATTAGTGGAATATTGAATGTTGAAATCGGCGATAAAACCCATCTCACTCACAATCACTATACGCTCTATCGTTCGACCCATGTTACATAAAATACGGTTTCCTGTTAACAGAGTCCAAAAGCATGGTAAAACCACACTTGCGAATACTAGTACTAACGATCGCCTGCATGGTCTAGTGGTAGAGCTTTCCGCCAGGAGAGAAGATGGTCCGGTGTTCGATACCCGGCCGCATCATACCAAAAGACGTTAAAGGTGGTACTTGTTGTTATCAGGTGTGGCGCTCTGCATTTAGGGGCTAAAACAAGGACTAGTCGGCTCGGGGTCAGTATACTGTGTCTGAGTGGGGTATTCATGTTAAAACTGCGGCATGGTATCTCATTGGCTATAAAATCGGTCCGGACTAGTAAAAGCAACCATGTCGCTATATAAGTGACCTGTGAAGAACCGGGTTAGAAAAGGTCTTCAGCAGCCCATGCTTGCCGTAAGAGGCGACTATGCTTGCCGTAAGAGGCGACTAACGGGAGCGGGTGGTCAGGCTCGCTGACTTGGTTGATGCATGTCATCGTATCCCAATTGCGCGGATCAATGCTCTTGATGTCAATCTATGGATTGTCTGGTACAGACTCGATTATTTACAGACCGCTGTCATATGGCTGGAATATTGCTGAGTGCGGCGTTAAACAACAAACAACAAACAACAAACAAAACGCTATATAAGTGCAATAATCTTGGACGCGACGTTAAACCCTATTTCAGCTCACCTCTAATACTAACGACAGTAGCAATACAATGCCCATACTACATAAATAACCTTGATCATCCGTGTTTTTATTCTATTTGGAGTGAAACACAAACTTGGTGTTAGGCTGAATCATGATCAAGAGTTAGCATATTCCCGAGTCTGTCTAGATCTGATTGTTTGGAATAAAGAAAGGTGTTACCTTCACATTTAAGATGAAAAAAACTGAAACACATGAATTAGTACAGCCATGTTAAGTCGTAAATCTGCATGAAAGAATATTGAATGCCTTCAGTCAATCCATTTTTCTACGCATTGTTTCAGTATTGTTTATTACCAAACGCAATTCAGATTATTATTGTGGTTTTATTTCAGTTTGTTATTCCACAGCAGTAATATGAAGCTGACCTCTGCCTCGTGTATGTCTGAGAAGAAAGAGTGATAGCCTTACAATTCCTTTGATGAATATAATGCGAGTCGTATCTTTGATAATCGATAAGTAACATTCAATAAGAAAGGCGTGCATTTGTGAACTAATGACAATATGATACTTATGCAAGGTTTATTACAATGTCACGACATCATTTGAATCCGATAAAATTTCCCACGATCCTCAGCTACGTGTTTGTAGAGTTTCTTTATTATCGAATAGCATTGCCTGTTGATCGCATCAGCGAAACAGTGGTGTTAATGGTGATCGGCTCCGTTGTACGCGTGATATTAGATGGAAGTAAACTATAGCAATTCGAAACTGCAATCAGTGTTAGAGATGACCTGCGAATACAAAACAAAAAATAAAGAGATATCCTGTTGACTGTGACGAATGAGGACATTGTTAGAGGTCTTGCATCATACACTACTGTTCAAAAGAAACGTAACCTCGATCGGGTTTACGCGTTACTGTTAAATGCAACATTGGAAGTTGTCACAGGTGTTAGTATGCATGGTCATGTTCCCATATTGGTGCCTCATGCTTGTCGACAGGAAACGACCTTTAATATTTTGGGGTGTTTGTGACAGAATTATTTTCAGGCAAACAAAAAATATTCTCTGGACACAAAACACAATATTTTGTAGTACATCCAGCATGTCCATTGCACGAACTGGTTTGGTTTGTTACACAAGAATACAAATTATTCTATTTTCAGCATTGTAGGAAACGGACTACTTTTTTCAAAATAATAGGAGTGAGTGAGTGGGGTTTTACTCCGCTTTTATCAATATTCCACCAATATCACGACGGGGGACACAACAAATTGGCTTCACACATTGTAGCCATGTCGGGAATCGAACCCGGGTTTTCGGCGTGACGAGCGAACACTTTAACCAAGAGGCTACCCAGCCGCCCCCAAATTAATACGAGATGACCGCCATTTTATAGTGCTATGCCACTGAGATACCATGCCGCAGTTTATGTGAATACCCACTCAGACACAGCATACCGAGCCCACCAGTCCTTGTTTCATTAATCAATGCCGAGCGCCAGGCACGGTAACAACAATTTCCATTTTTTAACGTCTTTTGGTATGACGCGGCCGAGGATCGAACCCATGACCTTCCGCTCTCCGGGCGGACTCTGTTTCCGCTTGACCTGCCTTGATGAAGTTGCTGTATTGGTGAGTGTGGTTTCAAGCAGCATTCACTCCCTTTGAATATATTGTCCCTGTTGCTCCAAAACATATGATACATATTGAATATATGCGCTCGTAGTAGAGCCACGCGTGGATTACGGGTTAGAATTGGAACCGAGCAACTAACACTGTGTGCTGGTCGTTAGAGGCGACTAAATGGATCGAGTGGTCTTCCTCATTGACTTGGTTTATAGCGTGTCATCGTACCTCGACGGCGTAGGCTATTGCTCATAACATCAATCACTGGATTGTCCGCCGTATCTCGCGAACCAATCTTTTTTGCTTCGACTGGTATGTTTTTGGGGTCATTGTTTTGTATAAATTCATGTCCTTCGGGATATTTCTCTTTGATGAAAGTAACTAAACATTATTCTAAAATGTCCTGATAACAATCACTGTTAAGTTTACTTAAGAAATAAACGACGAGTGGTAGTTGTTTATGGTACAATAAAACACTGCAGGGAGAATAAACCACAAGGGGCGCTGCCCCGGGTTGTTTATTCTTCCTGCAGCGTTTTATTTCACGATAAACAATGATCACGAGTCGTATATTTCTTATATGAGACATCAACATTATGTACAGCCTTTTTAAGGTTGTTGATAAAATCTGCAAGCTTTCAAAATAGTTACCTTGATATTAATAATGATGACTCCCTGAATAGAATTCGAGCTCGGCAATGTCGAACAAGTTCATTTTATTAACAGGTAGGTTAAATTGGTATTTCCCGCACATTCTCACAACCCTCAGGTCGATTATCTATACCTTATCATACCCCCGATTGTCATATCTCTCTCCCACTTTTGGATGCGATCGTTCGGCCAACGCGTTTATCTGCGTCGCCAAGCTACATCTATCGGGAACAACTCACAAGAAACTTCCCTCTAAAACATAACGTCGTATGATAGCACAGTGTTTTATCGTGAAGAAAACGACGCTTCGTTCTGTATTGTGATTTATCGCGTTGCTATCTTATACCACAACATATACACTTATCTACTGATACTGATAAAAGATACACGTCGTTTAGAGATACCGTCCTACACATGAGGTGAGGTGAAATGGGGTTTAACGTCGCGTCCAAGATTATTGCACTTATATAGCGACGTTCATGCACGTATTTCTGTGTGTGTGTCTCTTTGTACTAGTCCCGACTGATGCCGATTTATAGTGCTAGCTCACTGAGACTCAGTATACTGACTCAGAGCCGATCAGTCCTTGTTTTACCCCCTTAATGCCGAGCCCCAGGGTAATTGTAACAAGTACCATCTTTTAATGCCTTTTGGCATGACGCGGCAGGGGATCGAGCCCATGACCTTCCGCTCTCCGGGCGGACGCTCTACCACTACTCCACGTAGGCGGTCTACTACACATGACCTTAATAGGGAGGATGGTCTTGGCTTCATGCTCGATTCACTTTATTTTTTCCTGTAAAACTCTTTGTAGTTGTTGCTTCAGGCTATAGGGAAGACACCTCACTGAGTATGACGTCATCAAAGCTGTCACCTTCTTAGAAGGCTCGTTGATAAAATCAAGCCGTTTGTGTCGATTCGCTTCCTTCACAATGTGGCAATAGTGGGTTCTACTGTGAACCCAGCCTAAGCGACAGTGATCACGACATATTGTTGACGTTGAAGGTGTACATCCAATTATACTCTGAAACTGTAGCGGGGGTTTCATCGTCTTTTTTCATTTATTCTTTAATTACGTCTCTGTCTATTGACCCAAGGGAACGAGGTCATCCGGTTCTTGTATTTCTCAACCCTATCTGCGGATACATACTTATTTGAGGGGGGGCGGGGGAGGCCTGCACGGGTGGTGCAGTCGTCTAAGGCGTCTGAGTTCGCTAGACATCGTTGCGTCCTTTGAGCACGCCAGAAACATAAGATCGTGGGTTCGAATCCAGAATCCCCCGATTATGTTTCTAGATGTGTAAGCATCAAACCTATGCTCGTCTAGGACCTGCATCACTCCGAGCTTTTCTCCCACATCAAGATGACACTCCGTGATGTCCATTTGCAACTGATGTTTCGTCTTCAGCCTTTATCCTCTGTTGAATTTGGGGATAAGCCTGGATAAGTCTGGATAAGGCCTTGTCGAACTCTTACCACTACCATACGTTCACATACACGTATTCTTCCGTTCGTCAGTAACATTTGTCTCGGCGTTTATTGCACAGGGACCAGGGCAAAGTCTAGTTAAAACTTCATCTGTGACGAATTATAAAATTTGTTTAACTGATGGGTAGAGTCTGTTCATGTATCGTCCAGTAGAACCAGCATCCCACGAATGTTGCCATTTTCATGGAGACGGCCGTCTTCACTATGGCATATTCGAAATCTCTTTGGCAAGGCCTGAATACGGAAATAACAAAATCCTCCTTTAGCAATCCTGCCTGGCAAGACTGTTTGCCATTTCACTGTCCTGCAAACCGACATGAGCTTGAACCCATACAGTATCAAATGAGATATACTTAGTGTTAAAAAAATGTCCAGTTTCAAAATGTGTTTTACAATTTTATTTGACATGAGTTGTCCGAAGGTCCAGAGTTGCCAGGATCCTGGTTGCATATATCTGTATAGCTGATTCGCCCCGCCTGCTCTTCTTTGCTATGACACGCCGTGATGTAACTGGAAGATTGTTTAATAATCGGCGTTAAACTCACTCATACAGTCCACGTGAACTTTTCAGATGTGCTGTCGTACACGTGTAAAACAGCTGACGGGCTATTGAATTGGACTTGGAAATTAAGTTGAGTGACCATGAAAAACAGACAGACAAGTCCAATGGTTTGCCAAACAAATAAATAACCCCAGCAAAGGTATGGATTTAAACTGTGCTGTGCAATCAAATTGCAATAACTATCTCCAATGTAAATGAAACCTTTGTATCCGCTAAGATTCGCATGCATTAAGGCCGCAACCCGTCATTTAAAAAGCTATCTGCATAATCAAAAACATTTCATTAAACAAAGGTTTGACAATGCTTTCCATCCTGAAATTTATCACTTAAACCTCGTATCGGCATTTTAATTCTTTTTATGAAACTACAACCTTACTCTTCTTTCTTTTCAGTAACATGATCTATCCGCTAAGTTCAAGTATTCGGTTAGGGAATCCGCCATCCGGGCAAAAAGATATTTCCAAAAGCAGTAAATTCATTGCTTCCGTATTTGTTGAGGATTCTACTTCTTTTTCCTCCAAAGGAAGCGTCGTCGGAGCCTCTAATCTTTATAAGCTTGTCAGTATCTCACACAAACGTCTCTGGTAATGCCTTTGTGCTACCCTGCGCCCTCGCCAGCTGTAAAACTGCCTCATACAACATTAGGATTCCTTGTAATCTTCAGGCCAGCACAGTGATACCATAAAATGCCTATTTCGACGTGTTACCATATGTATTGGAAATCGAACTCCATCTGTATACGTTGTGTAGTTAAGTGTGCCTACGGTTACTGCGCTTTCAATTCAACGGGTGCCAATGGCTGTGTTTAATCAATTTGGGGCGCTTTCGCGATGGGGATAATTGAAATTCAAAGTGCAGGGAACCTCTGATATATAGGAGAATAGCTTCCTAACCACTGATCTCTGGCATGACCGAAAAAAACGTTAGACTTAGACGTAAACCTACCAGCCTTTACGAGAAGGTAACAGAATCCAATGAAACGCTTACTTAAGAATGGCGTATTTGATAGCTAAACAAAAGAGGTTGAAAAAACCCTTTGTTGATATGTTCAAATCCAGGCAATGCTCTACTAGAATTTCAGACTTGTCATTCGGTCTTCGTCGATTTGAACTCTCTTGTTTGTTTGTTTGTTTGTTTGTTTAAAACCGCACTGAGCAATATTCCAGCTATATGATCACGGTTGTCAGTAAATAATCGAGTCTGGACCAGACAATCCAGTCACTGACATCATGAGCATCGATCTACCCAATTGGGATACGATGACATGCATCAACCAGCGAGTCTGACCTCCTGATCCGGTTAGTCGCCTATTTCGGCAAACATGGGTTGCTGAAGACCAGTTCTAACCCGGATCTTCACGGGGGAATGTGTGCATTCCGTTCGTCAGTAACATTTGTCTCGGCGTTTATTGCACAGGGACCAGGGCAAAGTCTAGTTGAAACTTCATCTGTGACGAATTATAAAATTTGTTTAACTGATGGGTAGAGTCTGTTCATGTATCGTCCAGTAGAACCAGCATCCCACGAATGTTGCCATTTTCATGGAGACGGCCGTCTTCACTATGGCATATTCGAAATCTCTTTGGCAAGGCCTGAATACGGAAATAACAAAATCCTCCTTTAGCAATTTTGCCTGGCAAAACTGTTTGCCATTTCACTGTCCTGCAAACCGGCATGAGCTTGAACCCATACAGTATCAAATGACCCATTGTTGATATGTTCAAATCCAGGCAATGCTCTATTAGAATTTCAGATTTGTCATTCGGTCTTCGTCGATTTGAACTCTCTTGTTTGTTTGTTTTTTTGTTTTTTTGTTCACGGCAACAGGTATAAGTGATGGTGAACATATCATTAAATGGGGTTAACGTAGCATAAAGAGATTATTACACTTATGTAGCGACGTGTTTGGTCTGGCCCGGCCACGGGATCGAACCACGGCAGACGCTCTATCAACTAGACCTTGGAAGCAGTCAACAACTATAGGGTGAGTGAGTGCATGTGATTAAACGCCAGATTGAGCAATATGTCAAAGTATATCACGATAAAAAAAAGTCTTGGTCAGGGAAATATAAGGAATTTCGCATTACGTGTCCGCAAATACAGCGACTTATTCCCGGCGAAATATGTTTGAGTGACACTATCTCTACCTTACGACCGCCACTCAAAAATTGAAAGGGTCCATTATGATGCGACAAGCAGATTACGTCATATTTACCACAATGACGTCATGAGGTCCGTATATACCGGCCGAAAGACTTGTATGGATTTAAGGATATGGCATTTAAACAATCAGATAGCAGGCTCAAGCTCCGACGTTAATACAGTTTGGCCCTCACTCTATGAAGGTTCATACTCCAATGAACTCACACAAAGTGAAGGTCAATTCTTAAGTAATGATGATAATGCAACGATAAAAGTCGTAATAACCTACAACTATGTTCTAAACAAGTGTTTTGATTGACTCGCAATAACTTGCCAAGCTTTAAATGTCCATTTGAACCATCGGTTGTGCTCTTTGCCCTTTTTCCAGTTTTAAAGTTCATATGGTTATTACTGCCCTGTAGGAACTTGAGTGAGTGAGTGAGTAGAGTGTAACGCCTCTTTGACCAATATTCATGCGCTATAATGGCAGAAGGACTCCGAAAATAGGCGTCAAACATTGTACCCAGGTAGGGAATCGAACACGGGTCTTCGACGTGACGAGCAAACGCATTAACCACAACGACCTCGGTTGTGTGTATTCTAATCAGGATTCACCACTGGGCTTGTCAAATGGGCGAGTTTTGGGGCGTTTCTTGAAAAAAAATTCCATCAGTTTGCGAGATCGAGAGGATATTGGCTGCCCACATTAGGGTCATATTACCTGATCAAACGCTTCCTGATGTAACAATTACACACCTGTTATCGGACACTCAACGCAATTTGGACAAAATATAACGTGTCAATTATAATTATATACAGAGCATGAAATACGCCAAAGATAATATTTTTAGAACAAGCATCAACACTATGGAACAGATGGAAGATTACATCAGCCCCGAAAAATATTGATTTTTGTATTTGTGAGATATTATCAGGTAATAAACAGCAGAGGGTTTTAGTAGAAAATTGTTTTAAGAGTCGTTTTTAGCAGATTCCTGACTTGTTCGATGCCTAATCTACACCGGATCGGAGAAGTTGATGATGATTGAGAGTATCCAGGGTTGATGTTCATCCCGCTGTCACTTACAGATGTATGAAAAATGATGACTCGTTAATTGTAGATCACTTTTTTCACCTATTACTTTATTTTCTGTATGAAACTTAAGAATTTGATGTTCCAGGGATAATATTGTACTTTGTCAGGGCTAACTTGGAATTAAATAATGTTTTGAAAATCGATGGCATTTGTTATAGAGAAGAATAACTCGGGTAATGAGAATTCAGGTCGAGGAACGATGAGGCGTTCAGATGATCAGTGGTCGGGACATGGGTAATGGTGTCATTGGAGATGTCGGTTTGTCAGAACGCTTCTGATTGATGACTCTAACTCAGTCATATTGGCTGTGTGTGAAGACATTAGTTTCACATTTTCGTTATAATACAATATTTCACTACATTATTGCACTGGGGTTGTTGGGGTAAAGATGTACGAAAGTTCGTTAACCTTACAATTACCATAATTGTCATACGGAAATAGTGTTATGAAGCGTAAAAAAGATTATTAGATGGTTCTGATTGTGTGTTAATAATTCTTCGATACTTAAAGAGTGGTTATTACATAGAAATAGGGAAATGATTTTTGAAGCCTGAATATAATCGTGCTATCTGCGCTGACAAATTGGGTAGGATGGGGATGTAGATGGGGGTGGTCGTTGGGATGGTGATGTATGGAAGGACGGGGACATAGATGAGAGTGGTCGTAGGGATAGTGACGTGTGGAGGATTGGGATGAAGATTGGGGTGGTCGAGGGGATGTTGATGTGTGGATGGGTATGAAGATTGGGGTGGTCGAGGGGATGGTGATGTATGGATGATAAGGATGTAGATGGGGTGGTCGTGGGGATGGGGATGTATGGAGGATGGGGATACAGAATGGGGTGGTCGAGGGGATGGTGATGTATTGAGGATGGGGATAAAGATTGGGGTGGTCGAGCGGATGGTGATGTATTGAGGATGGGGATGAAGATTGGGGTGGTCGAGGGGATAATGATGTGTGGAGGATGGGTATGAAGATTGAGGTGGTCGAGGGGATGGTGATGTGTGGATGGGGATGAAGATTGGGGTGGTCGAGGGGATGGTGATGTATGGATGATAAGGATGTAGATGGGGTGGTCGTGGGGATGGGGATGTATGGAGGATGGGGATAAAGACTGGGGTGGTCGAGGGGATGGTGATGTATTGAGGATGGGGATGAAGATTGGGGTGGTCGAGGGGATAATGATGTGTGGAGGATGAGGACGAAGATTGAGGTGGTCGAGGGGATAGTGATGTATTTAGGATGGGGATGAAGATTGGGGTGGTCGAGGGGATGGTGATGTGTGGAGGACGGGGATGGAGATTGAGGTGGTCGAGGAGAAGGTGATGTGTGGGGGATGGGGATGAAGATTGAGGTGGTCGAGGGGATAGTGATGTATTGAGGATGGGGATGAAGATTGGGGTGGTCGAGGGGATGGTGATGTGTGGATGATAAGGATGTAGATGTGGTGGTCGAGGGGATAATGGTGTGTGGAGGATGGGGATGAAGATTGAGGTGGTCGAGGGGATGGTGATGTGTGGATGATAAAGATGTAGATGCGGTGGTCGAAGGGATAATGATGTGTGGAGGATGAGGACGTAGATTGGAGTGGTCGAGGGGATGGTGATGTGTGGAGGATGAGGATGTAGATTGGAGTGGTCGAGGGGATGGTGATGTGTGGAGGATGAGGATGTAGATTGGAGTGGTCGAGGGGATGGTGATGTGTGGAGGATGAGGATGTAGATTGGAGTGGTCGAGGGGTTGGTGATGTGTGGAGGATGGGGATGAAGATATTTGGGTGGTCGAGCGATTGGTGATGTGTGGAGGACGGGAATGAAGATTAGGGTGGTCGAGGGGTTGGTGATGTATTGAGGATGGGGATGTAGATGGGGTGGTTGAGGGGATAGTGATGTATTGAGGATGGGGATGAAGATTGTGTCGGTTGAGGGGATGGTGAAATGTGGAGGATGGGGATGAAGATTGGGGTGGTCGAGGGGATTATGATGTGTGGAGGATGGGGATGAAGAATGGGGTGGTCGAGAGGATGGTGATGTGTGGAGGATGGGGATGAAGATTGGGGTGGTCGAGAGGATGGTGATGTGTGGAGGATGGGGATGAAGATTAGGGTGGTCGAGGGGATGGTGATGTGTGGAGGAAGGGGATGAAGATGGGGGTAGTCGAGGGGATGGTGAAATGTGGAGGATGGGGATGAAGATTGAGGTTGTCGTGGGGATGTGGATGTATTGAGGATGGGGATGAAGATTGGGGTGGTCGAGTAGAAGGTGATTTTTTGAGGAAGGTGATGAAGATTGGGGTGGTGATGTGTGGGGGATAAGGATGTAGTTGGGTGGTCGAGGGGATAATGATGTGTGGAGGATGGGGATGAAGATTAGGGTGGTCGAGGGGATGGTGATCTGTGGAGGATGGGGATGAAGATTGAGGTTGTCGTGGGGATGTGGATGTATTGAGGATGGGGATGAAGATTGGGGTGGTCGAGGGGATCGATGTGTATGGAAGAACGGAGATGGAGATGAGGGTGGTCGAGGGGATGATGAAATTTGGAGGATGGGGACGCAGATGGAGATGTTGATGGGGTGGTCGAGGGGATGGTGATGTATGGAGGATCGGAATGAAGATTGGGGTGGTCGAGGGGATGATGATGTATGGCGGATGGGGATGAAAATTAGGGTAGTCGAGGGGATGGTGATCTGTGGAGGATGGGGATGTAGATGGAGATGTTGATGCGGTGGTCGAGGGGATGGATGTGTATGGAAAAACGGAGATGGAGATGAGGGTGGTCGAGGGGATGATGACATGTGGAGGATGGGGACGCAGTTGGAGATGTTGATGGGGTGGTCGAGGGGAGGTGATGTGTGGAGGGTAAGGATGTAGATTGGGGTGATCTAGGGGGTGGGTGTGTATGGAAGGATTGGGATGTAGATAAGGGTGGTCGATGGAATGGTGATGTGTGGAAGGTGGGGATGAAGATTGGGGTGTTCGAGGAGATGGTGATGTGTGGAGGAATGGGATGCAGATGGAGATATTGAGGGGTGGTCGAGGGGATGGGTGTGTATGGAAGGATGGGGATGTAGATGAGGGTGGCCGAGGGGATGGTGATTTGTGAAGGATGGGGATGTAGAATGGGTGGTCGATGGGATGGTGATGTGTGGACGACGGGGTGTAGATGGAGTATCGTGGGGATAGTGATGTGTCGAGGATGGGTATGAAGATTGGGGTGGTCGAGGGGATAGTGATGTGTGGAGGACGGGGATGACGATTGGGTGGTCGATAGGGTGGGTGTGTATGGAAGGATGGGGATGTAGATGGGGTGGTCGTGGCGATGCTGATGTGTCGAGGATGGGGATGGAGATGAGGGTGGTCGAGGGGATGGTGATTTGTGGAGGGACTACGGTCAGTATAATCAGCTCTACACGCGTAGTCAAGTGGTAAAAGCGTTCCCTTGTAAAAGATGCCAGGGTTCGATTACCCACATTGGTACAACGTGTAAAGACTATTTCTGGTGTCAGCTCCGTGACATTGCTCGAATACTGCTTAAATCGGCGTTAAACCATACTCACTCACGTATCATTCCATAAATCCAGATATGCTTCGTGGCAGTCTTATGTATGCACATATCGCAATCAAATCCAATTGCACGACAAACAGGTAACCCACACTATCGCGATATTTCCAAAGTAGCTTGCTGTAGAGCTTGAAGAATATGACGATCTTAAGGATCTATGTGGCTCCGTTAAAGGATATCAGAGGTGGCAATCTTCCATTTCACTGAGTAAATAACATTAATTATTATTTTGGAACATGCATCTCTTTGGTGTGATCCCTAGACGAGCGTACTTTCCACTGACTATCGCAGTATATATTCTACAAGATGACAAAGATTAATACTCGTTGTTTTATAAATACGCCACAGTGTCTGATGAACAATCGTTTTCAGGATTTTAAAAATTGTTCTGAACATAGTAGACACTTGCAATTTTAGTTGATCTTGTAGATAATGTGACTGATATATACTGTTATCGTTATTCATGAATTTGGAATTTCAAAATATCTGTGAGACAACAATAATAGATGGCCCGTCACTTGAAAGTCGTAGGTAAAATAGCAATGCATCAGTTTTGGAAGATTGTGTTTCTTTTCTGTAAAAAGAGAACTGCCATTGGAGGGTAAACATTTGACCAGCAGAAATCCCGATTGGTCAGCCATTTTACAACCGCTTCAATACGTATTAAGGTTCTCGTAAGCAATCTTGCGAAGTGAACATCGCGTGCGTAAAAGAACTTAGCTCTTGTACTTTTACAGAAGCCCGGTTATAATCGTGTCGTAATTCATTTGATTGAGTAAGTATAGTTTCACGCCGCATTTAGCAATATTCCACATATTTCACGTCGGGAGACCTGATATTGTTTCAGCTACAGCTGCAAAAACAAACATTTTTAAATTAAAATTTTGAGCCAAAATATGTTCGTATGAAAAAGACATTGCAACAACGTTTCAAGCAATAGGAATAGAAAAAAAAATTCAAGGATTTTCGGGAACAATTTTTTTTCGACACACATACACACTGTTGGTTACAAAAAGATCCATTTATAGACACACACAAACACACCTCCATTTCCAAACATAAAAACCAATTGTTTAAAAAATAGAAATGCATATTCTTTATATTCAGTTACCCGTAAGTCCCATAGACTTTACAGAAAACTGTTACAAATATACAACGGCGGCATGATCATGACCACCATGGAATAGCACGCTACCACCCACCCCCACCCCCACCCCCCTAATTCCCTCCTCAGCCCATTAACCCCTACCTTGAATTTCATCAGCATCATCCGTCACTGTCAGGTAAACATTGTTGTCAAACCGTCTCGCCAGAGGATTAACTAGGTTGGGAAGTAATCTCAGATTCTTTGTCAGGACTGACACGCTCTTATCAGAACATCATCAAGCATTTCTGCATCAATCCAAATCACTTAAACAGATTGATGGTTATAATGCTAATAGAAATGTCCTTTGCCACCATCAGAATTAGGATGAAATTTGTCTATATACCCAAAACTAACTACATCCTTAAAGTCTGAACATAGGTATTGTATTGTGTAATTAAGTAAACACCAAATGGTAATGCATTAAATTGCTTGTAGATGACGGTTGTATTGAACTTTGAAATCGCCTGTTATCGGAACTAAGTACTTAGTTCGTCATAATTTTCATAATATCGCTTTAACAAAATTGAGAAATTTTATTTTACAGCGTCACCCAATTTACAAACATAAACTGCCGAGCAAAAGGAAGCATACACTTGTAAATTAGATTTGATCATAAGTACACACGTTATCAAACCTTTACTACAGTTGCCGAATCGTTGAAAACTTAAGGTCCAAAACACAGCTATGATACCTCGTCAAATACATCACCATCAAATAACCATTCCTTGTTTGTTTCATTTTATCCACCATCAAGCATGGGTGTGTACTGTCTGCTGAGTTTAAATTTTACAGTACATGTACGAAACTCATAGTTTTTTCATAGAAACCCATTTTTTCAAGAAATGCTTCACGTGGTCGCCAGTCTCGGACAAAGGTATTTACAAAATTCAACTTACTGTTTTCATGGGTGAAGACTTGGGAAGAAAAAGTGAAAATAAATGGTTCGAAAACTCAAAATATAAACTTGGTGGCCAAGGGCAGGCCCATTGTTTTCAAGCTGCCCATTGGTGAGAATATTTTCCTTTCCTCAAAACTCAATGTAAATGTGTTTGTTTTGCAAATATTATACATTATGGTGTGTCTATATAGCGTCATTCAACTAATACTGTTTAGTTTGCACTAGTCTGTATGCCTCTGTTATTGTAAGAGCGACATGCGGCTGTAATAAGTGTGTTTACTGTAGTAATCGGTCATTTTGTTTGTCAGGGATGAAATCTCAAATCTTTTCGTTATCTGATCGGCCAGGTTTTCTGCTATGGTAGGATAAGGACATTTTTTGTCTCACAGGATTCGCATAATTTCGAACCGGAATTGGTTTAATTTTTAAAGAAAGTTATCAGATATGTTCTTATGAATGAGGACAGTTCATTTCAACAGTTACATGTTTGGGTCTTATGGCAACGCTAAATGCGCAGGTAGAGATGAAATATGTCGAAAAGCTTTAAGGAAAATGTTTTAGAATGTGAGCTAGTCTTTGATCCAAGCTAATTTTCATCATGTTGACGAAAACCAATACAAAGATATGGTAAAACATTCATCTTGAGTGACGGACTTACAATGAGCTTTCCATTTGAAGTTTGAAAACGTCCCTTTTCACTCATTTTAGCCATACGACCTGTGAAGATCCGGGGTAGAATAGGTCTTCAGCAGCCTATGCTTGTCGTATGAGGCGACTGTGCTTGTTGTATGAGGCGACTAACGTGATCGCTGACTTGGTTGATGCAGGTCATCGTACCCCATTTGCGTGGATCGATGCTTATGATGTCAGTCACTGGATTGTCTGGCTCAAACTCGGTTATTTACAGACGCCCTCATATAGCTTGAATATTGCTGGATGCGGCGTTTAACAACAAACAAACATTTTAGCCATACGTCTGTATTTGATATTGCCAGGAGTCTACAACAAGATAAACGGCTAGTTGTCTGATATTTTCAAACCATAATATTCAAAACTTTGACATTTCCAGTTGGCCCTTATCGTACCTCCTATGGCGGCATCGTATGCTCGGGCTTCTAGAAAGGTATATCGTCCGGTTTGAATCCCTGTTAAAATATATTTTTGGCAGCCCATGTTCTCGTTTCCTGGCATAGGTGCAGGCAGACACATACACTTCTGTACCACTATTTCTCTTAGTTGGTCTAGTAATGTAGTCTAAAAAAGGCCCTTGGTGTGATTCCCATTTTTGAAATATTAACACATATTTAGTATCCTTCTCAATACCATTGTAATCCTTTTAAAAGTAATATTTGATAGGGATTCATAAACATATGCTCACAACAAAGTCGGAATCGTATAATCGAGATTTCCAATGAATATGGAAAGGGCTTTGTCGCTTTTAATTAATCATTTCCTGCTCTGATTGGTTAATTAAAGAACGATTCATGTCCAGGCAGGAGTGCTCAAGTTGCCTAAGGAGCAGTAACCTTATGTGCAGGCTTTGATGTTGCATTTCGCGGGTGTGTTTTCCATATGGGAAATATTAACCTGGTCTTAGTTAATCGTTATTTGTCTAACCTTTGCCGAGGAAAATCCCGATTAACGGGACGAGGTTGATATTTCCTTATTGAAAAGGACGAGTGGTGAATTCTGTCTTAGACTATCATTTCCACCGTAATGGTTACCAAATAAAAAAAAACAAATACACCGAAATTGTTCAATTCGGGAACAGATCAAGCTGTGTTCAGTGTGTTTGATAGAAGGCTTCCTGATATCATCTTATTCACAGAATTGCGGTTCCTCAATCAATTAAGGGTAACTAAGTTGTCTTGACGCCAAGAACCTGGCTCAGTACGCTTTCCAACAAACCATACAAGACTTCAGTGTGGCCTCAGACTCATTGAGTCCATCTTCCCGAGGCAAGGGAGTTAACTGACTGTAAAAGTCCACTTTCCACCCTTGCCTTAACTGGACTTGAATTTCTGAGGATCGATCGCAGCGCCGCCAGTGGCTAGTACGAGTTATATCCCTTCTGTGTACCTCCTATTGACCAATCAGATTCCAACCTCTTATATCACTTGTATTTGCTTCAAATAAAATAGCGACACCCTTTGAAGACGATTTGATCGATAATCAAAAGCTATAGTGTAATAAGACGGGTCTTGCAGTTGTACTTGTGCATCAAAAAGCGTAGGCACCTTGATTAAAAACATGAAAAGATTTGTAAGATATATATTGACGTTAAGTTGCCGATACACATGTTTTGCAAACCCCGAAATTTACGAACTGGATGCCGATTTTGTTTAGCGATTTTGATCAACTATGCATAGACTCGTATGTCCAGGCAAGATATAACTCCAAAATACCAGCTTAATTCGGCAAGGGTGAAAACTGGACTTTTGTCGTCAGTTAACTTGCTTGCCTCGGGAAGATGCATTCATTCATGATCCCACATCAAGCTGACACGCCGTGATATCATTGGAATACTGTTGAAATCTGTTCGACTCACTCACTCACCTGACGCTGAAGTTTCCCTAAAGAAGGCTACGATCCTGATTATCTCGTGCAATGCGAGGACAAACACGCGTATGCATGAACAGCGAAATCGTATTCCTGCTCAAACCATGGCTACATGTACTTTTCATTTGACACGGGTTAAACTAACTAAATATTAGTTAAGCACCAGTTGGCAAGACAGACTCCATTTTCTGTCACTGACTTTGAATATAGAGCAATTTGACGAAGAATGTGTTTCGGAACACGAAAAGTTAATCAAAGGAACATGGAAGAAATTTATAAGAATTATTAATTAAATATTGACTGACATTTTCAACGGTTTTACACCGGCCACCGCGCCTCGCGATCGGGCTCATATTTTCACTTGAAGCACAACTACAAGCTGTTGTGCAATGCAGCATCGTCATTTTATCACGTACAGTACATCAAGTACGCAGCTCAGACAATTTCAAAGCACTGCGTGATAGTAGTCTGCTCCTAAAGTGTTGTAAATCGTATATGAGCGGTCGGGTAGCCTGGTGGTTAAAGCGTTCGCTCGTAACGCCGAATACATGGGTTCGATTCCCGACATAGGTACAGTGTGTGAAGCCCATTTCTGGTGTCCCCCGCCATGATATTGCTGGAATATTGCTAAAAGCGCTGTTTAACCATACTCACTAACTCATCGTATATAGTATATTAGTGCCTAACAAAGAGGACTTCAAAACAATACTAATTGCAGTTGATATATACATTTTATGTGTGTTTCTTTTTCCGAGTGTCAGTCGAGTTTTCTATTCAGTTGTCTTTTCTGATTTTGGCACAGTTTTAAGATATGTATCCTTCTTATTCACTTCTCAAAACACGTTAAAAAACACCCACAATTGCGTGTTGGAATGCCAACAAGCCATGACAGATTAGCTAGAGTCATATGAAACAATCGGGTTTTGAGTTGTGTATACGTTTTAACATGAATGAACTACAGCAAGAGCACGAAACCAGGTTCTCTAAAGCTCATATCACCACAGTGCCCTCGGATCTGATGGCCGTGTGGCATCGCTGATTGTGCATCGTCGTACCGTGTGCAGTTATTCACCCTGGTAATTGGTTTGCCTTATCGAGATTTATAATATTTCAAACACCCGTCATGAAGCTGGAAAAGTATTGGCAGAAGCTTAGCAGGGCATCCATTCAATCACATTTGTTTCAGAATTGTGATGTATAAGAGCGACCCCGTTGTGGCAAACAATACAGTTGATGATTTAAACACCCATGAAGATCCGGGGTAGAATCGGTCTTTAGCAGCCCATGCCTGCCGTAAAAACGGGTACATATGCTTGTCGTAAGAGGCGACTTACGGGATCGGGTGGTCAGGCTCGCTGATTTGGTTGATGCATGTCATCATATCCACATTCCGTGGATCGATGCTCATGACATCAGTCACTGGATTGTATGGTCCAGACTCGATTATTTACAGACCGCTTTCATATAGCTGGAATATTGCTGAGTGCGGCGTTAAACAACAAACAAACAAACAAAAAGATAATTTAAACGAAGAACGTATGAAGGGATGCCATAACCGCAGCTACTCGTAAATACATATGGCTTAAATATAATCAAAAATATTTCATTTAGCGGAGTTGCAATTCTGATTCTACGTCTAACAAAGACTGATATTTGATGTTTATCTAATATATTGAATATCTACTAAATTGAATAACCAATTTAAAACAACCTGCAAATCACTGACATGATGTTAATTATGAAGCACTCATAAAGTACTCCACGCAAGTTGATTTGAAGCGCTTATAAAATGCTCACACTGGTCCAGTATTGTAAACTGTTCCCCCTCCGTATCCCTCGAGCCATTAAAGTGTGGAGGAAGTTTTGATGTATGATGTTTTCTGTTACTTCAACGCGTGGCAGCTAAACGAGGGGGAGCAAAACTCAAATCTATTCTTTATCAAACACGTGTGTTGCATGAATGGTGAATGAGTGAGTTTAACGCCACTTTGAATAGTATACTCACACAACACACCTGGTCTGGTGGTACGTTGTGAGAGATTAGGGAAATCCTTTCTCAAACAGCGGTGATGAAAATCATTTGTTTCCTTCTCACAGCTTTATGGATGTATCTATGTACTGCAAAAACATAAGTATTGTAATGACTTTACCTTAACTCGTTTTGACGCCCCGAACCGTTCTTCGATTTAAATTTCGTAGTCTGAGCCGAAATGAAGCGATGTGAGGTCTAGAAGCGCAGGACCCACTTTCACAAACAATCGTATTTGATTGAGAGTTACAATCACCGTCGCGTTGTGGAACGAGGTCAAATCCACTTTGTTACAAAACTTCGAGCTGCACATATTACATATGTATACGTTTCGAAACTCGAACACTATGTGATGTACGGACAAACCATTACGGATCAGACTTTCCTTTACAATTAGAAGACGGAAACTCCATAATAAGAAAATTGCTCCACCATCACTTACACACGTGTACCTTTAAGAAAGAAATCTTATTTGTCAGCTGTTTTTGTATCATATGTTCCTATTGTGTTTTTTGTAGGTGATCGGTTGACTTGTCTTTGCATGTGTTTGTGACGGATGCCATCGGTGGGGGAGGATACGCAAACCTTTTCGCGAACACCTGGCATCATCATTATTTGAAAATGATTCATTTACACTGAAATGTTATTAAAAATAAACGTAAAGACAAAGTTTACTCCAAAGATATTATAAGGGAGACGCTTTATAGAAAATAAGTGAGTATGGTTTAACGCCGCGTTGGTTCACCCACCCATCTACTCAACGCGACCAAATTTGCTTAAATTCACCTGATGTGTGATCTGTGTACACAGGACCGTGCTATACACGGGACCCAGTACCGGGGGTCTATCATAACCGGAAAAAAAAACTCGAAAGAGACCATAAACGTTCAGCTTAGTTTTAGGAGAGAAAAGTTATTCGTATTTGTCGTGACATTTTTCAGAATTGCCTGGGTAGGGAAGGGATATGTGTTTTCCTTAGTAGAGCACAAAACTATAGACCACGCTCCCTGCGACTCGAAGTATGACGTGCAAGGGGGCCGAGTGACAACGACAAGGTTCCCCTGCGAATCGAACGGCATGCCAAGTGGATAAATTCCGAATTCGGTGCAAATTTTTAATTTGCGCTGAAAAAGTCGTTTCTTGGCCGTGCTCTGAAATAGGCTACAACACATTCGGTACAGGGGCAATGTTATGGGCGGGCGGCCACGAGAAACAAGAAGCATGTTTCAACAAGTCTTTTTACACGATAACAGTTATTTCAATCCATATGTACATATCTACACTCAATAATATTCATGTAATAAAGATAATTGTACACTATCTATAGTTTGTATCAAGATGATCATGATTTCGGTGGAATAGTACAATGTATTAGTTCTATAGAATTAAGGAATCAAATTTAACGCCACAAAACCTCAGAATATTGAGAATGTTAACATCAAAATGGATTTTAAGTTTTTACAAAATGTCCGGGTTTAAATAAATGAGTGTCGATTCTATAGATTCGAACCACAAAATCTATACCTGAAAGTAAGACCATGTTCTTCAATATGGCGCACTTACGGAATCGAGTTCTCTCCCTTCGCTAGCGCAAGTCGAAATCCTGTTGACAAGCTGGCTCTTCATGTCCATCGTTGAGAACGAAGAGACGATGTAAACAACCGTATCCAAGGTAAATGTGTCGGGTTTTATTGATTAAGTCGGATACAAAGTTTAATTGGATGAAGGCGAAATTTAATTCGGATTTCTTCAACATGGATCAATTTATTTGAATTAAGTTATTTGAAATATACACAAGTAATGTTTTGATGTAAAAGGTAAACGTGAGTAATACCAGGCAAGGTTTCACTTCTGATTATAATATATAAAAATATATAGAGAAATATATAGATAAAAGCGACAAAACCTTTTCCATATTCATCTGGAACCTCTGCTAAAAGCAGATTCGATTGTACGATTACGACTTTATCATGAGCATGTGTCCGGCCCCACAGGTGGCACCGTCACAAACACATGCAAAGGCAAGTCAATTATTCACCTGACCAAAAATATACAGAAATATTTTCAGATATATATCTTCGTGCTCCTGAGTCATATCTTCCACGTGTATATTGTTGCCTTAGAGTCTTTTGCTTGTGTAAATGAACTGGACAATATATACATTTCAATTCCACATGTAAAAATGCTTAACCTCAGCTAACAAAAATGAGCGGAGATGATCTGAAGCTTCTGACACTGACGATTAAAACTCCATTATTCCGGAAACATAACCTTCCGGACAGTCACTGTTGGGAACGTCTACACAAACATACATGGGCGTTACTTGATGACACGGTTATCCTGAACAATCCGGACAGATATACTGGGAACGGTACTGATGCAACTGCATACATTTGCTTCATTACTGCAAATAGCTTTAGATCAGAAATTTGGAAAATATATTTCCTTTATCTGATCACTTTTGTTATATGTCTTTCTTATTACCATATGATTAATGATTTGATTATATCCACCAAGTTACCTAGCAAGGTTCTTGATAAAAAAAATTATATGTTTATATGATCATGTTTGTCAAAATCCAACACAATTCTAAAATATAACTAGTTGCTAACGCTCACCTTTTCGCGAATACCTGGTGTCATTATTTGACAGTGATTCTTAGACGAATACTTAGGATATAGAGGGAATAATATAATGGGCTCTGCTTTTAGTGGATATTTCTCATTATAAAGGATATATTTTTTCGCTTTTATTTATCAACTTACTGATTGTTAACAAATATTGCCTCTCATGAAAAGAGAGTCCGAGAGTCAGAGACAAATCTGAAAGTAAAACAATCTTAATACATACAGGATTAAAAATAATTTGCCTCAGATTTTACTTAAAATATAAACTGTTCACTTGACATGTCCTTATAATTGTCAGGCTCGTCTTTTCAGAGAATTTGTGTTTTAGGTTTTGAAGCTAGAAATGTCCTCTCTCTGACTAAAATACCAGACACCCACCAACCCAACCCAAGAAATTAAAGTATTCCTTCGTTGCGTCATACCACAAAACGTTAAAAGACAGAACTTCTTGTTACCCTGCTTTGAGCGCGGCATCTTTGGAGATAAAACAAGGACTAGTCGGCTCGGATGTGTCTGGGTGGGGTATCAATGTTAAACTGCGGCATGGCATTGTGGTCTAGCATTAAAAAACGGCATATTCATGACAAGTATAAGCAGCCACACACGTGCATGTACAACGCTATTTAAGTCTACTAATCTTAAATGCTACGTTCATCACCTGACCAGAAAATGAAACGGTCGGTCCCAACTTATGTCTCGTATGGGGGGGGGGGGGGGAAGTAGAAAAATCCCCCAAATGGGTATCGGGTGATCATGTTGTATGACTGGTTTAGATTGTGTGTCATCGTGCCCTGTGACGTAGATCGTTGTTCATTCTTTCCGATGCTGGTGTACCTTTTCGAGATTCAACAGTTTACAGACCACAGTGAAATGACTCGAACATTACTGACGAGGGCGTTCAAAAACAATGAAACGTCATAGTGCAGTTGTCTAAAATACGGTTAAGAAAGTTGTGTGCAAAACAAGAATTACAGAGCTCTAAGGGGTCATAGAGATTTTATTCAAGATATAAGTGATTCTAGACAGCTTTTTTTACGAATACCGTTAGAATACTTCAACAGTGTAATCTGTCTAGTGGCATTTTACAGTCAGCAGTGAGTGGATCACTTCATGTCACTCCTGTCTGTTAAACCATTCAATGAATTTCCCCCTGATATTGATGATGATTTGCTTCCTTCTACAAAAAAACCCTCTAGAGAATTTAATCAACCAATCAATGATAAACAAAAAGTTATTGAAAATACTAAATGCTGCAAAAACCAAATCACCAGGACCAGATGGTTTGGTTGCTGTATTTGTAAAAACTTACTGTACCTTATCTTACTCACCTTTTTAATCACATTTTGTAGTGGTAGATTCCTCAGTTGCATGGGTACGGTATTATATGTCAAGTCTGCCTGTAAAAATGACCCCAACAACTATAGAGGAATTTCTCTCATAGACTCAAGCTGAAAAGTATTTGCGTCTATTTTTAACACCCGTCTACAGAAGTGGTGCGAGAATCGTAATATTATTAACGAACTATAAGGTTGTTTTAGGGCTCATCACTCCACTATTGACAATATGTTTTCAATGTAAGTTATAGTTTAAAAATACATTAATTCAGATTTTACAGCTTCTTCTTTGACTTTGTCAAACATTTGACGCTCTTCAGGCATGATGTGTCCCTGCCCTCATTGTGTGAGTGTATACTAATTTATCTGCATGTTTAGAACCCCTAAAGTTATATCCAAGTGTTTTACCCGTAACATTGGCCCCCGTCAAAAATGTGTTTTAAGTCCACACATATTTAATATATCTATAAGCAAGTAATGTACCCTTATGGAAAGAAAGGGTGGTCAAAGTATTACTTTTACCCCTTCTATTCATGATTAGTGCTCCCTCATGTTTGCTGATGACGTCTCAGCAATGTCCGACACCCGTTCACAACTGCAGAGAAAGACAAAACCAAGGTTATTGTGTTTAGAAATGTGATCCCTTAAGGTCATATGAAAAGTGGTGTTATGATGGCGCACCTATAGAAACAGAATCTTACTTTTATACCTGGGACTTGTATTCACTCCTAAGTTAATCTGGAACAAAGCTCAGACATGTCTGGTATCCCAAGCCAAAAAGGCAATATTTTAGTTAAAAGTAGCCAATGAATATCACATTAATTGTCCTGATCTAGTTAATATATTTGATTGTATGATAACACATATTCCATGTTATTGTTCTGAAATATGGGGCACAACTTACTGTAATACTATTGAATCTGTACATATTAAATTTTGTTGATCTCGTTTAAAGGGTTGGTAAACCAACTTGTATTAACATGATTCTAGGAGAGTGTGGAAGAGTGCCTTTGCAGTTTGTATATATGACAAAGGGCAATTAAGTATTGCTGTAGAATATTATATACAGCAAACGATAGACTACCAACCCAGTGTCATATTGTGTTAACATATTTGGCCGTAATGCATAGGCAACACAAATAAGAAATATTCTGTTTAAATTTGAATTTGGATTTGCATGAATTTGTCAGGAAAGGAGAAACCAAGCAGCCTTCATTGCACTTTTTAAGCAAAGATTACATGATAATCTCTTTCAGTCATGGCAAGCATCCTTACATGCAAATCATAAGTGTTTTTACTATAACCAGTTTAAATCACTTTTAAATATTGAAAAGTATGTAAGCATAGGTGATCTTCATCAACATTTGAGAACATCCTATTGTAGATTTAGATGTTGCAATTTCATGCTTGCTGTTGAAATTGGCAGATATGAAAATATAATGTAAAGTTCACATTCTGATTCTGACACCAATTTTTATTTTCAAACACTACATTTCCACACAATGGCACCAGGCATTGCACAGTCAATGAACTGTAATTCTGAATATCTGACGTAAAATGTACACTTTTAAATCATAGCAATCACACTTTATGATACAACACATTTGTTTACAACGTAACATCCATATAAAATACAGACACCTCAATCGATTATGCAAGGACTGAGATTTAAATATTCTACACATGTATGCCAATATATAATTATATGACTAGCCTTTTAAGTGTTCCCCGTGCTTTTTCCTATCATATGATAGGACCTGGTCCTTGCAACCATCTGGCCATACAAAAAATTATACCAACTTTTCATCAGTGATATCTCAGATATTGAACATTGTCATGGTTAGATATTTCCAAAAGTGCGGGGTATGTAAAAAAAAGATGCCTTTTTTCAGGTGTATTTATATAAAGACAAACGGCAAAATAAAAAAGTCGATATCCATTTGTTTCGCGAACACCTGTGACATAACAGTAGATTTACAGCTGCACGTGAACAATAAGCTCAATCTCGCTTCAGTTTTGTTTAGATTTGAATATGAATAACGTCAAGACATTGACGTCAATCACGTCCAACCCTAGTTAATCAGCGGTCATGTAATGTATACCAGGCACGCAAACACTACATGGCTGAGATGCGACGTTAAATGTTAACTCACTCATGCGTGGAAAATGTCTCGCCATTTGTGATCGTGTGTTTTCAGATATGTTGAAAAGTTTGTTTTACGTGTTCGTTTGGTTTTGAAATTCCTAACTAATAAATGCACCAGAACAATTTGGACAAACAATGATTTCAGCCATCACAAATATGTCCATGGATTACCAAGTGTTCAGAGTTGCAGCCCCTAGAAGTGCCAGAAGCTCCTGATCTTAGGTTCGAGTCTCAATTCGACCACGTTATGTCATTTAACGTGCAATAGTGCTGCAATATAGCGATGATTGTAATGTACACATACATACATACATACATACATACATACATACATAAATACATACATACATACATACATACATACATACATACATACATACATACATACATACATACATAGCGTCTGAATAAAGTATCGGCAACTTTGGAGAAAAACACAATTCCTCAATGTTCCAGTTGAATAATTTCTAATTAATTTAACGCGGTTATATTGACATGCATACGTCATAAATATACAAACATCAAACATCTCAGGAGAATCTTGTCTTCGGTACAGCATTTATATTGTCCAGTTTGAAAAAAACATATCAAATTATCTATTTTCCCCATCTAAAAAGAGACCAATATACAAAGGCACACTATTGTGAAACGTCAATCGAATTTGAACAGGATGTTTAATGCTTTAACGGCTGCAGCTAAACTTTGTTTTCTTATAAAACACTGACATATTTAAGACAGTTTAAAGAAGTGATACTGAAGTGTTAACAATTGCCAAATGTTTGACATGATTTATTTCATGATTTTTAAGGTTTAGACGCATCGTGAAAATGGGAATATGATGGGGTCGGATGAATTGCTATTTGTGTGTTTTCTACCCACAGGTGCGAAGAGAGGATGTTTTGTACATTGTTCTCCCAAAGTGACACTTTAACGAAGTCGAGAAAAAACCCAAGAAAGCCGACAAGTCCTTCCTTCTGAGCAAAGCAGCGAAGTGAAGTTATTTGAAACACCCCGAGTTCTAACAATCATCTTTTGAGCGGTGTAGCCTATACAAGCCAGTAATTGAGACTTAAGATATTTTGTTATTTGCCTAGTACACAGCGAATTGACAAATCTGCCCGTGGGTAAAGATGAGGGAACGATGGAATAATATTTACCCATCGACAAGGTTAGTCTAGGACAGTCGCTAGTGTTTCTGTTTGGTTCTATACCTATGTGACACTTCTTCTGTGTTAAGGTTTCAAGCGGCTGATTTTTACCAACTGTGGGTGGCTTGGGCTTGGGGCAAGGAGATCTTTTGTGTCCAGCATTATTGAGACGAAGTGTCAGCCATCAATAGAGATGTTGAAATAAGTGTGTAAAGGCGGTGATACGCTGCAGTTATTTTCAACAGCAGGGCTACATCTCAGACTGCGTTCTAAGTCGTTCCTACAGAGACTTTGTCACCGCATGAATGAAACGTTAAGACGAATATGAAATTGTTCTATAGAATACAATAAAAGTAATTTTAAATGTAAACATCGATTTGATAAAGCTGGTTGAGAGGGTAAAGCATCGGTTGAGGACTCTTTTAGTGATCTTGAAAAGGCAGAATTGACGTCTACAGAGAAGATAGGGAATGTATTCATGATACAGCAAGGTGCGGTCGAAACGTCCAGTATACACCATGGTTGTATATTTGATACCCCGTCAACTAAGATTAGCGCCACACAGACATGAGAACAATAATCATTACACACATACAATTCATTATTTCCATATTTGAAATCATGTTGTGATGCATAATGGACAACAGTTCTGAAAGCATATAGAAGCATTGATGCATTAAGACCTTTTGTACTAGTTATGTGAACCTTTATGTGTATTTGACAAACGTTTCGAATTTTATTCATAACATATCCGTGACAAGGAATATATGTTTTATCTAAATGTAGAAAATTAATCTATCAGTGTTTGACTTGACACGTTTCGTGACTTAATGCTATACAACTTTTGCAAAACCGAAAAATTAAAAACTCCTAGACCATGAAAGAAGATTGAACCAAGTTTTGTGTCATCCTATTTGTATTATGCAAGCAAAGTCCCTTTGCAATATTGACAATGCTAGCCAATATGAGTATTACAATAGTGATGTGTCAGTACCACAAGAAGAATTTCAATACTCAGCGATACACGCCACAGGCACCTTACACAAGTTAACAGCCAATACAAATGTGTTACGGATGAAATTGCCCAATAAGTTTGTTTTCGACCATACCTTACATAGGCAGCAATACCTTTCAAACGTGTTTAATAATGCAATATGTCTGTCACTATTGTACGATTCAATAACGTTAATCTCAACATAGATTGATTCATGTATAATTGCAAACAGATGCTCACACATTTTCGTTTGTTTTGGATACAAAAACATTGTACAATCTCTTCTTTCACACGTTGTTGACTCAAAAAGCATTTCTGTACAAAATGCCCGTCACATTTCATTTTAACTTTGAATATGCTTTCCTTTTCTAACAGACACTCATTTGTAGAAACAAATAAATGACAGAAACAACAAACAACTCTTATTTTCAAACGCCATTGGCATATGCAGTACTTCTTTGCAATATTGTATCATGCAAGCGCCATTCTCATTAAGATATAATATGGTTTTCTTTTTAAGAGATTCCAAACACCAACGCCAGATAACATATTCAATAGATACTTATTTGTTGTAGATACAAATAAATGACACCAACAACTATTCTTAACAACCTCTATTGATTGATACAGGGCACAATTATTTTGACATGTATGACGCAAGTGGTGATTAGAAATGAGGTATGTCTTTGATATTCACCAGTACACATTTAGCAGAATACTTTTGTATGACACACTCATCATTCTTAACCGGCGTCGACGTGACGGTGGCAGTTTTTCTTTATCAGTTTAGTGATACAGGCAATACTCCATTACAACACATTGTGCTAATTGCATGTTTGTGACATCATGCATCATTCCTTAGGGACCTATCATCTGATATGAATGATACAAGTGATTATTCTTTACACCATGAACGAGGTGACCATAGCCAGTCATCGGTTGTAAAATCAGATGAGTAGCTTTTCAAGACATTGCTTGCTTCAATCCGGAGGCAGGATGCCATTTTTGACGTTGCAGTCGCGGCACAGAAGACGTTGTCTCAGTTGACTCCCGTCATTGTGGGCATTGTTTGTCCCGGCTTCCTGATGGGGTCACATAGGCAGACCACGCCCATGTTCCAGTCTCTCAGCAGGGGGACAATGTGTTCGTTGTTCTCATCCTGGGAACTTCCAATATTGTCTTACAACCCATTGACAGAGAAGTGGGAATCACAGGTATGCTGATCTGATGTAGCCATCTTCGTCAACATCAAGGGTCAATGTTAATGTTTTTATATAGTTAACAACTATCTGTGTGTAGAAATCATCAAATCGTATGAAGTAAAAAAATAAAATGTTTGAAGAAGGAAAAATCAACACTGACAAAGGTGAGAAATCTGTTCATTTTTGTGGATCAGATATAAATACATATCGCCATCGATCTACGTACACGTCTTTAACAAAAAATGCGACCCTGCTTACGTCTATGAAAAGAAACATGATACTATTTTGTTCCTTGCAAAAAACAACTGTGTAATTACATACATATGTATTGCTCATTAGTGCCACGTTGACTGACACTACGTTTTAGTTACAGCCTACACAACATTGTTTAGAACAGTGACACCAAACATTAACCCCCAAGACGGGACATATCTGACCAATGGTACACACAATCCATTTCTGTGAAACATTTGTTGAATGTTTACACGTCGATTGAAACGATAAATCGAAACAAACGCTTAACCATTATAATTATCCTATGTTTAAATAAATATAAAAATATATATATATATATATTCTGCATAGACAACGACAGAATATACGTTTCTTTCAATATGAGGGGGTGTCATAGTTTTGTTATCAATCACACATACACTATTAGCACCAGGGTTAGGCTTAGAACTGATTAATTAGGAAAACGAATGTATTGAGTCATTGATCAGTTTTTCGGTCTTACTTTTATTTTCGAACATTAACCACCCAATAACTAATTCTTAAATATTAAAACCCGACGTAATAGCATTTAATTCCTGGTGCTGTATATCATATGCTATTTTTTATAAACAGATTAAAGTGCCAGTATCTCAAATATATCTCAGCCTGGTCATATCATGTCCAGATGCTACAGTGCACAACACAAACATTGTAAGATATGTACATATGTCATTCATATTGCCATTTTTCACACACGCCATCATTCCTTGTTTAAGCATGAAAAATGTAATGTTCTGGTTCAAGGGTGCATCGGTGTGAATTTCCAATGTTATTCAAAAGAGTATGAAAACCAATTAATAATATAACAATTCAAAGAGATATTGATGCTGCTCGTCAAGAGGTATAGTTTAAATCATGCCTTACGTGTCTTGTCGCATATACATGACGACATCATCTCATACATTTGAATATGATGATATCTTTAAGGTAATTAAGGACACGGCTAAACGGGTGTTTGGCTAAATATTGAGCTTTTCTTACCTGAACATTGATAAAAACATACTGGTAACTTGAATAATATCGATTGTATTTGAACCACAGGAAAAGCATTAAATGTGATAAATTAACCATAATTTGGAATTGATAAAAAAATTGAGTAAACGTTTTTTTACGTTTTAAGTTCACTATGCACATTGAATTGGGAGCCCTCAATAATTGCCAGAAGATAGGTTAGTCAAACAGTTACCCACAATCAATTGTTTTCAAATAACAATTGACTTTCATTTGCATGTGTTCGTGACGGGTGCCGCCGATGGGGCAGGAAACGCTCACTTTTTCGCGAACACCTTGTATAATCGCTATTTGATCAGATTCGTCAGGATTCGTACAACGGACTTTGCTTACAGCAAGATCTGATTATGGAATGGATATAGTATTATAGATTTCGTGCATACGATCATCTGATTATCACGACATCCTGAAATGACAAAATCAATTTTTAAGTCCTTTACTAGATTTACTTGGTTGTTCAGCCATGTTTGTACTCGTACCGACAAACGCCAAATGATGATTACATTGGTGTATCTATCGTAGGCAGTAAATAACATAACTCTGAATTTATGACATAGTTTGTCATACATACCCTGAAACAAATATATCCAATACTTTCCATGCAAGTCTATAGTTATGGGCAAGTCTAGATTACTGCAGTTTCGGGAAAATGAAGGGAGTCCCTGAGCTCCTATTTATTATATTTTATTAAGATAATTTAACAACTGTTTTTGCTGTGAAATATTTTCATTTCAGAGACTAGATATTAGTCTATTTATAGCAGTACATGGAGACCACTGTAATAGATAAACACACTTTGATATTTTCACAAGCGTTTGAATCACAGTTCGATTTATCTTATATGTTCAAATGAGCATAAATAATTTTCCATCGCACACAAATATCGAACTCAAGCAAAATGTTCACACTTAATATTTCAAATGTTTTTTTTACACTATTACAGGAATCAAGCATTTAAGATAAATTGTCAAAATGAAATTATTGCCACTGTATATATATGTTCTGTTATGTCTGACAGTAACCCAACACAATCCCAAAATTTTGTTTTCCTCAGTGTATAATATTTCGTAGAAAAACAATAAATACAATAAATAGGAATAAGAAATCATGTGTTCACTTTATCAGATTACCTTTAAGTTAAATCTAAATCAGGATACACCACTTTTCCTTTTAATCAACATATCAAGTAAAGAGTGTTCATATTTAACTTCCAGATTGTATTTTTTAAAACATGTAAGGATAGTTTAACAACATGTATGTAATCATGTGCGATGACCATTTAACGAACATGTGTGTGTGTTAAATATAAATGTGTGTGTCTGTTTCTTCCAAAACAACACTTTCCCCTCGTGTCATTCTGTCAACAAATTAAATCCACTAATGTAATGGCAGCGGACGCCCTGTTGAGCATATTGGACATATTTATTACATTGTGGTCCTAAATGTAACTGACATGTCCAATGTATAGTCACCGGGCGTGTAATTATACGGTAATTATCAGTATAATTGCCTGTGTAGGCAGCAGAAGCTACAGAAAGTCGTCCATGTTGTGCCCGAAGATGATAGGGCTATCGGATAGCAATGACAATCTTATCACCGTGACATGAAACCAACTGTCCACCCGTTCAAGGCTTACAATTACAGACTGGTGGGGGTGATCTGTATAGGGGACGCGGTTCCGTCCCTGCCCACCTTCATGTCGGAGAACAGCCCACCTGAGTAAACATGGTAGAGTTGGAATGCCGCGCTCACACTGACAAACTAGCAGTCTGAAAGGAGTCGCTACACGCCGTTACAAAAGACTTGAATCAAGTGTCAGACACTGTAGTTGCCATCACGTCGCTAATTGCTCTAGGAACCTCATTGAAATTCTAGGCAGAGTTTCGTGGTCCATGCAGAAGCGCCATGTTGAGGGTTGTATTCAGAGTCTTTGACGCGAAAGGGGGATTCTGTATCTTGGAGGGGCTGCCTCATAAAGTGATGTCAACATTCCCGACTCAGGGCATGTTGTGTTGCTTTTTGAGAAAACAGTTTGTGATTAGACGTGACAGGGGAACAGAGCCTCATACACACAGGGCCGGTCGTTTAGGCCGGCTTCAATACACCCGTCCAGAAATTGAGTTAATAATAAATTTCTCGCGTAAAGTGTTCCATGAAATGATGAAAATTACATTGACAGTGTAGTCACCTTATTAAGCTTGCTTTGTGTGTCTTTATTGTCGCGTGTGATTGGCCTACCTAGACTCCAACATGACGCCAGATTCAAGACAGACACACCTCAACCAATGACCTGTATCCTTGGTCAAACGCAGCCAATCACAGCGCTCGTAACAACGAGGACGGGATAGTATTATATGTCTACGCCATCAAATAAAGCTTTGGTGATTAGTTTCTGCAAACAACAAAATTATACAAGTCAACCCAAAAACATTCTTTTCATCAAAAACCTATAAAATGTAACTGAAATCAGACTGATAACGCGTTTCATACTTATAACGACAAAAGTCAGTAAAGTGGATACAACTCGGTTGGAGACGAGTTATATTTAATCAGTAATTTCACTTGTAATGTGAGAGGCAAAAAAAGTTTGCATAATATATAATTCATTGAGAACAGAAAGGGGCAAAAACACTTTTGTTCCCTTTATTGCATGGTCATTATTGTTGGATGCTCTGAAATGACTGACTGAATGACACGTATTGCCATATTGAGCCACAATGATGCTAAAACACAATGATACTATTTGTGTCAGCAAATCTATATAAATATAAGGGCGCGCCCACGGGTGGGCGGTGGGGGGTGGTGGGGATGAGATCTAGATTAACCAAAGAAAATAGGTAATTTGTTCCAGAAAAAATAATTTACTACTAAACTTAAAAGACCAGGTGGTCGCAAAGAGATTTACTTATTGATTCGAAGAGGAGATTAATCATTAAATTTTCGGGCTGGAGCCTGGACCCAGTGAACAATTTTTTTTGTGAGTAGATATTTGAGAATAATTCTTTCTTCCACTATTTTCTGGAAAAGTTTCTAAGGCCCCAAATGGTATTAATGTTTAGGAGCTTTGTTGCCTACATTATAATTAAAAATTGATGAATGTCAATCATTGAATTCGATAATGTTCTTGGATTGAACAATTGTCATCAGTTTTCCCTTTTTCCAGTAAGTGAGTGAGTGGGGTTAAACGCCGTTTTAAAGTCAGAGAATTCCATTTTATCACGGCGTCTTGTTCGACTGAATTGGATTTCCATAAAATTTCAACACATAAACATGAATGACAAGGGAGGCTTTCCCTAAGCATATACAGCCTTTCCCTGTTGCTTGAAACAACGCAAATCTCTTATTCTTCTTCGATAACGAATCGCATGGTTGAGCACTGTCCAAAAGCGCTGAGACTCACACTGCAGAGTTGTGTCCCTTAACTGTCAGTATCGTCAGATCTCAAGTTCAAATCTGTCTGTCAGCATAATATACATGATCTAGGGTTTCACTGATGCGGCAAACAGCTGCGTCACCTCACTTCAACTTTGTCTCCCACAGCATGCTCATACTAGGGCTGGGACGAGCCCAAATTTACTACACGGGAACCCACCCCCCTATTACCCGACCCTACCCGGGTACCCACTGTAGGTCTCAAGAGATACAAAATGTCCGATTGGGAATTTCTTTTTACCACAGCACTTAGCATTTAGATACATGTTTTAAACGATCTGGTCATGCATACACTGAAGTTGACTTAAGTTTTGTCTTTATTCAACCATATGAGTGGTGGGTGGGGGGTGAGTTGGGTTTAACGCCGATTCTAACAGTATTCCAATTACATCACGGCGTGTCAGCTTAATGTGGGAGGAAAGCCCTAAGTGATGCAGGTCTTAGACGATTACCACTTCGGTGAAACCCACGAGCACGGGTATGGTGCTGACAAACCTAGAAACATAATCGGGGCGAACCGGGATTCGAACCCACAATCATAGGTTTCTGGCCTGCCCAAGGGACGCAACTCTGCACAGCGAATCGCGGCGCCTTACACGACTGGGCCACCCGTGCTGGGCCATAGACTTCTAAATAAATTTTGTCATTAAACTTTTTATCACACGACTAACCACGGGTCCGGGTAGTCCTGTGGGTACCCGGGTCCTACTCAGTGCCCACCCGACCCGGGTACCCGAGTTACCCGTCAAAGCTGACACGACGTGATATAACAGAGAAACTGTTCAAAACGGCTTTAAAATCCCAACTCACTAACGTTTCTTTACTTCAAGCTTACGATAAAATGCAAGTGAATTAACTTGGTTGTTCTTTCGCATTCCTCCTCATGCAGGAACACAACAATAAGAGGGAAGCTAATTTAGCTGTTCCTATGACAAAGAGCCAGGTAGGCTGGACATATCCCTAGCACGGCGGCACGCCATCAAGTACCTGAAGAGCCTTCAGGTAACCTCAATTGATTCTGTTTAATTGTCTTGTAAATAGAAAAAGGTAAAATTTGGATGAATCAAAGCGAGACTCGAGCCGCTGGTATCTGAAACCTGTATTACGTTACTGTGTGGTCTACATTAAAGGAGATTATCTCTATCACTTGCAAACTACACCTTAGAAATACCACATGACGCTGGCAGGAATTTGTAGAGGTAGGGACGCCCGTCAGTTGTGACAAGCACCTTTATTGGGCGTACTTCAAGCAGTGTGACTGCTGGGGTTTGGAGTCAAATTGGTTATTAAGTGGGCTTTTTGCTTGAAATACTACGCTGCAAACCAACGATTATTTTAAAAGGCGAGCCCTTTGCCAAAGATTTATAATTGGCCCCTTTTGTTGGTTGAGACGGTGACGTTGAGTCCTCATGTCGCTGCCAAATGAAGAGACAGACTCGTCGGTGAGGTATTCAACGTCAAATTGTTACCGTTTTGGCTCGAGGGTGGATCTATAGATCATATTTCAATGATTTGCCGTGCTGATCAAATCCACTGATACTATAATAATTCTGCGATTATCCAGACATATTGAGGTACTAATTGCTAGGAAATAGAAAAGTTGGCGTGTCGGATTTGCTTGCCGGTTAGGTTTCAACCAGCCAATGACTGGTGAATAGCCATGAAAATTATAAATCAGTTTTCGTCAAAGGGTGACGTGTAAACTTTGAAGAAGTTAGGGGTTCCCTGGGGCTGTCCCGAGGGTTGGAGGTCGGGTTTCTGGCCATAGACACGGCGCCCCTTCTCTGGATACGATGCCTTTCTCTGGGTCGGGCCTGGTTGTGTGGTGCAAGACAATAATAGGCGTCTTCAGTTACACGCAATCACAGATTTCATGTAATTTCCTGTAATCTTGTCTAGCTGTGAGTCTCACAGCCACGGACTTGAAATGTCATACCGTTTGACTGTGAAAAGAAAGTTTGTTACTTTTAATTGAGCTCTTTAGAAACTACCGGTTTGTTATTAAGGATGGTGAATACTACAATTATTGGCAAGAACATGCAATACCGTGTTCATTTTGTCAACACATACACTAACAAGCTGGTTGGATTAATGATTCACCATCCGACAACACAATACAGTCAAGTTAAATTTCAGTCATGATTAATTTATTAGTTCTTGTTGCATCAGTGAGATGATTAAAAATTTCCTTGATAAATGGAGCTTTGTGCAATTGTAACAAAATATTTGTGGAAAGGAACTGGTGTATATTTCATTCAAATTTCATTTAGAACTTGTAAATAGGCATGTGTTCGTGCAACTTAGTGAATCTAGACTTCAGTGGGATCAACACATTGGTATAATGTCCTCTTTAACAACACAAACGAATTGCATTCAATTAGAAGGAAGGCCTTTGAATTACGTTGTAACTTCCGAGGATTACTTAGAACATAATATATTACATTTAGTTGTATTTCAGTTAAAATTCAATTATTGCAGTTTTAGCTTTATCCCTAATCTGAAAATATACTTATTGATGTCAACGGCCCCTGTGGTCTAGTCAATAGAGCGTCTGCCAGGAGAGCGGAAGGTGGATTATCATGATTCGGTTCCCTTGGCCCAACACACCAAAAGACTAAAATATGGAATATGTTGTTTCCCTGCCTGGGGATAAAACAAGGATTCAGTATCATGGAATCGGTATAAGCTGTCGAAATTTCTGAGTAGGGTGTCCATGTTAAACTGCGACCCGGTATCTCTGTGGGATAACACTATGAAACACGTGTAAGTCTATACTAGTTCAAGCAGCAACGCACACATGCTTGTACATCACTTTGAAAGTAAAGTGATATTGAACGTTGCGTTAAACCCCATTTCGTTTCACTTCATGAATATCGATAACGCTCACTGTAAAAGTTAATTCAAACACTTTCTGTTGAATGTTTATTCTATCTCTGTTGATTAGCAATGATATTATTATGGGAGTAATCTATAGGTAATCTACTGTTGTCATTTGAGCTGTGTATATTTAAATTCGTTAGAATGCTTTTGGAGTTTCTACCTTCATTCGGGTTTTGTTTGTGTGTTGTTTAACGCCTCACTCGGCAATATTCCAGCTATACGAGTGCACCCTGTAAATAATCAAGTCCATACAACCCAGTGATTGATATTATTAACAATGACCCACGCCATCGGGCACGATGACACACAGTCAACCAAGTTGCCGAGCCTGACCACCATATTCTATGACAAAGATGGGCTGCTAGGGATCTATTCTAACCCGGAATCCTTACGCGAAATATCTAAGCAAGTACAGTAAACTACGGTTATGACGAACTCGAAGGGACCACGAATTTTAGTTCGTTATAAGCATATATACAGCGTTTATACAAAAAATGGTCGGGACTAAAAATAAGTTCGTTATATCGGTCAGTTCGTTGTTATAAGCGTGTTCGTTATAAACGTAGTTTACTGTAATGTGAAATGATGCATCTACCTCGATTCAGTTATTAGTCCCTCTTGACACAGCATCTATGTGATGCATTTGTTCGAAATGTGCTGCTGTTTACCCGGCCCTGAATGGGTACCCAGTAGGATGAGATGGTAATGTGACAGGTAACCTTTACTGTATATCATGATGGCCTTCGTCAGTCATAGTCACTGATGCTTGCCAATATGTTTGAATTTACAATAGTTTTATCCTTTTGTACAGGTAACCTTCGATCGCGAGCGCCTCACGGGAAGCTTTAGTTGTACTATCGCCAGGGAGCTGAGATGGATAAACAAGTGCACACTGATCCATTGACAGGGTAATAATGTTAGCGATTTGAGCATGCACCATATGTATAAATACATATTATCATTATCATAACTCACTATTAATTCCGTTCATAATTATATGTATTTCATGCACTGTGTCATTTTAATTACCTTGTTCTAAAAACAGGCACTCTACTTGTATTGTGAAGTTAATTATCTACTGTAGTTGCACGATTGACGTATATTAACTAATTAATATCGAAATTGTAAAATTGATGTTGATATTTCCAATTGAAAACACACAGCTGGAGATTACCAGTCACATCGTATTTGCTGTAAAACTACTCCTGTTTTAGCGCTAGGGATGTCCGCTAATTCGATGGTGCTCTATGTCAATAGGATCTCCTTGCACCTGGCCAATCTCCCACACAAATCATTTTCAACGGCTGAAAAGAGTACAGTGGAGAGCCTTTGGTTTAATATACTCAGCGTAGATAAGCCCTTACAAGAAACCCTTGAGGTAGAAATCAGAGAGAAGTCCAGAAGAAAAGGGTAGGAGGCTCTGCATTTGTCCACCTTTCTTCTTCTCAACGCCAAGTTCTGTGATAGCTGAGAAGGAACAGAGCAACGCTTTATGCCGGCTCTTTAAGAAGAGGTGGTAGACAAGGAGAAGCACTTGACCCTCGCTTGTGGCTAGAGTGACTTTGTGTGTGTGTCAGGTAGCGAATGACAGGCAACGCACCGGGGCACCCGACCGTGAAATCACACGATGGAAGACAAAAAGAGAAAGTACGAGGAGTCCTGCCCGCTGTCTTTGGGTATCTCGTAACACTATTGTCCGATTAAGTCTCTATTATCCCGACTTGGAGAGATGTTGGGATCGTTAGTGATCACCCTCAATTCATGGGTGGTCGCTGCCGGCAAGCCACAACGTTACCGCTAATTTTTCAATCTTGAGAAATTCCGACATATTTTGCGCTGCGGGGCTGATTGTGCCTGTCTCGGTGGGTTATGTTGCCTTCCCAAACCCCATGTTGCCGAACGGCCGTGCCTCTGGCTTTTCAAACAGGCAGGATATTATTTTCCTGATTCCACAGTGTCAACTGATGGTTAAAATAACAAAAATACCTCCATGGAGGTTTTTTGTTATGCTTTTATTTCCAAGATGACTCGAGGCTGACAGGGTTGAATTATAGCATGTCAATGTACCCGACAAGCGTGGAGCGCAATTGTCACTCCTCAGAGGACCACTCGAAACGTGTTGCGTTATATTCGTAATCCTCCCGCACATGAATACAAGTATACCTGGCGTACGCTTTCAATCGAGGCGACTGTTTGTTGAGGTTGCTATTTGGGATTTTTAACTATTCGGCATCTTCACTCAAAGACAAAAGTTACATTAATGATATACATTTTTTAATAATTGTTAATTGATCATATTTATGATGATATTATCTGTGTGGCCTTACATTTGTCAATCTCCTAACTGTTTACACAACAAAGACAGATCAGGATAACTTGCTGCCATTTCAATTCCTATGACAAGTACATGTAATGTTAACCAATAAATACACATCTCAAATTGGATTCCCATTTCAAAATGCTGTGTTTTTCCCTAATTGAGAATAAAAATATCTGGGCACTTCACCATAGCTTGTGTAAAGAACTGGACAACAGTTTTTTTGCCGGTTTTATAGTGCAATGTCATTGAGATATGTCACAGTTTTTAACGTGGATACACCACTCAAACCATTCCTTGTTTTATCCCCTTAAAACCGATTGCCAAACATCAAATACCATCAAACCAGTGACCTGACGTCGGGATGTAGCTAAACTATTTCTTCTACGGTGTAAAAAAACATTTACTCACTTAACTGTGGTGAGGTCAGAATTATGACAGTTATGATCCGACACTTTGGTTGATTTGCTTCACTTGTTTAGGTGAACATAACAACATAGATATCCTGAAAATGTTAAAAAAAATAAAAATTGTCCGGCTCCATACACGGATAAAAAATATTTTGTCCTTTACAAAAGTCAGTTTTATTAACTTAGAAAGGTATTTTGTCGAAACCATCATCAATCGTTACATTTAGCTCAATAAAAAAGAACCATTTCGCTTCAAAGAAAACGTTGTCACGTCAAAACTAGCTACAGCTCACATAGGAGACCGCCCTATTTAACCTAACCGAGGGTTTTATGAGTGAAATAGAGTTAAGTCCTGTGTCTATGCATACAGCCTTATTTCCATATCTAAACACGACTTAATTCAACCCCTATTGATTACTAATTTACCTTTTGGCTGAGCACTATATAACCTTTTTTTTGTTTAACAGAGATGGAGACGGGAGCCCGCTCTGCCATTGTCGTCCCCAACGCTGCCACGCGGCTGATTAAGAAAGGGGTTTACTAGCGTTAAGATGAATCATTTAGTTAATATCAGAAATGAAATGTAAATAAAGTATTCAAATACAATGTTCCGTCAGTGATAGACTTGAGATGTTTTTATTTTTGTGAAGTCTGTATTGGTGACTGGGAAAAGAGAACCCCTCGACGTTTGTTCAGCTTTAGCTTTATAATACGGCCTGGTAAAGGGCTTAGGTCATATGCTAACGAAGTCCAAGCAAATACATCTCCACAACACTGTAACAGCCTTGGACAAGTGTCGTTGGTATCAAAGAACGTTAACTTTGCATAGGTTTTCATCACAAATAAAGAGGAGGAATATTTTGAAATGTTGATAAGAGGTGACAAAATTCAATTTGGGGTGGTCCAGGCGGTAGGCTATCAGGGAACTTTTCCTCATAAAAAGTAAATATACTTTACTCTGCGTCGCTTGCACGTGTGACTAGTTTTAGACAGCTTGTTATACTCACGGAAAGTGTGAGCAGGAAATTGAATATAACATCAGGGCTCCTTTAAACAAATATTCCTTGCTATAATTGGCATGCTTCTTTCCACAACTTTTCCTTGCAGTTTGACTTGTTTGACGAACCTGGTGTATGTTTAAAAGATGCAGGAGGTTACATCTGTGTGATATGTATACAGTGTGTTTTACATCCTGAAAGGATTCATTTTTCTAAAAAAAACCGCCTTCTTGCGTTTGGGATTGCCTTGTGGTGACACTCACGCTTATGGCCCAGGTTCGATTCTCAACATGGGTCCAACGCGTTAACCCTAGTTCGGGTGTTCTCCAATTTTGGAATGTTGCTAAAGGCGGCGTAAAACTATACTCACTCATTTACGTCTTCAAGTTTCTGGCATTTTACAATTAAAGCGTGCCCATATTGTTTTGTTTAAAAATCATGATTTGTTTTTTTTTATTTATTTCATCAGATGACGTTCATCCTTTCACATAAAGTAAAATATAATAGCATTTTATAAGTGCAGGTTCGACACTTCTTCTATTCAAGTGAAATCTATTTTTCGTATGATGGATATTTACCATTATTCATGGATCATGATAATTGCACAATTATATACGTCACTTTTAAACACACAATTGTAAACCAGTGCTTATACTTTTTTTATCTCTTATCATGGCGTTGCGACACGAATTTACACAGTTTTCTAGCAATAGCTCTCAATTTACAGATACTGGCATTTGAAACGTATTTAGGGTTGGATATTGACTATACATGTTTGGTAAGTAATATTCTCTTCGGTGACCATAATGGTTACCGATTAGGCGAACATGCTAGTTATCTTCTATACCAAGTTTACATGACCCGTGAAGATCGGGTGGTCAGGCTCGCTGACTTGGTTGATGCATGTCATCGGTCCCAATTGCGTGGATCGATGTTCATGATATTAATCACTGGATTGTCTGGTCCAGACTCAATTATTTACAGACCGCCGTCATATACCTGGAATATTGCTGAGTGCGGCGTTAAAAAACAAACCAAACCAACCAAGTTTACATACAGGACATGTGCGTAGTTTATATCTCTATTCCTGACCTTCATTTACCCTCAGTTTTAATAATCCGGCTCCAAGTCTAATATCTGGTAATCATGCTTTGATACGTGTAATCATATTATACTGTTTTTATCTTAGATAACATACATATATCTTCCAGATTCCTATACAGATTTGAACTCTCTTTACAGTCTGTACCCAGAACTATTGTTCAAAGTGCTATTCCAAGACTAAAAGAACATATTTATTGGTACATCTATAAATACTTTAAGAAAGATACTTTATAACTGTAACCACACTAAGCCAAATCATTTTGAATATAATGAAGATCGAAAATATGACACATATTTATTATATCAAGAATTATCATAATATAAAAGCATATCGTAGGCTTTTTTTCGTAATCCTACCTACATGCATCTTTATTAATTACCAATACATACCAGCTCTACACTATGGAAGCGTAATAGTGCCACAATGTAAAAGTAGTATCATCCACGTAAATGATACTTTCATCTCCGTCGATCATACTTTTCACATATACGTCGAAGATACTTTCGAAATATCGACTTTTGTAATAGTTCCGGATCAGTTTTTATGTAACCTCTGCCTTAATAAATAATGACCGATTTGTTTGACTTTCTACCTTGACATGTCTTATTGGGGTACTATCTTAACATAAATAATAAAATAAATCTTAATTTCGATGTGTCGAACTTACTGAGGAATGCCACACACCGCACTCCCTCACAACCGTAAAAAGAGAGGCGAGTACAAAATGAGCTTTAAACTTCAAACAGACCGCCTCCGTGGTCTAGTGGTAGAGCGTCCGCCCGGAGAGCGGAAGGTCCGGGGTTTGATTCCCGGCCGCGTCATACCAAAAGACGTTAAAATATGGTACTTGTTGTTACCCTATCTGGCGCTCGGCATTAAGGGGCTAAAACAAGGACTGGTCGGCTCGGAGTCGGTATACTGTGTCTGAGTGGGAAATTCATGTTAAACTGCGGCATGGTATCTCAGTGAGCTAGCACTATAAATCGGCATCAGTCCGGACTAGTACAAGCAGCCACACAAACACACACACGTAGATGCACGTCGCTATATAAGTGCAATAATCTTGGACGCGACGTTCAACCCCATTTCACCTCAACTCACCTCAAACAAAACAACTATCAGTCCATATTCACAATTTCAGCGAAATTATATATCAACCATAATATGCCGATTCTCATGATTTCTCCATTACGGAAACTAGGTTTAAGGGGTAAAACGTCCGGACTAGTATCACTCAAATGATAAAAACTATATCAAATCAAAACTGATCATCCTATGAAGGTACAAGTTAGCAGCTTGTGTTCAGCGCTTAGTTTGACAAGTTGAAATGATCTCAGCATGTTGTAAAAACATGCTCCCAAACACATATAAATTAGCCGTTATAAGTTATAAGTTATCCGATTCAATATTACATTCACCATATGCAATAACATTCAGAAAAAGTCCAACGTTTAGAAATATCTCTTGCATGCCATTACATGTAAAGAGTATATCTAGTTATATCTTTGTAGACCCCAAGCTTCGAGATATCCGGACATTCGAGATAATGAGTCATGAAAGTTATATAATAAGGCCGTACCGGAGAATAGGTTCGAGATATCGGTACGTCCGAGATAACGCGGTTTGAGATAACGAGGTTCGGACATGGACACGAGAATGGTTCATCAATACAATAAAACATTTAATACAACTCTCCAAATGATTTTAAATACAACAGACTCTTAGTGACACACTTAAGATCTGGAAACGAGATCTACACTGAGTGAATAGATATTGTTTTACAATAGCGATATTCACGGTGGCCTGTGAAAAATCGAGTCTTGGCCACGTAAATCTCTTGTTGCAAAATGCGCAACCACCCACCACGTCGGGGTACGATTATACACAACGACATGACTTGACCCCATGATATCCTAATCCCCGTTTCAGTCAATATATTCAACAATTACAGGATGACGTGACTTGTTCTAACTTGGACGTTTGAATGGATGTTAACAATATACATGACATGAAACGGGTTTTTTTCAAAAGATTCCAAATGTTTCAATTTCTTTGTTCATGCTATCAACCACTGGTTGCCTGCCCTATTTTGACGTGTACCATATGTTCCCGTGTATGTTTTCAGGTGGACAAGCCCTTGCCTGTGTTGGTAAGTGGGTGGGTGAGTGCGAGGATAAACCTGGTGCCATCACTGTTTGATAGTGATTCATAAACCCATGTTAATGATATAGTCAGAATCGTTCAATTTACTCCGCTTTTAGCGGAGCTTTTTTATGATTATAGAAAAAAAAATTGTCGCCGTTATTTCAAGGTACAAGACAATGGGATATTGTAACATGTGTATGTTTTGACCTGTCCTGGACATTAATTAAAAAATGCTTTCTCCATTATTAAAACCTGACAGCTTTGCTTCATGTAAATATCAATAAATTGTTTTTTAGGTGGACTTGAACTGTGCTCGTTGTCCCTTTGTTTGCACAGCCAATTTAATAGTTATGCATACTAATGAGGTCGAATGGTACCTGATTGGCTGAATTTCAAATGTTAATTATTCCTACAGCAAGATGAACACTGTAAGTATTCAGTGATTGGTTATCATTTCGTTTATTAATGAGGTATGTTTCACGTAGTAGCTTTAAATTAGTAATGACGCAGCTCTAACCTGAATTAAATATTTTTTGTCAATATCAATGCATTTGCATAACCAATTTAATATGATTATGATGATTTGAAACATGGATCGCATGACATGAAAGGAAAATCAATGGTCACAAGAAAGAACACGATTCTTCTCCATGCATACTCTATCTCTAACATAAAAATAGCATAGAGCATATAAATATCTTTTTAGACAATTTCAATACGTGATTTGACTGGGAGTGTTGGAGATATTATATGGCAAACATGATACGATTACAATTCTTTATTCGTTGCACTGCTTATGACATAAATCACGCGTTTTCTGGGCTGAATAATATTAAAATCCACTGATAAATTGTTTGCTTGTTTGTTTGTTCCAGCTGTATCGCAGTGGCCTGAAAATAATCGGACATTTCAATATTGTCACATGCTGTCGGAGTTCGATGACACTCAATCAGTTAACCACAGACCACACGATTCGATTTAGTTGCATCTTACGAAAATCGATAGGTTGCTGGAATCTTTTCCAAACAGGTTTCTTCGTTCCAGGGACATCTTTTATGAAGCGATCGTAACGCTACGACAGCCATAAGTCTATGTGAAGGTACAAAAATAGAACTCAAAATTGCCGTTGAGCTACGATAGCTTTGTGAAACGGGTCCCAGAACCTTAGTGAGTGAGTATAGTTTTACGCCGCTTTTTAGCAATATTCCAGCAATACAACAACAGGGGGACACCAGAAATGGGCTTCACACATTGTACCCATGTGGGGAACAACCACAACACTTTTTTTCATGTGACTATAGTTAATCTGTCGTGACAAATTAAAATACTACTCTATTGAGTAGTATAGATATCGCACAATACGTTTTATGACAATGGATGAACGTTTATGCGTTATATCGTTGATGTGGTCTTGTAAAGATAAAGGTTTAAGGCACACTTCACTGAACTGATGCGTTTGGCGACAGGTGAGCCCACCAGTTTGAAAATCATTAGTGAAATATCTACTTCTCTTTTATACATTTTTGGACTCAATATAGAACATGTGTCATGCGAAGATCATTTGCTTAATGAATGCGCGTCAAATTATAGTTTACTATTACCTCTAGCCATGTCGCTTTTCTCATCTGAATAGCTTTTGTTTTTCATTCTTTGTGATTTAACCGAATAAACACAGGAACATATGGTACATATGGTCAAAATAGGGAATTGCAGAGGACATTATTTTTGTCACTGATGCGTCAAATTTGGAAATATCCTCTCTGACACTTTTGGAAAGGTCCGATGAGGCCGTGACTCTCAACCGTCTTCACTACGTTGGTTAAAGCCGTGTGAACAAAGAGCGAGGACGAGGGATGATAATCATGAACAGAACCCACAGCTAGCGGATCGAGGTACGTATAGGTGACGCAACTATGCACGCCGTCTTGTGTCACTTGACCACCGTGCTCCTCGTTTAGAATCGAAAGCCATTTGATATGAATACTCATTATTGCACAGTAGTTCAAGCATTGGGTCGTCCATGTTTAAGACCAGGTTATATTCATAACGTTGATGTAGTTAGGAACAATATATTGAACGAAAAAACTTAGAACGCATTGCTGGTTTACCTGGTTGGAATATTGCTTAGAGCTACGTTAGACCTTTCACTCACTCACTCACTCACTCACTCCCTCACTCACTCAAAAGACCCAGTTCGATTTCTAAGATACATGTACTGAAAAAAAATATTGAACAGAAATAATTAGAACGCATTGTTGGTTTACTGGTTCTAATATTGCTCAAAGCTACATTAACTCAGTCACTCAAAAGACCCAGTTCGAATTCTAGCATACATGTAGTAAGAAACAAAATAATGAACTAAAAAAATAATAAAACCCACTGTTTGCTTGCCTCGCTGCAAAATATTTTAAACCTCACTCACTCACTCCCTCACTCACTCACTCAAAACCCACCCATCTACTCATTCATTCACTCTACAGAAAGTGTCAAGTACATACTTCTGATGATGTTTGTCAATGGATGGCCAATGATCAGATTTAATGGTGTATTTCCCGCTCATATTAAATAATGAAGATGTCACCTGTATTAGAGGTCTGGTCACCTGTGCGTTCTCCACGATGTCTTTGTTCCTGGAAGTATGGCACGGCTCACGTTACAGCCGTGCACAGCTTCACTTATATAATTACCAATTACAATGGCCACAGCTGCGACTAGGTGGGAGGACTTTTCCCAAATCTGACACCCAAAAGCATTAATTGGTAGCCGCTAAGAGACTTAAGGAAAGTGTCGAGAGATTGCTAAGCGGAGGCTTCATTAGATCCAAAGGTGGGTATCACTTGACTCGCTACTCAACAAGTTATCCTTGAACATGTCGGTTGAAATTACAGTAGAATTTACCAATTGGGGCTGTATAGAACTCGTTTCCTCGACTTGTGACTCCGTTGTGCTAAGACTTAAGGAAAACCTGCTACGCTGAGTCGCTCGTTACTGTTTACAGACTGATTAGAGAGGACTCAAGCAAGCTTACCGTTAATTTACTATACACCTCGCGCGTCCACATTACAAACATTTATCGCAACGCTATGGGTGTTTGTGAATGAACAGTTAGTTTTCGGAATGTCTCACGCTTGTTCAAATCTGCCGACAGGTGTCGGTGAGAAGACCCTGTGTACCGAGCAATCTAAGACAGATACATAGTTACGATCTTGGGCCCCACAAGAAATACACAGTTTTACCATATACACGAAAAGTGAAATATTCGGACGAGGGGGGAATTGCGACGAGGGCCGAGTCGTGATAGGGATAAATCTACATCTCGCGGTCACACATGTGCTGTTGATCAGCCATGAATCAAATTAACTCTGGGTAGTTGTAGACGGTCACTTCTGTTTGCTATACACGCCAAGAACTCGACGCGTGTGGCTGTGAAATATGTCACTTAAACTGATTCATGTTTGAAATATGTAATGTCCTGTTAACTGGAAAGCCGTATTGGTTCTGAGGGTAGCTTTAGTTTAGATGCATGTGTATGATAATACGGTTGTAATGCAAGCCGTGACGCCCCGTGGGACTCAGGGTCAGAATGCCCAGAGTCTAATGATTGTCGAAAGAACTGACTGACATTGGAATTGGGTGCTCACAATGTGCGAAGATTTGGGTCGTACTCTCGCTATCAACAAATCTTGTGTCAGCCAAGATTATTTTCTGGTCGCCCTGATACAGCTGTAACAGGCTGGCATAAAACAAGATACTTTCACTCATGACTGTCATGAAGTGTACAGTCGTTGATTTCACAAATAGGATTTCGTCACGAAGAACATACGGCTTACCCAACAGGATTACAGTGTATGCACCCATTGTTATACCCCTACGCCATGAAACTAATATGATATTCCCAACGCAGCTTTAAATCCAACATACACTTAATGATGAGACAATGACTTTCGCTAATTACAAATATAGCTATTAAACTCTGGAAGAAATTAGCTCGGCATGATATTATCCATTGTTTTATTTATTCCTTACGCATATAGAAAATGGCAGTTCTATTATATGATCATGGCCTTGACCATTCCACTATATAATTGTAACAGCGAGTTTTTTCCTCACGAAACAAGTGGGATTTTTGCTTGAGACATATTTTTGGTTGAGCCAGCTTTTCAAGTAATTTCAATATAATTAATATATTTCTCTCAAAATAAGGAGCCAATCGACCTGTATGCACTCACATCACATTTTTTTCAGAACTTCCACTGTATTTAATAAACAGTTTTGTAAAACCTGCAAAATTATTGTTTTATATGTATTTCTTTGGAAAATTATTATTCTAGTATTTCGGAGAACAGACCATTGTTTTTATCCCAGATCGCCAGAATATATATAGCCGGTCCAAAGAGGTTTGAAGATGGCGGTCTATTATAACACCGGTTTAACGAAGCCAAGGTTTTTTTGTGTCTGTTTACGTCACTGACGCTGGAATAACGTGTACACACTTCCCAACATCAACAACGTCAGTCTGATCTCACGATACTCTCAGTAAATACCCCACAGCCGCTCTGGGTGTGACTTCCATGTAATTACACCTTTCACACTCAATTAACACGGTCCATTTTGTTTTAGGATTTGAACTGAAGGCTGTGAGTTAGCCCGTTGATCCTGTTTCTGGTGAACGTGCATGTTTGTTGTTCTGCTGCATTGATCCAGCATTGGAGCTTTACCAAGACATACTCGAACATACTCGTGTTCAGACAACCTGCAATAATATTGATAACCGGAGTTGTACTGTATTCATTCATATAATAATTCTCTTAAGATACACTTAGAAAAGTCGTGTACCTGTAGAGTTGTGGCTGTACATGTGTAAAGCCATCGTGATCCTTGAAAGGTTCGATATCATCTATGCAACCGATTCAGCATCGCATCGGTGCTCCAAGGTTTTTTTTTCCCCTGTCCGTCGTGTTGATAAATGCAACAAAACCTTTCAATAATTATAAGAAATTTCTGTCAAAAGAAAAGTCGAGTTTGGCATAAGCATGTGTTTATGACAAGACAAGACAAGACAAGACAAGACAAGACAACTCTATTCAGTATAGAGGCACGTGGCCCAAAATACACTACATATTTAGGTTTCATTACTTAGCGCTAGTTTACATCCATACACACATACACACACATATACACACGCATGCACGCACGCGCAGACCCACACCCACACCCCCATACACAGGTGTATATATATATATATATATATATATATATATATATATATATATATATATATATATATATATATATATATACTGAGCTGTAAAAGAAACGTCACCCAAAGTAACATTGCGTGAAAAGTTGTCATTTAGATATCTGGGAAATTTTCGTCAAAGTTTCTTAAATTTAACATTACTTTGTCCGGAAAAATGAAATTCTTGATGAAAAACAAAGCAGATGACAATAAAATCTATCTCCAAACATATCACGGCAACAGCCATAGTACCCCGATGCACGTCAGTTCCGTGCACATTGAAATGCACATGAAATGCACATATGGTACTGAACAAAATTGGGAATTGCATCGGACATCATTTTTGTCACTGATTTTGAAATCAAATTTAGAAACGTCCTCCAAATGTCTGCCATTAAACATTTTGAAAGCTTTACTGTGGCCTTGAATTTTGTAGTGAGTGAGTGAGTCTGGTTTTACGCCGCTTTTAGCAATATTCCAGCAATATCACGGCGGGGGATACCAGTAATGGGCTGCACACATTTGTACCCATAACAGGAATCGATCCCGGCTCTTCGGCGTGACGACCGAACGCTTTAACCACGAGGCTACCCGACAGCCCCTGAATTTTGTAACCTTGATGAAACAGTTTCTGAGCAAGTATTGCATGTCGCATTGGTGGAAAGAGCATTCTCGGTTGTACCTCAAAAGTTGTGAAATGTAGAGACACCAAGGACGGGAGCTGCAGGAATATCTCCCTTTCATACAGTTCACGAATCACGTCATAACGTTGAAACACAACGTCACTTACGTTATAATGACTTTCTTAATATACAATATGAAAGGGATAATTCTCTGAGTACTGCCTTGTGTTTTCATTCTAAATTAACATGTTAAACATGCCATTGTTCTCACTATGAAATGTATTATTATAACGTTTGATCATGAAAAATTCGACCTGGGTAATAATGTGCATTGATCTACTTGTATATGAGAACTTCGTCAGCAACGCTAAAACAGTAACACGCGTCGATCGTCATAATAGCTTGAAGGGAATACACAATACAGCCTCATCTGTCTGTCTGATCACGGTAACAATGTGCAAATAATCATCACAACACTTACCTACTTAACGTATACAGAGACAACAGCTTGATATCGAGTAACTCATGTCATCACACTCACTGTGTCAGCACAGGCAATCTCCTCATGACTTCTCATATTGATTTAGCTGACCAGGTATACCGCATCAGACATTGCAGCTTGGAACACAATGAGATAGTGAGACATTTGAATCACGTTGTTTTTAACATTGTAACTATTCCATTGTTTTCATGTATCAGTTTCGACACCTCCTTAGGCAACGTTGAACACTATAATAGTTGATCACTCACTCGATAGTTGGGAAGTCCTATGTTATCACTCACTCGACAGTTGGGCCCCATATGTTATCACACACTCGATAGTTAGGCAGTCCCATGTTATCACTCACTCGATAGGTGGGCAGCCCTATTTTATCACTCACTTGACAGTTGGGTCCCATATGTTATCATTCCCGCAACTGAGAGTCCCATGTTATCACTCACTCGATAGTTAGGCAGTCCAATGTTAGCACTCACTCGATATTTAGGCAGTCCCATGTTACCGCTCACGCAAACAGTTGGGAAGTCCTATGTTATCACGCGCTCGACAGCTAGGACCCATATGTTATCACTCCCGCACCCGAGAGTTCCATGTTATCACTCACTCGATATTAAGGCAGTCCCATGTTGTCACTCACTCGGCAGTTGGGCAGTCCTATTTTATCACTCACTTGAAAGCCGTATGTTACCACTCACCCCACAGTTCGGCAGTCCTATTTTATCACTCACTCGACAGTTGGGTCCCATATCTTATCACTCCCGCACTCGAGAGTCCCATGTTATCACTCACTCGATAGTTAGGCAGTCCAATGTTATCACTCACTCGATATTAAGGCAGCCTCACTCGACAGTTGGGAAGTCCTATTTTATCACTCACTTGAAAGTCCTATGTTACCACTCACTCCACAATTTGGCGGGCCTATGTTTTCCTACACTCGACTTTATGACAGTTCTCTGTTATCACTCCATCAATATGCTTTATGTAACTCCTTCCTGGCTACTGGGCAGTCCTATGTTTTCCTACACTCGGCATTATGGCAGTTCTCTGTTATCACTCCATCAATAAGTTTTATGTAACTCCTATCTGGCTACTGGGCAGTCCTATGTTTTCCTAAACTCGACATTATGGGAGTTCTCTGTTATCACTCCATCAATAAGTTTTATGAACTCCTATCTGGCTACTGGGCAGTCCTATGTTTTCCTACACTCGACATTATGGTAGTTCTCTGTTATCACTCCATCATCAAGTTTTATGTAACTCCTATCTGGCTACTGGGCAGTCCTATGTTTTCCTACACTCGGCATTATGGCAGTTCTCTGTTATCACTCCATCAATAAGTTTTATGTAACTCCTTCCTGGCTACTGGGTAGTCCTATGTTTTCCTACACTCGACATTATGGGAGTTCTCTGTTATCACTCCATCAATAAGTTATATGTAACTCCTATCTGGCTACTGGGCAGTCCTATGTTTTCCTACACTCGGCATTATGGCAGTTCTCTGTTATCACTCCATCAATAAGTTTTATGTAACTCCTTCCTGGCGACTGGGTAGTCCTATGTTTAGGGTTGCGGGTGTTGTGTGTGTATGTGTAAGTTCTTACACGAAGTGGTTTAGGGTATTCGAAATAGTAATCACGTTTTGTGAAAATATAGGTAGCTTGCAGTAAACAAAACCAGAAAGGGGAATCATGAATGGAGGTTTGGGCTGATACTATAAGCATCAAGAATACTACCCAACAGCTTTACCGTTTGCAATGGGTATGAAATAGCATATCTTTTAGACGATTTATTCATGATGAGGTCAGAAGTGAAACAGGGATCTTCGATTGCAATGACCCTCCTTCAAGTTCAAATGGCTCACCATTAAACCCATAAGGAAGGTCAAATACTAACAGAATAGTATAATGCGGGTAAAGAATGCTATTTCAAGGAAATCTAGTGACCTCATGTGCAATAATACGCTGAATTGTCAACGCTGTATTGACAATGAGTCAATACAGGTGATTATATAAACGGTTACATGGGATAGACTGTGAAAACATTAACTGTTCAACAAAACAGATATCGTAACACAAAAGACCTGTATTTGATCTGGGACTTTTCCTTCCTTGTGATTCCTCATTATAAACCTTCAAGTAAACACACATTTCAAAACGCTGCTTATTTCCTCGTCGTTTCAATTGGCGTTCAGATAAAGGCTATGTCGTATTGACCAAACATTTCAACGAAACACTCGACATTAGAACCAACGCCTTGCAAATATGTGACATTCAAAATTCAAATTTACTTAAAAAGTAAACGTTACCCTGTTAAATAAATGCTAGTAAAACCAGTTCTGTTATCCGCCAAAAGAGGCGTACTTAAGTGTACATATGTTCACAGATAACAAATCCGTGTTACAGCAAAGGTATAGCAAACATGAATTTAAACATTCCATATATAGTTGAACACAGAAATAATTGTCAGACGTGAAAAGATGCAGGATAGGAGTCTGTGTAGACACTTTGCAATTCAGTCTTTCTTCAAACTTACAAACGGTAGGCCAAACCATCCAATTTGGGAGGAAGGCTCTTCGTCAAGAAGCATTGATAGCAAACACATAGACTTGACCGGGAAGTTAGTTGTGTTCAAATGCTTTCTCTGGGGTAGTGTAAACTCAGACCAGTCAGACTGATTAGGCCTTTATTCAATTAGTTATCACCCCGTGTTTGTTTTCAGGGCTGTCGCTATCCTTTGATCCAATTTCTATTATATACACATGTGTTTTGTACAGTGGATCGTGACGGTGTTCTCTGCGAGACATAATAGTAGGATGTTGTTACTTTGACAGACCCATACTGTTTCACGATGGGATATTTGAATTTATTTATTTAGTATCATATTAAGGGACTGATCGTGTTATCATCGGGGATGAAGAGGCATGTTTTGAGGAGGGAAGATTTTCGTTCAAAATCGTAATTTATTTAAGTCAAACGATAATTAATATTATTTACATCATTATTATTATTTACAGATTAAAATTTTAAAAATCAGCAAAGAGGGTTTGGATTATCCTGGCACAGTCAGGCTGTAGGCTCATCATCAGCTCAGGCCCTTGCCCCTTGTACACGCAGCCCAGACAAGTATTGGGACATCTCCCAGGAAGCTCTGCCTAGTCGAACGCACTCAGAACTTTTCGGAGAATGTGAAGACTCCACAACACTGCAGCCGTCTGCATTACTCAGATTGTCAGAAGGATTGTATTCCTGGTAGCAAACCCGGGTACTCACCCAATGTCAGTCAACAGACTGGGAGGTACCAAACCTAAGGCACCGACAACAATGGAAAGTCGAACCACTTGGTACTTGGGATGCAAGCGTGACATTTCGAAAGCGAGGTCCTGTATCTTGTCAATAACATTAAGGGACAGAAAATTCAATGATATAAATTATTTCATTGGATTTATCAAAAAGGACAAGGACAAAGGTTTGTTGGCCTGGATACTTCTGAGGCTGTAAACGGGCCTATTCCAAAGAATTTTGTGTTTATCATTTTCCACGACGCACTCTACGTACCATGGATGGACCTCTGTGCCAAAACCACAAGCATGGCGAAGACGGTAATAAAATGATCGAGCCACTCCATCATGTCGCTTAAGATACTGTGTTTGTGCCAAAGCTGGGCATCCACTGACAATGTGTTGGACAGTCTCATTAAACTCATTGCATAATCTAAATTTCACATTACATTTTGATGCAAAATCACACATTGACGGTTTCAAGTGGAAAGTGACTGGTCCTGTGAAGAAAAAAAGCCTTCTGTTTCACCTTTTCAGGCCAGCAGACCTCATCCAAGCGAAGGACTCTGCAGGATTGCTGACCTCAACACACAGCACATAAACTCGATGCAGTGGTCGTTCAGATAGTATCTCCTTGAAAAACTGAGTCTGGGCCGATTTGATATGGCACTTCACTTGGTTGACAGTCATTTCTGTACCGTCCAGCAGTACAGAACCATCAACAAAATCAATACTGACATTGAGATTATGTCCCACATCCTTGGCCCGTTTTAGAAAATGCCTTGTTTTCATCATGAGTCTTGGTATGCTTCACAAGAGGATCATCAGACTATTATTATTATTATTATTATTATTATTGCAGATTATTATAGTAGACAACAACAAGGTGTTATTTTAATATATTTTCTACAAACAATGAATGAAGCACATGTGTTTGAGAATTCGTAATTTCATCTAGTTATTTTATGCATACAGTGTGAAAAAAAATGTTAATGTTTTTTAAAAGTCCATGACTAATGAACAAATGCATATTGCCACTGCAATTACACGTGTGGACTTCGACGCTCTCTTATTACCTTCGTTTGATACAGGATAGTAATGATAATGTGCCATGTGCGTGTTTAACAAAACCGGTATATTAACATGATTGTTCGTTTGAATAAAAAGCGAAAACCATCTATTATTATCTAACATTAAGATATCAGTGGCTTTTTATCTGATCGAGTTTTAATGGACCAAATTAATTTTTTGAAATGTGATGTTGATGCTTCCTGATTAAGTTGCCGCTTTGTGTAGAATCTTAATCTAAATATAGTTTCAATTAAACTAGCATTCGATGTTTCATTGAAGCGTAGCATTGACAACAATTCGTATGTCATTTGAAACATTTGTATTCCTTTCTGATGCAATGATGTGTATTTAACATGTGGTATTTGATCGAGTTGACTGAAGCAAGTATCCCGGAGTATGATCAATAATAATATAATATTTGAAATCCTTGGTACTTTTTGTAGATAGTTAATCTATGCGAAAAGAGACAAAGGAGGATGGAATAGTTATTTCGTTGGTACGTTACCGTGCCCCCACAAGCTATGAAATCCCAAATAACTTGTGTCAGACCACCGGGCCACAGTTTCCCCACAACATACTCAAACCCAAGTTACGTGTGTCAGACCACTAAGGCACAGTTGCCCCCACAACCGATACTGTCCGCAGTTACGTGTGTCAGACCACTGGGCCACCGTTGCCCCGAAAACCGATACAGTCTTCAGTTACGTGTGTCAGCCCACTGGGCCATCGTTGCCCCGAAAACCTATACAGTCTTCAGTTACGTGTGTCAGCCCACTGGGCCATCGTTGCCCCCTCAACCGATACAGTCCCGAGTTACGTGTGTCAGACCACTGGGCCATCGTTGCCCCAACAACCGATACAGTCCCCAGTTACGTGTGTCAGACCACTGGGCCACCGTTGCCCCGAAAACCGATACAGTCCCAAGTTACGTGTGTCAGACCACTGGGCCACCGTTGCCCCCACAACCGATACAGTCCCAAGTTACGTGTGTCAGACCACTGGGCCACCGTTGCCCCCACAACCGATACAGTCCCAAGTTACGTGTGTCAGACCACCGGGCCATCGTTGCCCCCACAACCGATACAGTCCTCAGTTACGTGTGTCGGCCAACTGGGCCACCGTTGCCCCCACAACCGATACAGTCCTCAGTTACATGTGTCAGACCACTAAGGCACAGTTGCCCCCAGAACCGATACAGTCCTCAGTTACGTGTGTCAGACCACTGGGCCACCGTTGCCCCCAGAACCGACACAGTCCTCAGTTACGTGTGTCAGACCACCGGGCAACCGTTGCCCCCACAACCGATACAGTCCCAAGTTACGTTGCTCTATACTACTTCGCCGGCACAAGCTATACAATCACAAGTTACGTTGTTTCAGACTAACGGAGCCGAGCTATTGGTATATCGACTTTCTGTCACCTCTACCGGTCTCATACTTTGACATCTACCTTTTGGATTTACAGGGACATCACTGCTTCGATCAGGGAATATTATCAATAACCTGAAATTTGTTTTGTATTGATGAAAGAGATTGATACTTCGTTAATTCGATTCCCATTGTCTCGATATATCGTTCAAGACAAATGTAATGCAGAATCTGTATAAAAACTATTATCTCGAAATGCTGATATATCGACACACATTCCATGGATCCCGAACTTCTAGTGAACGAAGTGTCGCTGAATGAAAGCAACAAACCCCTTTCGACATCCCTATGATATTCCTATGGACAATTTCGTCCATTGTACGATTCCGACTGTATCATGGAATCACTATCAAACAGTGATGGTGACAGGTGTTAGCGAATAGGTGAGCTTATCCTGACCCAACAGTGCCACCCGTCACAAACACATGCAAAGCCAAGTGAATTGTTCATCGGAAAGAGCATGGGAACTTACGGTACAAGTCAAAATAGGGAATAGCATATTTATGAATGCTGTACAGAGTTCATGCTGTTATCGAAACCTACATCTTTACTGTTTTTCTCTATTTTACGTGTTCCTTCAGGACTTTTGCTTCTGTATCTCATGTGACATGACGCCAGAAAGGTTGTTCATTGACCTGCCTCAATGCACGACCTTCAAGTATTGATACACCCCGATGTTTCAAATCACCATCAAGCTCTTAACCTTTGACAGTGTGCTCAGCCAATCAGAAATAACCTTTAACTGATCATTCAAAAGTCCCTATGGTGATTCTGGTGTCAACAAATTAGAGTTATAAGTGTGGAATACAACGCCAAGTTCGGCCATATGGCAGGTCCACAACACAATACCCTGAACTGGTGGACTTTCTGACCATCCGGCCGTTTCGACAATGGCTATCTTAAAGCTAGGGGAAAACAATATTTGTTCTTATTCTTAGAGACTCCAGTCCCTGACTGACGGTAATTGGTGGAAGAAGAGGTGCCAGTGGCTACAGTAGTCTTTACATTTAAAGTGACAATTTTAATGAGCGGATGGTCAGTCTAGGCATGGACTGGTCTAAAGATGAAAGCTGGTGCTTTGTGTGTTTAAAGTTGTCTTAAGCATGATGAGGAGAAAGGGGCAAAGGACAGAGTCACCTGACGACCTCGGGCCCAATTGAGAGACTTGTAACACCAGCCAGTTGACACTGTGTCAACCCAGCACTGCTGCTCGATTTATTAATTACAGTGAAAGATGAACTGTGGCTAAACAGTAACTAGTTCCCCGGTGAGCTGGACATTGTTACTGTGTCTGAACACAGAGTTTGGTCACGTGGACCCACCCCCAGCTTCAGCGGGTGTAACACTTATACCCTATGGTTGTCGTCATTGTCTCCCCATTTGTCAAACACGTTTGCATGTCTTTGTATTGGGGCTATATCGTTGGCGGTGTAGTTTTTGGTGACTCACATTTGGAAGGTATTACTTTCCATTGCCGAACATCTACACCTTGCGGTTTGGTCAATATAGTCAACGTCCCGAATGACTAGGTATATTTATCACGAAATAATTGGATGAGTCTTATAAATAGCTCGTCCAAGGAGAGTGGCTTGTCACGTGAGTTCAGGAGAGAGATAATACGAATTTCCAAGCGATATGCGTGTTCTTGATATGAACAAGATTGAGTATTCACATTCAAAGAGAAAATACACTCTATCATATATGATACTCAACGTTTGATAGGGATTTTCTGTGTGTGTGTGTGTGTGTGTGTGCGTGTGTGTGTGTGTGTGTGTGCGTGCGTGCGTGCGTGCGTGCGTGCGTGCGTGCGTGCGTGCGTGCGTGCGTGCGTGCGTGCGTGTGTGTGTGTGTGTGTGTGTGTGTGTGTGTGTGTGTGTGTGTGTGTGTGTGTGTGTGTGTGTGTGTGTTTTCAGACGACGGCTGAAATTGACTGTTTCCGAGTATCTGAATCAAGTTCGTTCAGCTTCGTTTCAAGTTTATGAAACATAAGTACACAATTTAATAAGTATTTGTCTTCTATGCCTTAACATTTTTACAGCATTCCAATCAAACTGTGAGTAGTATAGATGTAAAACACGACGATATCGTCATTTATAATCCGAAACAGGCCTCCACAAGATACATAGGGCGAATATGGGATTCGAACTTGCGATCATAAGTTTCCGGCAGACCAAAGTGACGCAACTCTGCACCTCGCATGGAAGCGGAGCCATCCAGACCTCTCCATGTAACTTTGAGATATGGATCAAGTATATATGACTTCTGGCCTGACCTTCTTCTCGACTCCACTTCCTCGTTAATGATTAACCCAATTACACAGGATGATGTCTCAGTTTCACACAGGGCACTAATTGCGAAGTCTGGTGTAGATGTTACTGTGTCGATGTCAAAGTTTCGATGTCACTGTGTTGAAGTCACATTGTTGATGTCACTGTGTCGATGTCAAAGTGTTGAGGTCACTGTGTTAACGTCATTGAGTGGGTGTCACTGTTATAACCTCTGGTTGTGTAGTTGTATAGTTTCAGGGAATACTGTGGTATCAAAAATAGAACATCATTATTTATTCATATCAATATTTGTTTAATTAAAGCTCGTACAAAATAGGGGCGGTCGGGTAGCCTAGTGGTTAAAGCGTTCGCTCGTCACGCTGAAGACACGGGTTCGATTCCCAACATGGGTTCAATGTGTGAAGCCCATTTCTGGTGGCCTCCGTCGTGATATTGCTGGAATATTGCTAAAAGCGGCGTAAAACCATACTCACTCACTCACTCGTACAAAATACTGTTGTGTCACACGGGCCACAACATTCATGACACTTGGCAACACATTACGACAACATAGCCAGGGACAGGAAAACGCATGTACTGTGGATATAATGAGCAGATAGGTATTAACATGGACCATTCGGACGTCTCAATTTTAATACCGTCTTCGCCATTCTTGCGGTTTGACACAGAGGTCCATCCAGAATATGTAAAGGGCGTCTTGGAAAATTATCAATTCAAACTTCTTTGGAATAGGCCAGGCCAACCAACCTGATCGTGTCCTTTTTGATAAGTTCAATGAAATCAATTATAGTATTGAATTTTCTGTTCCTTTTGACACTGATGTGACTGACAAGATTCAGGAAACACATGGCAAATATGCGGACCTCGTTTTCCGATGTCCGACTCTCCATCGTTCTCGGTGCCTTAGGTTTGGTACCTCACAATACGTTGTCTGATTGGGATAGTACCCGGGTTTGCTACCAGGAATACAGCCCTTCTGACAATCTGGGTAATACAGAAGGCTGCAGAGTTTGGTAGTCTTCACATTCTCCGAAACGATCCAGGTTGGTTCGACTTGACAGCACTTCCTGGGAGAAGTCCGAATCGCTGTCTAAGCTGCGTGTAGAAGGGGCAAGGGCCCTGAGCTGATTAAAAGTCTAACAAACCTGACTGTGTCAGGATCACACAAGCCCTCTTTGTCGCATTTTTCATCTGTATATTGTAATATTAATGTAAATAGTGAGACTCCCTAACATATTTAAATCTATTGTATGATACGAAGGTCCTCTGAATTCAATATCATGCCCTCTCTCATCTGAATTCATCAACTATACTAATTAGGAAAATGATATGGCGAGTGTACAAATGACATCCAAAACATTTTGCAGTTTATTTGTATCCTGATCTGTTGTAATGTTCTTTAAATCATACGTGTGCCAGTTGTACGTTAACGCTTCAATGACGAAAATTTGCATACACTGTGTGCTCGATATTACCAGGGCAGCCGAGTGAGTTCTTCCATTGCCATGACTGTTTTCATGCCGTTTCATTTTTACGCCTATTATTACTTTGTATATTAAGTTCCCTTAAAAGAATAATTTTACCATTGTTATCGTTCACTATTGAAAGTTTCATCTGATTCCAAAATTCGTTAATAACGAATATTTTTTTTTGCAAAAATCGCAACCGTTATGCTTACACCGTTTATTAAATATGATGCCATTCGAATGCCAAATACCTTAAAACATATCATATTTAATAGTGTTCCGAGCGAGTGACATGTACTGACATCTATTCTCACGTTTCTGTGTTCAATATTACAATATATAAATAATGTGAAGTGATTCCAAGCATTCTTTGATTCTTCGTCATCCATTTACAGCTATTTATTAAGTTAGTTAGTTCATTATATATATATATATATATATTATCTGTGTGTGTGTGTATGTGTGTGTGTGTGTGTGTGTGTGTGTGTGTGTGTGTGTGTGTGTGTGTGTGTGTGTGTGTGTGTGTGTGTGTGTGTGTGTGTGTGTGTGTGTGTGTGTGTGTGTGTGTGTGTGTGTGTGTGTGTGTGGCCACTTTCGCCATGTACACACTTATTCATTTTTAATGTGATAAATGTTATTTTGTACTGTCTATGTAACTTATGACTTCTTTAACAACCATCCTTACTTTTTCTTAATCGTATTTCGGATCGTCACATTTAGAAATGTATTTCCTTGGAATTTGGCCATATAACTTGAATATTCAAAATCTTTGTTTTATTTTCCTTCTTTTCTATCACACCGGCTTACATTAGGTACGTAAGATTGTTGAAATAATAGTAATAAAAGCGACAGAAAGCATTACCATAATTATATCCATAAGAGACCATTACACGATCATATTAAAAAATGTTTATATGATGTGCGCGGGTACTGTCCCTGATGTCTTATATACGCTGCGTTAAAGTTACAAAAAGTTAAAGACTGTTCATCGGGGTGATATAATCTGTTCGTAAGGAGACATCATTTATTTAACGTGATAAAATAGCAAGATGTCACCTGATAAAAGTTCAGAACCTTCTGAAGACAATCAACTTAATATCGTCATGAACAGTGACCAATTTCCTAGTGCGGGGCCATTAACGCTTCCTGACCTCATAGCAACAGTGCTACCCAGAACAAAGTGTTTCAATACATTGACTATATGCTCGATTAGTTTGTCCTAATCTTCACATTGTACCTGTACGCCTAAGGGCAATGGGATGGTTGAGGTGCCCTCACGAAATGCACTCGCGGCAAGCCCTCACGACGTTACAAACATGCAATCAGTTATAAATTTTCTATATTCTAGTCCATGTCAGACTTCGCTTGAAGGCCATTGTCGAATGTACTAGATGCCTTTCTCAAAATAATCTGCAAAAGTCGTCCTGGGTTCATTCTAAGGCAGGATAGCTCTTTGTTCCTGAATCAGACTTAAATTATTTACCCGTAAACTGGCTGACTACATCTGATTGACTGAAACCAATATCCGCTATGCAAGGGCTGTCACACAGTCTAATTGCGCCATTAATCCACCCTGCTACATCGGTAAATAAAACTCAGCGAGCAACAGGATGCTCATCATTAAATAATCAAATCACTTAACGAACAAATTGCAGACTTTGTACTATGCCAGCTCGTCAGATTAACTCAGATATAACCGATCGATCAACGAGTTGGTGGGCCATGAACATAGTTCAATCAGCCGTGCAACTCAAGAAACCTCATCCTGTGGCTTATAGGGAAGGGCAATAGAATCCGTAGGGTGTTAATCTGATAATGCTGAACCTGTAACTGGGGTTGTTTAAAATCAGTTCAACATTCGTTTATGATTATGGATATTCTTAAAAAAATATTTTTAGTTTGCCCGCATACCAGCATATAATGCACTTAATCACAACATTCAGTACGTGTACGTGCTTAGTTTACTTACAAAAGCTACATCTGCACTCCAAGTCTACTCATTTGTAACGTTTGTAACCACAGAAAGCAAAAGCGACAAAACCCTTTCCGTTATCATCTGAAATATCTGCTGAAAGCAGAGTCCATTGTGCGATTCCGACTATATTATGTGTATGTATTTATGAATCACTGTCAATTAGTGATGATACCGGTTCTTCTAAACCATGTGTGCGTATCCTGCTCCACTGGTGGAAACACGTCAGAAACACATGCAGAGGCAAGTCAATTTTTAACCTAAAAACACCCGGTCGGGCTTTATTTACCAATGCAGTATTGTGGCTTAATAGCGGCTTTCATATGTAGGATTACTACGTCTCCCACATCCTATGTCTCATCTTAATAGTTACATATGTTACAATAGTTCGGGTGGTCTTATTAATTAGATATTTTTCAAAATATAACAAAGATCTTTTTGTCTATTAAGAACTCGGATGGGACAGTTATACGGAATTACACGAATACATGAAAAGAGGTTCATTTCTTCAGCTCTGGAAAAAACTTAGTTGATATTAAACTTTATCCGCAAATGAATGTAATTTGAAAAACGTATTATTATTCTTATCTGTATATTATACACGTACATACATGGTGCCTCGTTATGTTTAATCGGGATCAAAGGGTGTTGTGCGTGCGTGTGTGTGTGTGTGTGTGCGTGCGTGCGTGCGTGCGTGCGTGTGTGTGTGTGTGTGTGTGTGTGCGTGCGCGCGTGCGTGTGCGTGCGCGTGCGTGGTGTGTGTGTGTGTGTGTGTGTGTGTGTGTGTCGTGTGTGTGGGTTTTTTTTATCTTTAACTGTAACCGTAATAATATGTAGACTCAATTCAAAAAGAGATACAGAGATAGTTCTTATAGCTTTTTCATTGGCATTTCAGAAGCTATAGTATCAATGAAGATTTCGGATTTCGACTTCTTTATCAAACATGTGCGATGTTTTGGCACTAGCTAGCATCTGTAACTGTCGCATTGACCTAAATATAAAACGTCAGTCTCGATTATCTGCCGAAAGAAATTTCATTGTGCATAAATGGCAAAATAGGGGTAAAAATTATATAAATGGATCACTGGAAATCAGTGATGACACCAGGTGTTCGCGAAAAGGGCTAGCATGTCCTGCTGTACCGAAAGCTAACACACAATGTGCCAAAAAGTAAGTGTTTGTCAGTTGCCTAACGCCGCACAGCAGTACTCTTGCCATTCGACGGCGGCCTGTAACCAATAGAGCCTTTACCAGACAATCCAGGGATACGATAGTCGGTTTACTAATGTTGTTGAAATTAAAAACGAAATATATTAATAAGTCAACTCTTCCTACACTATTGTTATGTACATACTATACGTGCGTGCGTGAGTATGGTTTTACGCAGCGTTCAGCAATATATTCAGCAATACCATGGCGATGGACACCACGCATTGTACCCATGTGTGGAATCGAGCCCGGATCGAATCGGTTTGACGAGCGAAAGCATTAACCACAAGGTTACTTCATCACTCAACCTTTTACATGTATGCGTGATTAGTTTTGTGTATCATGGAATCATAGGAACATCCCTATCAAGAATTAAGTACTACATTTTGAAATAACAAATTGAGAAGACTTCAGTGCAGCTTCGGTTTTCTTTGAATTTAGAACAGAACATTTGTGAATTTTTAAAAACCCTTAAACGTCAGTATTACATAAGTGAAATCAATAACAACTCCATCCAAACTTGTTTTCCTAATGAAAACAAACAGACGCATGCCTACTGTGCGTTGCTGATGTTTAACACGAGATGATTTGTTTAAAGATTTAAACAATTTTTCGAACAGGAATATTGTCAAAATGTTAAACAAATTTCAACTAAATATATGGAAGTGTAAATGTGGTGTAAATAAGAAAACGTATTATGTGTTTTTAAGTGAAATATTTTCAGTTTAATTTGACTTATTTGTCTTTCAGATTCTTTTTATTTCATTCTTCTTATCTCTCTAGCTTTTAAGATTATCATAGCCTTAATAATATTGGTGTCTACACTGAGCGGCAAAAGAAAATATACAGAGGTTTCTTTATTTAATTGAAAATTGAGTGCGTGAGTTAGTGAATTGGGTTTAACGCCACTTTTAACAGTATTTCAGTTATATCACGGCATGTCAGCTTAATGTGGGAGGAAAGCCTGACGTGATGCAGGTCTCAGACGTTTACCACTTCGGTGAAGCCCACAAGTACGGGTATGGTGCTGACAATCCTTGAAACATAATCGGGGCGACCCGGGGTTCGAACCAATAATCATATGTCCCTGTCGTGCCCAAGGGACGCAACTCTGCACAGCGAATTGTGTCACCTTAAGACGACTGGGTCACCCCTACCCCAAATTTACATTTGAAAGAACTGTTGATTTTGAACTGAAGAATTTGATTTTGTTTATTCAAACATCACTCATTCCTGTAACAAATTGTAAAAATGTGTGGCTGGGTTATTTTGTGTACAATAAATTTATTCCATGAAGACTGGGATAAGAAACCACGTGACCCCCATGATGTTGGAAGTGTTGTAAATTAGTGCCGAAAATGTACATCTATTGAATTTCAAAGATTTTAAGATACCTATCATCAGTTTGGGCGCTGACTAAGCGCCAGTAAAGTTCATTTTGGGGAAATGATATCGCTAAGCAAGAGTCATATTACGACTTGAAATATTCGTAGAAAGATCCAAAGGCATATGATGTCAATGGGAGTTCGTATCTACTGAACTGACTTTATCAAAATATAATCGCTGACTTTCTCCATATATCACTAATATCGCATACATAGGATCCGGGAAAATATGATTAAAATTGCGGAATATGACTGAAGTTAATGTATTCAAATCGTGAACGTTTATTCAGTATACAGCAAGCGAACCTTGTCTCCACGTTGTTGTGTCGAAGAGAAAGAAAAAAGTCGCAAAAAATGACTACGCTTTTGATTTTAATGCACAGGCAGGCGCCTGTATCAAACGATTAAAAGAAGAATGTGGTAATGCCATCTGTTATAGTGAATGTGTAAGTCTGGTTTATGCTTAAATCATACTTTCAAATAGACTGACATAATACAGCGTTCACCAGAGTGTAACGAGTTCCACAATGACTGATTTGAATGGGAGGCTGTCTGAACAGAAGCGAGCTATTGATTTATGTTAAATGTTCTCCTTTTTACAATATAACAGAAATATTATATGAATCATATTGTTTCCTTGTGTTCAGTTATGTACTGATGGATTGTATTCAAATTATGGTTCTGAGATAAAATCTGTCATTGATTATATAAAACAAGAATTAATGTAAGTTATGGTACACAGAGCATGTCATATCTCATTTCCACTGGGAGTTTTTCACTCTCCCCCTCTAACCCCTCTCAATTCTGTCCGTCTTACCCTTCTATCTCTTTTACCTTCTTCCCTTCCCCCTCCTCCCTCACTCCCACTGACCAAACCAGCTCCAGTTTGAACCCCACTTTCAGGCTAAAAACTATAGTGGGTAGACATTGGTATTTCTCAATCCAACACATGTGGTTCCAAAGGTCACACGATGCGAACAGTTAAATGATTCTTGCCTACTACGGAATTTTAAACTTGCAGGTCCCGCGACCCTAATGGTCTCACTATTTAAGCAATTTCTCAGTATTCATCAATATAACCTTTCTCTGGCGTCCGCAACCCTTGGGGACTCAGCTATCTCAATCTTTTGACACAAGTCATAGAAGCAGCTCCCGACAGCGTCCGGAACGCGGTGTAATGGCGACTTAGCGACAGTGTAAACGTCCCTCCCCAACAAACATCGCCGACATAGCTACTCCACAATAGGTACCTTGTCTTCCCCCTCCGTTAGTCAAGGAAGTTGCCCCATCTTCAGTTTGCTCTGTCCCTGATTTGTGTGATTTTCTCAGCTCTAAAACCTCTAATTTCCTCTCCTATCATTTGATTGATAATATCGGAGGCAAATATTTAGGGGACAAACTGTTCAAATTTGACAACTCCGGAGATAATGGGGCTAAACAGAATAACAAAGTGAGTTATTGATTCTTCTTCCAAGGGCATATCATGCCAGTGGACTTGTATGAGCATTATCCACTCGCAGTTAGGACTCCAATGTAAACCATGTGGGGAAATGCTTTGTAAACAACCTCATAGTTACTCTATGGACGTGTGTTTATTGCCATCTATACTGTCCTCGTGATCCAGGAGATGGAGCGTCTGCTCGGAGAGCAGAAGGTTGACTGTTCGCGACACAGACTGCGTCATACCCAAAGACGTTAAAAGATTGTACTTGTTGTTACCCTACCGGCGTTCGTTCTTAAGGGGGTACAACTTGGACTAGTCGGCTTGGAGTTAGTATTGGTTATCCATGTTAAACTGCGGCATAGTATCTCAAATGGCTAGCACTATAAAACCTCCAGTAGTCTGGACTGGAATAAAGCAACCACACTCACACGTACATTCACGTCGCTAAATGAGTGCAATAACTTTGGGTTGGACGTTCAACTCATTTATTTCATCAGACATCATTCATAGTTGATTTACAAACGTATATTATACATAGTATTGTTAACATTTTAATGATTTTCTAAGTCCGACTCCTTCTAACAACTGCAATTGTCAGTAGATTAGGGACAGTCAAAGCAATTATTTTAAGACAGTGTTGACATTGACATGAGGAATTGATAATATCTACGTAGTAATGAACTGTAGCTGTCACGTTATTTTATATATGTGCACAAAATGGCTGCAGTTGTCCACATAAGGTCATCATTACTATAAATCCACAAATTAAGATATCTTTCAGATCCTGTCTATGTAAGGAATAAACGACGAGTGGGAGTTTTTTATTTCTTACATGAGATATCAACATTTTGTACAGTCCCTTAAATGGACAAGCTTTAAAAATATTTACCTGACTGAATTGAATCCGATATCGGCTATGTCGGACAAGTCCATTTTATGAAGATATAATTATTGTTACTGTCCATAGGGACATAACATTATTGTTACTGTTCATTGGGAGATAACATTACTGTTACTGTTCATTGGGAGATAACATTGTTTTTACTGTTCCTAGGGAGATAATATTATTGTTAATGTACATTGGGAGATAACATTGTTGTTACTGTTCCTTGGGAGATAATATAATTGTTACTGTTCATTGGGAGATAACATTACTGTTACTGTTCATTGGGAGATAACATTATTAGTAATACCCGTGGGGAGAAAACATAATTGTTATTATCAATATAGAGATAACCTTAATGTTACTGTCCATAGGGAGATAACCTTAATGTTACTGTTCAGAGGGAGATAACCTTATTGTTACTATTAATAGGGAGATAACATTGTTGTTACTGTTCCTTGGGAGATAACATTATTGTTACTGTTCCTTGGGATATAACATTATTGTTACTGTTAATAGGGAGATAGCATTATTGTTACTGTTCAGAGGGAGATAACATTATTGTTATTATCAATATAGAGATAACCTTATTGTTACTGTTCCTTAGGGGAAAACATTATTGTTACTGTTATAGGGAGATAACATTATTGCTATTGTTTCTTGGGAGATAACATTATAAGTAATACCCGTGGAGAGATAACATAATTGTTATTATCAATATAGAGATAACCTTATTGTTACTGTCCATAGGGAGATAACATTATTGTTACTGTTCCTTGGGAGAAAACAGTATTGTTACTGTTATAGGGAGATAACATTATTGTTACTGTTCCTTGGGAGATAACATTATAAGTAATACCCGTGGAGAGATAACATAATTGTTATTATTGATATAGAGATAACCTTATTGTTACTGTCCATAGGGAGATAACATTATTATTACTTTCCATGGGAGATGACATTATTAGTAATACCCATGAGGAGTTAACATAGCTGTTATTATCAATATAGAGATAACCTTATTGTTACTGTTCATTGGGAGATAACATTATTGTTACTGTTGAGGGATACATCATTATTGTTCCCGCTCATAAGGTGAAAACATATTTGTTACTGTCCAAAGGGGGATCCGTGTAACCTTATTGTTACTTTCCATAAGGTGATTGCAATACTGTTGCGTATTTCCCACAGGGAGATTGCCTTATTAGTAATATCCGCAGGGAGATAAAATAATTGTTACTATCAAAATGGAGATAGCATTATTGTTATTGTCTATGGGAACATCATAGTACTGTCTAAATTATGAAACTGATTGTCACTTTTCATATTAATGCAGCATTACTATACTTTTCCATATGAGGATGATGAAATTGTATCTGAAGTTATTAATTGTAATAATCTTCATCATGATTATGTAATTGTTACAGCCCATGTCATTATTGCTACTGTAGAAACATATATGTACATGTAGGTACTGTCACTGTCCATGTGAGGATACTATCACGGAATAATGGTAATTATTATACTGTCCATAAAAGGGTAAGCTCATACTTTCATACGAGAATACCATGATTATATAAAGCTGTTACTTTCTTTGTGAAAATGATCTTAAACTGTTACTGTCTATGTGAGAATGATAAATAACCGTTACTGTCTATGTGAGAATGATGAATGACTGTTACTTTCTATGTGAGAATGATCCATGACTATAACTGTATATGTGAAGATGATATATAACTGTTACTGTCTATGTGAAGATGATATATAACTATTACTATTACTGGTTATTTATATATATTCCCCACATATACAGTAACAGTCACAGGTCTTGGATATAAAATAAACTGATACTGCCAATGTGAGAGAGATATGTACATGTTGCTGCTTATGTGAGAATGATTTAAACTCGCTACAGCCCTTGTAAAATGACATTAAGTGTAGCTGTCCATATGACAAGATTATAAATCGGTTACTCTCCATGCGGGAATAACATATAACGTTACTGCCCGTGTGTGAATGACAAATAAATATAGGTTAGACTCCAGGTATTAGAAATCACTTATCTATATGGGTGTAACTATGCATGCGAGAATGGCATATCGTTGCTGTTGTTCATATGTTGATGTGACTACTAGATCAATCGATATGATGAAAATCACAAATGTATGTGTTGTAGTCGGGTCTGAACTCAACAGTTTTCTCATGGCTACAGAAACAGGATATTGAGACAACATAGCTATCATTACACTCAACTTTTTAACCGTCAATAAAGCTTTCATAGTACTCACATCGTATGACAGTAAGTCAATTAATAATGAAACTAAGATTATAAATTGATTTACAGTTTTTCAGTATGCAGCATAATGATTATTTTAAAAGTTAACTAATATTCAAGTGTGAAATGTATACTTGTTAAAGCACATTTCTTTTATGGAAATATGTCTTGAGGCTTTCCTATGTTCAGAGGATAATCAGTATATACATGTTTGACTGTCCACCTGTCGTTGTTCTAGTTATATGCTCTGTGTCCTGTTTATATTACATCTTTTAAGGGATACGTATCGGGTTACCTGGAAGCTTATCAAACGATACAAAATAATTTGGCCACACACATAAAACGCACCCATTTGTATTAATGACTGAACTGCGCGTTAAAAAAGCTAATGGTTTGGGAACATAATAACCCTCTTACGTCTTCTTGTGCATAGTGTGTATGGCCTTTAATCAAAGCGAAAACTCCACTGCACCAAGTGTATCAACATATATTTTCTGTTAAAAATATTAAAGTGTAAACATATGTTTTGTGATAGTATTTGATGTCAAAGGCGAATAGCACGTTTTTCAAATTCCATTTGCAACCCATATAACACACTAGTTCTCATAGTATTGCTTCCTCCTGAGAAAACATATGACTCTGATATATGTGTATGATCATAAGTTACTTTAAAATATTGTCTGATATATTTGCCCTGCTTTCCTAGTAAGAAATGTTAAACATTCCACTCAGCATATACGTACTCGACCTTAGGCCTTTCAGTTCACGTTGAACTGGGATGGATGTTAAAATGAAATTTTCAAATGTTCACAGATGGACACATATTGTAGTTGGTCGTAATTATGCTTGATTAAGCAGTGTGTATTATTGCACTCAAGATGGATGTCATTTTTTAGTCAAAATCAGTATAACAAAACTTATCGAATTTTATAATTTCATTTTAATTATATGATTCATTTAAAGGACAAACCCATCGATGAAGACGTCCTGAGTTACAAGATTCATTTATCATTATAACATATTGCTAGTTTGTTTATAACATCACATAGGATCCACACTGATCAGCAGTTATTACCCTGGTCGAGAATCTACACAACATACACATTAGCATCGACTGTCCAGATGGTCCAACGAATGCTTAACATGAGAGGGACGTTAACGAACAAACACATATTGGTTCTCGCTGCAACAATGTGTGAGGCTGTTGTGGGACGCCGTCGGCTTCAGACCGGAGGATATTTGTCTTCCTTTTGAACAAATTTTGGTGCATCTGTTGACACCAAAGTGCGACCTTTTGCCTCCACGTGAATGTTAAACTGATCTGTTTGTTTGTGGGGGCACGTGCGTGGGCCCACATTCATTGTGGTGATGAAGTTTGTGCCAATTAAGTCTATCTCTATCCCTCTATCATAGCAAGTGCTGGTCAAAATGTCTCTGCGTTTTATCGTTTATCATATTTTATCAGGTGGCATCATGTTACACATGAATATGATTTGAATAAATTTACTTTTATGATATTATTGAAACATCAACATGACACTCAAGCAGTAAGTTCGATTTTAACAGTATTTAATGTATCGTGTTCATCTGTTAATTATCTGCCAGTGCATGTTTAATCTAATGTGGATAAGCAATCTTGTTACGCAAGAATAACACTAAATTCGTTAATTTTAACAGTATCCTTACATAAAATGTTTTTTTCCGTTTTATACACAAAATAGATGCTTGATTACAGACATGATGTTGGTATTTGGATGAATTTGCTTGCAAATTACATAACTACTAACCTGTAAAACTATATGTTTGACTTCAACAAAAAGAAATTAAAAAGTATATATTAGACAATATCATACTGTGCTAATACAAAATCGAATGTATGATGCTTCGCAGTTATGTTATGCAATGTAAGATAAACCCAATATACATGATAAATACATGAAGTAATCCGATAGACACGAAAGCTAAATTGTCAGTGACTTAAAGCATTTATACTCGCTTCTCTGTGACATGAACCATATTCACAAACACTATCACAATATTATCATATTTTTCTTTCCTAACGAATTCGGTAGAAAGTGAATGTCAAGTATTGTCACTTAACTAATGAAAACAGTTATGAAAAAGACATCCTTCAGGATATGCTACGAGGACATGTATACATCGCTCCAAGGCTGATAATATTGCTTTAGCATTATATACCTATTCAGTGACAATGAAATTTACAATTATGAAAAACCTACACAAAGAATGAAAGGGGCCCACAGCGAACCAGAGTCAACAAAACTCGGTACATGAAATTAAGACGGTTCTGTCTTTGACAAGAAACATAATGACAGTAATTTCAAATACTGTTTAGTTAGATTAACACTTCACAAAGCTGCGTAAGTCTTGTCAATTACGAAAAGCAGTTGGACGGATTAAAATAAATTGCGTTTGCTGCTCAGGACTGACCATGTATAGAATAGGCAACAGATTCGCGCGGTTTAATTGCAGAACCCATTACAATCTGTATAGAATCACAAAATAACTTAGATGTCAATTTTCGTGGCATTTTGTTTGGAAATATTGCTTGCCAGATTTGACCCGAAGTCGTCCGATCACTAACACATTATGGGTGGTCCACCATCAGCCAAAGAAAGAGATGTCATCCCAACGCCAGAGGGCGCCTCTTACCACTAGGGGGCGGGTCGAGCTGTCCGTCACTGGAAGCTGGCTTTTAAAAATATCTATTAGCTTTACAAGACTTTGTAAAGTTGTAATCCTCTGTATGCCTCCATGTTGTCTGGATGTCCTTCTGTCGATCTGCTCTGACACAGGAGGTGGAAACGTGATAGGCACTGAGATAAGATAAGGCTAAGGTTTAGCTGCCTTGATGGAAAGAAAACAATATAATAGATAGATCTGTGACTGAGGAGAAATTGGGTTTTAAACGACACAATAGAAGCATTAGGACCAATAAATGCATTTGATATAAGAAGTTTAATCTTTATGACTCGTGGTTTGATGCTTGGCATTCAGGTAGATGTTTCGTAATCCACGATTACTGCTGTAGTCTTGTTCGTAGGTGGTCTGACTCGGTCAGAACGCAACGCGATATAAGAACAAACATGTACACAAATAGAACAATAGGAAATCAGGTAGGGATGCTTATAACGTCTAAATAAACATTCAATTTCATGTATAATAAATGTTCTAAAACCTCCGGAATTATTAAAATCGAATCCGTTACGATGAAGAGAACTTGGATTTTTATACGAGATAGACATTTGTCTTTCTCAGCGATTTTTAAATGTTACTGCTCTGATCATTTTCACGTGTAAATAAATATTGCTCTTCAAGAAAACAACCAGCCGCTTAGAGTATGGTGTTGATCCCCTAAGCATTATACCGTTGGGTTTATTTACAGTTCCAGGTCGTTAGTTTGGCTTAAGTATTGAATTAGAGAGCAGTAAGCACTTCATCTATTCACCATATCGCCGTGTTAGTATTGTGCTGATCATAGAGGCCACAAGCCGCGCATCGAGGCTGGACGTGGAACGCGCTGATTAGCGTGATTTATGGCGGATTATCCCACAGGAGCTTCTTCAGAACATGCTCAGTCTAGGACACGGGCTGCTGGGCACATGGGCTTCTTTCAACAATTTGTTTACAATTTTAAAACGACCCCCAGTCCAACGAAACGTAATGATCAGCGCCCAAGGCGCGTCGTTTTGCATTTTAAAAGGACATGACCACTGTCTGACCCCTGAATTCTTGGAGGCGATTATCTTTTTAGATTGACGTACCCAGATCGCAATTAGCACTTTCCGTTAAAGCTGATGACAAATTGTCCGGTGAGACTAACGTCAGGCTACCTGTAATTTTCGTCTTATGTGGCAGGCCTGAGATACAGTCTTTTAGGGGAGGGCAACTACACAGACCCGTCACACGCCTCAACGAATCCTTCGTCTCCAGGTATCGCTCTGAAGGAATTCTCAAGCAACAAATTAAGATCGATTAAAGAGTGAAAATGATAAGGCAGACCCGTCTGAAAAGGGCGTCAGTAAGGTGTTTGAGGAGATCGACCCCAGGGCCTGTGTTCATAGAGGAAAGTGTTTTTGTCACTTTGTTGAAACTGAATTCTTTGCATTAAAAGAAATTGTATGATGTTGATTTTTTTTGAATGGTCAGCCTTGCGATACGTGTATTGTATACGTTGTATTTAGGAGGCACAGATGTGTGAACTTTGTTTCAAACGTTATATACCTAGATTTAATAATCAATTTGGGTTCGATTCGTCATATCGGTACATCAAGAGAATTTCATTTCATGTACACCCTGCTGTGATCTTTTCTGAAGTATGTTTAAAAGCGGAAAAGCCATTGCTGATACTAAATCACTCTTTGACTTTTGTATATATTCTTGTTATGACATTTTATGGAATTATTATCATCATCATTGATGTTTTCTTTGCTTATACGGAGAATTCACCTTTCTTCAATAATTACACCTCTTGAGAACATGGATATTTATAAAACAAAGCGTTGCCTTTTAATTAATTCAGGTACGTTGATCAATTGTGTCACCTAAAGCAATACATATCAGCCAAACCAGTTTTGGTTGTAAGGTCCTCTGTCGGTACCAGTCAGTTGTTATTTATATATGCAGGTGACATATCACTGACAACAAAACAAGATCATTAACCAGATAAAATCTGGCTTCATTCACCAAAGCTTCATCACTGAAGTTGAACAAACTAATGAAATTGGACAGTGTTAACGAAACATAAATGTTTTTTATCTTAACACAAATGAACAAATGAACACATGTGCCGGGGAAGCTTACGGCAATAACTGATGTGTACATATTAAAAAGCCTGTATAATGCAGGTAGATTATTGAAATGTTCCTTGAATAATAGAATTCGTGGAGTGTGATTTTAGATTTAATATCAACTCTATAAATGAAAGAATCATTTGAATTTGTGTGTATGGTCCATTGCTGGCTTGCCATAGGATAGAGACATGGCTACCAAGCTAATGATTGCATCCTCAGTCATTATTAACCAGACAAAACCATACAGATATATACATGACTATGATTATAATAATGTACACCACTGCTGAGATTAATATCCTAATTCTGCCCGAACGAAAAAGAACTAAGCACATACACATATATAAATTGTGGCTTTCTTAAAAACAGCAATATTGAAAACATGATATGCCTTATAAGTACTTGTTGATGACATCTGCCGTTTTATATGTATCAAAAGAATTTTCTACTCTATTTAATAACATTTGAAATGCACACCAGCTGAAATTTTAACTTAATATTAATATTGTTGTACTTTATTTAATATGAGTTTCACAGTTTTGAAATCTCGGTGCTGAGTTATTTCAAAGGTTGCATTTTAACAGCCTAGATACACGCATACGTTCTAGCTATCCATTGGTTTGAACTGATCAACAAGTGCGTTTAAATCAAAAGAAGTAATATTAATATTAATATGCACCGCTCTATTTTATGAAATTGTGCATGACAGGAAACACTCAATTCATAAATTATTTGTATTATTTCACTTTAAGTTACTTACGTTGTCAAAATATATGTGAAATTGCTAAAACAGTCCCACTGCAATAAGCATATCAGTCATAAAGTTAGGGGGAAATATTACATTTATCCGACAAATGAAAACCAAACTACCGTGTATTTTGCACATATCATTTTCAATGTAAAATTTGTCATTTATGACGTTCAAAGGAACACTGTTAAGGGCATTTGCATTTAAATTTATTCCTTCAAAACTGTAATACATTCAACTGACAAACATATGGTGCAATGTCCGGTGGATAATGCACACGTTCGTTAAGTTGTACACATTCTTCATCTGGTGCATTGACATCATGTCAACATACAAGTATTCATTTCAAGCTGAAGGGAACATTTGCTGGTGTTAGTAACGTGTTTCTATCAAACTGGCATTTCCACATTCGCGACTGAACTTTCACCATACTACAAAGGTACCTTACGTCTTTCTTTGGACTAATGAAGATCTGGGGTCGAATAGGTCTTCAGCAACACATGCTTGCCGCAAAAGGCGACTATACTTGTCGTAACTGGATCGGTTGGTGAGGCTCGCTGACTTGGTTGATGCATGTCATCGTTTTTGGGGTTGTTTTTTTGTTGTTTTACGCTGCACTCAGCAATGTTCCAGCTATATGACGGCGGTCTGTAAAATAATCGAGTCTGGACCAGACAATCCAGTGATTGACATCATGAGCATCGATCCACGCAATTGAGACCGATGACATGTATCAACCAAGTCAGCGAGCCTGACCACCCGATCCCGTTAGTCGCCTTTTACGACAAGCATAGTCGCCTTTTACGGCAAGCATGGGTTGCTGAAGACCTATTCTACCCCGGAATCTTCACGGGTCTGCATGTCATCGTATCCCAATTGCGTGGATCGATGCTCATGGTGTCAATCACTGGATTGTCTGCGCTAGACTCGATTATTTGCCGACCGCCGTCATATAGCTGGAATATTGCTGATTTCGGCGTTAAACAATAAACAAACAATCGTGTTTCTTTATCATTTTAACTGGTATTCATGTCATATAGTTTCCTATATCATCCCTTGCATCTGACGTTTGTCTGGTATAATGTCCAAACAGCATTAGTGTATTTGGTGTACTCCATCCCCTTTCTGCACCTTGTACTACATTGGGTGAGTTTGCATTTAGGAACAGGGGACTCCAACCCGTGTGTCTCTCGGTGTGTCAAGCGAACGTGTTAACCTCAAGGCTACCAAACTGACTCTCTTGCACAACGTTATTGGTACTATCATAATTATTAAATAATACTTACTAACGTGGAAACGGCACATGTTTCTCTTAAAATCCCATACATCACGTGTCATTTGTTTCATTACTATCCTTAACAAATTACCTTAAACATACCAAAGAGACCAATGAAACGAAACCGCCTTATCGGTTTCATATGTAGATCTATGCATAAAAATTCAAACTGACAATAAACCGAAATATTAGATTGTATGACAAGAGGGATGACACAACCATTCCAATAGTCAACTTTCCCTTTTTGTCGAGCACTTTCCCAACAGTTCCAGCGTTAGGTGTGTACATTTTCTAGCTTTTGAGGTACAATCGAGAACACTATTTTAACCATGATTTGAGAGTCTTTCTTAAAAGTTGTTTAAGGATTATAACAATCAAGGCCTTAGTAAAAGCTTGACGCATCAATGACAAAAATTATTTCAGATGCAATTCTTTACTTTGACTTTCTACCTACCATGTGTTCCCGTGAGGTGTATTTCAGGGAAACTGACTTGCCTTCGTGACGGGTGACACCGGTGGGGTGCTTTTGACAGAGATTTCTTATGATTATGGAAAGGTTTTGTCGCTTTTAATTTCATTTATCTGACAGACAGAGATGCGTTTCTCTGCGTTTTCCTTACAAAATGGCCATGGACTACAGAAAGGCCGAATAATTGTTTCACAGGCATCTTTAACTGAATTGTCAATTTAGACAACACTACTCCTTCAATAAATAAGATTTTACCAGATTCAGTATAACATGATCATTATTATGTATTTAATCCAGCTTTACCTCAACAAACACATTACAACGGAGGTACATGTATTTAGCTTTGAAAGTGAAAAAAGTCACATAATGAAACCTTTCAATAGTTTAAAGAGTCCTCATACAATATATCGGACAGTACCAAAATTAACCCACATGTTCTATTCAGGGGAATGCTTTGTTCAACAATCGAGGGAAAGAAGCATAAGACCGGACCACTGACATGGAAATATAATGACTTTTAATTCTATTTAATGAAGAATCTGTCAATCAGGAAGCAAGCATTCAACCGCCAGTTCCCCACATCCGACACAAAAACATCCTGAGAGAAAATTATCAATTTCCCGCGGCCTTATTCTCCATTCAGTACTAAAACAAGGGCTTATGTTAAAAATAATGCAAAAAAATACGATCATCTAAAACTTAAACTCGTCTTTATCCTGCGATGTAGGAGTTTTTGAAAATTCAACCCGCGCCCCGTCTTTGTTAAAATTCCAGCCGAGTGAGTTGTTAGAAATCGGAAGTAAATTTGCATTAAGTCGAAGTGCTCTACTGTTCACTGATGCCACGACCCCACGGGGACTGCATGGGAACATGCCCACTCTCTACCAGGTGCTGAGAACACAATGTCCTTATCGGGTCTCGCACTACAATACAATAGTAATGAGAATATTTTTGTGTAAAAAACGTCCGTGGCACTCACTGACCATGAATGACAAACAGACAGCTGAAGACATATATGTCTCATCCCTTTCGCGTCTTGCCAAGGACAAACAAATCAGGGGGTATCTGAGGCTAAGACTTCGTGGTCACTGGCCCGCTAACCCTTACTTAACCTTGGCTAGCTCGCCCAATTAGGCCTTAAACAGCTACATACCTGTAAGATCAAAGTCGGAACATATAGGGGATACAATGGAAAGGTAAGACCTTAAGGGTGAATGTGACAGTCACGCCACTCTCAATACCTACATCGAAGCCAATGCGTTAGTTACCTTGACAAGGAAGACCACTCGATGTTCTCCGTGAAGTGCTTGTCTGACACTAATAAGCATATTATTATGTAAGACTTAACACTGTTTTTCAGTGATATATTTTCATAGTTCATGATCCAAATATTGCAAATAACAATGTGACATTGTTTGTTTTGTTTTCGTTTTAGACGTCCAATGGAATTTATCGATGAAGGGGAAATTACATTAGCTTTGAAATGATTAGTTCTGTTATATCGCTCGTCCTACCACGATTTGTATGATACAAATTGATAATGTGCAAATAAATAGGTAATAAAACAGATAACTGTAGGGATTTGGGGTTAGGATAGGTCCCCAACAACCTGTGTTTGTCGTAAGATGTGACTAAATGTATCGGATTGTCAGGCTCCCTTCCATTTCAACATTACATTTTTAGAACATTATTTTAAAGCTTTCTACCGCCGTCATATAGCTTGAGAATTGCTGAGTGCAATCTGAGTTTAACAACAAACACAAATTCCAGCTTTTTAACATGACAGTCACATCTTCTCTAAATAAAAACACGTGGCTATCCAGTTCCGTGTTGATTGAGTGACTGGAATATATCCTTAATTGGTTGACTTGTGCTATACATCAGTCATCTGTCGATGACATTCACGACCAGACTGACAATTTACAGGTAATCATGACTGTTGACACTGGTATTATCACACCCTCCTTGCCACCAGACGGCCCAGTTGAAGATGGGCGTGGTACCCACCTGACCAACTGAGGGGGAGCGACTTGGAATGTGACGGTTATATGTGGATGTCTTCGAGTCAGTTGCCACGTCCATGTTGACGGTCACCTACACCCAGCTAAGGTTTACAACGCCCATGCTGTGACGCGTGTAAATATGACTCCCAACATGGAATTGCAAGAATCACTGGAAGAAATCAATTCCTTTATCAAATTTACTTGGTTTTAAGTTTAGACTGTTACGTTTATGTGAATATATGCAAAGTTCGACATACATTTACGTAAGAGTGTGTCTTACTTTACATACGTTTATGTAATTTATGTAATTCAATGTTATATACATTTACATACATATATGTAAATCTGGACAAAAAAGTGCGTTAAAAAGGCCGGTGGACTGTGAGAAAGGCATAATGATTAAGGCTGGTTGTGAAATGAATATTTTGCTCATATTTTGCTTCTGCCCCATTCTTTGTAATGAAAACACGTTAAATTATCATTTAAACGTTTCTTATTGTTTCTTTCCGCAGCAAAACAGTCTTGCCAGATTTTATCTGCAGAAATAAATGGTCATGAGTACATATATGGACATAAATCAGATCAATTCACCTCATCCAGAGCTTTCCAATGAAATGACGTTTGTTCATGCAACTCGATCCCTTTGGTACGGTCAAGTTCGAACTGCTGGTCATTCCTGGGTTGTCTCGTCCTGCCTTAAATCATTAAGAACTCAGTTTAGGGGGTAATGGGTGTGGTTTTACGCCGTGGACACAGATAATGGGTTTCATGTCAGAGTGGTGCAGCGAACCCGGGGCTTCTGCGTTTTGAAAGAATATTTGTAAATGTAGCATTGATTATGAACAGACGACAATCTCTTTATATCTTCACTGTTACGGTATAGTCGAAACGATATCAAGTCAAATAGCAGATTAACTTGACATCTGAGAATAATAATCCAATGACGCGTATAAAATAAACCACTGGTCCATTGTAAGCTTCAACCATACATCTAACAGGTTTGATTTTCCTTATGATGGTGGCATCGCTCTGATGTGGTTGTTTGTTGTTTAACGCCGAGCCCAACAATATCCCACCTGTATCGCGGCGGTCTGAATACAATCGTCAGAGATTGACATCATGAGCATTGTCCTACGCAGTTTGGATACAATGACGTACATCAACTAAGCCAGTCTGACCACTCCATCCCGTTAGTCGCCTCTTGCGACAAGCATGTGTTGCTGAAGACCAATTCTAACCCGGATCTTCACATGGTATTTTGATGTGACACAAACCATTGCTTTCTTAATAACAAGAACCAAACTTTTCATTTTGTGGACATGTCTACATTATAATAAACAAAAGAACTTACATTTCCGTTAAACCCTAAATCCGCGGCTACCTGTTGATATACATTTAGAGTGTATTGACACCCTTGACCCGAACCTTTCAAGTCATGTTTATATAAAGATAAGTAGCCCAAACAAGAAGCACGATTACATGGCTACACACCACGTAATAAGTCACTTACATTTGGCAGCTACCCTGTTTCTGTTTGACTCATGGTTCAACTGCGCATAATCATTGTAACTTTTACTCCTTACCGCCAAGTAAATACCGATATGTCTAATTCACTGAGAAAAACGTATTGACGTATTATAAGCCTCTTTGCTAGTACAACGACCTTCTGTCCGTGTTAGAATATACATTAGACATGTATGAGGATTGTTACAGTCACATACAGTCAGTGGGCATTTCGCCTATCAAGAGGTGAAAAGTTCGGGCAAGGTGACGGTGTATTTGAAGCATTATTCGGTGTTTTGTAATGGGATATATGCATTATAGTACTGGTAGATTAGTACAAGCCTTTGTGACTTGTTGATCATATGATCTTTCTTTAAGACCCACATTTTGATACACATATGTTTGCATTGACCGTTCAATGACCACACGTCGCCTGCTATTCGTTAACCTTAATCACGTAGTACGGTTGCTCATACATCCAACATTTGCCATAGATGCATAGCATTTCGGGGGCAAAACCTTTTGAAACTATATTAACCAGTTTAAAAATATTTGTGAACATTTGCTTAGTTATTTTTGTAAATGGTATTTCTAGAAGCATTCAATGGACGCAGGGTATGTCGAAATTGGATATAGCAAATTTGGCAATATAAAAATCAATTCTAACCTCAAGCTATGAAAACACGTTAAGTTCCAAGAGAATTGTCGAATACAGCGAATTGATAACATTGGTCCCTGTCGATTTATATCCAGAATCTTAAAGTATTTATGATTATTGCTGCCACCACTAAGCCTAATTATTCACAGGAATTTGACACGTGATTGCCCATGTAGGACTAGATGTTTCAAGGGACGGTCAAGGGATAGTCAGCTCACTTTTATACCGTTGACATATGTACAACAGACTACATTATATTCTCCCTTCTACATAACACGGTTCTGTCAAACCGCAATGTGTGTAATAGTTATAAGTATACAAGACTAGCGTACGCAGTCGTAATTATTGAATTGCCTCAGAGAGTTAAAAGCTTCACCGTTTTCACTATACTAGATATGACTAGGTCCCATCACCAGGATGTAAAGACATCCGTCTCTGCCATCCAAATGAGCTGGATTAGACTTTCAATGTTTGCTAGAGGACGTGACTTTCCCGTACCACGTCACTTTCCTTCCACAAGATGGTAAGCTGCCATTGTCATATGAATAGATACTGTGTAGGCAGCTAAATGTGGTGGTTTGTAGCACAAAGGGGATTGAAACACACCTGCATACATAGAAACTCAGAAAAGATTCCTTCGTGAAATTATTCATTCGTTCATTCAGGGGCCTCGTAATTGACACGTTTGTTCAAGCATAACTCCCGGCACCGCCCTCCTCACGCAAATACAAGATCAGGGAAAATGTTCTTTTTGTTGTGCTTTCAGTCAAGTGGGCACAGGAGCTCCGACCAGCAAAACCTAAAATCAACACCTAGTCAATACGCTCGAATGGAAACTAGGAATTCGTGTTGAATGCTTCCCCCATGTCTGACCTGAGACGGGTCTATTCGGTTTCGTGAGGCGCTGACGTAAGCCCCTCTCTCAAACACGCTGTAGCTAATCCCCGAGCATGTAACTCTGAAGTCTCTCCAACAAGGCCTGATTGAAACGCTCACAAACCAGTTAATCATACTGTGGCCTCTTGTGGGCTCTTTTGTGTCGTGGCTTCATAAAGGGTTACACCTCCTTGGTCACCACGCAGGAAGTGAACTCCTTTAAGATCACTGTTTCCCATTTGACTCCTCAGAAGGAATATTCATGGTTGGGTTTCCAATTATGAGAGGTTTTGTTGATGCGTCAGATTTGCGTTTCTTATTCAATAAATGTCATTTGTTCCCGATGCTCTATTAGTTTTCTGCCCAGATTCGATTATTTCCAGGCAGTCTTAAAATAGATGTAACGTGCGGCGTTAAACAACATTCAGCCACACACTTACAGTGTGTATATGAAATTCGTTATCTCGAAACTATATAAATATTAAAGTATTAAAGCATATATTCTTATTTCGATGATTTTTTTGCAGTTTGATTAATATGGGAATGATTTATTAATTGGAATCAGTAATGAATCGATACTGTAGAGATTTACTTACAAACAGGATCATGCTGATACGTCAAGGTGTGCCTCAATGGTTTTGTCTTCCGAGTCGTAAAATACAGTATTAGAAGTATTGTGCTCACAAATGACAGGTACAAATTCAAAACGTGTTTGTAAAACGAATTGTTGTGTTAGTAAAGTTGAATAACATGATCAGAAGACAACCCATTAAAAAACATCATTTGATGTATGAACAATATTCGTATCAAACCTGAATATCTTCCCAAATCCATTTTCGTTCCTGTGTAATCATTTGGTACATGCTGTTCCAAGGCTGGCTATATGCCAAATTAATAAAAACAATATTAAAGTCACTGCTTTCTTGTTAGAATTCGGTATGAGAAATAAGAACTGCATTTTTGTACATTATATGTAATGTGTTTTGGTAATGTTAATTATTGGTAATTTTGAACGATGAATATGAATGCGTTTATATAACATTGTTTGAAAGGACTTTACTTGTCATTTGTGAACAAGAAATATGCGATATTATGTGATATGGTTTAATGGTATGTAGATGTATCCTAACATTCGCCAATTTGGTACGTGGACACATTCTATAATTATAAGCGAGTGAGCGAGTATGGTTTTACGCCGCTTTAAGTAATATTTCAGCAATATCACGGCGGATCATTTATGACACCAGCAGTTATAATTATATTAAGCGTAATGGTATCTATCGGACATTATGCTAAATGATTTTGCACTGATATTTCATATCAAATGTTGTACTGGTATGTACCAGTAACTGATATGAAAAATATTAAACGTGAGTTGGGTGAACAATTGACTTGCCCTGGCATGTGTTTCTGACGGGTGCCACCGGTTGGGCAGGATACGCTCACCTGTTCACGAACACCTAGTATCATCACCATTAATAGTGATTCGTAAACACTTGCTCATGATATAGTCGGAATGGTACAATCGAGATTTCTTATCAATATGAAAAGGGTTTTGTCGCTATAAATTAACGCCGCTTTAAACAGTATTTCAGTTATTGCACGACGTGTCAGCTTAATGTCAAAGGAATCTCAGAAGTGATGCAGGTCCACCAAACGTTTTTAGACCTAAAATAAGGTAATGGTATACCGAGACGGCGTTCACTTAGACAATGAATCATCTCTCACACCAATATCGGGTCGATTCCTAGTGAAGCACATGAACTCCATGATAAATACTTAGCTTCATTTGACAATGATATAAAACATAATCAAGTCAATATTTTTTCCATAACAAGTTTAATGGAAATTATGCACATTAACAGCAATCACATTGGATTGTGTTGAGTCCTTTCAGCTATGAATTACACAATAGGTCCTGTAGTATTGGTAATGTGATTGATCAATCGAAATGTAAACCCACAGGGTCGAATGCACTTTCATCGTTATGTATCATATACTTCACGCATGAAAATACTTGTAAAACTTGCATATATTATTTTTTTATCCTGTATTATGTTTTCGTGTAATTGCCTATCTTACTTCTTCCGTTCATGAAACCCTTTAGCGAAGTAATCAATATACAGAGAAGTATTATTTTTCTGTTCAAGTTTGTTTGAATCAAATGATTGAATAACGTTTTGCAGTTTCAAATCACGTCAACCTGTGACAATCTGATTCTCTATCAAAGTTAACTACAGCATCAACTTTGTTGCCCGAATGCATTCATAATATAACAGGGCTGTCAGCTCAACGAGAGTTCCATTTCAGACTTCAGTAGCAGGAACCATTCATTGGATACAAGTTACATGGTCTTTTAACTCAACACAGAAAAACCATTGTGTTACTGCCAGATATAACAAAATGTACTGACAGTTTTAGGTTTCGTCCTTGCCTACATTGGACTCGAAGTGATTATCAACATCTCAATTAATCTGTAAACTGTAACATGTGTGATTCTAATTTGAATAATCTAACTACGCATTGTTGTTGATGACTTGCGCTTGGTGTATAGCTATAAAAACTAACGATGCCGCAGGATGGCTATCCAGCGATATCTATGAATTGTTCCAGCCCTTTGTAGTAGTTTTTTGTGTGTGGCACATCTGGCGTATGACGACAAGAACCTGTGAACTGATGTTTAACACTTATTGGTGTGAAATACAACGATCTGCTACCTCGAATCTGTGAATAATTTTAACTTCCACGGCTCTAGCTAATAAATATCACTTCAGAGTAATGTAGTCAAACTTCAGTGTTAAGCGACATAATCACACGTCATGATAGACAGAGAATCGTTTATTCGATTTTGTCTTGTTTTCCAAAGAACGGCGGTGAACGAGATATGGGTGTCTTGTTAATACGGTATTTGAGAAGACATTTTAAACATAGTACGTTTAAGTGGGATTATTCATGAGAATACAGCTATCAGTAAAGTAAAAGAATATATTTAATTGTATAGTAGAGTCATAGACTTTTTTCAACATTTCATTTAGCTTAAAAAATGCCACTCACAAAAGTCCAATTATAAGTGAAGGTGTAAATACTGCATATAGTGCCATGGTTGGCACTGACACAATGTGTAAATATGGTACTGTAGTATTTAGAACTGGGGATGATGTACGTAAATGTGTGAACGTTGACAAGAAAAATGTTTTTTTATAACTTAGAACTGCAAATTTGCCTTCCAACGTTGCCTATTTCATCTAAAACCGACGTACCAGTTTTTGGCAAACGTGTGTTTACACACTCGTATATACGAGAAATATTTCAAATAGATATTTGTCGCGTGTACGTTCCTTTACTTTGCCGCAAGATGACAATACAGATTTTTAAATACGAAGTGATTCCCTTCATCAATTTCCATTGAATGCCATACAGAAAAATATTGGTACGCTTTAATATTATCTCTAGTTTGTTCATCTCCTGTTGTTATTCCCAACGGCTAAACACCCAGAAGTGGTGTGTTTTTAAGAAAAATAACCTCTGGTGATATTACCTCTCCCATTTTACTCCACATGAAAGATCTGAAAGGATCGAGCCTTGTACGTCGACCTGAAGACGTTGGTGTGTCGGTGTAGTTGGTGTCTGCCTACTCTTTGTTAGGCAACTGTTTCTAACGCGGGAGTCTTGTTCTCTCATTGTACCAACTATACGATCTTACGAAGCCAGCTGCCGTAAGCCGTTGCCGTTATTTACCTACCGTGACTTTACACCGTTTGCGACAAATCAGTGGAAACAAACGCGAGCTGCTAACAATACATTGGTATGCTGTTCTATTACTTTGTAGTTTAGGTTCGTCTTCTGCCTGTTCTCCACGAGATCCTCTGTCGCGTACGGAGCTTGATGGTTCCAGCGTAACCCGAGAGCAGTTTCCCCATAATAAACAGTTAGCCTTCACAGCTCCAGAGAACCAGCAGTAGGCATTGTAAAACTACTGGGTTGTCGGGTGACTTTCGCCACCGGTATACAAACAGCGTTAGCCAACAATAACCCACCATGATACCCCCTTCTCGACCTCTCCCAATCACATACCTACCCCTCTCTGTCAATGCTCTCGACAACGTCCCGGAATCTTCAGTTAAACCTCTGATAAAAAGCTAACTAAGATCAAAGCGTTGAACATCCTTTAAAGCTGACGGCAAAGCAGTGTCTTATTTTACGTTTACTCGATGCTTATATCTATTCATCGCCTGTGTGGAAATATACAATGGACCCCAAAGATGAAATGCAAGGATATCGGTCGGGCAAACTAAACTTTTACATTTCTATATATTCTCCAAAATACATGATAGTGTTATTACCCTAATGGTCCTTCTGTTCGTCGGAACTTTTTTTTGACTGAAAGGACCACCAACGTTTTGTCGACGGACACCTGTGTTGAGACATCGAGTAAGTGTAACAGATGATCAAGTGTTTTCAAAAAAATGTATTAAAAAAATGGCTGTCAAAGAATCTCTTATTTACAAATATAGCAGGAGCCCGCCGACATCCCCCACTCCATTCCCAATCCATCCACCTCTCTCCCCGCCAAAACCTGTTCGGTTCAAAGAAATAAATATACAGATACAAAGAAAAACACCAAAACATGGCTATGTGGGTCATCATGACCCCGAAACTTGATGGGTTAACTTTGAACTAAATGGCTGGGACAGAGCTGTATCATAAATGATAGTGAACGTGCGTTCTCTCGTATCAACTTGGCAGTCTTTTGCATTAAAAGATGAGCGTACTTGCCAATGTGTTTTTCCATATTAAAACAAGCTGTGAAACTTGAAACTACGATAACATATTAACACAATAAACAAAAATATGAATAAAATGGACACGTTGATCGAACGTGAACTGATTTATTAGGTTAATGAACGGATTTTAGTGTAACAGGGCAAAGATGCAGGTTGGATTAACACGATGATAGTGTGTATATATATAGAGAGAGGGTATGTGTGGTTTTGTGTCATTGAAATCTCCAATTAATACTTGCATGCTTGCGTGTGAGTGTTTGCATTTGCATTTGTGTCATCGCTTATACATAATATATATCTATTCTTCCTGAAATATTACAGTCATTGTTTGTTCGAATGAGATCATAAGAGTGCTGTATTGAGTATAAATGGGAATATCTTTATAATATCATTTATAATTTAAATGGCAAATATATATATTGCATCTGCTTTGTAAAAGTACAAAAGAAAAGTATTCTGTAAAGCCCAAAGAAAGGAATTCTGTATACCAAAAGAAAGGTATTTTGTATGTTAAAAGAACGGTATTCTGAATATTCAAAGGAAAGGTATTCTGTATCATAAAAAAGAAGGGAATTCTATTTGGGATACATAGGCTAAGTATTCTGCATAAACAACAAACGTGTATTCATTAAATGTATATTCAAGGAAGGCACTCTGCACATAAAGACGGAATATGTTCACAAATAATACAGAAGTTTTATGTATATCTAGAAAAGAAACATTCTGTTCATGAAAAAGAAGGGTATTCTGTACAAATAAAAGGTATGTGTAGAATCATGATATGTGATCTTTTAATACATCTTTTAATTATATTCTGACTATTCGAGAGAGGCATTATGTATCTGTGAATGAAAAGAAAGCTTGATATACGAATGAAAGGTAGTTCGTATTTCCGTGCGTGCAGAATAATGGCATTCTGCATAAACAAGAGTTTGTTGTTTAACGCCGCACTCAGCAATATTCCAGCTATATGAAGGCGGTCTGTAAATAATCGAGTTTGAAACAGATAATCCAGTTATTGATATCATGAGCATCGATCCACGCAAATGGGATACGATGGCATCCATCAACCAAATCAGCGAGCCTGACCACTAAATCCCGTTAGTCGCCTCTTACGTCAAGCACAGTCGGTATAAACAAGACACAAGAGAACGCTATTTTGTATACTAGTATACGATGTACAAGGAATATATATTCTACATAAGTATGCTGCACACGTAAGAGAATCATATTTTGTATATATACTGGAAATGCATTCTATATTATACAAAAGAAAGGCATACTGCACATATAAGAGAAAGACAGTTTTAATGGACAACAGAAAAGTGTTCTGCATATACAAGAGAACGATATTTTGTGAATGCAAAGGAAATCTATGTTATATTATACATATAAATAAGGCAATATGCATATGTAAAAGAACTATTTTTGTATGTTTAAGAAAAATGTATTCTGTATATACAACAGGAAATCATTATACCTTTTCAAGTAGAAAGGCACTCCGTATATAGAACAGTTATGTATGCATGATACACAGCAGAAAGGTAATTCGTGTATACAAAAGAAACATAAAGGGTGCTGATGATACGAGCTTGCCAACTGATGCAACACGTGGGCATATTCATGATCGTTCATGCATGTGAGATGATCATTGTCGGTATTCTGCCAGTGTACATCAAAGTGTAAGTAAATCTAATTAAGTCCCCGGATGGTCACATGGTCGCACGTGCAAGGCCAGCTGATACACCACAGCTCCTGTGTCCTCGTGCAGTGGACATGTGGGATTAAAAGGTGGTTTATTGCGAGCAAATGAGAGGGTTCATATTTCTATTGTGGGTATTATGAACAGGTTCCGATGATGATACATAGGCAGTGATACTATGGTTCTCCCTATCAGGATGCATACATATAAGGCCTTGGTAACTGATCCATGCAGAATAATGCATGTCAAGATGTGATTTACATTTAATTGTGGGTGTTTTATTTCGATCTATGTTTGATAGAAGTATATATGGAACATTAAAACACCTGCCCAATGTATGCCTAGAATGTCGTATTACCGTCCGCCATGACTTAATCGTGTTTCGAAGCGTCCATAGACTACATATAATCTTCAGTCATCGGAGGAAATAGAGAATGTATGTATGTATGTATGTATGTATGTATGTATGTATGTATGTATGTATGTATGTATGTATGTATGTATGTATGTATGTATGTATGTATGTATGTATGTATGTATGTTGCCGGAGTTGGTCGGAATGGTGTTATGTCACTTTTAGCGGAAGACATGTACCCTGACCTTCATAAGTACCCTCGTATCCAGTTGCATATTAATGAATAGCAGTCAACATCCTTAGACCCATTAGACCAACCTTAGATCTCTGTATGTATACACATAATTTTTCAATGACACAATAATGTTGACATCGTGCATATACCATTGCAGTAGACGGAAAACGTCCATTCTATTCGAACATTTAATATAAATAGTCTGATTTTCGAACCGAATATATTGTCGTCAGCAAACGTAATAACAGCCCAACAATTACATGTTGTCCATTTCGATAAAGGTTAATATCATAATGTATTAATAATATTTCTTCACAACGAATACTGGGCGTGATGTGAACATCTAAATGACATTTTTAAACACTAGATTTTTATTCAGCTACGATTTAGACAATCAGATATAGATCTGAATACTTTATATTATCGTTCTACATAATTCGGTTACGTGTTTAGTATTAACTTACAATGTAAAATAATCAATGCCGCCAGATCTATGTGCCAGTGCTCATCCAAGGCAGAACTTCTGCAAACGACTATATATAGAGTTACACGTACAGCAATATGGAAAATACTATGCACAACTGTTAGTTGATACTAATGTGCTAAGTGTGTTCTGTCAGTTCAATATATACAAAACCTTTATATACTTTCAAGTCATAACCTTTTTTAGTCTCATTCAACAACTTCATGATAAGAACAATAAATATACACATAAATGTTAATATTTAGATCATTACAGTAATACACCTTGCAAGTTTATTAGTTAATCTGAACATTACTTTATTGGATGCCATGTTACTACTGACATATTGTACCAGCATCCAGATGATGGTTTAATTAGAAAGCCGAAAAGCGAAACTGGTTATAAACGTACACACAAAAGCAACGCCAAAAGTGAATAAACACAATCAACCAGCGTGTCTTTGGGTACAGTCGCTTCTAAAAGCAAAACATCAGTAACAGGTGGTTTATGATAGCAGTATTCAAAACATATACGGTACTGACATGAAGCTTGCAAAAACAAATTTTGATTATGTAAACCAAGCAGAGGTTTTTTTCAATTACTGTATGCTAAAGAACCTCAGATGGAGTTATTCTAGGCTTATTGTTAATGGGGCATTTCAAATGATGCGAGAAAAGCATATGTCAGATGTTTCAAAGAAAAGTTTGTGCTGGATATATATTCATTGATATAGGGTCACGATTGAGGTACTTTCAATTAATAAAAACATATCATCACTGAACAGTAATTATACTCGTGTAGCATTTCAAACCATTAATTCATGTGTCCTTTACACTGCCTTACAAATAGTGCGATACTGTGCATACGTTGCAGTTACTGTGACACAAGAAAAACATACTGACACAAGGTCGACAGGAAAATGACTGAGAGAGAGAGAGAGAGGGAGAGAGAGAGAGAGAGAGAGAGAGAGACGGAGATGTTGGATAAAAGTATTGGCACTGCAACATAAAACAACGGTCATGCAAGGGGAAAAGTTAGACATCGTTCATGAAGATATCTATTGTAATTCCACAATAGTCGTAATTAATGTCGCTGGGGATCACAAAAAAAAGTAGCAGATTACAGGAGGATAAACGGAGCCAAAATATTTTTTCTGAACAAACGTCACAGTTCGGCAAAAACATAGAAATAGCAATATTCATTTTGCAATTAGCGTTATAAAATCGTAGAATCAGAGGCAAGGTTGTTGTAATAAAAACCAAAATAGAAATATTGCTGACTGTCAGGTATTTCAAAACACAACATGATATCCTTTTGGAAATAAATACATAATCAGAGAATTGTCTAGATTGTCTGCCGAAACAGTTTATGGTGAAAATTATATAAATGGATAACTGAAAATTAGAAAAGACTGCCATTGTTTGCATAGTTTTAAGTTTTATCTCACATTGAGACACAGTCTTTAAGATAAGGAAACTGGTTACATCTTATAGTTTTAGAAACAGAGTACGTTATGTGTGAGCATTCTGTAATGCGACGGTGGGGACTCGGGGAGTCCAGATAACTGGATTTGAGACTTTAATTAGCTGATGAAGACATCTTTGAATTCAATTTTCCGGTATTAATTAACACAACGTGAAAGTTATGACACACCAGTGGTTCAGCTTCTCACATATGTGTTACACTCATAATATATATATATATATATATATATATATATATATATATATATATATATATATATATATATATGTGTGTGTGTGTGTGTGTGTGTGTGTGTGTGTGTGTGTGTGTGCCAAGATACAGTTAGAAATTGTGTACATTCTAAAAAAACGGAATATGCTTTCATCTTTAATTACAGGCTCGCACGGTGTTTTATCATTGCTCCTAATGCGTGCAGTAATTGTCTTCTCTAGCCTATGAATCAACATATGCTGATCAGTAATCATGTTTTCTTATCAAGGAGGCCTGCATCACACATACAAACCAGTGTTTGTGTATAATGTCAGTGTTACATAAATTAATTTGCCTAGATAATGTATGTTGTAGAGGGATTTTTCGAGTGAATGGTTTTCACATATGGATCTTTTTTATTTCATTTCTCTTTTTGTAACTCTTTTTCAACATTTTTTAATACGTTTCAACTAGGTTCATATTAAAATTAATTAAATTAGCATAGATATGATTTATCGCCGAAGAGTGTTCCAAATGGGCATGTTTGATGAATTTCATGCATTTTGTTATCAGTTATTTGTTTCCTGACGCTACACTAATGATGTATAATTTGAGATATTATACATGTCATATATCTGGAAATAAATAGTACTCCGAAACTGATATTATCTTGATTTCCTTAGCCTCTGTTTTCGCAGACAAAACATGACTACACAAACTTCTTAAAACGGAGTAGTAAAATTCATATTTTGCTTTTGGCTTTAGGTATTAGAGCTTTATACTAATACCAAAATCCTATCTCTGGTTCCCTGTGGGTAGAACGAATGCAAACACTGTTGGTGGAACACACTTTGCCCTATGGAAAGGCATTCGGTCTGATGTGCTAAAAATCACCCTATCAATGTCAACTTTGAAAATCTGATTAAAGAAGCCAAATCGAGTCTATCACGCAGTGACACTACGGTAGACACTACCTTGTTTGCTTTTGGTATATCATTGAACAGGTTTCGTGCCATCCGTATGAAGTGAGTCGGGTAAAGCAACCATGGACAAACACAGGGAGCACCTTGTGCCTACTACACTCAAAGAAGAAAGGTCTTTCTTGGTTTCTTGTCCCTCTCCAGTTTCAAGCTAAAGGTAGGCTTTTTGTTTGCATTAAATTGACTTACTTTGTTGTCGATATATAAGACATTGTTCTTTGGCTCGTTTTCGCTCCCCAGCATGGGCGCATGTTGTTATCCTTTTGCTTTAATTCTTCCCAGCTACTTTATACTATATTACAACATGGTAAGCTTTCCCTTCGTACATGTTTGTACAATATATTTACCTTACTTTAATATATTAAAACCATCAAATGTGTTTTTTGAAAATTGTGATAATAAAATAAATAACAGAAATATTGTCATGTTTTTGCTGTTAATTCGAAAATTTATGTTAAGTACAAACAGACAGTTGATTTGCTGACTAAATGTTTGATATTCGACATGATGACTTGTGACATTCTAGCTGATTATAAGTTAAAGGTACATTTCTAATGAAAAAGGTAAGATAAAGGAAATAAATACTTAATAAAAAACAAGATTGTAAAATCTCGTTTTCAGGTAATTTTTATTGAAATGTGTTTTTCTCTCAAAACAACATATTGCTCATTAAATTATGTATACAGGTGTCTCGGTATTGACACGCCTAACGTATAATTTCCTAGTTTCCTTCAACAACAAAAACTGAAAAAATGATAGACTTGCTTGATTCGAATTGTCAAAAGATAAACTTTAGTAGAAAAATATTAACATCGCTATGTTTGCAATAATCTTTTTCAGAAATTAATAAAGTTTATCAAATCAATCGAGCACAATTACAACAAGTATATTTCTTACACAAGAAAAGGTATGTGAAAGAAGAAATCGCAGATGAAAAAAGGTTTTGTCATTGAAACATTTTTTCAGAACAACGTTGATGTGGATTAATAATTAAGACCTGAGAGTATATAGTCTAACATATAATTTAATCACCATATTTGTCTTCACGGTGGTTTCCTGGGCTGAGTCCACTCGATGAGTAATCACTCCCCAACTGCTAATGTCCAGCCCGGTGGTCGACAAGGACCTGTCATATTACCACGGCTATTATCACCTAACACACTGAGATCTCCGTTTGTGAAGTAATTGTGTCTAGTTATCTGGGTGGGGAAAGCTTTTGACGAATTCCAATACAAGTGACATTATTCTCCATACACACCGACTAAACAGCTAAGTCCCTGCCTCCAAAACGCCTGTGCTTTATCCGTGCGCTTCAAGCATGCCATCCATTGTTGCAGGGAGCCAATCGCGAGGGGGCTGGCTTGTCAACGCAGGAGTATGTAATCATACAGTTTGACTTGTCGCCACCAGACGAGGCCAAGTGAGAGAAGCGCCAAATGGTGCTTGTTCGTCTCGCGCTCCTACTGCTCTGTGATTGGCTGGCATAGAGCTCGGGTCAAAGTGGGATTTATCTGTTCTGCGACAACTTCAACACGGAGTAGACTACGCCAAGTGATAGCACAGGAGAGTGGATTAAGATGAATCGACCCTCGGGAACTTCCAGTAAGTGTTTGGTGTATATATGTAGATAACAAGTCTTTTCTTAACACGAGTTATACAGACACTCGACGAGGATCACTTCCGTCTTTGTAACATTGTGTAATTGTAGTGATTTGTTACTACCGATCAAAATGTTTATTTTCTCCCGTGAGTATCCAAAACAATAACATGCTCTGACGAGCGAATAGGGATTTTTTTATGAAGTTGGAGAGAAATCACTAATGTCTAAATATATATCAGTGATGTCTTTAATCAAAGAACAACCTTTTGTTGAAATAGTGTTGTTAGAAATTAATGATATCAATATTTTTACTCGTTTGGATACATGTTCATATAGAAAATTTATTTTTATCCTTCTATTACTAATAATACTTCTAATTATATAAAAACAGCATAAATACATCCAGTTGACACTTGAATAGAATATCATTTGAAATTACGACATAATTAAATTTACCAACCCACCATAAAGAGTGTTAGCTTGTTCAAGTTCATATCTGGGTGGATAGCACATTGTGTGTATAAGTGATTAAGTTCTGAAGGCAACACATTATGTCTCTAGTTATGTATTCCAGCCTGTATTTACGATATTGACTGTTGAAGATTCCTAGGTCGATGACAACTAAATGACACAACCCTTATCTCAACCTTGTCAGCTTATTTATGCTACAGAACAAATCTCGTAGCTGTAGTCTTTAAAATGACTTCTGAATAATATATAGAAGCAATTATTGACTCGCGGTTATTTGGTAAATGCACGAAGAGCAAATTTCCGTTGATGTATAGGACGAGTTGACTTGTAACCGGGTGTCTCTGGGTGGGACGTGGACTGAGAGACGCTACACTGGTGAAAAGACGTGATAAATTAAGAGACTATCCCACACAGTGGTACTTGTACTATAGCAATCCTTAAGTGTTTTTAATCACGATATTGTTGGGGTAAATTAAAGTGTGATAAATTCCACGTCACTGGCCTACATGCAGACGCTGAGAATTAAATCTGGGAATACTGTTTCATTATATATGTATGTTTAAATTTCATGCACCTTGTAAACCTGTGCAAAATTGAATTTTAGAAATGTATATGGTGGCAGTTTGAACACAGCTGTCAAGTACTGAACATTGTTAGGTGTTAAATGCAAGCATAAATTTTGATTATTCAAAACTAATGTCTCTGAGCATGTTATATTTTGAAATACAGTTGCACCCCTTCTGGAAGATTTATCTGTAGAATGAAAAATAATTCCAGCCAAAATACGACGCATTTGATTTTTCTTTTCTAAGAATATCTCACTCTTCGGTTACTATGGTACTGTTGTATTAGTTTTCTCTATTGAGACATAATGCCCCTTATGTCCTTGAACCGTATACTCTTTCAATACAATATATCTGTAAATCCACCTGAAAAATATTTTAACCTTCTGGAATAATTGTTTTCAGATTTTTTTAGTGACAGCGGTATTTCTATGAATGGTCTAAAATCTTCCATATTTCTAATATAAAGTCTGGTAAAACAATGTTTGAAATGATTGTTTGTGCAACTTTAATCAATTTAAAAACAAAATTTTAAAAATCATTACTAAAATGAATAGGTAAAATAATTAAGCGCAGATAGTAATATAAACATAAACATTCCATGGTTGAAAACACAGAACAAAACTACAAATATTATTATATAATAACTATTTTGATATTCCATGAATGCAAATGTGTTTTCAGAATATCGGAACGTGTCCATTGCACTTTGGATATTTTAAATTCGATAATGACAGGATATGTATAATTGTGTTGTAATAAATCAATGTACATTTGTTTTTAAAACAAAACAAAAACGTTACACCTTTCGTTCATGATCACATCACACATTTTAATTTATTACATTACACTTGTCAAAAGTCCTCTTTTTCAATCCATCAGTTCAAGCAGTTGCTGCTGGTATATAAGAAAATCTTTTGCAGTTTCGTTTCACACTATGATTCTCTTAGAACAGGAAATACCATAACCTCCAAGTTAATCGCGTTTAGCCTTGTGGGTGATCCTTGTGAAACGGAGTGACCGACAATAAAGTCCTCTGGTTTAATCTGGACGGGCACTTGGGTCCAAATCCTTCACTACAAGTGTTCCAAAGCTTTTGATACAAGTGCCAAATGGTGTGGGATCATCTTCAGCGCCGTGGTCAGACGGTCTCTATCAGAAGCTTCCTTGATCTCCCTGTCAAACAGACCCTAACTTTACTTGTTCGAGTTCGCCCTCCTTATCCTTCCAATGTTTGAATGTTCTTTACGAGAAAAACATTGTTCATCCCTAATAGGCCCTGAATGCCAGAGAGAAAGCATCTTCCCTACACTTGTCGCGGTATGAGATGCGGATTCTGTAAACTGACTCGAGATATGACAAGGATAAACACATTCGAAGGCGCTAGGGACTGTGTCTTATACTTAAGCATACAGTTGACGTTGCAGCAGGTTCACGATAGAGGCTGCAGGCGGACCTTAAACCCTGGACGGATTTTCTAGCATTAACCAAAGCATACCAAGCAAACATCAAGTCAGATTCGGACTGTGGATCAAATTGAAATTCATGGCAATTTTTTTCCAGCAGAAGCATTTTGAATATGAAACTCACCTTTCAGCAAACTAGGAAAATCACATTCTGAAGCCAAATGATATAGGTTAAATGTCACGTGGGTGGTTTTGCCTGTGTCATAGTGGTGTACTTGGAAATTCGTATACTCACGAATCAAATTTTCAAAAAGGATATTTCAACGCTTACTTGATCATCTGTACAATATATTTCAGTCAGTTTTTGTATATAGCATATTATCTGTCACGTGTGAATATGCCTTAATACTATGTTGTTATTAAAATGCTTACTCAGATATGCAAATCAACAGAATATCACTTCTTTACTATTTATGCATACTTTGTTATGATAAAAATGTAACCAGAAGTGATGTATTATAATTTTCAAACATATTCTCCCTTATGAATATCATGTAAACAGAATATATAGTGCATAACATAAATCAGAAACACGATCATGTTAACAGATTGGTGATTTTTTTCTTTTCAGAAATATTTAATTTATTCCTTGAAATAAATAAACAATTGAAATGTGCATAAACTATACCTTTTTTATACCTGTGCGTTATCATATTGCAAGATTTCAACGCTGTGATTAATTGTCCGTCGAGTTAAAAAATATGACTAAATGGCGTGAGCAAGATAGGCATAAAAACGAAATGCCCGTATCGTGTACAATATAGCAAAACAGGGTGGCTGGTAGATTACGGGATTATCCCAGCACTTGAGCTCGCTATTGATTGTTAAGTGTCACCGTGTTGCTTGGACTTACTTAATCATTTCAACATTCATCTAATCTCGTAATCAAGTCACGCGGCCTTCAGAATACACTCTCTCATTTGATTCCATTGCGAGTTAATTTCACAAGACTCCTCACACGGCGAAACTTTTAATGACACAAGTTTATTGTATGAATAAAAGTTTATAAGGCAATGCTTTGACATACCGCGTTACTTCCTTACTTCGGGGTAGCGTCACGTGTTCCTCAGATTAGCGCGGATTATCCGATAAAGGATGAGGTATTACCGAAGGATATTGCACATGCACGCGTGTGGTATTGCTAGCTATATTGCCCGATACTATCTACGTGACGACTAGTTTCATAAAACTCTGCCCAAACCTCCTCATTAAAAAGTTAATAAAATATTTTTATGGAAAGCACTATACAGCGGATATTAAATAGCATCGTTATGTATCGGGGTTACCGAGAGGTGTCTGGTGTATGTTCAGCAAAAGATCCGCTGAATCATTCTTAAACTATTCATCTCAAATAAACGCGTAGTTTACACAGATATTATCAGTGTAACAAAGACTGTTCTTAAATGTTTTCGATTTTTGTATAAAGTCACTGAATCTTTTGTAGTTTCGATAGTTTCAAATAAAAGTGGGAATATGTAAAGTTTATGTTTCAGGTAACAATGATTATTTGCTATGAATTTATTTCACTGACATCCAAACGCACCCTCTGTGTGTATAGTTTAGATCACTGTATATTAGGAACAGGGTCGGAAGTGCACAATGGACTCCGCTTCTAAGAGATATTTCACATGAATATGGAAAGGGTTTTGTCGCTTTTATTTAACATTTTAATGAAGTACATTAAAAAAAGAAATTCATTTTTACCTGCTAAATTACAATATAAAACAATTATATTGGAGTGAATAGGTGTTATTTCAGTTATCACAAAGCCATAATAACATTTCGCCAATATGAGATATGCCTGAACGCATTCTGATTTTGTCTCGTGCATCAGTCGATTACACGTAACAGAAGACAAAATAGCATACTTTTGAATGAACATAGAGACATGCCCCGGCTACATCTTCCTCTGTTGTAGCATCTCGACATTACTGCAACCACATTCATGTTGTTTTTTTAATGAACATCAGCTTCGGTTTTTAAATTATTGCACAGTTACAATCCGTCAATAATAATTATTTTTGCTCAATCGTCTGAAAATTGGTTCGTTTTTGAACATTTTTCGATAGATATACAGAAGCTCAAGCATTAATATATTTTTGTATTATTTCAAATCTCTACACGAAATCTCTCTCTCTGGAAGCAGATAATGATTGCCTTCTAGCGCGTTATTGTGTATGCACTGTTTATATTTGCTGTAATTTCTAAACTCTGGACGGTCGCTACTCTGTTCTAATCGTTTTCACTGTACAACTTTTCACTTTCGTTTACCAATATAACAAACTGTTCAATTATCCCCATAACAAGATGACGGAGCATGCGGGGACATAATGGCTATAATATTGACATTCCTAGCTAAATGAAACGAAGTCGGAACCCGTGTTTGCTGTATTCATTTGCATGGCTAAAACTTTCATTATAATCTTCATCATACTCCCTTTATGACTAAGTCATTCTGCTTTTGCCGTGTACCGTTTTAACAAAGGGTAGAGAGATACTGTTCTGGGCAGTCTGGCTATAAATGATTCCTCTACAATAATCATTTGTGTGTTTAAGATATCAATGGACGCAGTACTATCTCATATCTGCCAATCTTCACCATTTTTTCCCATCACGAAAGACAAGTCGGAGAGATAATTGCTACCGTTGGGTGTGAATGAGCTCGGTGTGTTTGTCTGAATATTGATTTTTAATTGGAAGCCTGTTGACTTGGATGCGACAAGTTAACATTCGAATCTGCCTGATGGTTCGCAAAGAACGGCCTTCTTTGATTTAGTTGTTTGTACATTAGCGTACCATGCGGCGAGCACAATGCTCCTTTTATTACGAATCGGATGCTCACGACTCTCCCGGCGATTGTTCTAGACAGTCAATATGCAGACACTGTTGGGAAATCAAGCTTGTTGTTTCGGAGGTATCGATTTGGAACATTCATCTGAAGCCCTACAACAAACGGTGATGAAAAGTCGGGACAAGGGAAACACATACGCATACCTGTGTTGTCAGATGGGAGGACGACTTCTATCTGCTCATTTGTCAACACCTGTAGGGCTCCCGAAATCCTCTTAAGAGTCTCGCTTCTACAGTCCTCATTGCACAGCGGTATATCTGGTTCTCGTATCATTTCGACATAATTGGGAAAATCTGGTGGTTATTAGATAACTGGTCATTACGCAGCGGTCATTATCTAACCACGAGGCTGGGGTAGCAGTGGACACCTCATACTGACCAGCTATTGTCTGGCCACAACGCTGACTGTTTAGGGTTGAAATGCGACCACGAGAAGGTAACGCTCCCTTTCACGCTTTGGTAAACACCTTACGCTTTTCTTGCTTGTCAACATAAGTGAGAGCTTCATTACTCTGTTATGTGACGCCATGCCTTCTATGGGAGATACGTGGTTTCGTAATCTTCACTTCACTTTCACTCAACTGTTTCAAATTGCTGGTCGCTTTTTGTCCCTGGTATTGAGTAGACAGTGGGAAAACCCGCCTCTTCCCCGCTGACCGTGGGGAGACAGACAGTACATCTCACCCGGGGGCACTAATCATGGAACGCTACTCTCACACCTGTAATTACATATATGCTACCTGTAGAGACTTACATGTGCCGTTATTGGAAACCAACAGGCTGTAAAAACAGCTACCTTTCCAATCCTTTCCCAGATTCCAAGTATATCTTACACCCAATTATATTCATGCAAAACTTGACAACTGCTTAGCTTAAACTAGACCTAACATAAAATACATGACACTGGTATATCATAACACAGTGGTCCTACTTATACTGGCGACATCATATGAACATATTTTATGAGGTATTTTTATGGATTTGAAAATAAGGATGACATGGTGTTTTTTGTTTTACTTTAGGTCGTATTCTGGTGGACATACCTTGTAAGGTCTGTCAAGATCACTCGTCAGGAAAACACTACGGAATCTATGCTTGTGATGGGTAAGGATGCAATACTATCTTATTTTTTTGTTAAAAAGTTCTTTTATGGATACCTGTTTTTGTATTATTAAACAAGATTGTTATTTATTTATTTATTTGTTTGTTTGTTTGTTTGTTTGTTTGTTTGTTTATTCATTAATTTATTTATCTTTACTTGTTTATTTTTTATTTGTGTGTTTATTTATTTTTCACTTATATATTATGTACTTTACATCAGACTTATGAAAAAATCAATTGATTGTAATACAGATAGTACAGGCTTTGCTCATCAAATGATTCCTCTATCAAAACACGTTTTAGTGGATGAGTATATTTCGTGACATCAAACAACTGGTCACAATATAGGATACTCTGTTAATCCAATACACTGTCCGCCTAATAACTCTTCATTGCAGCAGTAATAATGACGCTGTATATCTACCTAACGGTTCCATATGTTGTACTCAGTTTCATTATTTGTACAAACTGCAATATTGGCTATATTGGCTGGCTTCCACGTAAACTACCATTGCAGTCATGCCTTGTACCAGCTTGCATAGGTCTCAGTGTTTAGCTGTATTGTATTGACACAGTCTGGTTAATATACCTGTACAGGTCTTCGATATTGTTCGCGAGCTGACATTGTCTGCTGATCTCCGCTCTTAATTATTGCTCTATCAGAGGGATGACTACAGGATTCGATTATGGTTCAAATATCAGGATAAATCATAGCTGTCTGAGTTTATTTTCATTCATTTGTTTCATTTGAAACGGAATACAGAGCACATATTTAAAATCATTTTCAAATTTTGATTTATGGAAAATAATTTTGTTCTCATTAACAAATCGGCTTTGTTGATATTGAAATTCTATCCCTTTCCTCACTTGTGATTATCTTTCAACGTATTTACTTTGGACCGACATTGACATAAATCATGACCTTGTTGTGTGTGTTAATGGTATTATCTTTCACGTTTAATCATTGGTACAATTTACAATTGAAAACTAGACGATATACAGATTATGGTGAAAAATTTAACAACAATGTCTCCTGTCAAAATGAAGGATTATGAAAAGGTTCTGCACCTAACGTGGTTGACAAGCACCTGTCATGCATTATTCTATGTAACTCAATGTTTCGACAAATCATCAATCTATACTCGTGTAGAAGTTTGGAAATAGGTTTAAAAACAAATCGTTTTTATAGTATTAACAGAATATTTATCTAAAAAGTACACTTTCCGTCATATACATGTTCTAATATATTAGCCTTCTTCAGTCCGCTTAGAATATATTATTTGTCATAATTAAGTTAAGATTTATATTGAAAGACAAAAATGTATCTTTACTTCGTATTACACTACCAGACACACTAATGTTAATAATTGTTCCCTAGAAACGAAATAACTAGATACATTATGCAATGATAATTCCCATATATTGGTGCTCAACTATTTCTTTCCACTTAAACGTTTTAACGCTTAATTACCTTTGAGCATCGTCATCTGTTCGACGATTTCATTCATTTATTATGATTATTATGATATTATTATTATTATTATTATTATTATTATTATTATTATTATTATCATTAACACAACAGCCCTAATCTTTCATCAACCTTTGATAAAGGCCCCAGTTTCCAGGCATCACTTAACAAAGTTTCTAAATATACCATATTTTATCATGTCCTTTACAGGCAAACCTCACTAATGTTTTTATAATCTTCCTTTCCAGCTGTGCCGGGTTCTTTAAGGTGAGTTTTAAATGTCTTAGTTACTTAGTCCGCCCTTTTAACATACATACTTGTCCGCCTTTGAATCAAAGTTAAAAGAGACGCAACTTTTCTCCAGGTAAAGTAACGCGTACTGTTTCCGCTTGCATCCCGCAAAGACAATCAATTCCCATCTTCCGCCCCTCCCCCATTCGTCACCCCCATTCCGCCACCCCAGCCATGATGACAGTCATATGAGGGGGGTATTTGTTGAGGGGCACATCGCACGGTCCGCAAGCTGAAGTCGTCCCCTAGTGCAGTGTGTCCTTTGACTTCAGCTTCAGTGTTGGCAACCTGTCTATCCGGATCAAGTATTAACCCCCGTGTTTACTAGAACAAAAGTCTTCCGATTAGAAAGTTTAACATTTTCTTACCCAAACCCACCCGTAGCGGCTCGGCACGCTGACATCAAAGGACCAGGTTTACGTCCTCGTAGCTACCGATGTTTCGAACAATATTTAGTTTATACGACAGTCCCCTATAGGGCTGGCACGGGATTTCCTGATATCCCTGGCTCGCAAAATTAAACCAAAAGGTAAAAACTTAACGCAAACCTTGTAAAAATCTGTCGATAAAGCGTAGAAGTGGAGGGCTTGAATGTCAATAGCACAACTACGGTGGGGCACGTTGGATTGCGGAGGACGGGGGACACTACATAGCATGGATTGCCAATACTGAGATAAAGTGAGAGCCGCAAAAGTCAGGTTTGCTTATGGCTTTTGATTCTGTTGAAGTTACAGAAACAAACCAACGGCAAAAACTCGCAACATTTCTGAAACAGCTCTCACAGCTCTTCTCAGGAAGATTACGATGATTTGCAAACTCGAGTATTTGCCTAAAGCCCCTAAGATCAAAACTTGTCAAAGATTTGTTGATCAAAAGCTTTAGAAGTTGTGACTTTAGCGATTGCTTTGGAATGATTGATTTGACCACACGGCACGAGATCACGGCGTGACCCTGCGAGATCTCACTTCACAGAGCTGAGTTGCGTCATAGAAGGGTGGACAGACTCAAGTAAACTCAAACATTCGGGTTCTCGCGGTTCACCCCTTACGACCTCAGTATCCAAACAAAAAATGCGTGTTCGAGTTTCGCGCGTTGTCCTTCGTCTCGTGTAGAACGTGATTTGCTACATCCGGGTAATGAAAAGGAAACGTACGATTTGCAAACCATTTTCCAACTATTTCATTCACAAATAACAACATTCCAATTTTATTAGACCGGAAATGAAACAAAACATTTTACTCACTCACTCGTCAGTTATGCATCCTTAACGACGTCTATTTTGACGTCAAGACGATGACACCAGTTAGTTTTACATGTATTCTTGGCTATATCAGTGTCGTTTATACCTACTTTCTGTGACGTTTCTTCTGAAATGATTAGTTTCTTAAAAGCAAGATACATTCTATGTTCAGGGAGAAGAAAGGATTTAGATGGTGACGTCACTTCCGAAAGCTATCGTTGGAAATGGGTCCAGTGTATGTCAGCAACCCATGCTTGTCGTAGGAGACGACTAACGGGATCGGGTGGTCAGGCTCGCTGACTTGGTTTGATGCATGTCATCGTATCCGAATTGCGTGGATCGATGCTCACCCCATCAATCACTGGGTTGTCTGGTCAAGACTCGATTATTTAAAAAATAAAAACAGCCGTCATATAGCTATGATAGTTCTGAGTGCGGCGTAAAACAACATGTATCCTGTAGATATACTATAGGAAGATATAATACCCTGGATAATCGATGGTGGACAAAGAAATTATCTAACAAGATGGACGATAATCCATGAATCATTGTAAACATAAACGATAATGACACACAGGGCCAAATTACATGTTAAGTTCTATTCAATGAATGGGACCTGTGAAGATCCGCGGTCGAATAGGTCTTCAGCAACCCATGCTTGCCGTAAAAGGCGACTATGCTTGTCGTAAGAGGCGACTAACGAGATCGGATGGTCAGGTTCGCTGACTTGGTTGATGCATGTCATCGGTCTCAATTGCGTGGATCGATGCTCATGATGTCAATCACTGGATTGTCTGGTCCAGACTCGATTATTTTACAGACCGCCGTCATATAGCTATGATAGTTCTGAGTGCGGCGTAAAACAACATGTATCCTGTAGATATACTATAGGAAGATATAATACCCTGGATAATCGATGGTGGACAAAGAAATTATCTAACAAGATGGACGATAATCCATGAATCATTGTAAACATAAACGATAATGACACACAGGGCCAAATTACATGTTAAGTTCTATTCAATGAATGGGACCTGTGAAGATCCGCGGTCGAATAGGTCTTCAGCAACCCATGCTTGCCGTAAAAGGCGACTATGCTTGTCGTAAGAGGCGACTAACGAGATCGGATGGTCAGGTTCGCTGACTTGGTTGATGCATGTCATCGTATCCCAATTGCGTGGATCGATGATCATGATGTCAATCACTGGATTATCTGGTCCAGACTCGATTATTTACAGACCGCCGTCTTATAGCTGCGATATTGCTGATTTCGGCGTTAAACAAGAAACAAACAAACAAATCAATAAATAGGCAACTTCATTCTAATATATCATGGTATTAATCTGTTAATTATCCTTTTAAGATGAATTGACACGGTGCGATTTGTTGGTACAAGAAATTGTATACGATAAGTTGTACTGTGTGTATGCACCTTAACTCCGTTTTAGCAATATCCCAGCAATACCATGGCAGGGGACGCTCGGGGTACACATTGTACCTATGTTGTATTCGAAGCCAGACGTGGGAATTACGCTTTAAGCACTACTAACCTCCTTAACACTTGTAGATATCCCATGTCAGTGGAACGTTGTATGTAACCGTTTCACTGGTGTTTTATATCAAAGAGCGAGGGTTGTGTCCGGCTCACAGCGGGTGATCAATACCTTGACTGGCATTATCTACCTGTTACGCCGGCGTCATAGTTTCCGCTGATAACGACGTCTACAGCTCCACCTACTCAGACCAGTCAGATACATTTAGGGTACCTAAGCTGGCTTGTTAATATCACAGTCTGAACGAGGAAGCATATATTCCCACGCGTGGTGGAAGGTGGAGATATTTTATTAAAAAAGAAACTTTTCTCATTCACGAGATTAAATAAACATTGGACAACAAATACCATGAATTAACGAAGTAGTCTTTGTCATGATCATTTGGTGGAATGCAGTTGTATTGAATATTCTCTGAAATGCTTTGTCAACAAGGAAGTCGGGTTGCCGTGGAAACGTCTGTTTTGTGATGGCGTTACAGAAACTTTACTGTACATGACGTCATAGATGAACTGGCTTTCAGCAACCCATGCTTTTCGCGAGAGGCGGTTAACGATATTGGGTGGTCATGCAAGCTAGCTTAGTTCATGCTTGCAATCGTATCCCAATTGCGTAGGTCGATGCTCATGAAGTCAATCATTGGATTGTCTGTTTCAGACCCGATTATTTGCAGAACGCCATCATGCATTAGAATACATTACATAAGAATATTGCTGAGTGCGGCTTTAAGCACCAAACGAACAAGCATATTAGAACTTAACGACGACATTCAATGACATGGTTGGCTAGTTATATTCGAAGTTCTCAGTATCAGTAAATACTGCACAACGGTACACAATAAACACTAACACATTTATAAGGACTACCATTTGAAATTGGTTGTCGAAGCGACGCAATAACAATCGAATGGCGCATTTTTGTATATATATTCAAATGTATTCTTCAGTTCGATTTTATCATATATGTCAAGCAAATCTCGTTTTTTAACACCATTTCAATGAGATAAAAAAAATAGATCAGTAGTGCTTATTTCTTTGAAAAAGTTATTGACGCATGATCGTGCAGCCAAATTTTAACATAACGATTCAATGATTAATATTACGTAGGGGGATTTCTAATCCCAGATGAATTGAACTTTATGTTATAACTCAGGCATATAACTTCGGATATTATAACCAATCCGAATGGCTTATCAATACACGTACTTTACGTCATATGGAATAACATGACATAGGGTGGTATGTAAGCCGATAAACATGCACATGTTACCTCATTTCTATGAGGGGCGGTCGGGTAGCCTAGTGGTTAAAGCGTTCGCTCGTCACGCCGAAGACCCGGGTTCGATTCCCGACATGGGTACAATGCGTGAAGCCCATTTCTGGTGTCCCCCGCCGTGATATAGCTGGGATATTGCTAAAAGCGGCGTAAAACCATACTCACTCACTCATTTCTATGTATGTACAGCTCAGCGTTGTCTCATCACGCCAAACAAAACGCTGGCACGTCACGCCAAACACCCAGGTTCGATTCCCAGTTTGGTTTCAATGTGTGATGCTCGTCAGTCGTCGTAATGGCTGGTATAAGGTCACAGTTGGTGGAATATGTCAAACTCTTCTTTTATAAATTTCTGTATTATTAAAACATGTTGAACAATCGGTATGTTTATGAAACATGAAAAAGTGTATGTTTGTCTCTTCAGCGCTCAATCCGACGCAACCGCCAATACATTTGCAAATCGAGAGGACAGGGAAATTGTCCTGTGGATAAAACTCACCGCAATCAGTGTCGGGCGTGTCGTCTTAAGAAGTGCATTGAAGCTGGTATGAACAAAGACGGTAAGTAAACTTTGTGGCATTGTCTTTTCCACAAGGCTGTCACTTAAACACGAATAATGTGTTTTATTTCTTCAGAAAACTATCATTGGTTTTTACTGAGAGCGAGCATGTTGCAGATGAGGATGATGGTGGCTGGGAAAGGAGGGGGCGTGGTTTGTTTACTTTCTCTAGTGGGGTTCCCTCCCCATAAAGACCAATGATGAATGTGCCCCTCTTTTCTTCTTGCATATGACTAGGGGCTCCTACTTTCAAATAATGATGCTTTTTGCAGCTTTACACATTCTATGACCTTTTATATGACATCAATCGTGGTTTTGTTCTGAAGTTTGTTTGATTTTCAGCTTATAATAACCCCTTTTTGCCTTTGAAAATAATTCAATAAATAGTCATTGTCTGGTTTGGACTGTGTATTTTTCGGCATTGAAGCAATCAATTTTCGTAATTGTGGTACGTTGACGCGTTCCGTCTTTTCATAACTCCCAACAGTCGTAGTTCACACAGGCAAATAGTTCAAATCGCCAGGAACAATCAAGCCAGTCGGTGACTGTTTGGTTATCTTAGTGTAGCATAAATAATATGATTGACCGAAATAATAACTTTAAACTAAATAAATTGACCCCAAATCACATTCTGTGGTAGTGTATCCCAAAGACCCATTAGTAGGCCCCTACCTTCGACCAATCCATAAAGTTATAATGTTCGGATTGACTAAGAGAGACAAAAACGAAACACGGTTACTAAATCAATACCCTATTCATAATGGGAAATCAGTTCTTCCTGACATTGGTCACGTTTGTTAGAAATCATGAAATCAACAAAATCGTCATGCTTGACACATTTTGGCTTCACCTTGTGCATAACTGGCAATCAAGTACAAAAGGTATAAGGGCCACGCATAAAGAGATGTTTCTGTTTCAAACGTCCCTTTTCACATCATCATCTGCAACAGCTTGCAAATTCAAGGAGTCAATCTATATGACCCACAATGCATCATATCCAGTTGCGTCATTGAACAATGCAGATGCAAGCGGTGTCAGCTTTACGTGATAAACATTATTTTTCACATAAAGTCATAATTACCGCACGCGGTTTTTCAATCCTTTCTCTTTGCGTTTGCTCCCGATCAGGTCTAGTAGTCCTCCGATGAACATATATTAAAAAATCATTAAATCCTTTGAAACGTCACTTGAAATGGTGGTGTTCTTCTAGGGCCTGCGACACTGTGACACGCAATAAGGGCGTCGGGTCTTTAGCACCAATTGTTGATGGAGATAGCACTTCACAATTAAAATAAAAGATGCTATCGCCATGCAACCGATCTATTTGTTGGTTTACTTTAAATCTGGTCATATGACATTTCTTGTTTCTGGAAATGGACTTAATAAATCCATATAATATCGCGTCAAACCGAATAATTATCTCAGTTTATCTCTAATCAAACTCACTGTTACTTTGTTCTAAATAACAACATCAGGAAGGCCTAAATATTTGTGTATAGTGATCGCAGGAAATGTTTTAAAATAATTCATGCAAGATTCTTAAATATGTTTCGACACTACATTATGTGGGTGGACGTGTATAAATGATTGTATTTTAAATATCCATATATATGAAAATTATTATACTTAGTGTTACAACCCCTAAGATATAGTAGGGTGGCATTTTCTCATGGTAGAGTACAAGCTGACATGTTTGGTGGTAGTTTTTTTGATTAATTAGAGTAATCTGAAGAGCGGCATTTTTTAAAGTTAAATTATACATTACATTTGTTCACAACTCTTCATTATTGTTGGTACATATAACCACACCATAGTTTAACATTTGCAAAATTTAAAAAATCAATCTTATGACCAATTAAAATCTTAAATCAAAGAAATATGTCAACCGATTTTTAATGAAAGGCTAATCGTTTTCAACGATTCAAACAAGATTATTAAATCTAAATTAAACGCCAGTTAATATCTGCGGATTAACCATTTTGACACAAAATGAGTGATCCCCACTCGAGACCTCCACTCCTATGAGATCGTGTTTCCCAAGCGCATGGACTCTGTGGTTAGTCTAGCCGAAAAGCAGGGTGTTCCTCATAATTTAGTGATAATACGGCGATCAGCGAGTAACAACTTTTAATGAGACACTCGAATTTGATGAGTCGATCGTCAACACTGGGACGCAAGGCGAGAAAGCCCTGCAAGGAGCAGGAGCGGAGACACGCTTGTACGTGGACGAATAATTGACTCGGAAAGCACACGTACAAATAGAGTCGAGGCAACCAAACACGAAGGATAGGGCGAAACACTCCGATTGTAACCCGATGAGAAATGCGCTCAACGATTTGATTAGGCAATTACCGGAGTCATTGTATGACGCGGAACGTCTGAATAGATGGTCACGTAGCTAACCTGTCCTTGTGTAATTATACTCAGGGGGCAGGAGCTCATAATCCAGGGGGTGGGGCCCTCATGGCCAAAAATCTGTCACTTTTATGAAACATTTGTTTTGATCTTAGTAACATTTGTTACATTCAACCAGAACCGGACATTGTAGGACATTGTAAGACGTTGCATTAACGCGTTCCAAATACCTGGAATGTCTAGTGACACTGATGACAATTCCCCCTAAGATAACACTGACTTTAACGTATGTTTAGCGCTTTGTTAATTAAGTTCGCGCACATCTCCAAAAATGTCATCGTTTACGGTGTTTAGAGGCAGAAACTGTTTCTTTTCAAAGGGACCATGTCTGAAATTCCTGAAACTGATTAAATTCCAGACATGGCGCTAAGGTTGGCGGTGAAGCATCCTTCTGTGATATGGTTATTTTACAAACGAAAAGTTTAAATTCCATTTTTTTAATCGAGTCCACATCTGTCACCATGCATTTTTTTTATCAACGTCTTGTCCTAACCAGACTTCTTCTGAGTGGCACAGTGTATTTAGTATCGTGTCACGCAAAGACTTAATTTAAGCAAGAGCGACATCGGTCATGTTTGCTAATCATACATGTTTGCAATATCAATAATTTAATTTCAAAGAGTTTCATCGACAATTTACGATTGAATATTGATTAGTGACACCTTTAATTGTTTTTTAATGTTTAATGAATGTTAATCATTTGCATCACATTTGTAAACTAGAATAAATAATTCATTTACATAATGAAACATTAATAATGCTCTGAAACTTACAATTATGACTTAAGACGCGTCAAATTGGTAAAAAAATTATAAAAAGGATATTCTTTTTAAAGTTACCTCCCTGGTTAATAGGTTTACAGATTAAAAAAAATATGTTCCAACAGGTTCTGATAAAAGCAATTCAGTAATGCTGTGATAAGCCAGCAATATCTGAGAAGAAAATCAATTTAAGAGACACATTTCGTCAAGGACTTTTTATAGCCTCAATAGAGTAGGCCCAAACCCTCTGATAGAAAGATAGCAGGGTAGAGGTGAGCTGGTCTTGAGTGAAGGTATTGTGATGGCTTTGTCATGGGGTTTCCTTCTCTCCCACCTGTCTAAATACACAGCATAAACTGAATAGTCCCGGATATCTCTCAATTTCCAGGTTTGCAAGTAATGTACACATGACGTTCTCCGTTGGTCCTCTTCTTACTCCAAAGCTAAAATAGTCCTATCATCCGACCAGTCAAACACAGAGGACTTTTGTTCGGGAGTCTATTGAAAAGTTATACTTTGTGAAGGCGGGTAGGCGATGGGTTTGACCTCCGCGAGTGTGTGTTTAACCGGCGCATGAACACGTAGCGAGGTGGTCTCCTCACACAGAAAGTACCACAGAGAAACTTTTGATTTTCATGAATACGATATAGGCTATGATTTGTTTAAAGCCCACTCGCGTTAGCACCTCATTGGGGATTTGTGACCGATGAATAGGACTAGGTGAGGGACTCTTCAGAAGCCACGAAGGCAAACATGGATTTCAACGACATCTCTGCCAAACAACAAATCTCTGCCTGCGTTCGGGACTCTTCCCACCTGACTCAAAGACTTAGTAAAAGTTTTCTGCTTGACACCTCTAGGAGTCAATATTTTTTTGTCAGGTCGTGAGGTGCTGGCATATTTGCTGATGATCGCAAGTGTCTTTTCCTTCATCCATTTAATTGCCTGTTGTACATCTACATCAGTGACACCGATAGAACCCACAGAAAGTCGAGTGTTCTCGATACACTGAACAAGAAGCTATCCCCGACTTGTCTAACCTTACCCTCAAGCTCTACCCGCCTGCGATCAAATAAGAAAGTTGTTTTGATAATGACACATTCAGACACCTTGTGCGGCGAACCTTTCACAATAATGTCATTCTCAGCATACCTTCGTGCTCTTGATAAATATTAAGACGCTAAGGATATATTCAAATTTACAAAAAACACACTTTCCAGAAGTCTAACGAGTATTTGACTTCTATTCAGTTACGCATAGGAGAAGGTGTGTGCAGCATCCCACTAGAACATCCTCATCGTATCAGGGTTTGGTACTTAGCCAAGAGAAAGGTGGAAGGGAAAGACAACTTGACGTGTATTGTGTTTATTCAGTCCTGTCTTATGCTCTATTCGCGTAAAGTGGCTTCACACAACGACATTTGTCTGACTGTTAAAGGAAGTTTTAGAAACTCCACAATATCCTCAATGAATTCGGATATTTTAAAACTAGCTGTAGTGTTCAATTGGATTTTCAAGTCATGTAGACCAAGACACAATGTCATGGTCATTTAGGTTACTCGTTTATCCATAGTGGTAGGTCAATACAAGTATTGGCTCATTTAGGTTTCAAACGGGCTTTTCAATTCTTGTTGTAATCGATACAACCAGTATGAAACGTTAATTATTAATACTAGGCCTTGTTGGCCCTTTTAACACGTACGTGCCATTATACCATATATGTGTATGTGTGTGTGTGTCTGTGTGTGAGAGAGAGAGAGAGAGAGAGAGAAACGGACCATGAGCTACTATAAAATCATGATTTATACATGGATAATAAAACGTACACCATGTATTACTATCATCTGATTAGTCGTTTCTGCATAACTCTGAAAGAGGGACTAAGTTCTAGCTAATTGGCAGTCCTAGCAAGTTTTATTGTCATTCTGTCGCTTTAATTCAATTTCCCTCTTATATTCCGATGAGAAACACGGAAATTCGTCTTTACTTTTTGCGTGTTTTCATATTACATTTCCTCCATTTTACCAATTCTGTGAATAGCTCTTTTTTCTCCACAGCCGTTCAACACGAGCGAGGACCCCGTAACTCCACGATCCGTCGCCAGGTGGCGATGTATTTGAAAGAGACGAGTGAGTTGGGGACGGTATTAGCTGCTAATCCGTACCGATCCCCCTTCCTACCCGCCTACGTTGGCTACGAACACGTCAACGACGGTATCACGGTATCAGCCGTCGACCCACCCCCCACCGCTACCCCCGGGGTCATTATGCAACCTGTGCCAAAGGTGGGTACAGATGTATCTACCATCAAACCCAATCAGGTGCGATATTGAATATTAGCTAACTTTTTTTTGTCTGTACAAAATGTTGAAAGATAATAAGATCCATCCACGTGTAACAATTGTTATGGACCATAACTAACCATGTTATGATAATGATTAATAAGGGTTGATTTAATATTATTTCCGTTTCTGTGGGATATAAACTGGACATAATAAAGATATTGCGAGTTAGGCTTTGTTTGTCGTTCGATATTAATAGCATTATAAACTAAAGCTCATACGAAAACATATGCCACTGATCATATATACTGATAAAACTTATTATAACGTCTCTCATAAGGCGCATGGCGGATGGTCTCGAATGTGGTTCATGGTGTTTTATCCTGTCTTGTGTTTTATGCCATTTGAGAACTATGCTGTTTGTACTGAATAATGAGAGAACGAATAAATAGAGAGTCATATGAATGTCATGACAAGTCATGTACCAAGACATTGTTTGTCAATTACCAGATATTCGCATTTCACTCCTTGACATGTTTCGTTGAAAAGACTCAGTTCATTAAACACAAAAAGTAATTTATTCGGCAATATTGTCATGCGGTTCCTCATATTATTACATCAGTATATATGTTCCACGATGTTCTCTGTTCAAATCGTAATTCTAGGATCATGTCAAATATTGTGAGAACACATGTGTCTAACTGATCCAATATTCATTTCAGTATCCGCACGAGATGATGCAGGCTTATTTCTCCAACCCCGAAGCTGTCTGTGAGGCAGCAGCGCGACTGTTGTTCATGGGCGTGAAGTGGGCCAAGTCGGTGCCAGCCTTCCTTAGTCTGCCCTTCAGGGACCAGGTGATTCTCCTGGAGGAGAGCTGGAGGGAACTGTTTGTCCTGGGAGCAGCCCAGTTCCAGATACCTCTTGATGCAGGACCTCTTCTCTCTGCTGCAGGTTAGTCTCGGGGGACATCATGTTACCTGGACCTTTTGTGGGATATCCAGTTCACTTTGAATATTATTCAAATCCATTGAGTGAGTGAGGGAGGATGGTTTTACGCCGCTTTTAGCAATATTTCAGTAATATCACGGCGGAGGACACCAAAAAATAGGCTTCACACATTTTACACATGGTTGGAAATCAAACCCGGGTCTTCGGCCTGACGAGTCAGCGCTTTAAACATTAGGCTACCCACCGCCCCTCAAATCCATTGGATACACCAGAAGCTCGTAATAGCGTGTACTATGATTACAAAACTTGGCAGATTGACAATAGGTTTGTCGAATATACGTTATAGGCTTCATTACAGCCGGACATGACTGTATGACATAAAATAGGGAAAATACGTTTGTCTTTTGAAATTGATAAACTGCCGGACTAAAGAAAGTTAACACTTGAATTCAGATTTAACCAACAAACTACAAACGTTACGCCACCTGCTTCACTCTGCTGATTCCGTTGACATTTCTTCATCTTCTTTCATTTTTATATAATTAGCAACCATAAAAAAATGGTGCCGGGCAATTTATTTATTTAAACATTTGCTTGCTATGTTTTTTTCACTTAAACGAATGTAGATCTTATATTGTCTAAATTATGTCATTTGTAATCTAGGTGTAATGGTTTTGTGGTGTTTGTTATCTATTGACACATGCATTGTGTCACTTCGCAGATACAATGACAAAATGTCCGAGGACAATTTCGAAAAAAAACACTATGTACGTTTGTACTGGTATGGTATATTTTCAAATCATTTTGACTCTGATTACAGGTTTCACAACCGAACACACTCAACCAGACAAAGTCGTCAGCCTCATGACTGAAATCCGTGGCCTCCAAGACGTCATCGCAAAGTTCAAGGCTATACAGGTCGATCCTACAGAGTACGCGTGTCTGAAAGGGATTGTCTTATTTAAATCAGGTAAGATACAACCATACCGAACAGATAAAGGCAGTGAACTGTTAATTATGCTTCTACAGTCTTGGGCGGTCTTACTATCCTTTGGGCCTATGCTGCAGAGAGGCTAAAATTTTCTGTTTGGAAATATGTTGAAATAGAATGGTCCTCTTGATGTACTCCATTTTTTAGCGGTTTCATACTCCACACAAACATAGTTGTGACGAATAGAATGAATATGCATTACGAATCATTGGGATAATACATTATATCACAAGGTGTTCCAAGGGATTTTTTATATACCAATAACTACCTTGCATGAATGTGGAGGCCATTATACAGATGGGCTCCACAAAAACAATATCCACTACCAAAATCGAGGAAGTATCTTTTCGCCCGCGCTTGCTTGTCGTAAGAGGCGGGTCGGGATACGGTGGTCAGGGTCGCTGACTTTGTTGATGCATGTCATCGTATCCCAATTGCGTAATACCAATCACTGGATTGTCAGGTGCAGACTCGATTATTTACAGGCCGCTGTCATGATGCTTGGATATTGCCGAGTGCAGCCTTTAACAACAAAGAAACAAACACACAAAACGTTTGTGTTCCTCGTCATGATAGGGCTGAATATTGCTAAAAGCGGCGTAATCCAACACTAACTCACCTATGTGTCCTTCTTCATTTCAGTATTTCCAAGCAATAACACCGAGATGAAGACCCTACGAGAGTTCCACACTGTAGCTACACTCCAGGATCAGGCACAGCTCACCCTTAACCATTACATACGGACAGCCTACCCAACACAGCCATTCCGCTTTGGCAAACTATTACTGCTACTCCCATCTCTCAGGTCCGTGTCGCCCGTCACCATCGAGGAGGTGTTCTTCAGGAAAACGATAGGACAAATTCCCATTGAACGTCTCTTGGTTGACATGTTTAAATCGAGTGACTTCTGAGTACATGGTTGTGACTAGTATTAAAGGTGAAGGTTATGGGGACTGTGCTGGCTGAACCAAGTATTCAGACGGGGAGGTCAAGGTCATGGCGTCGAGAACGCCTATGCTTCAGAAAATGCTATTCTGGAACAAGACCAGGTGCCTTCTTAATCAAAGTTAAAGTCAAGGACGTGTCCGCACTCCAAAGAAGGTCAATCGACAATCCACGTTGGGATTCATCCCCGTTCCAATAAAGAAGTTGATGCGCAGAAGAAACTACATACAAGGGAGATTATTTATATGCCACCGAGATGCGACGTGACCTACTTAGGCCGATGCTGTCCCATGCTGTCCCAACAACCCTGAACGCTGATCCAAGCAAACCTTGGCATATCCGGGCAATTGTAAGGTATCTACATACCTACATGTATATGCTGTGGGTCCAAGCATATCATTGAATATGAATACCTTAACTGGGTGCCGTATTCTATCATCTGTGATTATTGTTGCAATGGACTTTATTAATTCTGATGCAACGTTGAAGCTACCTCTGTACTCAAATTAGTGTTGTGACGTTATAGTCGTTCCATGCAGAGACTTGTTAACCTTTAAAGATCTGATACACTTTGTAGATAGATGTGATGCAGGAATCTCCCTATTTCAAATATTTCCTTTTCATAACATGTGTTGGATCTGATGTATTTTATCCGCAGCCCTCGCGGCTCTAAAGATATAGTCCATGCACCAATACATTCAGCAACAAGTATGTCTTTCGTCTATAGCAAGCTAGTCTTAACTTATAGTTCAATATAGTGTTACGAGTCCGTGTACACACATTTAGCAGGCTTGTCACCCCTGTCGTTTGAATTTAGCGAACATTACCTCTCAGGTAATCGGCAGTTGCTCACTGTCGGATTGTGTTGCGCGAGTTTGTAAGGATTATCTTTCTTCGGCGGCGATCGCGACACCTCTGACACAATATCGCCAGGGAAAAGCTGTCGACACCTTTCACCGTTTGGTTTGGGAAGCGTCCGGTTTCATCGTCCCCTGAGTGGCTGTATGCTTTCCTGGCGTTGGGCGGGTACCTGACCCCCTTGTGCGTGCCGGGAAGGGGGGACCACGCTGGACTTGTAACACCACTGTGTAACTCAATCTTTATCCCGAAACCAGAGCTCCCCGTGACCGTGACAAAAAGTCAATTTTTCCTTTGATATCCTTTTCTGACGGAACGGAGAGCGTGTAGGAATCTTAATACATACGGTGACTTGTGTAATGCAACCTGTTCTAGAACAATTTGAACTCAAATCACAAAGAAAAGATTTCCCTCAAAGCTAATACCAGGCCCTTATCGGGGGGAATACAAATGAAAGGCATATATCGCATGCCCTGTAATGCCCATTTGCTTGCTCACCTGGTGGGAAACATCCTAGTATGCAATTCTTACGTTTACTCCAACACCAGACCCATTGATGACTGAAATGTTAACTCCTAATACTCTTATTGTTCTCAAGCCCATGTTGACTGAAGCCAAGTGCATCATTTAGTGCTAAAAATGTACAAACATTGGTCCATTTTCACAGAACCATTAAATACATTTACAAATGAAAAATGATTAAGGGACCGAGAACTGTTTAATTGAGAGGGATGGGATTTCTGTTTGAGGCAGAATATGTTGCCAGTCAGTGCTTCCAGACATAAAAACAATCTCTCAAAGAAAGAGTGAAACTTTTTTTGACCCACAAAACATTTCTTTACATCTGAACATCCAGCTTGTCCCATGAACAATTTCATACTTTTTGCCTGAGATAAATTATTTTGCAGCAGTTTGGTGAAAGTATTATGGTTTTTTTCAAAACATAAATCACCACTCACCGCCACCCTTCAATCTCCAACGAATAGTATCAAATAGTCAACCCCTACCTATTTGGTTATGAAGTTCTTTCAACATCTGTATCTGATCTACAGTCTATGTCGTATCTTTGAAGTAGTTGTTGATTTATTGGTGCAAAAAGTAAAATTATACTAGTGCTGAGTTTTTATTTTTATATTTGATTTGTGCTTCCAGATCTTCGATGTTTATCGTGTTTAGTACATTTATCTCTGTAAAACGGATTGTTATGTTTATTTATTAGCTTTATGAGTATCTTTGCTTGGGATGTCATGTCTATTTGATAAATAGTATGTTATTTCAAAACCTTTCCCTACTTTTCCTATATGATTAGCAATATCACCCTTCGGTTTGTATCAAATGGATCTATAAAATTATTTTTATTTTATAAACATACTCATATTCATTTGGTAAGTCTGTCTTATCGTCTAAAGTGAATGCAAATCTTGTTTTGTTTATGGACTTCTTATACCACTGGATGTGGATTACTATCATATATCCATACTTTTCCATACATTTACATTTTTAGGATGCGGTTCTCTAAAGTTACAGCAGGTGTAAGTAATTAAACCAATATATCTTTGTAAGATAATTTAACGGGGGGATTATATTTGCGACTTTATTTCTAAATGATTCCCTATCATTTTAAACGAATGCAAAGACTAATGTAAGAAAAAAGATCTAATTTTATCGAACTTAATTGAAGTTGACGGCAAATTAACCGAAATATCACTTAACAAAACAACTATGGTATTGCCTCGTTATTCGTTGTGTTCTGTCTTTCCAGTACTGTTAATGTGAAAGACTTTCTGCTTTATCTCTTCTCTATCACACACGTATGGAAATGTTAACTCCACTTCCTATTGAGTGCAATACATTTCTTCACGCACATGTCAGTATCTCTGGCTTAGCACCATTACAAATGTTTAAATATGATGTATGATGCAATAAATGATGAATATACCTCATGATGTTGTTATGTCTCTGTGGCCATAGCTGCATGTTTAACCACGGACTGGGCGGTGGGTAGCCTATCGGCTAAGGCTTTAGCTTGTAGATCTCATGGATAAATGTGTGAAGCCTATTCTTGGAGTCTCTTGACTTCATATGCCTTGATTACTGTCAAAAATGGGACCATGCGACAGGCGTAGTTAGACTCGAGGTGACTTACGACAGACATATCATAATTGGCTCAGAACAGACGTAGCCTGGGAGGCTTGCGAAAGACGTAGCGTTCGAGACTTACGACAAACGAGCATGAGCTGCTTACAGCGGACGTGGCATGAGTGACTTACAGCAGAGGTAGCACGAGCGACTTACGACGGACGTAGCACGCGAGATTTACGACAGACTTTGCTTGAGGTACCTACGTATACGACAGACGTTGCATGCGATACTTACGACAGACGTAACTCACGTGAGATACTTACACCAGGCGTCGCATGAATCACCTACGACAGACGCAGCATGAGTGACTTTCAACAGCCTTAGTATGAGAGCCGTACAACAGGCGTAGTATGATAGACTTACGACAGACGTAGCATGAGGTACATACCTGTAGCATGAATATTTTACGATAACCTTATTATGAGATACTCTTAGACTGAGATACTTATGAGATACTTATGAGAGACTATAGTCAATAATTCAATATGAAACATCAATGATTAAGTAATCCCAACCGGAGCGAAAACCTATATGGAATTGAAATTGAGTCTTGTGATGTCTTAAGGGATTATTCAAGACACAAGATTTCGAAAATATTTATGATAAACACTTGATCTATATAAATAATAACAAGTGACACGGAAACACATTATTCATCAGTCAAATGTATGCTCTCATTATTTGCATTAAAATACACGGCGATTTTTATGACAATGGCACGTAGCATGAAATACTTAGAACACAGACGCAGCAGTGACCTATAACAGACGTAGCGTGAGAGACATACGACAAACGTAGCGCTAGCATGAGAGGCTTACGACAGACGTAGCGTCTGGGACTTACGACAGACATAGCATGAGAGACTTACGACAGACGTAGTATGAGATACTTACAACAGGCGTAACATGAGAGACGTACGACAGACTTAGTGTGAGTGACTTACACCGGACATTTTTTGAGAGACTTATAACATACGGAATATGAGAGACTTACAACAGACGTAGCATGAAAGACTTACAACAGACATAGCATGAGAGACTTACGACAGTCGTAGCACGAGAAACTTACGACATACGCAGCATGACAGACTTGCGCCAAACGTAGCATGAGGGACTTACGATAGACGTAGCGTGAGAGACTTACGACAGACGTAGCATGAGAAACTAGCGACAAGCGTAAGATTAGAGACTTAAGAAAGACGTAGCGTGAGTGACTGATAACAGACGCAGCATGAGAGACTTGCGACAAGCGTAGCATGAGTGACTTGCGACAAACGTTGCGTGAGAGACTTACAGCAGACATAGCATGAGTGACTTACGACAGACGTAGCATGAGAGACCTACAACAGACGCAGCATGAGAGACTTGCGACAAGCGTAGCATGAGTGACTTACGACACACATAGCGTGAGAGACATACAGCAGATATAGCATGAGAGACTTACGACAGACGTAACAAGAGACACTTATAGCAGACGTAGCATGAGATCGCGACAAACGTAGCATGAGAAACATGCAACACCTGTAGCACGAATATAAGACACTCTCAGATTGAGATACTTACTATACTTTTTGAGGGAGAGATTTGCAATAGCTGTAATATAATATATTGAGCATGGGAGACTTACTACAGACGTTATACGTTATACCCTTTGCGGGAGAGACTATCGTCAACAGTTCAATATGTAGCATCAAAGATTAGTAATTTCAACCGGGACCTAAACCTAGATGGAATTGAAATTGAATCTTGGGATATTTTTAAGGGTTATTCAAGATAGTTTATTTCGAAAATATTTCTGAAACACACGTGATCTATTTGAATAAAAACAACTTTATATGTTTGACATCGAGTTGGTATTCTCATTGTCCCGACCGTCATCTGCTGTGTCGCTTCGCTGACATGGAAAACACCTTCTTCATCAGTCAGACGTGTGCTCACATTAAATTGCATTGGAAATGCACAGCGACATTTATTGACAATCCAATTGAAAGGATGTAAATGTGAATGCGCGTTCTAAGCATTACAGGGATGCATTACAGTCTTTAACACACCGCTTTGCTCGTGATATAGATAGAGAATACACAGTGGAGTGGATTGGCAAGCCATTTACACAAAAACATTTTCAGCTTGAAGCAAATAATACCCATTTTCAATGCATTATGGTTTAACTCACTTGCTTCTTAAAGCATACACCTCAATACACTTGGTATAATTCAATATCAGCTTGTAGCAACTTGTACCCATATTCAATACATTTTGATTTTACCCAATAAGATCTTAAAGCAAAAAGCTCAAATACAGATGCGTTTAAATCAATAAAAAAAAATTTCAATACATTTTGGTTTAACTCACTGGCAACTTGAAGCAAAGAGCTCAAATACAGTTGTGTTTAATTCAATACAACCTTGAGACGCGCTATGGTATAAGTCACTACATGTATTAACTTGAAATAAATTATACCCATCTTCAATACATTTTGGTATTATCCATCAGCACAAAAGCATCTTGAAACAAGAAGCCCCAACACACTTATGTGTAATTCAATACATCCTTGAAATAAGTTATGAATATATTCAATACACTTTGGTGTAATTCAGTTTCCGCTTAAAGCAAAGTATACCAATATTCAATACATTTTGGTTTTATCCAATAAAATCTTCAAGTAAAAATCTCCAATACACTCGTGTTAATTCAATACAACCTTTTGCCAGTTCCTACGCATCGGCAATATACTTTGGTTTATTTGAATACCAAACACACTATAATATAGAACGTCAATGCAAGAGAATATAGGGCAAAATAACAGTGAAAGTTATATCAATGAACCACTGAAAATCAGTGTTCGCGAAAAGAGTTAGCAACATATTAGTCATACCTGTCCAGGTTAAATTATGTGCAGTTAAGAGTTTTAATGTACTTGTTTACAAACTCGTATTCATGTTGTTAGATTTGGAGTTACAGTAATTTTGTGCTAAGCTTTACGTATTCAGCACTACAGTACAAATACTTATCACCACACTTTACACATGACCTTCTTTCGAAGCTATGTTTCTTGACCCGCCGTGAACTCAATGTTTTCACGTCTGATTTCTCACCTATAATCCTGGATTAACTTGTGTGTATAACCTCTTGCAAGTCATGGCAATGCCAGGTAATTCATCCACTTATGAAACCGTTGTCGCTTATGATTAAAATGTAGTGTTTAGTTTCACTCTGACCCACCGACGCTGTCAGGTTCGAACAAATATGTTTGTTTAAAAGTAATATTCCTCGTCCAGATATATTTGAAAACAAATATTGACAGACGCTTAATCCGTCACTCGTGTTATGTGTAGATGTACTATTCAGTCTGTATTATACCTCAGTAGAAATAGCCTGCTTTCCGAATTCCTACCGTTGGCAAAAGTGATGACGTTTCGGTTTCTGGGGTCTTTGCTGCAGAGGTGCAGAGGTCTGTTTGTAGGTCTCAATATTATCAATGGTGTTAAAAATAAACTTTTTATATCTGAATTCGTTATTTGCTATATACCGACTAGACGCTGCTACTACATGTAGGCATTAGCCTTCTCAGCGTGGACATAGGTTAAAATAGGTCGCCAGCAGGCTATTGCTAGCGATGAAATGTAATGGTCGTCATGATATGGATTAGATATTGCTGATTATATTCTCGTAATCCTTTGCTTAAGTTCGCAGTTAGTAACACACGTACATCTTTGTGGACTGTTTTTGACTTCGTGATTGTCGTAAGTACCGAAAAAAATGTGAGCACAATGTATGCGCGCGCGAGTGTGTGTGTATATACGTAATGTGAGTGAGTGAGTGAGTGAGTGCATGGATTAAGTGTTATCATACCTATCGCTGTTCATGCCACGATACAGGTATCAAACTTGCAGAGATACTGCATACATATTAAGATTGCATGTTGTAATCTCTAATACGAATGAACCAAAGAGTAAATATGCCTTACAAACTGATATAATCAAAGTTCTGATGTACGTGGTCCTTGTGCTGAGTAATCATGCTTTAACAGTCATTCTCACACACAAAATAGCTAAATTAAAATGAAATATTTGCAATTATCTTTCATTTTATTTGCTTTATCAATATTTAATGTTCAAAGGATTTTGTGAAAAACAACTGTACGATGTACTATATATATTTGAACTAATAAAAATATGACTATATCTTATTCAAAGAACTATATTATGCAAAATGTCCTTTTTTGCTTCGTCTTTTCCACTATGCCTATACGAAGATGTCTGGTAGTCCTCTTCATATTTACACAGATGAGGGGTTTCGTCTTCAATATAAACCCATTTTAAATTAGAATTTCACGTTAGCGCTCGGCAAACATATGTTGTTTGAAATTAGTTAAGCTGCTTCTGTAATTTTAATACTTTTCCATCGCTTGTACAACATTTATCCTTTCCTTCATTGTACGATTCACGATAAAGTCAAAGGTCCTTCTTCAGTGGGCGTGTCCTTCACATTCAGCATAGAAAGGGTGCTTTAAAATCTACAAATGAAACATATAGCCCCCGGCCAGGAAAATTCTTCCCGAAAGCAGATTAATTCTGCATTGTGGAGATACTACTAAGAAAGAAAGATTGAAAAGCCACCGAGGCAAAATCTTCATGACAAGCCGTACAGGACATCTAGTCATGATTCTGTATACACCTGGCCTCACACTCTGGTCCAATGCTTTAACACTTTTGTCACTGGATGATTCCACTTTACGTTTCGGGGACACTGTTTGCCCTTTGCATTCTTTGGTAATAATAATTTCGACGTGGCCTAAAAAGTCAGCGTTTGACAGTATCTTCAACTTCTATCCATATGCCAATAAGGACTCGGCTTTCAATTAGTACGGGTCTGACACTCCTTCCCTCGGGGAGAAATTTACTGAAGGGGATTCCGACTGAACACCCCTTTTGTGTATCAGATTCCAGAAGAAACACGGGCTTATGAGAGATTGGGATTCACATGTTCTCCTTTTGCCATCCCATACAGAGACCTCGGTGCGGGATTTCTGTAGCCCGTGGCAGTTTTCATCCAATCAAAGCTAACCAATACATGCCACCGTTTTCCCACATATCCCTTGCTTTGTTGTCTTTGAGGTAACAGGGTACCCCTGTTCGGATATTGTCTTTTGTCGCACCTCTTTTTCATCGCCAAAAGATGGTATATCTTGCACCATAACTTTTCATCGACATCATATACCCTACCCTGCAAAACGAACTCATTCCGATCCGTACCTTAATATTTGCCGCCCCCTTCCGTAATATATTATGAAAGATGCTGTGATCTGCGTGACACCAACATAACTACATCTGCATGAAAGTAACGCAACATGGTTGCATTTGCATGCCACCAACACAAAATGTCTTCATCTGCATGACGCCAACATAACATCTCTTCATTTGCATGATACCAACACAATATGTCTTCATCTACATGACACCACACTACATGGGTTCATCAGCGTGCCACCAACACTACATGGGTTCATCTACATGACACCAACACTACATGGGTTCATCTACATGACACCAACACTACATGGGTTCATCTACATGACACCAACACTACATGAGTTCATCTACATGACACCAACACTACATGAGTTCATCTACATGACACCAACACTACATGGGTTCATCTACATGACACCAACACTACATGAGTTCATCTACATGACACCAACACAACATGTCTTCATCTACATGACACCAACACTACATGGGTTCATCTGCGTGCCACCAACACAATATGTTTTCATCTGCATGATACCAACACAACATGTCTTCATCTGCATGACTCCAACACTACATCTCTTCATCTGCATGACACCAATACAACATGGTTTTATCTGCGTGCCACCAACACAACATGTCTTCATCTGCATGACACCGACACTACATCTCTTCATCTGCATGACACCAATACAACATGGTTTTATCTGCGTGCCACCAACACAATATGTCTTCATCTGCATGACACCGACACTACATCTCTTCATCTGCATGACTCCAATACAACATGGTTTTATCTGCGTGCCACTAATACAACATGGTTTTATCTGCGTGACACCAAAACAACATGTCTTCATCTACATGACACCAACACTACATCTCTTCATCTACATGACACCACACTACATGGGTTCATCAGCATGCCACCAACACTACATGGGTTCATCTACATGACACCAACACTACATGGGTTCATCTACATGACACCAACACTACATGAGTTCATCTACATGACACCAACACTACATGGGTTCATCTGCGTGCCACCAACACAATATGTTTTCATCTGCATGATACCAACACAACATGTCTTCATCTGCATGACTCCAACACTACATCTCTTCATCTGCATGACTCCAATACAACATGGTTTTATCTGCGTGCCACCAACACAACATGTCTTCATCTGCATGACACCGACACTACATCTCTTCATCTGCATGACTCCAATACAACATGGTTTTATCTGCGTGCCACCAACACAATATGTCTTCATCTGCATGACACCGACACTACATCTCTTCATCTGCATGACTCCAATACAACATGGTTTTATCTGCGTGCCACTAATACAACATGGTTTTATCTGCGTGACACCAACACAACATGCCTTCATCTGCACGACAACAACATTACATATCTTCATCTGCATGACACCAACACTACATTTCTTCATCTGCATGACACCAACATTACATCTCTTCATCTGCATGACACCAACACAACATAGTTTTATCTGCGTGCGACCAACACAACATGTCTTCATCTGCATGACACCAACACTACATAGTTTCATCTGCGTGCCACTAACACCACATATATGTCTTCCATTGCAGGACACCAACACAACATCTCTTCATTTCCAAGACACAAACACAACAAGGTTTCATCTGCATGACACAACACATGAGGCCTGCATGTCACTAACACAACACGTCTTCATCTGCATGACACCAAATACAATCTCTTCATCTGCATTAGCTCCACCCCATATTTAGCAAGCTTTGAATTAAGTGCCCCAAAATTAATTGCAAGAACACCCAAGCAAAATACGAAGATGGGGATGAGTAAGTTAGTATCACGCCCGCTTTGAACAATATTTCAGTTGTAACACGTCGTGTCAACTCAGCGCAAAAGAAAAAAACCCTATGTGATGTTTCTGTTTACCAGTTTGGTGGAACAAATATGGTACTGAATTTGATTTAACGCATAATGGACATTATTTTACTTTGTCACAGCACGTCAGCTTGGTGTGAGTGGAAAGTCCAAAGTGATGTAGGTCATAGACGTTTACCACTTACGTGTAACCCACGAGCATGGCATGGACATGGTGCTGACAAATATAGACAACTAACTAATCAGGGCGAATCGTGAAACGAACCCTCATACGTTTCCAGCTGACACGCCTGGTACCTTAGACGACCGGACCATCCGTGCGTTGTGACATAAAACGCTGAGTGAATGAATTGAGTTTAACGCCATTTATGTCACTGCATGTCAGCCTAGTGTGGGAGGAAAGACCGACATGATGCAGGCCTCAGACGTTCATCAATTTGGTGAAACCCAAAAGCAGGGGTATGGTGCTGACAAACCTAGAAACATTAGACGAATGTAACATTTCAACCCATTCATATAATCGAACACCTATCGCGCTACCTCACTTACACATACATCACACCCTACCACATTACACAACCACACAACACTCGAATATTTCAAATCAAACAACCAAACCAAACCACCCACTTCACTCCTCGCCATCCTCGCACCTTCCCACCCATCCACGTATCTCATCACACCACCTCAATTTCTGTACTCCAACTACTTCACCCCCCACCCCTCTTCACCTGCCCCACCCAAGCCTTCCATCTGGGTGAACAGAGCTGACTCGTCATCTCATCGCCCCATTGTCCGCCATTTCGCGGTGATTGTGAGCTCCATGTACACGTTTATCCGCCCAGTGGAGCCCTTGCAGCGTTATTTGGACTAGGAAATAAGCAGGGTAGATTCCCCGCCTTCATATCACATCAAGCGAAAAATTGCTCCGACGAGTCATTCAAAGGCGTTGTGGGCAAGTTAGAGTAGCGACAGTTTCGAGACTGTTATTAGGGTCTCAGTTCAACGGTTTCAAAGGAACAGAGTGACTTGTTCACGGGAATCATTTGACGTCGAAGACGGGAGAAAATTACGGCGCCCATCTCAAATAGAACTGAAGTGTGAGGAATAATCAGCCTATGCTGTTACTGCAAAGTGTGTGCTGAAGCGAGAAGAGAACACCTTTCATCCAATGCCCCAGCACTTGCAACTACAAATGACACTGATGATTTTAACGCCACATCCCGCGATACGTTACTTCACATGGTCTCCGACGCCATTGTTGAGCTGAGCGTCTCTTTATGCCGTGATATAACTACCATTGCTAGAGAATTGGGTATAATTTGCTTCACTTATTAGGGTTTCGACATGGTTGATAACTCAAGCATTGCTTATTGTAATTTTATTGATCATTTGATGGTTAAAAGCCAAATCTTTTAGCATTTGCAAAACTGACATGAAATCGATTTAAACATTTTTTTCACATTCATTAACGCTGTGGCAGCTCCGACTGGCCATTGTTTTAAGTATTTAACGCAATTTGTTCACATATTCTTTGTTTTGCTAAGATTAACAGGTTTTAGTGTAAATGTCAGGTTTTTATATGAATGCACTAATTTGTATATGCATTCTGAGCTATTTCACATTATTCACACAAATATAAGCATCATTTTTATATATTTTATGAAACAATGGAAACATTCCGAGTTGAGTTATATTTCGAGGTGCTGTTCCCGAAAACACTGCCAAAAGTAGCAAAGTATAACAATGTTGTTTTACACATCGATTGTTCTCTTATGTACACAGGACAAAGTAACGTCATTTTTTAATGCGAATAGCATTTTCAAATTTCAAAAATCCATAATAACTAGTTTAATGTTTCCTTACAAAGACGATATCCCAAATTGCACTTTCAATTGTATTTCAAATAATATGGATTTATTATATATGTTCTGAAATCAGCTGTGTTGTCCCACATGGGTACAATGTGTGAAGCCTATTTCTGGTGTCTCCCGCCTTGATACTGCCGGAATATTGCTACGAGTAAAAGCGGTGTAAACCCATACTCACTATCTCACAGCTGTGTTGTTTGTCAAAGTATCCATGTTGTTTCAATTTTCTTGTTTTGATTTTAGTACAATTATCATATACGTTAACACTCCAAAATTAGAAATTTAATCTGAAAATAAGGTTAATTTACATATTTGGTAATTTGGTAATATTGTAAACATTATAAATGCATTTCATAAGGATATCAGACCCATATAGTCTTTCATCACCTTATAATCGAGGACAACGTGCATCAGTTCATTCGTTTATTGACCATACATTATGTCCTTTTAACCACTTGGTTTCGGCCACGTTGTCAATCACTGGATTGTCTGGTCCAGACTCGATTACTTACAGACCATCGTCATATGTGTGGCGTTAAACAACAAAGCAAACGAAAACCAAACTTCGGAAATACATTCACTTAAATGTTATGCATAAATTAATGCACCGTATATGCTACCTGTATATTTCAAGATATCAATCAAAAGAACATCAATGAAGATACCGTATCAATCTTGTAATATCTTCTTATATTAAAGAAAACCATTGCGTGTGTGTTTTGTATCACGCTATCATTGGGAATTCTGAAATTATAAATATATAACAATATCAACGAATTAATATATGTTTTCCTCACTGAGACAATAAAATCATCCTCTCTCAATAACAATTTCTATAAAATGATAAATCCTCTGCAAACCTAGTAGTATTACTGTGTTTCGGGATTCCTATATTGACAAAGAAACCGATGGTGGCTACGTTAAAATGAATCTAAATTTCTAAATTGTTTAACGTAGTCTCTTTCAGCTTTCGAGTATAAAAAAACATTTGATAGGGATGCTGATACATAAAATGGAAGCTTATTCAGCACAATTACTTGCCAACTATCAGAGACTACATTGATGAACTGCTGAACTGCACATACCGAATAGTACGCGTATCCTTATCACAAGTTGAGCATCATGTATCTATTATAGCTCTCCTGTGTGATATCGTACTTACAACAATGCCGACAATGCAAGCTAATGTTTAAACCTGTTGATCATAAATAAGGAGTACATTCACCCAATGTGTTTAATCAGAATTTGCGTTATGTCGTTTGTCCTTAACAGCTATTTGATGTGTCCAACCATCCCGCTACACATGACCTATGAACCAAATTAATTAAACCAATGATAAAAATGAAGCCCCCAAATAAGGAAATTATTAGCTCTGCCAATGTCCAACTGTCCATCTCGTCGTCGCCTCAGCAGGGGTGAGCCAAGGTGTTGGTTGTCGACAGCCTCTCTTGGCATCCGCAATGTCAGTGTTGATTTTAGCCACCGCGAGCTGAGACACAGAGGGCTGCAATTGTATTCAGTGTGTGCTACAACTACAAACCTGCTTGATATGTAACCATAATTGCTTGTTGATGTCCTCCCAATAGGATTTCCCACGTTACAAACAACACTGGCTTTGTAACGAAAGTATTCCACGCGGATTTCGTTAGTGGTCTGGACCGTCACTAAGTCTCTGGTTAGATATGTCGCTGTAGATCGTGGATTGTAGCGTTATGACAGCTACAGTTTAGAAGAGCAAAGGGGGCCCCCATCGTCACTTCTCAGACTATATATATCCCGGAAATTATCCTGAAGCAATTTGAAGCATTTTGGAAGTATGTACCAACGTTAAATTCGAGAAAGGTCATGGATTCTAAAACTCTTCAAATTTCTTAAATATTTGTGATACCAATGATTCTTAATGCACTACAGTGTATAGGAGATTGTAAAATAGAAGAGACCTGGACGTCACAGATTATGTGTATCCCGGAAGTTGACTTGAAGCGATTTGAAGCATTTTGTTGACGCACGTACAAAGTTAAATTCCAGGAACGAAAACAGTCCAGAACTTTCTAATCTCTAATGTGCTGGCTATAGTATAGGAGGGTGTAAATTAGGAACAGTTCAACATCAATACTTGCGAGTATTACCAACGTTAAATTCCAGAGATTCTAAACATTTCATTTATTGGCTAGCTCATACGGCATGGTCATATGTCTGGAACGAATATGTTAATGTAATGTAGGGGATCGAAGTTAATGATAAATGAACTATCAACCATGACCAAACGTGTAAGATATTATTTACGAAAGCTCTCAAGTGTTAATCAGTTTTATTTTACAACATATCGGCAAATGACTCATAAAGATAACATTAACTATTTGGTGGTATGTTTGTGTTTTTTTAGGTTCAAAAGTCGCTTTTTGCCTAATTCCAGGAAATGTCTTACTATTTTCGAAATCGTATAATGTGAATCGCATTAAACTGAAAAATCAAACAGGTAATATTAGGGCTGGACATCATCCATGTTACCTTCGGTTGCATTTAATATACGTATACACATACATTACGATGTTCCGAAGTCTACACTATCAAGTAAATCACTTTTTTAGTGTATTCAGTATATCCGTAGTGTGTATTCCGACGTCGTACATGAAGTTCATATTCCAACGACGTATTCATTAACCGACGTCGTATTACGTATGCTGACGTTTTAGTCCGTCGTTGGGGACCGTTTTTGTCGGCTGTCGTCGTATTCCGTCTCCGTATTCAGTTCGTTTTCAGTCCGTTGTCATTGTCAGTTGTCCTTGTCATTGTAGTCCATTGATGTAATCCATCTCGCTGTAAGTCGTTGGAGTACATACTTTGTGGTCGATGAGGCTGGCAATATGTATCCATATCTATAATGATACCTACGTTATAAATGCTCAATATGACTACAATGACAGACACAGTGTGACTCCTAATTCGACTGGCTGCTATCAACGTTTCCATTCACTGTCTTGCCAGTGCAACTGATCGGCATTGTTATTTCAAATGCCCTCATTGTCGTTCTCCCTTGGCTTCGTAAACCTTTAACTACATGTAAATAAGCTTTTCTAAATGAATTACAATTCATAATCCCATCAACTAAAACTTGTTCAAATAACAACAGATACACCTCCATGACAACGTGTACAATGTCCTTTATAACTACATTAAAAGAAGCAAGTATATATTGTTAAGCCTAATGACTATGTTTATATAATCTGTTTAACTTGACATAAGCCACCACAACTACATTAAAATAAGCAAGTATATATTGTTAAGCCTAATGACTACGATTATATAATCTGTTTAACTTGACGTAAGCCTCCATAACTACACTAAAATAAGCAAGTATATATTGTTAAGCTAAAAAACTACATTTATATAATCTGTTTAACTTGACATAAGCCTCCATAACTATATTAAAATAAGTCAATATATATTGTTAAGCCATACAACTACATTTATATAATCTGTTAAACGTGACACGCTTCGCGACTACATGTATGGAAGCCTTCATAACTACATAAATATAAGCAAGTATACGAATATATCGTTAAGCCTTATAACTACTTTTATATAATCTGTTTAACCTGACATGCCTAGCGACGACATGTATATAAGCATTCAAAACTACATTAAAGTATGCAAGTATATCTTGGTAAGCCTCAATAACTACGTGTATATGTTGTCTTGTCGGGAAATCAACCTCTGTGATTACAGTATAAATTGTTTTGATGCTGCATCCAGGCAATGTGATGTTGCTATAAGGGATTAAAACACTGGGCTAGTCGGAAAGTGCAACTGTGCTCCGAAAAAAAATATTCAAATAGATTATACATTAATTGAGGTTGAGCTCACTCACGACAAATCAGTGAGTTCAACAACAAGTATTTGATATATGTTCACTCACATTGTCACTCAAATAAAGTTTATTGTTTAACGCCGCACTCCAGCTATATGACGGCGGTCTGTAAATAATCGAATCTGGACCAGACAATCCAGCGACTGACATCATGAGCATCGATCTACGCAATTGAGGTACGATGACATCCATCAACCAATCAGCGAGCATGACCACCTGATACCGTTAGTCGCCTCTTACGACAAGTGTGGGTTACTGTAGACCTATTCTAACCCGGAATCTGCACGGGACCACTTAAATGCTAATGTAATGACGATGAACACATGATTCTTTTTATAGATAGCAACTTCTTTTATTTCAGAACGTGAATCATTCACCTGACGAAAGAGCAAGAGGTAGCTCTGAAAAGCCCTTCCGTCGTGACAAAGAATAAAATAATTTTCTATCCATAAAAAAGTGTCATGTATTCATGTTCTTCCAACTTCTAAATGCCTATCAAAGACGTTGCTCATGTCTCACTTTGGTTGTTAGGATATAAATGCCGAAATGATTTTGAGAAACATCCTTTTGGATCGAGGATGACCTGCCTTTGATTTCGTGAAACCACTTCCAGACCACCGGAACACCCACGAATAACCATTTGGAATGACTTGGAAGACTGAAGACGTTAATGCAGAAGACTCACCCCGGCGTCTTCGAGATGCTGTCTTTCCCCAAAGAAGAGCAGAAATTGAACGAGCTCCGAATGGTTCAGAACAGACACAAATTGTCACCAAGGAAAAAGAAATTACGAAGATATTAACAGAAGCTTGAATCTACTTAAACACAGACTGCAGTCGACTGACATGGATATTGTCCATTATGCAGATGCTGCCTCTCACCTGCTTAAATTGTCACGAACTGTGACAACTGTACTAAAATGTGTTTAAAGCGTGATACGAATTGTTAAAGATTGTCATATATGTGAATAAACATGAGATGCGTATATTTCGCATATTTTTCATTTCCTAATTTCTATTTACCCAAATGCATGTAATCACATTAAACGTCTATTGTTCTGAAAAGGCAACCAGATCGTTAATCCGTTTAAGCATCATCCGCTTTGGTATTTCTAACAGCACAAAAGGTCGATCTGACGGTAATGAACTGTTTATATTATGTGTCGATCTCACGGCAATGAACCGTTTATATTATCCGTTTAATTTGACACGCCTGGCTACGACATGTATATAAGCCTGCATAACTACATAAAAATGTGCAAGTATATCTTGGTGAGCCTAACGGAGGGGAACACCATAATTGGGCTTCACACATTGTACCCAATCGACGGGAATCACAGTTTCAAGAGATCAAAGAAAACTAGGATGACGATAAATTCACACTGAAAGGCACAATGAACAGTTGGCAGTGGCAAAATTGGCAGTGGCAAGATTGTTACAAAAAAAACATAATTATTTTTAGATTATATTCAGCTATACGCAGGACCGTTTTGTCTTCATCAACTTACAATATGACGTTTCGGTGAAGATATTTGCATCTGTATCAACGTACATTATGAGAATTATTGGCTCGGGTAGTCAGACTTGGTACCCATGGATGCTCATAATATCAATCACTTGATTGTCAGGTAGAGACTCTATTATTTGCAGGCCGACGTCCCTTACCTGAAATATTGATGAGCGAGGCGCTAAGAAACGAACAGACATGCCTACAACATGTACATAAGCTTCATAACTACACCACATGCAATCCCTTGTAATCATATTAGCGTGTAGTCGGGCTCCGGGCATAGCCTTCACTTACGAGAAGCTGTTTCATGATATATTGCCTCCTGCAGGAGAGGCTAAAGGAGGTTCATTGTATCGCTGCCTTTATTTCTATTTCATCCCCGATATGTTGTGAAACACATATCTTAATTATCATCTCTCACAAATAGGCGTTAATATCGTGTTAGGCGCATTTAATTTGAAACTGCAACCGTCTTCAATGTTATCGGGTTAGCAGTCGCCCCTTAATCCAACCTGTTGCCGCTGTTAGTTGAATGACTAAATCAGCATAGAGCCTCGCGTCTCCTTGTGATAAAGCAACAGGGCTTTAAAGACAAATAAAGTTGTCGCTGACAGACGTGCCGCTCTGATTAATCACGTGGTATTAGCTTTGTTAATAAATCAGACAGCTCGCGCCCAACTACACAGGGAGATAACCCCGCCCCTTCAGTCCCTCCTCAAGTGGAACGTTTTCAGGCTGTAAATGCGATATTCCTGATTACCTGCTATTATAAGTGTGACAAAGGATTTTGAATTTGATACTTTGATGTGAATGTTATATCATATGTAAAAAAAGCATATAGGATTTAATTTTCATAATAATAAAGGATATCGGAAATTACAAATATTGAGCCATAACGCACATTGCTTTGACGTTTTTATTCAATGTTAATTTACTAAATATGATCTCACGATACTAATATATATACAACATATAAGGTCAGAGGGTCTCGCGTTTTGCAATACAATGTTATCATGTTTTTTGGGATTTTTAACATCACATGTTTATGTTTTGTTATCAAATAGAACATCAGGGGATGGTCCCATCGTCTGGTGTGTGGAGGGAGGGGGGGGGGGGGGGTTCAGAGTTTGCTTACAATTGTGATACACGCGTACGACGCTTCTGCGACTGGTTTCTGTCTACAAACGGCCATAGCGAAAAGACTTGTCAACTCGTTGCGTGCTTATTCACATATATTCCCCTCAGGTGTATATTTCAGATGCTATTTTAAACACATCGGAACTTACGGTATTATACAGTGTAATTGAACACATTTGACTGTATCTTGTGTATATTATTAGATGCAAGACATATTTGAAAACAAAACTTATTTCAGAGTGGTCCTTTGAAATCATGCGCACATTCTGCTTGGTTTGTCTGAATTTCGCACATAGCATTCATCGATGGGGTGACGAGTCATTCGTCACCACTCGCCCCTTTCCGTAACCTGCAAGAAGACTCGTCCCCCTATCGATGAATGTTATGTGCGAAAATACTAAAGCAATCGGAATGCGCGTATGACGTCAAAGAATCCCTCAAGAATAATGTTTGATTTTACATATGTCTTGCAACTAAACATATACCCAAGACACAGTAAAATGTGTTCCATCCTACTGTATAATTCCGTATGTCCCGATGTGCTTTAAATTGCATCTGAAATATATATGATATATGTGGAAATATATGTGAACCATTACGCAACGAGTTGACAATTAATATTGTTTTGGGTATGCCCGTTTGTGCTAAGACAGAACCTGGTCGCATAAATGGACACGAGAGGGGCACGAGTCGCGCTATTCGGCTTGTCCCGGAATAACACGAGTTGGTCACGAATGGGTGACGAGTCTTCATGCAGGTTACGGGCAGTAGCGACTGGTGACGAATGAGCCGATCGCAACACAATATGGGACATGCACAGATTGTGTTAATGTATGTTTATTTATATTTTCAGGAAGGTAAAGTAAACTATGGAAAAACTCATTACAGGTTTGCGGTTGTTTTTGTTTTTTTTAATTGATCTGTCAGGTGTCTAACTGTTGTTGACCCTTTTAATCAAATTTAAAAGTGAAATAATTAAACTTACAAGTTTTGAAACCAATTCACCATTACCTTTGATGTCACTGTCACAACAAATTTATCAGCTTCAGTCGTGGATCAAGAGAACATGGTATTACAATCAATTTAGCATTGAAACGCATTATAAGCGATATGCAGTGACGACATTGCGCACATTCAGCAATATGCAGAAAATTTAGAAAACATGGTTTAACATTTACGATTTAAAAAAATATCGGTTTTCTTGCTTTTGTATGAAACCACGAAAACAGCATGTTGAAGTTTCTGGACACATGGGATTCCAGAATTAACACGGGACTTTTTGTTTTATGTTTGGTAGAAGTGTAGTTTGTTTGATTAAGATCTAGTCGTTCACTTCTGTGCTGTATCCCGAAACATCCCACCTCCAAGGGAGACACACTAATAAACATTCCAAAGCATATACATCACAAAGAATTGCATGGTGGCTTCCTCGGAAACATCAAATTTAATGCAGTCATATTTAATGACGATAATAAATCCCTTGCAGGTAGGTGCGAATGGCAAGGACACTAACGAAATATTTCACCGGTAAGACACCTCGCCTCGGACCTATACTTACAATGTGAAGTTTTGTTATAGAAATATGCACTTTTATCAACAACATTGTGACTTTTCGGTACATATATTTGCGTCTTCATCAACTACAGTATGACGTTTCTATGCAGATATTTGTGTCTTCATCAACTACACTATGACGTTTCTATGCAGGTATTTGTGTCTTCATCAACTACAGTATGACGTTTCTATGCAGATATTTGTGTCTTCATCAACTACAGTATGACGTTTCTATGCAGATATTTGTGTCTTCATCAACTACAGTATGACATTTCTATGCAGATATTTGTGTCTTCATCAACTACAGTATGACGTTTCTATGCAGATATTTGCGTCTTCATCAACTACAGTATGACGTTTCTATGCAGATATTTGCGTCTTCATCAACTATAGTATGACGTTTCTGTGCAGATATTTGTGTCTTCATCAACTACAGTATGACGTTTCTCTGCAGATACTTGCGTCTTCATCAACTTAAAGTATGACGTTTCTGTGCAGATATTTGTGTCTTCATCAACTTACAGTATGACGTTTCTGTGCAGATGTATGCGCCTTTATCAACTACTGTGGTAACGTTTGATAAAGCTTTTAATGTTTTGGACAATTCCAATTTTCAAGTGTATACTTTCTTTGGTCCGGTAGTTAATGTTGTAAAGAAAATTAATGTGTAATTTTTACACTTATTCTACATGTCTAATGTCCACGAAATGCGTATTGTTTCTATGCTACAAAGGGGTGATACATATTTAAATGCTAACTGTAGCGACCGATGCTCATGATTTCAATCACTGAATTACCTTGGTCAGACGCGATGATTTACAGACCGCCGTAATATAGTTTGATAGTTGCTAGGTACGGCGTTAAACATCAAACAATAACAACGACTAAACTAACGCAATCTCTTTTCCGCGGATACGGGTCATTGCTACCAACTCTCCCCCTCAACCCTTGTATATATATATATATATATACCCTATTCCTATATCTACCCCAAATACCTACATCATATCTCCACCTGCCCCCTACCTATATCCCTTCCGCCCCTTTCCCCATAACCTCCACCTTCATAACCACCCCTACTCCTCTACCTACCCCCTACCTGACCCTACCTCATTAGAACACCTGCAACCCCAATACATACATGTGTCTCCACCTTCATAACCACCCCTACTCCTATACCTACCCCCTACCTGACCCTACCTCATTAGAACACCTGCAACCCCAATACATACATGTGTCTCCACCTTCATAACCACCCCTACTCCTATACCTACCCCCTACCTTATACCGCCACCCACCACATTAATGTACCTCCACCCTCATAACCAACCCTACCCCGATACCTAACCCTTCCCTAAACCAATACCCGCTAACCCAATACATGCATGTGCCTTCACCCTCATAACCACTCCTACTCCTATACCTACCCCATACCGACACCCGTCACCCCCATACATACATGTACCTCCACCCTCATAACCACCCCTACCCCGATACCTAACTCTTCCCCAAACCAGTACCCGCTACCTCCATACATACATGTGCCTCCACCCTCATAACCACCCCTACCTCCATACCTAACCCTTCCCCAAACCAGTACCGGCTACCCCCATACATACATGTGCCTCCACCCTCATAACCACCCCCTACTCCCATACCTACCCTCCACCGTGACCCTTACCCCGCGGTAACTGAGTTGTTAGTCTATAGCAGCTATCCTCTACCTGCGTGTGCGACACATAATATCCCGGTATCTCCACACCTAACACTCTGTTTTAAACACAAAGCCTGTGTGTCGGGTCTACATTGCTGGGGTGTAACACGACGCAAGGTAAATAACACACCGCTTTGCTATCTCCCAACGCTCCGGGTTAGCACTCCGCTTGACTTCACTTCCATTTCGCGCATTAATACTGTGTTGAACTGACAGGTGAGGATTAACGGCTTATCGTGGTTTCATGTCAGCGATTTCAACGTGGATAAGTTGCCTATTTCAAAATATATAAAAAATGTAAAAAATCATTGAGTCAATGCAATTATAATTATCACTGGCACATCGTGACTTCAACTCTTTTTTCCTCGTAGAATTTAAAAAGGCAGCTTATCGAAAATGTATATTTAATGTTTTGGCAACACATATAACTGTATTATGTTTACATTAGAAGTATAGAAGTACATAGTCCCCTGTTATCATAATTATTATTTTTATTATAATAATTTTACAACGACGGGAAATTACACCTATTCGATAATCATCTTTATTTCTTTTTAAAACTCCACTTTTCTTGTTTTAAGCAGGTCAGGAAGAGGTTAAAGGTACATTTCTACATCCGACTTTTTAATAATATTCACGCCCTGAGATACCATACATGTGGATAAACCTTTAACGTTAGAATTCTCACGGGGTCGGAGAATTTAAATGGATATTAGGGCAGGGGAAGTAACTCTTTCATGACATCCAGAAGTGATTCCAATATCACGATGATACTCAATGAAAACGGGTTCGCATCCCTTGCTCAAGCACTGACATTTAACAAAAGTCTCAAGGTATCATATGAACGTATATATTTTTTAGTATCGGGTTAAGATATCCCATTGTTTCATTTCATACTATGTGACAGTTAATCCGAAAATGTAGGTTGACAAATATTAAACGTACTGGATGAGGGGCAAACCCTATAGGTAAGGGGTAAAACAACATCTTGGATCCAATAAATGTAAGAACTGTTATACGAATTTAAAGTCATTCTATCTCTATAACATATCAACAGACAATCTCGACTTTTTGCAATTTGCAAATTTGGTGCAATCAACGAAAAATAAATATCCTGATACTAAATACCGGTGTTCCAATGGGGAAAGAGTGTTCGAATTGGTCACCAGAAACCTAATATACTATTTGTAACCTGCTTTTTAATTCTCCAACGAAGAAAAAATATTTTATATGGCTAGTTACGGGTAGTATATTTTCATACCCCTTTTACACCAATATATTTATGCTGTACATACTGTGATACATTTTAAGTCTCTCGTAACCCTTAACGGGTGGCTCACTTTTATGTCCTTTTATGTGTATTTATGTAATTATTTCTGTGAGGTGAGCCTCAAATAAACAATCTGTCTGTCTGTCTGTATGTCTGCGACCCAATGGATTATGTGATATGGTTGACTGCGTGTCATCAAACTCCGATGGCGTGGATCGTTTCTCACAATGAGAACAGAACAGAACAGAAGTTTATTGCTCGTAAGAAAATCACACAGAGTGATTACAGAGCATACATGAGGTTGAATATATACACAACCACACCAACAATAATATCTAATAATATATACATACATGAATACATACATTCAATCAAGCATAATGCATTTCTATAATACATGTATGATCTGCATAACTACACACGTGAACACATAAAATATACACATATATTATATTGTAGAGTGAAATTCACAAATTTTAACGTCGCAAGATCGACGATCCTATGATATTTAATTATGTAAATAATGTTAAACCTTTTTTACAGAACTGAGCCAGTTTTACTAGAATGGGTTTGTATGAACATTTCATTAATTGATTGTATTTTAGAGTGGAGGGATATTTAGTATAGTATGCCGGAAGGTATTGTTTTCGAAGGTCATTTAGTCTTGGACATACTAATAGACAGTGAAATTCATCTCCTATTTGGTCGTTACATAAAGTGCAAGTTCTCTCAGTACTCTGTGTGTTAAACCATCTGCCTTTCTCAATTGGTAGTCTATGATTTGATGTTCTCAGTTTAAGAATCCAGATTGCTTGTTTCAATGGGAGAGATAATAGATACTCATCAAACTGTGGTTTGTCTTTTAGCATTGTATAATATTTGCCTTTAGATGAAGAACAAGCCTTGACATTCCAGCTTTGATAGAAGTTGTCTATTAAGGTTTGTTTAACGTTTGTTTTAAGCCAAGAGAGAATTGGAAAAGAGTTAGTATCAAAGACAAAATTCAAACCAGTTTCATATAAAATATTTTTAATTGAGGTGAGCCATGGAAATGCAGTATTGCTAGTCATTGTGATTTTATGAATTAGCAGATAGTTGCGGCTAGATAGTTTATTAGGCGATACAATTAGTTTGCTCCAAAAAGATATCATTCTTATTTTTATCTGAATCGTTAAAGGATGTCTACCTAATTCACCATACACTAGAAAATCGGGTGTTGACTGTTTTAATCTGAGGATAGATTTACAGAACTTTAGGTGAATTCTTTCAATTGTCCTTACATTTTCATACCCCCATACTTCTGAAGAATATAGAAGTATCGGTTGAATCAAATTGTCGAACAGTTTAAGTTGGCAATCTAAAGGAATGTCTAGTGTTCTTATTCTTCTAAATATGCTGTACATTGCTTTTGATGCTTGCTCACATAACTTTTTGATAGCTTTGTGGAAACGACCAGTGCTTGTAAATAAAATTCCTAAATATGAAAACTCTTTAACAATTTCCAAGGGTGTGTTACGAAATATAAAGTTTAGATTTTTAGAGCGGGAGCGTTTCTCAAATGTGAGAATTTTAGTTTTGCTGATGTTAACCTCCAATTTCCAATGATGGCAGTATTTTTCAAAGAGTTTTTTGTAATGATAATCACTGGTTTGTCTGGTTTCTCGATTCCTTACAGGCCAACGTCTCATAGCTGGCATATTTCTGAGTACAGAGTTAGACAACGAACAAAACATAAATGAATTGGTAACTTCATGGAACACATGCCTTATGATCCTGAGATTTAATATGAAAACAATGATCATAAAAAGAAATGAACATGACATTCTCTAACAAATTGTATGGGTCAACAAACAATTAAAATAGTTCTTAAATTAGCTGTGCATAACAATAACAATGAAGCAAGTGTCAAGTGTATGATGCTGTCATTGGTAGATTCACAAACTCAAAGAGAGGAAACAGTAAGAATAACCCCATTCTGTCACAACCAGCTGTCATCCTAAGCCTGGCTGCCCTACATGAAACGTGATCAGTTGTTTTCATTGACAAGGCCTCATGTAACCTATCCTTTATATGTAGGCAATACCACATTAATTGTTTGATCAGGGAACTGTGGACAGGTGATACATCAAACAAGGACACACATAATATGCTTGTGATATTGTCGGAATCGTACTACGGATCTGCTGTTAACAGAGATTTCTTATGATTCTAGAAATGGTGTTGTTGCTTTTATTTCAATAAATTGTAGACGTTTACGATAAGCGTGTAAATTTTGAACTGTTTTGAAATGTACTTCCTAGTATCATTTGATAAAAAAATAAAAAATGTACTAACTGTTTTTAATTTGTCATATAACACTCTTTTAGACTTTGACGGACATAAAATCATATGAGAAAAGATAATGTTTCCCGACTAAATGTTTCTTTAACATAAAAAAGTATTTATTATTATCTTACTTTTTAATGTACTTAATCCCGTTCTTATTCTGTTAAAAATCATATGGCATCCTGACTTAATGGCTTCAATGATATGTTCATTCCATATCGAATATTCTCAAGTGTACAATGTATGATAGAAAATCTTGTCATCCTGCTACAAAAACAGTTCTTGAAAAAGTAATCGATAATATGAAAATGCAAATATTGAACTTTAAAAAGTCAAGCGAGGTCTAATCTATCAAAATATCAAACATATTGCTCACGGTCCAGCGAATGTTGCAAAGTCGTCTATTGCCCAACCATCTCGACCGACTTTAAAATTGATTTTGTATATGAAGCATTTTATCACTAAAAGAACTGCATTAAAATCTCTAAGTTAAAAGAAGGCCCCAGTGAAGTTGTCATACAAAAATAGATCTATTTCAAGCTCGTGGATTTTGAAGCTGAATGGTCTCGGTAATTGTTCATTTGCATTTCAAAGCTATTTAAAGCAAACAAAGATGTTGACAACGAAATAGTGCGTTTCCATGTAATCTGGTAATTTGGCCAAACTCAAGGAAATAGCATTATGAATACAATAGATTTTGGTCGTGTTAAAACGAAAGTTTTGAAACGATCACTCTCCATGCAGCAATTTTACGCATGGCGGTGCCTAATTCAGGTATCGAATTTTCCCCGCCATAAAGTCAACGGCAGGATAGTTATTGATATTGTCTATTGAATCCTGGAAACGCTATTGGAAATCTTGACAGCGTATCAAAGAGAAGCGAGCAAAGGCTTCCTTCTGACAGAGCCACAGAAGAGGCAAATTGAGCGAGCGTGTTAGTGTGAGTGGGGACCGGAAACAAGCCATGATGAATCAAAACGCCACTTTTGTTTTCTGTTTGTTTTGATTTGACTGGAAAATGCGTGCTTTTCTTGTCGTGGAAATAACATAATGATCCTCGCTTTTAAGACAGCATTTATTGGATTTAGTACAATCGAAAATGTGAAGGGTTTTAAATGACTAGATGAAGTGATTAGATGATGAGATGAACTGGTCGATTTTGCGTTGGATACTCGGGGCTTTATAACAAATGGTAAATGTGTTTGTTTTCTGGAGAAAGTGAAAAACTGTGTTAATGAGTCACCAAATACAAGATACACGTGGACAGGCAGAACTGGGAGCATACATGAAACTTATACAGGCGTTCACTTCCGGATGCTCTCGTGCGGATAATGATCGGTAACGTTTAGCAATTCAAGTAGAAACGCGACATGTTTGTAAAATGGTGTACATTTTTAATTTTGATAATAAGTGCTTGTTTTGTATTTTTTGATATGAATAGATAAGAATCTTGATCCGATTATCTTCGGATGAGCTGTAATGAGCCGTCATATGGGATAGTGAATTGCAACAAGATTCATTGACGGTGTCCATTAGTTCCAGTCGACTTATCATGCAAGCTTAAAGAGCCCGTGCAACACGTATGACACATGTTTTAGTTTTTTTCAAAATCTCATTATTATCATTATTATGATATTATGATGATGGTGATGTTGTTGTTGAACAGACATGCCACAAGGGAAACAGAAGTGTCCATATTTTGTCAAGAGTGTTTAAACGTATGGCAAGTATTCTGGGAGCTTAAATCTAAGTGAGTGTAAGTGAGTTAACATTTAAAGTCACTTTGACGGTATTTCAGCCATATCGTGAAATGTTATGCATAATAAATACAATTAGACTATCCGAAAACCTGTCATAAAAGGACAGTAGAATAAGTAGATATATCAAATATTTTTATTTATAAAACTAGTAGGTTACCATAAAAAGATGTCGTTGTATATAACAAGATATAATATAAAACGGGCTATTGATCACCAGCAACTAAAGTTAGGACACCATACTAGGGACCGTGGGGACTTACGATATTGCTGTTTCCTGCATGTTCCCCAGCAGGATTTACACGAAATCATCAGCTGCTGGTGATGATATCGAATTTAGCCATCAATTAAGATGACGAATATACTACATATTAAAACTGTAGTAGGAATAAAGGTCTTACATATCCTCTCATGGGGGGGGGGGGGGGGGGGGGGGGAATATTGTTACACTATTTCAACCATCATTGAAGAAACAGCCACTATCAATATGAGTTACAAATCAAACACTACCAATATTACAAAATTGAACTGTCTACACAATTTCAAAATTTATTAATAAGTTAAAAAAAATTAAAAAACAAAACAATAATTAAATGAGAACTAATGTTATTAAAAAAATCCTTAAGTGATGATAATTTGAAATAATTATCCCTTGTAATGGGCTTAGATATGAAATGTTTATAGCATTTACAAGTTTGCAAGCGCAAACCGATGTTACAAACACATGCAAAGAAAAGTCATTTCTTCGCCTGAAAAACACACAGGAACATATGGTACAAGTCAAAATAGGGAATAGCATCGGACATCATTTCGCTCACTGATGCGTCAAATTTGAAACTTTCCCCAACAAGTCTACCGCAGAACGTTTTGAAAGCTTCACTGAGACCTCGAATGTTGTAAACTTGATCAAAATACCTTTGAGCAAGTGACGTGTGACGCTCTTGGCAAACTTCTTAGAAAGAGTATGGTCGATTGTACTTCAAAAGATGCGAAACAAACCCAAAAAATTAAAGGCTGGAGCTGCAGGATTATTGCGTGACATAAAGGGGAAGTTATTAAATGTTGGAAAGATGAAGTCGCCCCTCTTGTCGTACAGTCTTGTGGAGGATTTTTTATCACTTTGAATCTTTTTCTTCTTGTTTGTAAGGTTTTCCTTTCTTTCCTTTAATGTGCCCCTATTCATGTCCGTGACCTGTGTTTTCATGCATGTCACATCCCATCCTTGCTTGGAACGTGTTCCCGATGCATGTAACGTGTCAGATGTTTATGCCGGTGCCGTTTCCCTTACATGACCGCCATGTCTCACCTATAACGTACTCCCACCATACAGGTAACGTTCTCACGCCGTGTCTGTACCGGGCCGTTTTTCCTTTAATGTGCCCCTATTTATGTCCGTGACATCCCATCCTTGCTTTGGACATGTACCCGTTATAACATGTAATATTCATGCCGGTGCCGTTTCCCTTACATGACCGCCATGTCTCACCTATAACGTACTCCCTTCATACAGGTAACGTTCCCACGCCGTGTCTGTACCGGGCCGTTTTTACCTTTAATGTGCCCCTATTCATGTCCGTGACCTGTGTTTTCATGCATGTCACATCCCATCCTTGCTTGGAACGTGTCCCCGATGCATGTAACGTGTCAGATGCCGGTGCCGTTTCCTCTATATGGCCGCCGTGTCTCACCTATAACGTACTCCCTTCATATAGGTAACGTTCCCACGCCGTGTCTGTACCGGGCCGTTTTTTCCATTAATGTGCCCCTATTCATGTCCGTGACATCCCATCCTTGCTTGGGACGTGTACCCGATGTAACATGTAATATTAATGCCGGTGCCGTTTCCCTAACATGACCGCCATGTCTCACCTATAACGTACTCCCTTCATACAGGTAACGTTCTCACGCCGTTTCTGTACCGGGCCGTTTTTTCTTTAATGTGCCCCTATTCATGTCCGTGGCATCCCATCCTTGCTTGGGACGTGTGTCCTGTGTAACATGTAATATTCATGCCGGTGCGTACATGACTGCTATGTGTTTTTATAATGTAACGTGTCCACTCATACCTGTTACGTTCCCGCGTCATGTCCGTAAAGGGCTTGTTCATACCTGTAACGTACCCCCTATATACTCGTCAATTGCTCGTATCTTTAAGGTGTCCATTTTATGTCGGTATCGTATACCCCGAGCCTGGCAAAGTGGTACCTTCATGTGTATGTTACGTATCCCTGACCCCTGTAACCTGGTCCCTTCTGGGACGTTACGTATCCCCTAATACTTGTAATGTGCTCCTTTATATTTGTAACATGCTCCCATCGTACCTGTCATTCATCCTCCATACCTGTAATATAACGTGCTCCCGAAAACCTATAGCGATCCCCCTTCATACATGTATAGATTCCACTCTTATCTGTAATATGCCCTCTTCGTGCATGTTACATGTCCCCTGACCCCTGTAACGTGCTCTCTTTATCCATGTTACATATCCTCTGACCCCTGTTATTTGCTACCTTTCATGCGTGTTACGTATCCCCGACCCCTGTAACGTGCGCCAGTCATACAGGCTACATATCCGCTTTTACCTGTAACATGCTGCCTTCATGTATGTTCCTTAGCCCCTGAAACCTGTGTCGTGCTGTCTGTATGCATATTGCGTATCCCCGACCCCTGTAACGTGTTCCATTCATGCAGGTTACATATCCCCATATACCCGTAACGTATCTCCTTCATGCTACACCAGTACCCCGAGTGGGATACAGCCTACCGTACACCTGTCTCCCATCCGTACCACTATACACTTAAGGTTTTGTGTCAGTCTCCCCACTTGACGAGATGATCACAGGACAGACCCACAATTTGTATGTGTAAAGGTTCTCCCCTACCTCGCTGTGTGTTCCATCCGACCTTTCTCTGACTTATATTCTCGCATTATAATCCCCCATCCTTGCCACCCTAGCAGCCCCCTCCTCAGTCAATGTAACACGGCGGTCGGTATCATCTGTTGAACAAACACCACAATAGTCCTCCCGAGACCACTATCAACCCAAGGAAACACGACTCAAGGTAAACACACGGCTTGAGTCGCTCCACCCGAGAGCTCTGAACGCCAGCGGAGTACAGTTTCCTCCAATCTCTTCCCCTTCAAATAATAAACTGTCGTCTTTAATCGAACTTTAACTCGGATTAGCGGCCCGACTATACCGTGTACCCCATGCTGAGGGTAAAACTCTCTGGTTACCTTGAAAAAGTCTCCCTTTCCCACCTGAGCTCCGTGTGGGATCGTGAGGGGGGAATGCCTGTTCCGACACGGTTAATGTCGCTAATCTGGGCTTCTCTTTTGTGAGGGAGGGTGGTCGACTTTATTATACACCTTCTTCAACGACCGTTATATTCTTATTGTAGAGGCCGTTGACGTTAGCATCACAACCGTTATGAACCGTTTCATTTGTTATGAAGGTAATATTACTACCGAGGAATATTTGTTAGAGCAAAGTTTGAATACATCTCGAATATCCATCGGTTTAGATATTAAGAGGGGTGGACATTAACGTTAAGAGAAACATGATTAAACGTTTCGTCCTTTGGGAGATATTGAAGATGAGAATCCTTTTGTATTTTGATATAAGAAAACAATTTCTGTCTCAATGAATTCCTTTATCTTGGTCATCATATTCATATTAGTTTGTTTTCCAGCAATATTCCAGCTGTATGACGGCGGTCTGTAAATAATGAACTAGACAATCCTATGATTGTCATCGTGAGCATCGACCTACACAACTGGGATACGATGACATGCATCAACCAAGTCACCGAGCCTGACCGGGTGATCAGGTCATGGTGAGGTGAGGGAAAATGGGGTTTAACGTCGCGTCCAAGAAAATTGCACTCATATAGCAATGTGCATGTACGTGTGTGTGTGTTTATGTGGCTGCTTGTACTAGTTCGGACTGATGCCGATTTATAGTGCTAGCTCACTGAGATACCATGCCGCAGTTTAACATGAATATCCCACTCAGACACAGTATACTGACTCCGAGCCAACCAGTCTTTGTTTTAGCCCCTTAATGCCGAGCGCCAGACAGGGTAACAACAAGTACCATCTTTTAACGTCTTTTGGTATGACGCGGCCGGGGATCGAACCCGGGACCTTCCGCTCTCCGGGCTGACGCTCTACCACTAGGCCACGGAGGCGGTCCGATCCGGTCATGACAATCATGGGTTGCTTAAGAGTAATTCTAACCTAATGAACTCTACCTGTTAATGACAACTGGCCGCAGTGTAATTACACGAAATCTATCAATGTACATTCGGTGGTAGCATGTGTAGCCCAGTCACCTGAAGCGTCACATTTCGCTGTGCAGAGTTGCGTCCCTTAATTGGGCACGCCAGAAACCTGTGTGAACAATGAAGGGAGCAGTTTAGTATTCGTGTGTTGTTTCGAAAACCAAACAGTTTTTTTAAATTTTATACAGACTCGATGTTATAGTTGTTAATTAGTACGGAACAGTCATACGCCTTTCCTATGTAGTCCTAGATATACAGCGATGCAGAAAACAACTCTTTTTTTAATAAATGTGCGAATGGCTTGGTGAAAATGTCATTTTATCCCGTAATGTCTGATGTTTCAAATAGCCATATGGTGATACGATGTAAACGTTTTGCGAACGCCTTGTGTCATCATTGACTTTAATGACCATGCCACAATTTAACATGGATACCCCGCTCAGACACACTTTACAGACTCCGATCCGACCAAGTCAGGGTAAGAACAAATACCATATTTTGGTATGACGCCGCCGGGGATTGAACCACCGACCTTCCGTTAGATCTAGAGCTCCATTCGAGCTCGGATGCATTCTCCGTTAAGTATGGTGGACCAACCCTGCAGTGGAAATACCACACGGCGCAAAGGCAGCTACTGTCAGATTCTAGCATGTGCAGTCCATTATAGCTTCAATGAATCACGTCCACAGAATAACCAATGGTATTTGCAAATATATTATTTTGAAACAAGCAGCGCCACTAACAACTGACGTTTCCGTTTTCAGGCAATGGTCGTCCACGTGCTGAGCAGTATCAACCAACGCGGACATCAGAGGTGGTTTTTATGGGGGGTTCTTCTTACAGCAGTCAGTGGTGGTCGGACAACAGAGGTGGTTGTTATAGAGGGGTTAAGTAACTGCAGTCGGGGATGGAAGGACAACGGAGGTGCTTGTTGTCGTCAGCGCAGTCAGTGGTGGTCGGGCAACAGACGGAGTTTGTATTGGAGTTGTTAGGTATGAGGGGAGTGGCAGATTAAGTAGCCGCGATGGGTGACAGCCGTGTTCCCGGCTCCACACGGGTTTCCGCCAATTACCCAGTTGGCCGAAGCGAAATAAAATCATCAGATATTATTAATTTTGGTGTCTCTTCAGCAAAAAGAAACTGACTATCTGACATACCAACTTATTTACAAGTCATCGTGATAGCGCTGGGAGGCAGTTTGCAAAGGGGTTAAACAATACCTTTGTTTTGTGCCATCTGTCCACTGGGGGTAAAACGAGGTCACGATACGATGCCTATAACGATACACAGGTCACGATACGATACGTATCGCGCGCGATACACATATTTACGTCAAATCGCGTGGAAACTTCTTGACTATAAATTTTTCAATGCAAGTTCGAAGGGAAACAAGTGTTCTTAGGGGCTATTTTAGTAGTGTACTTGGAACGCTAATACAACACATTTTGCGATATTGGACTGATAAAAATGTTCGGGGCCATTAAACGAGCAGAAAGTAATTTATATTTTTCAAGTGTATCGTCATGTATCGAAACAACAACAAAAACGTATCGTGGGAAGAAAACTTACATTCGAGTCCAACTCGTGTTATTCCGGGACAAGCCGAATAGCGACTCGTACCCTCCCTTAAGGCTTGTCATATTTTGGATGACCCTCCCCATGTCCTTGCACAATTTGTTCATGAACCTCCCCGAAAGGACAAATGCAAAAGCACTTTATATTTTATTGTAAATTGTCCACACACACACACACACACACACAAACACACACACAAGCGCACACGCACGCACGCACACACACACACACACACACACACACACACACACACACACTCCACTGTAATATATTTAAGAAATATATGATGCAAGAAACGAATGATGTTGTAGTCATAGTAGAAGGAGATGAGCAGGAATCTGGGTTGCCGATGTTGGTGCCTTCACCCGGCACTCTTCACCACCCGTACACGAAACACCTACATACATCTTAGTGTCATAGATAAGTGTACACTATTTTCAAATCAGGCCACATTAAAACTGGAAATATTATGCGGGGGGATATAGCGATCAGTCAGTCTGTCTGTCCGTCCGTCCATCTGTCCGTCCTTAATCATTTCCTTTTCCGGGGCAGAACTCGAAAACAATTCAGTGTATTTGATCGAAACTTGGCAAATCTATCAGTCACATACTGAACTGGTGCCTTGTGCTATTTAGGAATTTTATAATTTTTTATTTTTTACGTTTCCATGGTAACAAGTTGGACTTTGGTTCTATAAGGGTGGTGTTCGTTTCCGGAGCGTAACTCAAAAACCATTGAATACTTTCTTACAAAACTTTGCATGTCTACCAGGTGCCTTTTGCTATTTAGGAATTTTATAAATTTTTATTTTTTACGTTTCCATGGCAACAAGTTGGATTTAAGTTTAAATATAGGGTTGGTTCACTTATGGAGTATAACAAATAAACTGTTAAATATTTCCTTGCCAAACATTGCATGTCTATATATAAAGCATATACTGAACTGGTGCCATTTGATTTGACAGGAGTTTTAGAAATGTTTATTTTAGAATTTCCATTGCATCTATTTTGACATGGGCTAAAAGAAATGTTGGGTCAGTTACCTGGTTTGGGACCGTAACGTGTTAAAATTGGCGGGGGATATAGATGACTTCGTTGACCATACGTTTGTTTAGTTATTGTTTCTTGTAATTTGTCATTTGTTTGCATAAACAAAACCCACAGAAACACACTTGTTTTACGTTCCATTTCATATTGATGCGACCATGGTGGATCTTTTGTGGGTAAACAATGTATGCTTTTTCAAGAACATTTAACTCTTGACTCATTACATACAGAATTGCACATTTACTTGTGGTTACTTTACAGACAGCTGCCGGGGGGATATGTCATCTTTCTGATGACTCTTGTTGGTTTTGTTGTAGGCTTCACGTACATAAATACGAGAGTGAAGACACTTCTACGTTCTCGTTGAGATCTAGAATTGAAAAAGAGGGTACACATGTTCCTTTTAAATGATCATTAAGAAACCAAAATACGAAATTTGTCTCAATTTGCCGTTTCAGAATTACTGCACTTTTATGCTTATAGTCAGGGGTGCTTAGACCTGCTTGTGGCTACCTTCGAATTGAGAGGTAGTCATTTCATGACCGATAAAATTTTAAATGTACTTCAGACATAAAGTGCGCCTCATGCATAATGTGATATTTAGCAACAAAACAGTCCGTTTGGCTCCAAAAGAGAACGATGGATTGCAAAATAACTCAAAATCGGGAATAGTCTATCAAATATCAGTACGGTGCATGGCAATGAATACCCTGTACCGAACAATGTTTAATTTTTTATTTTTTATTCCCATCCCTGGACAACGTTGTTTAAGAAACTATTATGTTATGCGTATAAGTCGACATCTTGAACGGATCGGGGGCGCAACGGAAGGAGAAACAGCGCAATCACGTACTGCACTTGCACATAGTATGCATTGTTGTTGACTGAGAAGATGCGCTTCTCAGCTGATGCGAAACAGTTGATTGTTAAGGTGTATGATTTCTTGTGAAGCTGAAAGAGGAAAACCAGTTTATGCTGTTAATAAATACTTGAAACGAACTTCTGAAGCTCTTGAACTGACTCCTGACAAGCTGAAAAATGTTGTCCGTTGACGGGACTCCCACAATCAGGCGAAGCAGGTAGGGAACATATCAAAACCAATGAGGGTTGATAAATTAGACGGTTTCCAGAAAATTGTTAAACTGCATTCAGAATAGAAGAACCTGTCACTAAGACTCTTGAAGAAATACCTTGAAACTGGACATGATTTAATTATAACAATTTACAAGCTTTGGCACCTTTTGCATACGTTTGGATGCAGATATTGTTTACGTGTCATTTTCCAAATTGAAACAATATGTTAACTAAGAAATATGTATGTGAAATCAACCAATAACCAACAAGTGGTATACAATCAACAATTGTATAACACAATCAACTAGGTTTATACATAAATACAAACTACTGCACAGCCATTACTGTGGTAGTAAACAGTAGAGTGGAAGTACAATATTCAACGGCAGTGTCAAATACAAAATATGATGACAGTGGTGATCAGTGATCATCATATTCACCTGTTCGCAACAGTGGTCACGCTTCCGAGATACATGTAGGCCTACCCTACCAGGGTGATAACTGATCTTCACACGAAAGTTGGTATTGGTGTTATGTCAGATGAAATGTGGGATGACATTTGCCGCACCACTTGTATACTCTAACTAACTTATTTTACTGGGGGCGGTCGGGTAGCCTAGTTGTTAATGCGTTCGCTCGCCACGCCGAAGACCCGGGTTCGATTACCGACATGGGTACAATGTGAGAAGCCCATTTCTGGTGTCCCCCTGGTGTCTGATATTGCTGGAATATTGCTAAAAGCGGCGTTAAACCATACTCACTCACTCTAACTTGCTTGTAAAACTTTCCACACATTGTTTGACCAGTCCAGTGTCACTAGAACATCTCTGAATATTCCACATGTTTCTTTTACGATTGACATTTATCCATGTTACTCAGATTACAGATAATTTCAGCATCTAAATATAACAACATCCTCACCACTGCTTACATTACCACTTATCACTGTTTAAAAACCATGCAATGAACTTCTACTGAATCTCAACAGAAACAATGTAATGCAGTTTCAATCATTGTTTATCAACCAATTGCATTGCCATATGAAACTCTCCCCCCTCGGAGAAAGACAGTTTGAACATTGTGATGAAAGTACAAAAACTGCTGAATACAGTAAATAATAGTAAACAGTATATATGCTATATAAGAAATGTTTACAAAAATGCAAATCATGTTTGCAGTCAGACCTGATCACATTCAACTAACTCGAGAGAATGAAGGAGCAATAACGTTGTCTTTGCATTTGATATGCTTGATGTCTAAATCACGTTCTTGCAAAGACCGACACCAGCACATTTTATGAAGAAACGTCAGTGGATTGTGATAAGTGTATACTTGATTAGGAAACAAAGTAGTACCGAAGTACAGTTTAAAATGTTGCACATCTAACAATAGAGCGAGAGTTTCTTTTTCAATGGTGGAATAATTTCTCTGATGTTTGTCAAATATTAAGGAATAATAACAAAGATGGTGATCAAAGCCTCATGTATTTTGCTGCAAAGTCACTAGCATCTACTGCCAATTTGAACGTGTGGTGCTTGAAGAAGAGTTTCATGAGAATGGCTTTAATGGTCCCAAAACTTCCGAATTGTTGAGCTTAGGGCTAACATAGTCCGCATTGCCATCAACTAGACTAAGTCACAACTTTCATCACAATCTGATACAATATTCACAGGAGAAAAACTGGCAACACACTGAGTAGGTACATTGTCATTTCTGTTATGATACTTTCTTATCATATTGACATGTGTCTTTGTGCGACGGCCTGGTGTTTGTACAACATAGTCAGTATCGCTGACTTTTCTGTCATCCTTGGCAACTTCACAAGCTTTTGAAAGCCTAGCCTATGACCAAGCTAATGCTCCTTCAAGTGCTTTAAAGGTCAAAAAGGACTAAAACAAGAACAAGAACAAGAACAAACAAGAACAAACAGATGCCGTTATCCCAATCCTTCTCAGTCTCAAGACAGTAAGTCCTTATCATATTCTTAAGCGTCTGATGGAACCTCTCTAAAGCTCCTTGATAACCAGGATGATATGCACCAGACTTTATGCCAAACTGACGCATAGCCTGTTGGAAAACACCTGCCATGAAGTTAGAGCCCTGATCTGACAGAATAGTCCTAGGCAAACCAACCATCGTGAAGAACTTTACCAAAGCCTTGATAATTACCTGAGCTAAACTTTTCAGAATAGCAATGTTGAAGCACATATGTTAGTAAGCATGTACTGATTTCCTGACTAAGCTTTATGCAAAGGACTTACACAATGAATGATGACCCTGCTGAAAGGTCCTTCAAAAGCTGGAATGGGTTTCAAAAGTACAGCTGGGATTTTCTTATTAGGTTTGCAAACCATTTGACACACATGCCATACAGTTACAGTTGCAATCATTGTCTAACAATAAATTACACTACCATATAACAATAGTCAAGTACAACCAAAGAATACACAACTAATCAGAAAATGTCTTCGTAAAAGGTGACCGATTGGTATATATTGCAGGAGAACATACACAGACTAAGCAGACAGCAATAAAACCGATCGCTCAAACGCATCCCGGTAACGGCCACGGTAACTCGATGCACGTCAGTTCAGTGCAAATTGAAATGCACATGCGTTCCCCCATTGCTTGCCCTATAAAAATCCACCCAGATCGGATAACATTCATTCGTTATTGAATTGCTGCCACATGCCAAGATTAACAAGAAATCAGCGACACCAAGCCCTTGGACGATTGCAAGCTGGACAACCGCCCGGCAAGTAGCCAATGCATTTCAAGTCCACGTAAGCACCATATACAAGCTCCAGCAACGGTACCAGACCACCAACACTACAGATGACCAAGGGCCATCATCCGACGTCAGGATCGTCAGATTGTGCGACAGCATCTTCAAGATCGCTTTGTTACAGCTGTGGAAACAGGCGATGATAACGCCCTTGTCCACACTGCGAGAGCAGCAAGAGACTTCCTCCAGCAGAATGGCATCAGAACTGGGCCTATAGTGGCCTGCCCTCAGTCCCGATTTAAATCCCATTGAGCACGTATGGGAGGAGATTCAAAGACGGCTGAATTTTGACTCGGGATTCCCCTTTTGCATTTGCACGCACTTTTACCTAAAACCTTATATGGTCATCTGCGTAATATTATACTGTTGTCGACTATCTTCAGTTATTGTTAAAAGATTGTTTGTCTCATTCTGTAAATGAGAGAGTCTATTCTATGGATATCTGGGCTGCCACCCAAACCGATCAAAGCAGTGATGCCAACGTTAATTGTATGCTATATGTATGCTATTATATGGTAATGGCATAGATTGAGTCATGTTCATTTTTAGTGGCTGAGATTATTTCTTCTTCATAAAAGAGAGTTGTGAAGTTTTGTTTTACATCACATCGCAAACTCAACATAAGGACTGAAAGTTACATTTTCTCATTGTTCACCACAGATGTAGTTGATTTTAAACAGGAACAATGAAAACAGCAGTCTAATGAATCATGTATATATACCATTTTTTTTACAACACCAAGTGTAGCAAAAGTCAAGTGTGCAAGTTAGTTCAGATTGACAGAAAACTGGTTAACTTGATCTGCTTGTCTTCAAAACTGCTGGAGGGATGTACTTTTCATTATTTTCATTACCGGAATTACTAAGATTGTGGATGATGGACATAAATAACATAACTTTTTAAGTAAACTAACGAAGAGACGTTACCAAACTGATATTTGGACACACTAGTTTTATCAAATGGTTGATTAATCGCCCAAACACAATAACAATTTGCTGAGTAATGAACGTACCCAGATGAGAGAACTTGAGTTTGAAGTGAAACTTTGGCTGCAGTTAAATCATGCCGACCTACAAAGATATGGATATAAAAGGAACGATGTACTGTTCATTTTTACCCAAAACGTTGGACAGTAGCTTGCATAGATTAACGCTACAACCGAGAGACCAACCTGTAAGTATGATGCATCAAATAGCAATGTTTCTGCTGTAGCTGAATGACAGTCACCTGTTTCAGGCAGACTGGGCGAAAGAGTGGCAGACCTCCTGTCACCACCATCCAGGTTGGTTGTTGATTGGTTGGTTTGTTGTTTAACGCCGCACTCAGCAATATTCCAGCTATCTGACGGCGGTCTGTAAATAATCGAGTCTGGACCAGTCAATCCAGTGATTGACATCATGAGCATCGATCCACGCAATTAGGGATACGATGACAAACATCAACCAAGTCAGCGAGCCTGACCACCCGATCCCGTTAGTCGCCTTTTACGACAAGCATAGTCGCCTTTTACGGCAAGTATGGGTTGCTGAAGACCACTTCTACCCCGGAATCTTCACCACCAAGGAAAACGCTGAATATGTATCATTCATCTGAGGAATGACATTATCACTGCGACGTCAACAGCTGAGAGAGTCATCCTGTCAGTCGCTGGACAGGCTCCAGAAGACTGCATGGTTCAATTTCCGAACTTGCGCATGCAGAGCACTCCGAGATGTTATGCTGACAGTGCAACGCTGGTAGAACAGAATGTGGCAAAGAGTTATGCTCACAGGAGATAGCAGATCCAAGCTTTTCAGAGAAGATGGAAGACTTTCTGTCAATTGCCGACGAGGAGAACTTTGTTGCATTCACGATGTCGAACCGTTTGGAGGTGGCAGCATCATAAGTCCTGTCAATGTGGCATCTGTAGCCAAGTCAATGCTGCATCATTAGTCCTGCAATGTGGCATCATTTGTTCTGCAATGCGGCATCATCGAGTTTGGGCGTACATGGATTCCCGTAGTTGGTACACACAATACTGACTGACAAATGTGACATTCTGAAGGATTAAAGGGCATTCATGTGCTGATTTCAGTCTTCATGGTTGACCGAATAAAGAACAACTAACCCCATCCTCCAAACAGTGGTCACAATACCTTCATATTTGTTCTCATTCATGGCATAACTTGTAATGATGTTCATACAATTCTTTTCACAATACAGTTATCTTCCTTGACATTGGTACTGTTTATAGGAAGAAACATTATTGGTTGTTAACATTTCCTTTTTCATCAGTTTACGTTATTGCATTGACACTACTTTTCCAAGTAAGGGTATATTATCCTTAATGGGCATTTTACATCACAGTCAACAACTGTTTTACACAGCTGGAGTCAATAACATTGTCCAAGTATACGACACAGTGACTTGCATGACATAGCATATGAAATGATAGTTAACAAGTAAGTGTTACAGGCGTACTGTCTATCGTGCTCATGAACTGATGTAAAAAATCATGACCTTGCTCACGAAATACTCTGTATTCATGAGGATGGACACATTGCATTCGAGAGTTCTTTATGTACACAAACTTATGACCTGTTTTTTTTAATAACAACACCATTAAGACTGTTACTGTTTCGAAGTTATAAATAAAATTTATGGTAAGGGGACATGCTTTGGAACCAGGATGAAAATACTCAATATTTATAAAACAAAAAATATAAAAATATAAAGCCAGGAAAATATCTCCGTTTTTATTTTATTTTGAATGACTTTATCATAATCACCACATATCCTGTGGTCTTGGACTGACGGGGGTTACAACATATATATTTTTTAATTAGGGTCGTATCGGACGTACCCAGATGAATCTCTTGCAATAGGTCAAATTACTATTTTCCAGTATGCAGTCACGGAGGTAATAGCCAAAGAACTCCTAAGATGCATTTGGAACTTGGGGAAACCTTCAACCAGCTTTAGTTTACAGGCTAGGATTCTTTGTCCATTTTTTCCCCTTTGCCTTTTTTGTCTGTATTGAGATTACTATTCACGGTGTGCACTTTCAGCAGATCACATACTGTTAGGGGTTTTCGACATTGGTGTTGAAGTATAGGCTTCACTTTTTATTAAGTTTAGTATGATTTTCAGTTAATTATTAAAACCTACTTATTATTAGATATGACAAGTTAAACAAACAAACTAAAGAACAATAAATCTGTGGTAAATGTCATGTGATATCATGTAAACAAAACTCTATTCTAAAGAAAACAAAACTATGCTGTATGACCTTGGCCATCCCCCTTCTACCAAGAACTGATGAATACACATTTCATTGCCTGTACCCAATCTTTGTCCACACAACCGTAATTAAGTCTCAGATATCTTGTTTGAATGTTTATTACTCTTTTGTAACTATGTATTATAACTTAATTTTACCAATTATTTTCAGATGTATAGTTTGTGTCCCCCCTTAAACAGTGTTGTGGGTCACCACCATCATCAGAAAAATATCATCTCTATGGAGTGATAGAAAGGAAACCGATCAAGAAGAGGTTGAACACAGAGTAGCCCATAGCCAGACAGCTCTTCGAACCTCTGCTGTTATTGTATAAGCTTGATCTTCATCATTATCCTCATCGTCTTCTTTGATATCAACAGCACAGCAGTCAACCCACGTTGACACTATAACCCATGTCGACAGTGTTAACCACGTTGACAATATATCCCATCATTATCTGATTCAGTTTATCAATATCTGAACTCCTAAATGTATGTATCGGTGCGCATGCGTGCGATTCGAACGCTCTGATACAGTGGAGATTTTACACCCGTTTATCGAATAACTAATCCGTGTGAATATTTCAAGGTTTTTGACGTTCTGATCATTCCGACATGTGTGAAGTTTTGAATGACAGTGAATTGTCAAATCGGTTATGGCGAGCAACACGATAAAAAAGACAATACAAGAAGAGAAAGTTGATCCGAAAAGAGCGAGAAATGAAGACAGTTGTGGTTTGGAAATACAGAGAGAAGAGGTGAAAAAATAGAGAAGTTCGGACACTGCGTGGGAAAATATTGTCACGCCAAACCAACATGGCGGACAAACAGACAATTCAAATCCAACCAACGGTAGCGGAGATGTCAAAGGTATGTTCTCACTACTTATGAAGGAAATGACCCTCATGCGGTCAGACCTTAATCAGAGGATGTCGAACTTCGAGACAAATTTAGAAACTAAGCTGTCGGAGAGAATAGCTTTGATCATTGACGAGAAAGTCAAACGCGAGATTAATTCTGTTCGTTCGAAGCGTTTGAGAGTAAGGTACAAGACTTCCAAAAGACATACTCAGATGTTATAAAGTGAAAACATTGGATGATGCTGTTGACAAATCTATTGTAATAAAGAACCTGAATTTTCACATAGATACGGATTCTCGTGTGACAAAGAACCAGGTGGTGGCGCTTCTGCGTGACTGCCTGAAACTACGTGATGTTAACTTCAACAAGGTTGAAAGGAAGAGGCCTAGGGGTAAATGCACAGGTTTGGTCATTGCAACTCTGAATTCTTTGGAATCAAAAACTGATGTTATGAAGGCTAAATCTACGCTGAACGACTCTCGTAAATACAGGGATATTTATATAGAACATTGCACAACGCCTGGGAAGAGAATGAATAACACTAACCTCAGAACATTGATCAGAGAAATAGGGAAAGATAACCTTTACACAGTGAACCGTAAAGGATACATAACAAAACGCAACACAACGACGACACATCTGCAGGGAGTCTGGCTTGGTTTATGGAATGTTGGCAGCTGGTCTCTTAAAGGTGTAAATAATAGTCAATTTAGATTGAATGTTACAAAATCTTATGATTATGACATTACTTGTGTGTGTGAAACATTTTTAAGAAAAGGTGAAAAGATCAGTTTGGAAGATTATGACTGGTTTGGAAATAACAGGACCAGTTTACATTCGGATCAGGGGGAGTGAGAATATTTGTAAAGAAGTATATTACTATACCATCAGGTCGAGGTTTTGGACAGTGATCATGAAGGTGTTCTCTGGCTCTTGGTAGACAGTGGAAAAGCAGACGACAGTTTATGTTTAGGAGTGGCATACCTTCCTCCTATTGGCTAGGCAAGATCATGTGACCAGGAAGGCTTATTTGATACACTGATTAAACACATATATGAATACCAGAATTTGGGTAAAATAGTTTTCATGCACGAATCGGAGAAGAGTCAGAAGAGTGTAGATAATGTTAAGCCCAGAGACATGTTGGATTATTTCATTGTGCCTGATGTATCTGACTTTAACGTGCATTTAATGTCTGATGTTATAAACTGTACAGATCAGACTGGTAGTAGCAACGTTACAGATCTTTCGTTGCTTCATGTGACAATAAATGTGCTTAATAGTAAATTTAGAAGCAAAGGTCAACACTGTCAGTCTGCCACACATGGCACAAAATACCATGTGACATGTCTGTCGGATACTTTCTTGAACGACACCAGTTCGTTGAAATTACTGGAAGAGGTAATTGTTAAGATAGAAGAAGAACTGTATGAAGAAAACGACGTAACAGCTGCCTTTACTGCATTCGCAGAATTTATTCATAACGAGATGAAAACTAAGCTGAAAAAAGTGCATACAAGACATTCTAACAGTAACAATAGACACTCACGTAGATCTAAACCCTACTGGTCGGATGACTTGCAGTCAAGGTGGAACAGCGTTTGTTTAAAGGAGAAGGCTTGGTTATCTTTCAAAGGAAGCACTCAGCAAAAGCGGACTATGAAAGCTGTATATGTATACCTTTTCTCTCAGATATATATACATATAGAACAACAATCAGAAATTTTGAACCTACATAACAGTCACAAAGTAAGAGATTTGTGGAAGAAAATTGGTCGTTTAGGTTTAGCTAATGACAGAAAATCATTCAACATTATTCCTATGGAATCTACAAGGTATGGCGGCTCACAAGATAGTGGTGTTGACACCGTGCTTGAACACTGGAGGGACTTGTACAACACGCTTTATAACGGTACAGATAAAAGATTATTTGATGAAGACACTATAAGAAAGTGTGTGAACGTGTAGGTAACGGTACAGAGCACGCGCAGATGGATACGCTCGAGCTAAACATGCCCATCTCGTACCAGGAAGTCGTTAAAAATAATGTTAAAAATATTTTGTATAGAGACCACCGCCGTATTTTAACCAAGTTTAGATGTGGAATTTTACCTTTGTTTGTTGAGACAGGCAGATATTCAAAGCCTCCTATACCACTATCGGAGAGGTTATGTAAATATTGCAATTGCGATTTGGTGGAAGATGAATATCATCATTTACTACGATGCAGTTTTTATGAAGATTAACGGCATGATTTATATTGTGCAACTGAAGAAAACAACCGAAATTTTAATGTGATATCCGAAGAAGAGAAATTTATTAACTTTATGAATTCAAACGTTTTACAAAAATTGCTTGCCGCAACGCTTTTTAAATGTTTAAGAGACGACAGTCGTCACCATGATTATTGAATTACCTCTGTCTCTCCCTATCCTTTCTATTTCTTTCGTTGTTGAATCGAGGAGTTTGTTATTGTTTCCTGTGAGTCTTCTGATTTCGTAGCTAAATTTACCACCGCTCACATTATATATATTATGTATATATTTTGTTTATATTGACCTCATGCATATAGTGTCTCATAAGCCAATGTCTGGCTGGACGCACTCCATACACCTTTTATCCTATGTGCATCGATTTTATATTGTACATGTTGTGCGTGTTACACTTTAATAAACATTTTACTACGACTACTTCTGTATGAAATATAGGTGGCGCGAATTGTGTAGTAATCAAATGAGACCTATTGATCAGTATACTATACGTGTGTGCATCGTACCGCATAATGTTACATTAGCATAAAGTTACATATATTTACATAATTACAGCTGCTGTTTATAATTGTTTACACGAGCACCGTGTTCATACAGAGGCTACGCCTTTGAATGTTGTTGACTCACTGCTGCAGTTTCCTTCAATTCTCTGTTAATTTCCCAACTAGCGGTTGGTGGTTTTCCAAAACGATGAACTTCGACGACGTGTTGAGGCAACTGGGGGAGTTTGGCCCGTACCAGAAATGGTTGTACCTACTTCTGTGCCTGCCAGCAATACCACAGTCTCTCCAGGTCATACAGACAGCAGTGTTTTTGTTTGCAGTTCCTGAACATAGGTATGGATAGTCAGCGAAACATCTTAGATCTTGTCGCATTCTTATGGATGTTTCTAGCTGGTCAGTATCCCCTACATATGTCAGTCAGAGAGTAGGTTTATTTATGGACTGAAGAAGAACACCTAAATTGTCTGTTGTTATATAAGTGCTTCTATGTGTATGATCTGAGGGTACAAACACACATATTTTGCACGATGCTGCTTATACCACAACCATCTTTAATTAAATTACAAGTGTATATTTTGCTGTACAACAGCTAATCATTTTCAGTTAGGGAAAGATTTATTATATCTTTGTATTTCACAAAGCTGTTAAGTCAGCGTCGTTTTTATCGTACTCAGAAATACAGATGTGTGCAGTATATAAGCGGGCACATGTGGCCTACATGTAGTGATCTAAGGCATCGTAATTCGATTTGCAAAGTTGTGGCCCGTCAGCAATGACTGGATTCTATAATCCTGGGTTCACATTCGCATTGAAAATGATTATTTTCTTCAAAGGGGCGCAGTTGGATAAGTTGGATATATCGGTTGTTATACTTTACTCTATAGAGTTATGCCTTTGCATTTTTAAATGGACACTGACTTCAGCGATTCCATGAGCATCACACGGATCCTAATTGTTACGCGCAATTATATATAGAATATATGACTTGACGTGCATGTTTAGAAACTATTATCTCCTTCGACCAGCTGACACATGGTCATATTGCTGCAATATAAAGGGCAGCTGTTCTCTTTCCTCATCCATGCATGACCCTGTAAAATTTGCATTTAAAACAAACTTAAAACAAATGCCTCACTTTGTTACACAATATTAACATATTGTAACATGTTGACATAACACTCACTATGTTGTTTCTAATGACAGGTGTGCTATTCCAGGATTTGCCAATGACACCTACAAAGTTCAGAATGACCTTCACGAACAACTCGTGAACCGCTCCATTCCCATGACAAATGGATACTATGGTGACGAAAAGTATTCCCAGTGCCAACTGTATCGACAAACCAATACCTCCAATGTTTGGTCGTCCACAAGAAACATCACAGAACCCTGTAATGGCTGGGTGTACGATCAATCACAGTTTATATCCACAGTTTCAGACACGGTGAGTTGTAACCAAATGTGAAGAAATGCAGATTTTTTCATCCATAATAAGTCGCACAAGTGTCCAGGTAGGTTCAATTGGAACATGACAAAGGATGAGCAGGGCTCACTATTACCCCGGACTTCGACACCAACATATTTCAAAATTCAAAACATAAGGAAGGAATTAATTATTCAGAAAATCCAGAAAATCCACTTTGGACTCTACTTCTCATATTTCTATAGAAACTGTACCCCAACTGGAAAAAGAATTCATGAAGTCGGGTTTTTTTTAAAGTTAGTAGTCGCACAAATGTTGAAGTTAACAAATATTCTAAGTTCAAAACATGAAAAACATCATATTGTTTTAAGAATACATATTAAAATTAAACATTGCACTGTACCACTACTATTCGTATGGAAACTCTTCCCTAACTTTGAAAAGAGTCCATGCCATAGTCAGTTTTCAAGTCATAGGTCGAACATAAAAATGTCCTCGGACGGACGGAACTCTTGGAATAACTATATAGCCCCGCCCTTTTAGATCGGATGTATAAATAAAAGCAACATAATACCACAATATTTAAATGTTTTGTCCGAAAAGATATGAAACAACCTGTTCTACGAAGGATATCAGTCAAGTTGGTTGGTTGGTTGGTTGGTTGTGAAACGCCGCACTCAGCAATATTCCAGATATATGACCGCAATCTGTAAATAATCGAGTCTGTACCAGACAATCCAGTGATTACTGTCAAGAGCATCGATCCATACAATTGGGATCGATGACATGCATCAACCAAATTCAGCGAGCCTGACCACCCGATCCCGTTACTCGCCTCTTACGACAAGCATAGTCGACTTTTACGGCAAGCATGGGTTGCTGAATACCTCTTCTACCCCGGATCTTCACGGGTCAATGAGTCAAGTATGTAATTCGTGTATCCGCCATATGGTGAAGTGAAGAGAGATGAAATGGATTTTAACATTGCGTGCAAGATTATTTCACTCATATAGCGACGTGTATGTACTTTTGTGCGAGGCTGATTAAACTAGTTAGAACTTTTCTGGGGTTTTTTTTTATAGCTAGCTATAGCCCACCGAGATACCTCGTCGCAGTTTAACATTGATAACAGACATATTGTGAAAGAAAGCCAGTCCTTGTTGTTCCCCCTTAATGCTCGGCACCAGATGCAGGCAGCGAAACAACAAGTACCATTTTTTAACGTCTTTGTGTATGTGTATGACGTAGGACACCAACTTCATAGTCTCTACAAAATGATCTTGGTAACACATTTTTAAAAGGTCTGCACACTGTAATTCCACAAGACCGATTTACTTAATGTGTATTGTACTGTTTATGACATATACTGAACCGCAAAAGAAACGTCAGCCCACGTAACAGTGCATGAAAAGTTGTCATTTAAATATCTGGGTATTTTTTGTCAAAGTTTCTAAAATTAAACATTACCTTGTCAGGAAAAATGAATTTTGATGAATAAAAAACAAAGCAGATGACAATAAAACCGATCGCCCAAACGCATCATGGCAACGGCCATGGTAACTGGATGCACGTGAGTTCTGTGCAAATTGAAATGCACATGCGTTCCCCCAATTCTTGCCCTATAAAAATACACCCACATTCATTCGTTATTGAATTGCTGACACATGCCAAGATTGACAAGAAATCACAAAACCAAGACCTTGGACGCTTGCAAGCTGGACAAACCGCCCGGCAAGTAGCTAATCATTTCAAGTCCACGTAAGGACCATATACAGGCTCCACCAACACTACAGATGACCGGCCGAGTAGTGGAAGACCAACGACTTTAATTAGGATCGTCAGATTGTGTGACAGCATCTTCAAGATCGTTTTGCTAGTGCTGTGGAAACTACTCGACAGCTCATGGGGACACACCAGCAACATATTAGTGCGGACACCGTGCGTCGACGATTGACGAGCAGACACCTCCACTGTCACAGGCCACACCGAGGACCCATTCTCACACCACGTCTTCGCCGGGACCGTCTTCAGCGGGCAACGCAGCACCAGCATTGGCGCCACCAGCAGCGGAGAAGAGTCCTCTTCTCAGGCGTATCCGTTACTTATCTCCACAGCGGATGGCAGAGAGAGTCTGGCGACGCCGTGGTGAACATCATTCGGATGCTTGTGTTGTTGAGAGATACTCGTGGGGTGGTCATAGCATCATGATGTGGGGTGGAATTGGTCTTGCACAGAGGGTCGGCCTTGTGGTCTTCCAGAACATCGGTCCAGGGAGAGGCAATGGTGTCAAAGCAGCTCGGTACATTGATCAAGTCTTGAGACCACACGCCGTACCTCATTTGGTACGTCGCTGCATCCACGAGTTTCAGCATGATAACGCCCGTGCCCACACTGCGAGAGCAACAAGAGACTTCCTCCAGCAGAATGGCATCAGAACCATGTAGTGGCCTGCCCTCAGTCCCAATTTAAATCCCATTGAGTACCTGTGGGACGAGATTCAAAGACGGTCGATCAAGGCCGACAACTGCAGCTGAACTGCGTCAGGCGTTCCCCCATCAACCGCCTCATCCATTCCACGGCAGTCATCAATACACATGGCGGACACACGAGATACTTACTTATGATGCCATTTTCTCAGAGACTAGTGTTGTGTTTCACTTAAAGAACATTTTGACACTTTAATTTCAAGCTTGATAATCAGTTTTGCCAAGTTTCATCTTTTAAATATGTCTCAAAGTATGTTTACAGTGTTTGGATAAATAAGGTTTCTCATATATCTATCCATGGTGACGTTTCATTTGCGGTTCAGAATATCATAAACTAAAAATATATTGAAGTAATTCTTATAAATATATACATGGAAAATAATATGTTGAATTCGCCATACTGCAAACCGTTTGTTTGATAGTGGCTTCAAATATACTCGTTGAATACAAAATTGTTGACAGGGGCGTACACATGTCTGACATCGACGATGCATGAATGTCAAGAGACAAATATATTCAAACATCTGGGGCAGTTAATTCTGATCATCATTTCCGGTTAACATACATGTATGAGATCAGGTAAAGCATGTAATAGTGCAAATAAAACGTCCACAAAATATCAATACACAGTAACTTAAGTTTACATTGTAACAATCCCAGTTAATAAGTAAATATTAACTTGTTTTTGTTTTGTTATACATGTTATAGGCAATGAACACATATATACACACATATGGTGTCTATTTACAAACACTGCATTTCTCTCCATATTTACAAACACTTTATTTTCATAAACGACTCCTACTGATGAGTTTCCTCATCCTGCAACATGACACTGGTTTTGTGAACACATCCGCCACATTGCACCCTGACTCAATGTACTTCAGTTTAATCACATTGTTCTGCACTTCATTTCTGATGAAATGATATTTAATGTCAATGTGTTTTGATCTATGCTGAGTCACTGGATTCTTTGCGAGTGCTATCGCTCCTTCACAGTGACAAGTCATAAATCTCCACAGCTGTCGCAGGAGCTTCACCTCTTCCCCTCGCACGTTGACAATGCCACAGTCGACTGCTTCTTGCTTTTCCAGGAATCCGACAAGTTGAAGAGGATCACATGATTTTAAAAACGTCAGTCCATGTTCAGCGGTACCTTTGATATACCTCGGAATGTGTTTTGCCATGCCCAAATGGGTCGTTGTTGGCTTAGCCATATACTGTGACAACTTGGTCACAATATAACACAGGTCTGGTCTCGTAGCAGTCATAATATTGATCAGACTTCCAACAATCACTCCGTCGAGCCGAGTCTGGGATCGCCCTGTTCAGTTGCAGTTGTCTCCCTTTCTATGTCAGCGCCCGGGTCACATGGAGTTGCATTTGGTTTACAGTCCATCATGTTGAGTGAGTGAGTGAGTTGGTTTTAACGCCGCTTTTAACAGTATTCCAGTTATATTACGGCGTGTCAGCTTAATGTGGGAGGAAAGCCACGAGCACGGGTGCTGTCAAACCTAGAAACATAATCGGGGCGAACCGGGTTTCGAACTCACAATCATAGGTTTCTGGCGTGCCCAAGGGACGCAACTCTGCACAGCGATTCGCGGCGCCTTAGACGACCGGGCCACCCCAGAAGATACTGTTGAACTTCAGCATCTTCTCAATATGTCATTTCAACATTGTCGTTGAACCATGAAAGCTTCCCCAAGTCCTTCATCTTGAACCGCTGACACAAAGAATATTTTATCCCATGAAGTATGCTCGTCTTCTCTGCACAAATGATGATGTCATCAACCCACACTACCATAATTACGAATGAATCTTCAGTCGTCTTGCAGTAGACACAAGGATCATCAAGTGATTGGTTCAAGTTCAGATCTTCAACCAAGAACGCGTTTGAGGCCGTGGAGGGATGTCTTGAACCACCAAACAAGTTTCTCACAGGTCTGTGGCTTTACTGCAAAACCTCCTAGTTGCTGCACACATATCTCACAGTCTATGGGTGCGTTCAAATAGGCTGTCCTTACATCCTATGGGTGCGTTCAAATAGGCTGTCCTTACATCCATCTGATGAACCACCACATCTTTCTGAACTGCAATGTTGTATCAGAGTCCGAATTGACGTCATTTTGGGCAAAAGTCTCTTTACAGTCGATACCAAGGACCAGTGGGAATCCCTTTACAACATACCTTGCCTTGTATTTCTCAGAATCGGGGCAAGATTTCACAACAAACACCCATCTTCCACCCCACCCCCCCCCCCCCCCCCCCCCCCCCCCCCCCACCCCCCATCGATCTACCTTCTGGTAATGTGGTGATTTCAAATGTCTCATTTTCTTTCAGAGCGTCTATCTCTTCACGCATTGCCTTCTTCCACCTCGTTGCAAAAATTGAAGACATTGCTGCAGGAATACCAGCCACTTTGTTAGTAATCCATAGTATACATTAAACTATCTTCCGTCTCAGATTCTGACATCTCAGACCCTGTGACGTAGTCCTGCAGGTACTTGGGTCTGGTTTGTCTCTCTCCTGGGATATCTTCCCGTTTCCTGTTCTCTGTTACCATGTTGTTGGACTAAATTCTGCACACATTCTTGCTGTCGTTTATTTTGTTTTTCAGTTTCTTCTCATTCATGGTCGTCCATCTTCAACGACGTAAGCTCCATGTATAATGATATTATTCGTGGTTTACCCCATCCAATGTAGTGCTCCCGTAAAATCTCCAACGCCCGTCTCCCATCGTCTTTTGCGTCCCTCATAGTGCAAATAAAACGTCGATAAAATAGCAATACACAGTAACCTATGTTTACATTCTAACATAATAACTGCAAAGACTGCTTTTTTTCTCATTTGCACAAATACACTCCAGCTGTAGACAATAGTGGGAAATAAAGGCTCCACCCATTCTATTTTCAGCCAGTCAGGAAACAGTAGTCCGTTAATGGTCGTGGTCTAATTATTTTACGGTGTATGGTATCATCAACGCCAAAATATTGGTTGTTTATGAAATCAAATGCCGTAGCCTTACTTGCAATATATTTGTGAAGCTGTAAAGAATACTGCTGATATGGATTTCTCAGAGACACGTTCATTTTGTAGGTGGGAACGTTACTGGTCAAGATATGACGGCTAATCAGGATTCCCATGTCCAGAGTAGTGGTTGAAAGGACAGACTGAGTGAAAGAAAAATATTAAAAACTTTAAAACTGCTTCATGACAACTCAGTTTTCCATCTTAATGACAGGAGCGTCGAAAGACCATTGTCACTTTAGTATTCAGATTCTTGCAGGTTATCTGGTACATTACTTTGTCCGACTAAAAACGATTTACATTTCTAATCCACATGTATGCACAGTGCATTATGTATGGCCGATTGTACTGATTTCTTTCCAGATGGGTTTTGTTTGCGAGAAGAAGTCCTACGTGAGTCATACCAGAATGCTGGGTATGTTTGGGCATTTGGTTGGAGGTCTCATCAACGGACCATTGGCAGATATGTGAGTTGCCAGGACGGGGAATCTTCGATGTTAGTGAGAGAGAGAATGTTGCTGTACTAATTAAATGATTAGGGTATTAAGCAACCCATACTTGCCATAAAAGGCGACTATGTTTGTCGTAAGAAGAGGCGGCTAACGGGATTGGGTGGTCAGGCTCTCTGATTTGGCTGATGCATGTCATCGATCCCGATTGTGTGGATCGATGCTCATGGTGTCACTCACTGGATTGTGTGGTCCAGACTCTATTATTTACAGACCGCCGTATAGCTGGAATATTGCTAAGTGTGGTACATTCCAGTTAAATGACGTCGCCCTGTAAATAATCGCGTCTGGACCTAATCCATCCAATCCACGATTCACGCCGTCGGGGTAGGATGACAAACAATCAACCGAGCCTGACCTCAATAAATCCTTACTAAGGTGTCACTGATTGACTATATTTTTGTTCATGGATTTACGACATAATGCATTCTGAAAACAGCAATTAATACAAATATACCATTTTATGTATCCGACCGTAAACCTGTGTGACTTACTTTGAATATTCATAGATTCGTGACTGATGACAAACAGTTATCTATCCACGCAATAAAGTGGCGCATGATTAATGACTTAGTGCTGAAATCGTATGCAACTGAGGTTGACAACATGTTGTGTGGAACCTATCCGGACACTAGTTTGGCAACACCGTCTCTCCAGAAACGACCGACCGTCCACTATGTGCTATCGGGGTTAAATGGTTAATACCTGGCTCTTAATTTGCTAAAAGAGTGTCCTCGCGAAATCATTTATCACTGCTCTACCTGAAACTACTCTCTGCAGATGTGTATATAACCTGTTGTGATCTAAATGATTGTATCTAACACAACTCTTCGACATGACTGCAGGAAATAAATAAATAAGATTCATTCATTCGCTTACTGTGTACATGGTACTGTTCATGTGCCACAATGGCCCTCTGTTATGTCGTGAAGTGCCTGTATCTCATTATACACTAAGATATGCCTAGTGGAAAAACGACACATTCATTCATAAATTCTGTACACTATTATGCAGAATGTTGCAGATTATCTTGTGTTTTCTGCAGATTTGGAAGACGACCAGCTATAATCTGCAACATGTTCATGCTGGTGCTGCTCAGTATCTGTCTGGTGTGGTCGAACTCAGCCCCTGTGGTCCTCTTCCTTGATTTCGCGATCCACATCTGTTGCATTGGCCAATATCTCGTGTGCTTCGTATTTGGTATGTCTATGAACTAATTTCCTTATCCCCGACTTTCTGCCATCACAAAGTACAAGTACTATTAACAAAGAAAGAGGGACATACATGTAGCATGTAGCGGAGGTTTTGGTGTTGGCTTCGACACGGCTGCGCTACACATGTATTTGTGGACGTCTCCAGCTTTAATTCACTTTCACAGCCTGGCTGTATTATCAGGACGCAATGTTTCGCGTACTAATATGCAAATAACGTATGAGGCAATGACATGCCACGCGATGCTTTTTGCAGACAATTGCAAAGATTGCTTGTGTTTGTGGACAAATAGAAGCGTATGGAACAGAATGGGATTCAGCCTCTCAACCCTGACCATGATTTGTTTTAAACTTTTCTGAGGAGTCATACCGACGACATTGAACAGAAGCAATAGGTATCGAAATGACACCCGCATCTATTACATGAAGACACTGAAATCTGAAATGTTTTAATATGATCCTAAGAATGGTCTTTATTGAATTTTCTCGAAGAATAAGAGCAATTTAATCTGGGCCTCTAACCTCTTTCAAATATCAGAGAATACATGCATTGTGAAGCCGACCTTTTTCCTTATGCAGTGCAGTCATGTCAACAATATCCTACAGTTAGCAGCGTAGAATGAACACGCCGGAAAACATCCTTTTAACGATATTATAGACTCGGTGAGATTCGTAAATTCAGTTACTAAAGGCCATTGTCGTCATTATCTAAGAAAATCACTGTCCTGTAAAAGAGGTAACACATACTATTTATGACTTTTTTATGTCGCGTCCAAGATTATTGCACTTATATAGCGACTTGCATGGACGTGTGTGTGTGGCTGCTTGTACTAGTCCGGACTCATGCCGATTTATAGTGCTAGCACACTGAGATACCACGCCACAGTTTAACATGAATACCCTACTCAGACACAGTATACTGACTCCGAGCCGACCAGTCCTTGTTTTATCCCCCTGATGCCGAGCGCCAGACAGGGTAACAACAAGTATAATCTTTTAACGTCTTTTGGTATAACGCGGCCGGGGATCGAACCCCGGACCTTCCGCTCTCCGGCCGGACGCTCTACCACTAGACCATGGAGGTGGTCCCTTTTCTTTGTAATGCATGTAAAACAAGAAAGTTTATAAACCGCGGAGAACATCAAACAGCAATGATAAATCTTCATCAAGGTTTCATTATTGATTGTAAAGTATTTGCATCAACAATCTAATGTTAAATTACCTTTCCCTAACTACATACATATAGTATTTGCATCAACAATGATTATCTAAAGTTTAATTTCCTTTCCCTGAATACATATATACTATCAACTCCCCGTAAATTATATTAATTCTTTAATGCTTTTATTCTCGACTGAATCAATACATGAACTAATTTGCTTTAACGATGCCGTCAATCGGAGGCTGCTAACCAAAGTACCGCACCCAATGAGGTCTGTGTGAATGGGTAACTTAGGTTAATGAAAGTACGACGTAAACACGTTAACATGTGTTAACATTGGGTTAAAAATTGAGGTTGGGCCATTGATTTTGCCTCTCACCACCCGTGTTTCAGAATGAACTATAATTAAACAAAGATACGCATCGGGATTGCGGGGAAACATACACGATTCGTTCTGGTTGCATATTCATGGATCAGTCACCATGTCATTAACTGTTTGTGTCTTTGTGTCTGGTATATCCACCATTAACCAGAATGTGTCATATCTACAAAAATACATACAAGCTAAGTATTTGCCCACTTAATTTCGTGGGTCCAGTTTTATATGATCACCTGCATAACTATATATATAAATATATATATATATATATATATATATATATATATATATATATATATATATATATATATATATATATAACAGGGATTATAGACTCCTGTGTATATTACAGACTGACTTTGTAATTAAATGAACATGTTCTTCGGCGACGTACAGGCATCACCCACTCCGTCAGTATTGATAAACAGTGTGCAATTGATAAACGAATTATCATAATTAACCCTATGTACTTGTATTCATGAATACAGTAAAATGTCATTTACAAAATAGAAACCAAACAACTTTATATTATATTGACACTAAAAGTTGGTTTGTTGGTTTGTTGTTTTACGCCGCACTTAGCAATATTCCAGCTATATGACGACGGTCTGTAAATAATCAATCAACTAGACAATCCAGTGATTGACATCATATGGCATTATTCCAGAAGTCAGTTGGTGTAAAGTTATATATCCAGTGCTGGTCATTTTAGTAAATGGCACTTACATGTTTGTCCCTTGCATGTCTTCTTAAAACGCGTGGTACATTAAGGAAGAGGAATTCTCTCTACAGGTAACAGTAGCAGTAGCAGTAGTAGTAGTCTCTCCACATGTAACTACTGGTAGTCAGACTGGTAGTCAGACTGGTTAGGCTCATCATCGGCTCAGGGCCCTTGCCCCCTCTACACGCAGCCCAGACAGCGAATGGGACTTCTCCCAAGAAGGCGAAGCCTAGTCAAACCCACCCCGAACTTTTCGGAGAATGTGAAGACTCCCCAACACTGCAGACTTCTGCATTACCCAGATTGTCAGAAGGGCTGTATTCCTGGTAGCAAACACGGGTACTCCCCCAATGTCAGTCAGCAGATTTGGAGATACCAAACCTAAGGCACCAAGACCAATGGGGAGTCGGACAACTTGGTACTTGAGATGCAAGTGTAACATTCGAAAGCGAGTATTTGCCATGTTTTTCCTCAGTCTTGTCAAACACATTAGTGTCAAAGGGGACAGAAAATTCAATGATATAAATGATTTCATTGGATTTATCAAAAAGGACAAGATCAGGTTTGTTGGCCTGGATACGTCTGAGGCTGTAAATGGACCTATTCCAAAGGATTTTCTATTTATCATTTTCCATGACGCCCTCTGCATATTCTGGGTCGTACCATGGATGGTCCTCTGTGTCAAAACCACAAGCATGGCATAAAATGATCGAGCCACCCCATCATTTCGCTTAAGATACAAGCGAAGGACTCTGCAGGATTGCTGATCTTCTCAACACATTATCATTATTATTATTATCATTATTATTATTATTATTATTATTATTATTATAAATGACAAGGTATATCTTGAACAATCGTTCTATTTCACTATTACTATGTGTGTCGTAATGGGCGACTGAACGAATCGGGTTGTCCAGTTTAGTGACTTGTTGATTGCGTGCCATCGTATCACGACTGCGTGGATCTTTGCACATAATATTAACCACTGGATTGTCTGACACAGATGCGACTTTATACAGGCCGCTGTCATTACATAGCTGAGTTTGGCATTAAACAACAAAGACTACGATGTGGTACTCTCAACGTCTGTATATGTAATCCACATTCCCGTGAGTGTAGTGCTATTTGTGTCTTGAAACAGGCATGGAGATAGTCGGTCCCTCTAAGCGTATGTGGGCAGGTGTTGCCATGAACCTCTTCTGGAGCGCGGGGAACATGGTCACAGCACTTTCGGCATATCTCTTCAGGGACTGGAGGACTCGACAGCTGATTGTCAGTGTCCCGGCAGTTGTCTTTGCTTATTTATAGTAAGTTTTGGAATTTGACGTACTCTATACGTATTACAAACATGAAACTATTTAAGGTACAATCTATGTATAGAAACTTGCAATGAAACAGTAGTATTGCTTTTTTATGTTCCCATATCGGAGTAATATATGTACATGCCTGATATCGGAATAATAATAACCGGTCGTGTATCAAAAGTCAAATAGTTTACTAAATGAGACCATAGATTTTATCATCTACGTTAAATGCTTCAGTTGGTGACTTACTAACATATGATTGTTCAAGCATAGAAATATTTATTTTAAATTACATTCATAAAATTATGTATTCAAAGAACAAGTATTTCCTGACATTATAAACATGTGATATGGTTCATTATATCTTTTTGGGATGGACTGGAAAGCTCTCTCAATTTAATCATGATAACCAGGTTTATATTTTTTCACCACAGTTTTATCCCAGAGTCTCCAAGATGGCTTTTGAAACATGGCAAACAAGAAGAAGCTAAAAGGATAGTTGCAAATATTGCGAAGAAGAACAAAGTAGAAATAGATCCACAAATACTTGATGAGGTCAATATCGAAAAGGAAGAGGTATTACAAGAACCATTCTGGAATCTTTTGAAGTCTTCTGTGATGAGGCGTCGAATGATGATCATCTGCTATAATTGGTACGAGTTTGTTCCCTACATAAGTTCTGACCAAATTTTAAATAAATAGAAATAAAATATCAGCACTATATAATGTGAATCGTGAAGGCCACCTGTTGTTAGTTTATGGAGAGATTGTTAATAGTCGTTAAGTCCTTTCCGAATTGTGCAGATCGATGCTCGTGTCAATCACAGTATTGTCTGGTTCAGACTCGATTATTTACAGACCGCCGTCATATAGCTGGAATGTTGCTGAGTGCGGCGTTAAACAACAAAAAAAGGAAGAGAATATTCCAGTGAAGAAAAGTTTTACATAGGATTCAACATAAACATCTTGTTTTTTTCAATTTGTACGAGTAAGCGAGGGAACCTTTAAACATACTTAACATTACTTTCGTTAAAGAGAAGAAAACCTATTGTCATTGGGTTTTTTCAGGTTTGCAGTTGGAATGGGCTTCTATGGCCTTAGTATGAACGTCACCAATCTTTCCGGTAACATCTACCTCAACTTCCTCTTGTTCGTTATCGCAGAAGCAGTTGCCTACATTTCCTGTTTTTTCCTGATGGATCGTATTGGCCGCAAGCTGCTGTTGTGTATATCTCTGTTGCTAACAGGGGCAGCTTGCATTTTTCCTTTGATTCCAGTGCTAGCTTCAGATACACGTAAGTGTCATTATCAAAAATCACTAACGTGTTTATAAGTGTTTGTAGAAATACTGGAACAAGGTTTAAGGTGTCATTTTCAAGACTTCACATATTAGCATGTCCATAATAATCATTCGTACAAAATAAAAAAGAAACATATTCATTGCAAACATTCTTTAAATATGATGTACTTTGTATCACGGGGTAAAGGCATATATATTAAAATAGTCTCTTATGGCCACATGCAGGACAAGACAGGGTAAGACCTCAAAGGCACGGCTCAGTACTAGCAACGTCTTGCTTGACATTAAAACCTGAAGACATGTCCATTCCTTTTTCGATGAGAGATGTATCGCAGGTACCAGCAAATGTACCACCAAATCCCTGAGATTACCCATAACTCCTAATAATTATCCATTGTTTTACTCCACAAGCGGAGAAATGGGCCATTAACCTCCTCGCCATTATAGGAAATATGTGTGCCTCTGCTGCCATGTGTGCCGTCTACACCTTCACAGCTGAACTCATGCCAACCACATCAAGGACATTTGGCATGTCAATGAGTTCCGTCTGCTGTAGAGTTGGAAGTATACTTTCCCCCTACATTGTTGGCTTGGCAAGTTTTACCAAATCTTTTCTTTTGCAGGTTTTACATGTTTCGTTTTAACTGAGGTAACTGAATTAAATGAATTGATAAATGAATTTTGGACTTTATGATCACCTTAAGATTTTATACTTTGATTTCCGTTATCATATGAAATAGATCATTACATACAAATAACCCCTACATTTCAGACGATGTACATATCAGGACGTTTCGGACAGATTCTCCCCATGCTGGTGTTCGGGGGTATCGCCATCATAGCGGCCCTTCTGGGTCTGCTTCTTCCGGAAACGCTGAACAAAAAGCTACCGGAAACCATCAAGGAAGCTGAGATGCTCGGGACGTAAGTAGTTTTGATAACTATCAATTCAGTCACAGGTCAGCAGCAGACTTATCTGAGGTAAGGGACTTGAGTTTCATTCCAATTTCAGTGCAGGTTTCAATGCTGTTTTATTAGTCTAGCTTCAGTTCAATTTCAGTCAAATTACGGTTTCAGTCGCATGATTGGTTTCTTTTTCGGTAAATCTTTTATTCATCTGGGTCAAATTAAACAAGACGACATTGAATATAGAGTCAAACCTTATCATATTTATATACATACGTGTCACTAATACAATCTGATAATGATCCCATGATCATTTCCTTTCTAAATGTAATAGTGGAATAGAGACATATTTTAGATTTGTGTGAAGCACCAGATTCGTTGCTTTCAGGAACGTGTACAACGAAGAAGTTGCAGATGCATCACCTGTACATGCTGAGCTGATTCCACTGGAATCTGAGTCCGAGACGAAAGAAGGCAAAGCTGAAGATTCTAACAATGTCCTACTTGTGTGAAACAATACTCTGGAAATATTCACATGTCATGAATATATATTAAAAAATCCAATTAGGAGATATGTGAAGAGAGTTTCAAGTGTCCAAAATTGCTCATTAAACGTCAGCGAATTCCTGCAGTTTCCAACTTTTATATTATTGATTCTCTCACTATTTTTTGTCAGTTTTACTCATCTTTCTCGTTACATGTATTATAATTCAACCCCATTTCAAGTCATGTTTCTGAAAAGAAATATTCTAGTTGTAAACTATATCATATTTTCCGCCACACAACTTTCTGGGGTCGGAAGTGGGATGACACAGATGATGTTGGAAATTCCCAGAGGGATCAACCAGAGTGACAGCCTGTGTTTCAGACACTGCAAACACGAAAACGTCATATATGGTCATTGGACGGGAAAACGACGTTATTTGGACGTTTTGAAACCATCGTTTTTCCGTCCAAATAACGTCGTTATTTGACATCGGAATTTACTGGGAGAGAACGATATCATCAAGCTCCTCCCTTTCTTGATTGACATTGTCAATCAAGCAACAGCGTCTACCGGTATTTCTACATCTCAGATTTCATTGGTCAGTTCTCGCGTGTTAGATTACAGGCCCGCGTTTGACGCTGCACTCGAAGCGCTTAGCGGAAGTATTGAAATCAATCGTTCTGCGCATGCGGATTACTTAATGCCTTGTCCAAATTTTCCGTTCTGTGCATGCGCGATTTCGCGTATTGTTTCCGAGATTTCATGTCACCACTATTTGATAATGATTCATAAACACAGTCTCGTGAAAGTTCGGAATCGTACAATTCCAAACTGGTGATGCCTATTCAGACTAATGCTTAGTCTCTAAAACTGTATAGTTTTGAAAGAAACAAGTAACTCAATTTAAATTGAAGAGGAGCCCCAGTGATATGGGAGATTCCGAGATGAACCTATTCTATGGCTATCAAGGCTGCCACCCAAACCGATCCAAACTGTATCGTGATGTCTTCAGAAATACAAATTTCTTTCAATATTTATACTACGAGATAGTAAGGGTAAGGCTTACTCACCGGTGGAACGTAGACAATATCGCTAATACAGATATAACGTATTTGAATGTTAATACTAAAGACAAACACTCATTATTATTGCAGTGACGATATAACTCTTATACACGTTTATTGGTAACTTTCGTCAGTTTTGCTCTTCATTTTAATAACTTTGTTTTCACATATACATGTAGCAATACCCGACAAGCCTGTCATACATAATTATTGGGCAGTTTTCAATCTTGTACTGACTTACTCTGGTGTTCCTGAGCGAAGCTTATTGGCTTGGGTGTTACACCCCGTTTTTCTGGTAATCCTATTATTACTTTATTTTTTATGTAATGACACCCTGTACACTGGATCACGGCTCCGTGACTATCCATAACAACCAATTCAGTTCAAGTAAAATAATGAGTTTGTTTTGACGCCACAGTCAGTCAAAAACCAATGCTGTGAGGTTTGATTACACACTTCTACCAGGTCGAACATCGTGGATCCTCATTTTGTGAATCAAAGTTCATATGCTAATCCATCGGCGAATACCGACCCTCTCAAGGTGACCTTACTTGTTGCTAAAACTATCATCTATACCCCACTCTCACAGAAGTCACAAAGAATAACTTAAAACATTACTCACCTAACTTCATTATGTATCCAGGTTCATAAATATAGCACTTTGCGTGATGAATATATTAACTTCACTGATAAAATATATTCTCTCACAAGATATTTCTATGTCCACTTGTGTACACAGCTTGTCGAGGAGAGAAAACAAGTCGAAGTTAGGGAACCATGGAATATTAACTGTAGCTAAAATTAGATTGTTTATCTTTATTCAAGTTAGCAAGAAATCCTAAACCATCCAGATGACGGAGAATGTCTCCCGCACCTCACCCCAACCCCCCAGTGTGTTAATTAATTGTCCATCAGAAAATTGGTGTTGACAGCAACAGAGATCTTAGATGTGCTCGGATCGAGCACTGCTAAGGGGGTTGTACGTAGGACTGGTCAACTCCGCGCTACCGAGGAATGTTCTTCCAACTCTGCAGGGGGCATTCATCTATCATACTATCTTACCCCATATCACCATGCTTCTCACGCTGAAGACGTGTCCTTTTTGGCGTAACTGTATTGATATACACGACACTATGTTCCTACAACAGCTGCTGAAAAGACTACTGTTATAAACTGCAACCAGCAAGACACAATGCGTTTATTCTTTTTGAAGTCAGATCAACTTTCGACGTTTCAAATCTTCCAACAGGTATAAATTGTCCCGTGTTGATAGTTGTACAATGGTCTGTGTTGTTTGCACACGGGGTAAACAACGGTAACATGTTCGCGAGTAAATTGCACCATAAAGAAAGCCTGAGCCCCTTACTGCATAAACTCAAACAAGGGAAGATAGTGTTTCCCTTTGTTTTTCTTGTGTCGACCAGTGTCATTCGTCGGTTGATATGGTTTTGAATGCTTTCTTCGGTGATACCGTTACACCAAGGTGTGCGCGAGGTATTCATGCTCGAATACAAAGGAGGGGGCAAGGATGCAACCCCTTACACCCTATTTGAAACAATCATGTTGATGTATACTAGTATATATTGCTGAATCTTTACCTGGCGTGTTTCAATTCAACAGAAAAAAAACGACTAATTTTTGGCTTAAAAATACATATTGTTTCCCTTATGATTTGTTTGCATCATGTATCTAGCATTATATTGATTGAACAAGCTGAAATGTTTTCGCCTTGCATCCAAGATGGTGGACAAGTGAAATCGTATGAAATTTGCCTATTATAGGTCGCTGTCTCTTTTTTGATTACCTAATAAAGTCACTTCAACTTTCAATTTCCGATACAAGTAAATTTAAAAGTGTGTTTTACGACACAATTAGTCAAAGACCAACGCTGTCTTGTTTGATGACACACAATCTACCAGGTAGCACATTGTGTACACCCTATCCCCATTTAAGTCTTCACTGTGCGTATTCCTGGTGACGAAAAGGCACAATGTACCTAGGAATCTCATTAATACATTCATGCGCGGCATTCTCTACCTCTAGAAGATTATATAGTTAACATGCTTATCCAACTCGAACTATCATGCCGCTCAAAAATCCAGCAGGCCCACATTCACACACACACACACACACACACACACACACACACACACACACACACGTGCAGGCTCGTCGCTATATAAGTGCAACGCGACGTTAAACCTATTCTTAAAGACTGTCATTGCATACAATGAGACGATGTGTATTAAGCGCGGCGCTGTAACGGACAGGAAATACTGCTGATAGCCTCAACTCAGCCGCGCTACCGCAGGATGTTCGTTCAACTCTGCAGGGGGCATTATCAGTGGCTTCAAACGCCCTGAAATGTTTTCGCCTTGCATCCAAGATGGCGGACAAGTGAAATCGTATGATATTTGGGCTGTTTTAGGTCACGATCTCTTTTTTGATTACCCAATAAAGTCAATTCAAAGTATACGGTTGTGAAGAAGCTTACAACTTTATAACACTTATTCATCTCATTCCAATAGAGCTACTCGTGCTCACGTAAAGTTGTAGTTATTATGTCACTGTTTTATTTCTTTAAAAATATATTACGTGTTCATGAATAACAATTAAGATGAACATTCAATTTCCGATACAAGTAAATGAATAAGTGTGTTTTACGCCACATCAGTCAAAGACCAACGTTGTCTGGGTTGATGACATTGTGTACACCCTATCCCCATTTAAGTCTCCACTGTGCGTATTCCTGGTGACGAAAAGGCCCCATGTACCTGGGATTCTCATTAATACATTCATGCGCGACATTCTTTACCTTAAGAAGATCATAGTTAACATGCTTATCCAACTCAAACTACCATCCAGCCGAAGATAAATTTTGATTTACCAATCCCTGAATTGAGAAGACGTGCGTTACGAAGCTCCTCCAAGTCGTCATCAATATCCGTAAATGTCTGTGATAGTATTACCCATCAAAAGCCGAATATATTTATTGTGCTTTCTTGACGACAAATGTCATAATTGGGATAACACTTTCTTAGTAAAGTACAGATTCTCGTACTTTTTTGGGTTGACTCCCATCCGGGATTTGAGCCCACACTTTGAGTGAGGCACCCAATCGCCAGTACACAAGTCAACGATCTAACCCATTCTCAGTAAACTACATATTCTCGTAATTTTTAGGGTTGAGATAATAGACGCTGATGGACAATTTAAAGCCAAAACTTAACTTATGAATGATTGGTAATGGGCAATGGACAATGGGCAAACGGGAGGCCGGGGTAATCTGCGCTAATTATCTGTTGGCTTCCCTTGTTACGTTTCCTTCTTTGCTATCTTTTTACTGTTGTTCTTACAGGTACATATATATGTTCTCTGCCTCATAGCATTTATTCACCCGATGAAGGAGTGAGTATATACTCCGAAACGTTGTGTTCCTCTTAATAAAGACGTTGACATTCATATTTTTTTCCTTATGTGTATCACTTCTTAATGCCCTTCAAAGACTCAATCTAGCTTTGTTTTTAAATGAGGAGAAATTTGCTTAGAATATAATATGGTCATGCCTATTAACATTAGGGTCTTTGTCTACTTGAGCATTTAGACATACATTTTATAGCTGATGACATTGCTAAATCTGCAGGAATGCAGTACACGTCATAGCAAGCTGTGATCTTTATTCACACTTTAGATATTCGAAATGGAGATCTGTAAGTTTATCGTAATCTCCCGCAACTCTCACCTCCTGACCATTTGAACTTCTTAGTGCATTCTGATGCCATTGCAAAATTCCAGGCTGCCCTTCTTTCTGTGATGTTTTGACGAATGAAATCTATTGCGTTATGATAATCTCTGTTTGCGGATATTTAATATGTACATATTGTAAAATATTTACGATATTTTAAACGTGTAATTCGATGCAAAGAATGCAATGTAAACATAAGTGCGGATGCACGAAGGCGGTCATAGTCATAGTTATAGTGCGATGGATATAGGGGAATGGTAGGAGGGTGAACGTATGTAAGCACGAATACCGATACATGAGGGCGGATATAGTTATTGTTCGATGGATGTTGGGGAATGGTGGGAGGAGGGATTATGTATGTAAGCATGCGCATGGATCCATGATGGCTGACGTAGGCATAATGGTGGGGAAAGAAGAATGCGATGTGTGTGTGCGTGTGCGTGTGTGTGTGTGTGTGTGCGTGCGTGCGTGCGTGCGTGCGTGCGTGCGTTGTGATACGAGGGTTGGCGAACATGTTGTGAGATGATTGTGTAAGTTAAGTGGGTGAGGATGTGGCAGGTATGAGTATTGATACATGCAGACTTGGGGTTGGGGGACATGGTGTTCCTGTTCCGATGTCTTTTGTTTCACTCACTTGTAGTGTTTTCTTTAACTCAATAAAATGTGTTACAGATTTTAATGACTGAATATGTAGTGTCTCAAAGGTCATACTTACCGGGCATTCTACATATCTATTCGAACTACGAAGCCATTTTTATGCTGTACAATTCTTCTACTTCTTCTTCACACACACAAACACACACACACACACACACACACACACACACACACACACACACACACACACACACACACATTCACATTAATTGTTTCATTAAATGTATCATCGAGTATCAGTAAGAAACTAGAAATATCTGCCTTTGTTCTGTAAATCTCACCAAGTTTCAGCTTTCGCCTCTTCCTTTGTGGAATGAGGTTTCACATTTGTAAAATGATCTCTCTTATCTGTCTGTACCATCAACTGTGCCCTCACCCCCTGCAGTTTTCCCGTCCCATGTTGCCAAGCACGTCACCCACAAGGAGGAATACGGCCTTCCCTCATTCTAGTTGTACCGTGCCTAGCACAATATGTTGTGGTGCCTTGCTGTGGCCAAACATTTTGTAACAATTTGGCAAACTTTGATATGTAAACAGCAAATATAATTCAGTTTTATTTCAACAAAAACGGAAAAAAATCCTACTTATTTTGTGGATACCATAACAATAAATCAAACCAATAGATCGCTTGAGCTAGCATGAATATCAAAAATATTTAGCAAGTCGAAAGTCATAATTCCCACAAGTCCAAAGTGAAATGTTCTTCACTTATGATATTTGTGTATGCCATTGCTACATGATTGGCTATGACACGGATACGTCATGATAAAGCAATGAGAAATTGATATTTGATGATGTAAGATAGCTACGCGATAAATCGCAAAGAACAAAGAATGAGGCGATATTTATTTCACGATAAAACATTGTTCTATCATGACGTCATTTATGGAGATTCGAACATGCACTTGCAACTTGAAAACGTCGTAAATTTGACCTTATTTTGGAAAGGTATGTGTCTAGTGTGTTGTTTCCAATAGATGTAGCTGGGGAAGGTAGATAAAGGCAGTGCCCGAACAATCGCATCCGAAAGTGAGAGCGAAATGGCAATCGGTATTGGGAGAAAAGGTACAGATAATCGACGAGAAAATTGTGAGAATGTGACCAAAGACAAAAAGAAAGACCCTCCTGTTCATAAAATGGATTTATCTGGCATGGCCGCAGTCGGATTCTATTCAAGGAGTCATCATTATTTAAGTACGGGAAAATATTTTAAAACGTGTACTTTTTCCTAATTTAACACCCTTAAAAGAGGCTGTAAATAATGTGGATATCTAATATAGAAATAAACGAGTCATGGTCGTTGTTTATCGTTCAATAACAACTCCCACTCGTAGTTTGTTTCTTAATTACATGACCATATACACTAACATTATATCTTTTCATGTTTATCAGTCAACAAAAGCGACATAAGCCTTTCCATTTTCACAAGAAACCTCTGCCAAAAGTAGCGCCAACTGCACGATTACGACTAGACCAGGAGCATGTTTCATGATTCACCATAAAAATGATGACACTGGGTGCTCGCAAAAACGCGAGCTGATTCCGATCCACTAGTGGCACCCGCAAAGGCAAGCAAATTCTTCACCCGAAAAGGCAGAGAATTGCATCAGACATCATTTTGGTCATTGATACGTCAAACCTGGAAATGTTGTCTACACGTCCAACACAAAGCCCAAGCAAGGACCCTAATCCTTTAAACCCGCCCAAAGTTCTGTTAATTACATAGTTTTTACATTTTCCCCTAACCTTAAGTAATATATACTAGTTCTGAAGTAAATCGTATTTACCCGTATGAATCGTCTTATGTAATTTATTACCGATAAACAGAATATGCACACTTTCTGAAAGTAATGTGTGATAAGTCACGCACCAAACCTATACTCTCGATATACATGCTGCGCTTACTTAAAAAAAACCTATTTGGTTAACAAGATACGTATATTAAAGTGCCATGCTTTCCTGATGTGTTATCATTCTAATTTGAAATAATGACATGAATAGTTACCACTCATTTTTCAATATTTTTCAAGGTTTGGTTATCACGAACATATTTGAATATATACAACAGCTGTACTTGCTTATCTTTATACTTAAAAGCATCAGGTTTGTCTGTCATACAGACCCCGAAACAAATATGTCCAATACAGTCCAATATTTGGCAAAATGAAGAAGGTCTCTCGGCTCCTTTATATTATATTTTATAACTATTGTTTAATAACTGTTTTTTTTTGTCAAATATGTTCCTTTCAGAGATTAGATGTTATTCTAGCATCAGGTCTGTGGTACGTTCGCTACATCAGCGTTGACATTAAAACGATATTTACATATATGAATACATAACATACAGAGGAAATGCTTAGCATTTAGCTTTTAAGGAAGAGTGCAGGACGACTTCTTTTATACATATATATCTGGACATATTTCAGCCATAATGTGACTTGAACGAGTTGGACAATATTAATAAAAAACTGTCGATGAAGGACAGTATAATAACTAGCAATATATCACAGATTGACTTAAAACTAGTTGTAGAACATTAAAACTATTTGATCAGTTGGATAGGACACAATATAAAAATGGGGCTATAGATCACCAGCAACAAGGTTAAGGTCACCATACTAGGAACCAAGGGGACTTACGTGACCTCTGCTACCTGCATGGTTCCCCAGCAGGATTTACACCTTTACCCAAGTTACTGGTGATTGTTGCAAGTTTAGCCAGAGATTAAAATCAATCAATATTCTGCAGTTAAAATAGAGGTAGATATAAATATACTTTGAAAGAGGTGGTCTTACATACCATCTCAGGGGGACAATAATTTTATGCTACTTCAACCCCCGTCGAGGGCATAGCCACGAACAATATCTCTGTTAATAATCATACACTACCGATTCATAAAATACATATCAAAATTTGAGAATTAGTTCAATATCTTTTAAAAAGTTAAGGATTAAATATGAATTAACATTGTTAAAAAGGTCCTTAACTGTTTTGACACTGAAATATTGATCCCTTGTGATGGAAAAATCGATACAGTCAAGCAGGACATACTTGACTGTGATTCTTTCTGACCATATATGTATGGACATTTGGATGAATATAGATATACCTCCTTATAGATAGTGTTCGTAGATGATTGTAGAACGTGCATGAAGAAAATGAAATAATTATGTGATTAATCGGGATAATACCACGTTTAACACTATTCAGCCATATTGCGATATTTGTTTCCAACATACAAGACGGACCATGAAATTATGACTTGAATTTGGAACTGGCTTGCTGGTGTGATGTAACACCCCATAATCTCCAGTAGAAAAAGAGCTTAAAGCACGAATAAAGATCACGAGATGATACTGATGTACATACATCTGGACATATATTTGCGTCATTAGTCATTAGTTTTGTTTTTCAAGAAAAGAAGACTAATTGCAGTATTCCTTTCGCGTGATTGCAGAGGCTAGGTACAGTGATGAAATTAAGTGGACTGAGGCGGTGAAAATGGTTTCAACGGATGTATTATCTGTTAAAAGATTTAAATGACATCAATATGAATTGATGTTTAGTCGCGGGAGCAAGGTCTTGCGTCGGCTATGGCGTGACAAAAAAAGTCTTAGAAAAAACAAGTGTTTAGCATATAACTTTAAATATATCCGGCGACACATGTATTTATTGATTTAGATCTTCAAGCCCTGGCATCATGGTCCGCCAAATTCTCGACACAGTAGTCCCCAGTATCAACCCTGAAGATGTGGCCCGTTTGGAGAAGAACCTTTACAGGATGAGGATCCAGTTGCACGAACAACAGCAATTCTTAGCTAATCGGCCTTCAAAACCACTGGACGCGATCTAACCATTGAGCAGGGCAAGCCAATGAAGACTGGAGATGTTATTCTGGAAAACAAACGGCTGCTCGATGTTAGGTGTAGGTTGGATACCAGGAAACAAGGTGAAGAGGAACGTGCTCTTCTCCACTCTGAGCATCTCGGAGCGAGAGCCAGACAAGGGATTTTTAGCTAAGGAAACGACTCTAAAGTAATCACCGACAGAAGTCGTCGAGGTGCTACGGAAAGTAGTTTGAGGTGGCAGCGATTTGCCAACAGCCCACCATCATTTCTATTCTCACTGGCAAAAGGCTTGACAAGACCTCATCACCCTCTCGCTGGACCTAATCAACTTATTCGACCACATCCATCCTTCTCCAGCCAAAGGAAAAGTGCCTGAGTTTGCCGAGGAAGCAGTTAACGACACAATCAAAAAAGGAATATGACGTCTAACCAGAGACAGCCTGACACTGAGTTCCGGGATCTGCTAGACAGTAGGATGCAATGGAGTGGGTCCATTACTTCTGCGGCGAAGTACAAAGATGCAATGGAAGAAACATCATGTGAAGATGGATGCCATCTTGAGGCGTCAAGCAGAGATGATTGACAAGCAGCAGCAGAAGATCAATAACCTAATGAGGAACAACAGTCCACGGGGAGGCACGTGCTGGACATGTGGACAGCAGATCCTCGTGCACCACAACTGCAGTGTAAGGAACAACCAGGCATCAAACTAAACGATCCCGCCGTGGAGGACCCCACGGTGGGAGTGGAACAAGTCCATATTGATGGATCGATACACATGATATCAACCACTGGATTGTCTGGTCCAGCCTCGATTATTTACATAGACCGCCGTGATATATCAGGAATATTGCTAAGTGCGTCATTAAACAACAAACAAACCTACAAACCTATCATCATCCCTGGGACATCCCTCCAGGCGGTAGAATGCCGAGTCAGTCAATCTAAAAATACCTTATACAGCCTTAGCCTTATTCAGACCTTATCATAGGAAAATCTGTAGTAACTGTGGATCACACTAATTTTGTCACCTTACCAGTCGGATTAGAAAAGGTCTTCAGCAACCCATGCTAGTCATGAGAGGCAACTGTGCTTGCCGTAAGAGTTGACTAACGGGATCGGGTGGTCAGGCTCGCTGACTTGTTGATGCATGTGATCGTATCCCTATTACTTAGATCGATGTTCATGATATCAATTACTGGATTGTCTGGTCCAGCATCGATTATTTACATAGACCGCCGTCATATAGCTGGAATACCGTGGAGGGTGGCGTTGTTAAACAACAAACAAACTTCAGCGACGCAGATATGTACCTCCAATGAGGCCTTGTGAGTGAGGCCAATGTCGCACCAACTTGGTGTAGGCCATCTGTGGAGAAATCCTAATCACCGAAGACAGTCCATCTGAACTGAACGTAAAGCTTGTCAAAAGCACCTTGCCATCATACTGCCAACGGAAGCTTCAAGAACTCCCACATTGAGCAAAGATGACGATATTTGGTTCTGTGATTCCATAAAACATCGGATCGTTACTACAGTTGATGCCCCTATTCGAATTTCTAACATACGAATATACCCCCTGTAACTGGGTGGTTATTTTGCTTGTGTCACGGTCCAGTGAGCTCACTGCTCCCCGGCTTTATTTCCGACACCCCTCGGCAAAGTCCGGCGGCCGTCGTTGTACCCGTGTCATTACATTCTGTGTAAAGGAAGTAGTGGCCCGACTATATCATTTTCTTGTGATTTAATGGCACATTCTGACCATGTATTCACTTGATATATGTTATCTTTTATATGTTCGCTACCTTATTCTTTGTTTGAACATTTTTTGTAACATTAGGGGAATTTGTATGTACACTCAGATAATTCTCATGTAATAATGATAATTGTTGCCTCATCAATAATTGTACTTAACTTGTTGCAAATATGTAATGATACCGTTGGATAGCTTGTGTTCAGCACTTTATGTTGATACTTACATCTTCAATATGGATGTACGGATTAGTTGGCTATTCGTGTTTTCCTGTGTTTAGAAACACACGTATACTAAGCGCCTTATAGCGCCTTGTAGTTAGACTATTGCATTCCCGGCTGTCCAGGATAGATTGTTTCTCTCTGAGGCCCGCGCGCAGTATAGTATGTACTTCTGTCAGACCTTGCTTTTATGTCTTTACCCACCAGGTGTCGTTTGGCCGTTCGTACGGGTAGTTGTGCTTCGGGATGGTCACGCTCGAAACTCGAGTTTCGTAAGTAAGTGGGTACTGGACACCTTTGAACGTCTACTGACTTACTCTGTTGTATCGAGCTACACTTAGTAGCTAGGGTTTGTGTAGCTAGGGTCTAGTAATCCGTGGATAACCAACATCCCGTGATTGTCTAGCTACTTTGTGACCAGAAGTTCCAATACTCAGTTTTAATAGTAATACGTGGATTGTCTAGCTCTTTGGTAATTATATTTTTTCCTTGCTCAAAGTGACCGTGTCGATTCGACCAGTTTGATATTCAGACATACTCGTCTATTTTATATTCCAAGTGTCATATGAGTGTTTATTGCACGTTATTTAACCCATTTATTTATTATTTCACTTATTATTGTGTTGAGTTAATTGACCCAGGTGTTAATTGGTCGGTATCTTGTCAAAGTGTTGTTTTAGCTGCTCTCGTTTTATTTCTGTCATACAGTTGCTTAGCTTAGCCACTTGTGTATTTGCTCTGCTTTAATTAATCAGTGATCTTTGTCAGTGCAGGTTGGGTTTATGTGATCCCTGTATTGTCATCTATAATACAATAAGCTGTAATTAATAAACCTGTGAACCTATTAACCACGTTTTCACGATTATTATATAGTTATACCAAGGTTCCGTCCGTCCATCCGTCCGAAAACTTTGTCCGCGCGATTTCTCTTAAACTTATTAGTGGATTCATCTCAAACTTAGTACATATAATCTGTGTCATATGGAGGGGTGCAGTCAAAAGAAAAAAATGTTTTTATTAATTTTCCATTTCTTTATGAATTTTTCAAACCCTAACCCTATCCTAACTATTTAATTTGAAACTACTGACACCCTAGGCGGGTCGGGGGTATAAGTGAGCCACGCTCACTTTTGCTCTTGTTTTATTCTTGTTTAATGATACCACTGATCATTGGAGCACAGCTCCCGGTTAGATAAAATGTTATCGTGATTGTTAAGTTATGTCATAAGGCAGTTTGGGTTGTATACCCCTTATGGAGATGAGAAAGAAATTCGAGTAGACGCTGATCCTGTGACCGGGTTGAGAATATAGATCTTTATGGCGTTGATTTGACACAGTCCACGTGTACACTTTATTATTGGATACAAAGTGTGAAGGCCGCTTGAAATTCATAATTATTTTGCTTTCCTTAAAAACAGTCGCTGTCACTGACAACGCTGTATGGATCTTTATACCGCTTTTTGACTTGCATTTACTGTTGCCACACTGGATAACACGCGAAGTGTTCTTGAACATCCTTCGATCGAAACTTTAACACTTTCAACTTTGACAGCTGTTTCCAACATTCATAAACCCGAGAACGCGTATTTGATTGATATCCGCAGAAGGGTGGTGAAGTAGACGTCGTTAAACACAGATGACATTCACCGTAAAGTGGAAAATCCCATAATCTATAAACTGTCGCATCCTGTAGTATTTCATGTCCCTAGGCTTGTTATATTTAGACGTCTACGCGTATATAACAGTCATCACGTCTCAGCCCTGGTGTTAGTAGAGAGGTGAGGTTAATAAGTGAGTGAGTGAGTGAGTGAGTGAGTATGGTTAAACGCCGCTTTTAGCAATATTCCAGCAATATCACGGCGCGGGACACCAGAAATTGGCTCCAGACATTGTACCCATGTCGGGAATCGAACCCGGGTCTTCGACGTGACGAGCGAACGCTTTTACCACATGGCTACACGACCGCCTCAGGTGAGGTTAATAACGTCGCGTTCAAGATGATTGCACTTATATAACGACGTGCATGCACGTGTGTGTATGGTTGTATGTGTGCGTGCGTGCGTGCGTGCCTGCGTGCGTGTGTGTGTGTGCGTGCTTATACTAAACCGGACTGATGCAGATTTTATAGTGCTAGCCCACTGAGATACCATACCACATTTTGAACATGAATACCCTATCCAGATACAGTATACTGACCCCGAGCCGACCGGTCCTTGTTTTAGCCTCTTAATGGCGCTTTTCCGCCAGGCAGGGTAACAACAAGTACCATATTTATCACATCTTTCGTATGACGCGGCCGGGATCGAACTCCTGACCTTCCGCTCTCCGGGAGACGCTCTATCACGAGGCCACGAAGTGGTTAATTAACTATACATGACTTTGTAGTTCTTTGTTCGGTGTTCACATTGATCTCAGCAATATCGCAGCTACATGGTGGCGGTGTGTTTTTAATCGAGTCTGGACCAGACATTCAAATGATCGATATTTTGAGCAACGACCCACAAACCACAATGTGTGGCCTCACAATGTGAGGGAGGTTATTGGAGTTCCCGCCTTGTTAATGTTACTACCAAACCTACTACAGGGGGCATATTCTTTCTGGGAACCTCACAGGAACACGCTTATGGTTTCAGATAGTTGGACAGTTGGGAATACTGTCTTTAGGACTGGGGTGGTGGGGTTCCCTATTTTTAAGGCGCTGGCTAGTTACGCCGAATATCATGGTTCGATGCTCACAAAGTGTATAATATGCGAAGGGCATTTCTGGTGATTCCCCGTTGTAGTATTTCTGTAACAATTTCCAATTTGGCGTAAAACCACACTCACTCACTCTCAAGAAGCATGACATGGCTTACATACATGGTAGGGAACCTTTAAGGCATCTTCTGAACATAGAAATTCTTGCGTTATATTGTATACAGTTTACCTGTACTGAACACACGGTACAGGTTATGCGCTGCCTTGCGCTGATTGGACATATGCCTAATGAGTGGAACGCAGTGGTATAAAGACACTGCTTGGAATTTGATTCTACAATACTTTTGTCTTATGGACAATAGTCGAAAGCCTTGATAACAAAGATAAGTGATGATGATAAACATCATTTGCACGAACGTTTATGTTTGTAAAACGTAACACCAAACGACATCCTATAGTTTGTACGTGCATCGCGCAGTAGCGCCACACTCGTGCGTAGGGTGTCATTCCTGATTTGGATCTCTTTTGGCCGTTATTTTTGTCAATCTTATTGATTCTGCTTATCATACAGTTGTGATTTGCTTGATATCATTCATCGTTTGTGTATGAACTAGTGATACGGTGTCTGCAACACGCGGAGCGTCTACGAGTTCTTAGTATGCTGTGTTTAGAAGTCTATGGAACTGGTTACCACAGACCCATAATGTTGACGATCGCCCCTTTCAGGGCGTCCCAGGTCAACGACAAGAGTACAGGATCGATTGATTCAAACCCAGGCTGTACAAAATAGACCTCAAACTTCGAATCAATTTGCTGCAAACTTTCATCAGGCTACTGGAGTTATGGATCAGACGATTGTCATCACCATGCTCGGCGGCCGCCGAGTTGTGCCGCCCCTTACAAATCGTGATATTGCCAATTGATGTCACTGGTGTACATAACGTCGAGTAATTACGTGTCATGTTTTTAGATTCACTTTGCACTTCCTTGATAGGCGTGGTCGTGTCGGGCGACGTGGAAATGAACTTCATGCCAAAGTCATCCTGGATCCAGATTCCCCCACTGAACACGCCTGGGCATGATAGGCTGAATTGTCCAGCGTTGCAAGAGGAGTGGGCCTGACTCCCTCATATCGCCATTGGGAGACTCATACGCAATAAGCCTCATCGAGTGAAAGAAAGTTTGACAAATCGGGGCAGTACCACGCACTACTGATCGAAAAACGTCAACTTTGAAATTTGTAACTCGCTGTTGTTCGCCTGCAAGGCTGCGTCCCTCAAGTGTTCCCGGAGACATCATGTATATTTTTTAACATAATGTTTGGAAAAAGAACATTAACATACATAAAATGCCTATATGAACACATTATACATGTACATACACATCAATACAAAAAATACAAAAGTACAAATACACAAGCAAGTCTACACAAATAATTACACATACATACGCATATATACATGTACATAGATACATATATACACCCACTATATATATACATACATACATACATATAGAGGTTAGCACGCGAGTGTGTTTAGGGATGTTAAAATGATAGCAATTATCCCTGTAGTTTATCCAGATTCCCGATGGTTAATTCTGACTCGCTCGCCGAATGACGAGGGCGACGCCATGTTTGTTTATAAACAGTGAAAGTAGTCCCTACTTGACCTTTGATATTTGCATCTCTATCCGCATGTGACCCCAACGGATATCGTTTTTATCCGTTGGCTTTATCCTGCCGAGAAACCTACCCATTATATGATAAATACACATACATACACACATACACAAACATAAACAGACATACACATACCCGTATATATTATGCTTACAGACAGAGGCAGACATACGACTATATTCATATAAATGCATGCAGTTTAATCACTAATGTCGTAATTAATAGTAAGGGGTCGCAGAGCGATATTATATACCTATGGCAAAGAGTTGTCCGAATCTATTAGTCGACAAGATGTGTTTTTGAACGCTGTTGAATATGACAACACTGTGACTAAAAATGAGAATGAATGATTACAATGTCTGACATCACTGAGTGCGTGGTCGTGCTTTCAGTCACAAGGTTTCCTGGTCCAGACTTCTTATTCACAAGCCACTACATTTACGTCGCTGGAGCCATTCCTTCACTCACTCACACACACACTTTCAGCACTGAATCCGATGTTTCAACATATTAACCTTATTTCAGATGCGATTTTCATCCCAGGTTAAGCTGACCCGTCGTGGCTGAACTTAAAGTGCTCTTTTTCCGTCGGGTGACACTGCGATATATATAACTGAACCCAACATATTGTAAGACACATTCTCCTTTTTATATAGCTCGAATCCCTTGGCCAGATACTTTAACGATGATGAAACACTGCACAAAAAAAACATAAGGTCGTGTACGTGTGTAAACAATTCACATTTTGTCTTCCTGAACAAACCTCTGTAGATACTGTTATTGTTGTCAGTCGTGTTTTCTTTATTGTTTCATAGCCAGATGGTATGCTCTCACCAGCTGTCGCAATGACTTGTCAACCACGTATGAATTGACTGAACAATTCACACCTCAACAAGTACTTGTTGTGGCAGTTCTAGCCACACTAAAGACACACACCATCCGTCGAAAGGTAGGTAAAACTTCAGCAGAGATTGCCACGTTGGAAGGAATATATTTCTATATTTGCGTACTTATTATAATCAAACTTTCATTTTGTTATTTGTTGCGGTTTAAATATGGCGACTTTTTTTATATTTACCCAGCTAAATACAAATGGTTATTATTCATTGTAAACATAACATCAAATCATTGAAATGTATGATAACTTTAAACTTTCTTACCGTGTGTATTGCTGTTGTTTATGCCTAAATACCATTTCGATGAATTGGGACACGTTTCCCTTATTAATGTTGGTTATTCAGGTATATCTCCAACAAAACTTGTATCTGTCTCTCTACTCTCCAGCTTTTTCAAGTTTTACAAACAAAATCGTTCTCAGGACAAGTTGGATGTTCTGAAAACCAGAATGTGTTGAGGGTTAAAAAAAGGTTGACAAGCGCAAAAACGCGTTTTTACAGAATCGAATATTAGGAAAAAACTTTTATATATTTTTCAGATTAAACTTGAGGGCCACTTGGATAGAAGGAATATTGATAAGAAATGTAAGGCATGCTACTGCAGCCGGTACTTCATAAATATCTTACAACCAATTGGGGCTTTCGGATCTGACAAGGCGTGTCGCCATTGCGGAATACACTGGAGATCGGTTGTTACAAAGAGACATGGCTGATTGTGTCAACGTACTCCCATGAGGTGGATGCTGATCTATGAAAAACGGGTTTGCCCGTTCCAGGCTCGATCGTTAAACGTTTGACCAAAACATCACAAACGTTATCATAACGTTTCTAGGCCGAAAACAGTCGCCGAATCACCTCAAAGTTAAGGTCCTTGTCTGTCGCCAATACCCTTGAGAATAAATTTTAAAAAGGCGCCCAACTCTAGTATTGAATGATTTGGCAAGTACAAAGTGCCTCAACTCTAGGAAGGGCTCCACTTGGATTTCTTTTTCATATTTACTTGGTTTCGCTTTTTAAATAAGAGAATTTTATTTCTGTAATTAACTGTCAGTCTACTAAGGTTCAGAACAAACCATGATATCCTTATCAAATACATCACCATCGAATAGCCATTTCTTGTTTGTTTCATTTCTTGCCACAGTGAATGTATCCTTCCTTTTTAAAGGCAGTTTAATAGAATTACACAATTTAGCATTCTATCAAAATATAAATATTTAGAGAATAAGCAACGAACTACTAGGAATTCTGTCCCGAGTGAATTAAGTTTGTACAACTTACGAGGGACCGATAATCAGAAATTCAGTTGCGAGTATGATATTCTTTATATTGTCCATATTTTTCTCTCGAGGAAATGTAGAACAGTGTGGGTTTCTGATTTCAGGTTGAGATATCATAGCAATTATTCTATTATTGGAATCCGTGAAGATTCCGGGGTAGAATAGGTCTTCAGCAACCCATGCTTGCCGTAAAAGGCGACTATGCTTGTCGTAAAAGGCGACTAACGGGATCGGGTGGTCAGGCTCGTTGACTTGGTTAATGCATGTCATCGATCCCAAATGCGTGGATCGATGCTCATGCTGTCAATCTCTGGATTGTCTGGTCCAGACTCGATTATTTACAGATCGCCGTCATATAGCTGGAATATTGCTGAGTGCGGCGTTAAACAACAAACAAACAAACAAAAATCTATTATTGGAATGGCGTCATCTTTAATCTGTGACGTCATGAACACTTATTTGTGACAGCGCATTCATATGACGTCACGTTGGTATGGGTCTCTTCGCAAACAATGAAAGAAATGACGTTGGTTGGTTGGTTGGTTGTTTTACGCCGCACTGTAAATAATCGAGTCTGGACCAGACAATCCAGTGATTGATATCACGAGCATCGATCCACGCAATTGGGATACGATGACATACTTCAACCAAGTCAGCGAGCCTGACCAGCCGATCCCGTTAGTCGCCTTTTACGGCAAGCATGGGTTGCTGAAGACCTATTCTACCCCGGATCTTCACGGGTCAGTAATGAAGTAACTAGAATGAACGAACCAATCAGCAATAAATTGAGAATTTAGTCTGAAGTTTGACGTTCGTGATTCCGATCCTGCCACTTTGTATTTAGAATATTAAGGTTAATTTTGCTGTGAAGGGATAATCACAGAAAGAACTTTAAAAAGTAATTGGTTTGTTGAACTGACATTTTAAGTACGCCCGGACCAATTAGTAGGCGAGTTAAGTGGCCCAGCTCTGCACGTCATGTGTTGTATTTCCTGGTTAACTTCGCCGGACAACGACACGTTATCTTACTTCACGCGTGCGTGTCAAACCCTGCCTCTATCCACATACTCCCTCTGCTAAATATAGCCATTAACTGCACCTTAGATATTTGGTTGGGTAGGCTGTGGTTTAGATCCTTTCGCGGGGCATGTTTTATGTCCTGTTCAAATATATGCTGTGAAATACATAACATTTTTAGGACACTTCTTACAAAATTCTGTCTGTAACAAGGGGGCACGGGTGGCCCAGTCGTCTGAGGCGCCGCAATTCGCTGTGCAGAGTTGCGTCCCTTTGCCACGAGAGAAACCTATGATTGGGGTTCGAATCCCGGTTCGCCCCGATTATCTTTTGTGGGGTTGTCAGCACCATACCCGTGCTCGTGGGTTTCACCGAAGTGGTAAACGTCTGAGACCTGCATCACTTCGGGCTTTCCTCCCATGCTAAATGCTATAGTTATCTCCAATCATAATTTTAATATTGATGTTTCACTTGAGTGAAATAGCATGTAACGTGCAAAGTTGACATGATCTTAATGGTTGTGTTCGTCTTTGATATTTGGTATTTTGAAAGAGAAATTAATTTGAAACAAATAATTAGGCTACAATTAACTTGTTGGAATACTATGAACATATTAAGAGTGAGTGTGAGTTAGTATGGCTTTATCACGGCGGGCGACACTAGAAATGGGCTTCACAGAGTCACTCAATGAGTTAGAAAAGCTATTTTGAGAGAAAGACAAATATCCTGTATGTATTGTCTCACAGATTTAAGGGCGGTGGGTAGCCTAGTGGTTACACCGCTCGCACGTCACGCAGAAGGCCCGGTTTCCATTCCCAACATGGTTACAATGTGTGGAGCCCATTTCATTACTTTTAAAAAGCACCGTAAACCTATATCTACTCACTTATATATTTAGTATCATGCACTCAGTGATATGTATGGTGTTTATAAGAAGATAGTTGTTTTACATACTTGAAACATCGATTTTATACGTCAGAAAATATACATGTACCTCATCACTCAAATACATAATACATTTAAGAAATAAAATATATCTAGGCATCATATGTTATCTGTTATATGATAGTTAGGCCCCGATTTGTTTAAGTTAGATCACGAGAACGATTCCTGGCATATTTCTATTTTAGCCCGTATTGGATTTTAATTGATTTTATAAGACCTTTAATGTTATCACTATTGCATATCCACAAACAGGGCCGTTTAGCATTTTTGAGGAATGTTGAGATGACTCTGCCGCTGCGGATGCTCGTACGGTGGGGCGGGGTGGTTCACGCGACAGCGCACGGTACTATCTGTTGTCTCGTAGATGATGGGAGACGCCTTTGATCTCACCCCAACCATGATAGAGTGTCATCTAATAAATCACCGAGTGTTTGAATTATAAATAGGACATGATGCTTTCAGGAACAATTTCACAACAACAAATTATCCGGATTCTCTGGTCAACGTCTGTGATTGAGTAATTACAGTGAAACCTCGTTAAATCGGACGACTTCGTTCTCTGTTTAAGCGTGCGGATTAACGAGGTTCCGGATTAGCGAATCATCGATTATCATTTATATCCCTTTGCTATACAAAGACGCCCCAATAGTAAATGTACGGAATACGCGGTTTCCGTATCCGAATTAACGAGGTTCTAGAATTTTGCCGCTAATCGCGGCGAGGTCAACGTCAACGTATCCAAAGTAAATCATGATTGCTTTTTCTTTCTAATATACATGTCAGTCACGGTGTGATAGCTTAATAACGACGGACGTGGACGTTAGCGTTTAGATAATACTTGCGAGCACCGGTAGTATGATGATAGATCAAGAATCAATATATGAGGTTGCAAATATTTTAAGTATATGCATTATATGGTATGGGAATATATTTCATGAAGAGCCTTGTCAATGTTTAGATTGTGAAGCCTGATGTGTTTATGACTAAATCATTGAGTTATCGATGTATTCGTTTACACTACCTCCACAACTGTTCATTGCAGGCATCCTGCTGCCTCTTTATAACGTCAATAGGCCCTGTACATCGTCTACTGGTTTTAGCGTTATAAATTTGGAGGTAATCGTGAGTTATATAGATCACGAGCATGATCATATGATGATAATCGGCGTGAATTCAGGACTCGAACATTCCTCATACACAAATACCAGCAAAACGAATTGACGATGGTCAGATAGGTACACAGGCACAGCGGTGACGAACATGTGGATTTTGCAGTGTGTTTTGAGTAGAAATAGCTTATTCCATAATTAATTATGTCCTGTTGGACACTTTGACAATTGATTTCCCGATGAAACTTTAAAACATTAATTTTGGGCTAAATACCACATTTGTATTAGATTTTGTTTTTTCCGACTGACTCTCAAAGAAATCAGATATCAGGTCAGAGAGGTCCCCATTGCAAACAACCTGCTGTCGACAAACATGATGAATGATCTGTCTCGCAGATCGTGTGTTATTGGACCACGCTGGTGTGGTTCGTTGCACATGTTATATCTTGACTTGACTATTTGAGTTGAGTGATTTTGTGATAAAGTTCGAATATTGCTGACTGCAGTGTTACACAAACCCCCCACCCCTCACCCCCACACCCACTGATCACGGCGGGAGTGAGTATGGTTTAACGCCGTTCTAGAAATAGTTCTGCAATATCATGGCGGGGTATATCAGAAATGGGTTTCATACATTGTACCTATTTTGGGGAAGTGGACCTTCGGCGTGTCGAGCGAATGCTTTAACCACAAGGTCAAAACCACAGCGAGACCACCCTCACTCAACACACACACACACACACACACACACACACACACACACACACACACACACACACACACACACACACACACACACACACACACACACACACACACACACATACACACACACACACTCCCACAAGGGTAACGGCAATTGAGCTAGCCTGAATGAGTTCCCCAAACAGCTATCTTACATCTTATGATCTTGATCCAACAAAGTATCACTGATTATCACGTCTCAACTTCACACAAGGTATTGTCTACTATGACTTAACAACGACTATGAATGACCATCAGACCGAGGAGAGCCGTGCAGGATTTAAGCTTTCTCAGTCACGCTAAAGACATGGAGTGCATTTATTAAGCCTATATAGCGTGTCTGTGCTTCAGCGTGATATTACTGTAATATTTAGGCTGTAAATGTACTGTTTTCAGTGTAAAGACCGCCTCACTGTAAATTGAACCACAAATCGAACCGAAAGCGAAGGAAGCCTTGCAACATTCAGTTCTAAACAGCACTTTACTGTTATGACGTCACACAGCTCAAAGTGGCGCAAAAGGTGTCGGTGAATGTTGGTTGGTTGGTTTGTTGTTTAACGCCGCACTTAACATTTTATTCCAGCTATATGACGGCGTTCTATATATAATCAAGTCTGCACCAGGCAATCCAGTGATTGATATCATGAGCATCGATCCACGCAATTGGATCCCATACAAATCATCATGGCATTCCAAAGTGACGTCATAGGTTTCTGGCGTGCCCAAGGGACGCAACTTTGCACAGCGAATCGCGGTGCCTTAGACAACTGGGCCACCCGTGCCACTCATTCTCCGGAAGGAAAAAGATGCAATTGGTGATAGTACTCATGTCTTCCTCAAAGCTTCATGCCACTCCACAATATATTTGTATTCACGACCAACCGACATGTAACTCCCCAATACTCCAATCCCTGTCATGTCACTGACGTTAGAGACTACACGTTTCAATAACCTATCTAAGTGTGTGAAGTTTGTTTGAGCCTTTCTCAATGTCCCCTATAATGCAACCTGTACGTGTATATATGTATATGGAAGAAGATAACACATAGACACTGGCGATTACTATCAATGTATGATACAAAATACCCACTCAGGCTAAACATCTCAAACAGATATAAGATCGTATGTCAATGGGTAGGGAAGGAAGATCGTATGTCATTGGGTAGGGGAGGGGTGAGTATTGTTGAACACGTGTCACATATGACTTTTGAAATATATCATTTTGTATATGTTATCAAAGTATTCCCCATAAATATATTCTGTAACATTACTTAATATGTCCATCAACTTAGAAGATATATCTAAGTATGCTGTATTGATTTCCTTTCACCTGTGCGTGTGAAAGCCCATCCTGTACATGCAAACATATTCAACAATACATATCATGCCTTTCAACATACAAGAAAATTATCATAGGAACGTCTCGATATCCGTCGTCGAGACCAGCAAGCCACGTTAACGTCCTACAGCCACAGGTATTTAGCAGTTGTGGACATGCCAGGTAGGTCCTTATACACTATTGTGTAATGGAACAATTTAGAGTGATCTTCTCAAATACACACTCATAAAACTTCACGTTGGTTCTTAACAATGACTGTAATTTAGTTTCCAGATAAGGAAATTTGAGATTAACTTCTGTGATATGAGATTGTGTACAGCGATTTACATTGTAAGGAATGTGAAAAACAACAGTTTTTTCAGGTTTTATTATTACACGTCCTTGCCACGATTTCATAATTAGACCTTACATGCCTACATGGCTGGAGGTTACTAGGGCTTTGTTAGATAGTAACAACCTGGTTTTTCATATATAGGAAGTGGAAAGCAGAATAGTAGAAATGACGGGAGAGAAAAGGGGAAGGAAAGGAATAGTGGTAGTCGGGGAAGTGATAAGTTTGATCAAAGAAATTACTGAACTAGAGGGATGTCGCAAAACAGCGTATCCCATTTGGACAGACAAAAACGATCTGCACCAAATACTATTCTGAGTTCAAGGGATAAATCACTATCAAAGAGTGATGATACCAGGTATTCGTGAAAATGTGAGCGTATTATGCTCTACCAGTGGCACCCGTCACAAACAAAGCAAAGGCAAGTCAATCGTTTATCTGAAAAACATGGAAACATATAGTACAATTCAAAATAGGGATTTGAATCGGACATCATTCACTGTTGCGTCAAATTTGGAAATATCCTCCACATGTCAACAATAAACATTTTGAAAGCTTCACTGAGGCCTTGAATGTTGGAATCGTGTTCAAAAACCTTTGAGCAAGAGTCGTATTATGCTCTTTGAATGTTTTGTCGAAAGAGCATGCTTGACTGTACCGCAACAGTTGTGAGTGCAGACACCTAAGGCTGGATCTGCTGGAATATTGCTCGACATAAAGGGAAAGTTATTAGAAACTTGAACCCATCCCTCATGTCATACAGTCTTGTGGATAGTTTTTTTGTTACTCTGAATCTTTATGCCTAGATCTAAACATGAAACAGACGAGGAGGTATCACTGTCCCTCAAATGTGGATTAATTTTCGCCTGATTTTTTAGGCATGGTTAACTCTGGCCTTAGGTTAAATATGGTATTTCCACCTCTCATTCTCTCTTTCATGCCCGTGCTCAGGGAATATAATAGATATTGGCGCCCGCGTCAAGATCAGACATTTTACTGGTGATATGGTCTGTTTGCTATAATGGATCTGAAAGGTTTCTTTTATTCTTACTCGGAGCGGAGCGAACATGGTGTATCGATTTTCAACTTCACAACCCCGAAAATCTCTCTAAATGATTTATGATCTCACCTTCAACATCATTAGGCAATCCTACGTTCAAGTATTTATTACATTTCGCAGCAGAACCAAAGTCAACACGCTGTCCGTTACATATTGATCTTTCCATTTGCCTACTCCAATCATGTCAATTTAATGTGAATTCAATGCAGCATAAAAGACAGATGTGTTCGTTTCCATAGGCATATCTTCGTTAGCCCAATACGTGAAACTGTGTAAACTTAATACACCTGTAGGCACAGCTTGACTTCTCAACAGAGACACCATACCATACATGCCAGGTCAGTGTCATGATTAGATGTGAGGTTGATTTCTCATTTATGGTAATGTAATCTATCGTCTTATGTTGGGTTGTCTCATTCTTTCTTCTGGTATTTACATTTTGCAAGATGACAATGTCCCAAAGGAGGTTCCAGTCGTCTAAGAGACCTTTTTCAAAGTGTTGCGTCCTTTGGGTGTGCCAGAAGCCTACCTATGATCGTGGGCTCAAATCGCAGATTCACCCCAATTAAGATATTTATTTAATTACACCCACGCTCGTGGGTTTCACTTAAAAGGTAAAAGACTACCACTCACTTTCCTCCCACTTCAAGCTGACACACCGTGACAGAACTGAAATACTGTTAAATCCAAGCAACTCACTCATTCTATATATACATAGGGACTGTATTTTATCTTTTGTAGAATCAAAGATCTCAGGGCTTGCAGGGATGACCCTGAAGAAGAAGACACTGCTTCTAGCGGTTTTCAGCGCGGTGGCAATGGTTGTGTTTTTGCTGATATCAAATCAAAGGCAGATGCAAAATGTGTCACAACGAATCTTGGCACAAGTTTCACAAAACATAGCTCCAGTTATCATTTCCACGTCTAGATCTGATACCAAGGATGGATACGTGTTTGAATCGAAATGGACATATGAATATACATCGTCGTTATGTAAAGGAGCGTCCATCCCCCTCATGTCAGAGGATCTCCTTTGCAAGGTAAGCTGAATTTATTTAGCATATGCATATTACTTTAAAATCATTTAGACTGGTGACTATTTACTTAGATTATTATGTACTATGTATCCAAAATACTTTGAGGTGGTATTTTCGAACATCAAAATGATAAATCTAAGAAAAGAAATTGAACTGTTAATGACGGTTATGTAAGTTGTCAACAGCCCTCGTTCATGGTTTGCAATTATAAGGGTCAAACAGTATCAAATTGGTATTCTCTTGACACTTTTTTGTTACAGAAAAGACCTGAGTTTCTGGCTGGCTACAAGAACCCATGCTGGAAGGAGACCACAAAGGAAGGCAAAGAGACTGTCAGGTGTATGCCATACTTTCATCTTTTAGGAGCTGATAAATGTGGCTCCACGGATCTCTTTGACAGGATCTTGCAACATCCAGAAATGGAGCCGGCTGGATGTGGATTATTCAAGGAATGTTACTACTGGTGTTGGACGAGATATGGTAAGAACGTGATAATTTGTTAGAGTGCTGAATAAATGTTGCAGACATATTTCAAATCAAGATGATATGCACTTGAACCAATCGTCTAATCATGCTCAACGAGTAAAAGTAATTTCAGAGCAGAATAACAGCCACAGAGCGCGTGTGGACGCAAATATACAATTCCTGTGTTGAGAAAGTACTTTTTAGTTGTTGAGGACATGCTATATTACTACCATTGTGTTTAGTGAATTTTAGGGTATTCAATAAAGCATAAGAAAGAAACCCGTTTCAAATAAGTATTATATTTGTATATCTGGCCTACTTCCAAAATGAATGGATGATCTTTTGATATTAAATATTTTATCACTGGTCCTTAAAAGTCATAAAATGTTATTCATTTATCAATGAGTGCTAATAAATTGTATATCAAAAGACAGGGGGTGGTCCAAGTTTACGTCCAATATCGTTCAGGATGATGATTGAATTATTATTGTTTTTATGATAAATTAACGTTTTGCAGCTATAAAAATACGACGGAGTATTACAGAATCTCACCCTCGTATCAAATATATCAACACGAGTCGATTATTGTTTTAAACTTTAATTGACGAGTGTTGATATACTTGATATCAAAAAGACTTTTGTTTATAACCCAACATCATTCTTCCAATGTTTTTCAGTCTGTATAGCGTAATAACCATGTCTTGAGTGTAGAAAGTACTTTAAATTAGCTTCATTACTCAAGAGATTAGTGATGGTGTGGTAACCGATGACGTCTGTAAAGCATTTTGATGCACTTTCATGGAAATTCAGCTAGGAGATATCTTTTTGAGGCCAATTTTGGATGATAAATAATACTATATATGCGTGCATAAAAATTACAGACAAGTTGCATTTAGATATATAACGCTTAATATGCAAAATAATAATTGTATTTCCTTTTAAAAGTCTTAATATGTCTATTGATAAATTTACCACCGCAACAAGAGAGTTTTTGGTTTGTTGGTTTATTTTGTTTATTTTTTTAAGTGGGGCGTTGGTAAGGGACACAACACATTTAACTGACCTGTAATTATGATTTGTAACACATTTAAGAAATATGGTGAACATTTTGTTTTACTTGATGTATATACAAGATATAGCAGCCATTTTTGGTATTCTTGAAATAGATGTATTTCTATGTCAATTACAGGTGTGTGGATGAAAAATAACTCAGTGCCTACAAGGAAAACGTTTGAAGCGTATCTGGCACATTTCAAACAAGCCTCGAGCAGTATACATTTGCGTGAGGTTGACGGATATCATTCTCACATTACAGGTAAGGCATTACACTAAAGAATGCGTCGCACGTCGTTAGAGAGAGTAATTATGATGTGATAATACTCATTTATATGCGATGTAATCAGTTGCTTTGTGATTTGTTCTCTTTACTAATTTATTACACACAAACCAAAGAAGTATAGTTATTGTAAGTGTCAAGTTTTGAATTTGCGATAGAAATACCAAATAGTGTAACTTTTCGGCAGAATAATTTCGTTCTGGCACAACACTCGGCAACTCAAGACATCATAACTAGTAATATCTTGATGCAGTGACGGAATACCCTGTCTCTAAAACCCCAGAATACTGAATAGTCGGCTCCTTTTGTCAGCTCTTTCAGCCCTCCTGGCGAAATATGCTTTCCGACAAAATTTGATAAAATTCACTTGACTGTCAAAGCAAAAAGGTAGTTTCATCCTTCCCGGCAGCTTGACTCCTGAGAGTTCTAGGGCTTCGGTCCAGACCCACACTGACAAAAAAAGAACATGTGTCTCTGTAGGCAAGTGGCTTTGTTCGAAATGTGCCTCTGTTCACTTAGCAGTGAATGGGTACCCTGTGGGATGTTAACCTTCTAGTGCCTCACGGGCAGCTTTGTTTGTATACTCCCCAGGGAGCAGAGAAAGAAAACAATCAAGCACACACTGATCCACTAGCCGGGGTAATAATGTTAGCGTTTTGAGGATACGCCTTGTGTAGGGAGTTTAGCGCAATATAAGTTCACACATGATTAGTATCTATGTACATCGAATAAGGGGTTCTGGGTAACGTAGATGTCCATTCGTGACCAATAATTGATCGTTTAAGCAATATAGTTACGTCACAAATTTATTTTAACTCAAGAGAAAACAAATTCGTCGAAAGTTAAAGACAACCAACAAGACATCCCTTGAAACAGAGCGCTAAAACGAACATATTGACGTTAAAGAAGATATCGGTTAGCCTCGGCGATAACGTGAATGATAATATTAATGTTAGCCCATCAGCCCGATGACATCTTGCCGTTGCCGCATAATATATAATGCACAGCAAGTCGATGAAGTAATTGAATACTGTGTTTGATCGAACGTGTATATTTATATTTCACATCTGGTTTAAGGAACAGATGGTGTTCCTCGTGACAACTATATGAAAAGCAAATCAATACCACTGGCCTTTATGGTCTGTTACAGCGCCGCGCTTAATACATATCGTCTCATTGTATGCAATGACAGTCTTTAAGAATAGGTGAGAAGAGGTGAAATTAGGTTTAACGTCGCGTCCAAGATTATTGCACTTATATAGCGACGTGCCTGCACGTGTGTGTGTGTGTGTGTGTGTGTGTGTGTGTGTGTGTGTGTGAGTGTGAGTGTGTGTGTCTGCTGTACTGGTCGGACTGATGCAGATTTATAGTGCTAGCCCACTGAGATACCATGCCGGAGTTTAACACGAATACCCCACTCAGACACGATAAACTGACTCCGAGCCGACCAGTCCTTATTTTAGCCCCTTAATGCCGAGCGCCAGACAGGTAACAACAAGTGCCATCTTTTAACGTCTTTTGATATGACGCGGCCGGGGATCGAACCCGGACTTTCCGCTCTCCGGGCGGACGCTCTGCCGCAAGACCACGGAAGCTGTCCTGTAGGAATACAACGTTAACACTGACATACTTTTATTTTGTTGTTCGAACATACCTATATTCAGTGGTGTTGCTGATAGTCGTCAAATGAAGTATTTGTTAAAAATACTCTGCAAAAAACACGGGTGTTGCCAACATCCACGCAGTTATGAAATGTGAATTTTCAAGCGTTTACTTTCTTTTGCCCTTGAAGCAGCCTCAAATCAATGCCTTTAAAATTCACTCAGTGATTCACCCCTGTTCAGTTTTAGCATACATTGCTGAAGCTTTCAGATGTTCAAGCGACCTTCTTACCTGAAAAGGTCGAACCTTATTGTTCAATTATCAACTTACATTCTAATTTGTGAAATTATATAGTCCTCCTTAATTATTTATTTTCTGATCATAATAATTATATCAGGGTTAAAGTTCGAGGTATGAAAAAATAAGATGCGTCTATGCAACTGTATATACCCATACAGAATATATGTAAGTTATATTTCTCCTAGTCCTTTTTTTAGAATAACTTATTTGATTTTGAGTTCATAATACTAAAAGTCAGAGGATATTATAATTGAACACTGTATCCTCTTTACTTAACATGTACATGTAAAATCAACATACTTCGGTCGCGCTTTCCCATTACCTAGTACCATCTGTACTTTCGATCTTCTGCTTCTTGGGCCGGGGATTGAGTTCGGCATGCCGCATCGCCAGTATCATACAGAATGACAACCTTCACACTTCAAACAATGTCTATTTAGTAAAGTGATGTTCTTGCAGGTAATTCTGAATCAATTTTATGGTGATAAAATAACGGTTTTATCACAGATTTAACTGATGAAAATATTTGGCGAGCTGTAGCTATATCACATATGTATTTAGCGAATAAAATATCGGGTACCATATATTAAAGGAGTCCACGTATAACTGCAGTTGCACAGAATATTGTTTCTTTATCTAAGAAGTGCCGGAGTAAGGTTTCGATTTCGGAATCTTCTGTTAAAGATAAATTGATAAAGTTACTGATTTATCCATGCACATCCGCACATAATCATGCATACACCTAGTCACCACTGCTGTTCTGCATGGCTATTGATTACAAGTCAAGACATTCTGTTGCTTCTCACAATTAATTAACTTTTGAAAGTCGCACGATACTCCCTTTCTGTCATGGCCTCTGCGATTGTATGCTAAACCAAACAGTTTGGCATCGCGAATATTTTTTTATTTTTATTATTTTTATTTTTTTATTTATTTATTTTTTTTTATTTTTTTTTATTTTTTTTTTTTTTTTTTTTTTGGGGGGGGGGTGGATTTTCATGAAATTGCATGTTCAATCTTCACAAGAAAAACGATATCCTAAAAAATATTCATGGTCCCTGACTTTTTTGTTCAATATATAATGAATATTCTCAGCAAGTATTTTTAAGTCAGATGTTTGCTCTTACACGTAGTCTAGATCAATGGTAAAATATTGTTAGGTTTGTTTTTGATGTTGTTACACCCGATAATCCGGACCTCGACAGTCAGAAAACTCGCCTTCTGTTTGGTTCTTGTCGGCATAAATGTAAACAGGCAATACTCCGTGAACATTGTTCGATAAACCGGACATTTCATTATTTGGACGATTTCACTGGGCACAGTACCGTCCGGGTTAATGTTGAGGTGATGAGAGGTGAAATGTGGTTTAACGTTGTGTTCAAGATTAATGCACGTATGTATCGCGACGCGCGCGTGTGTGTGTGTGGGTGCGTGTTTGTATTTGTGGTTGCTTGTACAAGTCCGGACTAATGGCGGCTTTGTAGTGTTAGCCAAATGATCCAGAGTCGACCAGTGCTAGTTTTATCCTTTTAAGGCCGAGCGCCAGATAGGGTAGCAACAAGTACCATCCAGATTTACCTCTATCACAAAACGCCATTTCAACTTGTTTAACAAGTTAATGTACATACACGTAATTTATAATTTACTTAAGTCTGTAATAATCAAGTTATTTGAAAAAGACAAAACTGTTTTAATGATCGACTGGCATCTAAATGCCAAACTTCTGCTAACACACGAAGCACGCTGAATTAAACGTTTCTTAACCTGGTGTCATCACAAATTTTCAATTCAATTCTTTATTTATGTACGGGAGGCTAGAGGTCCATATACAATAATAATATAGTATATAAACAATAAGATATGAGGCTGTGACATGCAGAGAATATTGATAAATTAAATCATTATATTGATCACTTTCACTGAGGATAGCGCGTTGTAGTTTATGACATTATTTCATTAATTAGACAGGAGTTGTTGCCTCATATTTAGGGCTTTAGAGACAAATAAATGTAACTTTCAATAGTAGTCCTCTTTTGTGAAGAAAAAGATTATACAAAAGACAGCAAGAACCATTGTGCAATCTTCTTCCCGAGGCAACGGAGTTCACTGACTATAAACGTCCAGTTTCCACCCTTGCCGAACTAGGCTAGAATTATAGTTATGTTTTGGCTGGCCTAACGAGCCTATGCACAGTCCAATAAAAATCGCGTAATATTCGGTTGGTAAACAACACGCCATGCTATTTCAGTCGATTTGCAGAGCATGTGTACTGGGAGTCTACAGATACTTTCTAAATCTGTTCATGTTGTATTAACTTGCTGAGTGATTTGATTACAATATAGATCTTAGTCATTGATCATATTGTCTTGACTGGGTGCCGCCATTATTTTTAAAACAAACCCAAGAGATATGAGAGTTAACTAACGATAATCGTCCAGTTTCCACTATTGCCGAAGTAGTCAGGAATTATGGAGTTATATTTTGACTGGCCTTCAGCGACATGCACTAACACGATGGAAGGTAAAGAAAATGACACCATGAAAGATTGCAAATCGTCTGAACCTTTCAAGGTCAGAAAAGGACTCACATTCACGGTTGACAACGTAGCAATGAAATAGTAGAATCTTACTTCATTTACAAATCCTTTGTGTTAATTCCTGCTAAAGTAAATATCCAAATCCATATAATATTTACGCTGCAAAAAGAAATGCAAAAGTGATTTTTGATGTATATTTTATATTTCATATAAATGATCAACAGATTGTCGGTTTAAAGCAGAGTCAAACCCCACTCAGTGACTCACTCATTTCAGAGTCAAATATACAGGTAATAATGGAATTGTCCATATAAATGAATACATCGGACCGAAGATAGATACTCAGCAAAAGGAAATGGAACAGTGACTTATATGTATAATATATATATCATATAAATAATCAAGAAATGGTTATGGATTGTTCAAAATTTGCACATATCATTGTCAGTGACCCAGGTTCCATATGGCACATATGGAACAGTATATTTTCAAGATGAAGTCAACCAAGTTGCACCAAGTCTGTTCTACAAGTGTAGGAGATGGCTGCCCACATCATCCCACTGCCACCACCAAACCTGTCAACTTCGCAACCCGAAGCATAAATCGTGACTCATCACTAAACCAAACTTTTCTCCATCCCTGTTGTGGCCATATTCTGTGACCTTAACACCACTGACGTCACACCCGACGATGCAGGTCCGTCAAAATGACACCTAGAACTGGTTGTCTAGCACGAATACCTTCCGCACGTGAAGGGTTCCTCAATATCTATGTTGATATCCTAGGCAATTAGGTAGTAGTTGCAGAGGTAGTTGTTGAGGTGGCCATGGAGGTTCTTTCACGTTAGTGACGTAGCTGTATGAATCGGTCCTGTGCTCTAGTAGTGATAAGTAGTCGACCGGATCTGGTCGACCGTATGTCTGTCGTAACTGCGCCAGGGCTTTAAGGGCCTACCCTCAGTAACCTAAACGTATTGCCGTTCCGTATCGCTGTAGTCAATGTAAGCCATGACTTTACAACTCGCCTGGTCAGGAATGGGTCACCTAAGTCAAGGACTGATTGGTCTATCGGCTGTTACACCGAACTGTCCTCAAATGCATTCATGTACAAGGATCCAAACACAAGAATTAACACAACACCAGGTTTATACTCACATAAGTGTGCTAAGTTTGAGACCATTGCTCAAAATAACTTCTAAACAAGACAGGGTAGGCTCGCCACAGAGTGGGAAAACGGAGTGATGGCAATGTGCCACGGTAAACTGCAACCACACCACCCCCCACCCCCTCCCCCACACCCCACACACCCCCCGATTTGCTTGTGTTAGGGGGGCACGGGTGGCCCAGTCGTATAAAGGCTCCGCGATTTGCTGTGCAGAGTTGCGTCCCTTTGGCACGCCAGAAACCTATCATTGTGTGTTCGAACCCCGGTTCGCACCGATTATGTCTGAGACCCGCATCACTTCGGGCTTTCCTCCCACATTAAGCTGACACGCCGCGATATAACTGGAATACTGTTAAAAGCGGCGTTAAACCAAACTCATTCACTCACTCACTCTGCTTGTGTTAAAGGTATATTTTTAAAGTGTTCGAGCCCGACCTGTCTTTATCACATGTATTAATACATCATTCGTTAAGACAACATGCCAGACCATCAATACGCTATTGTGTCGTAATGGCAAATGTCTGAGACTTGCTAACCGATTCGCCGTTTACTGATTCCCTTAATGCTCTTATGAATTCTCTATATCTATTACTTCTGTCTTTCATATCTCATAAGTCCTCCTAATTTATATATTCTGTATCTACTGATTTATCAACACGCAACTACAGCATCGAAGCAAGCCCACACTAATGTGTTCTAGATCTGACCTCCCTGATTAATTGAATGACAACGACAACAATAAAACAATCATAATGGTAAATGGGAAATGCCTTTTCACTATTTATTTCCTTTTATGTTTGTGTTACTCCGAGCCTTTCTATCACAATGTCTCTTTACCCAACCATGATATTGATAAAGTTATCGCGACTGTAATTATATATGATCATATCCTTCTTATATTTTTTTAATGGTTTGGGGATGCATTTTAACCTAAAACTTGTCTGATAACAGTTCGACATTATTGTAATGGTGCTTGGTGCTACGCGGAAACAAACTGGCTACAGCTGAAGATGATTCTCCTGTGTCCAGTCGGTTGATGGCGTTGTTGCGTTGGGCTTCCATCAGTCGTGGCATGTTTTCACTGTTCACTTGTAAGATTGTGATGGCATGCAAATGAATACCCAACATTTTTATTTCCCATCAACTGATGTTGCACATTCATGTCGTCATGATGGTGTGTTTCGGCGCCAAGCTCTCACGTGGTTGAGTTTTCGATCTTTTCACTAAATTCCTTTAGTACCTCGTTCTTTAAACACAAACCAATCCCTATCCATGCAGAAATGACCAATTCATTTTTTATGTTACTGCTTTTGCGGGCTTTTTTGCAGAGTATATAGATGTAGGTCTTTCTACTGCTGATAGAAACTGAAGTTAATGATTCCCTGGTACTCGTTCATACGAGGCACAGGCATTTGAAACATGTTACTGTTAACAGTGTTTACACGTTTTTCCAAATGAAAATCTTTAACAGTAGCAGCCTCAGAAATTGGCACATTTCATTATCTCAAGGTATAGGCTGTTCGATATCAGTGTGTTTAACGCTGCACTCAGAAACATTCAGGCTAAAATAACTGTAAATAAACACGTAGATGTATGGACTAGAAAAGCCAGTGATTGTCATCATGATCATCGATCTACGCATTTGGACACATTGACATCAACCAAGTCACCTAATCTCACCACCCTTTTAGTCACCTCTTACGGCAAGAATGGGTTGCTGAAGATCAATTCCAACGAAGATCTTCACGCGTGTCAAAACAGTATTGCATCACATAATCTTAAATTAAAAGACGGTTTTAGCATGATATTTTCACGAATCTTACTTGCCACTGTCCCCATACAAACACGTTGACTGTTAGTTATCAGTGGCAAACAAGGTCACGTTAGGCCACTTTCATCAGAAGGACGGATTCATATTTATTCAAGTCTTTATTCAAACGAAAGTTGTTCTTTAGACGTCAGAAGCTTCAAATGTAATATTATGCATGCCGCTGGTAACCTGTCTAAAAGTCCATGTCAAAGGGTTTTGTATTGGTAGCGTCCGACGATTCTTGTCAGTTTTAGTTGCACTGATATAATGATAGTAAGAGTGAGTTATTTATTATAGATCATCCACAAGTGTTTGATTATTATATGGTCAAACAAAATTATTCACAGTTCTGTGTGTTTTCTTATTTGCGATCATTTGTATTTGGAGGACTATGAGAAGTTATTCGCGCATATGAAATGATTATTTACATGTGGAAGGATACTTGTAATGGCTAAAAGGTCGTCTCTCTTACAGTTAAAAATTGACATGATTTGTTAGAGATGAGGACACAGAGTATATTTGGGAAATATAAATAAACCACTCAACACATGGGATGTATGTCTTGGCTGTTAATGTTAATATCATTTGGGACATAAGGTCCGTTGTGTAGTAATAAAGCATATAACAATATCTAAGTATGCTACCTCTTCTCAGTTATTGACTATCATCATTTATGTGTTCTTTCAAGTTATTGATGCCTATCTGTTAGCTATTTCTGTAAATTATCATTCTTACCAGGTGAGGGAACGCCAATGGATCTTTGGGACTTTCGAGGATGGCCCCGTATACCACAAAACGAACATCTAGCAGAGCCTCTTATTATGACTCCACACCTCATGAAGCACATGTATCCGGATCCAAAGCTGCTTGTCATCCTCAGGAGCCCTGCTGACAGGTAGGTGTCGGGTGAAGACCCATGAACACCTCTGCCGTTTAGGTGTTACGTTAAATCAGGAACACATCTGACAGGTACGTATAACGTAAATTCTCACGAACTCTGCTGTCGTTTAGGTGTTATCTTAAATCAGGAACACTGCTGACAGGTAGGTATTGGGTAAACTCTTGCTGCCGTGTAGGTGCTAGGTTAAGTAAGGATCCCCGCTGACAGGTATGCATCAAGTGACGTCAGAACCTTTGCTGACAGTTGACAGAGGCACAGAGTAGCGTCCCCAATGTGTGCAAGGATCCACTGGTGAGTTCGAATTCAAAATTCATCCCGATTATGCTCTTTGGTCTACAAGCACTGCATCATTTAACATTGTATAATTGTGAGTAACAAAAATAATTAAGTGCTCGGTGACTGAAAGCATGATCAACGATTCAATGGATAAATATGTTTCCTTAAACCCATAGGTCACAAGGCAAAGGAAAGAGCTTGACCATAGTATTGGTGGTGTGTTTGTAATTCTGGTTAGTGAGCAAACCGCCCTGGTCAATTTAAGGAAGAAGTGATCTAAAAATATGAATTGCAAAAGAAATGGATTGTAAGAGACAAATGGTTAAAGCCAACGGATAATCTAGGGCATTTGCTATTTTGATTTGTTTAACAACCATCAGTGGCCAGTTTGAAGCACTTAAGGAATTAATAGAAAGGTTATCAATGCAGTAAGATATCTTCCAAGATGAAAAGAGTTTTTTTAGAAAAAATATATGTATCTTTCGATCACTTCAGATTATACTCCGACTACTATTTTCTTGGATATGGGAATTCCCCGGAGAGGTTCCACAAAGATGCAATAAGGGCAGTAGCCATGATTGAAAACTGTCAAAAAACAAGGACCACGAAACAGTGTATCTTCGATATGGATATGTACGTCAATTTGCCGGTAAGAACATTTCATGATAATATGAAGACAACTGACATATATTTGATGATTAAGTTTATTATACTGCTACAAACCTGTGATATTTACTCACGTGTGACTTCTCTATTTTTGACATTAACAATCTTCGTTATTCAAATATGGACCAAAACATCGTGACCAGCCTCCTACCAATGGGGATGACAACTTTAACATCAGTATGGTGGCTGTCGGAGCATTCGCCAAACAATGGGTCAAACGAGAAGTGGAACCTGTTTAATGTATTTCAGGGCGGGTTATATCTGTGTGTGATGTTATCATTGGTAAAATGCACAAACTGAAAAAGATGAAACAGAATTGGAATAAACCCATTCTCTTCTTACAGCCAGCTATGATCCATAGTCTGGCTGCCCTACCTGAAAAGTTTGTAGTATTTCTTTTCACTGACGTAACCCAAATAACACAACCATCGTATGTAAGCATCACTATATCAATTGTGCTATCAACGAACTTGGCATAAGTGACAAACACATACAAGGCAAGTACGCTAACTGCCAAAACCAAGCAACAGTACTATCAACTTTTGAATTGACTCTGAAGCACGAAAAAAGCGCCACAAAAAGCTGTACAAAGAGAGACATATTGCTGGGTCTAACAAATACACACCATATCCTTGTCTTAAAGATTAACCATAATCTTTAATACCATCAAAGAAGGACTTATATACTAACAAGTGACTTCTCTATTGTTGATATTAACAATCTTCGTCAGTTATTCAAATATGGACCAAAACACCGTGACCAGCTTCTTGTACATGTACTAATGAGGATCACAACTTTAACATCAGTATGGTTGCTGTCGGAGCATTAGCCAAATAAATGGGTCAAAGGGAAATGTCTTTAAGGGCGGAGTAGGTAGTGTGCGACGTTGTCATTGGTAAAATGCACACAAAGAAAAAGAGAATTGGAATAAACCCATTCACTTACAGCCATCCGTCATCCGAAGTCTGGCTGCCAAACGTGAAAAGTTTTCCCACTGACAAGGCCCCCAAACAACACAACCATTGTATGTAAGCATCACTATATTAATTGTGTGATCACATACCTTGGTGTTTGACATAAAAATATGAGGCCAGTACGCTAACTGCCAAAACCAAGCATCAGTAGTATCAACTTTTGAATTGATTCTGAAGCCTGAAAGAGCGCCACAAAGAGCTGTAAAGAGAAAGACAAATTGTTGGGTCTAACAAATGCACCACCAAATCCCTGTCTGAACGATTAACAATGATCCTTAATATCATCACAGAAGGACTTTTACTTTAATTCACGAAAAGACATTTCCGACCGTTGAGACGGAATTACTACCATGTGGATTCTCAAAACTTTAAAGGGTTTGTTGCAGTCTCAGAAAAGAACCAAATTCTAAAAATATCAATGTCAAAACATTTAACATTTCAACTTTTCACCCCACTTTGTTTGTTTGTTTGTTTGTTTGTTGTTTAACGCCGCACTCAGCAATATTCAAGCTATAGGACGGCGGTGTTTAAATAATCGAGTCGTGACCAGACAATCCAGTGATTGACCTCATAAACATCGATCTACGCAATTAGGACATGATGCCATGCATCAACCAAGTCAGCGTGCCTTACCAACCGATCCCGTCAGTCGCCTCTTACGACAAGCATAGTCGCATTGGTTCTTGAAGACCTATTGTACCCCGGATCTTCACTCTACTATACCACATGACAATCGTAAGGGAGAACTTCGTTCTTTGATCCACGGGGCATTTTTTATATAAATGTCATGACCATAGATATAGACATATTTAACCCTATATTTATTCTGGTTAATTTGTCAAATATAACACAAATGCCTTCTGAAGTTTGCTGAGAAAACAATTTAGCATCCAAAACTGATTCCCACAGGAGATATAGCTTGGGTGAGATAAGCGATATCTACAATGGAGTGAAATTGCATCACAGTGGTTTGCAGAACATTGTGACATCATTGGTTACCATTACGTCACAATCAAACGACATCACTTATGGCTCTGCGGCTGAATCTGTTAGCAATACTTTTTTTACACTTAAGACACTTATTACTGTCTAAAAAACGAAAATGTTTGTATGATAAATTATGTCAAAAGACACTCGGGTGAGATTCTCTATATGTGAAATGATAGACTTCCGCATTGTGACATGCATGTAAAGGTTGGGGTAAGACATTTGGGCAAGCAGCAGGCATCCCCATGGGCACCAGTTGTGCTCCCCTTTTCGCTGATCTGTTTCGTTATGCATATGAATCGGAATTTCTGCTCGGATTGGCAAAGTCTTAACAAAGTAATTTGGCCAAGGAGTTTAACTTGGGCTTCAGGTTTGTCGATCAATATGAAAGCGTTTCAATAACCATCATTTACAATGTAGCCAATTTCCTTCCACTGATTTAAGCTGACAGGCCATGATATCATTGGAATACTGCTCATAGCAGCCTTTAACCAAACTCACTCACTCACGACACTGATTTAACCATTAATTTTGAAATAAAGGAGACCAGTGGGATCATCTCGTCTGTTTCAAATTGAGATCTATGCATAAAGATCAGAAGACTGTATGACTTTCCAATAGTCAACTTTGGGCAATATTCCATTAGTTCAAAAACCTCAACAAGATGATCTTTACTTTTATTTATCCTTTGTTTCAGATGCGAATTCACATTAGCTGCTACTCAGTGTTTATGAAGGAATGGATGAGAGTCTTCCCAAGAGAAAGTTTTCTGGTCTTGCGAAACGAAGACTATGGGCATGATATAAAAAATCATATGAATATGGTTTTCAGCTTTCTCAATATGAGTAAGTTATGTGTATTTTTTAATGTGTTTTTCATGTTTTCAATTAAACACTTATTGAACAAGAGAACAATAAATACTCCTATTATAAGTAAATGAGTGCATCTGGTTTGACACCGTTTGACAGTATCTGAGTTGTACCACATGTCACATGTATATCTTTAACCTCAGCATGCATGGTTTTGATGTTCGCATGAATAGCATTGGCGTCATTTGTAAAGCTCTGATCTTTATCATTGGCGTCTGCATGTATAGCATTGGTGCCTGCACATATAGAATTGACCTATACATGCACATGTTACGCCTTAACCTGTCAAATTCTACATTGATGACATGGACATATATATGGATAGTTTTGATTTCTAAGGCACATAAGTCAGTTCAGTTTTTGTAAATATGTGAACTTGATATGCATATAAAACTGTTCCATACAGGTGTTAACCTTATTTAAACACCAACGTGAAGTGGTATATGACTTGTCAAAATCCTTCAGTATTCTGCTAACGTGTTTTCTCTTCAAGGTCGGTTACCGGATGAAGACATGGACGTGATATCTAACGCAAAGAGGAAGCACGTGACACAATCCAAGAAGAACAAAGGACCGATGATGGAATCCACACGTGTTTTATTAAACAAGTTCTTTGAGCCATTTAATAAGGAATTAGCGACATTGTTACAAGATGACCGATTCTTATGGAAGGATAATAACTGAAGTTTACTTGGCGAAATCTGGTGAATTAATACTTTTGCAAATTAACTTCAATTATGTATAATGTGTGCCACAAAAAATACTTACATGAGCCATGACATTCCTTCATTTCATCACTGTCATGTTAACAATTAGTGTATGTGCTCATAATATTTAATCACAATAGGCGATGGCCACACTGTTTATGCAAACGAGAATCTTCGTGCATTATCATACACAGTGGGTAATATGATCGCGGGAGTTCAAGTCTACTGTTCAAACACATAGGAACCTCAAGTTATAAGGATGTTATAAATATTTGATTTGAATTTTAATCTGTTTCATCACTGACTGACTTGATGTCAAAGATTCTATTTTCAAATTGCCTACGCCCCTTAATCTTTAATTTGAGTTAAGATGACCCACTTTATTATTACACAAGCAGTACTAAGATTGTAAGGGTGGTATTGCATACTGGTATACTACCCTTACGTCGCAGAGCCGTGTAAGTATTTCCCTGGGTGCCGTTGTGCAAAACAACCTCAGCGCTACGACTGTCGTAAGTCTATGTTAAGGTATGGGAGTTACGACCACATTAGCGCTAAGATCGCTTTGTACAACGGCACCCTGGTTCATAGAAAATAAACAAACTTCGAATGGCAGAACTATAGAATCGACGTACACTGTATATGACTACAAAGATTTTTGTTTCCTACACCCTTGGGGATGCTGGAGCAGACAAGGTCCACAGTAACATTTTCAATACGTGTAATCATTCACATTCACAAACTCACAATAACAATGATACTGCTGGGTGTACAAAACAATTGCGACAAATACATTTTGAGAGGAAACACCAAGAAAATGAGAATATACTTAAATGACAGCTCTATAGTCCTTTCAGCTTTGCCATATTGGTAGTACAATTCTCGAGAGGACTGGAAACGGAACTTGTCAATGTTGCAACAGCTGACAAAAACATGTCTCTGCTTTAGGATATTACAAATATTAAGTATTCATCCCGTATTATTATTATTTTTCCGAAGATGCTACTCACATCCTTTATATCACTGAGCTTGTTTTTATCATTCAAGTCTTGTAACTTGACTGACCTTCATTTTCCATTGTGCAAATAGTGTTTGAGAGTGAGAGGGGGGATAAAATTGAATGATCATGTGCCTTTTTGCCATTCATGCTGATGTAGAGTACGCGTACCTCCCGTACTCGTGTTGAATAGTTGCCTATCATGATTCCAGCCATATAAATCCCGATATATTAAATATCTACACATATCTCAGCTCATAAAGTAAAATCAGTATGTCCAACAAAATAAGCAAGGTGAAGTTGCTATTTGAAATTCTTTCAAAAGACTCTTTTACTAGGCTAAATTGGTAAGACTTCATTCGTTCACCTTACGTTCAAACTACATGGGCAGACCACTGTGAAGCTTACAGTATTACAATATAAATGGCACTGCGTGTATTTTCATTATAAAATCGATGCTTATTGACCTTTGTTCAGCTGTGTAAATTTGATCAAACTAAAGGCATGTAAAACAATCAATGTCATTATTGACCTTATTGATAATTATTCTTTGACACCACATGTTGTTTATTCAACAGGATTGAATGGCAAGGGAAGTGGAAACACGAATCTCTCGAGGTGACTTACCAACTCAATCACAAGTTGCATACTGATCGACTGTTGTAGATATGTATGGGGTTTGTCATTTGAATGTGTTGTGTAACTCAGTGTCGTAACTTTCATGTTGTATGTAATTGGTCTGTGCATCGTGCCTTAACATACTGTTTATGGGTTGACATGTTAATAGACCCGTGAAGATTCCGGGGTAGAATAGGTCTTCAGCAACCCATGCTTGCCGTAAAAGTCGAGTAAGCTTGTCGGTAGAGGCGACTAACGGGATCGGGTGGTCAGGCTCGCTGACTTGGTTGATGCATGGCATCGATCCCAATTGCGTGGATCGATGCTCATGATGGCAATCACTGGACTGTCTGGCCCAGATTCGATTATTTACAGACGGTCGTCATATAGCTGGGATATTGCTGAGTGTGGCGTTTAACAGCAAACAAACAAACAAAACATGTTAATATGTCGAGTTACTCGGTGTCGTACCTTTCATACTATATGTAACTGTTTATGCTTGGTCTGTGGACTGCCGTTTTCATTGTTACACATTACATGTCAATACTGACAGACGTTCTTAAAACAACCAGCTTGAAGAAAGATGTTAGGTTACGTACGTATGCTATCGATGACAGATGGGAATGCTGAGTTTGAGACAAACGCATTGATAGCATTTATATCAACGGGATTACATAAAACACAATATAATACAGTTCCACTATCACCAAAGGATTCTTAAAGTCAATTACAATGTACAAAGTTCGTTACATCCAATATGCACTATTTTCATGCGGCAGTAGAGATTGCTGTGGGCATATCTATTTTTTCTGTGATTGTCAGTGGCAGGTGGGATACAGGTGGCCCAGTCGTCTAAGGCGCCGCAATTCGCTGTGCAGAGTTGTGTCTCTTTTGCACACCAGAAACCTATGATTGTGTGTTCGAATCCCGGTTCATCCCAATTGTGTTTCTAGGTTTATTAACACCATAGCCGTGCTCGTTTGTTTCACCAAAGTGGTAAATGTCTGAGACCTACATCACTTCGGGCCTTCTCCAACATTAAGCTGATACACCGTGACATTACTGGAATAGTAATCAAAGCGGCATCAAACCCAACTCACTCACTCAGTGTCATGACCGTTTCAAGTTATGCGACAATGGCATTATGGAAATTCGTGAATTCATCGACATGACGAACCCATTTCTTGGTTAACCTTCGATTGATTTGGGAATCAACAGAAATTGGTTCGCAAAGAACTGAATTGTGAAATGAGTATAAATGACCACAAAGGAATAATGAATAGTTAACAAATCATATTGAAACACACGGTCAAAACAAATGACGTTGTTTTTACGAATGTCGAAAAGATCAAATAATCATCAAGACATTATTTTGAAACACAGCATAATGCTTACAATCACAAAAGGTAATACAATGGGTAAAATAAGTGGCAGCAGTAATATGTAACAGACTCCACACCATATGTCAATGCACTCACGGACGTCTAAAATTTGTCTCTGTCCAATGTCTTGAAAGAGGCACTTGCTCCGTTCTTGAATCCGGAAACGGTGTTGGGAGCTGTCAAGAAGTTGGTGTTTTCAAATAGATATGTCTGCCTTCGGCAGGTAGATAAGACGCAACCTGATCATATAAGTACTCAATTCGCCATATTATCGTGCCTTGGTACAAGCAGCTTCTATAAACCAAACAACCAAGGGAGGTAACTCTTATTGATTTGCTCGCAATGTTGCCATCAAACAATCTAGTCACAACAGCCCACTACATTGTGTGAGCGCTTCAAATGCTGCTTTAAACAACATCTCATGAAATCTTTATCGTAAGAAATGTTAATCATCCCTCCATATACCGAAGCTGTCAGCAGTACTTTTTACACATAAGATACTGCGTAATATTGTCTACAAACTGAAAAAAATGGAAGAATGATGTTGGATGATAAATAAAATCTTACTCGAGTTTCTTTTGATATCAAATATATCAACACGAGTTGATACAAATTTTAAAAAAACCTCGGCAAGCCTCGGTGTTTTTTCCACTTTGATCAACTCGTGTTGGATATGGCTGAGTGTGGCGTTAAACAGCAAACAAACAAAACATGTTAATGTGTCCAGTTACTCGGCGTCGTACCTTTCATACTATATGTAACTGTTTATGCTCGGTCTGTGGACTGCCGTTTTCATTGTTACGAATTACATGTCAATACTGACAGACGTTCTTAAAACAACCAACTTGAAGAAAGATGTTAGTTGACGTACGTGTACTCCCGATGACAGATGGGAATGCTGAGTTTGAGACAAACGCATTGATAGCATTTATATCAACGGGATTACATAAAACACAATATAATACAGTTCCACTATCACCAAAGGATTCTTAAAGTCAATTACAATGTACAAAGTTCGTTACATCCAATATGCACTATTTTCATGCGGCAGTAGAGATTGCTGTGGGCATATCTATTTTTTCTGTGATTGTCAGTGGCAGGTGGGATACAGGTGGCCCAGTCGTCTAAGGCGCCGCAATTCGCTGTGCAGAGTTGTGTCTCTTTGTCACGCCAGAAACCTATGATTGTGTGTTCGAATCCCGGTTCATCCCAATTGTGTTTCTAGGTTTATCAAACACCATAGCCGTGCTCGTTTGTTTCACCAAAGTGGTAAATGTCTGAGACCTACATCACTTCGGGCCTTCTCCAACATTAAGCTAATACACCGTGATATTACCGGAATACTAATCAAAGCGACATCAAACCCATCTCACTCACTCAGTTTCATGACCGTTTCAAGTTATGCGACAATGGCATTATGGAAATTCGTGAATTCATCGACATTACGAACCCATTTCTTGGTTAACCTTCAGCTGATTTGGAAATCAACAGAAATTGGTTCGCCAAGAACTGAATTGTGAAATCAGTAAATGACAACACAAGAATAATGAATAGTTACCAAATAATATTGAAATACACGGTCAAAACAAATGACGTTGTTTTTACGAATGTCGAAAAGATCAAATAATCATCAAGACATTATTTTGAAACACAGCATAATGCTTACAATCACAAAAGGTAATACAATGGGTAAAATAAGTGGCAGCAGTAATATGTAACAGACTCCACACCATATGTCAATGCACTCACGGACGTCTAAAATTTGTCTCTGTTCAATGTCTTTAAAGAGGCACTTGCTCCGTTCTTGAATCCGGAAACGGTGTTGGGAGCTGTCAAGAAGTTGGTGTTTTCAGATAGATATCTGTCTGCATTCGGCAAGTAGATAAGACGCAACCTGATCATATAAGTACTCAATTCGCCATATTATCGTGCCTTGGTACAAGCAGCTTCTATAAACCAAACAACCAAGGGAGGTAACTCTTATTGATTTGCTCGCAATGTTGCCATCAAACAATCTAGTCACAACAGCCCACTACATTGTGTGAGCGCTTCAAATGCTGCTTTAAACAACATCTCATGAAATCTTTATCGTAAGAAATGTTAATCATCCCTCCATATACCGAAGCTGTCAGCAGTACTTTTTACACATAAGATACTGCGTAATATTGTCTACAAACTGAAAAAAATGGAAGAATGATGTTGGATGATAAATAAAATCTTACTCGAGTTTCTTTTGATATCAAATATATCAACACGAGTTGATAAAAAAAATTTTAAAAACTCGGCAAGCCTCGGTGTTTTTTCCACTTTGATCAACTCGTGTTGGATATGGCTGAGTGTGGCGTTTAACAGCAAACAAACAAAACATGTTAATATGTCGAGTTACTCGGTGTCGTACCTTTCATACTATATGTAACTGTTTATGCTCGGTCTGTGGACTGCCGTTTTCATTGTTACACATTACATGTCAATACTGACAGACGTTCTTAAAACAACCAACTTGAAGAAAGATGTTAGGTTACGTACGTATGCTATCGATGACAGATGGGAATGCCGAGTTTGAGACAAACGCATTGATAGCATTTATATCAACGGGATTACATAAAACACAATATAATACAGTTCCACTGTCACCAATGGATTCTTAAAGTCAATTACAATGTACAAAGTTCGTTACATCCAATATGCACTATTTTCATGTGGCAGTAGAGATTGCTGTGGGCATATCTATTTTTTCTGTGATTGTCAGTGGCAGGTGGGATACAGGTTGCCCAGTCGTCTAAGGCGCCGCAATTCGCTGTGCAGAGTTGCGTCTCTTTTGCACACCAGAAACCTATGATTGTGTGTTCGAATCCCGGTTCATCCCCATTGTGTTTCTAGGTTTATCAACACCATAGCCGTGCTCGTTTGTTTCACCAAAGTGGTAAATGTCTGAGACCTACATCACTTCGGGCTTTCTCACATATTAATCTGACACGCCGTGATATTACCGGAATACAAACCCAAATCACTCACTCAGTGTCATGACCGTTTCAAGTTATGCGACAATGGCATTATGGGAATTCGTGAATTCATCGACATTACGAACCCATTTCTTGGTTAACCTTCAGCTGATTTGGAAATCAACAGAAATTGGTTCGCAAAGAACTGAATTGTGAAATCAGTAAATGACAACACAAGAATAATGAATAGTTAACAAATCATATTGAAACACACGGTCAAAACAAATGACGATGTTTTTACGAATGTCGAAAAGATCAAATAATCATCAAGACATTATTTTGAAACACAGCATAATGCTTACAATCACAAAAGGTAATACAATGGGTAAAATAAGTGGCAGCAGTAATATGTAACAGACTCCACACCATATGTCAATGCACTCACGGACGACCAAAATTTGTCTCTGTTCAATGTCTTGAAAGAGGCACTTGCTCCGGAAATAGTGTTGGGAGCTGTCAAGAAGTTGGTGTTTTCAGATAGATATCTGTCTGCATTCGGCAAGAAGGTAAGATGCATTCATATTATAGAAGTCCTCAATTCGCCATATTATCGCTCTGAGGTTCAAGCAGCTTCTAGAAACGGTTACATCAAGAAACCGAACAACCAAGGGAGGCAACTTTTATTGACTTGCTCACAATGTTGCCATCAAACAATGTAGCCACAACAGCCCACGACATTGTACGAGCGCTTCATTTGCTACTTAAAACAATGTCTTATCCAAATCACTCGTAAGAGTCACTCGTAACAGTTAATCGTCCTTCTTTATACCGAAGCTGTCAGCAGTACTTTTTACAATTAAGATACTGCATGTTATTGTCTACAAATAAAATGTCTGATAGAAAAAAAATCTGACTCGGTGATAAAAATTGAAAAAAACCTCGGCAAGCCTCGGTGTTTTTTCCACTTATATCGTGTGAGATTCTTTATATAATGGATGACTGAAAAGTAGTGACATCAATTTCAATGTAAAATACGTCAGGCTTCCCAAGTTGACTCGGGCTACGTTCTGCCATGCCTCATGTTCATTTTTATGATCTGGTGTATAAATTCCTCAATTGCTAACATATATACCAAGTGTCACAGATCTTGGTATAAAAGCAAACACGTTCCTCAAAGTGAAATCGCTTCCCTCTACATTTTCAACAAAATCTCTGTCAGAAGTGTTTGGTCTGTGTTCTGTCCGACATATTTCTAATCTAAACGTGTTTACAGCCAATCTGAGTTACGAATATTAATATTCATGATTTACATGTTTGTCAGTTTTGCGAAAACATGTGCCTGAAATATGTTGCTTTGCGATGGTTGCAACAGTCATTTCAGACTAAATATTGATTTCATTGCCCTAAGTTATGTCCCCCAAAGCCTTTGTAAATTTGATATACCAATTCTTACGAAAGTTACTGTTGACTAGCGAAAGGGTAGGGTGTGGAAAGCCACTATTAAATAAATTCCCAATCTCATTAAAATCAGATATTACTCACAGTTGCTACACAAAGATCTGAGGACATCCTATCACACGTCACGTCACTGCATAAATGTAATAATCATTAGCAGATCCATTTTTGTTAGTGGCATCTCAACATCGTTGCCCTAAATGATGCAAAACAACTTTTCTTTCCTTTTCACAGAATCATTTGAACCACTTTGTCCATAACTCACTATAGACATTTGTTCCAAAAAAAGGCTGAAGTGTCATCAAATTATTATTTCCTAAGTCAGGTGGGGTACGGAGCCTTGTGGCTCTATTTTTGCAAAAAGGTGTATATCTCATGAACGAATTTTCAGCGTTCGTACCCGCATAACCTGTCCACGGTGGTAAAACGCAGTCAACATTAATTCGAGAACTTTACGAGGTCTACTGTGTGGCAATCGAGATTGTTAGATTAAATGTGCACAGCTGGTACACGTTATACACGACTAAAACATTAAACGGGAGCACTATTTTTTATATAACATCAATACGACTATTTAGAAAAGTAGCATTTATTGGATTTAGGATATGTAGGTTTACAGATTTATATAATTATTTCAGAGAGCCCTACCAAACTCTTGTCGACCGATCTCACTCACTTCAAACATGTGCAAAACTTTGAAGCCATGGTTACAAAAAGGTTCATGCATCACCTTGAAACTGGCAATCACATAAAACCTGATCAAAGCGGCTTCAGGTAGGGACACTCGTGTCTGGATCATGTACTAATACTGGAAAATGAAATTTAAAAAAGCCATGTCACTGGACAATGGCACGACACAAGGCAACATTGGGAGCCAGACCCTGTTTGACATAATGATGAATTATCAATTTGTTTATGTCAACTCTCTTACCCAAATTTCTAATTATAACTTCGCTGATGGTAGATAGACTAAGAGCAATATGGTTAAAAGACATTTTAGATATTTCACAGATCCGAAAACAAACTCCAGTCAGGCCTGGATGGTGTAGATCAATGGTAAAATAAATTGGGGTTCACCCTTTTAATTGAAAACAAAACATCTGTTGGAGTTCTATTCAAACGCAGGGGGAAGGTGCTATGATACCCCGTCTCTCAATATAAGGTAAACCAAAAGTCAAATTCGAAAAATCCGCAAAATTTCTTTGGGTGATCCTCGATCAACACATTACTTGAAGCAAACATAAAGAATGTGTGCAAAACAGATGTGTGTACGGAAGCTGTCCCATATATATATATATATATATATATATATATATATATATATATATATATATATATATATATATATATATATATATATATATATATATATAGCCACGGCACAGCCGTCTACGTTAGAAAGTGTGTATCACCATGGCCAGTGTTCACTCGCCAGAACAGCGAGTGGTCAGATTGTGTATTCTTCTCAGTCACTGTGCTTACACAGACAAACATTCTGGGATTTGTGTGCAAGATGTTACAACAACAGCTGCATACCTCCAAAATTGTACGGGTATTGAATTTAGACTTATATCACTCATCAGTGTGTACCCTCAGGCTGTATTTACAATTTTCGGTGATATGAACGCTCGTATTAGAAAAGTACAGTGTTTTATCGAAGTTGATAGTGTTTGTTATTTACCTATTGATGATCAAGATTATGATACTGATGTTTTTAATGTACCCAGAACGTCTAAAGACGATATTGTAAATATTCAAAGTAAACAATTATTAGATGTGTGCAGGAATCTAAAAAAACATGTTCTTTATGGGGGATCTGGCAAAGATACGCAAGGGGATTACACGTTTATTGGCAGTCAGGGAAATATCGTTTTTGATTATTGTATCGTATCCACTGAAATATATGATTACTTTAGAAATGTTGGGATAATTACCAGAACTTATTGCTGATCACCTCCCTTTGGCGGTCGATACGATTACACCACGTGACCCCCAGCCCGTGCACAACGCATTCAGCCCAACACACTCCACACCGAGAGACACACATGAAAGGCTGAACACAGTGGTAAGTTTACAGATATTTTGAATCATTCCCTTGACCACTTTTCCAAATGATTTAATGATACCATTGGGAATAACATTAACTTAGCGCTCGCATGTTTCCACGATCTGTTTAAACACTGTTTCGCTTTTATAGGGTATTGCTCTACTTGGTATACTGAGCACAATATTCACCACAATATTTGAAACTCGCATTAAATTATGGGTTGCTACACGGCAGTGGTTTTCTGAATCCCAAGCTGGCTTCAGAGAAGACTATAGTACTATAGATCAAATATTCGTACTAAATTGAAAAATGCACAAATATATCAGAAAGAAAATCAGCAAATTCTACTGTATCTGTGTCGATTTTAGAAAAGCGTTTGACACGGTATATAGAAATAATCTTCTCTACACTCTTCTTAATAATGGCTTACCTGACAAATTCAACACTCTTCTCCGAAAAATGTACTGTGACGTAAAAACAGCAGTTTGTTGTAGCAAGTTTTCCATGACCGAGACCTCTAATTCAAATGTGTGGGTTAGACAATGCTGTATTCTGTCACCTTTATTGTTTATGTTATACATAGTGAGTGAGTGAGTATGGTTTAAGGCCGCTTTTAGCAATATTCCAGCAATATCACGGCAGAGGACACCAGAAATGGGCTTCACACATTGTACCCATGCCGGGAATCGAACCGGGGTCTTCGGCGTGACGAGCGAACGCTTTCACCACTAGGTTACCCGACCGCCCCCGTTATAGACAGATTTACATAGTAAACCATATTGTAAATAGTGAGTACAGTGGATTTTTTATTGATGAAGGCGTAAATGCATTATTCATACTTTTATGTGCCATGATGTTGCCATTTTGCAGATTGTGTTATCAATTTATAGAAAAGAATTGATATCATGGCAACATATTGTACAAATGGGGACGTACAATAAACACAGATAATACTAAAAGTGGTGATATTCAAGAAAGGTGACAAAGTTGCATAATGTGAAAAATGGTTTATTGGATCCGAAAACATAGAAAATGTCTCTTATTACAAATACCTAGTAATAACGCTTTCATGCAGAAATACATTCTCCAGAGCATGCGATGTTCTTTGTGGACAAGGAGAAAAGGCTCTATATCCTATCAAGAATTTATTTGTTGATTTTAAACGATATTTGCTGACGCACTATTAAGATATTTGATGGTAAAATTTAACCAATGGTGCTTTATGGCGCAGAAATATCGGGAACCATTTACCGTTAGAACATAGAAAAGGTACATTCAGTTTTCTGTAAGATGTTGGAAACCAAGAACTATTTTTGACTCTTTTTAAACAACGTTGCAAACACATTGACTATCACTATTAATTTAAATATTCAACTGCTTAGAAGATAAAAAATAATTATATTTGTAAAGCTATGTGCCAGTATTGTTTTAACTTGCAGGAAGATGAATTTCATATTTTATTTGAATGTCCTTTGTATGCAGAAGAAATACATTCCTAATTTTTATATTAGTAACCCAAACCAACAAAATGTTGTACATCTTTTTAAAACCAAAAATACAAATTCTGACACCTTCCCATGCAATCAACAGTTTGGTTTCCAAAAAGGAATTTCATCAATCCACACATCATTTCTGGTACAAGAAACAGCTTACCATTACTAAGAGCGTTCTGATGTAGTTCATGTAGCCTTCCTTGATAGCTCTAAGGCTTTCGACACTGTCTACCAGCCTGGCCTTCTCCTGAAACTCTACTATATGGAAGTGCCACATCCGCTCTGGACAATTTTTGATCATATTTACACGGATATGAGAAGTTGCGTTTTAGCAAACAACGAGAAGTCATACTGGTTTCAACTTCACAGAGGTTTTCGACAAGGGAGCATTTTATCTGCAAAACTATACCTACTGTATAAAGATGAGCTCTTGCGAAACTTAGTTAGGAGTAAGAAGGGATCTGTTGTACTGGACGTCAGCATTACTGCTCCTATCCAAGCTGACGATATCACTTTGATCTCTCCAGTGCCAGCACATCTTCAAGAAATGGTGTCTATTTGTGAAACATACAGTGGGCAATGGAGGTTTACATTTTCTCCGTCAAAGAGCAAATTATTAACCTTTGGCCCATCAAGTTCCGCTAACATCAATATAACATTGTATGGTCAAGAAATCACTACTACAAGAGAAATTAAACATGTTGGAATTTTACTTGACTCGGAATACAGTTCCTGGGAACGGACATTAGATGCCTGCTCAAAGATGAGGTCTACCACAATGGCGTTGTTAAGAACAGGAGTCCACGTAAGAGGACTGAACCCTCTGGTGAGTTCCAACATCTTTAAGAGCGTCTGTGTACCAAGAGCCCGGTATGGATGTGAATTGTGGTGTGGCTTAAGCAAAGCTGAACTGTTATCTTTAGAGCGTGCCCAGAGAGCTGCATTAAAAATTGCACAAGGTCTCCCCCGAAGCACACGGACTGATATTTGTAATGCCCTGATTGGATGGACCCCCTTGGAATCTGAAATAGACAAGAGAAAACTTCTGTTTCTAGGGAACCTATGCAATAGTAGAATAACGTTCCTTCCGAGAAGAATTTTCAGAACTAGGCTTTCCCTCTCAAATTACTATTGCTCTACCACTTCCCTGGGTTATGTTCCTGACATTAAACGTATTTTATCTAAATATAATCTTGAGCAATTCTTGAGCAGCTTTAGTACCCATGGTACATTCCCGAGCTGTCATACCTGGAAGAAAATTGTGAAAGATGCCATTAAAGCGAATGATCTTGAAACCTGGAGAAAACGCATAAACTCTGATCCAGACCTAATGCATTTTAAACAAATTCATCCGGTTATCTCCCCTCACAAAGCATGGGAAATTGCTAGAAGAAACCCAGATCTGAAACAAGCTGCAACCTTCGTGATCCACTTGTGCGCAGTCTGGAGACCTGGGAAAGTCCAGGGAGTGTGTGACATGTGTAAGTTTGCCCACCAGGACTTGCTCGTTCAAGTTGTGTGTATATGTCCACAGACAGAGCAACTCAGAGACAATTTGTGGTGTAGCATAGTCGACACTTGTCCAGTGGAAGTCAGTGTGGCTCTTCATATAACAAGCAGGAAATTGAGTTAGTTTGCTGTCTCCTAGCATGTACGCCCCCGATCCCAGCGAATCCAGAGATGGTAGAGAACTTTGCAAAAGCTGCAATCAAAGGTCTCTTCCAATTGAAGACATATATAGACCTTGTGAAGAAACATCATATGTTCTGACATGTGATCAGGGATAGACTTAACATAAGAATGCCTGTTTTCGTACACTTGTAAATACTGTATTTATATGTTTGTAACTCTCCTATGGAGGAATAAAGAATATATATATATATATATATATATCCGAAGTCACAATTGTGATGACATTCAGCAACCAGAATGTTACACCTTCCCTGGACTTAGAAAAGTTGACACTGCTTTAACATCAGAAGTCATCAAAATAGAATACCCGACCCTACTACGAATAGTTGCTATTACTAAAATTCAAACTACCTTTGACAGCTGGACCCCTATCAACAACACTCCTGGTTACGGAATCCATGTCCATAGCTGCAAACCCCAAGCCAAGCACATTCGGTTCCCCTGTCAGTCAGTATTTACTCCTTAAGGATGCACTCAAACTAATCCCGGAACTACCGGAAGCAAAGGCTGTCATCCTATCAAAGCACTACATGCTTTCAGTCAATAGTACTCTATAGGAATGTTAACAACTATCGGACAAAGAGCAACAGGTGGCGCTGTGTTGGATCCCGTCTCACATAGATATTCATGAAAATAAATTTAAAAAACAGACACACTGGTTGCTCACTCGGTTAAAACAAGAATTGCAGTTAGATCCGCTAATTGTCGTAGATCTCCTAAAGCCAAAAGATACAATGGCGACGGCCAAACTAACGGCCAGATGGACAGCTGCTCCTACTTATATGAACAGAGCAGCCAAAGATAAAAAATGAAATTATATCAATATACGAAAACAGACATTTTTTCAATACAAAAACAGAATTTCTTTCAATACTAAAACTCACAAAAGGTATGTGTACCCTACTCACAAACATGAGTACCAAAGAGGGACAGGTCAGCTGAAATGGCTGAGGCAGAAGGCGACCTCTTGAACTCTTAAAGCAACGACAACCACGACACCGCCTTCAGTACATTTGCAGGGGAGACACGTATGTTTGCCCTCGTCGTCAAAGGCGGCGCAATTGTCTGTTAAGAAATGCATCCTAACCCATGACAGGATTCGCCGATCATAGGTTCGTATCCTAAACTTATCCTAAGTATTTTAACACCCCATCCGTGCTCGCATATGCTCATTCTGTGCGAAAGCTGATAGTTGATAGCCGCGATATAACTCGAATACTGTTCAAAGAAGACTCAGAATCAAGATCAATCAAACATATTGTTGTTATTATGTTCAGATATTTGTTTAGAGAGGTTTATTGACTAGATATCGTTATTATTCATTAGTGCATAATGAACTAGTGGTAATTAGAGCTAATTATTGTATTCATTATTCAGCCATCAATAGGGAGAGAGGGTACTTAATTAGACTGAAATCTAATTCTCATGGGTACAGTGTTTCTCAAATATAGTCCTTCTCTTGTGATATGGAACGCTATATTCAAGTTATTTTAGCTTCATGTGAATGTTGATTAACAGTTTCGTTTACTTCAAATTGGATATAACTGTGTCAAGTAATTGACGAGCTATCAAACAGTGGTAAAGTTGCAACAGATGACTGGGCTGGGTTTACCTTTATTGCTCTGTTGTCATGGATGATATATTTCCTCCCAAATTAAACAAGGCCACTTTAGACGACAATTCGATCAAAGAGTTTGATCTCTCGAAAATGACACTTTATGGCTGACATTATTGGCTGTCGTAAGAAATGCGTTTCCAAAAGCTGCAGTCAAATGAACTGAAAGCATACATATAACGCTCTGAAGGACCATATGCCATTTAGGCTAGTATGCTTCTGAACGTAATTTCTCATTCACTACATATTCCAACATAATCTTCAACATTTTGTGTTTATGTGATTCATCTGTAAAGCTATATCAACGGACACATTCTCGACTTTTGTAGACGTGGAACCAACATGTCCGTCCTGTATTATGAACTGCATTTTATATACCTTGTCATTTATCTGGTGTTAGAGGTGTGTCACTGTGTGGGAACCATTTACATCAATTTGGTGCACTGGCCAGATAGATGGTTAAGCTATATATACTCACTGCAAAAAGAAACTCGAATACGTACTATACTTGTTGGTTAATAGATGAAGACTTACACATAATCAAGATATATTAGATTGGCTCGATGACTCGAGATGCACCTTTTTGTCTCGTGCAGGATTAACGTGAAAAGTATGAAAATCTCGTGCAGCATCTCGTGATAAGAATAAAGACACTAGATATGTCGTAACACTTAGTTTTGTCATTAACTGTTACACATTTGACACATCTCTTCTTAACGTACATACTTCTCTCTGTTTCTATGGATTTTGTTTATTTTGGCGGGGAGTATATTTGCAGATCATTTCAAATCAATCTTAGGTTTCTCTTTTTTCTAATACACCATAAAACGAAGGACACAAAAACTCGGTTGCCCTGTGTTAAGGGATATCCTTTTTATTGATTGTTGTGGCCTGTATATTTTTACAAATGTGTTACGGCTCATAAAGCTATATAGTTCAGAAGGCACACTTCAGTATTCACTGAAAGAAACCCCTACTTGATGAGACTGTGAGTAACAACCAAAATCGCTTTCATTAATTGTAGCTGGTAAATGTTATATGATCAAATTTTGTACTTTGGTGTCTTTAAGTTCCACCATCCACATTGCAATTGTTTCATAAAAAAGTGTTTGAAGTACACTTGACAAACAGAGAAACATAATCCTGGCGGACCGGGTTTCTAGAGTGCCCAAGGGGCGCAACTCTGCTCAGCGAATTACGGCACCTTAGACGACTAGGCCACCCGTGACACTCCATCAAAATGCCATCTGATTGTTATTACCGATATTTTCGTGAAGATTGTAGTCTCAAAAAGGTGTTGTGCAGAACGGCTGAGTCACTTATTTTAGCTATGCCATCAGTGCTCTGTTGCTTTAATTTGAACGAGAGCGGAGAAAATAGCATCAGTAACTATCTATCTACCAATTCCAATGGATTTATAGGGATGGCTAATGTACATGTAGGAAGCGTGTGGTGTATATTTGCATAAAAGGCATCGGGTCCATATGCATAGAGTTACAAGGTCAATGATAGACATGTTTTCACATGTATAATTATAATAGAATAAAAATACGAATAATAATTCTTGAAATTACTATTTTTTTCTTTCCTTAATTCCGGAGAATGTTTTAAGAATAAAGCTAAATTGGTGTGCACAGAGACCAACTGAGAAGTCGAACGAAATAAGTCGAACGAAAGATAATTCATTATTGTTAACACACAAAAACAGTTTTCAATATGCATTTTCCTTAAAACTTTATATTACTTACATACAAGAACAATAGGATACTCATCATCAACATGGGACTTACATAATGGACAAAGTCATAAATGATTAGGACTGGATCTATGTCTGCCAGAATTAATAGCAATATCCATAAAAGCAGATCTGAACTTCCTGATTATATTTCTTTGATGTTAAGGAAGAAACATATGATTCTGATGCAGCTTGACTTTTAAAAGATCTATATACATCATATCTTGAACTATCCGCTAATATAGAGCTTACATTTTGATAAATCATTTCTATGAGCTTCTGTCGAAAAGTGTGAATAAACGTATTTTCATTCTAAGTATCTTGATTTAAACACACATAACCAAATCCACAAGAAAAAAAACAGGTTTCTTATTATCTAATCATTTAATGAAAAAAGGAAAACAATAATGGGCTTAAGGCACAACCTTGCTTTACACATATGGGGTAGTCAAAGTATTCACTTAATTCTCTATTGTAGCGCACGCATGCTTTAACCTTACCATAAATACATTGTAACATTAAGAACCTTTTCCCATTTAGTCCATTTTGTCCAAGACATGACCATAACTTTATACGATTAACTTAATCAAAAGCCTTTTTGAAATCTACAAATCTGAAATATAATTTATGTTCTTTACATAGAGTGTTTCTTTAAATAATGTAATTATGTGATCAGCACAAGAATAGCCCTTTCTAAATCCTGCTTGTGATTTTGAAATTTTATCTTTGATACTAGTCTGTCTGGTTGAAGACTATTGTTGATCATGAGGACTAACGTAAACAATTTACCCCAAACACTACTAGTAGAAAAAGAAATACCACGAAATTGCTTTATGTACAGGAATTATTATGGATTTTGACCATAACTTTGGGAAAACACCATTAGTGAAAACATGATTAAATAGTTCAAAAGGCAAATTTAGATCACTTGCATTTTTTGTCATCTCAACCAACAACTTATCGGGTCCAGGGGATTTTTCATTGTATTAGATCATTAATAGCATTTAAACTTCCTGTCCTTTTTATATCTGAATCAAGAATTTCACTATCAATTTCTTCCATTGATCGTAAATTAATCAGGAGTATAATTTGTAGCATTAGACAACTTTTCACTTTCAAATAGATTTATAAAGTGAGTCAACCAATTTGCAATTAGTATTTGAATATTAACGTTATTTACGTTCAAGGACTGGATTTCTTTCCAAGACTGTTTTGAATATTGTAGGTTGTTGCTGAGACATTGTATTATACCCTTTCTGATTTCATTCTTAAATTTCCTCCAACAAACTCTATATCTATTGCGTAGAGTACAAACAGATTTTTCTATTGTGTTCACTCTGTCGAGCTCTAAACTTTCGGAGTGATTTTCTCGCCTCACGTTTCACAGCTCTACATTCAATATTAAAATGAGGGCGGAGCTGTCCATGATAACTAATAATCATACATTCAGCATCAACTGACACTAAAGATACAAAATACTTTAAAATATTGTCACTATTATTAACCATATCCTAACACAATATGTCATTACTGTTCTCTGAAAATATGTGACATCTCTACAATCATAACAGAACGTTCATACCTGGGTGTATATCACCATCAGGTTTTGAAGGAAAAAACACAAGATAATGCCAGATGCTGGTGGTCAGATTCAACATGGAATAACCTTAATATGCATAATTATAAAAGTCAGAACAAAAATAAGAAATATCCACTTACACTGTTACCATTTACATGTGTTTGAGTAAACGTGACCATCAAACCACCAGTTACTTCACAATTAACAATAAAAGCAGGGGTTGCCTAAAAGTCGGGCCGGGCCAACGTTATTATTGGCTATTTACTCCATAGTCGACGACCATACCTACATGTTGATAATGCAAGATACACACATGACATTGATGAAAAGTCACAAACCACAAACGTGCAATATGATTAAGTTATTGCGAATAAAAATCGCTTGAGAATCAGGAAGCCGAACGGTCGGTGAGCATTGCTGAGCTTGGTTACATTTGAAGAGGAGTCGTTAAACGAAATAAGTGTTGAAACGTATCAAGTTCTCCCAACTCTAGTGATATAAATTCCCATCTGTCCATCTACACGTTTCGGTGTAGATTCTAACACCGTTATCAAGCAAATCTACACCGAAATGTCGCCCAATTGTAATAAAGAAGTTGCTCATCCATAACAATTTTGTCTTAGTTACCATTCCAACTTCTAAATGCCACTCAAAGAAGTCGTCTGTTACATGTTTGCGAGATAACATGCGAAAAAGTGAAAACACGTGCACCACGGACAACTGCAAATGCACGTGCGTGTAAGGGTATAAAACGATTGCAACGGCAAGTCAGACATCCACAGTGATAAAAAAAACACAAAAGAAATGCCACGACTCACAGCCGAACAACTTGAACGAGCCTTGGGTATGGTACAAATGGGAGCCATCCACGCCCATATTGCACGAACCTTCGGTTGCTCCCGTGTTGCCGTTACCAACTTGATGCAACGTTACAGGCAGACAGGGCGGACCGCTGACAGGCCAAGAACAGGCAGACCTAGGATGACCACACCCCATGATGACCGGTACTTGCGTACCTTGCACCTCCGAAATCGCTTCCTGACAGTGACGTCATCGGCGACAAATGCCTTAGGTCATAGGGTTAGTCGACAGACAATGGCCAGGAGACTGAGGGCTCATGGAATCAGGGCTTTTAGACCATACAAAGGACAGCTATTGACAGCGCAACATCGTCGTCTGCGATTGAGATGGGCTCGGACTGTACGACGTTGGCAACGACGTGACTGGCAGAGGGTTGTCTTCACTGACGAAAGTCGATTCTGTATGTTTAGGGCTGATTGAAGACAACGTGTTTACCGCCGAAGGGGTGAACGAACGACGGCGTGTTGCGTGTAGGAGGTCGTACCATATGGTGGAGGGAGTGTGGGTGTGGGGAGGGATCTTACGGCAGGAGAGGACACCGCTGGTCATCGTTGACGGAAACTTGACAGCTCAGCGTTACATGGATAACATTCTTCGTCCAGTTGTCCAACCATTTCTCCAACAGCAGCCACATGGTGTCATTTATCAGCATGACAACGCTAGAGCCCATACAGCCAGAATTGTCACTAACTTCCTCGCAGCCAACAACGTCAACGTCCTGCCGTGGCCTGCACGCTCACCCGACATGTCCCCCAAAGCATTTGACAGCCCACCTCTGGGACTTAATGTATCGTCGTGTTCGACAACGACCACACTCTCCAGCCAACCGGCAAGAACTGATCTTGGCCCTCCAAGAAGAATGGCGTCAAATCCCAAGTGACCTCATCTGATTCTGAAAGCTCGAGTTTTGTACCACACCCAACTTTGGGGGGCTCTGACGTCATTCTCGGTCGCGGTATGATTGCCATTTTCATTGTTGATTATGTTGATATATTGATCTTCTCAATACACTTTACTTCATGCATTTATGTTTTGTTGTTTTTGAGCAGGAGTGATTTCAAAGTCTGGTAAAGTTTCTTTTGGACGTTAGTTTATTTAGATTTGAAGATATTATAAATATAAGACTATGTGACTGATCATTTCAGGCTAATTATTGATTTCATTGCCCTAAGAAATGTCCCCAGAACCCTTTGTAAATTTGATATATCAATTGTTACGAAAGTTGACAGTTACTGTTGACTCGCGAAAGGGCTCCCCATCTCATTAAAATCAGATATTAGTACTCGCTGCTGCTAGACAAAGATCTGAGGACGTCCCATCACAGGTCACGTCATTGTTAATGAAGATCCACTTATATTAGTGGCATATCACTATTTGCAATCAACATCGTGGCCCTAAATGATGCAAAACTATTTTTCTTTCTTTTTCACAGAAATATTTGCACCAATTTGTCCTTAACTTGCCGTAGATACTTGTACCAAAATAAGGTTGAAGTGTCATCAAATTATTATTTCATAAGTCAGGTGAGCTAGGGAGCCTTGTGGCTCTATTTTTACAAAATTAAAGGTACTTATTTTGTGTACTATTGATAGCGATAAGCACAACCTCATGAACGAATTTGCAGCTTTCGTACACGAATAACTTGTCCTCAGTAGTAAAACTTAGTCAACATAAATCAAGAACTTTACGCGCTTTGCTATGTCGTAATAGTAATTGTTAGATAAAACTGGCACAGCTGTTACACGCCTTAAACAACCAACGTATAAATCAGGAGGATTGTTTTGACATAAAATCAATAGGACTATCTAGAAACGTGACATTAATGAGATCTAGGATCTGTGGGTTTACAAATTGCTATGCTTATTTCAGAGAGGCGTATTTCAAAGTTGAACAGTTAGTAGATGGTATTACATGTATATGGCAGAAGTATAATCATGGCTTTTGATGTTGGAGAATATGGTATTTTATTATGCCTCAAAGTGAGATTGACCAATCAGAGAGGAGAACTACTGACCCTATATGAGCCCGTTCATCGTCAGTAAAAATCCAAGATGGTTGATTCTAACTTAATATGAGACCGTATACCGTCAGTAACAGTCATCTTGGATTTTCCAACACCCACCTCACATATTAATCTGTTTGTATCTGATTGGTATTGTAGTATGTTGGAGAATATGGACTGGTATTGAAGTGTGGTGTTATAACTTATGGTTAAATATTCCTTTTGGGTCACAGACTTACTTATGGCTATGTTTTATCCTAAAATGGGAAGAGTCGGCCATTTTTACTCATTTTTGCCATTGCTTCACGTTAACCAACGTGTTTGATTTAAATAATTGACACTACAAAGTGGTATTAAGGTAGATGAAATATGTTTCTGTATATCTTTCATTGATTCGTATGTGATGTTTTAGTTTGTTTGGACAAGCCCAAACAAACGTTTTTGATAGAGTGAGTGAGTGAGTGAGTATAATTTTACGCCGCTTTTAGCAAAATTCCAATAATATCACGGCGTGGGACACCAGAAATGGGCTTCACACATTGTAATCATGTCGGGAATCGAACCCGGGCGAACGCTTTAACCACAAAGCTACCCGACCGCCCCGTCTTTTATTAATATACCCAGCGCGCCCCTATAATGTGGTGGGTTGGTACATATATGTCACAGGAACAACAAAGTTCGTGCTCTGGGCTGATGTTTTATTTATGATGAAGAGTCCTGTAATTATAACAAAATAACATATTACATGGCTTGGTGGTCCGGCATGGTGTGTCCTCACACTAACCATGTAGTTGTTTTTTACTACTATATTATTGATATTCATTTCAATAAATAAACAGTTATCTACTATATTATTGATATTCATTTCAATAACTAAACAGTCATCTTCTATATCATTTATATTCATTTCAATAATTAAACAGTTATCTGGACTAATATAATTCACACATGAAGAATTAACCTATTTGAATTTAAATTAAAAAAAAAGATTAAAAGAGCATTCACGCAACTCATTCAACATACCTGTAATTATAACAAAATGACATGTCACATGGCTTGGTGGTCCGGCATGGTGTGTGCTGGGTTCCTAACACATGCAGTCTTTATAGAGGACAGTCATGTGATCTGCCTCTACATCATTTGCAGGGACTGCATGTGCCAGGGCCCTGGATGTACCTCACAGACCACAGTTAAGGTGGGCTGTTCAAGCCAATATTAGATATGGAAACAAGTTGGTGACATAATTAACAGATTAGTAAAACTTAACCTCTGACACTCTCCCCCCTTCTGTAAAATGTCGTCCCTGACATTTCAAATACGAACTGCATCTGAAAATAAAAACCAACAAATTAGCATATAGATATACAAATTGTCTAAACAACTTCAGAATTCAGACAAAGATTTCAGTATCAGCCTGATGCTGCATGACCCAGTTGCCATCATTGAACCAGACAGGTGGTCTTCTTTCACGACGTGATCGCCGTGGAACAAATGGGCTTGAATTTGGATCAAGTGCCATATTCTGTTCCTGAGTTGTATTTTCAACATTAATTTCATTGGAAATCTGTGACGCAGTATTATCCGTCTCAGTGGAAGATGAAGTGATGGAAATATCATGGTTTCCATGCCCACTCCCAACAGAGAAAACTACCATGTCCTCGCAATCACTGTCCTCCGTCGAGGAATGATCGGATTCAGGTATCTCACGTTGACTTGGTTGACTTTTCCTAGGTTCCTGCTCATGTGGAACTGGAAGAGACAAGTAAGGAAGCAGCATATTTCTGTTCAAAGTTTTTGTGGGGCCTTGTCCATCTTCTCTTTTGACGATGTATACCGGGATGTCTCGGTTGGGCTGGTGAAGAACAACATAAGACTCACGAGACCAAAAATCTGCTAACTTATGTTTTCCATTAAAACCTACATTTCTCACAAGAACCCTGTCACCTTCAGAAAGAACAGCTTCCCTCACTCTACGGTCATATCTCTTCTTGTGCCGACTGGCAGCCTTTCCCGATTCTGCAGAAGCAACCATGTAAGCAAAATTCAACCTTTCCTTCAATTGTGAAACACAATCTGTCCCAGAATTTTCGTGCAAATCTTCAGAACCAATACCAAGAAAAGCATCAAAAGCTAAACGTGGATGCCGCCCGAACATAAGAAAAAGAGGTGAATAGCCTGTACTATATATGTCTGGTAGAATAGTATGCATGTACGAGAGCTGGAACATATATTGTCCAATTTCCCTTCTGATTGTCCTCCAAAGTACCTAGCATTTTGAGGAGAGTGATTAAACCGTTCTACCATAACATTTCCCATAGGATGATATGGTGAGGTGCTAGTCTTAACTGTACCTGCAAGCCTACACAAAGCTCTAATGACCTTAGATTGAAAGTTGCGTCCTTTGTCACTATGCAGCCGAGCTTGAAATCCATAGTGAAGGAAAAAATCAAACAATGCCTTCGCTGTTGTGTTAGCAGTCTGATGTCTGGTAGGAATAGCCTGTGCAAACCTAGTAAAATGATCAGTGATAACTAGGATATTACCACAGCCCCTAGCTTCCTCAAGTGAGAGATAATCTATACAAACCAACTCCATGGGTTGACTAGTGGTCACATTAACTAACGGAGCAGCAACTTGGTTTGGATAATTTTTTCGTCTGATGCATCTCCCACAACAACGTACCTTTCTATCCACATCACTGGTTAAACCAGGCCAATAGATTCGTGATTGTGCTAAATCCAATGTTCTTTCGCGCCCTTGGTGACCCATATCATCATGCAGTGCATCAAGAACAAGTTTTTGCCATTGCTTTGGTAAGACAAGCTGATGTCCCAAACTGTTTTGATGCCACCTCTTCCTGAAGAGGACACCATTCCTCAAAACAAACTTGGACCATTGTCCTAAGAGTCTACGAACTGTATCAGTCTCCTTACTCAATTGGCGTGACGTAGGTTTTCTCTCGTTCAAAATAAAACCTGCTACCCTAGCTATATCCGGATCCTTAGATAGTTCAAATGCCCAATCAACATGATTAAAATGGACTTTGCTTTCCTCAACAGCTGGACTAACAGTCAAGCACTCTAAAGCATTCACGGTCTGACAACAACAAACTGCTTTTACTACATCTTCCTGAATATGCTGAGAAAACTGAGGGTGTCGAGATAATGCAGCTTGGCTGTTAACAAAACATATGTATAAAATATTTATACTTTTCATGTTTATTCCGTTTATCGTCTTCTATCGTCATAGTTGCTGCAGTGTAAACGATTTTTTTAAACATCGACGGTAAAAACTAAAGAATTGGTCATGTCCAGTGTGGCTTCCCATGACGCATATTGTGAAATTTCAGGCCATCGTTACATGCAGAGTGCGAAGCGCATTTTTCAACCTCACGACCAAAACATCAGTAATATCGTTAGCGCAGTGTTGTTCTCGGGAAAACATTCAGGCTGCGGAGACGAAGATACTGAATGTAACCTGCTCAATGGCACATTTAGGCACTTGCTTTACACTCAATGACATACTTTTCTACATATACACGTCGGGGGAGGGGGATGGGGGCATTGACATAAACTTTAAGACAAGGTCTCCTGAGCGTCTCCTGATGACGACAACTGTCATCAAACTGAAGGAGAGATGGCATGTACTTTCACTTGTTTGGAGAGATTAATAACATTGTAAAATTTGTTTCACTAACGAGAAGTAGATTCACCGACTTTGCATCGGTGTCAAACTCAATGGTTTTAGACAAGACAAGACAAGACAACACAATGTTATTCAGTATAGAGGCCAGTGGCCCAAAATACAGACAGACATATAAAGGTTTCATTTCTGAGCGCTATTTTGCATCCATACACACAAACACACACATACATGATATATATATAAATATATATATATATATATATGTATGTATGTATATATATACCGTATGTAGCATTCTTGGAAAATAGGTATATTAAGTGGTATCGAACATATTTCTTATATTTTGCACATTGAATAGGTATAAACAGAGATCACTTATTGTTTGTGTATTTTGAGTCTTCATAATATTTATGAATATGTTTACTGCACTGTCATTTCTGATGTATTTACTAATATACTTTTTTCTCATAGAGGTATATGCATCACATACAAGTAAAACATGAATTTCGTCTTCTAAATACATTTTGTCATTTAGCCTACAATGAGGGCAACGGTCATATATAGTATGGTTTTAGAGTGATTACTAAATGTAATGTTCCATTGATCGTATTTAGTTTCAAGTATATCATTGCCTTGAAAAAATCATAGAGATATAGCTGAAACTGTCTGTGGAGGGTCACGGTAAGTATGAATAGTAAGCAGTAACCCAGATTGTGTTGTGTAGGAAGCGCCACTGCGGCCATCATGAGAATAGACAAAATATGCATCGCTTCGATGCTAACATAGAGCTATTGTATATAGGGTGTGTAACAAACATATTACTGCTCTCGTGTCTCACAGATATCGTTTATCTTTAAACTCACTTTGTTTTTAAACGTATACATCTCGCCTTCGCTCCACAGACACGTTTTGACTCGTAACATAAATTGCAGCTGAAAGACATGTACACTCGTGTAGTAATCTCTATCCATTCTTCAAACAATATTTTACTGCATTCCAGGTAGTCCACAGCTGTTGTGTCTGGATAATTACAACTGGACCTATAACGATTAACATTTCCACAGTTTGTCAGCATGGTCAAGTACAAGGGCATACTACTGGTTGGTATGTTCTTGGCTTTCATGACCTCTTCCTACATCTGGTTGGGACAAACAGTTCAAAATCGCTGTCCTTTGATACCTCAAAACCTACGTAAGTGGATAAATAATTAAGGCAAATCAAATTGTTGTTTTTTCTTATTATGTTGAAATAACCCCCAGGTTATGAAAAAATGTTGTACAGTCGACAAACTAAAGAGATAGTTTCGAGAAACGAATAGAGAATTTGGTTACTCAGTGCAGGCTCAATGATGAGTTCACCCTTGTCAACGGTGTTTGGCACCAGCAGTTTATAACACATGTATGATCAACTTTGAAATGTTTGATAGGCAATACTTAGAAACTCAATATTGTCGAGAAATGCAAAACAGCATTAGTCGAAATATGAAATCTACATATACTTTAAAGCAGGTTACATTTACAGTATCCATGGGGATCAAAACTTCAAGGGAATCAATGCTCGGGTTAATTGATAGCTCTTGCAAATGTTATTTATACTGTGTATTTCATAACACTTCGTTTTAATTCTCCTGAAAGAACTGTTTATCAAACTGATAAATGATGATTGCTCTGATCACACAGGGATGTAACAATGTCAAAGTTTTAAAAATTGAACTGTTACAAAGCCTTGTCCTAGAATAAAAAAGACATTTAAAAATAGATGGTAAACTTAACTTTAAGACGACCGGTTTGTTTTATCAGGACATGTATCATGCAGATGAATGTTTCAGTGGGGGCTATTTCACCACGGATGAAAGCTTTGTCTTTTGAGGAACTGGAAAGGCAACATACAGAACTAAATCTTGGTGGTCGATTCACACCTCTGGGTTGCATAGCTCGTCACCGAGTGGCCATTATTGTGCCCTATCGCGACCGAGAGTCCCATCTCAAGGTTCTCCTCAACAACCTTCATCCCATGTTGCAACGACAGCAACTAGATTACGGCATCTACGTCGTGGAACAGGTAAAATTATTTCAAATATCTATGAGGAAACTCACGCTCTTGGACACACATGGATAAAAATCAAATTCAACATTCTAGACGATTACGATTAGGGACATAAAAAAACACAAGGAGTAATTACTCTGGTCAATTAAATAATGAATCCAAACAGGAATGGAACGAGCCACCTAGGGATTCACAGTATACATAAAATATTATTAAAACACACCAATACCAATAATGATATATATAGTTTATGTAACTGATGCTGTTTGAATTGAATTGGGAATATCCATATTGCAGGCTTTGCCAGTCACATTCAACAAAGCCACAATGATGAACGTAGGATACACAGAGGCATTAAAGGACTTTGACTTCCAGTGTGTTATTTTCCACGATGTGGATCTCATCCCCGAGAATGACAATAACCTATATACTTGTCCTGTGAATCCACGTCATATGGCAGTTGCTACTGACAAGCATAATTACAAGTAAGTATCGGTGGTGAAATGGTCTAGAGGTTAATGCGATCGCTTGTCATGTACATGGTCCTTGTTTGATTCCTGGTGTAACAATAGACTGGCACGGGCAACCTATTTCTTAAAAACGTGTCTTCATTGTATTGTTTCAACATTACACGTCATATGTCACAGATTGCCTTCGGTTAATAAGTTTAGTTCTTTTTCAATAAATCCGAGGCGACACCAATTTTTCTTGTTTACGCGTCCGTGACCAAGGCAAAATAAGGATACTATATATGACAATTAAAACTTTATTTTTCAATACCAGACCGATCCTTGTGTCTATTAAGTACACTGGTATTTGAATAAAAATTAAACATTCCGATCAACTGAATAAACATACACAATGAAATCAAACCCAGATACTCTTTGAAAGTCAGAAGAACAATGTCAAACAGTGCTCAAACCAATAAAATGGCAGCACATTTTATTTCGACCGACCCACTGTTAATGGTGATAGGAAAGTAAACGCAGAAAAACCGTTCTGAAAAAAATAGCTTAAACTATCAGCATGTCAATATTCCCGTCCGACTGTCCTCCCGTTTCAATATCCAAAATAAGAGTTCACTCACAGTTAAAAAATATGGATTGGAAAATCTTAATGTCATTAGACTGAACCTGTGTATTATTAAGTTGCTGCACTTGCTGCTGAAATAAATACCAACGCCAACCGTACTGGCAGAGAGTATGACAGACGGTGGTGTAATTAGATTACAATAAAGACTAATGGAGGATATATACATGTAACTGTCAGACACCCATCTGTCTGTCAGTCGGTCCGCCTCTCGTTTTCTATTTCCTGAGCATAAATCAAAATGAGTTGATCAGTTTTGCTTGTATTGCTCATTCTTTGCATTTTCAAATTGAATAAATCATGTTTAAAATTATGGTTGTATTTGGTAGAGACGCGGGGTGGTTTATTTTTAAACATAATGTGTAGTCATATGGTTCCAGAAGCGTTCAGACTACCAGTTGAAATGCTGCAAACAGTACAAGTTGGCTGGTTATAAACAACTACATCAACACAAAATTGGGAATAAGACATATATACGCATTTATCTACATGACGAAACGAATCTGGGATCTATGCATTTTCAACAGAGTCAGTCTTTGCATTACAGTTAATGTGTTCGTGACATAAACTAAACACGTCAATATTCGCGTTGAAGAGTTATTTTTCATTTATGAATTAACATGTTTACGGTACAGCAATTTGCTGTACTTTGATGCCTCCATTAAGGAGTGACAGAAACCCCTTGTGGGTTCCAATCCAGATTCGCCCCGATTAGGATCATTACGATAAGCATGGAATGCTTTGGACCATTGCTTTTGTTAAAAAGGAAGATGTAGCAATCAGCGACATGGCGATTCAATCCTGTTTTGGACTGACCAATTATCCACCTACATTCCAATAACCATACATGTGGGGAAAGTGATTGTGACCATATAGGCAAACGCAGACCTTGCAAGCACAGCAAGACAACAAAACCGTCTGTCCCCTCAGGTTACTCGAACCTTATCTTAGACGCTCGGCCAAGGGGTTTGAAATCTAGTTGACCATTAATCATGGCTTAGAAAAAACAGTTGGTTCTGTCGGAACCTGCTGCCCTGGCGGCCATATCGCACGACAATCGACAACGACATCCCCAATCATAATATACGATGGTCACACCATTCACAACGCCGAAGTCAGTAATATTCCAGCTTTATCATGGCGCCCTGTAAATAAAAAACAGTGGTTGATATCATTTGAAAGTCACACAACGTTGGGATACGATGACAATCAATCAGCCAAATTATCAATCTCCAATCTAATCTGTTTATATTGCGCCGAAGTTTCAGTTTAACTGTGCACAGGCACTATACATGCAACATATATACATCATATACACAGAATGCTCATTAAGAAATTGTTGCTACAGGAATTCAGAATTGGGAACTGGTAAGTTTTAAGATTTTTCGACATGATGCTGGCGTTTCTGATAATTTGGTGTGTCCTGGAACGGATTTCACCTGAAGCAACCCATAGTTGTTTTGCCCTGGGTCTTTTATCAGAAGCTCTTCATCTTGTGAAAGCAGTATATTGTTCCGACATATTTGCGCAATTTACTCAATAATAGAGATCATCTTGTTACGCAATCTCTGACAAACATAATTACTGATTACCACAGTAAAAATCCGGGGTAGAATAGGTCTTCCGCAACCCATGCTTGCCGTAAAAGGCGTCTATGTTTGTCGTAAGAGGCGACTAAAGGGGTCGGGTGGTCAGGCTCGCTGACTTGGTTGATGCATGTCATCGATCCCAAGTGCGTGGATCGATGTTCATGATATTAATCACTGGATTGTCTGGTCCAGACTCGATTATTTACAGACCGCTGTCAAATAGCTGGAATATTGCTGAGTGCAGCGTTAAACATCAAACCAAGCAATCAATCTTACAATAAGAGGCTGGGGATAACCGTTCAGTTCTTCGAGTTAAAAAATAATGAAGTTTGCAGTCAAGTTTATAAAAGTTCTTAAGTGATCATGAGTTGATTGAAACTTTGTAGAAGTTCGAAAATATTTGTCTTCGATTAACTCTTGTAACATGGATGTTGATTTTGTAAGACGGTCATTGATATTGGACTATCGATATGTGCAACAGTCCTCATATATTTTAGCACATAAAAGTAGGCTTGAAATGGCAAGGTTAAAATCCAGACTTTGATCAAGCTGACCTTGGAAAGAGGTGGTGGCATCATGCATCCACGGTTTCAGTGTCATAACATCATAGAAGATGTTATCTCACTTAACTCCATCATCCCTACTCGTCACAGAAAATAAGAGCTGGTCAATTACCATATAGTCTGATTATTTGATTATAATATTCGTTCGCACAGACTGTTCTATAACGGCGCATTTGGCGGAGTGCTCGCACTTACCAAGGAACACATGAACAAAGTCAATGGCTTCTCTAATAGATACTTTGGCTGGGGTCTGGAAGATGACGACATGTTGAAAAGGTAAGGTCGTGGTTTAATATGAATAGAAATGCTTCATTGCATTCATAGTGTTTGTCAAATCAGATATTACAAACTTATATGGTGTTTTAAAATTTAAAAAAATATCTTCCTTAAGCGCCTCCGTGCAATGTTGTTTTATAAGGTGGAATGCAAACAGATAATGACTTTGGTCGCTGAGGAAGTAAGAGTGAGTTCGAATCCCCATAGTTATATTATGAAAATATATGAGCAATACGTTTGTGCAGTATTTGGGTATTTCTTGCTTGTTATATTATAACGTCCCTTTCACACTGGCATGCAAACTGTACGGTGCAAACTTACAACATCCCCGAACATTTTACATAATGATTTCTTTTTTCAGAGTTAGATACAGTGGATTAACATTTAGTAGACCACCAGCAGAAGTTGCTCGGTACAGAAGTATATTACACAAGCGAGACGAAACAAATCCAGTAAACAAGGATCGGTAAGTTGAAGGTGATGAGATAAGTTATTAGAATGTTTTATCGACGATCTTACTGAAATATGAAAAAAACATAATATTACAGCAAAAGGTAACCACTCAGTGTAAGGGTGTCCTCGTATTTTAAATGACAAGAACCACAATACCTGAAGTATATCATCATCCTTTACCAATCAGCAAGATCCGTGAGATCAGAACACAACCTGAATGGTTGACAGTACATTTTTGGCTGCTGCGCCTGGTCTGTAGAACATACACCCACTTCGCCTTGAGAAATTCAAAAGAGATGTTCAAACGTACGTTTATGTAACTTTTCCATTGTAATTGCCTGTTTTATTCCCGTGACTGAGCAGTACTGGTTGGATATAAGCCGCTATGTTGATTGGTTCGGTAAGATAACTGGCGTTGGTTCGTGAGTATGTAGCAATCAGATCAGTGGCGGAATTTTAGGCAATAGTAAACATGACAAGGGGAAACACTTTTCGTGCACCGACCTTTACATGTACAACAGACCACATTTCCTGTGTATGCTTGCGTAATTCTCATCCCATACTGAATTGGTTCCGCTACCAGTTTTTATCTCAACTGGGCCGAAAGGCCAATTTGTCCGTTTTTGACGTTTTGGCTGATGGATTCAGCTGAAATTTTTCTGGATGTTTGTTGCTATAAGGGGGTGCAAGTTTGTTCAAGGTATCACTTTTGAATTTCAGTATCGCCGCCAGATACGCATCTTTGATTTTTTGTTTTTATCTATTCATAAATCTTCTTCTACAAAACTTGAAAGGCCAGTGATTTGAAACTGATCTGTCAGAAATTGTTTGCTGAAAATCTTGAAGGTTGAGGTCAAATGGGCAAATTCATTTATCATCCAAAACTGGCTCCCACAGGAGATATCGCTTGGGTGAGATCAAGCGATATCTATACTGTAGATATCGCTGCAATGAAATTGCATCACAATGCTTTGCAGACCATTGTGACGTCATTGGTTACCATGGCGTCACAATCAAATGACATCACTAATGGCTCTGCTACTGAAGCTGTTAGCAGTACTTTTTATACTTAAGACACTGTTTATTACTTTCTACAAACTGAAAAAAGTTGGAAGAATGATGTTGGATGATAAATAAAATCTCACCCTCATGTCTTTTGATATCAAATATATCAACACTCGTTGATAAAAGCAAGCCTCGGAGTTTTCCCACTTTTATCAACTCGTGTTGATATATTTGATATCAAAAGACACTCGGGTGAGATTCTCTATATCTCCAGCGAGAATGTCACGAGACTCCATTTCGAAGGATTCGTTCACAAATGTTCTGTGAGGAAGCAATTCACATATGCTCTCAACAAAAGTTGTGGATGCTCGGAGGTTAACTTAAAATTTCAAACATTGTAAGAGATAATAGCTGTATGATAATTACGAACTGGGAACACGACACAACCGGAAGTGAAGTATTACAGTAGATTTTATGACCACCAATGATCGTAAGATGATCCCGTTAGTCGCCTCTTACGACAAGCATAGTCGGCTTTTATGGCAAGCATGGGTTGCTGAAGACCTATTCTCCCCCGGATCTTCACGGGTCAGTTGCGTTTGAATCCCAAGTTGGGTGAACTATGATGATAAGTTTGTCTGTAGAGTTTGAGACGCGTGAAGATTCCGGGGTAGAACAGGTCTTCAGCAACCCATGCTTGCCGTGAAAGGCGACTATGCTTGCCGACTAACGGGATCGGGTGGTCAGGCTCGCTGACTTGGTTGATGGATGTCATCGATCCAAATTGCGTGCATCGAGGCTCATTATGTCAATCACTGGATTGTCTGCTCCATACTCGATTATTTACAGACCGCCGTCATATAGCTGGAATATTGCTCAGTGCGACGTTTAACAACAAACAAACAACTCTGCATAAAGTATTGCTGCATCTTAGTCAACTTGAAAAACTATCTACTATCTGTCTTTTTTCGATCAGACATAGTAAGAATGGTAAAAAAGAACTACTTGAGATATGGAAATACTTGTAAGAAACAAACCTATGGAAGATATTGAAACGAAACCTCATGGACCTGTATGACAGAATAAGTATGAAAATTGGATTGATTTCATGCAACATATTTAAGGACTTTGTAATTGGGTTTTTGTGTCCTGTCTTTCATTATTGAGTCTTGTCAAACTGTTTCTTTTGAATAAGATAATTTATTATCTTTATGTCATGTACATGTGCTCTATACTTTTTGTTTTGGTAAATCATGAGAAAAGTAAAGACCACACATAAACTCATTGTTTGCCTCACTCATGTGTGACTTTTCAAACAATTCAGCCTGGTAGTGAAATAGACTCAACAAAGAGCAACGGAATAATTTAGGTTGATGAACTTGATGCATCTAATTCTGTGTTTGATAATAAATCACCCTCTATGTCGATGAGGGAGCGTGGGTGGCCCAGTTGTCTACGGCTGTGTTAAAAGCGGCGTTAAACCCAACTCACTCACTCACTCACTATGTCGATGACACATTCCCATAACTAACCGGCCACTATTTCCTGACTTGTTATTGCGATGGGGCTATGAATATTTCATGCTTTTTTATTTTCAGAGTAAAAATTATAAAACAGGTTGCCAAAGGCATGAAAACCGATGGACTAAATTCACTTAGCTATGAATTACTGAAAAAGGAGTACAGAAAACTGTACACCTGGATCTATGTGAAGATAAATAGAAGGTGAGGACACTCAGTATTTTTTTCAAGTTCGATATGTGAAATGTGGTAAAAGCAAGTTCCACCATCTGTTGCAAAATTACAAATGATAATGATGATTTGCTTTCTTTCCCAAACAGATCTGATTTTCCTGAGAACACATGAATCGACGGGTAATGATGAATGGACCTGACCAACATTCACTTTTCCTCAAACATGTTTTCACTTTGTTTAACCCATCCATTTATACAAGAAATATACACCCTCTAGGATGGGTTCATTGATATAATGCGACAACAATATACAGCTCACTTCAAGAAGCGATATCCTAAAACAAGTAACTGTGCAGAAATGGCGAACTCGGTCGATATTCATTATATATACCAACGGGAAAATGTGACTTAAAATACAGTTCAATAAAAATCAATTTATTCTTAAATTAAATAATGCAGCTTTCAATACATGTTCATGAATACATCTCTTCTTTTATGCGGTGATTCACAATTTATGCACTTTGGATGTTTTCGTGTTTATTGGGAGCAGCATGTGAACAGAACTGTAAATAACGCTTACACAATGCCAATGCTTGGTGAAAATCAAAGTCTATGCGCCGTTGGTATTCAGCAAACAGGAATGGCGCAAAACGAAGTTTCAAGACATTATAATGTTCTTCGAGGCACAATTTGGAGACGTAATCTACAGCAGAGCAACATTCATGACTTACCATGGGCAGACCGTACCAGTGTGACGTTAGGTAAACAAGACAACCATATTTGGTTGGTACATCTACGGAATCGATACCAAACTGCCACATTTAAAGCAGACCAATTAATGGCATAATCGTATGCAACCGCTTGCAGGAGCACAACATCCGGCCCCTATGTCCAGCGATACGCCCAATTTTGCTTCCACGTCACCCTGTAGCACCATAGCTTGGTGAAGACAGCCTCTCAGGTTCAGACAAAAGACTGGGACAGTCATCTGCTCACAGATGAGTCCAAGTTTCATCTGGACAACTCTGATTGTCGTGCAAGGGTGTACAGACGTCCAGATAAACGTTTTACCGACGTATGCGTTACTCAACGTCGTCTGTTTGGGGAGTAAATGAAGTGGTATTGGGTGGCATCACAACTCATGGGAGAACACGACTCATCATTGCTAATGACGATATGAATGGAATATGCTTTCAGAATAATGTTCTACCCTTTGTGCAAAAGCAGAGACGAAATGTGTTGTGGGGCAACAGTAACATTGCTATTCTGCCATGGCCAAACGTTTTTAATAAAGATATGCAAATATTTGTGTAATTATGTATGCACTTGGGCAACTAGTGGGATGGGTGGGTCGGGATTGGTAGGGGAGCACGTCTCCTGTCTTGTTTAATCTGAACTGTTTGGCCGCGCATTGTGCGCTTGGATGTATGCTATGTTACATTTGTATCCGGCCTGAGCCGTATAAATAAACTTTGACTTGACTTGACTTGACTTGAGAAGCAGCTTCACGTCAAATATCATGAAAAGATCACTAAAATGTGTGGTTATATTTTCTCAAAATGTATTTATTATTTTATCATCATTATTATTTTAGTCACTGACACATTCTCAGGCACTGTTACATTCATTTGTTCAGGATAAAAAAACATATACGACATTCAGTAACTGTCAACAATTCCTTCCAATAAGTTCTTTGTGCTTTCCAACAATTACTGCTTTCTGTGTTCCACACGCGATGAATCGAAAGAATTTCGACCACGTCCACACTCGAACTATTTTAGTTGCTTAGCTATCGCGTGTATTTTCTACCAGTTTGCACTTTGGTGTTTCGATTCATGAACCGAAAATTATAGTCAATCCTGAAATATATAACGGGTTTTTTATATATCAATGCCGACAGCAGCTCATGTTAAGTGCAAAGTTGCATAATATCATTTCGAGTGATTAAGTGAGTTTAGCTTTCAGCAATATCTCAGCCATATCACGCCGGGGGACACCAGAAATGGGCTTCACACATTGTACCCATGTGGGGAATAGAACCCGGGTCTTCGGTATAACAGGCGAACGCTTTGACCACTAGGCTACCCCCACTGCCAAATATCATTTCGAATGAAAAGTAATCTCCTTTGTAAGCAAAACGTGTTCGCATTACGCCGTCTATTTTAAAGGTGCGCCGAACATTGAAGACATGTATCTTTAATGGTAAAAATAATACTTCCTTATTATTAATGACTACGTTTTATGTAACCTTCTTGGACAATCACCAGGTCGAATGGCCTGACTTCCAAATGCTCTGTATAAGTTGTTGTTTGTGAAACTGGTATTTGTCCATGGCGTTTAAATCTGTAAACGAAAAGGACTTAATCATAATCAACAGCTCGTCAAACAATGTTTATAATTAGCTATATCTGCAGTGGACATACACATGTAGTTCTTATTCTTTCAGTTTGACACATGCAGCACTATGACACGGCCTACAAATAAAAGTCAGGACCATTCAAACCAGTGGTCAATATTATCAGCAACGTTCCACGATCGACTAAGATGATACACAATCAAACAAATCACTGAGCCTGATATGTGCCCGATTTCGTATAGTCGCCTTATAGGCTCCCGGACAAGTATAGGTTACTGGGAACGAATGTGAACATGGAATTAAAAGACATGGACATGAACAACTACGTAATGTTGAAAAGAAAAATTAACACATCCTCACCTCATGTTTGTCATCAACTTGTACATAGACCCAGGTGTACAGTTTTTTATACTCCCTTTGCAAAACATTATAACTGAGTGTATTTAGTCCATCGTTTGTCATGACTTTTTCTGCCTGGTTAAAAAGTTTAAATCTGAAAAAGATCAAGTGTAAGATACATGTACTTTATATATGTGTCTTATGACTGAGTTAGTGACAGAGTTTGATCTGTTAGCAATATTCCAGTAATATCGCGCAGGCAGCTCAACTGCTCCAGTACAAGCATCATTCTGATTGGCGCATTTTCATGAAATGATCCTGGAAACACAGAATACAATAGCACGTTTATTCCACTTCACTTCCAGTTACAGGGGCGGTCGGATAGCCTGGTGGTTAAAGCGTTCGCTCGTAGCGCCGAAGACCCGGGTTCGATTCCCGACATGGGTACAATGTGTGAAGCCCATTTCTAGTGTCCCCTGTCGTGATATTGCTGGAATATTACTGAAAGCGCGGGACTGAAACCATACTCATTCACTCACTTCCAGTTTCAATCAGCAGACTAATTGATAATAATAATCATGCATCCACAATGAGCTCAGCCGTTTGGACCACACCTTTCCTCTTGCACCCTCCCCCCAAAACTTCCTTCGTCATGCAATTGCATCACAATACAATAAAATATATATACATTGAACATACACAATACAGAATTAAAATACAAACGAAGCTCGCGCCTCAAGAGAACTAGAAGAAGTGAATAGCATGCGACACGTATAACATGTAGACTATTTGAAAATATACCGTAATATATGCTTTGTTAAAAATACTAATTGCAAATCTGAGCTCAAAACTTAATTATTTAGTTACAACATACCAATATTTAATATATTAAGGTTATTCGTTCGATGAAGGGGTAAGCATATACTCCGAAACGTTGTGTTTCTCATTATAAAGAAGTTGACATCCATAAATTCTCATCCTTATGTGTATCACTTCTAAATGCCTGATACCAATATTTGTTTACTGGTTCCGTGTCACATCATTCCTGGGATCAATTAGTATGTAAATGGATACGATACATTAGAAACGTTATACAGTTGAGTAGTAACTGATTCGCGTTTATTCGTAGTTAGTTTAAGATTTGGATGAAATAACTTTTTATTTAACACCATAAGCAGCAATAGTCCAGCTTTTATGACGGCGACCTATAAATAAACTAATCCAAGTGGACCTAGCAATACAGGGATTTATATGAAGAGCAACGATCAACGTCGTCGTGGTACATAGTTGGCTGGAGACTCGTTCCAACCAGGATTCCACTCAGCTTTACATACATAATTTCCCATTCTGATAGAGTGTGAACATCCCAAGTGAGCCCTTCCTTTACAACCTACCGAGATTTGTTCAGTGGATTTGTTGCGTCTCTATTGTGTTTTATCATCCTGTATCGAGCAACGGTTGCTGCGGGGCGAGACATTACCAAACCACCTTTTTTAATTCTGGAAAAAGAAATCAAGTGAACGACATAATGAGAACACTGCAAGAATCTTATTGACGATTCGTAAGTCTCCATATCAGTGTTAACTTTAATCCGATCATCTATGCTGTTTGCAATCCCTGCATGATGATTTGATGCGGAAATATGCGGCAATCCAATGTAGACTTCAATAAATCATCTGTTTCAGTATTGAGGCCTCAGTCCCAGGTTCAATCAATACAATGAAGGTGCAACAGCAAATATTTACAATTGTAAAGATCGGAGATTGACTGCATCTTTAATGTAATTTACGAAATGTTTTAGATTGATAACATCGGAGAATTGCAGCAGTGTTATAAAACTATCGCTTCGATTAGCATAAGTATGGTCATTGAAAAATGGGAAATATTTAGAACGAATATTTACATATGCGAAACATATCAATACAAAATGAATTTTCTTTTCAAGTACATGTAAGTTCCAAAATGGACAAAACCAATGTGTCTTATCGATGCCCATTCTCCACCCTATATTATGCACAATTTCAAGTTCACTAATCCTAAATAAGGATGCATAGGTCCAGGCCGTCTACAAGGGTGGCTTAACTTCGGTTAACCTGAAGTTGTCAGATGACCTTTTCTCTCTGGCCTCTTTCAAAGTTAATGGTAGAATTTTGATATCCATTTTTATACATAAAACCTATATGTACATAGCCTGCAAGTTGACTTTCATATAATGTATATTGTAAGCATGCACAAAACCTACAGTTTGACAGTTACGATAAATGAAACACCCATGCAATGTGCGCCTTAGTATATTTCTATGATAATAGGGACTTATTCAACTTCATAACGTTCCCGAGACAAGAGGAACACCTGTGAATATGATAAGGTTTTATCTGTCTGATTCAAAACGTTTCAAAGAGAATAGAACAACGCACACAACGTCCACCATCAAACTCTAATTCTAGCTGCAGTTACTCTTTGCGTTGACAGGAAGTATTGTCTTTGATGGAACGTTTTTAACAAGAAACCAAGTGCCTAAAAGAATATTGTTCCTCCGGGTATATCTGTGAGTTACTATTTTTCACTCTTGTTAAAGGAGTGCATCAGAGAAGTCTTAGGGAACTAGAAATAATCAAATATAAAAATGTATATTTGACAGGCAAGCACAGTGCATGAATGTTTAGTGCCTTGATATGTGCATATAGGAGTCAAGAATTTACACGCTATAACCCGACAACCTAGACACTGCTACTCAGTATCACGAGCCAAGCCAGCTCTTACCCCAAACAGGGTGTGTTGGGGACCCAATCTGTCTACGATTTCGCGTATGACTAAAAAAGGTCATTTTTGGCTTGGACGTGATATTAAAAATAATATACAACGAAGGGATTCCAAATTGGATTAGTATGCCTAATATGCATGCACATCTATGGGAATCTAACGAAACATTGGTGTTGAAATTATACCACAATCTTACCTTTTCAACATGTCATCATCTTCCTTGCCCCAGCCAAAGTATCTATTAGGGAAGCCATTGACTTTATTCATGTGTTCTTTGGTTAGAGCAGTCACCCCTCCAAATGCGTTTTCATAATTAAGTCTGTGTTAAAAAGAATATTGTAATTAAATACATACTAGTTCTATAGTACATCTTGACAATTCAAATGTGCTCAGATGTTTCGTTATAAGTGTATAATATATGTTCGAGGGAGTGCTTTGCAAGATAAGTGTATGATATATGTTCGAGGTAGTGCTTTGCAAGATAACCGTACGTTTGTTTCATTGCAGGATAGCCTCGCACTCAGCAATATTCTGGCTGTTTCGACTCTGGACAAAGCAGTCTGTTACTGTTCAAGACATGTATGTCTACGTATAAGCAATAGAAACGACAAAACCCTTTCCATACTCAATGGAAAAGTTTAGCCATCGATTCCAGATCGGAATCCCTCAGCAACATAGGTTTGTCGTCCTACTGATAAGTTATAATAGCAATACCAAACACGGGTTTACCTTGAATACTGCTGAGTGCATTGTTCAAAAACAAACTATCATACAAAATACCATGTTTAACAATTCATTTTCATTGCATCCTGGTAAGTAATACATCCACCAGCAAGTAATGACGAATTGGACTCCTATTTGAATGTATAGTGAAAAGCATTAACTTTGCAAGGCGTTAGAGAATAACAGCATGCAGTTGCAATCTGATACCATTCGGATCGAGAAATACATGCATACGGCATCCATCTTCCCGAGGCAAGAGAGTTAACTGACTTTAAAAGTCCAGTTTCCGCACTTGCCAAACTAGGCTGGTATTATGGAGTTACATTTTGGCTGGGCTAACGAGTCTATGCATAGTCCAATCAAAATCGCGCACCGAATTCGAAATCCGGTTCGTAAACTGTCGTGCAGATTTCGGTCGATCGCAGGATTTGCAAAGCATGTGCACCGCCAACTCATTGTCAGCAGACATTTTCCAAATCTTTTCATGTTTTTAATCAAGGTGATCACGTGATTTGATGCATTTCGCAATGTAAGACCCGTTTTATCACAATATAGTACTTGATTATCGATCCAATTGTCCTGACTGGGCGCCACCATTTTGTGTGAAGCAAACACAAGTGACACGTGAAGGGGAATCTGATTGGTCCATAGGAGAGGTTTAGAAGGTACATAACTGGTAATAGCCACTGGTGGCGCTACGATCGAGCCCAGTAATTCCAGCCTATTTCGGCAAAGGTGGAAACTGGACTTTTAAAGTCAGTTAACTCTCTTGCCTCGGGAAGATGACGGCATCCTGAAACCAGTTTAAGTACCATGCTTCATGCTAACATAAAGGGGAATCTAAATGCACTTCCGGTCAAATGACAAAACTTGCAGCCTGAGGAAACCCGTGAACAAAACCTTGAAAGTCACAGTCCTCTCGCTATTCGTGTACATTAGCGTTTCAAACTAGAACGCCATATGCCTCTCTACTTCATGAGCAAGAAGTTGTATGCACTTCATGATTGGGACAAAAACAAACATCTCATGGACGATTTAAACTGTATCACATTTCTCTGACTAGCTTCATAAGAAAGTTGTATTCAGTTCTTTAATTTCTTTCAAAGAGGACGTCCTATGCCCCGAGCAGTGTTACATATACACTACGGGTTTAATGACATACTTGATTATTTCTAGTTGGTTACATGGGTGCACCAACACACTTTACACCACCATTAGCTATTGGTTCAGATCACATAGAGGCGTAACTTCTTTCAAATGACCATTCCAGCGACCTTGACCTTGACTTTCACCCACCTTACCACTTCAACCCAAATATGATAATCTTCCAAATTTCATGACAATCACGTGGCCTTCAACCACCCAAAAAGCAATAAAATACTTACTTATAATGAAACTTGTCAATGGAAACTGACAAATGAAGTGGATTCTCAGGACATGTATACAGGTTTTTGTCATTCTCTGGAATGAGATCCACATCGTGGAAGATAAAGCACTGAAAACCATAGTCCTTCAGTGCTTCTTTGTATCCAATGTTCATTAACATGGCTCTGTTGAAAATGGTTGGTAAAGCCTGTAATGTCCAAAATGTTCCAACATCATCATTCTAAATGTTATTTCTTTGAAACCACCAGATGTCACTTTATATTATAAGATGTCTTTAATTATCAAGTTACATGTACAATGAGCCCAAGGTCATCCAAACAAGATTCCCGGATTATTCATTCGATTCCTGGTTACAGAGCCTCTGAGTGTGGTATCACTCCAATGTGGTGTCATTGTATGTCACAGAAACAGTGTGGATAAGTTCCTCATACCAGCAAACGCTAAATAGGCCAAACTGGGCTTTGTAAATATTAAGGTCAATGAAAGAGATCCAGATTTTCAAGGTAAACTGATGTTTTTTCAAAGCCTCTACCCGTTCACCGACAATAACAACCACGTGTTTTTCAAACAATAATGTCGGTCCACTTGATTCGAGAAAACGTACTGGCTTATATTTTGAAATGCATACCTTTTGGGGGGTATTTGGAAATATTCTTTCCACCAAGGTTACAAGTGGTAATACAACATCAGCCTAAAGGTTCCATATACCTTTTCGGTATCTACAGTGAAAAACAGATACACATGTGCAATGTTTGTAATACACGTTTCACCTGTTCCACAACGTAGATGCCGTAATCTAGTTGCTGTCGTTGCAACATGGGATGAAGGTTGTTGAGGAGAACCTTGAGATGGGACTCTCGGTCGCGATAGGGTACAATGATGGCCACTCGGTGACGGGACGTACAACCAACAGGGTTGAAACGACCACCGGGTTTTAGTTCTGTGTAGCGCCTTTCAAGTTCCTGAAACGGCAAAGCTTCCATCCGTGCAGTAATATTCCCTACTGAAACAACATGAACATGATTCCATTCCTGATCGAAAACAGGGACAAGAAACATTGATAACATACATTAAATATATATTAATTACACGTTGTAACTATATTTACATGAACTGAGTCGAGGTTAGGGCGTCATGTGCATTGTATGACAGACAAGAAATCAACACAATGATTAAATTATTAATCCAGTTATTTTATAAATAAAACTAAATATATAGAAAATATAACTTTAATTTCTCATTGTTGGAAGGCGTTTAATAATAGTTTTTGTTTGATTGTTTGTTGTTAAATGCCGCACTCAGCAATATTCCAGCTATATGAGGGCGGTCTGTAAATAACCGAGTCAGGATGTCAGTTTAACGTGAGAGCAGGATTGCTCTTAGACGTTTTCTTGACCCCGCGAGCATAAGTAAGGTGGTGCCAATCAAGGGTCATTGTCAGTCGAATCTGGGAATCGAACGAACAATCATCGGAACTGTGCCTTGGATTCCTGGGAAAATACCCCACAATAGAAGTAACAAGGTAATGACTAGGTTGACTCTTAAACGAACGTGATGCCTCATTGACTGGGTCCTTACGCACATTCCAGGAAAATTTGCAATATTTCAGAACCGTTTGTGACGATATGATTGAAGAAAAACATTATATGATAAAGAGGCTATAACTCTTGCTAGCTGTTGGGTGGTAAAAATCATGTATTAGGAACAAACACAATATGTAAATTTTGCTCACCAAGGTTCGCTAATGACAATAGTTATTCATATTACATGATATATTCTTGCCATCAGAAAACTCGCGTGATAACCTCCATACATTATGGGTAATATTTATTGGGACCCATGTGGAACCCAGTTGGCAAAACCCCTGACAAGCTGTTCACCTGTCCCACTCTAAACCCAAAGTCGGGTCCATCTGTTCATGCTGGCGGGGATCTTGTAACCCATTTACGTTTTCGTCATTCTACAGGGCAGTTTTTCTATCTCTCTTATGTAACTTCCTTACAGCACGCTCACTCACTTCTCAGCCGCTTTATTGTTCACTCGGGTGTGACTGCTTGGTCAGTCAACTTCTATTGTCTTTTTTCTTCGATGAACAAGATTCAACATTCAATCATTTTCTTGTATATCTGTTAAATTTCTTACCAAACGTGCTGGACGTAATTGTATATAAGGAAAGACTTTCTTTATATTCGCATGGGGTATTTGAGCCAAGTGACATTTCTACCGTGTGAATTTTTCAATAGCGCATAGGATATGCTTCTTTATTTTGCAATCTAAGAAAACAACCAAGTTCAGTTATGTCAAAACATGTGATGTTCAACTATGTACACCACTATACCACGCGACATTTTTTAGAAAAAAATGAATTCCTTGATCCATAACATTAATTACTAAAGGTAATGCAATGTTCTCGCGTTTCACATGTTTCGACCTACGACCGACGTTTAATGCTTACACTAGAGGAAATCCCCACCACCACTTGGGAAGGATCTTTGGCAACTATTTGCGTTTACACGAGGAAGTAACCCACTACCCAAATTGGGTAAGATGTATGTTTCAACCTGTGGTACTACGATATGTATGCTTGTACATGCCGCAAATTTCACATTTGTAACGGAGACGGAGAAAAGTTATCATACCTCCCATGTCTGAATGATGAGATCTTATTGGTCCACGTGATCTTGATAAAATACTGTGTATCCCGTCTTGGAGGGGAATATATTTCTCAGTGGAAGAATAAATGCCTTATACCCCGCCACGAGCAAGTCAGGATGCCCGTGGATTTCTGAGAGGCAGAATAAATATTTTATACCACGCTTCAAAGCAAAGAGTCCACGCTTTTTCCTAGTCAATGGAAGTCACATGAAAGAGCGCAAGGTAACCTCAGCTGTTTTCTATACATTTTGACTTTGTTTGAATTATTTTACAATGTCATATTAAAACATGTCGGTGAGATAAATCTGTTGTAGCAGGATAACTCGGGGTACATGGGGTGTTATGCGTCCCACAAATCGGAGGCGTGTGGTATTAAACCGAACAAGGGACGCATAAAACCCCATGTACCCCTCGTGATCCTGCTTTTATTGTCCTGAACATTTGTCCCCTTACCAAGGTTTGGCGATATCGAAGGGCACGAATTTGGAAGAGTCTTATAAGTGTCGGTTGAAGTTTTCATACTTGTTGCACTTTTCGAAATATTGCTCCACTGACGTACATGTAGCAAAGGCTGGTTGAGATCTTCAAACTTCCCCGAGTGAAATGGTTTAGTCAGGAAACCATGTGAAAAGTTGCCAACTGTCCGCTCCAAATATATGTTGCAAATAAAGATCAAGGTGACGCACAACCCCACCAGTAGTAAAGCGTTGTACTTGATCATGATGGAGATGGTGAAACTGGAACTTCAGTCCCGATCGTTGATATCCTCCAGAGACGTCTGGTCTTGATGACGTATCTGTAAAGCAATATAAGAACAAAGGATGATTCTGTTACAAAGTCAGTCAAGACTGGTTGTCTATGAAAAGGTCTTACGGTGAATGTAGTCAATCATGATTAAAACGTTGGTAAAACTCATTTGGTACTGCTGCCAGTCGATTTACAAGTAAGACATCTTGTAACAACGGATAATGACAAACTCAACTGTGAAGAAAGTGTTGATCCATGTCAGTTGGGTTTGTGTCAAGTTTCATGTTGGCTTTGTTTCCAAGGTGAAAAGTGAGTGAGTGTTGGTATGCGCTGAAGTCAGTTATATTACAGCAATACCACAGAAACATGTAAATAATTAAGCCTGAGGTAGGCACATCAGTGGTTTATATAAAAAGCATTGATCGAAACTGTAACGAGCCAATACTTGAGCCGAATAAATTGGGCCCGTCTGAGAACCTTTTAAGACCTTGTAGTGTTGGAACTCACCAATATTCCATCTATATGACGACGATGTGTAAATGCTCGAGTCTGGACCAGATAATCCGCTGATTGACATCATGAGCATTGATCTACGCAATTGGGAAACGATGACATACATCAACCAAGTCACCGAGCCTGATCACCCGATCCCGTTAGTCGCCTTCACAGCAAGCATGGGTTGCTGAAAACCTGTTCTTACCCGGACCTTCACGGGTGTGTGGCTGTATACAGTTAAGGAAGGTATGTATTTTTATTGATGTTAATGTTATGTTGTCTGATTGGGCACCATACATTAGTAGCAAGTGCTAGTGTTTTATGATAATGTGGATGCCACTTCGAACTGTCTCAAATAAATGAAGTAGTCGGAGGGGATACTTCATAGAGATCTTTGTTAATTCTTGTTATCCGTTTTGTAAATGAGATACGAATTTGAATGTTTGAACTTTGAACTTTTTAAAATTTAACAGATATAAATAGATTACTCAAGCAGTCCCCGTTAGATGCCATTTTTTTCATTACGTAATCTTATTTGTAATAAAAACAATATTTAACGGTTTGAATATCATCATTTCTTCATTACTCAATACACTTTGCACATTATGGAAATTCAACGTTGAAAAACATCGTTGGTTTAAGGGGGCGTTTGAATACAACTTTCAGATTTGATGATTCGCACAGTCTGTTGAGTCAGGTGAAAACTGGCAATGAAGTGCGCAGCTTTCTTTTCAAGATTAATCATTTTAAAAAGCGATACATTGCAGATTCTAAAATCGTGTTCATAATATTATTTTTAGAAACGTCCGCAGTTAAAACATTTGTATTTTAGTTTTTGAGGGGAGCTCGAGACGATAGACTCATCGAAACATGTCATGTTTGCTATGTTTTATCATACGAGTCAGCAGATGAAATTAGTTGTAATTACCAAGGACCAAGGTTTCACAGCACTAAACTGCAATGGTTGACATGAGGACGACATTTCTGATGACTGTCCTCTTTGTCCAAGGGGTTCTACTCTCATGACGTTCAAGGTCGCACGTAGACGTATCGATGAAGGTTATGATAATCTTTCAACATAATACTTAGTTTATTAGTAATGTATGGGCCTTATGAAATCCACGATGCTTGCACTCCTACAATACAAAAGTGATAGCCGGAAACTCCATTTGTTTGATAGATCATCTGTATTCTGCGACAGATCACAGGCAACTTATAAAAACACACGTACTTGCCATTTTCAAGTGAAAGATGTCACTAAATATGTATGTATGCGTAGTGTGTCAATGCATCACTTGTGTTTTGTGAAAAATAGTTGTGTCCATCGGGAGTAGAGTAGACGTTGCAGAGTACAATTGCACAGTGCTACCGACATTGCCATTCAAATGGCGGGACAGTTTTTAATTATAAGTTGACGCACCGGTGACAAAAATGATGTCAGATGCAATTCCCTTTGCGTTATTTTACCGTGTTCTTTTAAGTGAAAAATTGGCTTGCCTTTGCATGTTTTTGTGACAGTTGCCACCTTCGTCCTCTAAAATATAGTGGTGCGTGAAATAATGAAATTCACTATGAACAAAATAAAAAATATAAACTTACCTTTAATGCTCGCTTCACGTGTGCCCTTGAGGATGTAAACAGCGACACAGTGATGTCATGGCTAAAATATCCTTTGGATACACATTTGTGTTGACATCGTGCTCTTCCCACTCACAGAGACTCTACCGCACACTATTTGTACACCGTTTTGGTGAAGAAATCGACAACACAAATGTTTTAATATAGCACGCCATGAAGCCACACCGTGGCTCTGTAAGGTTTTATATAAAAGCTAGAACAATCAATGAACGGAATATTAGTTAGAAATCAATGGTTTCAGAATTCTGTATCCATGGTGTATTAAAGAAATATGAGCTTCAGTGGCTCGCTTAATTGGAAGTGTGTTGTTAATATTTCCAAAGATCAACCAACATATATCGATTTTAAATGGTTCCAAAACAATGCGTAAGGAACTAACATTTAGCAAACGTTTTGTTAATATCGACATTTGAGCATGCCAGTGTGACGTAAGGTCATACTTTACAGCTTTTTTTTACTGGTGATTTAACTCGAAACATATTTTGTACACAAATGAACGTGACAATTAATTATTGGAATATGTTGTGCATCAAAACCAGAATGGGCGACATATATCAATACCGACACAAAATATGGAAACTGTTGAAATGACTGTCTTGTGGCGATAAATGGCTGGAAAATCAATTTCGGGCGTGTAGATCAATAGCTGGTGTGTCCACCGTGTTGGGCGATACATTTCATTTTGATTAGATGTTGCGTTCACATGCAACGCCACGGTGTTGAAAATGTACACAATGTACTTTCAATCAGTTGTTCCCTTATTTTATGCCGGTAGGAAATATATGTCGACACTTCGTATCCAAACAGGGGGTCCCGGGATGGGTTTGGTTCGACACAAGTTGGCTCAGGCGCCAGAATTCATTTGCAGTGTTGCGTGTCTTATGCCGTGATTTTATGGTCGTTGTTTCGAATGAATCTTGCCATTTATTTCGCCCTCATCTTTATCCTTGGTTTGTAAGCACATTTCCCGTGCTGATGGGTTTCTCTTGAGCTTTGGACTCTTCGTCACTACTATACTCCCACATTGTGCTGACACACTGTCAGCTGTTGCTTCGACTTTTCAATCGGTTTTCTGTAAAACACGATCTTGTGTCATGTAGTATTCTATCAAGTTAGTTCAATATAACTCAGGGGTATCGAATGAACCTTCTATACAATCTGTTACGCCTTCACAAATCAACAAGGGTAGATATTTGACTGCTAATAAATAACAAGCCGTATTGAAGTAGCACATGTAATGCTTTGTTTGAAGTATTTTAAGCTGTCCGTTTAAACTTTAATACGCAAAAGCATGATCTGAGGACAAGCCTTAAAGCCGTATTAAACGTAAAAAATGACTGATAATGTATGAGTCGTCTAAGGCGCCGCGATTGGCTGTGCAGAGTTGCGTCCCCTGGACACGCCAGAAACCTATGATTGTGGGTTCGAATCCCGGTTCACCCCGATTATGTTTCTAGGTTTGTCAGCACCATACCCGTGCTCGTGGGTTTCACCGAAGTGGTAAACGTTTGAGACCTGCATCACTTCGGGCTTTCCTCCCACATTAAGCTGACACGCCGTGATATAACTGGAATAATGTTAAAAGCGGCGTAAAACCCAACTCACTGACTGATAATGTATGAGTTTAAAGATCAAAGAACAAAGGCCACATAAGGATCAACATTGAGCATATTGAAATACATCTCTGCTGAAGGCCACTTATATCATACACCGACACCATACCTTAGTTCACAATTTTCGCTATCACGTTTCCTTCATGTGCCTGAGGGGCAGTCGGGTAGCCTAGTGGTTAAAGCGTTCGCTCGTCACGTCGAAGACCCAAGTTCGATTCCCGACATGGGTACACTGTGCGAAGCCCATTTCTGGTCTCCCCCTCCGTGGTATTGCTGGAATATTGCTAAAAGCGGCGTAAAACCATACTCACTCACTCATGTGCCTGAATTTAAACTGATTTCGCCTGATATGTCTTACTAGACACAAGACCCGTGAAGATCCGGGGTAGAATAGGTCTTCAGCAACCCATGCTTGCCGTAAAAGGCGACTATGCTTGTCGTAAGAGGCGACTAACGGGATCGGGTGGTCAGGCTCGCTGACTTGGTTGATGCACGCAATGGGGATCGATGCTCATGATATCAATCACTGGATTGTCTGGACCAGACTCGATTATTTACAGACCGCCGTCATATAGCTTGAATATTGCTGTGTGCGGCGTTAAACAAACCAGGCAACTACTATAACACAAAGCAAACTTATTGGTGCTAATAAACACTTTGAATACGATTAGAAACTGAAATGCGGATAAGATGGTAACAGCCTCTGGCCTGGCTGATTGTTTGGTATTTTGCCAAGATGGTTGTCTATATTATCAATCATCTGTATGCCTTGATGTAGCTATAAAATTTATGACAGTGGTATTAACTATTATCTACTCAGTGCACCATACAATATTACAAAAGGACCACAATGAATGAAGAAACATCATAGTACCTTAATTAAATGAAGAAACGTCATAATACCTTAATTAAATCTGTATAATTACCGACCCGTGAAGATTCCGGGGTAGAATAGGTCTTCAGCAACCCATGCTTGCCGTAAATGGCGACTATGCTTGTCGTAAAAGGCGACTAATGGGATCGGGTGGTCAGGCTCGCTGACTTGGTTGATACATGTCATCGGTCCCAATTGCGTGGAGCGATGCTCATGATATTAATCACTGGATTGTTTGGCCCAGACGCGATTATTTACAGACCGCCGTCATATAGCTGGAATATTGCTGAGTGCGGCGTTAAACAACAAACCAAACACAAAAATATAATTACCGTAAAAGTAAGATTGATGATGTTCCTGTTACGGGACTGAAGTCATGATATTGAAAATGAGGTCAAGTTCATCGTTGTCTTGCTGAGTTTGAAAACACCCACAGGCACCTTGACACCAAACAGGTCGTGGACACCTGGAGCTAAATCATTTCCACTTAAAATGTGCATTGTACTTATTTCTAAATGTATATGCCACTAAAATATACATTTACTCTTCAAAATACAAACGCAAAACGGATATTTTGGGGTACAAAAGCAAAGTTAGCGGACCAAGAGGTGCAAAATGAAGAGGTTTAAAATGTTATATTGTCAGTGACAAATTTTCCCGATCAAAATGATCACAAGGACATGCAATCAATTAGTCGGGAGACACGCACGATTCGGAAAAACGCACCCAGTGCATTAACAAAAGGGCCATGGAGCTGTGCGTACTGCACGTGCAGCAGCACTATGAACAACATCTATATATATGACTACATAACTAGATTCCATGAGGGCCCCATGTTGGAATTCGTACCAAGTACTCTATCCTTGGCATATGAATGAATTTACATGTTTGCAGTGGTCATATTTAGATTGTCGCTTACATTTAGAAGTTGGTAGAACACGAAGACTTGACACTTTTTGGGTAAGAATGCTTTATTATATTTAATAACCTTTTCAGTGTGATTTCTTGCTTTTTAGGAGGTGAGCATTTGCTTGAAAAGGCGATGTGGACATGTGTGAACTAAACTTGACCATTCGATTCATGAGGTAGGAATCTGTTGGGGAAAGCAAACGAAGTAATGACAATGTCAACATTTTTCAACCGTTCATCAATTTCCGGCATATACCTTGAAAACATAGGACTCTGTTCTGATAAAAGAATAAACTTCGAACTCACCTTTTTTCACCAACCTGCGCATAGACCCAGGTGTACAGTTTTTTATACTCCTTTTTCAGTAAGTCATAGCGGAGTGAATTTAATCCATCAGTTTCCATGTCTTTGGATACCTGCCGTATGAGTCTGAATCTGAAAAGCATCAAGTATACGTTACATAAGAGAGAGAATGTCAACTTCCTTATTATGAGGAACACGACGTTTCGGAGTATATGCTTACTCCTTCATCAGGTGGATCACTTCTAATTGCCAGCCAACGACTTTATACGTAACATGTACGTGAAGTAAAAATATACGTTATTTGTACTTGAATATGTGGATATTTTGACCTCCCATATGTTGCGAACCAGAAGGAATTGAACTGTTTGACAAGCATTTTAAGTAACAGTAAAGACAGGTCTTTTTTATGGATGACAACTTCTTTATTCAATTATGATGTGACTTTTTCGGTGCAGATCCTTACACCGGGCGTTTTGCATGGCAAATTATCATCCACTATTGTAAATTTCAGTATTTGATGTCATTGGTATTTGTCCAATTGCATGTGTCCCTAAGTTTCACATTCACCCAGAATACTTGTGGTAAGGACTAGAACAGTGAATGTCTCATGATAAAGGGGTTAACCCTCTGCACTTTGGTTCTTTTGTTAAACTGTTTAACACGTGTATTCCATATAACTATGCCATGAATTAACTTACGGCTTATTATGTGAGTTATTGAGTTATGTTGATTTAGGCTGTATTGCATCGAGACTGTACCAGACATATCAGGGTCCAGTGGCACATAACCTCACGCAAATGTTGATGCATTTCATCTTTAATTTTGTGTCAGGGACTTTGTTTCCCGCCATGTGCTTCTTTAGAAGCAGGTCGTGACTTTGACCTTATATATACGGATGCTATGTGTACTGTATATTCGGTTATATGAAAGAAGCAGCAAGATCCAAGCACTATTTCTCAATACCGGTGTATGATTTATACCAGATATATTTATTTGACTTAACACAAACATATTTATCCTTTTGAAAACATTCAAATGATTTCCTGATGTCTAAATAAGGGATACGGACAGCTTAAGTGGAGATATTTAATGACTTTTTCAAGTTTTTTTGTTTCCAATTTAAGACAAAAATGTTTCTGACTGAAATTCTGCAAAATATATTAGCTTCGCTTTGTGTCATTGCGTTTGCTTGACTGCAAATTTAAGCTAAGAACTCCATGGGGACCCGGGGTAGAATGTGTCCCCAATACACCATTGCTTGTCGTAAAAGTCGACAAAACTGGGCAACCCGTTTGCCGTGGCTTGCGCCGCTATGTCGGTGAAGGAAGTGATTCTGGTGACCATATGTCATCTTCGACTGAACTGCAGTGAATTTAAGTTTCAGTCCTGTGTACAAAGGATTAAATGTGTGCAAAGGATCAGCTATACCGATGCCCGGAAACAAGCAAACTTAGTTACAGCTGCAAACACAACAGGGAATTGTTATGCTTCCGTAGTTAAAACAATGAAAACGGTTCAAACAGCATCAGCTCTCTGTCAGACAGATATATGTCATTGACAGTGTGAGACATGCCAAAGCACGTTTCTGAAATTGAAATTAACCAACCTGAAACAAACCATGTTACAGCTTTAACATCAATCCCTGTCAACCTCAACATCAAAAGAAACAACCCCAAAAGCTATAGCAATAACAATTGTTGCAAGACCTAAAAAGAATTAAAACTGACTGAGTGCCAAAGGCACTCAAAGATCTTGTGCTACTCTACAACAGGTATGGATTGTTCGAGAATATGGATACGGAAGTATCCCGTCACGTGAGCACTGGTGGTCATACAAGTGATCACTCTTCCCAAATGAAAATCAGGAGTCGATCCCCTGTTACTCCACATTCATGAGTAACACATATGATTAATTCAGTGGAATTGCAGAGGTCTCAGGACCATGTTTTATTACTACAAACTGTTAAAAGCGGCGTTAAACCCAACTCACTCACTCACTCAACTTGTTTTAAAATCGAAACTGTGAAAATCTAGTTATCATTCTGCCCATGGATGCCAGGTTTTCATTCAATCTAAATATATTCATTATAAAATGTTTAAGTTCCTGTCACGATATGGCGGAAATACTGCTGATGTGACGTTACCTTTTAACTCACTCACTCTTACCGCTTATCCCTTCAGCTACAACGTACCTGTCCTTGTTTACTGGATTTGTTTTGTCTCGACTGTGTTTTATCGTCCTGTATCGAGCAAATATTTTTGATGCTCGAGTTATTTTTAAACCACTGTGTTTAAGTCTGAAAATAGAAATACATAGTTTACTATAAGTTCTTTCTCGACGGTTAATGCGACTGAACATTAGATTTTAACTTCATTCCTTTACGATCCTTTCACAGCAACAAATGCCTATCGTAATAGTTATATTTCTCCACATGTTTTACATAGCTTTTTTTCATAATGGTGGGGAATGTAACGTTTTACCCAAGAGCTAACAGAAAATGCACCGAAAGTGGCAATTTGTCTATCTGTCATTTCACTAAGACCAATTGCTGGACCTGTGAAGATCCGGGGTAGAATAGTTCTTCAGCAATCTATGCTTTCCGTAAAAGGCGATTATGCTTGTCGTTAGAGGCGACTAACGGGATCGGGTGGTCAGACTCGCTGACTTGGTTGATGCATGTCATCGTATCCTAATGACGTGGATTGATGCTCAAGACTCGATTATTTACAGACCGACGTCATATACCTACAATATTTTACTGAGTGCGGCGTTAAACAACAAACAAACAAACCAATTGCTGAGCACAATGTCCACTCATAATTGAAACTGTAATCCTAGCTGTATCCGCTCTAGGTCAACGAAGGTTTCCACAGGACTGTGAGTTTATCGGTGAGTAGGTATGACCGAGATATTGCCTATGCGACGATTGAACTCACGTTCAGGAAGTGCATTTGAAAAACAAGTGAGGAAACCTTGCTTGAATGTGCCGCAAATGATTTACATTAAAGCAAGACACTCTGATCATTCGCCTTTTCGGCAAAGAAGCAGTAAATGTTAAGTGTCTTGTTAGCAGTCATTCAGTCTGAGATACTGTCTTTCAAATAGGGACAGTGGAGCGAAATATATACGTCAACTGCAGAGATCAACCAGTCTCGATTATCCGTCGAAACAGAATCCATTGGGCGTAAGAGACAGAAAAGCGGTGAAAAATATATGAATGGATCAATGAAAATGAGTCATGACACCAGGCGTTCGCAACCTTTCTCGCTGCGACTTGGAATGGAGACTGTTATCCGGGTGTCACATATGCAGAAACCACAATCCTAAATACATTGTATCCTTGGAGCAGTGGTAGACTGCCTTTGTCCAGTCTCCTCAGAGATACAGTACTTCGTAACAATGTCCCAGGACTAATAATCCTGAGGAATTAATGTCAGGTTCTGCACTTTGTTCAGGAACAAATGACCGCGCCAAACAAAACTAACACTTTCAGGTGTATCATATGCATTGAGGTGTGTCAGCCAAAGGAATACCTTTGGGGAAATTACATACTATAATAGATGGCAGTTCTACAGTTCATGCTGTGATTCTGATTGGACTATTCTAATGAGCTAACAGTGAGTATTCAGATCAAACCACGTTCTTACCTTCTGAACATGTCATCATCTTCCATACCCCAGCCATAGTATCTATTTGAGAAGCCATTGACTGTGTTCATGTGTTCTTTGGTTAGTGCGATCACCCCGCCAAATGCGCCCTGATAGAAAAGTCTGTGTGATAGATAATTGGTTGTTACATTGATAAATGGAATTAAATGAAGATTAATACTATGGGTCTTTTCACTTCGTATGAACACTTTCTTGATAAGTGTTTTCTTCTCAATTCCAAATTTGAAAAACTTGTCATTCGGCTTGGCGCAATGGATACCTTCACTATTTATAAGAACAACTTCAATTTAGTTTCATCGGGGTTCAGGTGTCACGGAAGAACGTGACGTCATCCATGGTATCATCACGCGGTTAGCTGTCAGGATAAACGTAACGTGTAAAGCTAAAATCATTACGCTTGAGGACGTTCTCAAATAGGAAATCCACGTAGGTTTACGCGTAACGCACTTGTTACACGCAAAGTTGCCTCTTACGTATAAGCTAGTAATTGTATGCACAAAGGTAGTTGTTTAATTAACGCATAAACGTAGTTGCCTAACGCGTAGAGGTAGTTGTTTTACGCGTAAATCTAAATTCATCACACGTTAATGGTTCAAACAATAAATACTCAATGTTTTATTACGCTTATTACACATTTCGTGGAATTTTCATGTCTTTAGACTTGAATATGACCATTTGCATTTAAACTGTGTGCATGACAAGAGTGGGAATACATTGCATCCCTATTGGTCTCATTATTTGTACAGAGTACAATATTTTACGATGCTGCAATCTGTCTTGTAAAACTAAATCAACAGCATTAGGATCAAACTTTTATACATAATGAATTACATGTACGTTACCAAAGGCCTACTTATGTTGATTCAACTACAGATAATTGTGTACACCATCTATATAGTGTGTGTAAGGGGATTATCTGATAAGGAGGCGTGTGATTGTGACAACAGTGCCAATAATGTTAACAAGGGAGAGATTATATAGATTCACGACAAATGTGACTTATTTGACGATTTTACAAGAAGTAAAACTCGAGGTAAATAAAAGAAAATACTAACTTATACTGATGCTTATCAATGGCAACTGCCACATGACGTGGGTTCTTTGGACAGGTGTACAGGTTCTTGTCATTCTCTGGGATGTGATCCACATCATGGAAGAAAAAGCACTGGTAGTCATATTCCTTCATTGCTTCTGTGTAGCCTATGTTATTTAACATAGCTTTGTTGAAAATGCCCGGCAAAGCCTGTAATACGTATGTCCACAATTTGAAACACCATCAATCAAAATGTTTTATTTCTCTTAAATAAAAGCGACAAAACCCTTCGTTTCCATTATCATATGAAATATCTTCTGAAAGCAGAGTCCGTTGTACGATTCAGACTACATCATGAGCATGTGTTTATGAATCACTATCAAATAGTAGTGATACCAGGTGATCGCGACATCCTTTTGGTCACTGATGCATCAAATTTAAAAATGTCGTTCACATTTCTACCATAAAACTTGTGCTGTAAGCCTGATCAAATAATTTTAAGCAAGAGTCTTATGACGCTCTTTGAAATCGTTGTGGAAAGTTATGAAATCTTGACACCATAGACTGTAGCTGCTGGCATATGGCCCAACATAAAGGAAAAGTAGACATTTGGAAGGCGGTTCCATTGGTAGCCTTCATTTCTAGCTCAGGTTGGCTAACTTAAAGTCATATTATTTTGCCAATCCATGAAGAAATTCCGATTCATCTGTATAAAGAAGCATTTTAGTGGGGAGCACAATTGGTACCCATGGGGATGCCTACTTCTTGCCTAAATGTCTTATCTGAAAAGAAATCTCTAGGTTCTTGGTTTGTTTCTGAGACTGCAAATATTCAAGCAAATATTTTAAGCCTTCGAGAAACCACACGGTATTAATTTTACTTGTCTGAAATACTTTCTCTGACTATAAACAAAGGTTTTCCTTATTCAATTTGTATTACGAACTATTGTTGATCTTTGAGACAGGGATTTCTTGATGTATTTACTGGAACCATCAATATATATCTCTTTGTACGTAAGGAGCTTTGGAATCTCGTACAAAAGTGGTATGGACATGTCTTTAGGTTTTAGAATGAAGCCCAGAAGATGATAGTACTGATGCGTGCCTTTGGCAGATTTCCTCCTCAGTCAACATACTGGCCTTATTAGTGGCTTTGTTTGTTATGTAACTTATACCATGTTCTTTGATCAAACAATTAATGTACGTGTAAAAACCTGTACACATCTACTTGATTTGCGAATATCAATAACCAAATGTTAAAGTTATAGGCATGTTTCTATACTAATTTCGGCAGTTCCATCCACTGTGAACGTGTGAGGCAAAGGCCCAGGGTGGATCAACTGTTAAAAAGACTTGACATACAAGATTTACCTGTTCCACAACGTAGATGCCATAGTCTAGTTGCTGCCGTTGCAACATGGGGTGGAGGTTGTTGAGGAGGACCTTCAGGTGGGACTCTCGGTCGCGATAGGCAACAATGATGGCCACTCGGTGACGGGACTTACAATCGGGAGGTGTGAACCGACCACCGGGTTTGAGTTCTGCAAATCGCCTTTCAAGTTCCTCAAAAGGGAGAGCTTCCATACGTGCGGTAATATTTCCCACTGAAACATAGATAATCATGAAACAATCCCGTTTCCAAAAGCAGGCGGTGAATGGTTAAACATTAAGACTTACTGGAGTCAATGAATTGAGTTACAGTCCCATTGACCAATATTTCAGATATGGTATATAAGCTTAATGTTGGAAGAAGCCGTAGTAATGACATGGTGCTGACAAACCAATGGTCATAATCTGTGAAGCATGACCAGTGGACATGACATGACGCACCTCTGCACAACTACATGTACTTATGCAGTATTGCAGGCGGTGACATATGATTCCCCATATGTGTACAGTGTGTTAAATGCATTTCTAGTGTCCCACTGCCGCTCTACGTCTGCACTATTGCCAAAAGCTTCGAAAAACTCTACTTCTGCAATATTCATTTGTTTATTGTACAAATATGTTTATTGCTTTCGAAAGAGACAAATACATCTCACCTCGATAAATTAGGTTTAAGGCGATCATTGTCCACGAGGAGGCCTCTTCAATCATTAAACCTACTTAAATTAGTGCCACATATGCTGCCTTCTCTGCGACCGCATTTTATGTTCAAATATTCCACTGTTATATGATCAACCATGCTACACATCGTTATCAGTACCAACGTGAGAAAGAGATAAGTTTATTTTGCCCTGACTATATGTCCACTTACCTAAGTTTGGTGGCACCTGAGGACACAGATTCGGAACCGTGTCATCGCCATTGAAAGAGTCTGGCAACGTTTTCATACTTGATGCACCTTTCGAAATATTACTCCACTGACTTAGCAAAGACTTGCTCGAGTGAAGAGAATAAGTAGACACACTACGTGCACTATTACTGCCAACAGTCAATCCCAAATGTTTGCATTCGAAGTAAATGAATAACAAAGCGAGACAAACACAGATCCGAAGTGAAGCCTTGTGAGGGATCATGATGCTGAAGATGGTGAACATGATACTTCAGGCCCGATTGTTGATATCAATCCAGAGTTGTCTGGAATGCAATAAAGCATTTATTCGTATCCAACGTTCCTGTTTTAAATAAACTTCAGCCTGGTCTCTTGTTAACACAAAAGGGTTACAATGAATGTAATTAATCATAACTGTCTTAGTTTGTTTTCATTTTCACATTTGTGCCACCCTTTTGTGAACACCTGGTAGCATCTCTATTTGATGAGCATTCATAAGCACCAGCTTTTAGCGGGCACAGTTTTTAGCTGTATTAATAACAGAGAGAGACTGACTGCTTGCTTTTAATATGTCATATGACAAAATCAGAAATATTTCATCAATGCCACAGTATTCTTGACCAGGCACACCAGTGTTTCATATCAGAAGCATTCATTTTGTTCCTCTGAGAAACTTACTCTAACCTCAGAAGCATGTAGTTGTATTCTTGTTTGTTTTTTTAAATAATACTTATAATTTTATTATTATGTTCATTACAGGTAAAGATAATTGTAATTTATTGCTTTTGAAATATAGAAAATCATAATGGAAGGGATGTAGTAAATGGGTCATTAAAGCGTTATACACACTTTGTAGTAAAGCCTGGATCATGGTTACAAAGTGTGAAAGATATTATATATTAGGTGATACTGTATAGATTTAGGCACGATTTTACACAGGTAATACAACATTAATTATCTTTATACCGCTACAGTTGTACAGTAATTGACTCCCAGGTTGAATGGTCTTTGGTGTAAAGGATGTGCAAGCACATTAATGTGCTAAAAATGAATAACATTTTGAATTATAACTCGGACTATGTCACACATAAACTAATATTGAGGAACAAATCCATACCTGCTTCAATCCATGTAATCCATCTTGTGTCATATAATATATTAATACTAAATGGATCGGGATCATGTTCTTGGTCCCATCATCACGATCCCACGGTGTGGGATGCCAGTCAATACCTTGTCTTTTCCAGACACTATTACTTCCAGACGCCTGGAATATTGCTGACTGTGAAATTATAAAATGCTAAAAGAAAACGATGCAATGATAAGATGGAAAGATTCAGCTATGGGTTCCTATCATGTCGCCATACCCTGCTGTCACACTATGTCGATATATATCGATGTGTTTCTAATGACGGTTATACATCAGAAAGAAATAATATCATGCATAATACTATCTCTGCCAGCCAAAATTACGCCATTATTATCGCTGCTAAATAGCAGTAACAGTGCGGAACTTCTAATCTCAAATGTAACGTGTTTTAATGCGATTAACAATTAACAGTTCCATGACCAATTTGTGTCTGTATGTGAACTTGTATGTTTTATTTCATTTATTGCTTGTATTTATTATTAAGGTAACAAAAACTACTACCTTGTACTATAATCCATTTTGGCTAACTTAAGGCGAGGTTCTGTTTTCGCCAGTTGGTGCCGTTTTGCTGAGGTGTCAAAAATCCTTAATACACAGCTGCGTTAAACAAGCCAAGCAAACAAGTATGGGATGTACTTCATATAGATGTCCAGTGCTCTAATGCCTTTAAAGTCGAAGGTTTTATGAAATTAATAACACCATGTGTTCTAAAACGTATGTGTAAATCAGGTAAATCAGACATACATACCATACTTGTTGGCTTGGCTTGTTTAACGCAGCTGTGTAAAAAGGATTTTTGACACCTCAGCAAAACGGCACCAACTGGCGAAAACAGAACTTAGTGCCTTGTGTGAAAGACAAAAATGCCCTTGACAGAGAACATAACACATCAATTAATATTTTTGAACATGATTTGGCATACGTGTAAAAGCAAAGTAACCAGTTCATGTTGTTTGTTCTTTCTGTAATTTATGAGATTTCTGATTTGAAAAAGATGGCATGGCTTTGAAATGATTCTGTATTGAACAGCATTTTTAGCATTTGACATCCATCAGGTCGAGCTTGCAAGCATACTGTTTGCACGAAAATCACATATTGTATTGACCTTTGAACCCTGATCTTCGGAAGTTATTGGTCTCTGGGAGCATGCTTTCACGCAAGACCCTTACTGATCAGGATGAAGATACAAACAAATATTTGATAAAAATAACAACACAATCATACGAAAATAATTTGGCCAGTTTTTAAATAATTACTTACCGTTCACTCCTACTGTAAATCGGGCTTGGTGATATTTTAAAATGACATAAGGCTTGACATTCTATTTACGATGTATTCACACTCTGTTGGACACTCTGGCTCTACATCAAGGTATCCCGACACCGTTTGCCCTGACTATCCAATACACAAGTGCAGTGTACAGCAATATGACTTCATACCAGATAGAATTACACAGTCGCTTGGTTAGATTAATAAACACTAGATCAATGACTTTACAATTCTGCATCTACGGTATTAAAAGCAAGGAAATGTGAGATACAATGGCTGATTTAATCGAAAATGTGTATCAAATATTACCATACATTTACATCACCCCCAAAATATCGGCAATGTTCAAAACTGATGAGTATTTATTTCCAGTGCTAAGAAAAAACTAGACGACAGAGTTTTTCCGCGTACACTTCAATAATTGAGTTGGGTTAAAAGGGGATTGCCTAAAAGTCGGGCCAAGAAAAGTCGGGCCGGGCCGGGCCGGGCCAGCGGGTAATACTAAAAAATGGATTGCAGAATAATAAAACGAAACGCAAATATCTAGGCAGATCTCAAATGTCCACAAACGTATAGTTTTGCTCATTTAATTGAGTTTGAATAAAAATGCACCTTCAACAATGTGATAAACTGATGATTATGACTACATACCGTGAGTCTCGTAAAAAGTCAGTGTCTTGACTGTGTGTATCTTTGATTAGAATGATTCTCACCGACCTTGGCGTGTAGGGGTGTGACGTCCTGGGCAGGAAACGACAGTGTTTTGACTACTCATCTTTCATTAATTAACGTGTTGGGCATCCCTAATTAACCTATACTAATTCGTGTTAAACCAACACAGGATGTTTTCTGGAAGTGGATATTCTCGAATGTCAAAGGACTGACACGACACGTGTTAATAACTGTCCAAGCACTTCTAAAGTTCCTAACATTCTTTATATCTAAAGATTAGTATTACATCTAATTATATACCGCTTAATTGTCTCATATGTCAGTAGTTAAAGGAAACACAGAGCTCAAAGTGAAGCCCTTTTCACTCTACATTCTCAATAGTCTTTATCAGAAGTGTTTGGCTTATGTTGGGTCCGACTTTAAACACACAAATGTATCATCAAATGTCTTTAAATCTATAGACTAGCATTATATCTACCTATATACAACTTTATAGCGTCTCAGTTCGCTGTATTTAAAGAAAACAAGGTGCTCAAAGTGAAGCCCTTTTCCCTCTACATTCTAAACATAGTCTCTATCAAAAGTGTTTGGCTTGTGTTCGGTCCGACTTGGTCGGGGTTGTCAAAATCAACTTTAAACACATAGATGTATCATCAAATGTGTTTACATCTATAGATTAATATTTTATCTACCTATATACCACTTTATAATGTCACAGTACATCGTATTTAAAGAAAACTGGTCCGTTAAAGTCAAACACTTTTCCTGTATTTTATTAAGAAAATCTCTGTCTGAAGTGTTGGCTCCGACTTGGCCCGGGCTGTCAAAATCAACTTAAACCTCACAGATGTATATTCAAATGTATTCACATCGATAAACGAGTTTAATATCTACCCATATACCACTTTATAGTGTCTCAGTACATCGTATATAAAGAAAACTGGTCCGTTAAAGTCAAACACTTTTCCTGTATTTTGTTAAGAAAATCTCTGTCAGAAGTGTTGGGTCCGACTTGGCCCGGGCTGTCAAAATCAACTTAAACCTCACAGATGTATATTCAAATGTATTCACATCTATAAACGAGTTTAATATCTACCTATATACCACTTTAAAGAATCTCCGTTCGCTGTATTTAAAGAAAACAAGGTGCTCAAAGTGAAGCCCTTTTCCCTCTACATTCTCAACATAGTCTCTATCAAAAGTGTTTGGCTTGTGTTGGGTCCGACTTGGGCGGGCTGTCAAAATCAACTTTAAACTCACGGATGTATCATCAAATGTGTTTATATCTATACCTTGTTTTCTTTAAATACGATGTACTGTGACGGGAACATAAACATTATAATGATAATGATGATGATAGTTGTTTATGATGAGGATGATCACCATATTTCAACGTCTATGGTGTGATTAACAAGGAGGCCTTTCATGATTGAATTTAATCGTGCACTATTGCACATATTTATTTATCTGAAGATCCTTTTGTGAAGCATGTCAAAACTGAAAAAAGTCATTCAATGGATTTTCCTAAACGACCCATTGATGCAGTACTGAATATCAATGTTAATGTTTATTTTGTTGATGGTGCTGGACGGTACAGAAATGAGTGTCAATCAAGCGAAGTGCCATATCAAATCGACCCAGAACCAGTCACTTGCCACTCAAAACGTCAATGTGTGATTTTGTGTCAAAGTTGATGTCCAGCTTGACACAAACACAGTATCTTTGGCATGGTTCGATCCTCTTGTTACCGTAATGTGTGGTTTTGACTCCGAGACCATCAATGGTACGACCCAGAATATGCTGGGGGCGTCGTGGGAAAGGATAATTACATATAAAATTCTTTGGTATACGCCCACATACAGAGTCAGACGTATCCAAGCGAACAAACCTGATATGGTCCTTTTTGATAGATCCAATGAAAGCATTGTATGACCGATTTATCTGTTTCTTTTGAAACTAATGAGATTCAGGAGAAACAAGGCAAAGACAGTATGAGGACCGTACTAACGAAATGTCAAGCTAGCTTCCCAAGTTGTTATACTCGCCATTTATAACAAGAAAAATCCCGTTTCCTGAATCTTAAAATAGTGTTTATATTAATAAAAATGCACACATTTCCAAATATTCGAAATATTCCAGTGTCCATACCGTCCACTATCCTTGAAGGATAATGATGACATAGACGACAAAAACGACAACGACAACAACGATGTGCTGGATTGACTTTCAGAAAGCATATGATTCTGTCTGTTTGGGAATGTTTGGACATGTTGTAAAAATTATCGTCAGTGTCCACATCGTCCACTATCCTGGAAGGTGTATCTTGCCACATATGTTTGCGGGTAGAGACACAAAACCAAATAAAGACATGACACATGTGTATGCATACAATTTGGAATAAAATGGACAATCCTAGACACATTCCACATTAAGCCATGTTAGATCATGTTTACACTGCTGTTTTATGTATGAGAACACAAGAAAGTTTTGTCAGTCATTCAAATCTCGGGTTCAGCAAAATTTTTCGTATCTATTTTTAGTAAAAATCGTTAGGAGTTTTGCGATCAGGGTGTTAGTTGTCAATGTTAGGTGCTTAAAATGCACTTTAATGAATCCTTGGAGTCTGTAACCTTGAGAAACGTTGTAATGTTATTAATACAAAAATCAGTGTAAGATAAAGCATATATTTTGTGACCGGAACCCTGATGTTCGAGGTAAAGATTACGTTTTGTGTACCATCAAAAGCATGCCAGTGATGACATTTCTTCAAAACATGACAAAATCCCAATCATCCACAACATGAGAGATATTGACCACGAATGTGTGTACCGAACACTCGAACATATTCTCCGATCACGACCGCCTCACCATAAAAATACATATAGATTTGGACCTGTGAAGATCAGGGTCAGAACAGATCTTCAGGAACCTATGCTTGTATTAAAAGGTGACTATGGTTGTCGTTAGAGGCGACTAACGGGATCGGGTTGGTTGTCAGGCTCGCTGACTTGGTTGACTGGATGCATGTCATCTTATCCCAATTGTGTGGATTGATGCTCGTGATGTCAATCTCTGGATTGTCAGGTCCAGACTTGATTATTTGCATGACCTCCGTCATATAGCTGGCATATTGCTGAGTGTGGCGTTAAACAACAAAAAAACAAAACAAAACATATAAATTTAACCTCTTATTTCAAATTCGAGATAAAAATACATAGCGCCATCTCGAACTCCCAATCTGACTTTACTATAGAACTGTGTACCATGATATCGAAGTTTGAATTTGCCCCCGTGATAGCTTTAAGAAATCGAATTTTACTTAACTGTAAACAATTCTCCTCGATACAGGTTGAGGAATCGTAATGAAGCCAAAGAAAGTGACCATTTGCAACATTGTCAAACTTAGTTTCATCCACAGAAACCACGGACTTTTTTCGCAAAACTAAAATTCAACTCAATCCTTCACTTGTTTTTCTGTCACAATGTTTATTGATTATTACCTGCGAAATACATTTCAATTAGTCATCGAGATACATGTCAATTAGCCACACCTTACACCTGTTGTATTCAGAATTGATCGTCTATGCAATCGTATTTCTATGGATCTATAATACACTGTCTGTTACTCAGTTTTATTTCGCTTATTGACTTTCTACATAGGTGAACAGGGACATTTATTTTACATGTAAACAACATGTTATTCAGGAAAATATAATTACATGATAGGGGTTTGTGAACACACAAATAATTATTTATTCAAACACCTCTTCAAGCGATTTACTCCGAAATACCTAATTATGTTTCACGTTTTTGGTTGGTGATTGTTCATTAATGTCATGTGTGTATGTTGCATCAATAATATGTAGGTATGATCGCCGATAATGAAGTAATTAGCCAATAACACTTTGGTCCGTCTTGGCCCGGTCCGGCCCGACTTTTAGGCAATACCGGTTAAAAGCCTCTTTGAACAGTATTTCAATTATATCACGGCGTGTCAGCTGAATGAGGGAGGAAAGCCCGAAGTGATGCAGTTCTCGCACGTTTACCCCTTTGTTGAAACCCAGGTCATAGGTATTCTGCTGGAAACCTTTAAACATAGCCCGGGCGAACCGGAATTCGAACCCACGATCATAAATAGATGTGACGTGCCCAAGGGATATAGTCTTTAGAATACCAGCGTCAAATCGGACACCAGGCACTGTGATTTAACTCACACTAATGAACGCGACAGTAAAGTATTACGTGGGAATATGTAGCGCATCAGGAAACACTCGTGCGAACATTCAGGTTGTTATATTCATGTATATGTATACAGTTCGTATTCCAAGAGGGGGCGTGGTTGGCCCACTCGTCTAAGACAGAAACTGGGTGAGATTATTGTTGCACGCATGTATTTTCAATGGGAAATAATTTATCAAAAACTCCCCTCATAAACTACAAACCACGACCATGCTCTATAACTCACCTGGTATATGACAGACATCCGATTCATATGAGATGTCACCATGGAATACAGCAATCGAAGTCACCTTCTCTAATGTTATTATCAAAGCAGCAGAAGCAGATTCCCTATATTACATAGATACGTTGCCTCAATTTCACATAATTTCCTCAATTACATAGATACATTGCCTCAATTCCAAATATTTACCTCAATTTCACAGATACATTGCCTCAATTCTATAGTAATAACCTCACTTCCATAGATACATTGCCTCAGTTCCACATAATTTTCTCAATTATATAGATACATTGCCTCAATTCCAAATATTTACCTCCATTTCATAGATATATTGCCTCAATTCTATAGTAATAACCTCATTTCCATAGATACATTGCCTCAATTCCACATAATTTCCTCAATTACATAGATACATAGCCATAATTCCAAATATTTACTCCAATTTCACAGATACATTGCCTCAACTCTATAGTAATAACCTCATTTCCATAGATACATTGCCTCAGTTCCACATAATTTTCTCAATTATATAGATACATTGCCTCAATTTCAAATATTTACCTCCATTTCATAGATATATTGCCTCAATTCTATAGTAATAACCTCATTTCCATAGATACATTGCCTCAATTCCACATAATTTCCTCAATTACATAGATACATAGCCTCAATTCCAAATATTTACTCCAATTTCACAGATACATTGCCTCAACTCTATAGTAATAACCTCATTTCCATAGATACATTGCCTCAGTTCCACATGATTTCCTCAATTACATAGATACATATTGCCTCAATTCTATAATAATAACCTCATTTCCATAGATACATTGCCTCAATTCCAAATATTCACGCCAATTTCACAGACACATTGTCTTAATTCTATAGTAACTACCTCATTTCCTTAGATACATGGCATCAGTTCCCCAGTAAATATCTCATTTCAGTGGACACATTATCTCAATTCCACAGTAATTACCTCAATTCCATGGACACTTTGCCTCAATTCCAACGTAATTACCTCAATTACATACATAATTAATATCACATTGCCTCTGTCATTTCGAAACATTGTCCCAATTCCACAGTAATTACGTCTATTCCATCGCAGTTACCTCAGATTTAGGATACATTGTCCCAATTCCATACACACATTGCCTAAAGTGCACAGTAATTACGTCAATTCCAAATATATATTGCCCCAGTTCCAAAATATTCACCTGAATTCTATGGATACATTGCGTCAGTCCCATAGTAATTACCTCATTTCAATACAAGCTCTCATGATAGCACTACGTGTAGGTGCCAGACGTTCTAATGTAATCTGTTTACGCCTATATACCCGTGAAGATCCGGGTTAGAATAGGTCTTCAGCAACCCTTTGCTTGCCGTGAAAGGCGACTATGTCGTCAGAGGCGACTAACGGGATCGGGTGGTCATGGTTGACATGGTTGATGCGTGTCATTGTATCCCAATTACGTAGATCGATCTCATGATGTCAATCACTGAATTGTCTGGTCCAGAATCCATTATTTACAGGCTGCCGTCATATAGCTGGAATATTTAATATTATGGTGATAAGGTAAGGATGTCAGTAGCTCAGTGTCGGTCCTACTACATCTTCAAACATCTGTTCCTTTAATAACTGCAGTGAAGCCAAAAGTCCAATTTTAATAACAACTGTACGCTCCAGAGTGGGTCCATCGATATGTTCTGCTCAATAATACTACAACATGTGTACAGTCTTCTTGTCATGTTTATACCCTGTCGAAAAGAACTTGTACCATTCACTCAGCATGAACAATATACTGTAGGAGAATCATACGGCATATCAGTTCTGCCAAAAACCTCAAGGATACGCATACCTTTTCGCAAAGACCTGATGTCATGTGATATATAAACACATGTTGTCCCAAAGGTACAATTTCTTATAATCATGGAAATGTTATTGTGAAATGAAATGTGTCAAGGGAAAGCACATCACCAATTGTTCGATGTATTTTTTCTCCATTCCATCATGGTAATAACATGACCTGCCACCAGAACTTTCAAATATGCATGCAAATAGCCTTCAAATCACAAAGGGATAGCCTCGTGGGTAAAGCGTTCGCTCGCTCGTTTCACACAAAAGACTCGGGTTCGATTTCCCACATGAGTACAATGTGTGAAGCCCATTTCTGATGTTCCCCGCCATGATGATTCTGGAATATGTCTCAAAAAGCAGTTCTATGCTTGCTCACTCACGCACTCCAACAAAAAACACTCTATGTGCGTCAGAAGATGATGGGGGAAGCTATTTTTATGAGATGGTGACATCGTATCCTGAACGAATGCATAGTGGCCAACTGGCCTTGGCTTTTCATCATATAGAAATTGAGATATAATACAATGGTCAATGACGATTGGGGACAACATCTTTGAGAAAGAAAGTAGCTGCCAAAGGATATATTAGTATTTATTGAGTATGTAAGAATGTCTCATTTGCCTTGTCATGTGAAATCCATGTGTACAGGAAATCTACATCCACTGTTTGACGATTCTGTAGGAGACGCCGTGTACGCTCAGTTGGTGGTGCAGCTGTTACCGGTGATGCTGTATGTCCCCGCATACTCACTAACTCCACTGTAAAGAAAGAAACGAAAATATGAATAAAACATGTCATTTAATTATTGTTTTACAAATAGCTTTTGCCGAAGAGACTTCCTACCATCAAAGGAACATAATATGGTGGTGCGTTGACGAAATATTCTAGAATCAATTCCCCGGATAACATGTTCCCAAAACATACAGGGTACTTTATTGTTGTTGGTCTCCTCTTTTCATTTACAATCATATCTATGATATATTTATTACCCATATTGGCTCAAATATGCAGTGTAATATCTTTTTGATATTTGCACAGTGTACAATTAGTGAATCTCGAAGCTGATTGGTCAGTTGAACAAAGCTCAATTTTCATTGGACAACGGGACTATTTTTTTCTCATCCCATTCATTCGGATGTTTTACGTGCTACAATCTCTCTAAATCGACATTTTTAAGACAAGAAACATGGTTTCATATCAACAACATGATTTCAGATTATTCTTTTTCATTTATTTCACATGAACTTCGTTTTACAGTAAAAACCAAAACTACGTCTGCGTTTGTAAACAAACATGGCTGGCCATTTGACACCTGTCAAAGTAAATGACCTCGTTAAAGCGGACGGAGATCTGACTGACATGAAGAGTTATTCGTATAATTCAACTCTGAACACATTTTATGTCTTTGTTGTCAAAACTGTATATGGCCAGATTGAAGCTCCATGATTCAGATTGCGATGTTGGCAGAAACTGTTCCTAGTGCGCCAAGATCACCACGAAGTCCGGGTTTGCGTCTGCGTTAGAGGACGTGCTGTTTGATGAATTTTTCGACCACCCGAATCCAAAACCCGGACATGTTTGCCTTTGTGAACGATGATGACATCGATATCTGCCAATGAAAATGAAAACACAATGAAAAAGACTAAACTTGACAAGTGAACATGAACTTACTTCACAAATTTATACAGGTAAAAAAAACGCGAAAAATAGCTCACACTTTCAACGATGGCATAAGAATAAAAAGAAACTCATTTTGCAACAACTTTTAGACTTTCCGAAAGACAACATAAAGATCCATTATTTCGTATAATTTTGTAATATTGTGTGAAGAAATAAGAACGTTGTGACACTTTTGTATACTGTGTGAATGTATACGTTTTCAGAATCCGAAATGTCTACTTTGAAGGAGATCAAGGGTAGCATAGATTGTTACCTGAGCGACATGATTGCCAACACTTGCTGAACTCGGAGAGGTTTAGAAATGAAAACAAAAATATTTAAAAATACAAGGAAAAGAAAACTTACCCCAGCGAGCTGATCCTGTGTCCGATATTGAACTAAATGAACTTCGTGAATGCGGACAGCTTGTCACCAAGTCTCCGAATACCGTGTTCGTCTATCAACAGCTATTCGACCATTAGCCTGTGAATCACATCAAAACATAAACTAACTCCCGTCATCTACTCGGCTTTGTCCACCCCACAAGCCTGTTTGACAAGTCTTCCTAAAATCCCACATGGACATGTTTCCAATCAGTCACACATGTCTCAAATCACACACGATGCTCATTAAACTTGTTGTCCGGATTAAACTGTAACGCCGGTTCTCTTGTCATTCCGGGTTTCGGCTGTCTCATATCTGTGTCAAGTCGGGTCATTCATTCCGACACTGTGACAGCAATCCTACTTTTCAAAATTTACCTACTATTCGTAACTTATCTCTAACAAACAAGACTTCTGTACATTCCGTCTATGTTGTTGTTATAGGTTTTGGGATATTTTTCAAATGACACATAAAAAATTGACATTTCTTCCGTGTTTCCTCTCCTCAATGTGAAATGTACGTCTCTGCCGATGCACGAAGGCGGCTGTCTGTCAGTGACGATATCTTGTCAAAACAAGCCTTGATTTAAAAACCTGATGAACCTTTTTGGAAACTTGTCTTCTTTATCAATGCTAAATAGTGTACGCTGTGTGAATGAGACAGAAATATAACTGCAATAATGTGATCTTTTAGTTTTTTAACATAACTATATTTCTCACGCGTAACAACACGTTCAGTGAGTAATGCGATTGGAGTGAGTTGACAGTGTTTTTTTCACACGCGGATTGATACAAAACAGCTGATTCTTGATCGGCGACAGTTTATTTCCCTTGAAACGTCTTTAATATGATTATGGGTAATAAATAGAATAACCCACTCGGTACAAGTGATTACGGAAAATATGTCACTCGTGAAAAGCTCGGAACTAAAAACATTAATTTCGCTCGTGACATATTTTCCGTAATCACTCGTACCTCGTGGTCTGTAATTAGTTCAAGAGAATGGCGTAGAATATTGCTGGTCTCCTCAAAGAAAAAGCTGATCGAGGTCAAATATATTGTTTTTTCGAAATTGTGCAAACTTAAGCGCAGTTGAGCTAACGTTTGTAATACTAGACTTGTAAGTCAGTTCCACATTTCGGCTGATAGATCATGGAACATGCGCACTTTGCGAAGGTTGAGGTGCTGGCTGGCTGGTGGGTGGGGGCAGGAGTCAGCTGTGAAATATACATAATCTTGCATTTTGGTAAAATTTCATTTATAAACCAAAGTATAAACAATATATTACATTGCGATATTTGCTGTTATGTGGTTGTGTTTATTTCGTTAATAGGCTACCGACCTATTATACAGGTTAAAGTGATGGCTAATAGTTGCAATTATATAAGGGACATCTTATGAAGATACATGGCGATTAATAGATATAGCTGAGTGTTTCTGTGTCACAACTATCACATATCAATTATGAATAACATATGTAATATGTTTTATCGAGCATGCTACATTTTGTTCATTCCTAATATAAGATATTTATCATACGAAGGTAAATAATCGTTTTATCATATAATGTCATTCTTAAATAATCGATGTTTTAGACTAATTCAATGTTTAAGATGTCTTTGAATGAACTGCCCCATTTATCAAATAGTGCCAAATGATGTGCAGCCTTGTTTGTTCACAGAATCACCCACACATTGGGAAAGACCCATCTGAACGTACATGTATTTGGAAAGTTTTTTTAGCTATCAGATATTTCATCGATGTGAACTTGAAAGTTCTTCCTGCTAGGTGACTGGTATCAAACATATGTGTGAGATTGAATTCCAGGCCCGTGATTGGCTACTCCATGGTTATGACCTGAGGTCAGATTTCGACGGACAATTTTGAAATGTCGCCTAGAATCGTTTAGAATGTTTTGGGAAATACGCAAACACAAACACCGAAGTGTACGTTCCGCCATTTTGGATAGTGTTTACAAAATCACGTTTCAGTTGCTGTTTATGAGACGCCTATTAGATCACGTATATTTCAAACTCAGCTGCGATGCTTGCATCCCTGAAATCCTCATACACTTTAGAATCAAATGGCCTTTGTTACCAATACAAATTATCTAGATGAAATATAGGATAGTCTATGGTCTGTCTCTTAACAACTGTTAAGCTATTCAGTACTTTTGAATAAGGAAAACTAACCAGCACCGGGTTCGTTACTCAGTTCATGTCCAAGAAAATATATAAATAAATGGAATAAAGAATCTGCTTCTGTTTTTATTTATGTACCTATTTACAATAAAGACTTAAATTGTGGGAAAACCTTTATAGAAGTAGCCCTCATTAAATACTGACTGTATTTTAGGACAAATAAACAAATATAGGAAAATTTAATTGTACAATGAGTTTGGCCTCTGCTCGTAGACCCTGTCACTGTGTCGCTTTCTTCAACCACACCACCTATATCCGTTCCCACAGAAAAAAAACCATTTCTGGTTAGTGTCCATCATTACCCACAACAGAACAGAGTCTTACAATGTATCTGTGTTTTCATGAATTACGTGACTGGTCAGTTAATGGTGGTGACATATCACACAGCTGCAGTAAGATGTCTTACTACTCTCCGAATGTTTGGTAATATAAAATGATTTGTTTAGGTTTGTAACTTTGATCGTTGACTACGACCTGGAATGGATCCTATGATTGTATTCATCATATAGGTGACAAGTTAACCTCACGTTTGTTTGCACAGTTCCAGACAACCACTTGTATAGTGTAGTAAACTTAGATTATAGTTTAGTAGAGTTCAAGACTTCAGTAAACATAAGTCTACATTGTCTGTATAGATACATTGCCATTTGCCAGTCAGATGGATCAGTTTTGCATTGTGCCGTATATAACTTTCTGTCGGCAGCAAATTTACCTTTGAAATGAACATAACTGCTATCTGGCAAAAGATTTTGTATAGAAAATACTGTCTAGGTAACTCACTACATTTAACTGTAATGAAAATTATCATACAAGAGTGTAAGTAGTATTGTAAACCTTTCCTGCAAATAAAGTGAATACAGTTTGATCTATCCCCTTTTAGTTCGTTTTTATTTATCCATAAACTGCGGGAAGAATCCGACTGATTAGTGTTATTGATATAAGATGGATGGTGCTGTTTAGAATCCAGCTGCTTGAACATAGATTAGACGACCTCACATTTGTCAATTTGTTGGACATGAACTGAAAACTAAAATGCTGCAGTTTAGTTTTTCGTTATTCAAAAGTACTGAAAAACTAAACAGCTTTTGGACGATGTAAGACGAACCTGCTGTCATATATTAATTGAGTATCAGTGTATTTGACCACATTACTGTAGTTGTTTAATATATAGTCTTTGAATAACGAACCCTGTGCTGGCTTGTTTTTCGTTATTCGAAAAACGAATAACGAATAACGAACCCTCGGGAAATACGGTATCTTATATTTGTTATACCAAGTCTGAATAACGAACCCGGTGCTGGTTTGTTTTTCGTTATTCAAAAGTACTGAATAACTAAACAGCTTTTGGATGATGATGTAAGACGAACCTGCCGTCATATATTAAATGAGTTCCAGTGTATTTGACCAGATTACTATAGTTGTTTAATATACAGCCTTTGAATAAAGAACCCGGTGCTGGCTTGTTTGACTTCAGGTCCCTTGAACCCCACTGCTGCCACTATCACAGCATTAATATTAGTTTCGTTATGATAACTTAAGCTACTACCACGACAACCACTACTGTCACTACCACTAACAGTACATACATTCACACAGCCTTGTTGGGACAATAAACGACAAATTACAATAACCACTGTTATTGGACGCGATGTCACAGCTGTGTGTAATCGATACATAGTGTTCACATTACTGTCCTCCTAATGCAAACGGCATTTATCATCACAAACATTTTCCAAATCTATACATGTTTTTTTCATATAGTTGGTAATTTAAATCAATGGCCCCCAAGCAAGTATTATCTAAATAGTATTTGATAAACACTTTCGGATGGGGTTTATGTTAAATGATATTTAACTGTGAAGGAGAACTTACACTGTTTAGAGCAACATAACAGCCATACAGCGTCCCGTAATCGAGTCAGGATAAGCCCGTTTTCGGTAATATTAACGATCCATCATCTTTTAAAGTCAGTAGGTCACTAGTCTATAATAGTTTTTTTATGCTTTTCGTTCCCACTTTTTCCTGCAAACCTTTTCTTAATTTACAGTGGCTGTGTTCTGTAAACAATTATTCTGACTGGTAGTAACGTTGCTGGTGTGTGCAGTACTTTTCAGTGGCTATCATATATCATGAGCATTGGGATCAATTACGAAATGGTGAAAATATGTTGTGTTCTCGAAAACGTGTACGGAATTTTGTAACTTAGGCCAATACATTTCAGAGTTCTTATGCAATCAGTGGATATCAGAGACATAAACTGTTGATAAACAGAGCGTTCATCAAGACATTCTTTCCTTTCCTTATTTTTCACACACCTTTAATACGTGATAGTCATCCTCTATTTACATTCTTAGTATTGCAGTACAGGCAAAGTCGTTCTGTCGTTCCTCACGTGAAGTGTTAGAGCGTCGTCCACATTCAATTGCTAATCTAAAGTTGTTATATCTGAATCTTGAGATAATTCTTTTGCAACACAGAGGAAGCTCAGATGATGATAGTATCGCTCAACATTGAGTAAGGATTTGTATTGTGAGTAGTATTGACATGTAGGTGAAGTTTCCAGGAGATAGGTTCAAATTTTGGTAGAGACAGTCGTGTAATCTTTGTTTTCAAATACTTTAAAAAAACATTTTATATCACTGATTTCTTGACTTAACCATGCAAAACCGTATCCATATTGGAAGAAGAAGGTCCTGATGTGGGTTGTCCATGTTGTTTTACCACAATCATCCAGTGACTTAAGCATAATTGCATAATTAAGCATATATGCATGTTGTGCTAGCCTGCGACTCCCCATATTAAAGAGCCTGCATCAATAGTTGACTGCTCTTGACATGTAACGATGCTGCAAACGGGTTCTGCCACTCACATTTTATCACAGTCTATATATGTTAAAGTGTTGTTGAAATTGGTTGATTGGTAATAATGCCTTAGTGGCTTGTGCTGCTAAACATATTGATGATTGGACCATGAGAGTTTGGGAGTGAAAAAAGTGCCAAGATATTTGTAGTTATTCACAGTTTCTATTTACCGTTTCTCATAATGTTTAAGTGGTCCGCCTTTTCTGAATACAATGATCTTGATAGTCTTGTTGAGATAGATATACATTCCTGTAGCATTACAAAACTTTTCAACAATATTAATTTTCTTCTTGAGTTGGTCTTTAGATGGAGACTCAAAACAGAACAGCATGATCAACAGTCAAAAAGCTTTTGAAATGTCAATGAAGAGACAGTAAAATCGGCCGTCTATTTCACTAGATATTTTAGTTTCATAGCCTCAGGTGTACAAAAACGCCAACAGTAGAATAGTTCGTCCGACAACCAGCTCTGATTTACGGTATTAGTGTCACACCACCGTTTTAGTCTTTGATTTACCACACTTGTCAACACTTTACACAATGAATCAATCAGGGATACACCTGTATACTATACCCATAGTTGTTTGGATCATTCACACTGCCAGACTTATGAAACGGCCATATAATACTCATTCCCTAGACATCTGGGTTGCTGAGAAGCATTTTATTAAAAAGTTTAGTAAGCAGTGAAGTTATATGGTATCTTGTTTGTTTTAAAACATTCATTTCCCATTCCACCAGGGCAATGTGATTATGCGTATGCTCTTTAAACAGTTTTAGATGTCATCTTCTTGGAAAGTATGTGTAATAAATCAGAGTTAATTTGCTCGTCATCATCACAGGTACTTTCTGATTGTTCATGAAAGAGAGATTAAAAAATCTGTCGGGTTACTTGTGTGAAGCAGATTATTAGAGTGATCAAACCCATGGGTTGTTGAAATGTTTGACATAGATTGATGATGACCGGACACAGTTCAGATCGCATTCATGGCTGTGGTAGATTCAGTGTCACAGACGGGGACCCGGATACGGGACATACAGTAAAGTACGTTTATAACGAACACGCTTATAACGAACTGACGGATATAACGAACTGATTTTTTTATCCCGACTATTTGCTATTGTTATTCTGTATATGCTTATAACGAACTACGGTTATAACAAACTAAAGTTAGTGGTCCCTTTGAGTTCGGTATAACCGTAGTTTCCTGTATAGGCACTCACTGTTGACGGAGGTAGCTGCATTGACGAGGAACACAAGGTTACCTTGTGGTGAATCAATATCGGGTTTTTTCAGTCATTGCTGACATTATTGTTTGCTTTTGTAGATAAATGTCTACATATGACAACGGTTACGTCTGAACAAAGTAAGAGGTATAAACAACAATTTCGTCAACTGTTGATAACATTGTCAACATACTGAGACCTGTTGACACAGTTTGGCATATGTTCATTTTTGACACCCTTCATACCTAGGTTATTGATTCACCAATAATGATGCTAACTATAAAAACTTTAGGATATCAATAATTTGGAGGAACTTTATGATGATAAATGGTGTTTGTATCAGAAGTACCGTAATGTACAGAGTGTATGAGCCGAATACACATTGCTGTGACATCGCGTCTATCTGCCATGCAGACGGTTCATGTTTCTGTGTGCTCTGGTGTTTATGGAAGGACGATACCAAATTAAACATAGTTGATGGTAACAACAAGAATGATTTTGGTAATAAGTCGTTCTGTGCGTGGCTGTGCGAATGTATGTAGTGTTAGTAGTATGAACAGTAGTGGTTGTCATGGTGGCAGCAGTTGTAATCATAATGATAATACTAATACCGTTTGTGTTGGTGATAGTAGTAGAGTTCACGGCATGTGTGTGTGCGTGCGTGCGTGCGTGCGTGCGTGCGTGCATGCATGCGTGCGTGCGTGCGTGCGTGCGTGCGAGTGAGTTAATGGATATAATATATTGATGTAACAAATGTTATATTTGGGATAACACTTTCTCAGTAAAGTACAGATTCTAGTACTTTTGGGGATTGAGTCTCATCCGGAGTGAGTGAGGCACCTAACGGCCAGCTGACAAAGTCTGAGATCTGACCCAGTCAGCCACTGAGGCTTCCACAAAAATGTTATATCCTTGACACAGCTGTTATATTGTTATGACTGTATTCATGGTTTAACCATAATAACACAGTCACCGAGGCCTCTCTACGCAGTGCTAACCTTGTTAGATCCGACTGTTTCTTGTTACACTTGTTATCTTTATGAGAGTCTTCGTGAATTAGGCCTGACACGACCTTCCACGGTCGACATTACATTATTATGGTGCAATGTTAGTGAGGTTATATCTTGTATAAATGGACAACAATTTTGGGCTTCCTTTTTGTCTTTGTCATTGAACTTTTGTAAGCTGAGCCTTGCGATCAGATAAATATGAAGACTGTTGCTCTCGTTGTTCTAGCTGTGTTTTTTTGTGATTAGTGATATATATAGATGACTACACGGTAAGTGATATATTACTAAAATGTATCTTCCCTAATATGCAATAACCGAAATAGGCTGGAGATACAATAACGTTAACATAGACAATTAAGAATTGACCTTCACTTTGTGTGAGTTCATTGGAGTATGAACCTTCATAGAATGAGGGCCAAACTGTATGAACGTCGGAGCTTGCGACGTATATCGTGTAAACTTCAAATTAAAAAATCATTATACTTTAACATGTAATGGATAGTGTTATCGATGCAATAAACCATTTCGATAAACTCGATATCATGATCCGATATAATATGCAACTAAGGTCACCTAGCAGGAAGGACCTTCAAGTTTCATACTTCGATTAAATGTCTGAATAACTTAATAAACTATAGACAAACTTTCCAAACAACTTCAGACGGGGGTTAACCAACATTTTATTTATAAGTTGGTATTTCAATGTATATTTTTAACGGGCATTGTCCTTGATATTTCGCGGCTGACAGCGTCAGCTGGGACTCCTGTTATGCTGCCCAGCCCAATGCATAAACGAAATATTTATTAAATATAATCCGCAAAGCATAAACTCAGGTTCTTTGTCGGGTGTATTTTAAGTTTTAGGGACAACAGAGACCTTCAAATTTGGGCGTTTTTGTAGTTGACTCTGACGTCATATCCTTTGTTTCACAATGAGCGGTATGATATCATGATAGTGGCATGTGATATAGAAAAAAAAACTTACAAGGTTTGATTAATTTGGTTTTGGGGTTCACACTTCATGTTAGCTTATCCGGAATAAATGCGAATAACAAAGCATCTCGATGTTGAAAAAACAATGTTCAATCATATCAAACACCATGCTTTTTTCGATGTTTTCGAAACTCAGATTGACAACCAAACTCAACCATTGGTCGTTTTTTCCGTTTAGCACAATTGGCAGTGACAAACGGTCAAAGGATACCGTTATCTTTAATTCCATAATGTCGGCCAGTAACTGGAACCGATGTCCACTTATATATAATTACCATGTTAACCTTTTAACCTTTTAACGCTTTAACGTCCTTTCATAATTGTAGGTTTTATGGTAAAGAGGTACTTATACGCACTTAAACTGACATTCGTTGCCATAGACATTTAGGTTAGTGCCACATTTCGGCTCATATATCATGGGACAGATGCACTGTGCGGAGGTCGAGGTGCTGGCTGGCAGGAGGAGAAAGCACAAACGTGAAACTTCTTGAAATTTCAAGAACGGTCCCAATTTATGATCTGATTGATGTATAAACAATTCTTTTCATGTGAATAAAGACATTTGACATAATGAACTTATTGAAAATATTATGAAAATAACAAGCGTGACATTACAATAGTAGTATCTAACAAGTTTCACACGTTTTAGATTGGCCTAATTATAACATTATAATATCTGTCTCAGGGGCATTGTACAGTTTATTTGTGAAAGTTTACTTTCATCAAATTTCATATTAATTATATAACACTGACTACAATGGTGTATTTATTTTTTATTTTGTATCGGGGGGTAAGGGTGACCTAGTCGTCTAAGGCGCCGCGATTCGCTAGGTATAGTTGCGTCTCTTGGGCACACCAGAAACCTATGATTGAGGGTTTGAATTCCGATTCGCCCCGATTATGTTTCTAGGTTTGTCAGCACCATACCCGTGCTCGTGGGTTTGAACGAAGTGGTAAACGTCTGAGACCTGCATCACTTCGGGCTTTCCTCCCACAATAAGCTGACACGCCTTCATATAACTGGAATACTGTTAAAAGCGGCGTTAAATCCAACTCACTCACTATTTTTTATCAGATATAACTGACCTTATATTTCACAAGAACTAATGTGAGTAGAATACATTATTCCATCATTCCACGCTGGCAGTTTGCAACAGATGGGCATGAATTCACAGCCGTCGTATACATTACAATGTACTTTGATCTTTATCAACGTAAAGCTTAACATACTATTTCGACCCTGAAAACTGAACATAACAAATATGTGTCAGATTTTCTTTGCCGTGTGGAAAGCCGTGTCTGTATATTGTGTCTCATAGTTATACATAATTATTATTTCATGATACCAGCTCATTATTGTTGGGTAGTGTGTATCCATAGCTTTATGTTGTCATCCGCGAAACGCACAAAAAACAAATTAATGATAGAATAAAAAGATTTATCAATATTCCCTGAAACACAATATGTAAGCACCTGCAATTACATATAACAGTAATGACATTCTATAAATTATTGCACATAGCTTATTTCGTGTTTTAATGTGTCCCTTTTATGATGACTTGTCTGTTTTGAGACAATAAAACTAGGTGAGGTGAAATGGGGTTTAACGTCGCGTCCAAGATAATTGCACTTATAAAGCGACGTGCATGTACGTGTGTGTGTTTGTGTGGCTTCTTGCATTTGTCCTGACTGATCATGTCGATTTTTAGTGCTAGCTCACTGAGATACCATGCGGCAGTTTAACATGAATACCCCACTCAGACACAGTTTTCTGAATCCAAGCCGACCAGTCCTTGCCAGACAGGGTAACAGCAAGTACCATCTTTCAACGTCTTTTGGTATGAGGCGGCCGGGGCTTCGGTCGGACGCTCTACCTCGGAGGCGGTCTGACAATAAAACTAAAGGGTATGAAATACGTGGAGCTAGTATCTGGCACATGTCCAGTAACAAATCATCTACTGACATTAATGCCCTCTTACCCATGTTTCGGGATAACCACCAGCAACTGGAGGAATGTGAAGGTCATATTTACACACACTCAAACGCCTATGAAGCCTATAAAGCCATGCACAACCCATGTCGGTCTTGACACAATCAACTTCACATTACTTCGTGGGACAAGACGGGCTACTTGGAAAGCTTTTAAATAATTTTGTATCCATTGTATGCGATTTCTCAGGTATTAAAGGGAGAGGAAATGATGGTTGTCTCATCAATTCTGCATATCAGTTGGAAGCTTCGTCTCGCCACCAACAACCGTTCAATAAAAATGAGTAAGTGAGTGGGTATGGTTTTACGCCGCTTTTAGCAATATTCTAGCATCATCACGGCGGGGGACACCAGAAATGGGCGTTACACATTGTACCCATGTCGGGAATCGAACCCGGGCGAGCGAACGCTTTAACCACTAGGCTACCCGACCGCCCCCAATCAAAATGAAGACTCATGTATACCCTGTGTAGACGCAATGTAATGTAGCGTCAAGCTAGGTGTAACTAGAGGTGTTGAAATACTTTTGCAAGAAAAGAATACATTCATACAGGTCATGTGCTATGTACTAATGATTGTAACGTTTTTAACATTATACCTAAGTTAGATCTATACATTATCATACAAGACAGAAGCATTTGAATAGGCAGCCCGAACAACTACCGCATATTAATGATAGGATTCGTACTGTAACTCACTATCAGTAGACTAATCAGTGGCCAATAGGAAGAGTTTAGCTACAAATAAGAGTAACATTTTATTGCAAACTAATCGCGTATATCCTCGATTTATACTGGGAAGATACTTACAAATTATGGTAATAATAAAGCGTGTTAACCTTGTGTATGTTTCTTTAGTTCACCCACATCCGTCAACAGTGAGTGCCTATGTCCACGTACCCGGTCCCCGTCTGTGACACCGCCTGAGTCTACCACAGCAATGAATGCAAGCTGAACCGTTGCTGTCTTCGTTGATTCGTGTAATGGTATCCATATTGCGTACTAAATACGCATGATGTCGACCACTGGAACCAGACTCGATTATTTTCATACGGCCGTCATAGAGCTAACATATTGCCGTCGGTTGACATACATATCTGGGAGTTGGCTAGGAGGCTGTCACAGGTTAAATTACATAGAATTTTAGTATTTACACTGTGTTGGGCAAGATGTCAGCTACGTCTGTGCCGCCTCTTTTTGTGTGGGCTTTCCTTCCGAGCTGCCACGTTCCACGGACTTGGAGTCCAGATTCGTAACCATGGTCACCATTGGTCAGGAATAGTGAAATAACAGAAATAAGCACTTTTGATAATTTAATTTATTTAAATCTATTAAATCTGAAGTTACACTTCGAACACAGATATCATTCTTTGTATAAAAAAATCAATACAATTATATTTCAACCAAATTGGCACCCTCAACAGTAACCTTCATATCAATTCAAACTGACCCATACCTCACACAACAAAAAGGACGAGTGAAAAGATGGTGCTTGTCGTTAACCTGCCTGGCGCATTGAGGAACGAAACAAGGACTGGTCGGTTTGCAGTGTACTGAGTGTGATCTTCGTGTTAAAACTGGGGGATATATAAGTTTAGACGACATGTATCAGACATATCAGACTGCACTTGTGGGTATCACTTTGAAGACGCAATTTCTCTTTTTCTATACCTGTCAAAAATACCATAATATCAGAAACACTATGTACTTCTACACACATGGGTATGATTTAAAAACGATATTACATGGCAATAGTTCAGTTAGCAGTTCTACAAACATGACTATTCTTAAATTAGTTCACGATTTCATTGTCAAAAGCAAAAGATTCGAGTAGCTTAATTTTATGCATGTAGTAATGGAAAACTGCCATATCTTATTTCACAGAAACCACTTGTATTGGCTTCATATATTTCATTTGTGCATTTAGTATGTTTATGTTTAGCACTATCTTACATTATATAATCTGATATATGACCAGTTGTTGTAAAGTTATTACCTGGAGAGGTATTTACATAAGCAAGTTTTGCTTGTTTACCGATCCAGATTTCTTTTGAAATAAAAATATGTTTAAACCAAATAGCCCCTCTTGTCCCACGAAGTACCGTGAAGTTGAATGTTTCAAGACCGATGTGGGTTTTGATTTGCTGTATACGCGTTATAGGTGTTTGCCCTTTCACATTCCACCAGCTGCTGGCACAGAAACCTGGTGTCATGTTTTCTAAAAGCATTCCCGAGAACACGTTGGCGATCAATCGAAAATATTTGATTCTGATTGGTCAGTCAAAGATTACAATCATTATATCCGCCTGTGATTGCCACAGCTGATGTGACGTCCGCATCACAGAAATCACTTTTTCCTTTAGCATTGTTAGAAGGCATTTTGAAATATGCAAAATAGCAGTTTACAAAATGCGATTATTACAATTTTACGTAGGGCAATGCATTTGGGTAGACATCACGATAGAAATCTACTAAGAGAAACTCAGTGTATTTAAAGTCTTCGGGACAAAAATGTCTTTACATTTGGAACTTTCTATTTTAGAGTGTGACAACATATCGTGTGTCATTGAGCCATGTGACGTCAAACCAGCGACGTGTTGTGTTGAACTAATTCTTCATGTCGACTTACGAAGTATAAACAAGAGTCTTTGAGCGGAAACAAGCGATACTTTGTTTCAAGGCAAATATCGATGTTTCCTTAGTTCAAATTGACAAGGGCAGTGGGGTAGCCTAGTGCTTAAACCCGAGTTTGGTTTCCCATATGGGTACAATGTGTGAGGCCCATTTCTGGTGGCCCCCGCCTTGATATTGCTGGAAAATGCTAAAAGCGGCGTAAAACAATACTCACTCACTCAGATCGACAACCCACTCAAAACTTTTTTTCCATAAGTATATATGTGGCGTGTTGTTTTTGCTTAATTCGTTTATGATTACACAATATGTTCACACGTACAAGTTTGTCATGTTGTGTAAGTGGTCAACGGTGTCCGATTCATATTATGCACTGAAAGTTCGCAGTGATCATGGGTTCCAATACCGGCTCGTCGTTTCTAGGTTTGTCTGCACCAACATTATTATTATTATTATTATTATTATTATTATTATTATTATTATTATTATTATTATCATTATCATTATCATCATCATCATCATCATTATCATTATCATTATTATTATTATTGACTTATCAATTTCTCAACCCGTGTTTGCCGTAAGAGGCGAGTAATTGCGGGACTGGGTGGTCAGGCTCGCTGACTTGGTTGATGCATATCATCGTATCCCAAAATCGTGGATCGATGCTCAATCACTTGATTGTCTGGTCCAGATTCGATTATTAACAGACTGGCGTCATATGGCTGTAATATTACTGGGTGCGCTTTAAACAACAAACAAACAACCTATAAAACCTGACTTCAGTCATGCTCTATATCTATGCGGCTCGCATTTCGGTAACCCTACACTGACCCCTCATGAATCCATTTCCGTGGTGGGGGGCACGGGTGGCCCAGTCGTCCAAGGCGCCGCGATTCGCTGTGCAGAGTTGCGTCCCTTGGGCACGCCAGAAACCTATGAATGTGGTTTCGAAACCCGGTTCGCCCCGATTATGTTTCTAGGTTTGTCAGCACCATACCCGTGCTCGTGGTTTTCACCGAAGTGGTAAACGTCTGAGACCTGCATCACTTCGGGCTATCCTCCCACATTAAGCTGACACGCCGTGATATAACTGGAATACTGTTAAAAGCGGCGTTAAACCCAACTCACTCACATTTCCGTGGTTCTCGTGATCTCAAAATAACAATTAACGCTTAAAACATATTGAAGCAACTTCTTAATTGAACGTCTATCTAAAAAATGCCTAGTTTGAGACAGCCACGGATTAGTGAAACGTCATAGGTCTACAAAGAGAAGCCCAAATATATAGTGGTGCAAGTTTTTCTGTGTAAATTGCTGTTTGTTTCTATTATGTGCTCATAAGATACAGGCTCAGCGATTCATGTCATTACTGTATTTGGTTATTAGTACAATGAACTCCATGAATCCTAATATTTTGCTCTTTCAGTCCTTTTACAAAAGAAGGATACACTCTTCGAAAAATTATCTCAAACTTAGACCCGTGAGGAACCGGTGAGAAGAGGTCTTCAGCATCCCATTCTTGATGTAAGAGGCGACTATGGGATCGGGTGGTCAGGTTCATTGACTTAGTTGATGCATCGTATCCCAATTGCGTAAATCGATGCTCATGATGTGAATCACTGGATTGTCTGGTTTAGACTCTATTATTTACACACCGCCCCCATATTGCTGTAATATTACTGTGTGCGGCGTTAAACAACAAAAATGAAAAACAAACAAACACTGTTGCAATAGGATTTAGTTCGTGCACAGGAAATCTACATCCACTGTTTGACGATTCTGTAGGAGATGCCGTGTACGCTCAGTTGGTGGTGCAGCTGTTACCGGTGATGCTGTATGTCCCAGCATACTCGCTTACTCCACTGCAGAAAATAAACGAGTAAACTGAATTTCAATACATTTAGGAGATAAACATACTGGGGGTTTTATTTTAGAGCTGGGTCACCTGTTGATTTAACCGCACTAAATTGAATTTGGAAACGACCACACAACAGTTTAATAGTGACTTGGGGAAAAAACGCGATACTAAATGGTAAATCGTTGGTTTCAAATCAAACTAACCACATCTTATTGTAACAGTTGATTTAACGACTTCTTCACCGCGGGGGATACTATTTCTAACAAAGTACTTTTTCTCAGTTATTGTCGGTAGGCATCGTGATATATGTACACTGTGTACCAATACATTATGGATAGAGAGCAGGCGCCGACCAAGCGAGTGTATTTAAAGTTTGAGGGACAACAGAGAGCTTCAACTTTATGTTCATGGTCAAAACGTTACCCTACGACACAGCTGTGCTACACACGTTCAATGCCTGTAATGATCGTAAATGATTGTCTCAGTGGAAATACTTTTAAAAAGATTGGTTTCTCCGTTTGCCATTGTTGGCAGGTTAAATCGGTAAAAGAATAACATTATCATTAAATCCACGACTTTCGCTGTTGAAAATAGCTCTGATGTCCACTTATGTTTTAAGGAACTTCCAATAGTAGGATTTATCGTAAGTAATGTGTGTACTTACGCACAATTGAGCTGACATTCGTTGCCATAGACCTTTAAGTCAGTTCCACATTTCGGCTGATAGATCATGGGACAGAAGCACTCTGCGGAGGTCGAGGTGCTGGCTAGCAGGAGGAGAAAAACATCCGTGCTTTTTATGTAATCTTAAAACATTTTGCAAACATTCTCGTGAGACGTCAAGTGTACATTAATAAGTCATAACACGGAGCTTAACATCGCTGACATAGGACTTAGGGGCTTTGATCACCTCACGTTAAACAAGCGTTAAGGAGATCTCAGGTTTTATATGTGTTGTAAATAAAATGCCACTTACCACTATATTAACAATCAACACCATCAGGGTGACATGTAAGAAACTCAACCGATATGACTGGGTAAGAGTTTGCTCAGTGGGAAATTGCTCCTCTGGAGGTTATTGAATTCGTACATCAAAACAATCAGTATTGCAGATGTATCTCGGTGTATCAGTATGTTGATGATGATAACCTGAGGTGATTATCTTACACGTGTACCACCATGGTGAGACCCGCGGACACGGGGAAGGTGCTGATAAAGTGAGTGCGTGAGCATAGTTTTTACGCCGCTTTTGGCAATATTCCAGCAATATCACGGCGGAGGACACCAGAAATGGGCTTCACACATTGTGCCAATATCGGGAATCGAACCCGGGTCTTCGGCGTGACGAGCGAACGCTTTAACCACTATGCTACCCGACCGTCCCTGTCGACAAAGAACTATAATTAGGGTGACGTGAGATTCGAACCAACGAACAAACGTTTCTTGACTCTAGCTGCTAAATCATGGTAATGTATCGATCCGCTTTTACTATCTGAAAATCACGCCTTCATCTCGATCTACTGAAGTCGATACTGATTTTGCTGCGGTCTCCACAAGAACAAATGTACTAAAACAGCTTCATACCATTGTTCCCAAACTATTTATATAAAAGTCTAGTGTACTCACCACAGAGAACCACAGCTAGAACAGCGAGAACAACAACAGCAGTCTTCATCTTGATGTGATAGCTCATTTGATCATACAACAATTTCTGGTCTATTTATACAAAATATGAAGTCACAAATATTGCACAATAATCAGTTAATGTTGAACGCGGAAGGACGTAGAAGGTCAAAATGACAATTAATCACATGCATGGCACACGTGTTCAAACAAAAAGCAGTATACATATCAAGAGATACAGCTATTGGAGACTCCCCGTTGATTGTATGTAGGGTTTATTGTTAAAACGTGATTTCGAAGTCACGTCATCGAGTGGGAAGTGGGGGAACATATGGTAGAAACAGCGGGGCTTAAGGCGTGTTTTACGAGAACATGACAAAACACCTCTTGAATATGTCACTAAATTCTAGCTAGCTCAATTATGTTATAAATATTAAAAACGGTTATTTTTACCTTGTGACCTTAACCACAAATATCTACGTTCCATCTTCCCTTCCTTGGAACTCTTTCATCACGCGACATTTTTTTTCCTTATCTTCCATATTACAATCACAGATATATTTCATCCTTTACCACTTCCACAGATACATTTGTTCAAAGACATAGCCAGTGAATTATGGAGTACAATTCTATCACGAAGAGCCTTGGCGTTAATCAAACCACGCCCTCCCATTAAAATTGGTACAGCTGTTGGAGGCTCTTAATGAAAGAATTGTATTGTGCAATTTTTAAAGCAATAATTTTTCTGATGATCCTCCTGTGAAGCATGTCAAGACATTCCTCAGTTTTCCAAAACGAGCCCAGGATGGGGGACAAAATCTAAAGGTCAATGTTCATGTTGTATAATGTTTTGTACTGCTGCGAAGTGTCCCAGAGTCACTTTTTGAAGGTGATTCTAACATAACGACCACTGCATCGAGTGTATGTGCAGTGTGTTGATAAGGTCAGCAACCACGCAGAGTCCTTCGCTTGGATGAAGTCGGCTGGCCTGAAAAGTGAAACAGAAGTCATTTTCCACTTGAAACCATCAATGTGTTATTTTACATCAAATGTAAATATGAAATGTAGATTATGCAATAAATTTAATGAGAATGTCCAACACATTGTCAGTGGATGCCCAGCTTTGGCACAAACACAGTATGACATGAAGGAGTGGCTCGATCCTTTTGTTACCGTCTTTGCCATGCTTGTGGTTTTGACACAGAGGTAAATCCATGGTACGACCCAGAATATGCTGAGGGCGTCATTGAAAATGAAAAATACAATATTCTTTGGAAAATGCCAATATACAGCCTCAGGCGTATCAAGGCCAACAAACCCGAGCTTGTCCTTTTTGATGAATCTAAGGAAATCATTTATATAATTGCATTTTCTGTCCCTTTTGACACTAATGTGATTGACAAGATTCAGGAAAACCATGGCAATTATGAAGACCTCGCTTTCGAAATGTCACGTTTGAATCCCAAGTACCAAGCTGTCCGACTCCCTATTGTTGTCGGTGCCTTAGGTTTGGTACCTCCCAATCTGTTGACTGATGTTGGGGTAGTACCCGGGTTTGCTACCAGGAATACAATCCTTCTGACAATATGGGTAATGCTGCAGTCGCGTGGAGTTTTTAATCTGTAAATAATAATAGTAATAATAATATTAATAATACATCTAGTACTGTTACTAAGGTAGCCGTTACCAGGACTGTTATCACAAATACTTCAGTCAGCTACAGTTTGCCTGTCCCGGACTCAATTATTTACAGGTCGTCATTATAAAGTATTCCTGGCTGGAGTGAAAAAGCATGTTTTGCAATAAATAGCACATCTTCCATTGATATTTGTACATAACGTCTACCATGTCCACTAATGATGATGATGATGAAGATGATGATGATGATCATGGGTTTCTGTCAAACCCGAACGGACAGCAGCTCTCGAATTGGAGCGCCTTTGACGACAGGGCTGTCTATTGATCCTGCAGCATGCAGCACATGACGAATAGCATGAACTACGTTCACTCAATGTCATTAGATAAGCACCTGAACTGATTTAAAGTCCTCACACAGACACAGGTACAACGTGCAGCAGGTGGACATGTGGTAAACCACGAGCAGTTGCATCAGTGATTGATTTATGTATTACATAAAGCCATCCTGGGTCACACACAACACGACCCAAATATCACAAATTTTGATTCGTAATATGTAATATTGTTTGTTTGTTAGTTGTTTAACGCCGCCCTTACTAATATTGCAGCTATATGACAGCGGTCTGTAAATAATCGAATGTGGACCAGACAATCAAGTGATTGATAGCATGGGCATCCATCAACGCAATTGGGATACGATGACATGCATCAACCAAGTTAGCGAGCCTGATCAACCGATCCTGTTAGTTGCCTTTTACGGCAAGCATGGATTGCTGAAGAACTATTCTACCTCGGATCTTTACGGATTTAATATGTAGTAGATCACACACCATTTGCTGATTCAAAGAACGAATCGAAGAAAGTCATTGAGCTTGATTCAAAGGTATTGTAGTGACACTATGGTGGATGGGAGGAGAGGAAGTGACATGGAGTTTTATGGCGCGGTCAATGCTTGTTGTAAAAGGCGACTAACGGGATCGGGTGCTCATGATGTCAATCACTGGTCCAGACTCGATTATTTACAGACCGCCTTCAATAGCTGGCATATTGGTGAGTGCGGCGTTAAACAACAATCAATCAATCTAACTCATTCATTCACTCGTTCTCTTACTCACAATCGAACCGGATGTGTCTGTCGCCAACTTCAATTAAAAATAGGTGACACTAGTACAGTAAGACAACTTCATCCGTTTGTGAATACCTGCTGTCATCTTTGCAAGTTTACAAAATGAATACTTGCTGTCATCTTTGCAAGTTTACAAAATGAATACTTGCTGTCATCTTTGCAAGCTTACAAAATGTATTCTTTGCATCTGACTGAGATACGTGTAGGAATATTACTCAGTCACGCATTTAAGCGATTTATTTTCGGTCACCACAGTTCTTTGTCGACTTAATTGCAATCAGTGGGTCTTGCGGAAGGAAGGTTATTCGGTTAGCTAAATGTAGTAATCCCATACACTCATCATTAATTAATATTAAGCAAACAGAAATATATAATTAAATTATGGAAAACTTTCTAAAGAATAGTTTCAATTTTCCGCACAGTACTTGATATATGCCGGTTTTATAGTGCTAGCACTCTGAGACAGAATGCTGCAGTTTGCCATGGATACACCACTCGGACAAATCACACTGACTCCCAGTTGACCAGTCTTATTTTCACCCCCTTACCCAAGTGTAACAGGATTTACAATCCTTCAACGTCTTTCGGTATGACACGGCCAAATCATGCCATTTGTTATTCTTACTATACATTTCGCTTCAACCAATTATCTGCTTGTTATCTATTACCGTTGTTGTCAATGATAATCTGTGGCTTAACGCATGTCATGCATATATACCTCTCATCGCTTGGTTGTTGTCCCTCGAGCTTGATAACGATGGAAGATCCCACATCTAAACGTTGCATAAATTCAATAAACTGCATTCTTACATGGAAACGCCACGCGGACATATCAACTGGTTGACTAGTCTTGTTTTCACCCCCTTTGTGCTGAGCAAAGGCAAGGGTAACAAAAAGTACAATCTTTCAACGTCTTTTGATATGAGGGGCAGTCGGGTAGCCTAGTGGTTAAAGCGTTCGCTCGTCACGCCGAAGACCCGGGTTCGATTCCCGACATGGGTACAATGTGTGAAGCCCATTTCTGGTGTCCCCCGCCGTGATATTGTTGGAATATTGCTAAAAGCGCCGTAAAACTATACTCACTCACTCACTTTTGATATGACATGGCCAAGGCATCGAACCACCGACCTTCCGCTCTCCGGGCACTACACCACGAAGGCGGGGGTAAAAGCTCCCCCTACATTTATACCGTGTTCAAGTGCAGTAATCTTGGTCATATCGCTCTTAAACGTCTGCTGCTATCTATTCAGCACTCTTACTTCCTATTAAAAGAATTATGATTGGGCAGTACCGTGGTGTTTAAGCAATTAATGTTTAAAAACGGATTTATGTGACGAAACATGACCAGTTCAAAACATGTCGTGAAGAATGAATATAAACTCAGGGACAAAAGAAAGTATACCGTGTTTGTTTTTATGTAATTTAAAATTAACAGAATATTGCTAACTTAAGATATTTTCATTTGAAAATCAAACATATGAAAAAATCAAACTGAGAGGCATAATTTCTTTTGCACTTCAGTAGTGAAACAGTCTAATGTGCTCTACATGCATCTTGTCAACGACATAACAGAATACGTCGTTGTATAGCGTGATTATATTCTAGTATCTATCCTTTCATATATACAATATCCTATAAGAATCGATACCATCTATCAGTTTCTGTTTCTAGTTCAGTGAGTCACTATACCGTAGGAATCACTGCTGCACACACACACACACACACACACACACACACACACACACACACACACACACACACACACGGGTGACCTAATCCCCCTGGTCTCGGGTGCTGAACCCCCCAGGGCCCACCTACATTAACATAGGTGTACTTCAACTCACTCACTCAACGAAAAACCAACCACACACTCAACGAAAATCCGTTCACCATCTCACTCACTTAAACGAAAAGCCCACCTCACTCAACGAAAATACATCCATCCACCCCCTCACTGAAACTAAAGACTACCAACGTGACTATAGGATAATTTCCACCTGAGGTTTTCATATAAAAATCAATTTGGTTCAAACGTTGCATGAAGCGAACATTGTGCTGACAAGATTGGGAATTTAACCTTTAAAAGTAAAATGAGTGTTTCTTGGAATATTCAAATCTTGCATGTTTGTAAATATCTCTTAACTGGCATTTAAAGTACATGAATTTCAAATGAGAGATTTATGTGGATTTGAATTGGGTGCTACCTGGCATGACGAGCATTAACTACTTACAACAACCCGGTGCATGGCACATGCCGTTTAAACAGATCATAAAATCATAGTTTACAAATCGATTAAGGAGCTATATATCACTTGAACTATTTTACATTGGCTTGTGTAATGTATAAATACGGCGATTTCAAACCATTCGATACTTTGATCCTGTTCGGAAAAGAAGCTCCAACTTTTGTATCAAGATGAAGGCTGCTGTTATTCTTGCTGTTCTTGCTGCAGTGCTGTGCGGTGAGTTAAATTCTTTTCCATCTGCTGCCTTTTGTGTGATGGCCATCATGTGCCTCACTCTATAAGTTGTAGCCGTATCACTCTGGGTACATGTGATTTTATGCATCCCTCGTTAGGTTTCATAAAACCACATGTTCCGAGTGATCCTGCTACAACGGATTTTTTAATATGACATTGTAAAAGAATGAAAACAAATGCAAAATTGATAGAACACAGAAGTTCGATTGAGCTGAGGTTAACGTGTGCTATGTCATGTGACTTTTATTTACTCGACAAAGACGTACTGCCTTTCGCTTCGAAGCGGCGTGTAAGGGATTTATTCTTACTCTTAGAAATCCACGTGCTGTCTTTCATGGTAATGGCGGGCTATAAGGGATTTATTCTCCCTCTCGACAATACACGTGCAGTCAGTGTTCTTCGTGGCGGGGTACAAGGGATTGATTCTCCCGCTCAGAAGTGTATTTCACTCCAAGGCGGGATACACAGTATTTTCTCAAGATCAGATCTCATCATTCTGACATGGAGGTATGAAGGTGTAATCCGAAGTTACTTCCGCGAAACGTTCTTTTGAATTTCAGATTAGTTCTGATTTCCATCCATTGGTTTTCAGCATCACACCCGTGCTTGTTGGTTTCAGGAGGACTCGACCGCGTCCACATGAAGCAAACACAAAATGTGCTTTTAAAGTGTCAGCAAAGGTATTCTGTGTAGAACCTATTCATTGCAACAGCCTAGTGCTTGCGTCCCTGGTTAGGTTTTATAAAATCACATGTACCGAATCATCCTACCACAACAACAAAATTAATATAACATTGTAAAAGAACAAAAACAAATGCAAAATTGGTAGAACACAGCTGTTCGATTGAGCCGAGGTAAACGTCATGTGACGTTCATTGACTCGGAAAAAGCGTCCGGCTTTTCGCTTCAACGCGGGGTGTAAGGGATTTATTCTGCCTTTCAGAAATCCTCATGTGGTCTGTCTTGGTCGTGGAGCTATGAAAATAGAATTTATACTTTACTTAGAAAGTGTAATCCGAAGTGTGACATTGTTACATCCACGTAACGTTGTTTTGAATTTCAGATTAGTTTTGATTTCGAGTTTTTGGTTTTCAGCATCACACCCTAGCTTGTTGGTTTCAGGAGGACTCGACCGCGTCCTTATGAAGCCAATACAAAATGTGCATTTAAAGTGTCGGTCAAGGTATACTGTGTAGAACCTATTCATTGCCTAGTGCTTCCCGAGGGACTTGTGACAGGATAGACATGTCATTCTTCCCCTAATCTCTCTTCACAGCCAGCACTGTCAATTGTGACTGCATTTGTTCCCGCATCCTTGACCCAGTCTGTGACACCGCCGGCAACTACTACGACAACGCGTGCCTGTTGAACTGCGTTGAGTAAGTATATCAATGACTATTTTTACAGAAATCCTTCACATAATTTCATCTGGCACTAAGAGTATCAAATCAAAGTAGAATTCATCCCGGTTATAACAGGTTAAGAATATAGTGATTAATCACTCACAAAACCGCAATTAATCCCATTTTATGTTAATGTGAAAATGTAAAGTGATAACATCAGCCGTAGCCCTTTTGTCTTTTTGTTGTATATGATCATGGTAAATACATAAATATTATCTCCATGATCTGGACAGTCACTGACATTACGTCCATTTCCCCATTATGTCATGTGCATATAAGTGTTCACTTTGGCGGCATAAACATGTATTCAGTAGACTAATGCAGGGAAGTCAATAAGCAAGGCAACATGTTTGGGGATTTTTCTCGTGTCTGCAGATCCAATCGCTTAGATTGAGTTTAATGAAACGACACTTTTATCAATACATAATGTTATGTATTCTAGCTACATTAAAGGAAATGTACCAGTAGCACCAATTCCTCATTCGTGACTCACGATGGATCTTCACTTTGCAGGGGTGCCGTCCAGGCTGCAGAAGGCGCCTACACCGTCAGTAGCAACTCTTGCGTTGCTGCCAAGAAGTAGATGACCTTCACCTTCACCTTTGACCATATGGAGCTTCCCCGACCACAGAAGCAGATATTGCTTGAGCAATAAAATTTAGGAGCAATCCATCTGGTCATGTCTTTTTTTTCTGATTTTATTAATACTGATGGCTGTCCGCGGGATTAGATACAAGACATGTAATTTTGAACTGAACCATCATTCGATACGACAGAATGTGCTTTTGGCTGATAACTTGCACAGAAAAAGGTCAACGCATCTGTCTCTGTGGGGATAGGCTGAATATATCACACATCTGTTTGCGATTATGTAAATTTGAAAATGTAAGTGGACTATGTTTTCATTGCACAGTCGAAATGAGGTCCTTGGGGGGGGGGGGGGGGGGGGGTTGGCAGTTATAAGGCGAAAGCCTTCCCCCTACACACAGGAGCATACCGAAGAACATCGTGGTATCCCGTTCAACTACTGATCAAAGTGTATTGCAGTCTCAACTCCTTAGTATACATCCCTGATGCCGCCAATGATGTGATACAATTAATGGTGCAAGGTTTATAAGCCCTGATGGCTAAATACACTGTAAAATGTTGGAGGAAAATATGTATACATTTAAAGGGTTGATTATTCACCAATCAACCCAGATTTGATACGACAAGGGAGCGAGTGAGTTGGGTTTATCGCCGCTTTTAACATTATTCCAGTTATATCATGACGTGCCAGCTTAATGTCGGAGGAGGGTGATGCAGGTCACAGACGTTTACCACTTCGGTGAAACCCACGAGCATGGGTGTGGTGCTGACAAACCTAGAAACATAATCGGGGCGAACAGGGATTCGAATCGGCAGCTTTCTGGCGTGCCCAAGGGACGGACGCAACACTGCACAGCGAATCACGGCGCCTTTGACGACTGGGCCACCCGTACCCCTAGTAACAAGGGAAGGGCAGTACAGACTTCAGAGTATATGTACATTGGCCCTGTTCTGCCACCATTGTTTCCACACAATCCTCATTCAGTCTCCTCATTCAACACGCATGAATACAGGTGGGCGCACGTAAATACAATCTTGACTTTGTATTAACATATTATGTATATTTCCCTCAAATAGGGAGTCAACCAACTTTATGGTGATAGTGGATAGAGCGTCTGCACAGAGTGCGAGAGGGGGAGGGAGGATGGGGGAAGAAGGAGAGTGAGAGGTGATTCGCTCCCATATCAAAAGACGTACAAACACATTTTAAACGCCCCCCGGAATAGTATAAGCACAACACACACACACGCACACACACGCACACACACACATACACACTCACACACACACACACACACTCACACACACACACACACACACACACACACACACACACTTACGCGGATTCATACAGTTTGCACATCAGTATTTCTGTTCATACCTAAATGAACCGAAAAAGATCATCAGTCAATGCTTACAATTAAATTCGACAACGATATGTTTTATCTACAATATTTTAACCAAAACAGTTGTTTTGACAATGAATATGCACATGTTTCGCATAATGTCCTGTGAAAGGGAAAGGGAATGGGATTCCCCGACTTTCCGTAGTAATAAAAGTTGTCTGCCTCGGTGGGCGTGGACTAATTTTTTACATTCATTGGGAAACAGACTTGCCTTTTGTGTGTTTGTGACGGGTGCCACCGATGAGACAGGGTCCTTTCACCTTTTCGCGAACACCTGGTATCATAACTATTTGAATATTTAATGTTCAATATGAATATTCCAAATGTGAAAGGTGAGGCACCACTATTCATTGTGTGCACAGTATTGTGTGCAAGAATGTCTCAGGTTATGTTCGGTGCACAGGTTTATCCAAGTCTCCACATCTATGATATTCAAACTATTCATTTTCTATCTGTTGCATTTTCTTATCAGTATATATTCGGATATTGGACAACAGGTTACACAAAATGTTACATATGAATCAGATTCATTTTCATCCAGCTCATAATCGTGCACAGTTATCTCCTCTGAATTTTGTGTAACGAAGCTCTTAATTGGCATTTCTGCAATCAAATTAGCTACAGTCCGCATCAGACAACAGATATGTGACTGCTTATAACTGCAAAACTAGATGAACACGCAATACACTTACAAAAATAAATATAAACAAAACAACGATGATGTTTTTTCATTAAAATGGCATATCAAAACAAACAAGCTCTGGCTAATAGTGATTTGAGATTTAATCATCTAAAATCAGAGTTGGAAAGCTGAAGGACAGAGGCAAGTTTGAACTTTTGAGCATAACATCCATCCCTTAGTGCTTGATATTGTTAATATGTATATGGACCATAATACTATTGGTGATGCTAGTCGGGTAAGTCAGATTGACTGCAGTTTCACCGAACTCATTCCTAATATATGCGATGGAGATGCCGTTCAGTAAAATATAATGACTCGAGTTGTTATTTATTGACATGAACTATGACAATTCTGACGAGTTGATTTTGTTGGATGAAAAGACCTGTTATCCCCATCCCTATGTTCAACTAATTAGGTTTATTTTAGCTTTCGTACTTCTCCTTAAATAGTCACCACTATATGGATACTAGTAAACCGTATCTACACATCTATATGAACTACTACTCAAACATGTAATTCATGTACATTTTCATTCAAAATGGAATAAGTTACTGAGACACATCACAATTTCACGACCAATTTTCCCTGAAATATTTATAATAAAATATGAACTCGCTTTCACATGTAAAGATATTTTTAATGTGAAAGCCACTCAAACATGACATATTACTTAGCAAATAAGTTAAGCGCCACCCTACATTTTTGGGACAATACAAAAACTGGGGTCGAAATGTAAACAAGATGGGGAGAGTTTTATATATAACGACAACAAAATTGTGTAAAGAGGTTTATTGACATGACACAATAGTGTAAATTTTGTGCATATTTGCAGTTGTGTGTCAAAAGCAGTGATGTATAACCACGAAAGAGCTGAAACACTATCACCGCAAGTCACATATAGGGCAGCATATCAGAAAGCCAGTGTAGCAGAAAGGTCATTCCCACCCTGGGAAAGTAATATAACCACTGATCAGTCAGTAATGTGTGCAGGGTCCACTGCATAATTCACTGATTGTACCTTTCGTCTCATGATACGTATTAGTCTCTGAATGGCGTCTTGTGTCACCAACACTTCCTGATGTGAGCTACATCCAGTTCTGCTAACGTTTTCACGGGAAAGACTCTTTGATGGTTTAAACGTCTAAGGATGTCCCAAAAGGTGTTCTGTGGGGTTCATGATCAGATCCGGACTGCATGCTGGCCATGTGAGTGTTGCTATGGCCTCCTGATCAAGAAACCCTTGAAAGGTGTTATCGCCAATAACCCTTGGTCAAGCGTTATCGTTATTTAACATAGGTCGAATCCTAAGAGGATGGTTGTCGAAAAATGGCATTACGGTGGGATCAAGGAAGTCATTACGATATTTCTCACAATTGAGCGTGCCCAGTACTGTCACAAGGTCCAGCTTGCAATCATATCCAACACATCCCCATATCATCACAGATCCCTGACCAACGTCAAAGGTCGTCTTCGTGTTTTCGGAGAGAATGGCCCTTCACCTTGCCTCTAAACACCACCTCTGCCATTAGTAACATGCAATAACATCCTACACTCATCTGACAAATGAATCCTACGCCAGGAAGCCACATTCAGTCGTTCGCGGATAGGTCTGTCATTCAAAAATGAACGGTCTACGTGCTCGATATGCCAACGTCTGAAGTGATGCATAATCACTTGTTCCTTAATGCAGGGGCACTGCCAAAGGGAACACAAGCCTCAGCAACGATCTAGTAAATCTATGGAATATAGCTTGTGTCATCAGATTAATTAGTTTTTAAATTTTAACTTCAAACCAAACCTCTACACGCATCTAATTATACTGGTGCTTATGTTTTATTACTCAGTATATAGGCGTGGGTCTGAAACTTGTATTACAAGGGTAACAATAATTTAGAGATTCATATTCATGGTATGAATAAAAAACAGAAACATAGACATGAACAGATGGATGGGTTCTATACTAGTATTATATTGTTAAACCAATTGTGCTTCCATGGTCAGGGTTACCCCATGTTGTCGTGTTTTCAGAAGTGAAGTGAAGTGAAGAGTTACGATGCGATGCGATGCGATGCGATGCGATGCGATGCGATGCCACGTGAAGTAAAGGGAAGAAGTGAAGTGACTTGGTGTGATAAAAGTGAAGAGATGTGACGTGACGTGACGCGAAGTGGTGTAATGTGAAGTGATGTGAAGTGACGTGATGTGATGTGATGAAAGTCACGTCACGTGACGTGATGTCATGTCATGTCATGTCATGTCATGTGATTAAAGTGACGTGACTCTCCGACAATTTATGTTCTGAGTATCCAATGCTCGTTGTGTGAAGGGACTCAAAGAGAATCGGGTGGAAACAATGGCGGCCTGTGGAAAATATAGTCTACACGTGACAAAAATAAATCCAAAACATGCTTACATGAACTTCCTTCCCTTGTCCTTGTCTAACAAATCGCAAAGAGAACCATCGTATTAATAATCATTAGGATTAATTGCGGTTTCGCTACAGTCGACAAATCACAATATTCTAGCCTGTTATATCTGGGATGAACTCCACTTTGCTTTGATACTCTTCGTGCTAGGGTGGAGTTATGAGACGGATCGCTGTAGCTTGTTGGTTAATAGATGAAGATTTACACATAATCAAGATATATTAGATTGGCTCAATGACTCAAGATGCACTATTTTGTCTCGTGTAGGATTAACGTGTAAAGTATGGAAATCACATGCAGCATCTCGTGATAAGAATAAAGACACTAGATATGTGGTAACACTTAGTTTTGTCATTAATTGGTACACATTTGACACATCTCTTCTTAACGTACATACTTCTCTATGTGTCTATGGATTGTGTTTATTTTATCGGGGAGTATATTTGCCAATCATTTCTAATTAATCTTAGATTTTACTTTTTTCTAATACACCATAAAACAAAGGACACAAAATCTCGTTTGCCCTGTGTTAAGGGATATCTTTTTTATTGATTGTTGTGGCCTGTATATTTTTACAAATGTGTTACGGCTCATAAAGCTATATAGTTTAGAAGACACACTTCAGTATTCACTGCAAGAAATCCCTACTTGATGAGACTGTGGGTAACAACCAAAATCGCTTTCATAAATTGTAGCTGGTTAATGTTATATGATCAAATTTCGTACTTTGGTGTCTTTAAGTTCCACCATCCACATTGCAGTTGTTTCATAAAAAAGTGTTTGAAGTACACTTGACAAACAGAGAAACATAATCCTGGCGAACTGGGTTTCTGGAGTGCCCAAGGGGCGCAACTCTGCTCAGCGAATTACGTCACCTTAGACGACTAGGCCACCCGTGCCATCTGATTGTTATTTCCGGTATTTTCGTGAAGATTGTAGTCGCATAAAAGGCCTCGGATCCATATACATGGAGTTACAAGGTCAATGATAGACATGTTTTCACATTAAAATCCAATATAAATACGAATATTGATTCTTTAAACTACTAATTTATTTGTTTCTTTAATTCCGGAGAATGTTTTAAGAATAAAGCTAAATTGGTGAGTCCAACTGAGAGGTCGAACAATATTAAAGATAATTGATTATTGTTAACAAACGAAAATAGTTTTCAATAAGCATTTTCCTTAAAGCTCCGTATGTCTGCCAGAATTAATAGCAATTTCCATAAAACCAGATCTGAACCTCCTGATTATACTTCCTTGATGTTAAGGAAGAAACACATGATTCTGATGCAGGTTGACTTTTAAAAGATCAGTACACTTCATATCTTGAACTATCTGCTGATATAGAGCTTCAATCTTAATATGAGCTTCTATCGAAAATTGTGAATAAACGTATTTTCATTCCAAGTTCCATGATTTAAACACACATAACCAAATTCTAAGGGAAAAAGACAGGTTTCTTATCTACTCATTTAATGAAAAAGGAAAACAATAATGGGCTTAAGACACTACCTTGCTTTACACATATGGGGTAGTCAAAGTATTCACTTAATTCTCTATTGTAGCGCACGCATGCTTTAACCTTACCATAAATACATTGTAACATTAAGAACCTTTTCCCATTTTGTCCATTTTGTCCAAGACATGACCATAATTTTATACGATTAACTTAATCAAAAGCCTTTTTGAAATCTACAAATCCGAAATATGATTTATGTTATTTACGTAAAGTGTTTCTTTAAATAATTTAATAATGTGATCAGCACAAGAATAGCCCTTTCTAAATCGTGCTTGTGATTCTGGAATTTTATTGATACTAGTCTGTCTGGTTGAGGACTATTGTTGAGAACTAACGTAAACAATTTATCCCAAACACTACTAGTAGATAAAGAAATACCACGAAGTGCTTTATGTATGGGAAGTATTATGGATTTTGACCATGACTTTGGGAAAACACCATTAGTGAAAACATGATTAATTAGTTCAAAAGGCAAATTCAGATCACTTGCATTATCTGTCATCTTAGCCAACAACCTATCGGATCCAGAGGATTTTTCATTGTATTAGATCATTAATAGCATTTAAACTTCCTGTCCTTTTTATATCTGAATCAAGACTTTCACTATTAATTTCTTCCATTGATCGTAAATTAATCAGGAGTATAATTTGTAACATTAGACAACTTTTCACTTTCAAATAGACTTATAAAGTGAGTCAACCAATTTGCAATTAGTATTTGAATATTTGAATATCTTTCCAAGACTGTTTTGAATATTGTTGGTTGTTGCTGAGACGTTGTATTATACCCTTTCTGATTTCATTCTTAAATTTCCTCCAACAAACACTATATCTATTGCGTAGAGTACAAACAGATTTTTCTGTTGTGTTCACTCTGTCGAGCTCTAAACTTTCGGAGTGATTTTCTCGCCTCACGTTTCGCAGCTCTACATTCAATATTAAAATTAGGGCGGAGCTGTCCATGATAACTAATACTCATACATTCAGCATCAACTGACACTAAAGTTACAAAATACTTTAAAATATTGTCACTATTATTAACAATATCCTAATACAATATGTCATAACTGTTCTATGAAAATATGTGACATCTCTACAATCATAACAGAACGTTTACCAGGGTGTATATCACCATCAGGTTTTGAAGGAAAAAACACAAGACATTGCAAGATGCTGGTGGTCAGATTCAACATGGAATAACCTAAATATGCATAATTATAAAAGTCAGATAAAAAAAGGAAATATCCATTTACACTGTTACCATTCACATGTGTTTGAGTAAATGTGACCATCAAACCACCAGTTACTTCACAATTAACAATAAAAGCAGGGGTTGCCTTTAGTCGGGCCGGGCCAACGTTATTATTGGCTAATTACTCCATAGTCGACGACCATACCTACATGTTGATAATGCAACATACACACATGACATTAATGAAAAGTCACAAACCACAAACGTGCAATAAGATTAAGTTTTTGCGAATAAAAATCGCTTGAAAATCAGGAAGCCGTACGGTCGGTGAGAGTTGCTGAGCTAGGGTACATGTAAATGAGGAGTCGTTAAACGAAATAGGAGTTGAAACGTATCAAGTTCTCCCAACTCTAGTGATATAAATTCCCATCTGCCCGACATAGATGTATCTAATTATATGCGAATATAAAATGACATAATATACGACACTAGGCACATTTAAGCAAGTAAGTTCAAGAGAGCCATTCCATTTTCCGCTCACATCTCAGTGCATTCAGATGGGAATCTCAAGTGTTTGGTCCGACCTGGCCCGGGCAGTTGAAATCAATTAAGCACAAAAGTTGTATCATAAAACATGTTAAGATCTACCCAACAATATTTAATCTACTTAATTAATACTTCAAGAGACCACAGTAAATCGTATATAAAAAGGACGCGTTCGTTCAGGTGAAACATTATTTCCTCTATACTCTCAACATGGGATCCATAGTGTTTCTCATCAGTATCAACCTACACGTCACAGATGTATCACGGAATGAGTTTTAATATATAGAAGACTATCGTATGTTCCTAAATGCCACTTTATGGTGTCACAGATCGTGGCATTTAAAACAAAAACGTTGGGTATGTTAATTCTCAACATAACCTCAATCACAAGTGGTTGGTTCGACCTGCCTTGTACATCGAAAACCTCCCAGATCTATCACAAAATGTGCTTATATCTTCACTGTTCATCGTATTTAAAGCAAACACGTTGCTCAAAGTGAAGCCGATTTCCTTCATATTATCAACATAGTATCTTTCAGAAGTATATGGTCTGTGTTCTGTCCGACTTGGTCCGGGCTGTCAAAATCAACCTAAACGTCACAGATGTATCACCAAATGTGTTTACATCTATAGACTATTATTATGTGTGCCTAAATACCTCTTTATAGTGTCACAGATCATGGTATAAAAGCAAACACGTTCTACAAAGTGAAGCCGTCTCTATCAGAAGTGTTTGGTCTGTGTTCTGTCCGACTTGGCCCGAAGATACTTTAGGTAATGACATGTATATCAGAAGACGTTTACTAGGTCACACTGTTATAAAAATGTGTTTATTCCTTGTCCGATCATTAAAGCGTGTTGTGGTCACTAAACATGTCTATATCCTAAACATGTTTGGAATTGTTATAAACACAAACATGTTCATAATCTAACGCTGGTATACGTTTTGCACGACCAAAGCATTAAACAGGAGGATTATTTTTGACATAACATCAATAGGACTATCTAGAAAAGTAGCATTTATGGGATTTAGGATATGTAGGTTCACAAATTAATATAATTATTTCAGAGAGCCCTACCAAACTCTTGTCGACCGATCTCACTCACTTCAAACATGTGCAAAGCCGTGGAAGCTCATGCATCACCTTGAAACTGGCAATCACATCAAACATGAGCGGCTTCAGGTAGGGGCATCCGTATCCAGATCATGTACTAATACTGAAGATGAAATTATAATACCTCGCCGAAGTCTTTTCTGGACTTCAGCAAAGCCTTCGCCATGGTATGGCATGACAGACCCCTTCCAACATTGGCACAAAATGGAGTAGCATGCATGCTGATGTATTTATCAAAGCAAAATGAAAACCAACATTTTTCAGAAAATCAAGTATTTAATATATTTAGATTTGAAGATATTATAAATATAAGACTATGTGACTGGTCATTTGTCCCCAATGTCGCTTGCCAATCAGAATTCGCATATATACACACAATGACATGTTATAATAAACATTCTTCATTTGCACTGGTAGTTACACTGGATTAATTAATTTAATTGATTGTCTCTGAATAGTTTTTGTGTACTACAACCTTGCATTGAAGCCTGCAGCAAAGTCGGTGAAGAGCACGTTCCCTTCAAACAAACATAGGCATATTTTGATAAATGAAACATCTTCGTGTGCATAAATTGAATCCCAAATGTCTACTTCGTTTGCAGAATTCGTTCAAGAAAATAATACTCTCTGTCAATGCGTTCAACATGTACATACCTTTCATACGTAATGTATTGACATGGTCCCAGCTGGCAAACAAGAGTTCTAAGAGCTCACTGTTTCGGCATAACTTCATCTATTCATCTGAGGCAACAGCTTCCTTTTGAAAAAAACTGGGCTATGACTGATCCATGAATATATTCTTACCGCTATTGTCAACTTTGTAAGGAATTTGTTTTGTTGGCAAATCGAAATTGGTTATTCACTAGCTAGCATTCTCAAGCATTGATGTTTCATATTTCTATACAGGAGTATTGGTTGATAACAACATCTGGTGTCACATGACACAAAATAATAGAGGGTATATCTGAAGTAAATAATATTTTATTCAGGAAACAATAGTCAGAATTAGTTACCCGACCAGACTAAATATTTAATATTTAAACAAACACACGTTTGTGTTTACTGTTATGCTTGCCCATGTAGCCATATAGAATATATAAATGTCGTGTACAGCCATGTGTTGAACTGAATACAATATTGAAATAAGGAACGTGTTCATGAGGCGAGACATTTCAAACCAGTTTACAATTATAAGGTGTTGAAGATCTTTGGTTGACTGCAATTTCTTCAACCTCACCTTCTTCCAATCATTAACCGCCAGAGAGAGAGCTGTTTCAACAGGACAAGGCTCCACTGCACACAGCATTTTCAAGCTCAAGTCATACACTTTCTAAATGCGAGATTGCGAGATTTTTCATCATGTCCAAATGTCGCATTCTCGCGTTGTCGAATTTTGACAAAAAGTGCTATGTATCAAAAACACGCATTCTCGTGTTTTTGCCATATTTAGCTCGTTTCCAAAGGTCGAGATCGCGAGAATGCGAGATCTCGAGAATGTCCCTTACAGTATTCCATAACTACCTGTAGGAACATATTGTTTATACTCGTCCATGTTTTTGACGGACAATATAATTTACATGCTCGGTAATAGTGAGAACGGGCATCATTGTGTGTTTCCGTGCTTTGTTCAGGTGAACAATTGACTTGTTCTTGCATGTGTTTGTGATGGATGCCACCTGTCTGGCAGAATACGCTCACCTTTTCTTGAACACCCGTTGGATGGCCTGAACCACTTCGGATTTTTATCCCACACCAGTCTGATACACCGTGATATAACTGAAATACTGTTCAACGTGGTGTTTAATGCGATCACCGTAGTGTGTTACTGCACCTGTCCAAATTTTGTGCGGGGATGTTATGTAATATGTAAAATAAAGCATATTCAATTATCCAATTGATTAGAATATACTTGCGTCAGTGTATTTTATTAACGCCCAAAACCGTATTTGTTAAACACATATAATAACAGGTCATATACGCGCATGGTGCCTTGACTTACTATTAGCTTTAATAGGCCATTCCGGAATAAAATAGTTCCTCCAAAAGCGAGGAACATCTGTTTTAGTTTGTTTACAAGAAATATATTCCAAAAAATATCCTCATGAGATGAGAAGGTCTGTTAAGAACTACCTCAGTAAGTCAATCACAATGACAGAGCGTCGTAATACATTATATTTACATCAAGTACAAGACGTCAAAATGGCCGACATGATAAACATGACGGGAGATATTTCCGAAGTTGTTAATTAACCTGTGGCGATTTCAAGCATTTGTGATCACTGATCAAATGGCCGATCATTGAAAGGTGATTGTAAAGATGTGTCAAATATATACTAAGGTAATTTCATGGATTGATGTAGATTGTCACTACGATAGTTTGGATTTTGGGTTTATATTTCTCTAGGATGGGTTGTAGCGAGGGTATCCTTGAACGGGCATGCAACCAAACGCTACGTTCAAAATTAAAGGGTCTAACTGATGAGAAACAACGCTTCTGTATGAATTCGTACTAGGGAATTCCCAGGGTTTTCCCCAGGAATGTGGAAGTAGTCAGTGCTTGCGTAATTTCAAGAATACAGTCACGTGAAAAACGTCATGTGACCCACCTCTCTTCCTATGGAAAAGCCGTATATCGTGTAAACTTCACATTACAAAATTAGTTACTGTTATAACCAAATGAAACACAACCCATTATCCGATAGAGGTAACTGTGCATAGCGGACGGATATGTTATCTCAATAAACTTGATAACATGGTTTGGTTTGACTTCTTGGCGCGTGTCTGAATTCCATTAACATGTTACATATCCTAAAACTGATTAATCAGCAAATCTCGCTGCGAGCGACAGATACTAGAGCAAGGCATGCCAGAAATACGAAACCTAATGCTTCCGAAAGGAAGACTTCTGCATCACGTGCGTCGGGAGACCAGCGCCATCTGATTGGCCGTTAACAGTTGTACAAGGCGGAGCAAAAAGCATCGTTTTTCCGTCCATTTTACGCTTGAAAAAGTCGACGCTTTTCCGGACACTTTCTAGACGCTAACAAATTAATCAATTTTAATGAATTTTTAGTCGTTTTTTCGTCCAATGACCATATACGAAAAAAACGACGTTTTCGTGTTTGCGGTGTTAGCAGATACTTGCAAGCTGTTAATATTAAAGAGTATTAAGCATAACAAATTTTACTTTCAGAAGACATAGTTTAGACTGTTGGCATTGTGTAACATTATTAGTCTTTAAATTCTCAATTTAGAAAATAATGTGAGCAAATATAACAAGTGATAACTCCAACCTTTACATCCTTAAAACTCTTTTCCTTATTGATCTAATAATATCAAGACCGTTACTTTTCAGGGAAAGTGGCTTCACATCTCAGACAAGCACGTCTTTAGTCTGCGTCCTCCTGCGAAACATTTTTAGAATTGTTGTAGCTAAAACACTTTGTATTTGTGGGTTATTCATCAAGAGCTTAAGTTTATCTACATCATGTACGGTCGCGGTGGCCAGATTTGCTTTTTCGAGCAGTAAGATTCTAAATTCAGAATATAAGGGATATTTTAAAAGGAAGTGCACATCAGGATCGCGGAGAAAATACAAGATACGTTCTCGTTGAACATATCAAGGCACTAATTCATCTTTCATAAACTTTTTGTGTCGTTGTGCTTAATATATCCACATATTAACGAAAATATGTAATACATATCAAACAAATACATGTATCCACAAAACAAATATATATAGAGAGAGGGGCTAGGTGTTTGCCCATAGCAACACCTGCATAACTGTTTATTCACGCATGGTGTGGTAGTTTGCAATTGAACGAGAGCAGGTATTGTAGAATGTAAATAAGGCCGACGCTGTAATTAGACACAGCGTACTAATGAGAATATGAGAATTATCATATGAAGGCTGTTGTTGATTTTTCTGAACTGTTCCCATTTTTCATACCAAAAGTGGCAATGCATTTAAAAGTTGCTTTCGTGTCACAATATTCACTCACGTTTTCCTCAATCGCATCAAAGGCCCTTTTTAAATAGTAATGTAATGATATAATATAAAGTATATTTCACATGATACAATGTACTTTGCACACAATTAGTTAATGCTTTAAAGGGACTGACGAAAACATGGGCGAAATATTTTAATAACGCCACAAATTAGTTGAATTAAGTAACAATAAGTTGAATCATGTATCATGCTTGTAGACACACCTTTATGTATTTGCGAAACTAAAGCTGTTGAGCAAAGGAAAATATTATCGCCCATGGGCCAAACTTTCTCGCCTCAGGGCGAAATATTTCAATAACGCCGTAAAAGGTTGAGTTAAATTATGTGACATGAAACTTGTAAGAACACCTTTAAGTATTTTCGACACTAAAACACGAGTTTTGAGCAAAGGAAAATATTCTCGCCCATGGGCAAAACTTTTTTGGGGATACGTATTCAGTATAAACATGTTATTGTTTTCTTATCGAACTACTTAAGGCATCTGTGTACAATTGCTGTCGAAAGGTGCGATTCACATGCATCATGCGTGCAGTAGGGCAAGGTTTAGTTTGGTTTGACTCTTTGGCGCGTGTCTGAATTCCATTAACATTTTACATATCCTAAAACTGACTAATCAGCAAATCTCGCTGCGAGCAGATACTAGAGCAAGGCATGCCAGAAATACGAAACCTAAAGCTTCCGAAAGGAAGCCTTGGGCATCACGTGCGTCGGGAGACCAGCGCAAACTGATTGGCCGTTAACAGTTGTACAAGGCGGAGCAAAAAGCATCGTTTTAATATTCCGTTCATTGATTGTTCTAGCTTTCATATCAAACCTCACAGAGCCACGGTGTGGCTTCATGGCGTGCTATATTGAAACATTTGTGTTGTCGATATCTTCACGAAAACGGTGTACAAATAGTGTGTGGTAGAGTCTCTGTGAGTGGGAAGAGCACGTTGTCAATACAAATGTGTATCCAAAGGATATTTTAGCCCATGACATCACTGTGTCTCTTTTTTAATGTAAAACAGTTATCCAGACATCCTCAAGGGCAGACGTGAAGCGAGCATTGAAGGTAAGTTGATATTTTTTTATTGTTTCACGCACCACTATATTTTAGAGGACGAAGGTGGCACCTGTCACAAAAACATGCAAAGGTATGCCAACTTTTCACTTAAAAGAACACGGGAAAATAACGCAAAAGAATTGCATCTGACATTTTTGTCACCGGTGCGTCAACTTATAATTAAAAACTGTCCATCCATTTGAATGGCGATGTCGGTAGTAGCACTGTGCAATTGTACTCTGCAACGTCTACTCTACTCCCGATGGGCACTACTTTTTTTCACAAAACACATGTGACGCATTGACACACTACGCATACATACATATTTAGTGACACCTTTGACTTGAAAATGGCAAGTATGTGTGCTTTTTGCAGTTGCCTGTGATCTGTCGCAGAACACAGAAATGTCGTCCTCATGTCAACCAATGCAGTTTAGTGCTGTGAAACCTTGGTCCTCTGAAATTGAACAGATGGTGTAGCGTAACGGTAATTACAACTAATTTCATCTGCTGACTCGTATGATAAAACATAGCCGACATTACATGTTTCGATGAGTCTATCGTCTCGAGCTCGAGGGCTCCCCTCATCTAAGCTAAACCGAGTTTTGAAACTAGAATATAGATGTTATAACTTACTGCAGGCGTTTCTAAAAATAATATTATGAACACGATTTTAGAATCTGCAATGTATCGTTTTTTTAAATGATTAATCTTGAAAAGAAAGCTGCGCACTTCATTGCCATTTTTCACCTGACTGAACAGACTATGGTCGAATCATCAGCTCTGAAAGTTGTATTCAAACGCCCCCTTAAACCAATGATGTTTTTCAACGTTGAATTTCGATAATGTGCAAAGTGTATTGAGTAATAAATAAATGACGATATTCGACCCGTTAAATATTGTTTTTACTACAAATTAGATTACGTTTTAAAATAAATGGCATCTAACGGGGACTGCTTTAGTAATCTATATATATCTGTTAAATTTTCTAAAAAGTTCATAGTTCAAGCATTCAAATTCGTATCTCATTTACAACATGGATAACGGATACAGTTCGAAGTGGCATCCACATGACCATAATACACTAGCACTTGCTAGTGATGTATGGTGCCCCATCCGAGAAGATAACATTAACATCAATATAAATAATACCTTCCTTAACTCTATACAGCAACATACCTGTCAAGGTCCGGCCGGGTAAGAATAGGTTTTCAGCAACCCATGCTTGCTGTAAAGGCGGCTGTGTTTGTCGTAAGAGGCGACAGACGGGATCGGGTGATCAGGCTCGGTGACTTGGTTGATGCATGTCATCGTTTCCCAATTGCGTAGATCAATGCTCATGATGTCAATCACCGGATTATCTTGTCCAGGCTCGAGTATTTACAGACCGCCGTCATATAACTGGAATATTGGTGAGTGCCAAAACTACAAGGTCATAAAAGGTTCTCAGAAGGGCCCAATATATTCGGCTCTAGTATTGGCTCGTTACAATTTCGATCAATGCTTTTTGTATAAACCACAGGTGTGCCTACCTCAGGCTTAATTATTTACATGTTGCTGTGGTATTGTTGTAATATAACTGACTTCAGCGCATACCAACACTCACTCACTTTTCACCTTGGAAACAAAGCCAACATGAAACTTGACACAAACCCAACTGACATGGATCAACACTTGCTTCAGTGGTGATCGAGTTTGTCATTATCGGTTGTTACAAGATGTCCTACTTGTAAATCGACTGGCAGCGGTACCAAATGAGTTTTACCAACGTTTTAATCATGATTGACTACATTCACCGTAAGACCTTTGCGCAGACAACCAGTCATCAGAATCATCCTTTGTTTTAATATTGCTTGACAGATACGTCAAGACCAGACGTCTCTGCAGGATATCAACGATCGGGACTGAAGTTCCAGTTTCTCCATCCCCAACAATTCGTAATTATGATCAAGTCCAACGCTTTACTACTTCTCGGGATGGGCGTCGCCTTGATCTTTATTTACAACATATATTCGGTGTGGACAGTGACTAATCCATGTCACTGGGGGAAGTTTGAAGATCTGAACCAGTCTTTGCTACGTCAGTGGAACAATATTTCAAAAAGTGCATCAAGTATAAAAACGACAGACACAAATAAGGCTCTTCCCAATTCGTGTCCTTCGATATCGCCAAACCTAGGTAAGGGGACAAATGTTCAGGACAATAAAAGTTATAGCAGGATCACGAGGGATACATGGAGTTTTATGCGTCCCTTGTTCGGTTTAATACCACACGCCTCCTATTCGTGTGACGCATAAACACCCCATGTACCCCGAGTTATTCTGCTACAACGGATCTATCTTACCGACATGTTTTATTATGACATTGTAAAATAATTCAAACAAAGTCAAAATTTATAGAAAACAGCTATTCGATTGAGCTGAGGTTAGCTTGCCCTTTGTCACGTGACTTTCATTGACTAGGAAAATGCGTTAGACTCTTTGCTTTGAAGCGTGGTATAAAATATTTATTCTGCCACTCAGAAATCCACGTGCATCTCGACTTGCTCGTGGCGGGGTATAAGGCATTTATTCTTCCACTGAGAAATAGATTGCCCTCCAAGACGGGATACACAGTATTTATCAAGATCACGAGGACCAATCAGATCTCATCATTCTGACATGGGAGGTATGATAACAACTTTTCTCCGTCTGCTACAAATGTGAAAGCATACATATCGCAGTGATGGGTTACTTCCTTATGTAACCGCAAATAGTTGTCAAAGATCCTTCCCAAGTGGTGGGGAGATTTCCTCTAGGGTAGGCATTAAACGTTGGGTACGTCGAAATATGTTAAACGCGAGAATATTGCATTTCCTTTAGTAACCAATGTTATGGATCAAGAAATACATTTTTTTCTAAATTTGTCGTGTGGTATAGTAGTGTACAAAGTTGAAAATCATATGTTTTGACATAACTGAACTTGGTTGTAATAGTATAGGAAATGGGGGTTCTGGACCACTTCCACTGGAGCCAGATTTATATACCTATACCACCACTACAGGGGGAATTTTTTATGCAAAAATGATTATGCAATTCAACGATCGTCATGATTCGTATTAAAAGAAATATCAATATTAATTAATAATGAATAATATTTACTATAGCCCACGAGGATATTGGAAAGGTGTAGGATAATACAAATATTAGCCACCGCGGCTAAGGTATCTAAAGATGTGGCCAAGGATTGGTTAAAGAAACAAGCGATGTGACAAATATACTTACCAGCAGCGCGTTATATACCGAGGAAGAAGTTTGATACTTTTACAACGAATGAAATTCATCAGGCTGACCTCTTGTTTCTTACCCATGATAAGGTAAGACGCAAAACGTATAAATATGCTTTAACTGTAGTGGATGTGGCTAGTCGATACAAAGAGACTGAGCCATAAACCTCGAAAGATTCAACAGAAGTAGCTAATGCACTGAGTCGCATATATAAACGCCGGCCACTAAAATGGGCTAAGCTTTTTCAAGTAGATCCCAAGTAGAGTAACTAATCTGTTAACAAAGCAGGATGTCGAAATCAGGCGTGGTGAAAAAGAGGCACACCGTAGTCAAGCTATCGTTGAAGGATTTAACAGGACATTAGTGGAACGTTTTTTTGGCTATCAGTATAGGGTCGAAATGAAATCAGAACGATTGAGATCAACCGAACGGGTGACACGTTTATCAGCTGTTGTATCAGCGCTGAATAATAAAGTAACGAGATTAATCGGGAAGAAACCATCCGATGCGATTAAAATGAAATCCACGACTTCCGAATCTTCAGCACTGAGGAGAGGCAAAGAACGAAAACTTCCGGATAGAGTAAGTGTAAGATATTTATACCAGCCCAGTGAACTCGAAGGAGGCCTACATCGTGCAACCGATCCGATGTGGTCTCTTAAGACACATAACATTAGTCGATTGGTTACGAAAGAAGGAGAGCCTATTCTTTATTAGCTTAAAGATGGACCGGGCAGGGCATTTGTACAAGAAGAGTTGCTCATAGTTCCCAACGATACTGTATTACCACCCTAAATAACCATAAGCATAGGTAGTTACACCATCCTTATCAATCCATCGCTTTGTATCTAAGAGGAATAATGATGTCTTGTTCATTCTTAGTCCATATATCCTATGATTGTAACTTCTTAAAGAGTTCATCTTTTGTTTGAACGTTCTACCGTTGAATAATGCTTCTTTATACTGTTTGTGTTTGATATTTTTTTTTACCACATACTTCTTAACACCCTTAGCTTTTCTTATCTCTCCATTATTGGACTTCTTTATAGAATACATCTTAGGTCTTAATCTATAGGAATCCCAGCACATTCATCCTTCGACTTACCTAATACCTTTTTATTTACTACGCTGTGAAGTGGATTATCATTTGGGTAATCGCTCATGTTGTACATATCTATTTTTTCTGCCATATCTTTATACACATCCTCGGTTTGTATTTCCATCAACAAAGAATTTGTGTCGGTATATAACACCTCGCATCTATCGTTGTATTGCTTCTTAAGTTTGTTGTCATAAAAGTCATACATTAAGTGTTTTGACAAGTCAAGAATACTCATACTGACGTACACTGGTCTGTTGAATTTTATATTACTCTTCTGCATATGCAACGCGGCTAAGTCATTATCGAATGTCTTGCTTCTGTTAAAAGCCGGACTGGTATAAGTTTCCTGAGTCTTTCTTCCTCATTAGAGTTATTCATGAGCATATATAGGTTCTTTTCCAAATCACTGGTAGCTATCTTTCTTAGATCTGTATTCAGCCTTATTTTGGGCTCCATCCAAGGGCTTGATCAAACTTTAGAACTCTGTGTATTTTCTTTAGTTTCATACCTAACGATAGATATAACTGGAGATTTCTGTTGTGAACTATATATTTTGTCTTGTCCATCAAATTTGGTACGAGTTTTTCTACGTTAGCTAACCTTGTATTACCCATCAAGGAGTGTTGATATTCCGACATCCAATCTTTATAAACCATTAATCTTTCTGGAGCTAGCGGATAACTGTTATGGTCTTTATGTAACGAATTTGGATATTCCAAGTCAACTCCTAGTATGTACCCTTTATTCACATTGATATTATGGATATCATTCACTTCGATATTATCGACCCACTCAAAACAACCCTTGGGTAAAGGTTGACTCATAGCCCATCCGTACAAATTGTTGGCGTCGAGTATAATATATGCGTGTCGGGTATACTCGGATCATATCCTTCCACTAATTTATTATTAGCCTTAGAATACCTTTTCAAAGCCATCGATATACCACCACCTCTTAATCCTTTCTCAATAAACAAGTGCATATCGTAATCAGTGAGTAGTTTTAGTTCTAGTTTTAGTTGATTCAAGAGTTTTAGTTTAGTTTAGTTGAATCTAGACCAATCATCCATATATTCGTATGGATATACACCTTTTCTCAGCAACAAATGATGAGTTAACTGATCGGTATATTGATTTGTTATCGCAAAGTCATCGGGATTGTTCGCATTAGCTAAATTGTCCAGGGAAGATAACAGAAACTGTACTTATGTATGTAAAACTACTGTCAGTATTGCGTTCAGTATTTTCTATAGGTTTGATAAGTGCTTCGAGGTCGGCGTAAATTACGTATGGTACTGGCATTTGATTACAATAATGTTCAAATTTTAATATATTTTTCCCCTCTTTAGGCATATCAATCCTGATAGCATTCTGTCCAACATCTCTACAGTCTTCTTTATGTGTTCTAATAGATCTTGTCTGCAGTACCCATGTAGGCATCTTTTCGCAGAAATATTTCTTTTCCTTATGGGTTGTTTGATTGTATAATAGTCTGCTTGAACTCTTTATCCACGTATAATGATATTTTCCATCTTTTTCAATCAGAAATGAATGGATTCTGGCAATATGTTCTGGAGCGGAGCTTATCCTGTGTACAACAATTCCTTTAGAAGAATGTCCGAAAACATTTATAGCTAAATTTTTTTGCTTTTCCACCCTTTCAATTTGTGCGATTGGTGTAGGTTTGTCTATACCATCGAGGTTTAGTCCATCATTTTGGGGATAGCTCGAATGTCTATCCGGATGTTTGTCTACGGGGAACAATGCAGATCTTATCATCAGAAACAGTCATCGCCTTTATTTTTCATTAATTATGGCTTTTTTCTTTTTATAATATGGGGGTAAATCTATATAAGATCCACCTTTGAAGGGCATGTAATTTGCTATGTCTAAATATAAACTAGCAATTTTATCCACACCCCAACCCGAACCTCTATTAGTCCAGCATTCTAAAGATTCTTATATCCTCTGAATTGATGTATCTAATGGTGTCTTTATGGTATCAGATTCGGTTATAACTTCTTGATTGCTACGGAAATATGGTTCAGTATATTCAGTGCTATCGTCTGCTTTACTTTTACTCAATGACATTTTAATCATCAGCTGGTATTTTATTCTATGTAAATCATCTAATTCCTCTTTAATTGAACTCGATATGATAGGCTTAACATCATTAACATCCATGTTGGAATTACCTGGTAATATCCATCTTCCAACATCTTAGATATTTACCAACGCCGGCTGTGTGTTCAAATTTTAACTCATGAACAGTGGGTTTATCAACATCATCGGGTTGATTATTATCTAGTAAAGTGATCAATTCAGCGTTTCTCATTCGAGAAAAACCTCTCAGCTCACTGTTTTTCGCTTGAGCTTTGAGTTCTCTAACAGTCTTGGGTTTGTTGTATTCCAAACTGAGTAAATCAATGAATTCAGCTTTTCTCATTCGAGAATATCCATGTAGACCACGTTGTTTTGCTAAGGCCTTCAACTCTCTGACAAAAAACTATTGTGATTTAATGGTATATGCAAAATGAGTCAAATCTCTAAATGGTTGTTTTTCATATATCTAAATACGTATTCTCCCCCAACCTTTTCCTCTCGATGTAATCTCTCTCTAGCGTAAATAATCTGGTTCCTGACCCTATCAGCACCATGTTTCTTACATAAACAATAACGACCTTTGACCCCTATCCCGCACACAGAACATATATAGTTCATGTTTCCCTGCCTGATATAATAAGAGTGGATACCACAGTAAATACCCACAGAACGTCGGTTGCATTGAATTTTTTCCCATGAGTGTAAATCTGCACAGATTCATGGTTATACATCTATCATATCATTTGTCTAAATGCAAATCACATCTCCACTGGTGAGTCATAGCTGTCATCGCTATTTATAGATTAGCAGTCATGGTTTATGTGTAGTTATTGTATAACCGAAAATAGCCACACCAGTCAATCCCATAGCTATAAATGCTATCTCTCTGGTTTTTTGTTCCTCTGATGGTGTATAAAACTGACTTATTGTTGGTTATTGGGTCAAGGTTTTTTTTCCGTAAACAAGGAAGTATTCGTGCATGGCAGATTCAACATCCTTAAACATTTCAATTGAATGTCCTTGCTTACGCAGTTCTTCATTAATAAAATCTTATCTCTCCATTCTGCACCTGGCCCATTGTGACTGGGCTGCTTCGAGTTGTTCTAATGCTTTATTTTGTCATTTATGCTCCTCTTCAACTTCTTTAGCATATGATTCCCTCAGAGTAGAAAATAGATAATTACTCCCCGAAAAAGCTGGAGCATTAACAATAGCTCCACCGACCATCATCGCAATTGTTGCCATATTTATATGAATATGAAATATTCAAATGTTTAATTACTTCGTTATGTCTTCTGGGATAAGCCCTTGTTTGATGAGCATATCTTTAGTAGCCATAGCCAATCCAATATCAAGAATGATCATACCGATATCATAATCATTAAAATCTAGCTTGGGTGGTGTGGCTTTAGTAATCATTTTAGCTATACGAGCATAGCCAATGGCCAAGCCGCTGTCCACCACTGAAAGATACGTTGCGTTTACCAACATTTTACCGTCTGTAACTGGAGTAGTCATGCTTTTTATATCATTATATTGGGGCTAACCTCTAGTTGAACTTGTTGTTGTGTAATCGGGTATGACATTTTCTATTCTCCGGTTTTATAGAACAACCATACCACCGCTATAGCAACAACTCCTAGTGCCCAAGTTTTAATTGGACGACTATGTTCAATATTTGAATTATGCATTAGTTTGTGATTTCGCAATTGCTGGTATTTTCTCATTCACAATCTGTTGTGATTGTGCAATCGGGGTTATTTCCTCATTCACTTGTTGTGATTGTGTCTCCACAATCTGTTGTGGTGTCACTTGAGTCTCCATTATTATTAAGTGGGCAGGTAAGTTTAAATTGACAATACCTAGCCAATATTGAAACTGTGGTGAGTGGAGCTAAGAACATTCCGTATCTATGATAAAACTCATAGCTCACTGCGCTTATAGCGTGTTCAATGAATGGGTCTTTCTCGAGAGATTCGCATAAATACGGGCAATGTTCTGCTTGGATAGGAAGAAACGTACTTGCTACGACTGTGTATAGTTGTAACATAGCCGAACCTATTGTTTTAGTCAATAGTTTATTGTTCAGTCTGACTTGTAACGCGAGTACAGTTTTTTTATTTCTTCATCGGTCATATTATAAATTTTTTGGATGGTATAATTTTCCCCAAAATATTGGGAACATTTTCCACCAGCTACCAAGCCGCGAGTCTTTCTCTATGTTTATCTGTATGTTCTTCTGTATGTTGATCAGGTTCTTTGAGCATTTGTTCGATGAGTTCATCGAATTCCATAACGTAATACCTAAGGAGATCTTTAAGTCGAACATAATATAATATGGTATATCCAATACAACCCGTAATAATAAACTGTTGCGAAAGAATGAAGATTTCAAACAACATTATTACATAACAACCGCTAACGTTCAATTTATAGTATTTTTGCTATTTTTGCTATAATTTTGCCTACCAGTTGCTATAATTTTGCTCAGCAGTTGCTACATTTGCCATTTTTTTGCTATATTTTTGCTATTTTTGCTATATTTATGCTAAGCAATTGCATAAGCAGCTGGTTGATCGTTTTTTAATATGAGTTTACAATGCTTCGTTGAAGCTAACAGTTTTCTGACTTTACCTCGTTCGAGCTTGGTATAAATAACATCATTTTTGCGTAGACATTCCTCAAATGAATCTCGGTCTTTGCAATGAAACAGGTCTACCCATTTGGTCTGGTCTCTAAGATCTTATATTTTTATATATTTTTGAGTAAGTACCCAAACGCTATGCTGAGTATGTCGACCGGAGAATGCTAAATATGAAAGCATATCTTTCTTTTTGGTTAGTTCTTTACTCGCACTGCAGTCGTCTATTATAAAAAGGGTTGATTCTCCTTGGTACTTTTCGTCTTGTAAACGATCTTGTAAAGCTTATAGTCGGGCACAGAATAAAAATATGATCGAAAACGTCCCGATAATGACTTTCTAAAATATCTAGAATAAAAGCTGTTTTTCCCCAACCCGTTTGCGCACAGATGATAGCGAAGTGTGGTTCTTTAGGAAAAAAAGATTATCAATAGATCACTTGCAAGAATCATCCATTCTGTATATTAAGTTGCGCATCCATAAGCACGAACAAATATATGTTTAATTTACCAGCTGATTCACGGAGCTTCGTTATCTGTATAGTGACACCCTCGCTAGCCTCGAGTATAATATATGCGTGTCGGGTATACTCGGATCATATCCTTCCACTAATTTATTATTAGCCTTAGAATACCTTTTCAAAGCCATCGATATACCACCACCTCTTAATCCTTTCTCAATAAACAAGTGCATATCGTAATCAGTGAGTAGTTTTAGTTCTAGTTTTAGTTGATTCAAGAGTTTTAGTTTAGTTTAGTTGAATCTAGACCAATCATCCATATATTCGTATGGATATACACCTTTTCTCAGCAACAAATGATGAGTTAACTGATCGGTATATTGATTTGTTATCGCAAAGTCATCGGGATTGTTCGCATTAGCTAAATTGTCCAGGGAAGATAACAGAAACTGTACTTATGTATGTAAAACTACTATCAGTATTGCGTTCAGTATTTTCTATAGGTTTGATAAGTGCTTCGAGGTCGGCGTGAATTACGTATGGTACTGGCATTTGATTACAATAATGTTCAAATTTTAATATATTTTTCCCCTCTTTAGGCATATCAATCCTGATAGCATTCTGTCCAACATCTCTACAGTCTTCTTTATGTGTTCTAATAGATCTTGTCTGCAGTACCCATGTAGGCATCTTTTCGCAGAAATATTTCTTTTCCTTATGGGTTGTTTGATTGTATAATAGTCTGCTTGAACTCTTTATCCACGTATAATGATATTTTCCATCTTTTTCAATCAGAAATGAATGGATTCTGGCAATATGTTCTGGAGCGGAGCTTATCCTGTGTACAACAATTCCTTTAGAAGAATGTCCGAAAACATTTATAGCTAATTTTTTTTGCTTTTCCACCCTTTCAATTTGTGCGATTGGTGTAGGTTTGTCTATACCATCGAGGTTTAGTCCATCATTTTGGGGATAGCTCGAATGTCTATCCGGATGTTTGTCTACGGGGAACAATGCAGATCTTATCATCAGAAACAGTCATCGCCTTTATTTTTCATTAATTATGGCTTTTTTCTTTTTATAATATGGGGGTAAATCTATATAAGATCCACCTTTGAAGGGCATGTAATTTGCTATGTCTAAATATAAACTAGCAATTTTATCCACACCCCAACCCGAACCTCTATTAGTCCAGCATTCTAAAGATTCTTATATCCTCTGAATTGATGTATCTAATGGTGTCTTTATGGTATCAGATTCGGTTATAACTTCTTGATTGCTACGGAAATATGGTTCAGTATATTCAGTGCTATCGTCTGCTTTACTTTTACTCAATGACATTTTAATCATCAGCTGGTATTTTATTCTATGTAAATCATCTAATTCCTCTTTAATTGAACTCGATATGATAGGCTTAACATCATTAACATCCATGTTGGAATTACCTGGTAATATCCATCTTCCAACATCTTAGATATTTACCAACGCCGGCTGTGTGTTCAAATTTTAACTCATGAACAGTGGGTTTATCAACATCATCGGGTTGATTATTATCTAGTAAAGTGATCAATTCAGCGTTTCTCATTCGAGAAAAACCTCTCAGCTCACTGTTTTTCGCTTGAGCTTTGAGTTCTCTAACAGTCTTGGGTTTGTTGTATTCCAAACTGAGTAAATCAATGAATTCAGCTTTTCTCATTCGAGAATATCCATGTAGACCACGTTGTTTTGCTAAGGCCTTCAACTCTCTGACAAAAAACTATTGTGATTTAATGGTATATGCAAAATGAGTCAAATCTCTAAATGGTTGTTTTTCATATATCTAAATACGTATTCTCCCCCAACCTTTTCCTCTCGATGTAATCTCTCTCTAGCGTAAATAATCTGGTTCCTGACCCTATCAGCACCATGTTTCTTACATAAACAATAACGACCTTTGACCCCTATCCCGCACACAGAACATATATAGTTCATGTTTCCCTGCCTGATATAATAAGAGTGGATACCACAGTAAATACCCACAGAACGTCGGTTGCATTGAATTTTTTCCCATGAGTGTAAATCTGCACAGATTCATGGTTATACATCTATCATATCATTTGTCTAAATGCAAATCACATCTCCACTGGTGAGTCATAGCTGTCATCGCTATTTATAGATTAGCAGTCATGGTTTATGTGTAGTTATTGTATAACCGAAAATAGCCACACCAGTCAATCCCATAGCTATAAATGCTATCTCTCTGGTTTTTTGTTCCTCTGATGGTGTATAAAACTGACTTATTGTTGGTTATTGGGTCAAGGTTTTTTTTCCGTAAACAAGGAAGTATTCGTGCATGGCAGATTCAACATCCTTAAACATTTCAATTGAATGTCCTTGCTTACGCAGTTCTTCATTAATAAAATCTTATCTCTCCATTCTGCACCTGGCCCATTGTGACTGGGCTGCTTCGAGTTGTTCTAATGCTTTATTTTGTCATTTATGCTCCTCTTCAACTTCTTTAGCATATGATTCCCTCAGAGTAGAAAATAGATAATTACTCCCCGAAAAAGCTGGAGCATTAACAATAGCTCCACCGACCATCATCGCAATTGTTGCCATATTTATATGAATATGAAATATTCAAATGTTTAATTACTTCGTTATGTCTTCTGGGATAAGCCCTTGTTTGATGAGCATATCTTTAGTAGCCATAGCCAATCCAATATCAAGAATGATCATACCGATATCATAATCATTAAAATCTAGCTTGGGTGGTGTGGCTTTAGTAATCATTTTAGCTATACGAGCATAGCCAAAGGCCAAGCCGCTGTCCACCACTGAAAGATACGTTGCGTTTACCAACATTTTACCGTCTGTAACTGGAGTAGTCATGCTTTTTATATCATTATATTGGGGCTAACCTCTAGTTGAACTTGTTGTTGTGTAATCGGGTATGACATTTTCTATTCTCCGGTTTTATAGAACAACCATACCACCGCTATAGCAACAACTCCTAGTGCCCAAGTTTTAATTGGACGACTATGTTCAATATTTGAATTATGCATTAGTTTGTGATTTCGCAATTGCTGGTATTTTCTCATTCACAATCTGTTGTGATTGTGCAATCGGGGTTATTTCCTCATTCACTTGTTGTGATTGTGTCTCCACAATCTGTTGTGGTGTCACTTGAGTCTCCATTATTATTAAGTGGGCAGGTAAGTTTAAATTGACAATACCTAGCCAATATTGAAACTGTGGTGAGTGGAGCTAAGAACATTCCGTATCTATGATAAAACTCATAGCTCACTGCGCTTATAGCGTGTTCAATGAATGGGTCTTTCTCGAGAGATTCGCATAAATATGGGCAATGTTCTGCTTGGATAGGAAGAAACGTACTTGCTACGACTGTGTATAGTTGTAACATAGCCGAACCTATTGTTTTAGTCAATAGTTTATTGTTCAGTCTGACTTGTAACGCGAGTACAGTTTTTTTATTTCTTCATCGGTCATATTATAAATTTTTTGGATGGTATAATTTTCCCCAAAATATTGGGAACATTTTCCACCGGCTACCAAGCCGCGAGTCTTTCTCTATGTTTATCTGTATGTTCTTCTGTATGTTGATCAGGTTCTTTGAGCATTTGTTCGATGAGTTCATCGAATTCCATAACGTAATACCTAAGGAGATCTTTAAGTCGAACATAATATAATATGGTATATCCAATACAACCCGTAATAATAAACTGTTGCGAAAGAATGAAGATTTCAAACAACATTATTACATAACAACCGCTAACGTTCAATTTATAGTATTTTTGCTATTTTTGCTATAATTTTGCCTACCAGTTGCTATAATTTTGCTCAGCAGTTGCTACATTTGCCATTTTTTTGCTATGTTTTTGCTATTTTTGCTATATTTATGCTAAGCAATTGCATAAGCAGCTGGTTGATCGTTTTTTAATATGAGTTTACAATGCTTCGTTGAAGCTAACAGTTTTCTGACTTTACCTCGTTCGAGCTTGGTATAAATAACATCATTTTTGCGTAGACATTCCTCAAATGAATCTCGGTCTTTGCAATGAAACAGGTCTACCCATTTGGTCTGGTCTCTAAGATCTTATATTTTTATATATTTTTGAGTAAGTACCCAAACGCTATGCTGAGTATGTCGACCGGAGAATGCTAAATATGAAAGCATATCTTTCTTTTTGGTTAGTTCTTTACTCGCACTGCAGTCGTCTATTATAAAAAAGGTTGATTCTCCTTGGTACTTTTCGTCTTGTAAACGATCTTGTAAAGCTTATAGTCGGGCACAGAATAAAAATATGATCGAAAACGTCCCGATAATGACTTTCTAAAATATCTAGAATAAAAGCTGTTTTTCCCCAACCCGTTTGCGCACAGATGATAGCGAAGTGTGGTTCTTTAGGAAAAAAAGATTATCAATAGATCACTTGCAAGAATCATCCATTCTGTATATTAAGTTGCGCATCCATAAGCACGAACAAATATATGTTTAATTTACCAGCTGATTCACGGAGCTTCGTTATCTGTATAGTGACACCCTCGCTAGCATTTTCTATTCTCCGCCTACTACCGTGTAGTTGGACATAGCAGGTACTTCGTGGTGAGGTATTCACCCATCGATACATCCCCGGGAGACAGATCTTTCACGACCGCATTAACTTCTGGGCTTCGTTTTATAGAAGGGAGCTTTTTAATCTCATCCCGCTACGCTAGCAGTCCTTGACTATATAGTTGATTAGGCATTCCCTCGATAGTCAATTCTACTTTTGTAATCTTGGGATTGTAACTAATGTTATATTTGGGATAACACTTTCTTAGTAAAGTACAGATTCTAGTACTTTTTTGGGTTGATTCCCGTCCGGGATTCGAACCCCCACCTGCCAGGGTGAGGCACCTAATTGCCAGCACACAAAGTCAGCAATCTAACCCACTCAGCCACCGAGGCTTCCACAAAAATTGAAGTCTGACAACTGGTAGTTTAGATCACGTACTTTGAGTACCCCCCTGACAAGTGTAATCTTGGGATTGTAGAACTTCTCAATATTTCTTTTAAATGCATCCGAGGGGTCCTCAAACAACATTATCATATCCTTCAACGATCTCGTGGGGACGTTTAGATTGATTTTCCACGTCGTATATTTTTTGCTCCTTATGATCTTTCGGTGTCGAAGCACGTGATCATACAAAATAGCTAAACTTCCGGTATACTGGTTACGAATTTGTCTGGCTAATTCAGGATCTGTTATCATATCATAATCCAGTGAGATATTGTCAATGGAATAGTCATTAAAAGTGAGTTCGTATTCTAACCTATTGCATAGGGATGCTTGATAGAAGGGCATGTGACTATCTAGTAATTCATAGAATCAGTTACCTAATCCGCTGGCACAGCGAAATCTTTTACGATGGTATTATTAGATCGTAAAGGAACATTGCGACTGCTTGGCTCTCTGGATATTGATCTTATGATATCTCGTACTCGTAAGCCCCTAGCCTTGTCTACGATAGCTGCTAAACACAGCATCAACATTGTTCGTAATGAATAAGGTTTTGTAGACTACTCACGAGAAAAACTTTCCGCGAAGACTACTAAGGTTCTTCGGACTGTGCGTGATGAACTCGGTAACATAGATAATTTGGAAGAAAGCTCAAAGCTGGCCTTTGAGAAACTATCAATCAAGTCTTCAACGATGATACTACACTGGCCGAGAACAGGGGATAACCATTGCCAGTATTTAACCACATTGGGATTTATTATATCGACTCTCACGTTAACCGGTGGCGGTGGACCACCCACACCACCCACACCCCCTAGTGATAAAAATGGTGAAAAAGAATGGATAAAAAAGCATTTAAAAGTGTTAGGTTCAGCACTGGGAAAGCCACGTCTGCACTTTCCGGTTTAATAGGGAGTATTGTTTCCTGGCTCTTGAATTAATTAGCTAAAACCACCACTTGGCTTAGTCAAAATTTGTGGGCACTGATCGTAGCAATTGCTGGTCTGTTGGACTTGGATTGCATAAAAAGTATCGCAGAGCCGTGAATGCTCTCGAAGGAGTTGACACCGTGCTTGTAACGGCTAGCATGGGACTCAGTGTGGCAGGTGTTGGTTTATTATCAACTATAATTGCCGCGCCTATCGTACTTGGCATGCAAATAGCCGCCGGATTCTCAGGACTGGCAGGAATAGCGATAAAATTCATTTCTCGTAAGTTGCGAAAGAAAGCATTAAAACATGATAATATTCGGATACTCGACGAAGCAAAGTTGAACAGCCTTGAGGATATTTCAACAGCGATGGCTGATTGTAAGATATCCGAGGAGAATTTTTGTGTAGTGTTGTCAGAACTCACCACATATAATGTAATGAGGCAGGAGATTCGATCAAATTCTCGTAAAACCAGTGGTATTAGCGAAGACAAGGTAAAAAGTTCATAGAACAGGGGAGACAACAAGCACGTCAATTATTCGGTGCCAAAACCAAAGAACTGGTTGGAGATTAAAAATAAATTGCTTCCTATCATTAGATCACATTTAAATGAATGCTTACATAAGTATATAATAATGGAGAATTACAAACCAACAAAAGAAGAACTCGAAAAAGCTATCGAAACATTTATGCTCAGGGACAAAATTATCAAATGGAGAGAATTACCACAAGGAATATATTATATCAGTGATGTCAAACCAACCAAATACGGTCATCAATTGTTTCTTTCCAATTACTAAGATGAGTATATAGTCTGGTCTCCTAGTAAAATGAACGAAGAACTTAGTAAAAATGTTGAATATCACTTTGTTAAAAATAATGATATACGCATAAGTAAAAATAATAGAGAATATTTTCATTACAATTTAGTTTTATCTCATGACGTAAATGGGATGGCAAGAATATATCATGTAATATGAATAACTATTGTCATGAGAGAACCTTAGTGAGCAAAATTTATATATTGTGTTTGTTCCTATTACATTATATTTACCACCCAACAGCTAGCAAGCGTTATAGCCTCTTTATCATATAATGTTTTTCTTCAATTATATCGCCACAAACGGTTCTGAAACATTGCAATTTTTTCTGGAATGTGCACAAGGACCCAGTGAATGAGGCATCACGTTTGTTTAAGAGTCTACCTAGTCATTACATTGTTATTTCTACTTCTACTTCTATTTGCCCAGGTTCTTCTATTTGCCCAGGAATCCAAGCCAAGTTTTAATTTCTATATATTTAGTTTTATTTATTAAATAACTGGATTAATCATTTAATCATTGCGTTGATTTCTTGTCTGTCTTACAATGCACATGACGCCCTAACCTCATGTAAATATAGTTACAACGTGTAATTAATATATATTTAATGTATGTTATCAATGTTTCATGTCCCTGTTTTCGATCAGGACTGGTATCATGTTCATGTTGTTTCAGTAGGGAATATTACTGCACGGATGGAAGCTTTGCCGTTTCAGGAACTTGAAAGGCGCTACACAGAACTAAAACCCGGTGGTCGTTTCAACCCTGTTGGTTGTACGTCCCGTCACGGAGTGGCCATCATTGTTCCCTATCGCAACCGAGAGTCCCATCTCAAGGTTCTCCTCAACAACCTTCATCCCATGTTACAACGACAGCAACTAGATTACGGCATCTACGTTGTGGAACAGGTGAAACGTGTATTTCAAACATTGCACATGTGTATCTGTTTTTCACTGTAAATACCGAAAAGGTATATGGAACCTTTAGGCTGATGTTGTATTACCACTTGTAACCTTGGTGGAAAGAATATTTCCAAATACCCCCCAAAAGGTATGCATATATCAAAATATAAGCCAGTACGTTTTCTCGAATCAAGTAAACCGACATTGTTCGTTTGAAAATCACGTGGTTGTTATAGTCGGTGAACGGGTAGAGGCTTTGAAAAAACATCAGTTTACCATAAAATCTGAATCTCTTTTATTGACCTTAATATTTACAAAGCCCAGTTTGGCCTATTTAGCGTTTGCAGGTATGAGGAACTTATCCATACTGTTTCTGTGACATACAATGACACCACATTGGTGTGATACCACACTCAGAGGCTCTGTAACCAGGAATCGAATGAATAATCCGGGAATCTTGTTTGGATGACCTTGGGCTCATTGTACATGTAACTTGAGAATTAAAGACATCTTATCATAAAGTAAAGTGACATCTGGTGGTTTCATAACATTTAGAATGATGATGTTGGAACATTTTGGACATTACAGGCTTTACCAACCATTTTCAACAGAGCCATGTTAATGAACATTGGATACAAAGAAGCACTGAAGGACTATGATTTTCAGTGCTTTATCTTCCACGATGTGGATCTCATTCCAGAGAATGACAAAAACCTGTATACATGTGCTGAGAATCCACTTCATTTGTCAGTTTCCATTGACAAGTTTCATTATAAGTAAGTATTTTATTGCTTTTTTGAGTGGTTGAGTGGCCAAGTGATTGTCATGAAGTTTGGAAGATATCATATTTTGGTTGAAGTGGTAAGGTGGGTGAAAGTCACGGTCAAGGTCGCTGGAATGATCATTTGAAAGATGTTACGCCTCTATGTGATCTGTACTGGTGGTTGAGGTGTTTTGGTGCACCCATGTAACCAACTAGAAATAATCAAGTATGCCATTAAACCCGTAGTGCATATATAACACTGCTCGGGGCAAGGGACGTCCTCTTTGAAAGAAATTAAAGAACTGAATACAACTTTCTTATGAAGCTAGTCAGAGAAATGTGATACTATGTTTAGTTAAAATCGTCCATGAGATGATTGTTTTTGTCCCAATCATGAAGTGCACACAACTTCTAGCTCATGAAGCAGAGAGGCATAGGGCATTCTAGTTTGAAACCCTAATGTACACGAATAGCGAGAGGACTGTGACTTTCAAGGTGTTGTTCACGGGTTTCCTCAGGCTGCAAGTTTTGTCATTTGACCGGAAATGCATTTAGGTTCCTCTTTATGGTTTCAGGATGTCGTAGATAGGTATTTCTCGATCCGAATGGTATCAGACTGCAAATGCATGCTGTTATTCTCGTTGCAAAGTTAATGCTTTTCACTATACATTCAGATAGGAGTCCAATTCGTCCTTACCTGGTTGTGGATTTATTACTTACCAGGATGCAATGAAAATGTATTTTTAAACATGAACACGTCCCATTTTAATTCTGGAAACCCAAAAGTCCAGAAACTCTACGCTCTTTGCCCAGTCTCGGTTAAAGGTATTTACAAAATTAAACATGCCGTTTTCATGGGAACATACCAAGGAAGAAAAAATGAAAAAAAAATTGTTTAAAAACTCAATATTTAGACTATGTCGCCCATGGGCCTGCCCATGGGCGAAGTCTGGCCCATGGGTAGGCCCATGGGCAGGCCCATGGGCGAGAATATGTTCCTTTACTTAAAACTCATGTTTTTGTTTCGCAAATACATTTAATGTATTTATTCAAGTATCATGACACAAAATTTAACTCATTTTAACTTAATTCAACGATTTTATAGCGATATTGAAATATTTCGCCCATGGGCGAGAAAAAGGTTTGGCCCATGGGCGAGAATATGTTCCTTTACTTAAAACTCATGATTTTGTTTCGCAAATACATTAAATGTATTCATTGAAGTATCATGACACAAAATTGAATGAAAAAATGAAAAAAAAATGTTCAAAAACTCAATATTTAGACTATGTCGCCCATGGGCCTGCCCATGGGCGAAGTCTGGCCCATGGGCAGGCCCATGGGCGAGAATATGTTCCTTTACTCAAAACTCATGTTTTTGTTTCGCAAATACATTAAATGTATTTATTTAAGTATCATGACACAAAATTTAACTCATTTTAACTTAATTCAACGATTTTATAGCGATATTGAAATATTTCGCCCATGGGCGAGAAAAGGGTTTGGCCCATGGGCGAGCATATTTTCCTTTACTTAAAACTTATGTTTTTGTTTCGCAAAAACATCCAGGTGTTCTTACTATTTTCATGGCACATAATGTAACTCAATTTTACTCAATTCAGCTATTTTACAGATTTATTGAAATATTTTGCCCATGGGCGAGAAAAGGTTTTGCCTTCGAAATCCTTGATTATTATATCATGCCAGAGTTCTGAAATACAGTGACAATGTTGCTGAACAGTAGAATCTGATGGACGTATTGTGCAGAACCTGTTTGACACTATGGGTTCCAGGACCACTAACACTCTGAGCTGAAAAAGTTTGGTCCTAACCGCACCCAACATCTTTAATGAACCCGGCCTTATCTCTCAAAACGTTTTGGCAGTTTATCATACGAATTCATGTGCGTGTACAACATTAAATTTTAGTTAGTTTCTATTTCATTACCCATTTTATGACCCGTTGATACATCCCACTGTGCAATTACGTGACAGGTACGCGTGCGCGTATTTTAATGGAAAGAAACTATTCGTCTTTTATTGCATAACGTTTGGCTGAATATCTTACATTCTAACGAAATCTCGAAATAATTATTTAATTACAAGCAGTTTCGAACTGACCAGTAGGAATTATGTTTCAATGCGATTGAGGAAAACGTGAGTGAATATTGTGACACTAATGCAACTTTTAACTGCATTGTCACTTTTGGTATGAAAATGGTAATAGTTAAGAAAAACGTAACAGCCTTCTTATGATAATTTTCATATTCTCATTAGTACGTTGTGTCTAATTACAGCGTCGGCCTTATTTACAGGTGATTCTACAATACTTGTTGTCGGTCAATTACAATCTGCCACACCACGCGTGAATAAACAGTTATGCAGGTGTTGCTGTGGGCAAATACCTAGCCTGTACATGTATATTTTTGTGGATACATGTATTACATATTTTCGTTGATATGTGGATATATTAAGCACCAAGACACAAAAAGTTTATGAAAGATGAATTTGTGCCTTGATATATATATTCAACGCGAACGAAGCTTGTATTTTCTCCGCGATCCTGATGTGTATCATCGTTTAATTGGTCATTCATTAAAATTATGTTGTGAGGCGATATCAAAGGAGCCGCTCAATATACACAGTGTCGTCCGTTTCGCGTGAACTACCACCCCACCCTCTCAGTAAGAGTTATGTAATCGGTACACAAATATATTTGGTGCGATGTCAGTGTGGAAGGAGTTTGAATTACGTCCGCCAGTGGCCACAGAAAGTATAGTACCAATCAACAAGGCCAATGCCGTACTAATAACCTAGTGACTCGCGTAACAACGGCTGTCAATATGTCTGCTACATCTACCATACCATCATCCCTGTCACAACTGGCGTATTAACGGTTTATTCAAAAAAATATTGTAGAAATGTCGTTACCAGACTAACGTACGTCGTATTCAGTCCTCAACTGGATGTCACATTCCTTATATCAGTTAACAGCCCTGTTTGTGAAAATATTTACTAGACATAAGATTTAAAGACTTATAAAATCAATTGTAAGACCGCATAGACCATAAAACCGAATAAAATATGTCTTGGTATCATCTCTTGTGTATTAGATGATGGCAATGACCGGAAATGTTATAACGTTAGATTAAGAAGGAGAAACATTAAAGTGTTTTACAATACTTGGAAACATGAGCAATAAGATGTAGCAACATAAACATGCATGGAATAGGGAAAAAGGATGAAACAAATTGAAAAGGATTTTAATACAAAATTATCGAACTAAATAACTTGCCTGAACAGAAGGGGTACCCAAACTTGTTTGACAGTTATTCGTGTGTTGTAGACTGTCGAATGGGACTCATGTGTGTACGTAGGGTACGCATATCTATTGCAAGTTTTAGTACTCATACACTTTCTCTTTTTGTGTTTTGTTTGTTTGTTAGTTGTATAACGCCACACTTAGCAATATTTCAGCTGTATGACGGCGGTCTGTAAATAATCGAGTCTGGACCAGACAATCCAGTGATTGACATCATGTGCATCGATCCACGCAATTTGGATACGATGACATGCATCAACCAAGTCAGCGAGCCTGACCACCCGATCCCGGTAGTCGCTTCTTACGACAAGCGCTGTCGCCCTTTTACGCCAAGAATGGTTTGTTGAAGATCTTCACGAGTCTATTGAATGCAGGGATTTGTGTAAAGTCATCAGACAGCATACAATGCCAACTAAAAAATCATACTCAGTGTCTCCGCAAAGTAATATAGTACGGAACTTAGAGTACATGTGAGATTATACTCAGATTAGGGAGATGTTTAATCCATATAACGTGTTATTATTCTACCTAACAATGTATTTAATGAAATGAATGCAAAACAAACTCAACGGCTAAAAGGTTTCATTGAAAAAACTACCCCTAGTCTTGACTAATAAAACAACTGCAACCCGACACAGATTAAACGCAACTTACAAACACAATCATAATCTGGTTAGTCTGTATCACTCAACGAGGCCGCTTACCCTGCCCACAGTATGACAGTATTGGGCAGTTCAGTAATTAGGAGCCAAAACCAGGCAGGTACGCTGGTCACACTTGACTGGTCTGACTGATGATTAGGTCGTCTGACAATTGGGAGTGAACCATAGCAAGAAGTATCTGCGAAACTATTTGCTCCTTTTATGGGACCGATTAGTTTTATGACCATGGGCCTCGGCACAAGCGTGGTGTTGGAAGACAAGTTATACATGTACATCCGATATGGTGACTGTTTTTCGCTATTCATATTCTAAATACATTCATAATACCACAACATTTTAGTACTCCTTGAAACTTTACAATCACTTCAATATGTACAATAGATTGAACGAGAACACTTGATATATTGCAGATTATTAAATCATTGTCTCTATTATCAGCCGCTACGTTTGTATCGTTTGCATTGTACAAAGAAATATTTTATCTGTCCTTTTGCAGATTTAGCCTCAGAATGTGCTCATTCGAATTAGGAACGAAAATAATTGCTTATCATGAGTATATATGATACAGTTAAAAGTTACTTGTACACTGTAGATGTATTCACTTTAAAGTCGCATACGACCTTCGCGAGCGAGTTGAATGATCCAGGTTAATTGGAACGAAGTCTAGAAAGGGTTATAAAGTTTTGTATTTGGTAATGTGTAGGTTTGTTAAATATGATTTTTTAAATTCCTTTTATTTCAATATGTAAAAACATAACTATGCGCTTAAAAACAGAGCTGACTTGATGGGAGATAGCCACCTCAGATTGTCTGTTGGACACGGTTTAACCTTACTGTGTCCTCACCCTGGTTGTTGTTACCGTTGTTATAAGGGATTAAGAGCTACGGCTCATTGCATTTTTGGTTACAGTCTGTATCACTAAAGTGGACAAAATGTGAACTCCAGACAATAATAACCTGAGGGTAAATCCACGTGCATCTGCCTTTCCCCTCGTTCACCTTCGAAATCCTTGATTATTATATCATGCCAGAGTTCTGAAATTCAGTGACAATGTTGCTGAACAGTAGAATCTGATGGACGTATTGTGCAGAACCTGTTTGACACTATGGGTTCCAGGACCACTAACACTCTGAGCTGAAAAAGTTTGGTCCTAACCGCACCCAACATCTACAAGTTTGTAAGCTTGTAGACATCATTAAGAAGTAATTAACAGTCCCATGCTGAGACCTTTCTCAAAATTCAGACCGGTGGCAGGCTGCCAACAAAGAGAAGAAAATATGGCAAACCCGACACGAGTGTGCTCAGTCAAACAATGAACTTACGACCGGCAGAAACGTCGTATTTTAGGAACAGTGCTATAACAAGACATTTGAAATTTCTTACAAGCAGATACATTAGAGACAGTGACTAGACTACAGGTACGTAATCCGTATCAATCAAAGGTGTAAAAAACTGAAAATCATATCTGTCGGAGACCTACCAAATTACCAAGTTTTATCATTACTATATTTATTACAATGCAAATACTTTAGTGATACATTTTTCAGAGGAGAGGGCATACACACAAGTATATTGCTTCCGTGTGTGAATGCAGGTTGTACTTGGTATCTCAGTTCTCAGTTGCATACCGGTTGTATAACTGAATTTGTATATGGAACCATGCGTACAGCATGACAATTACTTGCTATTCGTCAGTTTACAACACACATAACACGGTTAAACAATTTTAGGCACCGCTTTTGCGAGTTATTTAGTACAATAATGTTTTATTAAAATCTATTTCAATTTGTTTTCACCATTTTCCCTATTGACAGTCGTTGTTACGTGCGTCACTAGGTAATTAGTACGGATTGACCTTGTTTATTGTTTCTATACTTTGAGGATTTCTGTGGCAAGTGGCGGACGTAATTCAAACTTCTTCCGCACTGACACCGCATCAAATATATTTGTGTACCGATTACATAACTCTAATGGACAGGGTGGGGTGGTAGTTCACCGGACGACACTGTGTATATTGGGCGGCTCCTTTGATATCTCCTCCAAACATACGTTTATTGAATGACCCCATTAAACGAGGATACACATCTCGATGAATATATCAAGGCACTAATTCATCTTTCATAAACATTTTTTTGTCTTTGTGCTTAATATATCAACATATCAACGAACATTTGTAAAACATGTATCCTAAAAAAAATAAACATTTTCAGGCTAGGTATTTGCCCACAGCAACACCTGCATAACTGTTTATTCACGCGTGGTGTGGTAGATCGTAATTGACCGAGAGCAGGTATTGTAGAATCACCTGTAAATAAGGCCGACACTGTAATTAGATACAACGTACTAATGAGAATTATCATAAGAAGGCTGTTGTTTTTTTCTGAACTGTTACCATTTTCATACCAAAAGTGACAATGCAGTTAAAAGTTGCTTTAGTGTCACAATATTCACTCACGTTTTCCTCAATCGCATTGAAACATAATTCCCACTGGTCAGTTCGAAACCGCATGTAATTAAATAATTATTTCGAGATTTCGTTAGAATGTAAAATATTCAGCCAAACGTTATGCAATAAAAGACGAATAGTTTTTTTCATTAAAATACGCGCACGCGTACCTGTATATTGCATACCTAGTGTCACGTAATTGCCCAGTGTGATGTATCAACGGGACATAAAATGGGAAATGAAATAGAAACTAACTAAAATTTAATGTTGTGTAAAATAACTCCAATGAATTGGAGTACACGCACATGAATTCGTATGATAAACTGTCAAAACATTTTGAGAGGTAAGGCCGGGTTCATTAAAGATCGCTACAATATGTAAAACAGGTGAAATTTGTAGAACTAAAGGAAACATCCAACCAAATGCCCTTTTTAAATAGTAATGTAATGATATAATATAAAGTATATTTCACATGATACAATATACTTTGCAAACAGTTAGTTGATACTTGAAAGGGACTGACGAAAACATGGGCGAAATATTTTGATAACGCCGTAAAATAGTTGAATTAAGTAAAAATTAGTTAAATTTTGTGTCATGATACTTGAATAAATACATTTAATGTATTTGCGAAACAAAAACATGAGTTTTGAGTAAAGGAACATGTTCTCGCCAATGGGCCTGCCCATGGGCCAAACCTTTTTCTCGCCCATGGGCGAAATATTTCTATATCCCTATAAAATCGTTGAATTAAGTTAAAATGAGTTTAATTTTGTGTCATGATACTTCAATGAATACATTTAATGTATTTGCGAAACAAAATCATGAGTTTTAAGTAAAGGAACATATTCTCGCCCATGGGCCAAACCTTTTTCTCGCCCATGGGCGAAATATTTCAATATCGCTATAAAATCGTTGAATTAAGTTAAAATGAGTTAAATTTTGTGTCATGGTACTTGAATGAATACATTAAATGTATTTGCGAAACAAAATCATGAGTTTTAAGTAAAGGAACATATACTCGCCCATGGGCCAAACCTTTTTCTCGCCCATGGGCGAAATATTTCAATATCGCTATAAAATCGTTGAATTAAGTTAAAATGAGTTAAATTTTGTGTCATGGTACTTGAATGATTACATTAAATGTATTTGCGAAACAAAATCATGAGTTTTAAGTAAAGGAACATATACTCGCCCATGGGCCAAACCTTTTTCTTGCCCATGGGCGAAATATTTCAATATCGCTATAAAATCGTTGAATTAAGTTAAAATGAGTTAAATTTTGTGTCATGGTACTTGAATGAATACATTAAATGTATTTGCGAAACAAAAACATGAGTTTTAAGTAAAGGAACATATTCTCGCCCATGGGCCAAACCTTTTTCTCGCCCATGGGCGAAATATTTCAATATCGCTATAAAATAGTTGAATTAAGTTAAAATGAGTTAAATTTTGTGTCATGATACTTCAATAAATACATTTAATGTATTTGCGAAACAAAATCATGAGTTGTAAGTAAAGGAACATGTTCTCGCCCATGGGCCAAACCTTTTTCTTGCCCATGGGCGAAATATTTCAATATCGCTATAAAATAGTTGAATTAAGTTAAAATGAGTTAAATTTTGTGTCATGATACTTCAATAAATACATTTAATGTATTTGCGAAACAAAATCATGAGTTGTAAGTAAAGGAACATGTTCTCGCCCATGGGCCAAACCTTTTTCTTGCCCATGGGCGAAATATTTCAATATCGCTATAAAATAGTTGAATTAAGTTAAAATGAGTTAAATTTTGTGTCATGATACTTGAATAAATACATTTAATGTATTTGCGAAACAAAATCATGAGTTTTAAGTAAATGAACATATTCTCGCCCATGGGCCAAACCTTTTTCTCGCCCATGGGCGAAATATTTCAATATCCCTATAAAATCGTTGAATTAAGTTAAAATGAGTTAAATTTTGTGTCATGGTACTTGAATGAATACATTAAATGTATTTGCGAAACAAAAACATGAGTTTTAAGTAAAGGAACATATTCTCGCCCATGGGCCTGCCCATGGGCCTACCCATGGGCCAAACCTTTTTCTCGCCCATGGGCGAAATATTTCAATATCGCTATAAAATAGTTGAATTAAGTTAAAATGAGTTAAATTTTGTGTCATGATACTTCAATAAATACATTTAATGTATTTGCGAAACAAAATCATGAGTTGTAAGTAAAGGAACATGTTCTCGCCCATGGGCCAAACCTTTTTCTTGCCCATGGGCGAAATATTTCAATATCGCTATAAAATAGTTGAATTAAGTTAAAATGAGTTAAATTTTGTGTCATGATACTTGAATGAATACATTAAATGTATTTGCGAAACAAAATCATGAGTTTTAAGTAAATGAACATATTCTCGCCCATGGGCCAAACCTTTTTCTCGCCCATGGGCGAAATATTTCAATATCCCTATAAAATCGTTGAATTAAGTTAAAAAGAGTTAAATTTTGTGTCATGATACTTGAATAAATACATTTAATGTATTTGCGAAACAAAAATATGAGTTTTGAGTAAAGGAACATGTTCTCGCCAATGGGCCAGCCCATGGGCCAAACCTTTTTCTCGCCCATGGGCGAAATATTTCTATATCCCTATAAAATCGTTGAATTAAGTTAAAATGAGTTAAATTTTGTGTCATGATACTTGAATAAATACATTTAATGTATTTGCGAAACAAAATCATGAGTTTTAAGTAAATGAACATATTCTCGCCCATGGGCCAAACCTTTTTCTCGCCCATGGGCGAAATATTTCAATATCGCTATAAAATCGTTGAATTAAGTTAAAATGAGTTAAATTTTGTGTCATGATACTTCAATAAATACATTTAATGTATTTGCGAAACAAAATCATGAGTTTTAAGTGAAGGAACATATACTCGCCCATGGGCCAAACCTTTTTCTCGCCCATGGGCGAAATATTTCAATATCGCTATAAAATCGTTGAATTAAGTTAAAATGAGTTAAATTTTGTGTCATGATACTTGAATGAATACATTAAATGTATTTGCGAAACAAAAACATGAGTTTTAAGTAAAGGAACATATTCTCGCCCATGGGCCTGCCCATGGGCCTACCCATGGGCCAGACTTCGCCCATGGGCAGGCCCATGGGCGACATAGTCTAAATATTGAGTTTTTAAACAATTTTTTTTTCATTTTTTCTTCCTTGGTATGTTCCCATGAAAACGGCATGTTTAATTTTGTAAATACCTTTAACCGAGACTGGGCAAAGAGCGTAGAGTTTCTGGACTTTTGGGTTTCCAGAATTAAAATGGGACGTGTTCATGGTATTTTATATGATTGTTTGTTTTTGAACACCGAACTCAGCAGTATTCAAGGTAAATCCGTGTTGGGTATTGCTATTATAACTTATCAGTAGGACGACAAACCTACGTTGCTGAGGGATTCCGATCTGGAATCGATGGCTAAACTTTTCTATTGAGTATGGAAAGGGTTTTGTCGTTTTTATTGTTTATACGTAGACATACATGTCTTGAACAGTAACAGACTGCTTTGTCCAGAGTCGAAAAAGCAAGAAAATTGCTGAGTGCGAGGCTATCCTGCAATGAAACAAACGTACAGTTATCTTGCAAAGCACTACCTCGAACATATATCATACACTTATAACGAAACATCTGAGCACATTTGAATTGTCAAGATGTTCTATAAAACTAGTATGTATTTCATTACAATATTCGTTCAAACAGACTTTATTATGAAAACGCATTTGGAGGGGTGACTGCTCTAACCAAAGAACACATGAACAAAGTCAATGGCTTCTCTAATAGATACTTTGGCTGGGGCAAGGAAGATGATGACATGTTGAAAAGGTAAGGTTGTGGTATCATTTCAACACCAATGTTTCGTTAGATTCCCATAGATGTGCATGCATATTAGGCATACTAATCTCATTTGGAGTCCCTTCGTTGTATATTTTTTAATATCACGTCAATGCCAAAAATTACCTTTTTCAGTCATACGCGAAATCGTAGACAGATAGGGTCCCCAACATAACCTATTTGGGGTAAGAGCTGACTTGGCAGATATCAAGGCACTAATCATTCATGCACTGTGCTTGCCTGTCAAATATACATTTGTATATTTGATTATTTCTAGTTTCCAAAGACTTCTCTGACTCCTTTAGCAACTCACAGATATACCTGGAGGAACCATGTTCTTTTAAGCACTTCTTGTGTCCGTTGTTCTATTCTCTTGGACAACGTTTTGAATAAGACGATGAATTATTATCATATTCACAGGTGTTCCTGTTGGCTCTGGGGAGCGTTATGAAGTTGAATAAGTCCCTATCATCATAGAAATATACTAAGGCACGCATTGCATGGGTGTTTCATTTAACGTAACTGTCAAACTGTAGGTTTTGTGCATGCTTACAATGTACATTATATGAAACCCAACTTGCAGGCGATGTACATATAGTTTTTCTGTATAAAAATGGATATCCAAATTCTACCATAACTCTGAAAGAGGCCAGAGAGATAAGGTCATCTGACAACTTCAGGTTAACCGAAGTTAAGCCACCCTTGTATAAGGCCCCCAAAAATGGACGTATGCATGCTTTATAAAGGATGAGTGATCGACTTGAGTGGAGTACGGGCATCGATAAGACACATCGGTTTTGTCCATTATGCAACTTACATGTACTTGAAAAGAAAATTCATTTTGAATCGATATCACCCGCACATGCAAATATACTTATGCTAATCCAAGGGATAGTTTTATAACACTGCTGCAATCCTCCGCTTTTAACATCCTATAACATTTCGTAATTTACATTAATGATGCCATCAATCTCCGATCTTAACAATTGTAAATATTTGCTGTTGCACTCGTGTTCAAAATACCTTCATTGTATTTATTGAACCTGGGACTGAGGCCTCAATACTAAAACAGATGATTTATTGACAGTCTAAATTGGGTTGCCGCATATTTCCGCATCAAATCATCAGGCAGGGAAAGTTACACGATTGCAAACAGCATCGATGATCGGAATAAAATTAAATACTGATATGGAGACTTACGAATCGTCAATAAGATTCTTCCAGTGTTCTCAATATGTCGTTCACTTGATTTCTTTTACCAGAGTTAGAAAAAGTGGTTTGGTAATGTCTCGCCCTGCAGCAACCGTTGCTCGATACAGGATGATAAAACACAGTAGAGACGCAACAAATCCACTGAACAAATCTCGGTAGGTTGTACCGGAAGGGCTCACTTGGGATGTTTACACTTTATCAGAATGGGAAATTATGTATGTAAAGCTGAGTGGAATCCTGGTTGGAACGAGTCTCCAGCCAACTATGTACCACGACGACGTTGATCGTTGCTCTTCATATAAATCCCTGGATTGCTAGGTCCACTTGGGTTAGTTTATTTATAGGTCGCCGTCAAAAAAGCTGGACTATTACTGCTTGTGGTGTTAAATAATTAGTTATTTCATCCAAATCTTGAGAATGTGTTGCTTAAACCAACTACGAATGCATGAGTTACTACTCTACAGTATAACGTTTCTAATGTATCGTATCTATTTAATTAACAATCAAAATGGTGTTTGTACTGGAGCAGTTGAGCTGCCTGCGTGATATTACTGGAATATTGCTAACAGATCAAACTCACTCACTAACTCAGTCATAAGACACATATATAAAGTACATGCGCCTTACACTTGATCTTTTTCAGATTAAAACTTTTTAACCAGGCAGAAAAGTTCATGACAACCGATGGACTAAATTCACTTAGTTATAATGTTTTGCAAAGGGAGTATAAAAAACTGTACACCTGGGTCTATGTACAAGTTGATGACAAACATAAGGTGAGGATGTGTTTATTTTTCTTTTCAACATTACGTAGTTGTTCATGTCCATGCCTTTTAATTCCATTTTAACATTCGTTCCCAGTAACCTATACTTGTCCGGGAGCCTATAAGGCGACTATACGAAATCGGGCGCATATCAAGCTCCGTGATTTGTTTGATTGTGTATCATCTTAGTCTGTCGTGGAACGTTGCTCATAATATTGACCACTGGTTTGAATGGTCCTGACTTTTATTTGTAGGCCTTGTCATAATTTAGCTGGAATAGTGCTGCATGTGTCAAACTGAAAGAATAAGAACTACATGTGTATGTCCACTGCAGATATAGCTAATTATAAACATTGTTTGACGAGCTGTTGATTATGATTAAGTCCTTTTCGTTTACAGATTTAAACGCCATGGACAGAGGAGTGATGGCTAGTTCCCTTTTTCAAATACCAGTTTCACAAACAACAGTTTATATAGAGCATTTGGAAGTCGACCCAGACCATTCGACCTGGTGATTGGCCAAGAAGGTTACATAAAACGTAGTCAGAAATAATAAAGAAATTATTATTTTTACCAATAAAGATCCATGTCTTCATGTACGGCACACCTCTATATAGACGGCGTACTGCGAACACGTTTTGCTTACAAACGAGATTACTTGACATTCGAAATTATATGGGGCAGTGGGGGAGGCCTAGTGGTCAAAGCGTTCGCCTGTTATACCGAAGACCCGGGTTCTATTCCCCACATGGGTACAATGTGTGAAACCCATTAAGGTGTCCCCCGGCGTGATATGGCTGGGATATTGCTGAAAGCGTAAACTCACTCAATCACTCGAAATGATGTTGTGCCACTTAACATGAGCTGCTGTCGGCATTGATATATAAAAAAACGATATATATTTCAGCATTGACTATTATTTTCGGTTATTGAATCGAAAACCAAAGTGCAAACTGGTAGAAAATACACGCGATAGTTAAGCAACTAAAATCGTTCGAGTGTGGAGGTGGTCGAAATTCTTTCGATTCATCGCGTGTGGAACACAGAGAGCAGTACTTGTTGGAAAGCACAAAGAACTTATTGGAAGCAATTGTTGACAGTTACTGAATGCCGTTTATGTTTATTTATGCTGAACAAATGAATGTAACAGTGCCTCAGAATGTGCCAGTGACTAAAATAATAATGATTATAAAATAATAAATACATTTTGAGAAAATATAACCACACATTTTAGTGATCTTTTCATGATATTTGACGTGAAGCTGCTTCTCAAGTCAAGTCAAGTTTAGTCAAAATTTATTTATACGCCTCAGGCCGGATACAAATGTAACATAGCATACATCCAAGCGCGCAATTCGCGGCCCAACAGTTCAGATTAAACAAGACAGGAGACGTGCTCCCCAACCAATTCCGACCCACTCACCCTACTAGTTGTCCAAGTGTATACATAATTACAAATATATTCATATTTATATCATAATGCATTCTTGTTTCCATTAATAATGTGGTACATAATATTCACACACATTTTCTGCTTGAGCTACATGTTTTCTGAAATGGAATCATTCACGTGTAATTTAAACAACAATAAATTAAACTTAAATTTATTACTTTCGATGACGTTTAAAATCTGTGAGCAGATGACTGTCCCAGTCTTTTGTCTGAACCTCAGAGGCTGTGTTCACCATGCTATGGTGCTAGAGGGTGACGCGGAAGCAAAATTGGGCGTATCGCTGGACATAGGGACCGGATGTTGTGCTCCTTCAACCGGTTGCATACGAGTATGCCATTAATTGGTCTGCTGTAAATGTGGCAGTTTGGTATCGATTCCGTAGATGTTCCAACCAAATATGGTTGTCTTGTTTAGCTAACGTCACACTGGTTCGGCCTGCCCATGGCAAGTCATGAATGGCAAGTGTATTGACGTCAACCTGCCTCGCAGCGGAACTTGGGCGTGCCGGGGTCATAATCCCACACTCTGATTATGATTCTTTGTTTAGCAGCACCACCCTGGTTAACGACATTGACCTTTATCAGTTTGTGCTCTTCCTCACAGGAGCTGACACGCCGTGAGATTACACTTGTCGCTTGCACCCACTCTCAGAAGACACAAAAAGAAGCAAAAGATTTTAATGAATGAACATTTGGGGTTCAGTAAAGAAGGGGGCCTTCATACGAATGTATTCAGATGGTGTTAAGGCGACGGCGCACGAGTTGCCTGAGATGGTAAAGGTTCCAGCTAATTTCTCAACTCTACTGTAGAAACAGTGATAGAATAAACAAAAACACTATATTTTCAGTGTTTATACATTCCTGTGTCATTAAACCGCCATGTATCTGTGCTACATGCAAACGTTGGAATTATATCGTTTTTTGGGGCAATCGAATATGATGATTAATGTAATACTTGGGTCAAAACTATACAAGAAGTTTGACAAGTAATGAGTTCTTACGTGCTGTCAAGCATACACGTTCTACACAAGACTTTGAGGTCAGTTCCACATACCGGGTCAAAGATTAAAGAGCATGCACATATCTCTCCAGATACGGAGTAGGTTGCTGTAAAAAGACGATACAATTCAATGTGATATTCAGAGTTGTTTACCGCGCTACCGTCGAAACCAGGTAGATTTGAGTTTATTGTCATCAATATTTCAGCTTCAACACCGAGGTCTGCTTTGAGATACATTCTCTCTTCATGATAGTCACAAGGTCCACAAAAGTATGTCATCCAAACAAGGAAAATGTAGATCATAATAATAATTTTAATATGAACTAGAAAAACTAGATGAACACGCAATACAATTAAAAAGATAAATGTAAACAAAACTATATGCACAAATGTTAAATCAAACTTAGGATAAACTGTTGGTAGTGAAACGATAACAACGGGAGGAGTATCTCTAAACGGTTTTTCATCATAAAAACATATCAAACAAACAAGCTCTATCTAATAGTGTTTTGAGATCTAAAATAAGAGATGGAAAGCTGAAGGACGGAAGCAAGTTTGAACTTTTGAGCATAACATCCACCCCTTAGTGCTTACTATTGTTCAAATGTACATTGTGTTGCTATTGCATCCTGATCAAGAAACCCTTGATCTGTGTTATCGCCAATAACCCTTGGTCAAGCTTTATCGTCAATTCACACCAGGGTTGTCCTAAGAGGATGGTTGTCGAAAAATGGTACTTGGTTGGATCAAGGAAGTCATTGCGATATTTCTCACCATTTAGCGTCACAAGGTCCAGTTTGCAATCACATGAAACATATCACATCACAGATCCCTGACCAACTTCAAGGGTCGTCTGGATGTGTTTCGGAGCGAATGACCTCTGACCTCTGACTCACTCATCTGACCAATGAATCCTACGCCAGGTAGCCACATTCCAACCCGCTCGTGTCCTGTACCACATCAGAATGTTAATTACTTAGTATATAGGTTTGGGCCTGAAACGTGTATCAGAAGGGTTACATTTAGATATTCATATTCATGGTATGAATAATATCAGAAAAATAGACATGGCCAGATGGATAGATTCTATATTTTATTGTGCAATCAATATGTGCTTCTGTGGTCAGGGAAGCTCCATTTGGTCAAAGTCGAAGGTGAAGGTCATCTACTTCCTCGCAGCAACACAAGAGCTGCTACTGACGGTGCATCTGGTCGTGTTTTTAGATGTGATGTGATATGACGTGAAGCGTTGTAATGAAAGTGATGTGATGTTAAGTGAAGTGAGGTGAAGCAACGAGATGCGATGCGATGAGATCCGATGCCACGTGAAGTAAAGTGAAGAAGTGAAGTGGTGTGACAAAAGTGAAGAGTGACGTGACGAGAAATGGTATAATGTGAAGTGATGTGAAGTGACGCGATGTGATGAAAAGTATGTGACATGATGTGGCGTGACGTGACGTCATGTGATATCTCTCTCTCTCTCTCTCTCTCTCTCTCTCTCTCTCTCTCTCTCTCTCCCTCTCTCTCTCTCTCTCTCTCTACCTCTCTCTCTACCTCTCTCTCTCTCTCTCCGACAATTACGTTCTGGGTATTCCATGCTTGTTGTGTGAAGGGACTTTAAGAGAATCGGGTGGAAACAATGGCGGCCTGTGGAAAATATAGTTCACTCACACTTTCAAATCTGCTCACTTAATGTGATGTGAGATATATTCAGCCTACCCTACAGGGGAGAATGTTTTGACCTTAGTCTGTAATACATTCTGTCGTGTCGTGCTGTTCAAGATAAACTTATTATAAAGTATTAATAAACATACATCAAAAACAGACATTACTACAGGGATTGCTTCTATATTTTATTGCACAACTAATATGTGCTTCTGTAATCGGGGACGCTCCATTTGGTCAAAGGCGAAGGTGAAAGTCATCTACTTCCTGGCAGCAACGCAAGAGTTGGCACTGAAGGTGTAGGCGCCTTCTGCGGCCTGGACGGCACCCCTGCAATGTGAGGCAAAAATGAGCAATTGTTACTGGTATATTTACTTTATTTTAGTTCGAAGTATGTATTATATCAAAGGCATATATATCGTTTCATTAAATTCAATCTTTGACATTAGATCTCTACACATGACAAAAATAAAATCAAAACAAGTTTACGTCGATCTTGAATTTCCAACCCTTATCATTGTCTAACAAATCGCAAAGAGAACCATCGTATTAATCATCATTGGGATTAATTGCGGTTTCGTTACAGTCCACAAATCATAATATTATATCTGGGGTGCTTTGACACTCTTAGTGCTAGGGTGGAGTTATGAGACGGATCTCTGTAAGAATATTTCATGGATATACTTACTCAACGCAGTTCAACTGGCAAGCGTTGTCGTAGTAGTTGCCGGCGGTGTCACAGACAGGGTCAAGGATGCGGGGACAAAGGCAATCACAGTTGACAGTGCTGGCTATGAAGAGAGATGAAGGGTAGAATGATATGTTTATTCTGATACAGGTCCCTCCGCAAGCACAAGGTTGTTGCAATGAATATTTTCCACACAGTATATCTTGTCCCACACTTTAAATGTACATTTTGTCAAGACGACTTCGATAGCTATTAATAGGGGGTACTATTCGTCTAAGGCGCCGATTTTCGCTTTGCAGAGTTGCGAACCTTGGGTACGCCAGAAACCTATGATCGTGGGTTTGAATCCTGGTTCGCTCCGATTATAATTCTAGGTCTGCAGCACCATACTCCTGTTCGTGAGTTTCACCAAAGTGGTAAACGTTTGAGTCGTGCATCACTTCGGGCTTTCCTCCCACATCAATCTGACACGCCATCATATGATTGGAGGGGCGGTCGGGTAGCCTAGTGGTTAAAGCGTTCGCTCGTCACGCCGAAGACCCGGGTTCGATTCCCGACATGGGTACAATGTGTGAAGCCCATTTCTGGTGCCCCCCTGCATGATATTGCTGGAATATTGCTAAAAGTGGCGTAAAACCATACTCACTCACTCACTCCTTCACTCACTCATATGATTGGACTACCGCATTAAACCAAACACACTCACTCACATTGATTACTAAACGTAAAACGATAGCTATGTAGCTTCATTAGGACGCGGTATAGTCCTTCTGAAACTAACAAGCACGGTGGGATGCTGACAAGGATGTGGGAACAAATGCAGCCACAGTTGACAGTGCTGGCTGTGAAGAAATATGAGGGGTAGAATGATATTGCTCAAGAAGCACTACGTTTTTGCAAGGAATATTTTCCACACAATATACCTTGACCGACACTTTAAATTGACGACTTTCAGTTAGTAAATGTAAAATGATATCTATGTGCCTTCATGTAGACGCAGTTTATCTGAAACTAACAAGTATGCGTGTGATGGTGACACTAATTAGGATCGAAATCAGAACGAATCTGGGATTAAAAACTATAAGAGGATTCAGACTCAACTTACTCAGCGACTTCCTCCATCTCAGGCGACAGAGTCAATTATGACCCGTGGGAAAATGCACAACGGATTGTGTATGTACACTTGAATATAACTGATGAAACAGAGCTCAAACTCACCACACAGCACCACGGCAAAAACAGCAAGAATAACAGCAGCCTTCATCTTGATGCAAAAGGTGGAGCTTCTCTTCCGAGCAGGATCAAAGTATCGAATGGATTCAAATGTCTGTATTTATACACTACACAGCCCCATAAGATACTAATTCAAGTAATTTATAGCTCCACCGTCAATTTTTAAGTCGAGGATATATTGTATTCTCAAGCACTGGGTTGGTATAAGTAGCTTGTGTCGTGTACTACCAACTTCATATCCACATTAAAATAATCTCATGTGAACGTAAAACTATATTTATTATTCAAACAACATGTTCTGCCATAGCATCCACAATTTGGAACTTTGTTGTCAGACTTGCAGGTGGTATTGAGTGTTTCAAATGGTAACATTCCATGGCATCGAATATTCAATAATAAAATACGAAATGTTTATCGACATTGTAAAATACAGAAGTTATCAGTAATCTCCAGCAGCACTCTCTCTTTATGTGAACTCTCACAGTTGTGAGGCAGACATGACGTCACTCTGCTATGGGCTGACGTCATCCTGGAATACTTTGACGCCTGTTACACATCAACACCTCTTGTTGGCAGAATGTGGAAAAAACAAGTAAATGGAAATTGTTCTGAAACATATTGATCGAACTGGATAATTATTTAACATGTCATTGCCATGAAGGCATAATCACAACAATAAAAATGGCTTCATCCACCTCTTGTTTCACATGAGTAAAAAACAATCTCAACAGTCAACCCATTACACAATGGCAGCATGACAGAGGATAGAACTTATACCTTATAACACCAAGAGGTGAGCAGCAATTATTCCAAGCAGGATGTTGGCATCATCGGCTTATTTCTCCACAACGAATTGCGTTTCGCGTACCCTGATGTTATGGAGTCTCTGATTTTGCAATGGTCTGTCAGTTGTAATAGGTAAAGTGATGTGTAATGACGTTTAACGCCGCGTTGAATAGTATTGCACTTACAAAGCGACATGCACTAGTCAGGACCAGTGCCGATTTTATAGTGCTAGCCAACTGAGATGCCATGCTTCAGTTTAACATAGACATACCACACAGACACAGTATACTCTGAGCTTGACCTGTCCTTGTGTTTTAGTCCCTTAATGCCGAGCGCCCGACAGAATAACAACAAGTAATCTTTTAACGTCATTTGGTGTGACGCAGCCGGGGATCGAACCCCGACCTTCCGCTCTCTGGGCAGACACTCTGCCACTAGATCTCGGGGGTGGTCCAGTTGTAATGAATATGCAACAATGGTGGTTCATTTGGAACATAAATGCACTGTGTTTCGATATAGAGCTAGCATTCCTGTCAATGCATGTCATGTGTATAATGTTGTTGGGGGAAAAACCTGAAGTGATCCGAATAAAATCCAGCCATCTGATTGCAGAACACATATAAGTCGGCTGGTCGTCCGATCTATACGCACATATGACGTCATCTGCTTGGCATGTCATAATTGACATGGTTCCCATTTTGAGTTAACATACGGATCTCAATGCCGTCGTAAGGTTGAACTGATATTGTCACACAAACATATTTCACCTGAAACAAGTCTCTTTACTCCTGACCAGTGCCATAGTATTTGAGCAACAAATGTTAAAATCATTTTCATATCATGAAACATGCCCAGTTCAAAACACGTCGTGAAAATGAATATAAATTGAGGAGCAAAAGAAAATACACCGAGCTTACTTTTTCATGAAAATTGAAAGAACTGTTGTTTAATTTCAACATGTCTACTAGACCATCAACCATTCCTTCAAATGTTCTTAATTTATGCGTTCTTAATAAGCATATCTAATATTTTCAAAGATAAGATCCCTAACTTACCAATTAGCAGTATCGTATTATACGAAAACAAATATTAAAAGTTATTTCATAATTATATTTAAAATAATAAACCTTGTAGAAGTATTCATTTGAGTGCTGACTAAGCGCCAGTAAAGTTCATTTGGGGGAAATGGTATCGCTAACTTGTGATATTTTCAATTGAAAATCAAATATATAGTTGAATGCACTGAGGGGTATTGTTTCATTTGCTCCTCAGATCAACTGAACATTTCAGAACACTCTTCACCTTCGGTCTCGTTTTGTGCAAGCCATCTCAGCTAGTCCGGTATACCCGGGTAATGGCACATCAACTACTCACCTGGGTAATGGCACATTAAGAGAGCATAAAATCATAACTTACAAATCGGCTAAGGAGACATTTATCTCTTTAATTCTTTTATATGTGCTTGTGTTGTGTATAAATGCGGAGATTTCAATCCATTCGACACTTTGATCCTGTTCGGAAGAGAAGCTCCACCTATAGCATCAATATGAAGGCTGTCGCTATTCTTGCTGTTCTTGCTGTTGTGCTGTACGGTGAGTTTAAGTTTTGTTTTATAAGTTCTCTTCCAATGTATATCTACATTCCTTTGAGCATTTTCCCACGTGTCACATTTGGCCCAATCGTCGGTCGATGTGTTAGAAGAGCCAGAATCCTCTCAGGTTCGTTCATGGTTTGTCGGCTTCCCACCCGTGATTGTTGCTTTAAGAAGGAGTCGGTCTCGTCCTAGTGAAACTACATAGTTATCGATTTACATTTAGTAATCCAAGTGAGGGTGTGAGTTGGGTTTAATGCCGCCTTGTGTGGTATTCCAATTACATGGCGGCGTGTCAGCTTAATGTGGGAGGAAATCCCGAAGTGATCCGCGACTCAAACATTTACCGTTTTAGTGACCATGAGTATGGTGCCGACAAACCTAGAAACATAATCGGGTCGAACCCGGATTCAAACCCACGATCACAGATCAAGGGACGCAGCTCTCCCAAGCGTATGGACCATGACACATAGATATCGTTTTACATTTAGTTATTAAAAGTCGTCCATTTAAAGTGTTGGCCAAGGTACGTTGTGTGGAAAATAGTCATTCCAACGACATTGCCGCGTCCTTATGAAGCAAACACAAAATGTGCATTTAAAGTGTCGTCCTTATGAAGCAAACACTAAATGTGCATTTAGAGTGTCGGTCAAGATATACTGTGTCGAATCCATTCATTGCAACAGCCAAGTGCTTGTTGAGGGACCTGTATCAGGCTATACATATCATTCTTACCCCTAATCTATCTTCATAGCCAGCACTGTCAACTGTGATTGCCTTTGTCCTCGCATCCTTGACCCTGTTTGTGACACCGCCGGCAACTACTATGACAACGCGTGCCAGCTGAACTGCGTTGAGTAAGTATATCCATTAAATATTTCTACACTGATAGTCTCATAACTCCATTCTTGTTCTAAGAGTATAAAATCAAAGTAGATTTCATCCCAGATTAGAATATAGTGGTTAATCGCCGGTAACGAAACTGCACTTAACCAATATGATGATTAAATACCACGGTTCTTTTTGTTATTTGAAAGTCAAATGTTAAGTGATCAAATCAGTTATACCACTTATGTCCTACAGGCGTATATGGTCGTGGTTAATACATACAATATAACCTCCATCATAGACAAGGGCAGGAAATCCAATAAGCATGGCAACATGTTGTGGGATTTTGTCGCAGAGATATAAATGAAGGACACATACTTTTTTTAAACGGAAAATATCCCTTATTCTTATTGCACACATCCTTTGATATACTAAATTGAAAGTGCCAGTAACAAGTCCTCATTCTTGCCTTACGATGGACCTTCATATTGTAGGGGTGCCGTCCAGGCCGCAGAAGGCGCCTTCACCTTCAGTGCCAACTCTTGCGTTGCTGCCAAGAAATAGATGACGTTCACCTTCACCTTTAACCAAATGGAGCGTCCCCGACTACGGAAGCACATATTGGTTGTGCAATAAAACATAGTAGCAATCCATCTGTCTGTTTTTCATGTATATTTACATCTTCCTGAGCAAGAGAGTTAACTGGCTATAAAAGTGCAGTTTCCAACCTTGCCGAACTAGGCTGGTATAATGGAGTTACTCTTTGACTGGACTAACGAGTCTATGAATAAATAGTCCCATCAAAATCGCGCAACGAAATCGAAATCCGGTTCGTAAACTATCATGCAAATTTTGATCGATTGCAGGATTTTCAAAGCATGTGCACCGCCAACTCGTTGTCAGCAGATATTTTGCCATTCTTTTCACGCTTTCAATCAAGGTGCTCACGTGATTTGATGCATTTCGCGATATAAGAACCGTTTTATCCCAATATAGATCTTGATTATCAATCAGATCGTCCTTACTTGGCGCCGCCATTGTGTTTGAAGCAAATGCAAGTGATACGAGAGGTTGAGTGTGATTGGTCTATAGGAGAGGCTTAGAAGGGACATAACTGGTAATAGCCACTGGTGGCGCTACGATCAAGCCCAGTAATTCCAGCCTGGTTCGGCAAGGATGGAAACTGGACTTTTAAAGTCAGTTAACTCTCTTGCCTAGGGAAGATGGTATATTTATTGATACCGCTTTCTTTCGAAATCGAAAAATATAAATCAAGTTTATCTTCAAACGAAGTTTGAAAGTGTGATTGGACTATATTGCCTTTCACATTAGTAATGATGACATTAGTAAAAAGGCAAAAAATCTCCCCACCACACAGGGGCATGTCAAAGCCCATGATCATCCCGTACTGATCACGACTGTTCAGGGTGCGCGGGTGGCCCAGTCGTTTAAGGCGCCGCAATTCGCTGTGCAGAGTTTCATCCCTTGGGCACGCCAGAAACCTATGATCGTGGGTTCGAATCCCGGTTCGCCCCGAATATGTTTCTAGGTTTGTCAGCACCATTCCCGTGCTCCTGGGTTTCACCGAAGTGGTAAACGTCTAAGACCTGCATCACTTCGGGCTTTCCTCCCACATGAAGCTGACACGCCGTGATATAACTGGAATACTGTTAAAAGCGGTGTTAAACCAAGTGAACACCCTAAGTGAAAGTCAAATTATGTAGACATTTCAAGGGCTGCTTATTCACAAATCAACCATGGCGGGATATGACAAAGGAAGGACAGACTGCAATGTTGATTGACCACTGGCCATTCTCTACCACCATTGTTTTCATCCAATCCTCATTCAGACCCCTCATTCAACACGCATGATGAACTGACGAGCATAAATTGTTCGAAAAGTTGGCGCACGTTAATGCAATGTTGACTTTGTAATAACTATATATTTCCATCAAATAGGGAGTCAAAAGTCCCTGTTGTGTAGAGGATAGGGCGTATGTCCGGAGAGAGAGTGAATGGTCGGTGGATCCATCCCCTGCCCCGTTATATTAATAGACGTAAAAATATGGTCACCAGATTAGGTTCACTGTGGGTGTTCGATTCTGATCTGGGAAAAAGGTCTCACACATAGTTCATGAACAACCAAGCTCTGAAGTATCCCCACATTCGGATTTACTAACGTAAACATTGCTACCACAGTTTGGAGAGGTAGAGCCGGTTGTTTTGTCCCTTAGGGTGGACAGCCACGATGCATACACCTCGGTATATAGCTATCATGTAGGATGCCGATGGCTTTTTTCCCAGCTTTTGTTGTATTTAACAGTGTTACTTGGCCCAGGGCCTACCTATAAGACACCGCACTTCCGGGTACAAGGGTTCAAACTAGGTTACCTTTTTAGAATGTTTCAGACCTATATGTGACTCTGGATAATATGCCCAATCCTCGTTACCTTAAAACACCAGTTTCGTGAGGAGGAAGCGAGAGACTGAATACACTACAGGATGAACATGATAGGTTTGGAAAACATGCACATGTATTAAACTTGGAAATATAAACTGATATTCTGGAGGCTCAGTCCCGGCGTTGCAACTTTTCATGGGCTATCAGATTGAAACAGAGAACATGGTGTGGGATTGTACGTGTTTGTCACTTAACATAAGCTCCTTCTCCACAGTAAGTATTGAGCGTGCAGACAGACTGCATTCACGCAGTGGGAATAGACCTGTGATTGTCAAATATACCTTCCTTAAGGATAAATCTGAAATATTGGTAGCTGCAAGTAAAAAGTAAATGGAACTTTGAATGTCTGAGGATTTTACAGAGCGAATGCGACAGATTTGATCGAAATTAATCCCCTTCATGATGACAGCGAGGGGTGACAAAAACACCTCTGGCAAATTGTCACAGACAATAATTATGGACATACTGTTCTATATATGAACTCAAACCCGAATTCTAATACAGATTTCACACACTGCATAATAGATTTGACAACCAGATCTCTGTACAAAAGACTGTGGAACTAGCACATAAATGTGGTGGTGGAAATGTACATACCAACCTTGATACTACAGATTATAGTCACCATGCAACTTACCAGATCTTAGATGGAATACCAGATTCAAACAAGTTTAATCATCAAGAAGAAAGTACACAAAACCGTTGTGAGGCAAGACTTAGTGAAAACACTGACTCAATACCAGACATGAATATAACTGATATTATGAGTAGCAACAGTGCCATAGTTAGAAAAAATGTTATTAGCACCATATGCTCATGGAATATGGCTTCTTCTAAAAAAATGAGTTTTCAGATTTTACTCTCTTTTGTGAAATTTTCTGTTGAATGGAGACAATGCGTATGAATACGCAGGATATTTTGCAAAATCTATTTAACGATTATAAAAATTTTAGTATCTCCCACTTCCTTAAGAGAGTTGTATGATGCTTAATCCTTCAGGATGAAGAATGAGTTGTTTCCCTTATATATTTTCCTCGTGTTTGTTTCCATCAACACTAACACTGAGGGTTCACCAGTATTTACAAACAGAGAAGAAAATTGAATTGACATTCCCGAACGGCAATTTATTAACATTCTTCATGAAAATGGCAATTCATTCGAATTTCTTTTATGTGGAGATTTCAAGGCCAGGACTGGAAATTGGTTAGATAATATGATAAAAGATGATGTTCTTTATTTACTTTTTGACAAGGACAATAAAACCGATAACTTCTCTTGATCTCAACAATCTTTAGATAAAGTCATAAACAACTATTGCTTAAATCTATTAGGCATATGCAAGATACTTGGCATCCTTATAGTTAATAGAAGATTTAAATCAGACATCACAGGCGATGTAACTTGTGTATCACATTCTGGATGCAGCGTTGTTGACATTTTTATCATTTCCACTGATATTTTTACAAAAATACCAGACATATACTATAGACTGATGCCTCAACTTGAGATCAGAAAAGACTCATATTCCTGTATTCTTCAGACAAATATATTACTTTGGTAATATAGAGAATGACCATCTTGGTATTACCTATCATCTGTACCTCATGAATTTATGTTAAAAGTCGGTTTAATTATTTCTTAAAGGGGGAATGGGCGTTTTCTCTGATGTTATGTGATGTGACGTAGCGTTACGTGATGACTACCTCTCACCAGACAATATTTTTTTTAGTATCCCATGTTTGTTGCAAGAGGGGCGGAAACAATGTCGGCCTGTCATCATTACGACTGCAAAAGGGAAATATAGAACATTCACACTTTCAATTCTGCTTACAGAATCGCAAACAGATGTGACATGTATTCAGCCTACTCTACAGAGACAAATGTATTGACCTCATTCTGTAAGACATTCTGTCGTGTCGTGTCGTGTCGTGTCGTATCGTGTCGTGTCGTGTCGTGTCGTGTCGAATCGGAATACAGTGTACTGTAAAAGATAAAATTGATTTTTATTTACCCTTGTCCACATTCAACGGTATCAATAAATATGGATAAAAACATAGACATGACCAGATGGATTGTTTCTATATTTTATTGCACAATCAATATGTGCTTCTGTAGTCGGTGACGCTCCATTTGGTCAAAGGTGAAGGTGAAAATCATCTACTTCTTGGCAGCAATGCAAGAGTTGGCACTGAAGGTGTAGGCGCCTTCTGCGGCCTGGACGGCACCCCTACAATGTTAAGGTTCATCGTGAGGCAAGAAGGAGAAATTGTTACTGGGTTAATTGAGGTTAAATGTTAAATTGTATGCATTGACCATGACCATTCACAACAAAAGGACATAAGTGCTACGACTGATATTATCACTTTACACTTTCACATTGGCTTAACAAATCGCAAAGAAAACCATCGTACTAATCATCATTGGGATTAATTTCGCTTTATTACAGTCGACTAATCACTATATTCTAGCCTGTTATATCTGGGATGAACTCTACTTTGCTTTGACACTCTTAGTGGGAAGGGTGGACTTATGAGACGGATCTCTGTAAGGATATATCATAGATATACTCACTCAACACAGTTCAACTGGCACACGTTGTCGTAGTAGTTGCCGGCGGTATCACAGACGGGGTCAAGGATGCGGGGACAAAGACAGTCACAGTTGACAGTGCTGGCTGTGAAGAGAGATGAAGGATAGAATGATATGTCTAATCCTGATTCAGGTCCCTCAGCAAGCATAACGTCGGTACCTCATCAAGCAGAGGATGGTGGCAATGAATATTTTCCAAACAGTATACATGTACCTTGCACAAAACTTTAAATAGACATTTTGTCAAGACGGCTCCCATTACTAGGGGCACGGGAGGCGTCTTCGCCGAAGGCGCTGCAAGTTGCTTTGCAGTGTTGCAAACCTTGGGTACGCAAAAAACCTATGATCGTGGGTTTTACTCCCGGTTCGCCCCGATTATGTTTCTAGGTTTGTCAGCACCATACTCATTCGTGAGTTTCACTAAAGTGGTAAACGTTTGAGTCGTGCATCACTTCGGCTTTCCTCCCACGTTAAGTTGACACGCCGTCATATAAATAGAATACAGCAAAAGGCTGCATAAAACCCAACTCACTCACTCATTCACTGTGATAACTAAATGTAAAACGATAACTATATAGGTTGATGGCTGGGTGTAAAGAAATATGAGGGGTAGAATGATATTGCTCAGCAAGCAATACGTTTTTGCAAGGAATATTTTCCACACAATATACCTTAACCGACACATTAAATTGACGACTTTTAATTAGTAAATTTAACAATATCTATGTGTAAACGATATCATATAGATGCAGTTCATCTGAAACTAACAAGTCTGGGTGTGATGGTGACCAACTAATTAGGATCGAAATCAGAACGAATCTAGGATTAAAAACTATAAGAGGATTTCGACCAAGATATCTTAGCGACTTGCTCCATCTCAGGCGACAGTGTCAATTGTGACCCGTGGGAAAATGCACAACGGATTGTGTATGTACATTTGAAAAAAACTGATAAAACAGAGCTTAAACTCACCACACAGCACCACGGCAAAAACAGCAAGAATAACAGCAGCCTTCATCTTGATGCAAAAGGTGGAGCTTCTCTTCCGAACAGGATCAAAGTATCGAATGGATTCAAATGTCTGTATTTATACACTACACAGCCCCATAAAATACTAATTCAAGTAATTTATAGCTCCACCGTCAATTTTTAAGTCGAGGATATATTGTATTCGCAAGCACTGGGTTGGTATAAGTAGCTTTTGTCGTGTACTACCAACTTCATATCCACATTAAAATAATCTCATGTGAACGTAAAACTATATTTATTATTCAAACAACATGTTCTGCCATAGCATCCACAATTTGGAACTTTGTTGTCAGACTTGCAGTTGGTATTGAGTGTTTCAAATGGTAACATTCCATGGCATCGAATATTCAATAATAAAATACGAAATGTTTATCGACATTGTAAAATACAGAAGTTATCAGTAATCTCCAGCAGCACTCTCTCTTTATGTGAACTCTCACAGTTGTGAGGCAGACATGTCGTCACTCTGCTATGGGCTGACGTCATCCTGGAATACTTTGACGCCTGTTACACATCAACACATCTTGTTGGCAGAATGTGGAAAAAACAAGTAAATGGAAATTGTTCTGAAACATATTGATCGAACTGGATAATTATTTAACATGTCATTGCCATGAAGGCATAATCACAACAATAAAAATGGCTTCATCCACCTCTTGTTTCACATGAGTAAAAAACAATCTCAGCAGTCAACCCATTACACAATGGCAGCATGATAGAGGATAGAACTTATACCTTATAACACCAAGAGGTGAGCAGCAATTATTCCAAGCAGGATGTTGGCATCATCGGCTTATTTCTCCACAACGAATTGCGTTTCGCGTACCCTGATGTTATGGAGTCTCTGATTTTGCAATGGTCTGTCAGTTGTAATAGGTAAAGTGATGTGTAATGACGTTTAACGCCGCGTTGAATAGTATTGCACTTACAAAGCGACATGCACTAGTCAGGACCAGTGCCGATTTTATAGTGCTAGCCAACTGAGATGCCATGCTTCAGTTTAACATAGACATACCACACAGACACAGTATACTCTGAGCTTGACCTGTCCTTGTGTTTTAGTCCCTTAATGCCGAGCGCCCGACAGAATAACAACAAGTAATCTTTTAACGTCATTTGGTGTGACGCAGCCGGGGATCGAACCCCGACCTTCCGCTCTCTGGGCAGACACTCTGCCACTAGATCTCGGGGGTGGTCCAGTTGTAATGAATATGCAACAATGGTGGTTCATTTGGAACATAAATGCACTGTGTTTCGATATAGAGCTAGCATTCCTGTCAATGCATGTCATGTGTATAATGTTGTTGGGGGAAAAACCTGAAGTGATCCGAATAAAATCCAGCCATCTGATTGCAGAACACATATAAGTCGGCTGGTCGTCCGATCTATACGCACATATGACGTCATCTGCTTGGCATGTCATAATTGACATGGTTCCCATTTTGAGTTAACATACGGATCTCAATGCCGTCGTAAGGTTGAACTGATATTGTCACACAAACATATTTCACCTGAAACAAGTCTCTTTACTCCTGACCAGTGCCATAGTATTTGAGCAACAAATGTTAAAATCATTTTCATATCATGAAACATGCCCAGTTCAAAACACGTCGTGAAAATGAATATAAATTGAGGAGCAAAAGAAAATACACCGAGCTTACTTTTTCATGAAAATTGAAAGAACTGTTGTTTAATTTCAACATGTCTACTAGACCATCAACCATTCCTTCAAATGTTCTTAATTTATGCGTTCTTAATAAGCATATCTAATATTTTCAAAGATAAGATCCCTAACTTACCAATTAGCAGTATCGTATTATACGAAAACAAATATTAAAAGTTATTTCATAATTATATTTAAAATAATAAACCTTGTAGAAGTATTCTTTGAGTGCTGACTAAGCGCCAGTAAAGTTCATTTGGGGGAAATGGTATCGCTAACTTGTGATATTTTCAATTGAAAATCAAATATATAGTTGAATGCACTGAGGGGTATTGTTTCATTTGCTCCTCAGATCAACTGAACATTTCAGAACACTCTTCACCTTCGGTCTCGCTTTGTGCAAGCCATCTCAGCTAGTCCGGTATACCCGGGTAATGGCACATCAACTAATCACCTGGGTAATGGCACATTAAGAGAGCATAAAATCATAACTTACAAATCGGCTAAGGAGACATTTATCTCTTTAATTCTTTTATATGTGCTTGTGTTGTGTATAAATGCGGAGATTTCAATCCATTCGACACTTTGATCCTGTTCGGAAGAGAAGCTCCACCTATAGCATCAATATGAAGGCTGTCGCTATTCTTGCTGTCCTTGCTGTTGTGCTGTACGGTGAGTTTAAGTTTTGTTTTATAAGTTCTCTTCCAATGTATATCTACATTCCTTTGTGCATTTTCCCACGTGTCACATTTGGCCCAATCGTCGGTCGATGTGTTAGAAGAGCCAGAATCCTCTCAGGTTCGTTCATGGTTTGTCGGCTTCCCACCCGTGATTGTTGCTTTAAGAAGGAGTCGGTCTCGTCCTAGTGAAACTACATAGTTATCGATTTACATTTTGTAATCCAAGTGAGGGTGTGAGTTGGGTTTAATGCCGCCTTGTGTGGTATTCCAATTACATGGCGGCGTGTCAGCTTAATGTGGGAGGAAATCCCGAAGTGATCCGCGACTCAAACATTTACCGTTTTAGTGACCATGAGTATGGTGCCGACAAACCTAGAAACATAATCGGGTCGAACCCGGATTCAAACCCACGATCACAGATCAAGGGACGCAGCTCTCCCAAGCGTATGGACCATGACACATAGATATCGTTTTACATTTAGTTATTAAAAGTCGTCCATTTAAAGTGTTGGCCAAGGTACGTTGTGTGGAAAATATTCATTCCAACGACATTGCCGCGTCCTTATGAAGCAAACACAAAATGTGCATTTAAAGTGTCGTCCTTATGAAGCAAACACTAAATGTGCATTTAGAGTGTCGGTCAAGATATACTGTGTCGAATCCATTCATTGCAACAGCCAAGTGCTTGTTGAGGGACCTGTATCAGGCTATACATATCATTCTTACCCCTAATCTATCTTCATAGCCAGCACTGTCAACTGTGATTGCCTTTGTCCTCGCATCCTTGACCCTGTTTGTGACACCGCCGGCAACTACTATGACAACGCGTGCCAGCTGAACTGCGTTGAGTAAGTATATCCATTAAATACTTCTACACTGATAGTCTCATAACTCCATTCTTGTTCTAAGAGTATAAAATCAAAGTAGATTTCATCCCAGATTAGAATATAGTGGTTAATCGCCGGTAACGAAACTGCACTTAACCAATATGATGATTAAATACCACGGTTCTTTTTGTTATTTGAAAGTCAAATGTTAAGTGATCAAATCAGTTATACCACTTATGTCCTACAGGCGTATATGGTCGTGGTTAATACATACAATATAACCTCCATCATAGACAAGGGCAGGAAATCCAATAAGCATGGCAACATGTTGTGGGATTTTGTCGCAGAGATATAAATGAAGGACACATACTTTTTTTAAACGGAAAATATCCCTTATTCTTATTGCACACATCCTTTGATATACTAAATTGAAAGTGCCAGTAACAAGTCCTCATTCTTGCCTCACGATGGACCTTCATATTGTAGGGGTGCCGTCCAGGCCGCAGAAGGCGCCTTCACCTTCAGTGCCAACTCTTGCGTTGCTGCCAAGAAATAGATGACGTTCACCTTCACCTTTAACCAAATGGAGCGTCCCCGACTACGGAAGCACATATTGGTTGTGCAATAAAACATAGTAGCAATCCATCTGTCTGTTTTTCATGTATATTTACATCTTCCTGAGCAAGAGAGTTAACTGGCTATAAAAGTGCAGTTTCCAACCTTGCCGAACTAGGCTGGTATAATGGAGTTACTCTTTGACTGGACTAACGAGTCTATGAATAAATAGTCCCATCAAAATCGCGCAACGAAATCGAAATCCGGTTCGTAAACTATCATGCAAATTTTGATCGATTGCAGGATTTTCAAAGCATGTGCACCGCCAACTCGTTGTCAGCAGATATTTTGTCATTCTTTTCACGCTTTCAATCAAGGTGCTCACGTGATTTGATGCATTTCGCGATATAAGAACCGTTTTATCCCAATATAGATCTTGATTATCAATCAGATCGTCCTTACTTGGCGCCGCCATTGTGTTTGAAGCAAATGCAAGTGATACGAGAGGTTGAGTGTGATTGGTCTATAGGAGAGGCTTAGAAGGGACATAACTGGTAATAGCCACTGGTGGCGCTACGATCAAGCCCAGTAATTCCAGCCTGGTTCGGCAAGGATGGAAACTGGACTTTTAAAGTCAGTTAACTCTCTTGCCTAGGGAAGATGGTATATTTATTGATACCGCTTTCTTTCGAAATCGAAAAACATAAATCAAGTTTATCTTCAAACGAAGTTTGAAAGTGTGATTGGACTATATTGCCTTTCACATTAGTAATGATGACATTAGTAAAAAGGCAAAAAATCTCCCCACCACACAGGGGCATGTCAAAGCCCATGATCATCCCGTACTGATCACGACTGTTCAGGGTGCGCGGGTGGCCCAGTCGTTTAAGGCGCCGCAATTCGCTGTGCAGAGTTTCATCCCTTGGGCACGCCAGAAACCTATGATCGTGGGTTCGAATCCCGGTTCGCCCCGAATATGTTTCTAGGTTTGTCAGCACCATTCCCGTGCTCCTGGGTTTCACCGAAGTGGTAAACGTCTAAGACCTGCATCACTTCGGGCTTTCCTCCCACATGAAGCTGACACGCCGTGATATAACTGGAATACTGTTAAAAGCGGCGTTAAACCAAGTGAACACCCTAAGTGAAAGTCAAATTATGTAGACATTTCAAGGGCTGCTTATTCACAAATCAACCATGGCGGGATATGACAAAGGAAGGACAGACTGCAATGTTGATTGACCACTGGCCATTCTCTACCACCATTGTTTTCATCCAATCCTCATTCAGACCCCTCATTCAACACGCATGATGAACTGACGAGCATAAATTGTTCGAAAAGTTGGCGCACTTTAATGCAATGTTGACTTTGTAATAACTATATATTTCCATCAAATAGGGAGTCAAAAGTCCCTGTTGTGTAGAGGATAGGGCGTATGTCCGGAGAGAGAGTGAATGGTCGGTGGATCCATCCCCTGCCCCGTTATATTAATAGACGTAAAAATATGGTCACCAGATTAGGTTCACTGTGGGTGTTCGATTCTGATCTGGGAAAAAGGTCTCACACATAGTTCATGAACAACCAAGCTCTGAAGTATCCCCACATTCGGATTTACTAACGTAAACATTGCTACCACAGGTTGGAGAGGTAGAGCCGGTTGTTTTGTCCCTAAGGGCGGACAGCCACGATGCATACACCTCGGTATATAGCTGTCATGTAGGATGCCGATGGCTTTTTTCCCAGCTTTTGTTGTATTTAACAGTGTTACTTGGCCCAGGGCCTACCTATAAGACACCGCACTTCCGGGTACAAGGGTTCAAACTAGGTTACCTTTTTAGAATGTTTCAGACCTATATGTGACTCTGGATAATATGCCCAATCCTCGTTACCTTAAAACACCAGTTTCGTGAGGAGGAAGCGAGAGACTGAATACACTACAGGATGAACATGATAGGTTTTGAAAACATGCACATGTATTAAACTTGGAAATATAAACTGATAATCTGGAGGCTCAGTCCCGGCGTTGCAACTTTTCATGGGCTGTCAGATTAAAACAGAGAACAGGGTGTGGGATTGTATGTGTTTGTCACTTAACATAAGCTCCTTCTCCACAGTAAGTATTGAGCGTACAGACAGACTGCATTCACGCAGTGGGAATAGACCTGTGATTGTCAAATATACCTTCTTTAAGGATAAATCTGAAATATTGGTAGCTGCAAGTAAAAAGTAAATGGAAAATAAGAACTTTGAATGTCTGAGGATTTTACAGAGCGAATGCGACAGATTTGATCGAAATTAATCCCCTTCATGACGACAGCGAGGGGTGACAAAAACACCTCTGGCAAATTGGTTATATATGGTACGGGGATTGATAATTACATTGTCACAGACAATAATTATGGACATACTGTTCTATATATGAACTCAAACCCGAATTCTAATACAGATTTCACACACTGCATAATAGATTTGACAACCAGATCTCTGCACAACAGACTGTGGAACTAGCACATAAATGTGGTGGTGGCAATGTACATACCAACCTTGATACTACAGACTATAGTCACCATGCAACTTACCAGATCTTAGATGGAATACCAGATTCAAACAAGTTTAATCATCAAGAAGAAAGTACACAAAACCGTTGTCAGACAAGACCTAGTGAAAACACTGACTCAATACCAGACATGAATATAACTGATATTATGAGTGGCAACAGTGCCATAGTTAGAAAAAATGTTATTACCACCATATGCTCATGGAATATGGCTTCTTCTAAAAAAATGATTTTCGGATTTTAATCTCTTTTGTGAAATTTTCTGTTGAATGGAGACAATGCGTATGAATACGCAGGATATTTTGCAAAATCTATTTAACGATTATAAAAATTTTAGTATCTCCCACTTCCTTAAGAGAATTGTATGATGCTTAATCCTTCAGGATGAAGAATGAGTTGTTTCCCTTATATATTTTCCTCGTGTTTGTTTCCATCAACACTAACACTGAGGGTTCACCAGTATTTACAAACAGAGAAGAAAATTGAATTGACATTCCCGAACGGCAATTTATTAACATTCTTCATGAAAATGGCAATTCATTCGAATTTCTTTTATGTGGAGATTTCAAGGCCAGGACTGGAAATCGGTTAGATAATATAATAAAAGATGATGTTCTTTATTTACTTTTTGACAAGGACAATAAAACCGATAACTTCTCTTGATCTCAACAATCTTTAGATAAAGTCATAAACAACTATTGCTTAAATCTATTAGGCATATGCAAGATACTTGGCATCCTTATAGTTAATAGAAGATTTAAATCAGACATCACAGGCGATCTAACTTGTGTATCATATTCTGGGTGCAGCGTTGTTGACATTTTTATCATTTCCACTGATATTTTTACAAAAATACCAGACATATACTAGACTGATGTCTCAACTTGAGATCAGAAAAGACACATCTTCCTGTATTCTTCAGAAAAATATATCATTTTGGTAATATAGAGAATGACCATCTTGGTATTACCTATCATCTGTACCTCATGAATTTATGTTAAAAGTCGGTTTAATTATTTCTTAAAGGGGGAATGGGCGTTTTCTCTGATGTTATGTGATGTGACGTAGCGTAACGTGATGACTACCTCTCACCAGACAATTTATTTTCTGAGTATCCCATGTTTGTTGCAAGAGGGGCGGAAACAATGTCGGTCTGTCATCATTACGACTGCAAAAGGGAAATATAGAACATTCACACTTTCAATTCTGCTTACAGAATCGCAAACAGATGTGACATGTATTCAGCCTACTCTACAGAGACAAATGTATTGACCTCATTCTGTAATACATTCTGTCGTGTCGTGTCGTGTCGAATCGGAATACAGTGTACTGTAAAAGATGAACTTGATTTTTATTTAACCTTATCCACATTCAACGGCATCAATAAATATAGATAAAAAACATAGACATGACCAGATGGATTGTTTCTATATTTTATTGCACAATCAATATGTGCTTCTGTAGTCGGTGACGCTCCATTTGGTCAAAGGTGAAGGTGAAAATCATCTATTTCTTGGCAGCAACGCAAGAGTTGGCACTGAAGGTGAAGGCGCCTTCTGCGGCCTGGACGGCACCCCTACAATGTTAAGGTTCATCGTGAGGCAAGAAGGAGAAATTTTTACAGGGTTAATTGGGGTTAACTGTTAAATTGTATGCATTGACCATGACCATTCACAATAAAAGGACATAAGTGCTACGACTGATGTTATCACTTTACACTTTCACATTGGCTTAGCAAATCGCAAAGAAAACCATCGTACTAATCATCATTGGGATTAATTTCGCTTTATTACAGTCGACTAATCACTATATTCTAGCCTGTTATATCTGGGATGAACTCTACTTTGCTTTGACACTCTTAGTGGGAAGGGTGGACTTATGAGACGGATCTCTGTAAGGTATATCATAGATATACTCACTCAACACAGTTCAACTGGCACACGTTGTCGTAGTAGTTGCCGGCGGTATCACAGACGGGGTCAAGGATGCGGGGACAAAGACAGTCACAGTTGACAGTGCTGGCTGTGAAGAGAGATGAAGGATAGAATGATATGTCTAATCCTGATTCAGGTCCCTCAGCAAGCATAACGTCGGTACCTCATCAAGCAGAGGGTGGTGGCAATGAATATTTTCCAAACAGTATACATGTACCTTGCACAAAACTTTAAATAGACATTTTGTCAAGACGGCTCCCATTATTAGGGGCACGGGAGGCGTCTTCGCCGAAGGCGCTGCAAGTTGCTTTGCAGTGTTGCAAACCTTGGGTACGCAAAAAACCTATGATCGTGGGTTTTACTCCCGGTTCGCCCCGATTATGTTTCTAGGTTTGTCAGCACCATACTCATTCGTGAGTTTCACTAAAGTGGTAAACGTTTGAGTCGTGCATCACTTCGGCTTTCCTCCCACGTTAAGCTGACACGCCGTCATATAAATAGAATACAGCAAAAGGCTGCATAAAACCCAACTCACTCACTCATTCACTGTGATAACTAAATGTAAAACAATAACTATATAGGTTGATGGCTGGGTGTAAAGAAATATGAGGGGTAGAATGATATTGCTCAGCAAGCAATACGTTTTTGCAAGGAATATTTTCCACACAATATACCTTAACCGACACATTAAATTGACGACTTTTAATTAGTAAATTTAACAATATCTATGTGTAAACGATATCATTTAGATGCAGTTCATCTGAAACTAACAAGTATTGGTGTGATGGTGACCAACTAATTAGGATCGAAATCAGAACGAATCTAGGATTAAAAACTATAAGAGGATTTCGACCAAGATATCTCAGCGACTTGCTCTATCTCAGGCGACAGTGTCAATTGTGACCCGTGGGAAAATGCACAACGGATTGTGTATGTACATTTGAAAAAAAACTGATAAAACAGCGCTTAAACTCACCACACAGCACCACGGCAAAAACAGCAAGAATAACAGCAGCCTTCATCTTGATGCAAAAGGTGGAGCTTCTCTTCCGAACAGGATCAAAGTATCGAATGGATTCAAATGTCTGTATTTATACACTACACAGCCCCATAAAATACTAATTCAAGTAATTTATAGCTCCACCGTCAATTTTTAAGTCGAGGATATATTGTATTCGCAAGCACTGGGTTGGTATAAGTAGCTTGTGTCGTGTACTACCAACTTCATATCCACATTAAAATAATCTCATGTGAACGTAAAACTATATTTATTATTCAAACAACATGTTCTGCCATAGCATCCACAATTTGGAACTTTGTTGTCAGACTTGCAGGTGGTATTGAGTGTTTCAAATGGTAACATTCCATGGCATCGAATATTCAATAATAAAATACGAAATGTTTATCGACATTGTAAAATACAGAAGTTATCAGTAATCTCCAGCAGCACTCTCTCTTTATGTGAACTCTCACAGTTGTGAGGCAGACATGTCGTCACTCTGCTATGGGCTGACGTCATCCTGGAATACTTTGACGCCTGTTACACATCAACACATCTTGTTGGCAGAATGTGGAAAAAACAAGTAAATGGAAATTGTTCTGAAATATATTGATCGAACTGGATAATTATTTAACATGTCATTGCCGTGAAGGCATAATCACAACAATAAAAATGGCTTCATCCACCTCTTGCTTCACATGAGTAAAAAACAATCTCAGCAGTCAACCCATTACACAATGGCAGCATGATAGAGGATAGAACTTATACCTTATAACACCAAGAGGTGAGCAGCAATTATTCCAAGCAGGATGTTGGCATCATCGGCTTATTTCTCCACAACGAATTGCGTTTCGCGTACCCTGATGTTATGGAGTCTCTGATTTTGCAATGGTCTGTCAGTTGTAATAGGTAAAGTGATGTGTAATGACGTTTAACGCCGCGTTGAATAGTATTGCACTTACAAAGCGACATGCACTAGTCAGGACCAGTGCCGATTTTATAGTGCTAGCCAACTGAGATGCCATGCTTCAGTTTAACATAGACATACCACACAGACACAGTATACTCTGAGCTTGACCTGTCCTTGTGTTTTAGTCCCTTAATGCCGAGCGCCCGACAGAATAACAACAAGTAATCTTTTAACGTCATTTGGTGTGACGCAGCCGGGGATCGAACCCCGACCTTCCGCTCTCTGGGCAGACACTCTGCCACTAGATCTCGGGGGTGGTCCAGTTGTAATGAATATGCAACAATGGTGGTTCATTTGGAACATAAATGAACTGTGTTTCGATATAGAGCTAGCATTCCTGTCAATGCATGTCATGTGTATAATGTTGTTGGGGGAAAAACCTGAAGTGATCCGAATAAAATCCAGCCATCTGATTGCAGAACACATATAAGTCGGCTGGTCGTCCGATCTATACGCACATATGACGTCATCTGCTTGGCATGTCATAATTGACATGGTTCCCATTTTGAGTTAACATACGGATCTCAATGCCGTCGTAAGGTTGAACTGATATTGTCACACAAACATATTTCACCTGAAACAAGTCTCTTTACTCCTGACCAGTGCCATAGTATTTGAGCAACAAATGTTAAAATCATTTTCATATCATGAAACATGCCCAGTTCAAAACACGTCGTGAAAATGAATATAAATTGAGGAGCAAAAGAAAATACACCGAGCTTACTTTTTCATGAAAATTGAAAGAACTGTTGTTTAATTTCAACATGTCTACTAGACCATCAACCATTCCTTCAAATGTTCTTAATTTATGCGTTCTTAATAAGCATATCTAATATTTTCAAAGATAAGATCCCTAACTTACCAATTAGCAGTATCGTATTATACGAAAACAAATATTAAAAGTTATTTCATAATTATATTTAAAATAATAAACCTTGTAGAAGTATTCTTTGAGTGCTGACTAAGCGCCAGTAAAGTTCATTTGGGGGAAATGGTATCGCTAACTTGTGATATTTTCAATTGAAAATCAAATATATAGTTGAATGCACTGAGGGGTATTGTTTCATTTGCTCCTCAGATCAACTGAACATTTCAGAACACTCTTCACCTTCGGTCTCGCTTTGTGCAAGCCATCTCAGCTAGTCCGGTATACCCGGGTAATGGCACATCAACTAATCACCTGGGTAATGGCACATTAAGAGAGCATAAAATCATAACTTACAAATCGGCTAAGGAGACATTTATCTCTTTAATTCTTTTATATGTGCTTGTGTTGTGTATAAATGCGGAGATTTCAATCCATTCGACACTTTGATCCTGTTCGGAAGAGAAGCTCCACCTATAGCATCAATATGAAGGCTGTCGCTATTCTTGCTGTCCTTGCTGTTGTGCTGTACGGTGAGTTTAAGTTTTGTTTTATAAGTTCTCTTCCAATGTATATCTACATTCCTTTGTGCATTTTCCCACGTGTCACATTTGGCCCAATCGTCGGTCGATGTGTTAGAAGAGCCAGAATCCTCTCAGGTTCGTTCATGGTTTGTCGGCTTCCCACCCGTGATTGTTGCTTTAAGAAGGAGTCGGTCTCGTCCTAGTGAAACTACATAGTTATCGATTTACATTTTGTAATCCAAGTGAGGGTGTGAGTTGGGTTTAATGCCGCCTTGTGTGGATTCAAACCCACGATCACAGATCAAGGGACGCAGCTCTCCCAAGCGTATGGACCATGACACATAGATATCGTTTTACATTTAGTTATTAAAAGTCGTCCATTTAAAGTGTTGGCCAAGGTACGTTGTGTGGAAAATAGTCATTCCAACGACATTGCCGCGTCCTTATGAAGCAAACACAAAATGTGCATTTAAAGTGTCGTCCTTATGAAGCAAACACTAAATGTGCATTTAGAGTGTCGGTCAAGATATACTGTGTCGAATCCATTCATTGCAACAGCCAAGTGCTTGTTGAGGGACCTGTATCAGGCTATACATATCATTCTTACCCCTAATCTATCTTCATAGCCAGCACTGTCAACTGTGATTGCCTTTGTCCTCGCATCCTTGACCCTGTTTGTGACACCGCCGGCAACTACTATGACAACGCGTGCCAGCTGAACTGCGTTGAGTAAGTATATCCATTAAATATTTCTACACTGATAGTCTCATAACTCCATTCTTGTTCTAAGAGTATAAAATCAAAGTAGATTTCATCCCAGATTAGAATATAGTGGTTAATCGCCGGTAACGAAACTGCACTTAACCAATATGATGATTAAATACCACGGTTCTTTTTGTTATTTGAAAGTCAAATGTTAAGTGATCAAATCAGTTATACCACTTATGTCCTACAGGCGTATATGGTCGTGGTTAATACATACAATATAACCTCCATCATAGACAAGGGCAGGAAATCCAATAAGCATGGCAACATGTTGTGGGATTTTGTCGCAGAGATATAAATGAAGGACACATACTTTTTTTAAACGGAAAATATCCCTTATTCTTATTGCACACATCCTTTGATATACTAAATTGAAAGTGCCAGTAACAAGTCCTCATTCTTGCCTTACGATGGACCTTCATATTGTAGGGGTGCCGTCCAGGCCGCAGAAGGCGCCTTCACCTTCAGTGCCAACTCTTGCGTTGCTGCCAAGAAATAGATGACGTTCACCTTCACCTTTAACCAAATGGAGCGTCCCCGACTACAGAAGCACATACTGGTTGTGCAATAAAACATAGTAGCAATCCATCTGTCTGTTTTTCATGTATATTTACATCTTCCTGAGCAAGAGAGTTAACTGGCTATAAAAGTGCAGTTTCCAACCTTGCCGAACTAGGCTGGTATAATGGAGTTACTCTTTGACTGGACTAACGAGTCTATGAATAAATAGTCCCATCAAAATCGCGCAACGAAATCGAAATCCGGTTCGTAAACTATCATGCAAATTTTGATCGATTGCAGGATTTTCAAAGCATGTGCACCGCCAACTCGTTGTCAGCAGATATTTTGCCATTCTTTTCACGCTTTCAATCAAGGTGCTCACGTGATTTGATGCATTTCGCGATATAAGAACCGTTTTATCCCAATATAGATCTTGATTATCAATCAGATCGTCCTTACTTGGCGCCGCCATTGTGTTTGAAGCAAATGCAAGTGATACGAGAGGTTGAGTGTGATTGGTCTATAGGAGAGGCTTAGAAGGGACATAACTGGTAATAGCCACTGGTGGCGCTACGATCAAGCCCAGTAATTCCAGCCTGGTTCGGCAAGGATGGAAACTGGACTTTTAAAGTCAGTTAACTCTCTTGCCTAGGGAAGATGGTATATTTATTGATACCGCTTTCTTTCGAAATCGAAAAATATAAATCAAGTTTATCTTCAAACGAAGTTTGAAAGTGTGATTGGACTATATTGCCTTTCACATTAGTAATGATGACATTAGTAAAAAGGCAAAAAATCTCCCCACCACACAGGGGCATGTCAAAGCCCATGATCATCCCGTACTGATCACGACTGTTCAGGGTGCGCGGGTGGCCCAGTCGTTTAAGGCGCCGCAATTCGCTGTGCAGAGTTTCATCCCTTGGGCACGCCAGAAACCTATGATCGTGGGTTCGAATCCCGGTTCGCCCCGAATATGTTTCTAGGTTTGTCAGCACCATTCCCGTGCTCCTGGGTTTCACCGAAGTGGTAAACGTCTAAGACCTGCATCACTTCGGGCTTTCCTCCCACATGAAGCTGACACGCCGTGATATAACTGGAATACTGTTAAAAGCGGCGTTAAACCAAGTGAAAACCCTAAGTGAAAGTCAAATTATGTAGACATTTCAAGGGCTGCTTATTCACAAATCAACCATGGCGGGATATGACAAAGGAAGGACAGACTGCAATGTTGATTGACCACTGGCCATTCTCTACCACCATTGTTTTCATCCAATCCTCACAATCCACACGCATGATGAACTGACGAGCATAAATTGTTCGGAAAGTTGGCGCACATTAATGCAATGTTGACTTTGTAATAACTATATATTTCCATCAAATAGGGAGTCAACCGTCCCTGTTGTGTAGAGGATAGGGCGTATGTCCGGAGAGAGAGTGAATGGTCGGTGGATCCATCCCCTGCCCCGTTATATTAAAAGACGTAAAAATATGGTCACCAGATTAGGTTCACTGTGGGTGTTTGATTCTGATCTGGGAAAAAGGTCTCACACATAGTTCATGAACAACCAAGCTCTGAAGTATCCCCACATTCGGATTTACTAACGTAAACATTGCTACCACAGTTTGGAGAGGTAGAGCCGGTTGTTTTGTCCCTAGGGGTGGGCAGCCACGATGCATACACCTCGGTATATAGCTATCATGTAGGATGCCGATGGCTTTTTTCCCAGCTTTTGTTGTATTTAACAGTGTTACTTGGCCCAGGGCCTACCAATAAGACACCGCACTTCCGGGTACAAGGGTTCAAACTAGGTTACCTTTTTAGAATGTTTCAGACCTATATGTGACTCTGGATAATATGCCCAATCCTCGTTACCTTAAAACACCAGTTTCGTGAGGAGGAAGCGAGAGACTGAATACACTACAGGATGAACGTGATAGGTTTGGAAAACATGCACATGTATTAAACTTGGAAATATAAACTGATATTCTGGAGGCTCAGTCCCGGCGTTGCAACTTTTCATGGGCTGTCAGATTGAAACAGAGAACAGGGTGTGGGATTGTATGTGTTTGTCACTTAACATAAGCTCCTTCTCCACAGTAAGTATTGAGCGTGCAGACAGACTGTTTTCACGCAGTGGGAATAGACCTGTGATTGTCAAATATACCTTCTTTAAGGATAAATCTGAAATATTGGTAGCTGCAAGTAAAAAGTAAATGGAAAATAAGAACTTTGAATGTCTGAGGATTTTACAGAGCGAATGCGACAGATTTGATCGAAATTAATCCCCTTCATGATGACAGCGAGGGGTGACAAAAACACCTCTGGCAAATTGATATATATGCTACGGGATTGATGATTACATTGTCACAGACAATAATTATGGACATACTGTTCTATATATGAACTCAAACCCGAATTCTAATACAGATTTCACACACTGCATAATAGATTTGACAACCAGATCTCTGCACAAAAGACTGTGGAACTAACACATAAATGTGGTGGTGGCAATGTACATACCAACCTTGATACTACAGATTATAGTCACCATGCAACTTACCAGATCTTAGATGGAATACCAGATTCAAACAAGTTTAATCATCAAGAAGAAAGTACACAAAACCGTTGTGAGGCAAGACCTAGTGAAAACACTGACTCAATACCAGACATGAATATAACTGATATTATGAGTAGCAACAGTGCCATAGTTAGAAAAAATGTTATTAGCACCATATGCTCATGGAATATGGCTTCTTGTAAAAAATGAGTTTTCAGATTTTACTCTCTTTTGTGAAATTTTCTGTTGAATGGAGACAATGCGTATGAATACGCAGGATATTTTGCAAAATCTATTTAACGATTATAAAAATTTTAGTATCTCCCACTTCCTTAAGAGAGTTGTATGATGCTTAATCCTTCAGGATGAAGAATGAGTTGTTTCCCTTATATATTTTCCTCGTGTTTGTTTCCATCAACACTAACACTGAGGGTTCACCAGTATTTACAAACAGAGAAGAAAATTGAATTGACATTCCCGAGCGGCAATTTATTAACATTCTTCATGAAAATGGCAATTCATTCGAATTTCTTTTATGTGGAGATTTCAAGGCCAGGACTGGAAATCGGTTAGATAATATAATAAAAGATGATGTTCTTTATTTACTTTTTGACAAGGACAATAAAACCGATAACTTCTCTTGATCTCAACAATCTTTAGATAAATTCATAAACAACTATTGCTTAAATCTATTAGGCATATGCAAGATACTTGGCATCCTTATAGTTAATAGAAGATTTAAATCAGACATCACAATCGATCTAACTTGTGTATCACATTCTGGATGCAGCGTTGTTGACATTTTTATCATTTCCACTGATATTTTTACAAAAATACCAGACATATACTATAGACTGATGCCTCAACTTGAGATCAGAAAAGACACATATTCCTGTATTCTTCAGACAAATATATTACTTTGGTAATATAGAGAATGACCATCTTGGTATTACCTATCATCTGTACCTCATGAATTTATGTTAAAAGTCGGTTTAATTATTTCTTAAAGGGGGAATGGGCGTTTTCTCTGATGTTATGTGATGTGACGTAGCGTTACGTGATGACTACCTCTCACCAGACAATATTTTTTTTAGTATCCCATGTTTGTTGCAAGAGGGGCGGAAACAATGTCGGTCTGTCATCATTACGACTGCAAAAGGGAAATATAGAACATTCACACTTTCAATTCTGCTTACAGAATCGTAAACAGATGTGAGATGTATTCAGCCTACTCTACAGAGACAAATGTATTGACCTCATTCTGTAAGACATTCTGTCGTGTCGTGTCGTGTCGTGTCGTGTCGAATCGGAATACAGTGTACTGTAAAAGATAAAATTGATTTTTATTTACCTTTGTCCACATTCAACGGTATCAATAAATATGGATAAAAACATAGACATGACCAGATGGATTGTTTCTATATTTTATTGCACAATCAATATGTGCTTCTGTAGTCGGGGACGCTCCATTTGGTCAAAGGTGAAGGTGAAAGTCATCTACTTCTTGGCAGCAATGCAAGAGTTGGCACTGAAGGTGTAGGCGCCTTCTGCGGCCTGGACGGCACCCCTACAATGTTAAGGTTCATCGTGAGGCAAGAAGGAGAAATTGTTACTGGGTTAATTGGGGTTAACTGTTAAATTGTATGCATTGACCATGACCATTCACAACAAAAGGACATAAGTGCTACGACTGATATTATCACTTTACACTTTCACATTGGCTTAGCAAATCGCAAAGAAAACCATCGTACTAATCATCATTGGGATTAATTTCGCTTTATTACAGTCGACTAATCACTATGTTCTAGCCTGTTATATCTGGGATGAACTCTACTTTGCTTTGACACTCTTAGTGGGAAGGGTGGACTTATGAGACGGATCTCTGTAAGGATATATCATAGATATACTCACTCAACACAGTTCAACTGGCACACGTTGTCGTAGTAGTTGCCGGCGGTATCACAGACAGGGTCAAGAATGCGGGGACAAAGACAGTCACAGTTGACAGTGCTGGCTGTGAAGAGAGATGAAGGATAGAATGATATGTCTAATCCTGATTCAGGTCCCTCAGCAAGCATAACGTCGGTACCTCATCAAGCAGAGGGTGGTGGCAATGAATATTTTCCAAACAGTATACATGTACCTTGCACAAAACTTTAAATAGACATTTTGTCAAGACGGCTCCCATTACTAGGGGCACGGGAGGCGTCTTCGCCGAAGGCGCTGCAAGTTGCTTTGCAGTGTTGCAAACCTTGGGTACGCAAAAAACCTATGATCGTGGGTTTTACTCCCGGTTCGCCCCGATTATGTTTCTAGGTTTGTCAGCACCATACTCATTCGTGAGTTTCACTAAAGTGGTAAACGTTTGAGTCGTGCATCACTTCGGCTTTCCTCCCACGTTAAGCTGACACGCTGTCATATAAATAGAATACAGCAAAAGGCTGCATAAAATCCAAATCACTCACTCATTCACTGTGATAACTAAATGTAAAACAATAACTATATAGGTTGATGGCTGGGTGTGAAGAAATATGAGGGGTAGAATGATATTGCTCAGCAAGCAATACGTTTTTGCAAGGAATATTTTCCACACAATATACCTTAACAGACACATTAAACTGACGACTTTTAATTAGTAAATTTAACTATATCTATGTGTAAACGATATCATTTAGATGCAGTTCATCTAAAACTAACCAGTATTGGTGTGATGGTGACCAACTAATTAGGATCGAAATCAGAACGAATCTGGGATTAAAATCTATAAGAGGATTTCGACCAAGATATCTTAGCGACATGCTCCATCTCAGGCGACAGTGTCAATTGTGACCCGTGGGAAAATGCACAACGGATTGTGTATGTACATTTGAAAAAAACTGATAAAACAGAGCTTAAACTCACCACACAGCACCACGGCAAAAACAGCAAGAATAACAGCAGCCTTCATCTTGATGCAAAAGGTGGAGCTTCTCTTCCGAACAGGATCAAAGTATCGAATGGATTCAAATGTCTGTATTTATACACTACACAGCCCCATAAAATACTAATTCAAGTAATTTATAGCTCCACCGTCAATTTTTAAGTCGAGGATATATTGTATTCGCAAGCACTGGGTTGGTATAAGTAGCTTGTGTCGTGTACTACCAACTTCATATCCACATTAAAATAATCTCATGTGAACGTAAAACTATATTTATTATTCAAACAACATGTTCTGCCATAGCATCCACAATTTGGAACTTTGTTGTCAGACTTGCAGTTGGTATTGAGTGTTTCAAATGGTAACATTCCATGGCATCGAATATTCAATAATAAAATACGAAATGTTTATCGACATTGTAAAATACAGAAGTTATCAGTAATCTCCAGCAGCACTCTCTCTTTATGTGAACTCTCACAGTTGTGAGGCAGACATGTCGTCACTCTGCTATGGGCTGACGTCATCCTGGAATACTTTGACGCCTGTTACACATCAACACATCTTGTTGGCAGAATGTGGAAAAAACAAGTAAATGGAAATTGTTCTGAAACATATTGATCGAACTGGATAATTATTTAACATGTCATTGCCGTGAAGGCATAATCACAACAATAAAAATGGCTTCATCCACCTCTTGCTTCACATGAGTAAAAAACAATCTCAGCAGTCAACCCATTACACAATGGCAGCATGATAGAGGATAGAACTTATACCTTATAACACCAAGAGGTGAGCAGCAATTATTCCAAGCAGGATGTTGGCATCATCGGCTTATTTCTCCACAACGAATTGCGTTTCGCGTACCCTGATGTTATGGAGTCTCTGATTTTGCAATGGTCTGTCAGTTGTAATAGGTAAAGTGATGTGTAATGACGTTTAACGCCGCGTTGAATAGTATTGCACTTACAAAGCGACATGCACTAGTCAGGACCAGTGCCGATTTTATAGTGCTAGCCAACTGAGATGCCATGCTTCAGTTTAACATAGCCATACCACACAGACTGGGTTGGTATAAGTAGCTTGTGTCGTGTACTACCAACTTCATATCCACATTGAAATAATCTCATGTGAACGTAAAACTATATTTATTATTCAAACAACATGTTCTGTCATAGCATCCACTTGGGGTCAATTTGGAGCTTTGTTTTCAAACGTGCAGGTGTTATTGAGTGTTTGATGCCCGGTTTCAAATGTGGATATTCCATGGCATCGAATATACAATAACATCTGAAAACACGAAATGTTTATCGACATTGTAAATTATAGAAGTTATCAGTAATCTTCTGCAGCACCCTCTCTTTATGTGAACTCTCACTGTTGTCAGGAAGACATGACGTCACTCTGCAAAGTGCTGACGTCATGATGTTGGAATACTTTGTCGTCTGTTACAACTGAACTGTCTTATTGGCAGAATGTGGAAAAAAACAAGTAAATGGAAATTGTTCTGAAACATATTGATAGAGCTGGATAATTATTTAATGTGTCATTGCCACGACGGCATCATCACAACTATAAAAATGGCTTCATTCAACCCTTCCTTCACATGAGTGAAAAACAATCTCAATCTCAACCCATTACACAATGGCAGCATGACAGAGGATAGAACTAACAACTTATACCTTAAAACACAAAGAGGTGAGCAGCAATTATTCTATGAAGGATGTTGTATCATCTACTTATTTCTCCACAACGAATTGTTTTCGCTTACCCTGTTGTTGTGGAGTCTCTGATTTTGCAATGGTCGCCTGAACTGTCGCATCAGCCTGTTGTAATAGGTAAAGAGAAGTGAAATGGTGTGTAACACCCCGTTCAAGATTATTGCACTTATACGGACCAATACGGATTTTTTAGTGCAACCCACTGAGATACCATGCTTCAGCTTAACATGAACTTCCCTCTCAGACACAATATACTGACTCCGAGCCAACCGGTCCTTGTTTTAGCCCCTTAATGCCGAGCGCCAGGCAGCATAGCAACAAGAACAATCTTTTAACGTCATTTGATATGACGCAGCCGGGGATCGAACCCCGAACCTCCGCTCTCGGGGCAGACACTCTACCGCTAGACAACGTAGGTGGTCCAGTTGTAGTAAATATACAGCAATGAGGGTTCATTTGGAAGATAAATACACTGAGTTTCCATTTTGAGCTAGCTTTCCTGTCAATGCCTGTCCTGTGTATAATGATGTGGGAAAAATCATTGAGTGAACCTCAAAACATCCAGCTATCTGATTGCAGAAACCCATATAAGTCGGTTCGTCGTCCGATCTATACGCACATATTACGTCATCTGCTTGTCGCATCATAATTGACCTTTTTCACATTTTGAGTTAACATACCGATCTCCCATGGCGGTCGTAAGGTAGAACTGATATTGTCGCACAAACATATTTCACCTGAAATAAGTATTTATTATTTGTGAACAGTGCCGTAGTATTTGAGCAATAAATATTCGAAACACGTCATGACAATAAATATAAACTGAGTTGCAAAAGAAAGTAAACCGAGTTTGCTTTTTCATCAAAATTGAAAGAATATAATTTCACTATATCTACTTAACCATCAACCATTCCTTCAAATGTTCTTAATTTGTGATGAGAAAAGAAAATGTATGTATTTTCAAGGATAAGATGCCTAAGTTACCAATAAGCAGTATCGTATTATACCCAAAAAATATTAAAACTTATGTTTACAATAATATAACCTTGTAGAAATATTCTATGAGTACTGACTTACCGCAAGTATAGTTCATTTTGGGGAAATAATATCGCCAACTTGCGACATTTTCAATTGAAAATAAATATATGGTTGAATGCACTGAGAGATATTGTTTTATTTGCTCCTCAGATTAACTGAACATTTCACAACACGCTTCACCTTCGATCTCGCTTTGTGTAAACCCATTAAGCTAGTCCGGTATACCTTAGTGATGGCACATCAACTACTCACCACAACCTCGTGCATAACACATAAAGTTTTAAGAGAATTTAAAATCATACCTTACAAATCGGCTAAGGAGACATTTATCACTTTAATTCTTTTATATGTTCTTGTGTAGTGTATAAATGCGGAGATTTCAATCCATTCGACACTTTGATCCTGTTCGGAAGAGAAGCTCCACCTATAGCATCAATATGAAGGCTGTCGCTATTCTTGCTGTTCTTGCTGTTGTGCTGTGTGGTGAGTTTAAGTTTTGTTTTATAAGTTCTTTTCCAATGTATATCCAGAATCTGTTGTGCATTTTCCAAGGGTTTACATTTGGCCCAATCGTCAGTCGATGTGTCCATAGAGCCTGAATACTCTCAAATTTGTTTTCAATCCCAGATTCGTTCTGATATTAATCCTTGGTTCGTCGGCATCCCACCCGTGCTTGTTGGTTTCAGAAGGAGTCGGCCTAGTCCTAATAAAGATTCATAGCTATCGTTTTACATTTAGTAACCCCAGTGAGGGAGTGAGTTGAGTTTAACGCGTGTCAGCTTAATGGAGGAGGAAAGCCCGAAGTGATCCACGACACAAACGTTTACCAGTTCGGTGAAACTCACAAACATGAATATGGTGCCGACAAACCTGGAAACATAATCGGTGCGAACTGGGATTAGAACCCACTATCATAGGTTTCTTGCGTACCTAAGGGATGCAAATCTGCAAAGCGGATGTACCACGACACATAGCTATACTTTTAGTAATTAAAAGCCGTCCATTTAAAGTGTCGGTTAAGGTGTATTGTGTGGAAAAGATTCATTGCAACTTCATTGTGCTTGCTGAGGGACCTGTATTAAGATAGAAATATCATTCTGCCTTTCATCCCTCTTCACAGCCAGCACTGTCAACTGTGACTGCCTTTGTCCCCGCATCCTTGACCCCGTCTGTGACACTGCCGGCAACTACTACGACAACTCGTGCCAGTTGAACTGCGTTGAGTAAGTATATCCATAAAATATGCTATGAGAGATTCGTCTCATACCTCCATTCTAGTACTAGGAGTATCAAATCAAAGTAGAGTTCATCCCAGATTAGAATATGGTGGTTAGTCGCCGGTAACGAAACTGCAGTTAACCTTTATGACGATTAAATACCACGGTACATTTTGTGATTTGAAAGTCAAATGTAAATTGATCCAAAAGGTGAAAATGGTCATCACGATGAACCTTTACATTGTAGGGGTGCCGTCCAGGCCGCAGAAGGCGCCTACACCTTCAATGCCAATTCTTGTGTTGCTGCCAGGAAATAGATGACGTTCACCTTCACCTTTAACCAAATGGAGCGTCCCCGACTACAGAAGCACATATTGGGTGTGCAATAAAACATAGAAGCAATCCATCTGTCTGTTTTTCATGTATATTTACATCTTCCTGAGCAAGAGAGTTAACTGACTATAAAAGTTCAGTTTCCAACCTTGCCGAACTAGGCTGGTAAAATGGAGTTGCACTTTTGCTAGACTAACGAGTCTATGCATAGTCCAATCAAAATCGCGCAACGAAATGATGACATTTGTTTTTAGACAAAAGTCTCTCCGCCAAAGAGGGGCATGTCAAAGCCCATTATGATATCCCGTTCTGATCACAACTGTTCACAATGTAATGATTCTTTAATTTGAAGTTTACACGATATACGGCTTTTCCATTGGACGAGAGGTCGGTCACATGACCGCGAAATTGACGTTCATAAGTGTATGAACGACACAATTTGACGTTCATACGTTTTTCACGAGATCGTGTTCTTGAAATGACGTAAACTCTGACGGACTACTTCCACATTCCTTGGGAAAGTCCTGGGAATTCCCTAGCACGAAAACATACATAAGCGTTCTTTCTGATCATTTAGAACCTTTATACTTGGTCTCAGCGTTTCAATCTACATTGAGAAATGTCAGAGCGTGACTGCATGATTGTTCACGAATAGCCTCGCTGCCTATCCTAATGAACAAACGAAGAAATGCACATCTAAACTATCGTAGTATCGACTCAATCCGTGCCTAGGCTGACATTGACCGTCTCCAGCAATCTACGCATTTACCTTTGTGTCTTTTTGACGCATCTTTAATCACCTTTCAATAATCGGTCAGTTGATCAATGATGACTAAAACATGTAACCGCCACAGGTTCATTAACAACTTAGGAAATCCTCCCGTCACGTTTATCATGTCGGCCATTTTGACGTCTTGTACTTGATGTAAAGGTATTATGACGCGCTGTCATTGTGACTGACTTGCAGAGGTAGTTCTTTACAGACCTTTCTCATCTAATGGTGATATCATTTGAGCACATGAGTTGCGTAAGATGTTTCTGAAGAGCAAGTTGTGCATCCATACGCTCATGTTACCTCTCATTTTGGGGAACTATTTTATACCACGATATAGTTGGTTGTTGTTTGGCTGTCAGTGTAAACATGAAGTCACACGTACTAAATAAAATTGTGTTTAGATCTTGGCCTACATCCTTTGTGGTAAGAAATTGTGATATAAAATTATAAGAATTGACTTTCACTTTGTGTGAGTTCATTGGAGTATGAACCTTCGTAGAATGGGGCCAAACATTGTATGAACGTCGTCGCAAGCTCCGACGTTCATACAGTTTGGCCCTCACTCTACGAAGGTTCATACTTCAATGAACTCACACAAAGTGAAGGTCAATTCTTAATTGAAGTTGTCAATTCATTAGTATATATTCCTGATACCGTCATTGATGTGATACAAGTAATATACTGGCAAGGAACATCATCCGTAATGGCTAATCACACTGTTAGGTCTTGGAGTAAAGCTTCCGGTAAGTTAAAGACAAATTATGTAGACATTAAAAGGGTTGCTTATTCACCAATCAACCCAGACAGGATACGACAAAGGAAGGACAGACTAGAGAGTTGATTGACATTTCTCTGCCATCATTGTTTCATTCCAATCTTCATTCAGTCCCCTCGTACAACACGCATGATGAACTCAGAACATAAATTGTTCGGAATGTTGGCGCACGTAAATGCAATGTTGTAGTAACGTATATATTTCCACCAAATAGAGAGTGAACCGGCTTTGTTGTGTAGAGGACAGGGCGTCTGTCCGGAAAGAGAGTGAAAGGGTCGGTGGTTCCATCCCCTGCCCCGTCATATCAAAAGACGTGAACATATGGTCACGTGATTAGTTTCACTGTGGGTGTTGTGATTCTGATCTGGGAAAAGGTTTCAGACATATTTCATGGACAACCAACCTGATAAATATGCCAGCATTCGGATTTACTGACATAAACATTGCTATCACAGATTGGAGAGGTCGAATCGGTTGTTTTGTCCCTCGGGGCGGACAACCACCGTGCATATACCTCGATACACAGCTATCCTGTCGGATGCCTTTGGCGTTTCGCCTGCTTTTTTGGAGTTATCATTCTTACTTGCCTCAGGGTCCATCTATAACACCCACAGTTCAAGATACAAGGGTTCAAACTATGTTATCTTTTCAGAATGTTTCAGATCAATGTTTGACTCTTGGCAATGAGACCACTATTAGTTACCTTGCTAAAACACCAGTTTCGAGACGAGAAAGTGAAGTTGAGAAAACACGTACATGTTTTTGACTTAGGAATACAAACTGATAATCTGGAGGCTCAGTCCTGGCGTTGCAACTTTTCATGGGCTGTCAGATTGAAACAGAGAACAGGGTGTGGGATTTTATGTGCTCGTCACTGAACATCAGCTCCTCCAGAACAGATGGTATTGAGCGTACCCACAGACTGCATATCACGCATTGGGAACAGACATGTGATTGTCAAATTTACCTTCTTTTATGATAATTCTGAAATGTTGACATATTTAAAAAAGAAAAGAAAATGAACAATTTCGAGTGTCTGAGGATTTTATAGAGCGAATGAGACAGACAGATCAAAATTGATCCCCTTCATGATGATAGCGAGGGGTGACAAAAAAGTCTCGCGTATGAGCTATGGCAAGTTGGTTATCGATGATACGTGGATTGATGATTACATTGTCACAGACAATAATTCTGGACATACCGTTATGTATATAAACTCAAACCCTTGATACTACAAGTTGATACTAACCAGATCACAGATGGAATACCAGATTCAACCAAATTTCATCATCAAGAAGAAAAAACACAAAACTGTTGTTAGGTAAGACCTAGTGAAAACACTGCCTCAATACCAGACATGAATATAACTGATATTATGAGTGGCAACAGTGCCTCAGTTAGAAAAAAATGTTATTATGCTCATGAAATATTAACGGCTTCTTCTTAAAAATTGAGTATTCGGATTTTGCTCTCTTTTGCAAAATATGAGACATTTTCTGGTGAATAGAGATAACGCGTATGAATGCGCATGATATTTTGCAAAATTGATTTAACGATTATGAAATCTTTAGTATCTCCCACTTCCTTTAGAGAGTCTGATAATGCTCTGTCTTTCAGGGTGAAGAATGAGTTGTCCCCCTTACATATTTTCCTTCTGTTTGTTTCCATCAACCCTGAGGGTTCACCAGTATATGCAGAGAAGAGAATTGAATTGACACGCTCGAACGGCAATTATTCAACATTCTTCATGCTAATGGCGATTCATTCGAATTTGAATTGTGTGCAGATTGGAAATCAGTTAGTTAAATTATTAATGTTCATGTTGATTATTTTCTTAACAATCTTTAGATAAAGTCATAAACAACTATTGCCTAAATCTATTAGATATGTGTATGAGACTTGGCATCCTTATAGTTAATAGAAGAGTTAATCAGACATCACAGGCGATCTGACTTGTGTATTTCTGGATGCAGCGTTGTTGACTATTTTATCATTTCCACTGATATTTTTACAAACATACCAGACATAAACAATAGACTGATGTCTCAACTTGAGATCAGAAAAGACACATCTTCCTGTATTCTTCAGAAAAATATATGTTGGTAATATAGAAAATAACCTTCGCACATCTTGGTATTACCTATCATGTGTACCTCATGTGTTCATGTTAAAAGTCGGTTTAATTATTTCTTAAAGGGGGTATGGACGTTTTCTCTGATATGATGTGATGTGACGTAACGTTACGTGATGACCATCTCTCACAAGACAATCTATGTTCTGAGTATGCAGTGTTTGTTGTTTGAGGGGACTTAATGTGGAAACATCATTCGTCAGTCATCATTACGTCTGCAAAAGGGAGATATAGGCCATTCAACACTTTCAATTCTGCTTTCAGAATCGCAAACAGATGTGAGATGTATTCAGCCTACTCTACAGAGACAAATGTATTGACCTCATTCTGTAATACATTCTATCGTGTCGTGTCGAATTGGAATACAGTTCAAGATAAATTTGATAATTATTTAACCTTGTCGACACTCAATGGTATCACTGAATATGAATAAAAACATAGACATGACCAGATGGATTACTTCAATATTTTATTGCACAATCAATATGTGCTTCTGTAGTCGGGGACGCTCCATTTGGTCAAAGGTGAAAGTGAAAGTCATCTACTTCCTGGCAGCAACGCAAGAGTTAGCACTGAAGGTGTAGGCGCCTTCTGCGGCCTGGACGGCACCCCTACAATGTAAAGGTTCATGGTGAGGAAGAATGAAAAAGTGTAACTAGTACATTCCCTTCAATTGTTAGATTACACAACATGTGTTTTTCATAATGACGGCAGAAAAGGATATTTATCGTTCCATTATGCGATTAAATCTTGAGACACGGCAAAAATACCACCAAAACATGTTTACATGGTAATTGAATTTCCTGCCCTTGTCTACTGGATTCATGTTTTTGCTGTCAAATGAAGCAGATATATGTAGGCGACATATTTATTGAAGCAGGGGGGAGAGGTTTGGTGGGGATGGGGTTGGGTGGGGGTGTTTAGAGTGACTGTCAAGATAATTGGGGTTGAATGTTAAATTGTATGTCTCTACCATGACCATTCAAAACAAAATGACATAAGTGCTACAACAGATGTTATCACTTTAGATATTTACGTTGGCTCAGCAAATCGCAAAGAGAACCATCCTATTATATCATCATTGAGATTAATTGCGGTTTCGTTACAGTCGACTGTATTCTAGCCTGTTATATTTGGCATACACTCTAGTTTGCTTTGACACTCTTAGCGCTAGAGTTATGAGACGGATCTCTGTAAAAGTATTTCATTGATATACTTACTCAACGCAGTTCAACTGGCACGCGTTGTCGTAGTAGTTGCCGGCAGTGTCACAGACGGGGTCAAGGATGCGGGGACAAAGGCAGTCACAGTTGACAGTGCTGGCTATGGAGAGACATGAAGGGAAGATTATGTGTCTATCCTGATACAGGTCCCTCAGCAAGTATAAGCTTATTGCAAGTAATATTTTCCACACAATCTACCTTGTCCCACACTTTAAATAAACATTTTGTCGAATTGCGAACCTTGGGCATGCAAGAAACCTATGATCGTGGGTTTGAATCCCGGTTCCCCCCGATTATGTTTCTAGGTTAGTCAGCACCATACTCATGTTCGTGAGTTTCACCAAAGTGGTAAAGGTTTGAGTCGTGCATCACTTTGGGCTTTCCTCCCACGTTAAGCTGACACGCCATCATACTATTGGAATACCGCAAAAGGCGGCATTAAACCCAACTCACTCACTCATTCACTATGATAACTAAATGTAAAACGATAGCTATGTAGCTTTATGGCTGGCTGTGAAGAAATATGAGGGGTAGAATGATATTGCTCAGGAAGCACTTGGTTTTTGCAAGGAATATTTTCCAAACAATATACCTTGATCGACACTTTAATTGACGACTTTTAGTTAGTAAATGTAAAACGATATAAATGTACTTCTTGCAGACGTGGTTCATCTGAAACTGACTAATATGGGTGTGATGGTGACACTAATAAGGATCGAAATCAGAACAAATCTGGGCTTAAAAATAATAAGAGGGTTCTGACTCCATCTCAGGCGACAGAGTCAATTATGACCCGTGGGAAAATGCACAACCGATTGTGCATGATACATTTGAATATAACTGATGAAACAGAGCTCAAACTTACCACACAGCACCACAGCAAAAACAGCAAGAATAACAGCAGCCTTCATCTTGATGCAAAAGGTGGAGCTTTTCTTCCGAACAGGATCAAAGTATCGAATGGATTCAAATGTCTGTATTTATACACTACACAAGCCCCATAAAATACTAATTCAAGTAATATATAGCTCCTCGGTCGATTTACAAGTCGAGGATATATTGTATCCTCAAGCACTGGGTTGCTATAAGTAGTTTGTGTCGCGTACTACCAACTTCATATCCACATAAATATAGTCTCATGTGAACGTAAAACTATATTTATTTTTCAAACAACATGTTCTACCATAGCATCCACTTTGGGTAAATTTGGAGCTTTGTTTTCAGACTTGCAGGTGTTACTGAGTGTTCGATGCCCGGTTTCAAATGTTAACATTTCAGGGCATCGAATATTCAATAACATCCGATAATCGAAAACACGAACTGTCTTGTTGGCAGAATGTGGAAAAAACAAGTAAATGGAAATTGTTCTGAAACATATTGATCGAACTGGATAATTATGTAATGTGTCATTGCCCCGACGGTATAATCACAACAATAAAGAAGGCTTCATCCAACCCTTCCTTCACATGAGTGAAAAACAATCTCAGTGGTCAACCCATTACACAATGGCAGCATGACAGAGGATAGAACTTATACCTTATAGCTGAAAGAGGTGAGCAGCAATTATTCCAAGCAGGATGTTGGTATCATCGGCTTATTTCTCCATAACGAATTGTTTTCGCTTACCCTGGTCTTGTGACCTGTTCTTGTTTTAGTCCCTGAATGCCGAGCGCCAGACAGGATAGCAACAAGTTCAATCTTTTAACGTCATTTGGATTGAGGTGGCCGGGGATCGAACCCCGAACTTCCGCTCCCTGGGCCGACACTCTACCACTAGACCGTGGAGGTGGTCCAGTTGTAGTAAATATACAACAATGAGGATTCATTTGGAAGATAAATACACTGAGTTTCCATTTTGAACTAGCTTTCATGTCAATGCCTGTCATATGTATAATAATGTGGGGAAAATCATTGAGTGATCCTAATAAAATACAGCCGTCTGATTGTAAAACACATATACGTCGGCTGGTCGGCCGATCTATACGCACATGCTACGTCATCTGCTTGACACGTCATAATTGACATTCTTTACATTTTGAGTTAACATACCGATCTCACTGGCGGTCTAAAGTTAGAACTGATATTGTCGCACAAAAATATTTTACCTGAAATAAATATTCTTTATTTGTGAACAGTGCCGTAGTATTTGAGCAATAAATGTTCGAAACACGTCATGGAAGAAAAAGTACACCGAGTTTGCTTTTGCATCAAAATTGAAAGATCTGTTGTTGAATTTCATTATATGTACATGTACTTAACCATCAACCATTCCTTCAAATGTTCTTAATTTGTGATGAGAAAAGAAAATGTATGTATTTTCAAGGATAAGATGCCTAAGTTACCAATAAGCAGTATCGTATTAAACCCGCCAAAATTATTCAAAATTATATTAACAATAATATAACCTTGTAGAAGTTTTCTTTGAGTGCTGACTAAGCGCTAGTATAGTTCATGTAGGGGAAATAATATCGCTCGATATTTTTAATTGAAAACATATGGTAAAATCCACTGAGAAGTATTGTTTTACTTGCTCCTCAGATTAACTGAACATTTCAGAACACGCTTCACCTTCGATCTCGCTTTGTGTTAGCCCATTCAGCTAATCCGCCATACCCGGGTAATGGCACATCAACTACTCACGTTAACCTCGTGCACACATAAAGTTTTAAGAGAGCATAAAATCATACCTTACAAATCGGCTGAGGAGACATTAATTACTTTAATCATTTTCTATGTGCTTGTGCAGTGTATAAATGCGGTGATTTCAATCCATTCAACACTTTGATCCTGTTCGGAAGAGAAGCTCCACCTATAGCATCAATATGAAGGCTGTCGCTATTCTTGCTGTTCTTGCTGTTGTGCTGTGTGGTGAGTTTAAGTTTTGTTTTAGAAGTTCTCTTCCAATGTATATCCACAATCCGTTGTGCATTTACTAAGAGTTTACATTTGGCCCAATCTTCAGTCGATGTTCTTGTAGAGTCAGAATCTTCTCAAATTTGTTTTCAATCCAATATTCGTTCTGATATTAATCTTTTGTTTGTCGGCATCCCACCCGTGCTTGTTGGTTTCTGAAGGAGACGGCCTAGTCCTCATAAAGTTTCATACCTATCGTTTTACATTTAGTAATCCAAGTGAGGGATTTTTGCGGTAGTCCAATTATATGATACGTGTCAGCTTCGGCGAAACTCACGAACATGAGTATGGTGCCAACAAACCTAGAAACATAATCGGGGCGAACCGGGATTCAAACCCACGATCATAGGTTTCTTGCATGCCCAAGGTTCGCAATTCGACAAAATGTTCATTTAAAGTGTGGGACAAGGTAGACTGTGTGGAAAATATTCCTTGCAACAACCTTGTACTTGCTGAGAGACATGTCACTCTACCCCTCATATTTCTTCATAGCCAGCACTGTCAACTGTGACTGCCTTTGTCCCCGCATCCTTGACCCCGTCTGTGACACCTCCGGCAACTACTACGACAACTCGTGCCAGTTGAACTGTGTTGAGTAAGTATATCCATAAAATATGCTTACAGAGATTCGTCTCATACCTCCATTCTAGTACTAGGAGTAAATAAAAGAAGAGTTCCTCCCAGATTAGAATATGGCGGTTTGTCGCCGGTAACGAAACTGCAGTTAACCTAAATGATGATTAAATTACACGGTTCTTTTTGTGATTTGAAAGTCAAATGTAAAGTGATATTATAGGTGTATATGGTCGTGGTAACTACAAACAATATAACCTCCATCATAGACAAAGGCAGGAAATCCAATAAGCAAGGCAACATTGAAGTTTGTCCTGTCTGGAGACCTTATCGCAGAAATTGTTATAAATGAAAGATAAATGTGTTTTTTAAACGAAAAATATCCCCTATTATTAATACATACATCCTTTGATATACTAAGAGGAATGTGCCAGTAACAAGTTCTCATTCTTGCCTCACGATGGACCTTAACATTGTAGAGGTGCCGTCCAGGCCGCAGAAGGCGCCTACACCTTCAATGCCAACTCTTGTGTTGCTGCCAGGAAGTAGATTACTCTCACCTTCACCTTTGACCAAATGGAGCGTCCCCGACTACAGAAGCACATATTGGATATGCAATAAAACATAGAAGCGATCCATCTAGATCTGGTCATGTCTGTTTTTCATGTATATTTATTGATACCGATTTCTTTGGTAATCGTAAAATACAAATCAAGTTAATCTTTAATCGAAGTTTCAAAGTGTGATCCGACTATAAAGACTTCTACAGTTGTAATGATGACATAAGTTATAAGTTACCGATGTGATTCAATTAATGTCTAATCACACTTGTAACGTCTTGGGGTAAAGCCCCCGGTAAGTGAAATTCAAATTGTGTGGACATTTAAAGGGTTCACCAATCGCCCCAGACGGGATTGACCACTGACCATTCTCTGCCACCATTGATTCCATCCAATCTTCATTCAGTACCCTCATTTAGAGCACAAAAGTATTCGGAAAGTTGACACACATAAATGCAATGTTGACTTTGTACTCACACACAAAAGAAACGCAAGTCAAGTATGTAGTATACATGTTATTCATTTTCAACAGTAAAGACAAGAAATACTAAGAGGGCAAGATTGACAAAAAATTGACTGAAGACAGTTTAATTAATTAAAAGACAGATGACATAATTGGTTTTTTCAAATGTTAAGGGCTTACACAGTTTCGGGTCAAAATGTCAGTCAATACCTGGTGTGACCACCATTAACATTGATCACTGCCACACATCTCCTGTACATTGAGTGGATCAGACGATTTTTGAAGGCCCTAGGGATCCTCCTGCACACATCCAGAGCAGCTGTGCGTAGTTCATCGGCAGTTGTAGGGACTAGGCGCACGTTGTGCAGACGCCTTGGAACCTCATCCCACAAGTGTTCGATGGGGTTCAGATTAGGGCTGAGGGCTGGCCACGGTAGAACACGAATGTTGTGTTGTTGCAGAAAGGCCATGGCAGCTCTGGCAACATGGGGACGAGCGTTGTCCTGCTGGAAAATGTATTGTTGATGTTGTGCAAAAAATGGAACGACGTGGGGTCTGATCACTTGGTCGATATCCCGCTGAGCAGTGACGCCGTGTCCCCCCGACCTTGACCAACATTCAGAAAGCAAATGGGTGCAAGTCTCGCATTAAGTCCAATCCCTGCCCATATCATGACGCTAGGTCCACCCCATCGATTCCTTTCCACAACGGTTCTGTCAGCGAAACGATCACCTCGACGACGCCGAATTCTCACTCTTCCGTCTGCATGGGAGACACAAAAGTGACTTTCATCAGAGAAGATCACACGCCTCCACTCACGATGACGCCAATTGCGATGACCCTGTGCCCACTGAAGTCGTGCTTGTCGATGCCGTGGTTGGAGAACAGGACGACGTGCTGGTTGGCGACATCTGAGGTTGTTGCAACGGAGACGTCTGATCACAGTATCCCGGCTAATGTGTCGATTATGTGTTCCTATGGTCTGTCGAGCACTTTCACTTGCAGTTAGAAACGGATGTCGTTGGTGTTGACGGATAATCTGCCGATCTTGTCGAGGTGTGGTGACCCTAGGACGACCGCTCCGAGGAAGGTCATCTGTGGTCTGTGTAGCATTGTATCGATGCAGGAGACGGTAAATTGTGGTTGTTAACGTTGAAATGACGGGCAACATCTTGGACAGACTCAAAACAGCTTCCAAACGTCCGATAGCCTGGTTTCTCTGAATTTAAGTTAGGCGTGGCATTGTTGACCAAGGAGTGGATGGTTCAAGAATCGGCTACAATTTTATACCCACTACAGTTTCTGACAGTTCGACACCATCAGGCTTCGCTTAAAACCACTTGCGTTTCTTTTGCGTGTGAGTATATTTCTATCAAATATGGAGTCAGCCGTGTTTGTTGTGGAGAGGAAAGGGCCTCTGTCCGGCCGGAGAGAGAGAGAAAGAGAGAGAGGGGGGGGGGGGGGGGGGGGGGGGGTATTGTGGGTATTGTGACATAACTTAACTTAGTTATATCAGTTTGGAGCGATAGAGTCGGTTGTTTTGTTCCTCGGGGTGGATGGCCACGATGCATGTACCTCGGTATACAGCTATCATGTAGGATGCTGTTGGCTTTTCGCCTGCTTTTGTTGTATTTAACATTGTTACTTGCCCCAGGGCCCATCTATAACACCCCGCAGTTCAGGGTACAAGAGTTCAAACAAGGTTATCTTTTCAGAATGTTTCAGACCTATATGTGACTCTGGATAATGATATCACTTAGTTACTTCGCTAAAACGCTTGGCTGATGTCAATCACAAATGACATCCATCCATACAAAGTTCGATCAGTTTTGTGAAGAAGTATGAGAGAGGAAGGTCATCTGTGGTCTGTGTAGCATTGTATCGATGCAGGAGACGGTAAATTGTGGTTGTTAACGTTGAAATGACGGGCAACATCTTGGACAGACTCAAAACAGCTTCCAAACGTCCGATAGCCTGGTTTCTCTGAATTTAAGTTAGGCGTGGCATTGTTGACCAAGGAGTGGATGGTTCAAGAATCGGCTACAATTTTATACCCACTACAGTTTCTGACAGTTCGACACCATCAGGCTTCGCTTAAAACCACTTGCGTTTCTTTTGCGTGTGAGTATATTTCTATCAAATATGGAGTCAGCCGTGTTTGTTGTGGAGAGGAAAGGGCCTCTGTCCGGCCGGAGAGAGAGAGAAAGAGAGAGAGGGGGGGGGGGGGGGGGGGGGTATTGTGGGTATTGTGACATAACTTAACTTAGTTATATCAGTTTGGAGCGATAGAGTCGGTTGTTTTGTTCCTCGGGGTGGATGGCCACGATGCATGTACCTCGGTATACAGCTATCATGTAGGATGCTGTTGGCTTTTCGCCTGCTTTTGTTGTATTTAACATTGTTACTTGCCCCAGGGCCCATCTATAACACCCCGCAGTTCAGGGTACAAGAGTTCAAACAAGGTTATCTTTTCAGAATGTTTCAGACCTATATGTGACTCTGGATAATGATATCACTTAGTTACTTCGCTAAAACGCTTGGCTGATGTCAATCACAAATGACATCCATCCATACAAAGTTCGATCAGTTTTGTGAAGAAGTATGAGAGAGACTGAATACAGTACAGGATGAAAATAACAGGTTGAGAAAACACGTACATGTATTAAACTTGGAAGTAAAATCCTATAATCTGGAAGCTCAGTCCCGGCGTTGCAACTGTTCAAGGGCTGTCAGAACGAAAGGGTGAGACATGGATTGAGCAAGGTGTGGGATTGTGTGTGTTCATCACTTAACATAAGCTCCTCCTGCACAGTTAGTACTGAGCGTGCAAACAGATTGCATTCACGTAGTGGTAACAGACCTGTGACTGTCAAATTTGCCTTCTTTAAGGATAAATCTTAAATATTCGAAGCTGTAAGAAAAACGTAAAAGGAAATGAACAATTTAGAGTGTCGTCTGAGGATTTTACAGAGCAACTTCATAATGACAGCGAGGGGTGACATGACAAATCTCTATTGAAATTCGTTATCGATGGTACGGGGATTCATGGTTACATTGTCAGAGAAAATAAATCTGGACACACTTTCTTGTATATGAACTCAAACCTGAATTCTAATACAGATTTTACACTCTGTAAAATAGATTTGACAACCAGATCTCTGCACAGCAAACCGGGGGACATAAATGTGGTGGTGTCAATGTACATACCAACCTTGATACTACAGGTTGATACTAAACAGATCTCAGATGGAATACCAGATTCAACCAAATTTCATCATCAGGAAGATAATACACAAAACTGTTGTCAGGTAAGACCTAGTGAAAACACTGCCTCAATACCAGACATGAATATAACTGATATTATGAGAGGAAACAGTGCCATAGTTAGAAAAGATTTGTTACCACCATATGCTCATGGAATATTAACTTCTTGTCAAAAATTGAGTATTCGGATTTTACTCTCTTTTGTAAGATATATGACATTATCTGCAGAACAGAGACAACACGTATGAATGCGCATGATATGAAATCTTTAGTATCTTCCACTTCCGTAAGAGAGTCGGATGATGCTTAATCTTTCAGGGTAAAGAATAAGTTTATGTGACCATCAATCCTGAAGTTTCACCATATACAAACAGAGAAGAGAATTGAATTGACATTCTGGAACGGCAATTTATTATCATTCTTCATGATAATGGCGATTCATCCGAAATTATTTTATGTGGAGATTTCAATGCCAGGACAGGACTTTAGATAAAGTCATAAACAACTATGGATTAAATCTATTAGGTATGTGTAAGATACTTGGCATCCTTATAGATAATGGAAGATTTAAATCACAGACGATCTAACTTGTGTATCACATTCTGGATGCAGCGTTGTTGACATTTGTATCATTTCTACTGATATTTTTACAAACACACCAGACATGTACTATAGACTGATGTCTCAACTTGAGATCAGAAAAGACACTTCTTCCTGTATTCTTCAGAAAAATATATTATTTTGATAATAGAGAGAAAAACCTTCTCGCATCTTGGCCTTACCTATCATCTGTACCTTAGAGTTCATGTTAAAACTCGGTTTAATTATTTCTTTAAGGGGGAATGGACGTTTTCACAGATGTGATGTGATGTGACGTAGCGTTACGTGATGACCAACTCTCACCAGACAATATTTTTTTTAGTATCCCATGTTTCTTGTAGGAGGGGATTTACTGTGAATCGGGTGGAAACAAAGTCGGTCTATCATCATTACGAAATATAGTCTACTCACACTTTTAATTCTGCTCACAGAATTGCAAACAGATGTGAGATGTATTCTCTACAGAGACTAATGTATTGACCTCATTCTGTAATACATTCTGTCGTGTCGTGTCGAATCGGAATACAGTACAAGATAAATTTGATTTGTATTTAACCTTGTAGACATTCAGCGGTAGTAATAGATATAATTAAAAACATAGACATGATCAGATAGAATGCTTCTATATTTTATTGCACAATCAATATGTGCTTCTGTAGTCGGGGACGCTCCATTTGGTCAAAGGTGAAGGTGAAAGTCATCTACTTCCTGGCAGCAACGCAAGAGTTGGCACTGAAGGTGTAGGCGCCTTCTGCGGCCTGGACGGCACCCCTACAATGTTAAGGTTCATCGTGAGGCAAGAATAAAACTTGTTACTGGAACATTCCCTTCCATTTAGTTAGATTACATAGCATGTGAAAAGGATATTTATCGTTTCATTAAAATCAATCTATGCGATTATAGATCTTAAGACACGACAAAAAACACCAAAACATGTTTACATGGCAATTGAATTTCCTGGCCTTGTCTACTGAATACACATACAGACGATGTATTGGTAACTTTCATTATTTCTTGAAGCAAGATGGAGGGGTTGGGTGGGTGTGGGAGTGGACATGTATTCGGATAATGGGGATTAAATGTTAAATTGTAATTATTTACAGTGACCATAACAACAAAAGGACATAAGTGCTACAACAGATGTTATCACTTTACACTTTCACATTGGCTTAGCAAATCGCAAAGAGAACCATCGTATTAATCAACACTGTGATTAATTGCGGTCTCGTTACAGTCGACTAAACACTATATTCTAGCCTGTTATATCTGGGATGAACTCTACTTTCCTTTGACACTCTTAGTGCTAGAGTTATGAGACGGATCTCTATAAAGTATTTCATGGATATACTTACTCAACGCAGTTCAACTGGCACGCGTTGTCGTAGTAGTTGCCGGCGGTGTCACAGACGGGGTCAAGGATGCGGGGACAAAGGCAGTCACAGTTGACAGTGCTGGCTATGAAGAAATATGAGGGGTAGAGTGACATGTCTCTCAGCAAGTACAAGGTTGTTGCAAGGAATATTTTCCACACAGTCTACCTTGTCCCACACTTTAAATGAACATTTTGTCAAGACGACTCGTATAAGTTGGGGGCACGGGAGGCGTATTCGTCAAAGGCGCCGCAATTCGCTTTGAAAACGAAGAAACCTATGCGGTGGGTTTGAATCCCGGTTCGCCCCGATTATAATTCGAGGTTTGTCAGCACCATACTCATGTGCGTAAATTTCACGTAAGTGGTAAACGTTTGAGTTGTGCATCACACATTGGAATACCGCAAAAGGCGGCATTAAACCCAGCTCACTCACTCATATTGATCACTAAATGTAAAACGATAGCTATGTTGCTTCATTAGGACGCGGTATCGTCCTTCTGAAACCAACAAGCACGGTGGGATGCTGATAGGAATGCGGGAACAAATGCAGTCACAGGTGACAGTGCTGGCTGTGAAGAAATATGAGGGGTAGAATGATATTGCTCAAGAAGCACTACGTTTTTGCAAGGAATATTTTCCACACAATATACCTTGACCGACACTTTACATGAACGACTTTTAATCAGTAAATGTAAACGATATCTGTGTGGCTTCATTTAAACGCAGTTCGTCTGAAACAAACAGATATGGGTGTGATGGTGACAAACTAATTAGGATCGAAATCAGAACGAATCTTGGATTAAAAACTATAAGAGGATTCTGACTCAACCAACTCAGCGACTTCCTCCATCTCAGGCGACAATGTCAATTGTGACCCTTGAGAAAATGCACAACGGATTGTGCATGTACACTTGAATATAACTGATGAAACAGAGCTCAAACTTACCACACAGCACCGCAGCACAAACAGCAAGAATAACAGCAGCCTTCATCTTGATGCAAAAGGTTGAGCTTTTCTTCCGAACAGGATCAAAGTATCGAATGGATTCAAATGTCTGTATTTAAACACTACACACGCCCCACAAAATACTAATTCAAGTAATATATAGCTCCTCGGTCGATTTTTAAGTCGAGGATATATTGAATCCTCAAGCACTGGGTTGCTATAAGTAGTTTGTGTCGTGTACTACCAACTTCATATCCACATAAAAACAGTCTCATGTGAACGTAAAAATATATATTTATTATTCAAACAACATGTTCTGCCAAAGCATCCACATTGTGTCAGTTTTGACCTTTGTGATATTGAGTGTTCGATGCCCGGTTTCAAATAACATTCCAAGGCATCGAATATTCAATAACATCCGAAAATCGAAAAGTACGAAATGTTTATCAACATTGTAAAATACAGAAGTTATCAGAAATCTTCTGCAGCATTCTAAATGTGAACTGTCACAGTTGTGAGGCAGATATGGCGTCTGTTACAACTGAATACGTCTTGTTTGCAGAATATTGGAAAACGAAGTATATCGAAATTGTTCTTAAACATATTGATCGAACTGGATAATTATTTAATGTGTCATTGCCACGACGGCATCATCATAACTATAAAAATGGCTTCATTCAACCCTTCCTTCACATGAGTGAAAAACAATCTCAGTGGTCAACAGATTACACAATGGCAGCATGATAGAGGATAGAACTAACAACTTATACCTTATAACACAAAGAGGTGGTCAGCAATTATTCTATGAAGGATGTTGACATCATCGGCTTATTTATCACAACAAATTGCTTTTCGCGTACCCTGTTGTTGTGGAGTCTCCGAATTTGCAATGGTAGCCTGAACTGTTTCATCTGTCTGTTGTAATAGGTAAAGTGAAGTGAAATGGCGTTTAACGCCGCGTTCAAGATTATTGCACTTACAAAGTGATATGCATTAGTTCGGACTATTGCCGATTTTTAAGTGCCAGTCCACTGAGATAGCACCCTTAATGATGAGTGCCAGACAGGTACAATCAATAAGTACAATCTTCTAACGCCATTTGGTAGGACGCGAACTGGGATTTAACCGCTCTCTGGGCAGACGCTCTGCCACTAGGCATCAGAGGTGGTCTCAGTTACAACAAATATACAGCAATGGTGGTTCATTTGGAAGATAAATGCACTGTGTTTCCATATAGAGCTGGCTGTCATGTGTAAAATGTGTGAAAAAAACACCCTTTAAGTTGCCTTAATAAAATCCAGCCATCTGATTGCAGAACCCATATGAGTCGGTTGGTCGGCCTGCCTATACAGACATATGACGTCATCTGTTTGCCACGTCATAATTGTACTTGTTCCAATTTGAGTAAACATACCGATCTCACTGGCGTCGTTAAGAGGAATTGATATTGTCACACACACATATTTTACCTGAAATAATTTACCAGTGCCATAGTATTTGAGGAACAAATATCAAAATCTGATTTATATCATGAAAACAGCCCAGTTCAAAAAACGTCGTGAAAATGAATACAAACTGAGGAGCAAAACAAAGTACACCGAGCTTTTTCGTGTAATTGAAAATTGAAAGAACTGTTGCTAAATTTCATTATGTCTACTTTGCCACTCATTGAAATATTGTAAACTTGTACTGAGAAAAGCAAATGTATTTATTTTCAAAGATAAGATGCCGAAGTAACAGTATCGTATTATGTGAAAAAACAATACATTTGTAAAGGTTTTTTTGAAATAACTATATTTAAAATAATAAAACCTTGTAGAAGTATTCTTTGAGTGCTGACAAAGCTCCAGTATAGTCCATTTGGGGGACATTTTATCGCTAACTTGCTATATTTTGACTTGAAAATCATACATAAGGTAAAATCCACTGAGTGGTATTGTTTCATTTGCTCCTCAGATTAACTGAACATTTCAGAACACGCCTCACCTTCGATCTCGCTTTGTGATAGCCCATTCAGCTAGTCCGGTATACACGGGTAATGGCACATCAACTACTCACCTTAACCTCGTGCATAAAACATAAAATTTTAAGAGAGTATCAATCATACCTTACAAATCGGCTGAGGAGACATTGATATTCTTTTATATTTGCTTGTGCAGTGTATAAATGCGGTGACTTCAATCTATTCGAAACCTTGATCCTGTTCGGAAGAGAAGCTCCACCTATACCATCAATATGAAGGCTGCTGTTATTCTTGCTCTTCTTGCTGTTGTGCTGTGCGGTGAGTTTATGTTCTGTTTTCTAAGTTTTCTGTTCCAAGGGGTCAAATTTGGCCCAATCGTCAGTCATTGTGTTGGTAGAGCCAGAATCCTCTCAAAGTTGTTTTCAAGCCCAGATTCTTTCTGATATCCACCCTTCCTTTTTGGTTTTAGAAGGAGTCGGCCTTGTCGGAATGAAGCTAAATAGCTCTCGTTTTAGATTTAGTAATCCCCGTGAGCGAGTGAGTTGGGTTTAACGACGCCTTTTGCGGTATTCCAATCGTATGATGGTGTGTCAGCTTAATTCAGGAGGAAAGCCCGAAGTGATGCACGACTCAAATATTTACCACTTCGGTGAAACTCACGAACAAACGTATGGTGCCAACAAACCTAGAAACATAATCGGGGCGAACCGGGATTTAAACCCACTATCATAAGTTTCTTTTTACCCAAGGTACGCAACTCTGCAAAGAGGATGGACCACGACACACAGATATCGTTTTACATTTAGTAATTAAAAGTCGTCCATTTAAAATGTCGGTTAAGGTATATTGTGTGAAAAATATTCATTGCAACAGCCCTGTGCTTGCTGAGGGACCTGTATCAGGATAGACATATCATTCTACCTTTCATCCCTCTTTACAGCCAGCACTGTCAACTGTGACTGCCTTTGTCCCCGCATCCTTGACCCCGTCTGTGACACTGCCGGCAACTACTACGACAACTCGTGCCAACTGAACTGCGTTGAGTAAGTATATCCATGAAATATTCTTACAGAGATTCGTCTAATACCTCCATTCTAGGACAAGGAGTATTAAATCAAAGTAGAGTTCATCCCAGATTAGAATATAGTGGTTAATCATCGCCGGTAACGAAACTGTAGTTAATCCATATGATGATTAAATATCACGGTTCTTTTGTGATTTGAAAGTCAAATGTACAGTGATCAAATCAGTCATAGCACCAGTGTATATTGTCGTGGTTAATACATACAATATAACCTCCATCGTAGACAAGGGTAGAAAATCCAATGCGCAAAGAAACATGTTGTGGAATTTTGTCGTGTCTGTATTTCTAATAGCAGAGATTGCTATAAATGAAAGATATTTTTTTTCAAACGGAAACTATCCCTTATTATTAATACATACATCCTTTGATATACTGAAGGGAATGTGCCAGTAACAAGTTCTCATTCTTGCCTCACGATGGACTTTCATATTGCAGGGGTGCCGTCCAGGCCGCAGAAGGCGCCTACACCTTCAATGCCAACTCTTGTGTTGCTGCCAGGAAGTAGATTACTCTCACCTTCACCTTTGACCACATGGAGCGTCTTCGACTAAAGAGGCACATATATGTTGTGCAATAAAAAATAGAAGCAATCCATCCGGTCATGTCTGTTTTTTATGAACATTTATTAATACCGCTTTCAGGTGTAATCGTTAAATACAAATCAAGTTTATCTTCAACTGAACTGAAAGTGTGATTGGACTAAATTGCCTTTTACAGTCGTAATGATGGCATTAGTTATAAGGCAAAAGTCTTCCCACCACACAGGGACATGTCACAGCCCATTATGATATTTTGGGGTAAAGCCTCCGGTAAGTGAAAGTCAGATTATGTAGACATTTCAAGGGTTGATTATTCACCAATTAACCCAGACAGGATACGACAAAGGAAGGATAGACCACAGAGTTGATTGACCACTGGCCATTCTCTGCCACCATTGTTTTCATCCAATCCTCATTCAGTCCGCTCGTTCAACACGCATGATGAACTCAGAGCATAAATTGTTCGGAAAATTGACGCACATAAATGCAATGTTGACTTTGTATTGATGTACATATTTCCATCAAATACAGAGTCAACAGTCTCTGTTGTGTAGAGGATAGGGCGTCTGTCCGGAGAGAGAGAGAGAGAGAGAGAGAGAGAGAGAGAGAGAGAGAGAGAGAGAGAGAGAGAGAGAGAGAGAGAGAAGGGTTGATGGTTCCATCCTGCCCACGTCATATCAAAAACGTTACAATATGGTCACGTCATTAAGTTCACTGTGGTTGTTGTGATTCTGATATAGGAAAAAGGTTTCATACACAGTTCATGGACAACTAAGCTGTTAAGTATACCCACATTCGGATTTACTGACATAAACCTTGCTACCACAGTTTGGAGAGGTAGAGTCGGTTGTTTTGTCCTTCGGGGCGGACGGCCACGATGCATATACCTCGGTATACAGCTATCATGTGATGCCGTTATCATTTCGTCTTCTTTTCTTGTAGTTAACATTGTTACTTGCCTCAGGGCCCTACTATAACAGCCGCAGGTCAGGGTACAAGGTTAGTCACTTTATGGCTGAAATATTGCCGATGTGACTTTAAATTTTAACTTACTCACTCACTCAGGGTACAAGGGTTCAAACTATGTTATCTTTTCAGAATGTTTCAGACCTATGTGTAACACTGGACAATGAGACCAATCTATGTTACCTCGCTAAAACTCTTGCCTCTATTCAATCACATATGACATCCCTCAATACGAAGTTCAATCAGTTTCGTGAAGAATGAAATTAGAGACTGAATAGACTAGAGGGTGAAAATGTCAGGTTGAGAAAACACTTATCAGACGTGGATATAAAAAACCGAGGATTCTCAGTTCCGGTGTTGCTACTTGATTTTCCATGGGCTATCAGAAAGAAAGGGGTAGCCATGGAGTGAAAGAGATAACAGGGTGTGGGATTTTATGTATTCGTTACATAGCTCACCCTGCACAGTTGGTATTGAGCATACACATAGACAGAATTCAAATTTACTTTCTTTAAGGATACATCTGAAATATTGGTGGCTGTAAGAAAAGAAATTAAAGGAAATGAACAATTCAGAGTGTCTGAGATATTTTAATTCACTGTGGTATATATGTAGGAGCATTAGTTACTATAGCTACAAATCATGTTAGCATCAACCGCCCTTGTTTGACTGTACTATTCTCAAATCATGTTCAGAAAATAGAAATGTGATGTTAATTTATACCTTTATCTCAATGCGAAATCTGAGTACAAGAAGAGAAGTAAATAAACGACGAAGGCATACGAAGCTAAACTGTGTGATGATATAAAGGTGGCAACTTATCATGGAGCCTGTAAACGTTTCAGGATCACATTAAAAAGGGTGATACAAGGTAATGCATTAGTTACTCCTTGTGACTAGATGTCTGGTTCACTTAATTTAAAAATCTACTAACCCCGCATTTAATAACCTGGAAGCCAAACCCTGTGATTGCTATGATACGCAGTTTGTAAAATCTCATTCATGTGATTGTAACGACTTATGTAGACTTATGTGTACTGTATTTACTTTGTACCAAAGGATGCCATCGGAAATAGTTTCTAGTTCTAAAAAGTATGTATTCATCCGTAAATGCCTGTATTAAAACACAATCTGGTAAAAACACAATTCTTCTTAACATCAAGTGGGGTAAGCCCTGGATGTATATTAAGTACAACATTGTTTATTGTCTTCATTAATGAGCTCGTCAGAGGAATAGATAATGAATGATATTATGGTGTGTTCATTACACAAGATATTATAGATTTTTTGTTACTTCTACTTGTTGATTACATTATAATGTTTCATACTATGTTAATGGTCCACAGAAACAATTGGATGTATTATATTCTTTATGCAACAAATGCGGATTGGAAGCAACTTTGTCAAAAACAAATGAAAGGGTTTTTTTTAAGAAATGGAGGCAGCATTCCCAAAAATAAAATAAAAATCTATATACAGCAATATTCCCATAAAGATGTTACTTATAATAAATATTTAGGTCACGATATGGCTGAAAATATTACCGATGTGACTTTTAACATTAACTCACTCACTATAAACATTTAGGCTTGACGCTATCATCTAAACTATCATGGGCAGTTGCACACACTTTGCATCAAAAGCATCAAAAGCAATTAAACATGTCTATATTTTATCAAGCAAAATATACATGTATCCTTTTCTACAGCATGTGCTATATGTGACGGCAAACCTGCACCAAATACCAATGGGTTGCCACACTTTAGGACGCAATTGGAAAAGGACATTCTTCTTCCTTCTTACTTTAAACGTTTTATAATGGTCGGAAAAAGACAAAATATTGGTTAAAATTACTGAGCCAAGATATCCTTATCAATGTTATGAACTACTGAAAGTCCTTGATGACAATGGTAAAACGAATTGAGTGTTCAATGTCGGATATTTATTATTTTCATGTGTTTAGTAATTTGTGTGGATTTCCCAAACTGTAGGGGGCATAAATGTATTCTTATGCTCTTTTAAACAAAGGTTACATGACATGTACAGTTAAAACGGGCATGATAGAATATCTTCTTCACGTTTACTCAGCCATTACAATGATAAAACGTCTGCTATAGAACCAGAGAAGCAAAAAGTATGTCCGATGAAAAATCGTATATTTGGGCTTTATGTCCAAATTATGTCGTTACAAAATTACAATGTAATTTTTAGAGTTTATGTGATACAAGAGAAGTTGAAATTACCTGTAAAAACTGCCAATTTTGAGAGATTGGGGATGAATTTCATGTTATAATAGTATGTAATAAGTATGAACATCTTAGAGAAAATATAATTCCTAAGTTTGCTTTAAAAAGTTGTTAATGATCAGTCTTATCAAATCCAACAACTCTGCTGTTATACGTTCATTTGCCATATTGTTGAAACACAGTATTCTCTGTGAGATAGTTTTTATGTATCGACTATAACATGCGACTTAGCAAATGAAAGTGAAATATCAACCGATAAAAATGTCTGTTTAAGTATGATACTTGTTAGGGAAGAGAATATATGGATGTCAACTTCTTTATTATGAGGAACACAACGTTTCGGAGTATATGCTTACTCCTTCATCGTGATACTTGTTGTTACCCTGCCTGGAGCTTGTCATTATATGGATAAAACAAGGAGCCGGTTCGGAGTCAGCATTATGTGTCAAAGTAGAGTATTCGTGTTTCCAGTAGCATTTCAGTGTGCTAGCACCATAAAACCGACATAAGCATTAACTGGTACAAGCAAACACACACACACACGTGCATGAAAGTAGGTAACCACACATGACCTCAGCTCAACCCACGCCGTCCTACCTCACCCCACCTCACCTCACCTCACCTCACCTCCAACGTGACGTCATATGAACCACAGATGATTTTATTTGACGACATTCCAAAACACAATGATGTCTCAACGTGAGATCATAAAACACACATCTTGCTGTATCCGTCATAAAAAAAGACTGACCCTCATCCGTTTGACAGATGATTTGGTGAGGTTTCCTGTGTGGCTGGGAGTCTTCTGTCTTATCAGTGGCTTTATCATCAGTACGATATGCCGGAAGACGTTTAGGGCTTTTGTTTCAAGTGGGGTTTTTTTCAAGATACTAAGTTGACATTTATACTTAGTTCAAATTTCAAGATGCTTTGATGAAATTTTTAAGATACTAAGTTGAAATTTCAAGATATATACAAAGTAATCTTGAAATTTCAAGATACAGACGTTGAAAAAATGAATAAATAAATGGCCCTAAAGGCTTCCGTAAGATATAGTTTTCTCCCACTTTCAAATTGTTTACATAATCACAAACACACGTGAGCTATATATCCCAACCTCTGTGACCAGTACTCAGAAAAGAATACTTGCTATCGTGTCGGATGGTGAGACACTTGACAATACACATGTGTATCTGTAGCTGTATTAGATATGGAGACACAACGAAAAGAACATGTTACCTTAATCCTTGCTTTTCCTGAAGATATATGTACAGACTTATTGTCAGTTTAATTATTTCTTGAAGGGGAAATGAATGGGTTTTTTCAGATGTGATGCGGTGTGATGAAAGTGACCTGACGTGACGTGATGTGATACGAATCGCAAACAGATGTGAGATGTATTCAGCCTACACTACAGAGACAAATGTATTGACCTAAGTCTGTAATACATTCTGTCGTGTCGTGTCGAATCGGAATACAGTGCAAGATAAACTTGATTTGTGTTTAACCTTGTCGACAGTCAACGATATTAATAAATGTACATGGAAAAGAGACATGAGCGGTTGGATTGCTTCTACATTTTATTGCCCAACCAATACGTGCTTCCGTTGTCGCGGGCGCTCCATCTGGTCAAAGGTGATAGTCATCTACTTCCTGGCAGCAACACAAGAGCTGGCACTGATTGTGTAGGCGCCCTCTGCGGCCTGGGCTGCACCCCTGCAACGTAATGGTTCATCGTGAGTCACGAATGAGGAATTATGTTGTTGTTGCTGTTGCATTCACTTCAATTCAATTTAGTTAGATTATATAGGATGCATGTATCTTTATAAGGGCAGAAAAGGGTATTTTTCGTTTCATGAAAATCAATCTATGCGATTAGATCTCTAGACCCGACAAAAATAACACAAGCATGTGTAAACGTATTCATTGAATTGATGCCCTTTTCTACTGCATACATATTTTTGCTGTCAAATTAAACAGATATGTAGGCGACATATTGGTCAGATTCATTATTTCTTGAAGCCGGGGAGGGACGTGATTTCAGTGACTGTCAGTATCATGGGCGTTAAATTGTATGTACATACAATGACCATATCCAAAAAAGGGACACTGTTATCACTTTTACATTTTCACATAGACAACCGAATCGCAAAAAGAACCGTCATATTAAACATCACTGGGATTAATTGCTGTTTCGTTACAGTCGACAAATAACTATATTCTATCCTGTTATATTTGGGATTAACTCGACTTTGATTTTATACTCTTAGTGCTTTGGTGGGTATATGAGACGGATTCCTGAAATAATATTTCATAGATATACTTACTCAACACAGTTCAACTGACATACGTTGCTGTAGTAGTTGCCGGCGGTGTCACAGACGGGGTCAAGGATGCGGGGACAAATGCAGTCACAGTTGACAGTGCTGGCTGTGAAGAGAGATGAAGTGTAGAATGATATTGCTATCCTGATACAGGTCCCTGAGCAAGCAGTTGGTTTTTGCAATGAATACTTTCCACACAGTATACCTTAATCAACACTTTAAATTGACATTTTGTCAAAACGACTTTTTAATATTAAATGCAACACGATAGCAATGTAACTTCATTACGACGCGGTCGATTCCTTCTGAAGCTAACAAGCACGGGTGGGATACTGACAAACCAAGGATCGAAATCAGAACGAATCTGGGATTCAAAAGAACTTTAAGAGGATTCTGGCCCTGTTAGCACATCGACTTGCTCCATCTCAGATAATTGGGCCAACAGTGACCCCTTGCAAAATGCACAACGAATTGTGGATGTACTTTGGAAAATAACGAATAGAACTTATAAAACATAACTTAAACTCACCACACAGCACCACAGCAAGAACAGCAAGAATAACAGCAGCCTTCATCTTGATACTATTGTTGGAGCTTCTCTTCCGAACAGAAACAAAGTATCGAATGGATTCAAATGTCTGTATTTATACACTACACAGACCCTATAAAATACTAGTCCAAGTAATATATAGCTCCTCGGTCGTTTTACAAGTCAATTAACCATAAAACACGAACTTAAATTTTGTTTATCTTCAAACACCAGGCTGCTAGAAGTAGTTAATGTTTTTTTGTGCCACGTTGTACCAACTTCATATCCACATAAAAATAATCTCATGTGAAAGTTAAAATTATATTTATTATTCAAACAAAATGTTCTGCCACGGCATCCACATTGGGTCAATTTGGAGATTTGTTTTCAGATTTGCAGGTGTTATTGAGTGTTCGATGCACGGTTTCAAATGTCAGGGCATCGACTATTCAATAACATCCGAAAATCTGAAAACACATAATGTTTATCCACATTGTAAAATACAAAAGTTATAAGTAATTTTCTGCAGCACTCTCTTCTTGTTTACTCTTTCACAGTTGTGAGGCAGACAGGACGTCACTCTGCAATGTGCCGACGTCATGCTGGAATACTGTGACGTCTGTTACAACTAAACACGTCTTGTTAGCAGAATGTGGAAAAAACAAGTGACTCGAAATTGTTAAGAAACACAATAGTTAAGAAACTGGATAATGATTTAATGTGTCATAGCCCCGACGGCATAATCACTACACTAAAAATGGCTTCATCCACCTCTTGCTTCACATGGAAAGAACATCCAAACTATTCTGAAACATATTGATTGAAGTTGATAATTAATTATTATATTTTTTATAGTCTCACCGAAGAATAACGCCACCAAAGTCAAAATGCCATTAATGTTCTAACATCTTCACAATATAGTCATTACGACTTATCAATTTATTAAATAATGTCAACTACGACAGTAATACTGTGACACAGTGTCTTAGGAGGAAGTAAAAGTCCACATTGGTTATGCCATCACATGTTGAACACCACTGCACTTGATGTAAGGAGAAACCCCGTTACCTCCAAGGTATCTTCAACGCCATGACTATTTTCCAAACAGCATATCAAGACCAATTCAAGGGGACATTAAGATGGTTTATAATCACTAAGATTATATCATAATCACATAATCACAACAAAAAAGTGGCTTCACCAAACTAACGTAAGTCAAAACAAGCTTAATGGTGAGCTCACTGCACCAGGGCAGCAAGAACTAACAACTTTAACCCTATACCACAGAGAGATAGGCATGCACCATTCCTATTCGTGTACACTGGTGCCTGAACTATCGCATATGTCAGTTGTAATATATATATATATATATATATATATATATATATATATATATATATATATATATATATATATATATATATATACATATATATATATATATATATACAACACAGGTGGTTCATTTAGCATATACACGCAATGTGTTTTCCACCTAGAACTTAGTTTCCTGTAGATTTAACTGCGCTCACTTGAATTTGGAATCGAATGCGCAGATTGTATTGAACATTTGAAAGTACTGGATTGTGATTGGTCAATAAGAAGTTTCAACTTACAATAACCACCTCTCAAAGGAGCAGCTGATTTGATTTGATCATACGGATGTCAATATTTACAGAAAAGTACTTCTTTAGTCATTGTTGGTAGGCATTTGAAATAATTATAGGTACAATAATAGGTTACCATGTACACTGCGTTAGGCACATATGTATGTGTAGCAATATACATTGAATGCAGAAAACACGGTAGAGATCGACTATAAGCATATCATAAGTTTCATGGACACCATAGAGCTTGATATTTGACGCTCTGTTTTACGACTGTGGTGTGCTGTGAAGAACTAAATTCTGTAAAGCTTACTTAATGTTCTTTAGAAGTGCCCACTCCATATTGGCTACCCACGTAGAGTCTCTTTACTTGTGAACATTACGTAATATTTGAGGAAAAATGTTAAAAACTGATTTATATCATGAAACATGCCCAGTTCATGAAAATAATAAAAACAAGGTACACCGAGTTTCTTTTTTATGTAATTGAAAGTTGAAAGAACTGTTGTTAAATTTGATTAAGTCTATCTACCAGTCCTTAAAATGTTGTAAACTTGTGCCTATAAAAGTCAGTGGATTTTGTTTCAAAGATAAGATGTCTAAGTGTCCAATCGGCAGTTGCATATTATGCGAAAAAATAATTTCATATTTAAAAGTTTTTAAAAAATTATATTTTAAAAATAAAACAATGTAGAAGTATTCCTTGAGCGCCAGTGCAGTTCATTTTGGGGATATAATGTCGCTAACTTGGGATATTTTCAATTGAAAATCAAACATATGGTAAAAACAACTGAGAGGTATAGATTCGTTTGTTCCTCAGTTTAACTGAACATTTTAATACACGCTTCAACCTTCGGTCTCGCTTTGTGTAAGCCCATTCAGCTCGTAAAGTCCCGTATACCTGGGTAATGGCACATCAACTACTCACACAGCCTGGTGCATTGCACATAAAGTTTTAAAAGAGCTTAAAATCATAACTTACAAATCGGCGAAGGAGACATTTTATCACTTGAATTATTTTATACGGGCTTGTGTAGTATATAAATACGGAGATTCATTCGATTTATTTATACTTTGATCCGGTTCGGAAGAGAAGCTCCAACTAAAGCATCAAGATGAAGGCTGCCGTTATTCTTGCTGTTCTTGCTGTGGTGCTGTGCGGTGAGTTTAAGTTTTGTTTTATAACTTCTATTCCAATGTATATCCACAATCCGTTTTTCAAGTGGGTCATATTTGGCCAAATTGTCAGTCGATGTGTTAGTAGAGTCAGAATCTTCTCAAACTTGTTTTGATTCCCACATTTGTTCTGATATCGATCCTTGGTTTGTCAGCATCCCACCCGTACTTGTTAGTTTCAGAAGGACTCGACCGCGTCCTAATGAAGCTACATAGCTATCGTTTTACATTTAGTTATGAGTGAGTGAGTAACTGGGTTGGAGTTAACGCTACTTTTAACAGTATTCCAGTTAAATCACAGTGTGTCAGCTTGATTAGGGAGAAAAGCCCGAAGTGATGCAAGTCTCAGACGTGAGCACAGGTACGGTGCTTACAAAACTAGAAACTATGATGGCCGAGAGGGGAATTTGTTACTTACTTACTTACTTACTTACTTTGGAGATTTAACGTGCGCTTTCCGACTGATGCGTATTTCGCACACGGGCCCGGCCAGGCCATTTAATGTGTTTCCGAAAGGGGCGAGGGTGGTCTGTGCAACCCAAGAGGGGGCTTTAGGGGTTGCTTATATAGAATTTGGGAATTTTGAGATTTGGAATAGATGCTGATGGGGTTGGGGAGGAGAACTAAGGGAGCTGGGTATGGTGGATGATTGTTTCTTTATGTGATTTTGATTTGGTAGGTTATTATGGTTTTAGATGCGTTTTATTAGTTCCGTTTTTATTAAGAATACGCCTAAGGCCTTGAAGTTTTCTAGTTTATTTTGTGGGTTTAGTATTGCTTCTAGAGTGAGAGCCTTGTTTAGATTGAGGGTGGTTTGTAATGCGGTTCGATGTGTTAGGTAGTGTGTGCAGTGGATGAGTGCGTGTTCTGGGGTTTCTGGTTGTTTGCAGTGTGGGCAGTTACCTGTAGTGTGTTTTTTAAATTTTTTTAGGTGGTTATTTAGGTTGGTGTGTCCTGTTTGGAGTTTAGTGATTACTCTGTCGATTTTTTTTGATGGATGGAGAATTTTTGGTTTGGTTAGTGGTTTGCTGAGCACTCTTTTGATTTTGCTATTTGAGTTTAGATATAGGTTATGCCATTTTTTTGTGATTTTTTGTTTGTTTACACTTTTAATTTCTGATTTTGAGATGGGTAAGTTTAAGCTTATTTCTGGGATTTTAAGGGATAGTTTAGCTGCTTTATCGGCGTTTTCATTACCGTATATTCCTACGTGGGCGGGTATCCACAAGAAGGTTATTTGTTTGCCTGCTTTTGTTAGGTCGTTGGAGCTTTTAAGTATTTGATTTATTAATTTAGGTCGGTTTTTGGTATTTTTGTTTTGGAGGGCTTGTAGTCCACTTAGGGAGTCAGTAAGTATTAGGATTTTTTGGTTGTTTTTGGATTCTTGATTGTGGAGGGCTGAGGCCATGCCCATTAGTTCGGCCGTGAATATTGATTGGTTATTTGGGAGTCGGAAGGATTGTGTGGTTTTAGTTGGTTGTGTGGTATGGACTCCGAAACCCGTGTGTTTGGAGGTCGGATCTGAGGATCCGTCCGTGTAAATGTGACACCAAGGGGAATTTGTTAAATTTATGAACCTATTTAGCTATTGAATCCCCTGCCCCCAGGCCAAGTTATCAAAACAAGTGGCAAATAGCACCGCTCAATAGCGCTGTAGTGTTTTCCTAAAAACAATGCTTATATCAATGTTTATTCTGTTTGCGGAGTAGATGTCCTCACCCAAGCAATGGTAATACTACCGGATGTCCATTATGTAATTTCTAGTTTTTGGATGACATATTGTTCTCAGTAACCGTAATGTGGAAATAGATAGTTTATTCAAGTTGGTATTTCCGCTTTTCAAAGTGTTCAGTGAGGCCGTCTTATAAACAGTCATTTCTGAGACATAAATGCAAAGTATAATTACCGTATTCGACGTAACAAGCGCCCCGCTCTAATAAACGCCCACGGCGATATTTGCTAATATATTGGCTAGTGAGCAATCCCAATTAGCACCCCTTCCGATTGATTAATGTACACAAAACTTATTCATTCGCGTATAATACGCACTCGTTATATGCACACTTAATTATGGGCTATTAAATTCGGAAAAAATATATCTGTCGTACATAAACATTTCAGGCTGACAGCATAAACCACGAAATTTATCTTTCAACTCAACTTTTTTTTTCACCAAAATAATATTCTAATTTTGAGAGCGCCCTGGACGCTTATTACGTCGAATACGGTAATTAAGTCCACGCTATTATTTTTTTTGCATTTATAATTAATTCTAACGTTAATTTCAAGATTTACAGTACACACTATTGAAAAGAAGTTAAAGAACACCCGATTCCTTCTTATGACTATGGTTAGTCATTAGAGGAAGCGATAAAGCGAGAAAGCAATAGAGTGATAAAGCGATAGAACGAGAAAGCGATAGAGCAAGAAAGCAATAGAGCGATAAAGCGAGAAAGCGAGAAAGCGATAGAGCGAGAAAGCGATATTTCCCATAATGCCGTAAAATTAAAACGGTTTTTGCTGATATTTATTGATCCATTCCTGTAATTCTCACCGCTATTTTGCCTCTTATGATTAGATTTTTTAAACATCTTGTGGTAGATAAAATACACATGCAATTTTGTCTCGTTTAGCTTGTATATTTTCTTGTAGTGTAATAAATAAGCAAGATTCTCAGAATACAGATAGTCACTGTTCATATTTTCATTTTGTTCATAGTTTCCCTTACAAAATAAAGATGAATTAGATATATGTCTCTACCTAAAGTCACATATATGACTTTCGAGAGCGTCATAAACCCGTAACCCCATTCCTTGGACAATAGAAATGATTTTTTAGAAATAACTCGTTTCTGATAATGACTTTCGATCAAACTGTCTTCGGGAATTAAATTTAATGCTAAAGTGCCTGTAAATTAAAGTTTAACTTTCCCACCAATTATAGTATAGGCTCAGGCAGGAATATACATGTTTATGAAGCAATTCTCTGTCCATTTAAACTGTATGGTTAACAATTGTGCGTTCTGATGTGAGTTATGTAGTTATCTACTACCTTTTTACACAGACAATGAGTCGGACACACACACACACACACACACACACACACACACACACACACACACACACACACACACACACACACACATACATAATTTTGACAAAACTATACTTAAGATGTACATAACATATTACAATGATAGCTGATTAAGTATATGTTATAGATAATCATAGTAATGCATATCATATTGTTATCAACCTTAACTATGTGGCCACACTAATTATGTCTCTCCATATGTGTAGTTTACACAAGTACACATATCAACTGTGATAACGCCACAGCGAAGGGGGCAGTGGGGTAGCCTAGTGGTTAAAGCGTTCGATCGTCAAGCCGAAGACCCAGTTCGATTCCCCACATGGGTACAATGTGTGAAGACCATTTCTGGTGTTCTCCGTGATATTACTGGATTATTGTTAAAAGCGAAGTGAAACCATTCTCACTCACTCACTCACTCACAGCGGTGTTTGTCAAATTACTATATGCAAGTACATATATTTGTAGATTTGCACAAGACAAGAAACACAATTCAAGTTAAACATACATCAAATGTCAAAAAGAACATTTACGGACAACCTTATGACACACTGTAACATCATATACTACCAAACACAAGTTATAGAACACCCACAATTATAAGATTGTATTTTTGCAAAACAATCAGCCATGAGTAATTAACCATAGTCTTCTCAACTTCTTTTGAAAAGTATATATTTAGATTTTAACCTGATTTATTTAGAGCGTATTGCCATGATCTGCCACGCGCTTTCGGCGGGATGGTCACATACAATTGAATAGGGCCTTAAATAAATCAATTACATTTTTCGAAAAAATCGGCTACAGTTAAATTATTTTTTAAGAAAATAGTGAGAAAGGTTCAACATTACCTCCCAATTGCAGCAGATATCACATGCGGCCCCTATAGTGGTCAAGAGGGGATATTGCTTAACCGCGAGAAAGCGATAGAGCGATAAAGCGAGAAAGCGATAGAGCGAAAAAGCGATAGAGCGAGAAAGCGATAGAGCGAGAAAGCGATAGAGCGAGAAAGCGATAGAGCGAGAAAGCGAGAAAGCGATGTCCCCTCTCGGCCACAATAAGAAACATATTCGGGGCGAACCGGGATCTGAACCCAGCCAGAGGTTCCTGGTGTGCCCAAGGGACGCATCTCTGCACAGCTTATTCGCCGAATTACCCAAATGGGCCACACGCGCCCTTGTAATCAAAATTCCTCTTGATAAAATGTCCATTTAAAGTGTCAGCCATGGCTTACAGTGCCGAAAATATTCATTGAAAAAAACTAGTGTTTACTGAGGGACCTGTATCAGGATAGCAATATCATTCTACCCTTCATATTTCCTCACAGCCAGCACTGTCAACTGTAACTGCATTTGTACCCTCATCCTTGACCCCGTCTGTGACTCCGCCGGCACCTACTACGACAACGCGTGCCAGTTGAACTGTGTTGAGTAAGTATAACCATGAAATATTCTGACAGATATCCTTCACATAACTCCTCCCTAGCCTTAAGAGAATCAAATCAAAGTTGAATTCATCACGGATATAACTGGTTAAGATTAATATATAGTGATTACTCGCCCGTATCGACAGGTGTTTTCGCAATTTGTATGCGAATGTAAAGAGTGGTAACGTCAGTCATAGCAAAATACACACAATATAACCTCCATCATATGCTAGGGCAGGAAATCAACTAAGCAAGGCAACATGTTTTTAATTGATTTTAAAAAGGCTTTTGGTCATGTCAGTGGAGCAAAGCTTTTGAAATTATCACTTTCCTATGGTTTAAATGGTAATACTGAGGGCATTACATCGTATATACCGATCATTTAAGGCATGTGTTAGATGTAATACCGATTTCGTTTGTCATTTTGGTTTGAGACAAGGATGTATGCTGAGCCCTATGTTATTCTCTTGTTATAAATGAATTAGCTGTAGATGTTATGGTACATGGAATTCATGGGATTCAACTCTTTCAAGATATAGTAGAAGTATTCATGTATTCATACCGCCTCCCCCCAAAAACGTAACGTCAGATATATATTCTAAATTCATTTCCAGATAATCCAGATAATTTGGGAATGACTGTTAACTTGCACAAATCTAATGTTGTGTTTAGAAGAGGAGGAAATGTATCAGCTAAAGAAGTGTGGTACTGTAGGGTACAAGTTTTATGAGGTTGTTAATCCTTAGAGATTATTGGGGTTAGTCTTCACTGTAAGTTTAGTTTAAGTAAATGTGCTGACGTGCCAAAAGGCTTATTTGAGTTACCTACTACAACTAGAAAAATATATATTACTGCCCCCAAAGTGTTCTTTAATATGTCTGATCGTCAGAATAGTCCGATACTTTTGTACTCATCTTTAATTTGGGGGAGCACTAGATTTGAGAGTATAGAGAAAATACACTTCCTGGCTTGTAAAAACCTCTTACAAATAGGACCAGAAACACCTAATGCTATAGTTTATGGTGAATGTGACCGATATCAAATGCATGTCAACTCACTCGTTCGCATTGTTGGATACTGGTGTTAAATAGTATCAATGCATGAATACCGCCTCCCCCCAAAAGCGTACATGTCATGTTATTTAGATAATATAGGGTATAAAAATTGGGCTTACATATATCTTACATATCTACTATTTCCTCGTCGTTTTGGTATTGTTTGGCCGTCACAAACAGTTGGAGATTTTTAAAAAAATGTTTAATAAGTATGTTGAAGGATTGTGCTATTACTATGTTTCATCAAAATTGGATATCTGCTATAAATAACAGTTCAAGATATAACCTTTGTGAAAACTTTTAACGTTTGTTAGAACGAGAAAAGTACCTTTATGCCATAGCTAATTAAAGCTTCGAAATATGTTTGCGAAGTTTAGAGGCAGACTATTACGGTTGAGAAATCATGAGGGTAGATGTAAAAAAAAACTCGACATATGCATGAGAAACTGCCCTTTATGTAATCAAGGTGAGGTGAGGTGAAATTGGGTTTAACGTCGCGTCCAAGATTATTGCGCTTATATAGCGATGTGTGTGTGCGAGTGTGTGTGCGGCTGCTTGTACTAGTCCGGACTGATGCCGATTTATAGTGCTAGCTCACTGAGATACCATGCCGCAGTTTAACATAAATACCCCACTCAGACACAGTATACTGACTCCGAGCCGACCAGTCCTGGTTTTAGCCCCTTAATGCCAAGCACCAGACAGGGTAACAACAAGTACCATCTTTTAACGTCTTTTGGTATGACGCAGCCGGGGATCGAACCCCGAACCTTCCGCTCTCAGGGCGGACGCTCTACCACAAGACCACGGTGGCGGTCTTATGTAATCAAGGTATAAAGGATGAATATCATGTTTTACTTGTATGTGTTACTTAAGATGCTATTAGAATTACATATCTACCAAATACATATATCACTAATGTGAACATGCATATATTTTTGACAAGCGATAGAGAACAAATCAAATCACTGTGCCTGTTTATTTAGCATGCGTTTGAAAGGTCAAAGGTTTTGTTAAAAGTTGAAATTATTTATGTTTTCACAACCATACTAATACATTATTTAAGGATAGACTTTATTTTTTCGGTTCATTGAGGCATGAATCGAAAAACCGATGTGCAGAGTGTACGAATCCGCGTATCGGATTCTTACAAAAGTTTGCACATCGGTTTTTCGATTCATACCTCAATGAACCAAAAAAAATATACAGTCAATGCTTAAAATTAATTTCTACAACGTAGAACATATTTAATCTACAATAGTTTAACCAAAACAGACAAAAATGACGAGAGTGATAAACATTCAAGGTGTATGAATATATACTGTGGCGTGACGTTTAATTTATGCACATAACTTCACACGCCTACACAGTCAGTAGCCAATCAACAGAGAGGAGGATCAAAACAATATTCATATGACCTGTCAATTTAGGCAAGAGGCGAGAAGAACTGCAACAGTCAGACTGAAACGAACCGAAAGAAATATGTCCGGGAGAAGGCATGGTCAGTTACCGCCAGATTCAAACATTAGTTCCCTTAACACGGGAAAACACAGTTTGAAAACTGCTAGTTAGAAATGAAACCTGAAGATATGAAAGTTGTGGAACCGAGGCGAGCGGGGAAAAAACAAACGAGCGAGCCTGCACGTTTGCTGTTTCAATCCTTCTCGGACTTCGGTTTCAAAGGGTAGTTTGGACAATGAATATGCATAAATGTCGCAAAATGTCCTGAGTATGACAATACACGTAAGCAGAAAGGGAATTCCCTCGACTGTAATATTGGGATCCCCCGACATTCCACAGTAATAAAAGTAGTGCGCCTCGGTGGGCGTGGCTTAATTTTTTACATTCATTGGGAAATGAATGCAATAACACGTGACAAGCTCAACGAATCAGAATGCAGGAATTTCAATAAACACAACGAAATTTTAATTATCTATAAACTCAATAACAAAAGTTCGTGTGACACAAATATTTTAGTGTATTTTTCAAACAAGTAAAGCTTGGTTTTCAATATGTAGTACATGTATGGAATCAAGTCACAAAAACGCAACTGCTACAGAAAAGCATGCATTCCATGCAAAAGATGACTTTTATGCCAGCCCCATGCATTTCACTACCCAAGAATGGGTATAAACGGGATTCCATATGCATTGTTTAGCATCGTGCTGACAACAACCACTCAGAAAAACAACAAAGTTACACAATTATTCAACATTACGAAATGCTGGCAACGTTGGCAACAGACGACGAATGCGGCCACGCGTAACCAATAATCGACAAGACAACTGGATTCGAACAACACACCTACGAAATCGATTCCAGCCAGCAACAGTGACTGCAAGATGCATCCCTGGAATATCTTGAACCATACGTCGTCGTCTCAGATGTGCAGGAATTGTCGCAAGAAGACCCGCCAGACGTCCCATTTTGACAGGAAACCACCGCCAAGCACGTCTACAGTGGTGCAGACAGCGTCTTCGCTGGACGGCCATGCAGTGGGGACAAGTTCTATTCACTGACGAGTCTCGTTTTCACCTCAGCCACAGCGATTAACGGATTCGAGAGTAACGACGTCGAAGTGAACGTTACGTCAATCACTGTGTTATGGAAGAAGATCGGTTCGGGGGCGGCAGCGTTATGGTATGGGGTGGGATAACAGCAAGACAGAGGACCCGTTTGATAGTGGTAGAGGGAACTCCCAATGGAGAGCGCTACCGCGACGAGATCATCGACATTACCTTTCAACATGACAAGGCCCGGCCTCATATTGCTCGACAACGTGAATGTCATCCCCAGGCCGGCTCGCTCCCCTGATCTATTACCAATCGAGCACATGTGGGATGAGATGGATCGGCACCTTCGACGTCAACTACGTGTTCCACAGACACTCCAGGAACTTCGAAACATGCTCGAGCAGATATTGACAGATATCCCACAGGACTTTGTGCGACGCCTGGTACATTCCATGAGACGAAGATGTGTTGCTTGCATCGCAACCTGAGGTGGACACACACGCTATTGATTTGTAAATTGACATTTTGACATGTTCATGTTTTTTAAGCCATAAGGCATTTTCTGAAGTCAGTATGGCAAATTAAACCATTTGAACAATTACGGGAGTATTTTATCCGTTGCAAACCGAAATTGTTTCAGATTTGGTAAAAAACATAACTTTGCATTAAATCTTATTCAATGTCACAGGAAGTTTTGTTATTCAGTATATATGGGTCTATGGCCTTGATACAGAATAAAGTATTTATTGATTGATTGAATACAACTAAATTGAAGGGAGTGTACGAGCAATATAATTCCTCATTCTTGCCTCACGATGGACCTTCACATTGTAGGGGTGCCGTCCAGGCCGCAGAAGGCGCCTACACCGTCAGTGGCAACTCCTGTGTTGCTGCCAGGAAGTAGATGACCTTCACCGTCACCTTTGACCACATGGAGCGTCCCAGACAACGGAAGCACATATTGGTTGTGCAATAAAATATATAAGCAATGCTTCTGGTTATGTTTATTTCTCAGGTATATTTATCAATATCCGTTGACGTTCAGTCCCTAAATAATGTTTAAATCATAAAAAATATTTTTCAAAAATAGAACTGTCATTTTTTCAAAAACCCATGATCGTTGGTTCGATTCCAGGATCGCCAAGATTATGTTTCTAGTTTTGTCAGCACCATACCTGTTCTCGCGGCTTTCACCATAGTGGTAAACGTCTGAGGCCTGCATCACTTCCGGTGATGTAACTGAAATACTGTTCAAAGCGGCGTTGAACCTAACTCACCCTGGTCCAACAGGTGCTTTGTCCTGTCGGTCACGTATAGTAAAGCTACTCCGCTATAGCTAAACCACTCAAACCAATACACTTTAAACAGTGCCACTCGACCTGCACGTACGTCCAGATTATCACAGAAGCCTGGGTACTGTGCTCATCCACCTTGAGTGGACAGTTGCAAGTGTTTGTATACACTGGTGTGCCATTCGAGGGTTTTAGCTGTACTTTATATGGATCACAAGGAACAGTTTACCGGAAGAAAATAGCACAACATTTCCACAAGCAACGTGGACTCTGTAAAGCATGTTTGCTTGTTTGTAGCGGCTCTTAACAAAATTCAAGTTATATGACAGCCTGTAATAGCTGAATCTGGACCGGACAAACCATAGGTATTGGGGTGAAGTGGGGTTGTTTAACGTCGCGTGCAAGATTATTGCACTTATATAGCGACGTGTGTGTGTGTGTGTGCGTGCGTGCGTGCGTGCTAGTCCGGACCTATGCCGATTTATAGTGCTAGCCAACTGAGATACCTTGCCGCAGTTTAACATGAACACCCCACTCAGACACAGAATACTGACTACGAGCCGTTTTAGCCCCGTAATGCCGAACGCCAGCCAGGATAACAAGTACCATAGTTTAACGTCTTTTGGTAGGACGCGGCCGGGGATCTAACGCCGGACCTTCCGCTCTCCGAGCGGACGCTCTACCACAAGACCAGAGAGGATCCGTGTTAGAATAGGTCTTCAGCAACCCATGCTTGCCGTAAAAGGCGACTATGCTTGTCTAAGAGGCAACTAACGGGATCGGGTGGTCAAGCTCACTAGCTTGGTTGATGAATGTCATCATATCCCATTGGCGTGGATCGATGCTCATGATATCAATGACTGGGTTGTCTGTTCCAGACCGTCGTCATTTTGCGGGAATATTGGCGAGTGCGGCGTTAAACAACAAACAAAATATTCGGGAGCCTGACATCTACAGCAGGGAAACGCTCTTGACTTGTCACGGGTCGGTCGTCCACGTGTGACGTCATGTCAACAAGACAACCATATTTAGTTGGTGCATCTGTGGAATTGATAACAACTCGGACAATTCCTTGGCCGAGACCGATAAGGGGCAGAATTGTACACAACCGGTACATGGAGCACAACATACGGCCAATTTGCTACCACGTCAACGGTCAGGATTTGAAAGTCCAGAAAACACTCCTCCCTTCAGCAGGCCACGAAAACAATGTCCCGACATCACTGAAGTCACAGCGTATCAAATTTGATGAAATTCTTTTTAGAACCACTATTTCTGGGCAACAACTGTCTCCATGCTTTCACACGCTGGCTTTGAATCCGTGAAATCTTTAAATTGACAGGGTCAAAATAAATCATGCAGAAATATCCGGCTCGTCTGCAGCCGGACAAGTGGCTTTTACTCGCACTCCAGTTCCATTTGTAATCACGTTGTACCAGCAGGCTCATTCACAGTGAATCTGCAGGTTAATAATGAAGCACACAGATCGGGGGTTGTCATCTATTTTTGTAATAAAGTCTTGTCCTAGGTAATGTCAACAAACATCATTGTCAGCCATTGACAGTCTCGAGGTTTGAGTAAGCAAAATGTAGGTCAAGTTCTGCCACATCCAAGTTCGTGTTGTAGACGAATTATTTTTTGTAATTATTTACTGGGGTTAATAACTAACGAGACTTGTGTAAAATTAGTACAGAAATATATTCGTTAAGCATTTTAAAACTTTCTACAAACCGTTATCCCTACAAATGGGAAATGGCACATTCGATTTCCAAGACTTGGCGGGTCCAAAACAGTGCACAGCAGGTTGCAATGAAATTAAAACTTATAGTCCGTTTGACTGCAAATTAGAACGATGAATTGCAAAATCCAGAAAAGTGTATCAAACATCAATACGGTACTTGACCATGAATACCCTGTACCCAAAAAAATCTGAATTTTGTTCATTTTAAGACCCATGACGGATGAGGTTCTTTAAGAAACTATCATGTAATTTAGTATAGAAATCTGTACATGACAAGTAGGGGGGACAAACCGTGGAAGGCACAGCGCAAGCACGCATGGACTGCACGTTCTGTGGTAGGAGATATGACAGAGCGTTAGAGGGGCCGTCTCATGATAATTTCAGTCGCAATGCCATAGATCTCGTCACTGCTGGTGCCTGAACCGACTGCCACTGTTGCTGGCCGTAGTCCATCTCGTGACCAATAACGTGGCTCTATCTCGTCAACGACTGTGGCCACACAACGCCTCCATGTGTCTACTGTTACCCGACCAAGGGATTCATTTACGAGTTGTTCAACGTCTCGTAATTTGAACGTTGTGTTCGATCGTCCAACGTCACCCTTGACGATGCCCCATACCAACTCGATTGGATTCAGGTCGCAGTGATAAGGTGGCAGTCGTAAGACAGCGTGACCCTGACCATTGATGTAACTGTCAATTTTATACACGGGGTCAGGTTTCATAGTTTTGATGATTTCATAGAGGTGTGGTTTCGTCGCTCGAGAAGGAAAGGTAATGTTCCTCCTTTGCAGCCAAGTATCCATGTCTCCTTTACGGTTATTAGAGGTTGGAGTCTTGCTTTCTGGATCCTGCACACTATGATACGGTGCAGTGTCCATGACAATGAGAGACTTGGTAGGCAAAGCAGGGACTAATTATCTTTCACCCACTCCAGAAATACATTGCCGTTCATTTCTGTGTGGTAGTCGCTGTTGTCTTTGGCCTTGGCTCTGAAGACGAGGTCACAGTCTGGTAGAAAACCCTGACTAGCAGAACCAGCATGGAGAACTACGAGTCTTTCACCCCTTTCCCATTGGTAACTTTCTACCAGACTCCTTACAGTCACCACTGGGTACCCACCGACTGCTGGATGTGTGTGATGCATTTACCCATGTCTCATCTAAGAAGACGGGCTAATATCCTTCCTACGTTTCTGCTTGATGGTACGAAGGTAATGATTTCGGAGACGAACAATGTCAGACCGTTCACACAACACAGCCCTATTTTCTCCAGTTATCTTTTTGTATTTGTAACCAAATGTATGCAACAGCTGCCATAGTTTGTACTTTGTAACACGTAAATTATGGTCAGTTTCAAGGTGTTTCTTCAAAATTCTTAGGGACAGGTACTTATTTTCTGAGTACAGTTTAACAATTTCACGTCTGACTTGATCGATCTGAAAACTGTCTAATTTATCAACCTTGCGTGGTTTTGACATGTTCCCTACCTCCTTGGCCTGACTATTTGTATCTCGTCGACTAACAACATTTTTAAGTTTCTGAGGGGACATACCAAGAGCCTTCGAAGCTCGTTTCAAGAATTTATTAATTGCATAAAAAAGGCTTTGCTCTTTCTGCTTCACTTCTAAAGAAATCATACACATTCAACATCAACCGTTTAACATCTGCTGAGTAGGGCATCTTGTCATTGAATGAACACGGTCACTGTAGCACGTGCAGACCGTGCTTGCGCTGTTCCTTCCACGGTTTGGCCCCCTACGTGTCATGTACACATTTCTATACAAAATTACATTTTAGTTTCTTAAAGAACTTCATCCGTCATGGGTCTCAAATTAAACAAAATTCAGATTTTTTTGGGTACAGGGTATTCATGGTTAAGTACCGTATTGATGTTTCATACTTTTCTGGATTTCGAGTTATTTTGCAATTCATCGTTCTCATTTGGAGTCAAACGGACTGTAAGCAAAGTGTTATAGTCTGGATGGATCGGACTTATATTAAAACCACGATCAATATGACCCAATTTCATGACCTGCAACATCTGGTGGAAAAACCTGCACTGGGTTAGTGAGTGAATATGGTTTTACGCCGTTTGGATTTCGAGTTATTTTGCAATTCATCGTTCTCATTTGGAGTCAAACGGACTATCTTTGAACTACTGAAGATAATGGGTACCTTCAAGTTGAACCTCCAATATGCGTTACATATATACTCAAACGCAAAAGAAACGCAAGTGTTTTTTAGCAAATAGGTAACAAACACGGAACCAAAAATTGATACAGTTTTAGCATGTAGTGAAGCCTGAAGGCGTTATCAATAGTTTTGGTAGCATTTTGGAAGCCCCGAGTAAAAACGCAACATAAAAAACGAATCGCCAAAACGCACCATTTCAATAAATATGTGGGTATCATGCACCCATTTCTCGCGAAATCGAAAATGCACGAATTGTCACGAACTGTAGTGGGTATAAAACTGGCCAATTCTTGGACCTACCACTTCTTGGTCAACAATGCCACGCCTAACTCAAATTGAGAAACCACAACCACAATTAACCGTCTCCTGCATCGATACAATGCTACAGACCACAGATGACCTTCCTCGGAGCGGTCGTCCTAGGGTCACCACACCTTGACAAGATCGGCAGATTACCTGTTAACACCAGCGACATCCGTTCTTAACTGCAAGTGAGAGTGCTCGACAGACCATAGGAACACAAATCGACACATAAGCCGGGATACTGTGATCCGACGTCTCCGTTCCAACAACCTCAGATGTCGCCGACCAGCACGTCGTCCTGTTCGCCCACCACAGCATCGACAAGCACAACTTCAGTGGGCACAGGGTCATCGCAATTGGCGTCATCGTGAGTGGAGGCGTGTGATCTGATGAAAGTCGCTTTTGTGTCTCCCATGCAGACGGAAGAGTGAGAATTTGGCGGCGTCGAGGGGATCGTTTCGCTGACAGAAAACGTTGTGGAAAGGGATCGGGGGGGGGGGGGGGCGTCACTGCTCAGCGGTATATCGACTAAGTCATCAGACCCCACATTCTTTTTTTTTTGCACAACATCAAGACTTTCCAGCAGCACAACGCTCGTCCCCATGTTGCCAGAGCTACCATGGCCTTTCCGCAACAACTGAACATCCGTGTTCTACTGTGGCCAGCCCTCAGTCCTGATCTGAACCCCCATCGAACACTTGTAGGATTAGGTTCAAAGGCGTCTGCACAATGTGCGCCTACAACTGCCTATGAACTACGCACAGCTGCTCTGGATGTGTGCAGGGGGATCCCTAGGGCCTTCACCAATCGTCTGATCCACTCAATGTGCAGGATGTGTGGCAGTGATCAATGCTAATGGTGGTCACACTAACAATTATGTCATCTGCCTTTTAATCCATTAAACTGTCAGTCAAATTTGTCAATCTTGCCCTATTACTATTTCTTGTCTTTACTGTTGAAAATTAAAACATGTATACTGCATACTCGACTTGCGTTTGTTTTGCGTGTGAGTATATAAACACCCGTGACGACTTTTCGGAATGTTCCAAGATTGCGCCAATACCGTTTTCAAAGCGTTGTCACGGTAGAATTGATAAACCAACTGTTTTGAAAAAATTTGAAGTAGTCCCGTGTAGAGAAGATACTTATTTTAATTTGTAACCAAGCGCTTAAAAAAAACAAAAACAGGTTTATCATAATTTATCGTCAGACCAATGCAGGTTGCAGGCTGTGGAAGGGGGTTGAAATGGGGCATCTTTTAAACAAAATAAAATTGGTACAGCATTTTACTGCTGTGGTTTTATCCCATGCAACTGTTGGCAATTTGGGATGGCGGGGCGATCGGTAGTAAGGGACCTCATAGGGTGATCGTCCGGTGGGGTGGGGTGGGGGGGGGGGGGGGGGGGGGGGTTTGGGCATGAACAAATGTTAGATAAAAGGGGTTGGGAGTGTCGACAAAAATGATAGTCCTTTATTCAAAGACTGTTTTTAAACGAAGTCGGATAATCCGTAATGCTTTTGCTTTGTTTTGACGCTGCACTCGGCAATCTGCCTGCTTTATAACGGTGCTCTGTAAATAGAGTCGTGACAAGACAATCCAATGATTGACGGTATGAGCATTGATCTATGCAACTGAAGACGTATCAACCAAGTCAGCAAGACTTACTACTCCAGACGCCTCTTATGACAAGCATGGGTTACTGAAGACCCATTCTAACCCGGATCTTCACGCGCTTGTCTTTAGAAATGTGCATAATGTGTCCTCAACTATCTCCGACATCTCGATTTCTGTTTGTAGCCCCTTTGTACCAATACACCGTTATGATCCAAGTTATCACAAAAAAAATTAATACCAGAATTCTGAACCCAGCTGCAGCTACACGTATTCGAAACATTCCAGGGTTGAACCATTAACAGGTTTATCGCCCGTTTTGGTTCGCCCAGACACAAGATGAAACAGTTCAACCAGATCATTTATTACACAACGGCGTGGTCACATAACACCATGATGGCGGTGGCATCCTCGTGTGGGCCAGGGTGAAGGACGGCACGTTCACGCTCTTTACTCACAGGCCCCAGTCTTGCTATTGAAGGTCTTGCTTTTATCGAGTGTTTTGCCTCTACAAACAGGACAAACATTGTCAGAAAACAATGCTCTCAATTTGAAAATATGCAACAGGTGTTCAGGTACCTGCTGCTAAATGTTGCTTAACGCCTCACTCAGCAATATTACAGCTTTAGGCTGTAAATAATCGGGTCTGGAACAGACAATCGAGCCACACAATTGGAATCTGCAACATGCATCAACCAAGTCAGCGAGCCTGACCACCCGATCCCGTTAGTCGCCTCTTACGACAAGTAAGATTTGTTGCTGAAGACCTATTCTACCCCGTCACGCCATGGGAGGATGACATGCAATTAGTCTGACAGCCGTTCGAATTTGTCGCTTCTTACAAGCACTGGTCATGGACCTATTCTGCGCAGCCCCGTGAAACGGGGGTTGAAGGTTGGTCCAAGATTATTGCACTTAGCGACGTGTGCGTGTCTGCTTGTACTAGTCCGTACAAACTACTATTTTATAGTGCTAGCCCAACAAGCCGGAGGCTCGTGGTATAAAACCGAGGGACGCTCAAAACCCCATGAACCCCGAGTGATCCCGCTACAATGAATTTATCTTACCGACATGTTTGAATACAACACTTTTGCTTTGAAGCTGGGTATAAGGATCTATTACATGTCTCCGACATCCACGTGCAGCCCGATTTGCACGTGGCGGGGTATAAAAGATTTCCGAGAAATGTATTCCCTTCGAGGAGTGTTGCATTTCATTTAAAATCTCATTCGACACGGAGGTCGATAATAGAAATTTGCGAATGTTAATTTGTACTTACTCGCAACGAAGTTCACAGGCATTGGGGTAGCTATCCCCTTCCGTGTCACACACCACCACGTTGTCAAGATCACATGTACAGTCGGCAGAGCCGTTACCTGAAAATACATCATAGCATGCATAAACCAGCGTCAGTGTGCAAACAACATCTTCCCAAGGCAAGGGAGGTAACTCACCAATTCCATGTCCAATCAAAATCGCGTAACAAAATTGACATCCGGTTCGTAAACTGCCGTGCAGATTTGTCGATTGCAGGATTTGCAAAACATGTGCACGGTCATGCCGTCAGATATATCTTTCACGTTTTTAAGGACACTGCTCATGTGACGCACATCGCAAAGTAAGACCCGATTTTTATTACAATATAAATCTTGATTGTCGTTCAGAGCGTCATTTTGTTTGGAGCAAATGTAAGCGATATAGAGTTGGAATCTATCAATAGGAGCAACAGAAGGGTTATAACTCGTAATAGCCACTAGTGGGGCTACGATCGAGCCCAGCAATTCCAGCCTTGTTTGGCAGTGGAAATTGGACTTTTACCGTCAGTTAACTCCCTAGCTTCGGGAAGATGGCATATAGGGGCCATGTGAGAAACTTTGAACGCCAGAGTGCTCTGGAAAAAATAATCGCTTAGACAAAGTACAAGTCAAAATTGTAAGTGCTAATTACAGGACTCGTCCCAAGGCAAGGGAGATCACCGACTATAAAGTCTAGTTTCGACCTCCATCTGGCCTGGAACTTCGTGGCCGAGATCGTAGCGCCCCAAATGGCCATTATGAGTCGGCCCTAACACGTACCTCCTATTGAGCAGATTTCATTTCTCATACTTGCATCAGCTACAAATAGCAGCGCCCAGTCAAAACGACCTCATCCCAAGTTCATCCAAGAAAGTTTCACATTCCCTGCGTCACAGACATTGTGGTAATGGATTATAGCACAACACATGAGCGCGACTTAACAAGATTTGGGAAATATGTCGACACCCAGTTGACTGTAAGCGTGCTTTGCAAAATCCTGAAATGGACGGAATTTTGCGACAGTCGCCATGTTGTTCACGAAATTCCAGTCTCGTGGAACTATTTTCATAGTCGGTTTACTGCCTTGCCTCATGAAGATGCACACCATGCCGATGGTCAACATCAGGGCTCTAGAATATTTTAGCCATCGAGTAATTTACTTAAATAAACTCACATTGGGTATGGATAGTTTTGAGCCTTCATAAACTTCCTTAAGCTCACAAAAGCTATGTCAAGTTTAATAAGCTAGACTTGTTTCGTGACGAGAGCGATAAAGATAGATATATCACGATAACTTGATAGCTACAATGTCAATACTTCCGAGCGAGTATTGTTTTATGCCACTTTTAGCAATATTCCAGCAATACGATGGCAGGGGACACCAGAAATTGGCTTCACACATTGTACCCGTGTCGGGAATCGAACCCTGGTCTTCGGCGTGACGAGCGAACGCTTTAACCACTAGGCTACGCGACCACCCGTTAATACTTCGATTATGACTATACAGCACTGCTTTAGAAAAGTGACGGTCTTACTTACCGTTTGTTCTTTAACGTCGCACTCGGCAATGTTCCAGCTATGTGACGGCGTTCTATAAATAATGGACCAGACAATCCAGTTTCTCACCATGCGCACCGATCTACGATATTGGGATCCGACGACATGGATCAACCTAGTCAGGAGCCTGACCACCCGATCCCATTAGTCGCCTCTTACAACAAGCACAGGTTGCTGAAGACCAATTCTGTCCGGGATCTTCACGGGAGCCATCTTTGTGTATGGCGAGGCGTTGGAGACATGCGGGCACCGGCTGAACCCGATACATTCCTGCCATTTTGAAAATTAACGCACTTACTCAGCATTGTGTTAGAAGCCGTGTTAGAAGCCGAATTAATACCCTGGGATATGAGCAAACATGTCAAGGCGTTTAAATATGGTTGATGCCACATCGAAACTATAGACGATAAATACACAATATTTCAAGTAGTTCCTGACCTTTAAAATTGATGCAGAATATTTCAAAATACTCACCGAAGAAAAAAAGAGCCATTACAGCTAGGACAACAATTGCGGTCTTCATGGTTGGAACTGAACGTTGAGTAACCTTGACAGAGACTGGTGTAACAAACGCTTGGTCCCTGCAGTTTTTATACCCTTATGAGATGCACACTAAACCCAAGCGCGACCTATGGGTTAGAGGGGAGTTGGGTAGGCCACATAGCAGCCCTAAGTGTTTCAATATATCTGTCAAGTATGACAGGGAAATCTAAAATCTGCTTTTTGTTCTTTTGGTATGTTTGTTTAATAAACCACAACACATTTACTTTGAATTAAATCCATGTGTTCAATATGGTAACTCCCGAGACATTTTTTTAACCACCCTTCCCAAGACATGGACTGTTCACTACATGTCTCAAAGCGTGCAATCGTGAATCACGGACTGCACGTGCCGTCCGTTCTCCGCTCGAGTGATTGTCACATGATAATGGTTGAATGCCGTCAAACACAAAACGACCAAAGAACTCCGACAATCGGTGGTTCCCATATTTTAACGTGAGCACACACTGAAGTCTTTGGGCGGACTTCACTTTGTGAAAACGAGCACTCTAAATATTTCCATGGTATTTTATTTCAATTAATTCATTTGTAAAAATTGTGTTTTATTCGATATAGGATTTGCCATTCTCAAGACATAACACTTATTACTCTGTCTGGTACAATAGGACTATCAAGCGTGCATATTGCTGTTCATATTTTTAGAAACATTAAGTAGATTACAGTTTCAATATTTCCCTGCAATATAACGTGATAACAAATCAACACGTGTGTTTGAAAGTGCAAATGTCAACATGGCTATGTTAGACTGTATTTTAGGGCTAACCACAGAGGCTTGTAACACAAAAAAAGCAGCTACAAGATATATGATCACACCTGTCAGTACACTATATTAAAGGAAGGGGATGCAACGAAGCCAACGAGGTCAAGTTCGTTCGAGGACGAATTCAGCAACGCCTACTTTAAATACCCCTATAAAACTATACACTCATTTCAAGCAAATACATTTACCTACACAATGAGACATAGAAGAAGAAAATTGAACCCTTGTTTAGCTAGCCTCCTCAGAAGCTCAAAATAGATTGAGTTTTCGATTCCGAGCCAAAATACGTGCTCAGAATTGGTGGGGCGGTCGGGTAGCCTAGTGGTTAAAGCGTTCGCTCGTCGCCCGAAGACCCGGGTTCGATTGCCCACGTGGGTACAATGTGTGAAGCCCATTTCTTGTGTCCCCCGCCGTGATATTGCTGGAATATTGCTAAAAGCGGCGTAAAGCTATACTCACTCACTCACTCAGAATTTGTACCGCTAACCTACCAATTTGTTTGTTTATTGGAGCGTGTACAAAAATACCACACCTTGGCCTTGACATACCACCCATAAACACAAAACGTGACTATTTAAGTGATTTATTTTTTTAGACCACAGGAACTTCTTTCAATACACGTTGTGATAACGGGTAAACAGGTTCCCAGTGCATCAAACTTGACGTCAGAGCCAACGGAGCCATGGGTGGCCCATTGGTCCACGGAGTCAGGATCCGCTGATCAAGTGTTTGAATCCCAGATGCTCCTTGATTACGATCCTTGGTCTGTCAGTACCAATACTGAAGGTCACCAGAGTGGTCACTAAATGGGTGCGACCCCTGAAGATCCGGGGTAGAATAGGTCTTCAGCAACCCATGTTAGCGGCGACTAACGGGATCGGGTGGTTAGGCTCGCTGACTTGGCTGAAGCATGTCATCGATGCTCATGATTTCAATCACTGTAATGTGTGTCCAGACTCGATTATTTTCAGACCGCCGTCATATAGCTGGAATATTGATGAGTGCGGCTATAAAGACAAACAAACACTAAGTGGGTGCAAAATTGTCTGTGAGACTTTATATTTTAACTTGTCATATTAATGGGGGGCGCGGGTGGCCTAGTCATCTGAGGCGCCCCGATTTGCTGTGCAGAGTTGCGTCCCTTGGGCACGCCAGAAACCTATGATTGTGGGTTCGAATCCCGGTTCGCCCCGATTATGTTTCTAGGTTTCTCAGCACCATACCCGTGCTCATTGGTTTCACCGAAGTGGTAAACGTCTGAGACCTGCCTCACTTCGGGCTTTCCTCCCATATTAAGCCGACACGCCGTGCTATAACTGAAATACTGTTAAAAGAGTTAAACCCATTACACTCACTCATATTAATGAGTACATGAAGGAACGTTGTTAAACGCCTTACTAAAGAGAAAAAGTAACTCTGCTTCATATTAAGTTCAATAAAAATAAATGTATTCAGAAATTAAATAATGCATCTTTCAGAACTTATTCATGAAGACATCTCCTTGACTTTGAGGTCGTATTCACAATTTGCACGTGCATGCTCCTGCACAGCACATAATTTGGATGTTTTAGTGTTTGTTGGGAGCACGATACTCACACGCGTGGTTTTTGAATGTGAACAGCACACAATAACTGTTTGGCTATGTTAATTGAGTTGTAACACCACCCATCTGTTAGGGCGTGTCGCTCTGTCCCCTGTTACCAGGAATGGGTTTTGTCAATGAATTTGTTATGATAAAACATTGATCAGACGAATGACTATTATGTTGTTAGACTCAATAACAAAGCATTTTCACCACTTTATATGAAGCACAGTTACGTTTTTCCCCGAGTATATACCTGATAATGTTTGGACAAGGCAAACCAACAATGACTCATCAAGGCCCGACGACACGCAACGAAAGTCATCAAGCCTGACCTAACGACCCTCCACCTCAGTTGGCTCTTAAGACAATCCCCCGGAGAATGTGTCCACACGAGGCAGTAATCTGTGAACAATATTTATGTTTGCATAACCGTAGACAATTATCATCCCAAACTCATGACGAATAGTGACTGGTACATATGGCGGTATTCTCAGCTGTGTGATAATATTGCTGCACGCATTGCATTGGCCACGGTTGGGTGCACACGTAACCCCACCTTCCGCATGGCCGACATAAAGATATAGACCACGGTTGGGGGCACACGTAACCATGCCTTCCACATGGCCGACATAAATATATAGACCACGGTTGAGTGGCCTCGTAACCCAACCTTCAGCATGGCTGACATAAACATATAGACCACGGTTGGGTGCACACGTAACCCCACCTTCAGCATGGCTGATATAAATATATAGACCACGGTTGGGTGCACACGTAACCCCCACCTTCAGCATGGCTGATATAAATATATAGACCACGGTTTGGTGCACACGTAACCCCACCTTCAGCATGGCTGATATAAATATATAGTCCACGGTTGGGTGCACACGTAACCCCCACCTTCAGCATGGCTGATATAAATATATAGACCACGGTTGGGTGCACATGTAACCCCACCTTCAGCATGGCCGACATTAATATATAGACCACGGTTTGGTGCACACGTAACCCCACCTTCAGCATGGCTGACATAAATATATCGACCACGGTTGAGTGGCCTCGTAACCCAACCTTCAGCATGGCTGACATGAACATATAGACCACGGTTGGGTGCACACGTAACCCCACCTTCAGCACGGCTGACATAAAAATATAGACCACGGTTGGGTGCACATGTAACCATACCTTCCGCATGGCTGACATAAACATAGTAGTCCTGGTTGGGTGGACACGTACAACCAATACGTGACACGCCTGTGTGCTTGACACTGTTGTTTATATGAAACTGTTCGCTTTAACAACCCATTACAGAGGAAATGCGATTCGGGCCTGCCAGAAACCTATGATTGTGGGTTCGAATCCAGGTTCGCACCGATTATGTTTCTAGGTTTGTCAGCACCATACCCGTGCTCGTGGGTTTCACCAAAGTTGTAAACCGTCTGAGACCTGCATCACTTCGGGCTTTCCTCCCACATCAGACTAACATGCTGTTAATACTGTTAAAAGCGGCGTTAAACCCAACTCATTCACTCGCAAGTCCTTATTGTTTCAGAGAATACTCTGACGGATAATTCGTTATAACTTAAGCTTGTGTTGGAACGTGGTCATGTGTTCGTTACAAATCAGGCGACCTTATAAAGCAACGTTGGTCGCGGAAAGAAGGACCGTGTGCAAAATACGCATCAGTCGGAAAGCGCACGTTAAATCTCCAAAGTAAGTAAGTAAGTAAGGAAAGAAGGTGGATGGGTGGCCGTGTCGGGCAGCTCGACCCCTGAGGGTTTCTGGGGCTTCGGGTCTTCCCCACTTAAGCACATGGTCGTGTAAATCCTGCCAGCACTTCATAGTGAGTGAGTTGGGTTTAACGCCGCTTTTAACATTATTACAGTTATATCACGGCGTGTCAGCTTAATGTGGGAGGAAAGCCCGAAGTGATGCAGGTCTAAGACGATTACCACTTCGGTGAAACCCATGAGCACGGGTATGGTGCTGACAAACCTAGAAACATAATTGGGGCGAACCGGGATTCGAACCCACAATCATAGGTTTCTGGCGTGCCCAAGGGACGCAACTCTGCACAGCGAATCGCGGCGCCTCAGACGACTGGGCCACCCGTGTCCCCATCACTTCGTAAGGCAGCTTGTTTAGTATACACCCCAGGGAGCTGAGAATCGAATTCGAATGTACACTGATCCATTGACCGGAGTAATAAAGATATGCTTTGAGCCTTGAAATGCTCCATACAAATTATTGTTGGTGTTGGTGTTGGTGTTGGTGTTCATGTTCTTGTTTTTGTTCTTAGTATTATTTCAACGTGTACATATATATACTGAGGTAGCGAAAGTAAACATTCAAATCACTCACAAAACCATGCTCCATATAGAGTCAGATAGAAACTAGCCATTAAACATATGTCAAGTATATAAACAGCCTGGCCCGCAATCACAGATGTTAGTGTCGTCGTGCTGTTTAAGGTTCATCGTAACAATTATACCCAGTTCAGTGAAGAGCTGACACGCGTGTTTTATGTGAGTATGTGACACTCCATGGGTCAGGTTCTCGTCAATGTGTCTCTACACCAATCATAACATACTAGACAGGCAAACAGACATCGTCATTAACACATGCCATAAACAGGCAAGTACCGAACACATAAACACAGGATGTACTGCTATAGCATGCCAGGTATGAGAGAACGGATAGAAACTAGGTGGGTTTGTGTAACCGAGAGGCCTTGTGAATTTAAGTCTCACTTTCTGTACAAACATATCATGCAGATTACATTCTTCCTCGAATAAAAACAGGTTAAAAATACAGTAAGTACCTAAAAAGTACAGGAAAATGCAGACAATACAATACAATCGCACGTGATCCCGTACTATCATATATATACACATGCTCTCTTGTAGCCACAGATACACACACAACACACACACAAAAATACACAAAAAGCAACACACACAACACAAGACATACACAACACTCACAACACAGAACGCAAATACACAACACACACACTATAAACACAACACATACCCACGCACACAACACATACCCACGCACACAACACACATACACAACACACGCACACAACACACACATACACAATAAATAACACGCTCACAACACACAAACACACAACACATAAACAACACAAATACGCACGCACGCACACACGCGCGAGGCGGTAAACATAATATCAATTCGAACGCATACTATACATGTCGCCTCACAAGAGCAATAACATTATACAGTTTTGCGGATCCTTCGCAAAATTACTCAGATATGCATGGAATACAAAATATTAAATGTCTGACATCGTCAGAAAATATAATCGAAAAATTTATTTCCTTGATCATACGAAGGAGTCCACTGGACGATTCGACTATGTCACAAACATCTGTATATGAATCATTATCAAACAATGATGACACCAGGTGTTTGCGAAAAGGTGAGCTTGTCCTGCCCGTTATAAATACATGCAAAGGCAAGTCAAGTGTTCACCAGAACATTATTGCACAAGTCAAAATAGGGGTCATTCTGATGCGTCAAGTTTGGAAATACCCTCTACATGTCTAACATTAAAACGTTTAGAAGCCTACTTGGACCCTTATGAGTGGCTGATCGTATGTCATCGTGAGGTGGGGGGCACGGGTGGCCCAGTCGTCTAAGGCGCCGCGATTCGCTGTGCAGAGTTGCGTCCCTTGGGCATGCCAGAAACCTATGATTGTGGGTTCGAATCCCGGTTCGCCCCGATTATGTTTCTAGGTTTGTCAGCACCATACCCGTGCTCCTGGGTTTCACCGAAGTGGTAAACGTCTGAGACCTGCATCACTTCGGGCTTTCCTCCCACATTAAGCTGACACGCCGCGATATAACTGGAATACTGTTAAAAGCGGCGTTTAACCTAACTCACTCACTCACTCACTCATCGTGAGGTGTGGTTCGTTGCTCATGTTATCAGCCACTTGATTGTCTCGTCCACACTCGAATAAATAATCGAGTCGCTGTCGTCACGTATCTGGAATACTGCGGCTTTAAACAACATTCACTCTGAACTGTCTTTCAAAGAAACACTGAACTGTTTCATTTACTTAATTTTTCACATGGGTCATACTTTAAAGATACTTGGTTTTTGAAAAACATATCTTTAAATCAAATAAAAATATAAAAAATGCTTACGTTAAATATTTCCCAGTCTGAGTGGGCAATAATAAGTCATATGTCAGATGACAAATGTCATATCAATTGCTTAATTCCGATAATGATCCTCGTGGGTGTCTCAACTGTCGGGTGAATGATATTATAATTATTGCATGCGTGTGTATAAAAGACAAGTAAGCGAGTTTCCTCCCTACTCATCCTCTGGCATCCCCTGAAGTGAGAAACAACGGACACCGACTAACAAGATGAAGACAATGGTTGTTCTCGTGTTGATGGCAACAGCTCTGTGTGGTAAGCATAACTTTGTGTTTTGTCCAGACTCGATTATTTACATTATTTGTAATAGTGATAATAACATCCACTGACTTCCTCCCCAAAAAGAGTGCCAGTGAATTTGTTGTTATAAACATGTAGTTCCAATATTCTACAAATCTACAGTCGGATCACGTTTTTAGAATAAACAAAATGTACTCTAAGGGATTGATAACAGAGTAGCTTACAGGAATCTGTATTAATGAGTGAGTGAGTTGGGTTTAACGCCGCTTTGAACAGTATTTAATGTATATCACAGCGTGTCTACTAAATGTCGAGAAAAAGATCGTCAGTAAATAGACCCGAGAGAATAATTCTTTTAAAAAGGAGTCCAATGAGAATGACTTGGCAAACCTAGATTGCCACAGCTCTAGTCTGAAATTAAGGATTGGTCTCGGCTCCATTAGGATGTTTTGGATTTTGTCTCGTAGATATATGTTTAAATAAGACAACTTTATTTCTGTGACAAAATGTCAGTCTAATTCTTCTAAATATTCTGCATAATATTATATCTGTTGTTTAGATTAGATTAATCTATAATACAAAAGTACGCGTAAAAACGACCCAGCCTGTCGCGAGCCTGAAAACTTAAAAACTTATCTCACTATATTGTACATCTCTCGGGTTAAATATGCTTCTATCTTGTTCACGTCTTTATTGTGTGGTTTTAATATAAAATACAGGGGAAAAAGAAAGTAAACAAGTTTGATGTTGGCTAAAAACGAAACAAACAAGAAATGGTGATGTATTTTATACCGATGTCATAGTTCTGTTTTGGACCTTAAGTTTGGAATGTTTCGGCGACTGTTTTCAGATTAGCAACGTTTTGATAACGTTTTCAATTACATATTTGGTCAAATCCAACTTTCACGTGTATACTACATTTTTCCCCGGAGTGTATTTGCGCCCTTGTATAATAGTTGGTGCCTTTTTTGTGTACAAGCTGAGATTAGATTTCAAACACTTCACATTTGGAGATGAAACAATATCATGTATTTTATTATTTCATCAAATTCAACAGCAATTATTTTAGGTTTGTCATTTTACAGAACAAACAACACATTTGGTACGTGTCCAGATTTTCTAAGCTACATGTTATTTGACAGCCTCCGTGATCGTGTGGCCCTGAGAGCGGAAGGTCTGGGGTTCGATCCCTGGCCGCGTCATACCAAAAGACGTTAAAAGATGGTACTTCTTATTACCCTGTCTGGCGCTCGGCATTATGGGGAAAAGCAAGGACCGATCGGCTCGGAATCAATATACTGTGTCTGAGTAGGGTATTGATGTTAAACTGCGGCATGGAATCTCAGCGGGCTAGCACTATAACACCTGCATACGTAAGACTTGTACAAGCAGACACACACACACACACACACACACACACACACACAAGTACAATAATCTTGAGCCCGACGTTAACCCTATTTCACCTACGTCATGCTCGTTTAGCCGATGCTATTTGTTTAAGCCAATTCCTTGCCAAGTGGCTGCCCCTGCCCAAGGATAATGTGGCCCGTCTGTGACACCAATGGGAACATCTACGACAACTCCTGCATCAGGGACTGTAGGTAAGTACGGGAAAACTAACATTGATTATCATCCTCGGTCGTCAAGGGTATTGTCGTGACTTTAGTTTTTCACCTTCAAACTATTAGAACACTCTGCTTGTTTCAAACCACAAACGCTCAATACAGTACTTTATGTATGTCACTGAAAGAAAGAAGTTTTACGACACTCGTCATCATTCCGTCTATGACAAGGAGTTCTGGCCCTAACAAACCGGTGGTTGACTGCATGAACCACGATACACACCGTCAAGATACGCGCACACAAATAGGCAAGTATTACATAGTAGCCACCTTATCCGCATTAACCTTCTTATACCAGCATGGGCTACTGGTATATTACAGATGTTTTAAAAGAGATTAATCTTACCTCAAAGTCAGAATGTTGACATCTGATTGGTTGATGAAATACAACTTCCAGCCGGGGTGGATGGGTGGGGGGTGGTAGGGGTATATTTCTGAGCGGATAAAACCTCATATAAATCGCTTGCACCTTGATACCTCGAAACAAAAAGCTGCACGCTGTTTCGATTTAAACGAAAACACGTGACACAACAAAAGTTAACCTCAGCTCAGTCGAACAGTTGTTTCCTATCAGTTTCCAATTTGTCGATTCTGGAGGTTCTCCAGAAGCGTTTTTGTAATATTTGGACAGAAGCTGATTTTCTTAGATGTAGACAAGATGTGATTCCATGTGGACCTAAAAGGGCCCCACATCCTACCCGATCCTATTGGCCGCCGTGATTAACTGCTGGGCAAACGAATGTCTACAACCATGTTTGATGATGGATAAAAATGAAACAAGCAAGAAATGGATAATCGATGGTGATAGTGATGTATATGACACGGGTATCATAGTTGTGTTTTTTGGACCTAAGTGTGCATTGTTTCAAGGACCGTTTTCAGCCTAGTAACGTTTTGAAAACGTTTGTAATTGTTGTCAAATCCATTTTTTAGGTAATACTTTCTTGAGCTGCCTTATCGCTGTCGGCAAACATTACTCCGCACTCCTCTTACCATCCTTCTCTCACTCCCTTCCCATGTTTCAGAGGCGGAATGCCATCTGATGCCTTCCAAGTGGACAGGGCAAGCTGGAGCTGTGTGCCCGCCTAGCCGCCGGTACATCTACAAACCTCAACACACCTACCTCATGAGAACCTCATGTACCTGCCTATGACAACAGCCTTTAAATAAAGATTTGTTAAATGCAATTTGAGTGTGATCATTGTATACTTGAATAACACGTTTACTGTAGGGTGCAGAGATGCATCTCTTTTAGGGGGGTAGGGGATTTAAAGTCTCACAACAATGGCCTTATGAGTGCCAAGCACGCACGCTGCATGCATAACCCTGGGCCAGCCTACGCCTCTGTTATATCTCATCAATGTTTCATATAGAGAACAATGCATGCATATATACTACTCAAAAGAAGTTAAGGATCACCCGATTCTTTCATAATGGTAAAGTTAATCTGTCATGACGAGGGATTAACTATAGTAATATGAAAGAATCAGGTGATCCTTAACTTCTTTTGAGTAGTATATCTGGAAGGACTTTATTCCGAATTATCTCCCCTGTAAAGATCACCGCAGAGGAAAGAAGAAGGAAAATCTGGACGGTTTTGACAAGCGGGTATTGAGATTTCATTCCACGATGTCGTTTTTTTTATTTAGATGCTACGATGACACCAACATTGGACGCAGATATTTTTTTCCGACAACTGCGATTCTGATGTAATGTCCCGAAGGTGTTTCAATCTACTATTCTGGTATAAGATTTAATTTCCATGTACTAGGGCAGTTAAAATCATACTTTACTTCATACTTTACTTCATAGGGGGCACGCGATTCGCTGTGCAGAGTTGCGTCCCTTGGGCACGCCAGAAACCTATGATTGTGGTTCGAATCCCAGTTCGCCCCGATTATGTTTCTAGGTTTGTCAGCACCATGCGTGCTGGTGGGTTTCACCGAAGTGGTAAACGTCTCATATCTTTAATTTGGGCTTTTCTCCCACATTAAGCTGACACGCTGTGATATAACTGGAAAAAGCTGCATTAAACCCAACTCACTTATTATATCATGCATGCAAGCAAGCACCCTTGACACACATAAATCGTGTTCTTACCCCCACTACAGGGTCATTGAACGGTCACAAAATTAAATGAGAACAATAAGAAATGTTTAATTCGAACACGAAATATTACACATAATACTCACATAGGAAACATAACACTGGTATTTGTAGTTAGGTCAATGATTATTATTCGATAATAACCAAATCTTGTCACATGGTTGTGCATTCAATGGACAGCGGTCTGTAAATAATCAAGTCTGGACCAGACAATCCAATGATCAACATCATGAGCATCAATCTATGTAGCTGGGATACAATGACATCAATCAACCAAGTCATCAAGCCTGACTACCTAATCCGTGAGTCGCTTCTTAAGACAAGCACAGTCGCCTCTTATGACAAGCATAGTCGCCTCTTATGACAAGCATAGTTGCCTCTTGTGACAAGCATAGTCGCCTCTTATGACAAGCATAGTAACCTCTTATGACAAGCACAGTCACCTCTTATGACAAGCATGGGTTGCTGAAGACCACATCTAACCCCGATCTTCATGGGCATTTACATAGTATTTATATAATAAATAACAACAGAAGCATTTGCCACATCTACACTTTTACTCAGACCAATGAATGGTTTTCAGTCTTTGATGTTTCACAGCTTTCAAGTTGTGTTTCCACAGGGTTGTTTGATCACTAGTCCCACCTACCCCCCATTGCATATCTGCTTTGGTTGTTCTGTGTAACTGGGCCCTGTACATGCATATTCTGCCTTGTTACCATGAGTGAAGTAGGACATTTCAAAAGATTTTCATACAGTAAGCGTAATTATTTTTTCTACACCAAATATTAAAAAAACATACATGTAAAAACGCAAAAAAAGATATCACAGTTTAAAGGATTAAGACCTCGGTGAACTGCTGAATAGGGGACGAACATCCTTGCAGGGTGCCAGTCCATATATCAGCTGATAAAGGGACATAACCCTTTGCTGGGTACCTGTGGGGATATCTGCTGTTCGAGGGACATACGCCCCTGGTCCGGCACCCATCAAGACATGTGCTGAATATTTGACAACCCTTTGGTAGGTCACCTGCTGAACATGACAACCAGTTCACAGTGTGTCGTGTGCGGGAACATATCAACACCAACCGCCTCTACTGGAACAAATGGCTCCCCTTCCAGCTTGTCACTCTTAGGCACAATCAGGCTGAAAAGACACAATTGTATTAACTGATTATTCCTTGATTTGTAAATCTCCATTATAATCTTCACTGTCAAATACCCATGAAGATCCAGGTGAGAATAGGTCTTCAGCAACCCATGCTTGTCATAAGAGGCAACTTACAGGATCAGGTGGATAGGCTTGCTGACTTGGTTGATGCATGTCATCGTATCTCAATTGCGTAGATCGATTCTTATGATTTCAATCACTGGATTGTACCAGACACTGAGGCCAGAGACACACAGTCCTGTACCAGACACTGGAGACACACAGTCCTGTACCAGACACTGGAGACACACAGTCCTGTACCAGATACCGGAGACACACCATCCTGTACCAGACACCGGAGAGACACACCATCCTGTACCAGACACTGGAGACACACAGTCCTGTACCAGACACTGGAGACACACAGTCCTGTACCAGATACCGGAGACACACCATCCTGTACCAGACACCGGAGAGACACACCATCCTGTACCAGACACTGGAGACACACAGTCCTGTACCAGACACCGGAGACACACCATCTGTACTAGACACCGGAGACACACCATCCTGTACCAGACACTGTAAACACACAGTCCTGTACTGGACACTGGAGACACACAGTTCTGTACCAGACACTGGAGACACACAGTCCTGTACCAGACACTGGAGACACACAGTCCTGTACCAGACACTGGAGACACACCATCCTGTACTAGACACCGGAGACACACCATCCTGTACCAGACACTGGAGACACACAGTCCTGTACTAGACACCGGAGACACACAGTCCTGTACCAGACACTGGACACACAGTCCCGTACCAGACACTGGAGACACACAGTCCTGTACCAGACACTGGAGACACACAGTCCTGTACCAGACACTGGAGACACACAGTCCTGTACCAGACACTGGAGACACACAGTCCTGTACCAGACACTGGAGACACACCATCCTGTACCAGACACTGGAGACACACAGTCCTGTACCAGACACTGGAGACACACAGTCCTGTACCAGACACCGGAGAGACACAGTCCTGTACCAGACACTGGAGACACACCCTCCTGTACCAGACACTGGAGACACACAGTCCTGTACCAGACACCGGAGAGACACAGTCCTGTACAAAACACTGGAGACACACAGTCCTGTACCAGACACTGGAGACACACCCTCCTGTACCAGACACTGGAGACACACAGTCCTGTACCAGACACCGGAGAGACACACCATCCTGTACCAGACACTGGAGACACACAGTCCTGTACCAGACACTGGAGACACACAGTCCTGTACCAGACACTGGAGACACACCCTCCTGTACCAGACACTGGAGACACACAGTCCTGTACCAGACACCGGAGAGACACACAGTCCTGTACCAGACACTGGAGACACACAGTCCTGTACCAGACACTGGAGACACACCCTCCTGTACCAGACACTGGAGACACACAGTCCTGTACCAGACACCGGAGACACACCCTCCTGTACCAGACACCGGAGACACACCCTCCTGTACCAGACACCGGAGACACACCATCCTGTACCAGACACCGGAGACACACAGTCCTGTACCAGACACCGGAGACACACCCTCCTGTACTAGAGGATACTATACCTAAAGACACACAAGTGTAGTACCCCAGTGACTAAAGTGTTTGTAAAGTCCCCTTTGTGAAAGAATTTGAATATTGCTAAAAGCAGATAAAAACGCAAATTACACTCTAGATATGTCCACTGGTGATGGATACACCTTAACACACTATACCTGTGAAGACACTCACTCTGCAAAGTTGACCAGAACATTCCCAGATGGTTTACAGGAGACGTAGATGAGGTGGCGGATCTCCTTACACTGTCTTATCGCATTCACTACTTTCTTGTCTGAAAACAAACATATTCAGTGTTACTGAGTCAATCAACATCCTATGTAAAATAATTTCTGGACTGATAACAAGGACACCAGGGCCCACTTGCTCAAAGTGATCTTAGCGCTAAGATGATCGTAACTCCCATACTTTAACACTGGCTTACAATAGTCGTAGCGCTAAGATTGCTTTGTGCAAGTGGGCCCAGGTGTTCACAGAGTCAGTATCCTCTACGGACACCATTCACAAAGCAATCTTCAACTCTGATTGGTCAATCAGTGGTTTCAAATCACGATAACCTGATTTCTGTGTCCTAATCCCAGTAAACTGATTTGTGCTACCAAAAAAACATAAACAGGCAGTTCTGAATGGAGCATAATAAAGGTTGTACTATGTTGTTAGTGTTACACTTTGCCTCTCACATCGTCAACTCACTGATGCCGTTTCTCCCCGGGTTGACAACAGCCACTGCTGATCCGTTCATCTTCCTCTGTGGCAGCTCATCCCGGAGGAAGCGATGGGCCTTGCCGCACACAAACTCAGCATTCATCACGCCTACAATCAATGAAGCCATCTAGTAGTACCCTTAAATATCTAATTAGGACAGACCAATTTTTGCATTTACTTTAAAGATGAGCCCATGTTGCTCTTTGTAAAAGTCCACTTGCTCTCTGATTTTATGTTTGGTCAAAACTAAATCTTGTTAAAAATATTGTTTCAAGAAAACTAAAAGAAATATTCTTATTATGAACAAGCATTTTGAAAATGATAAACTTAAATTGTAATAAAAATATTGTCAATGGATCAGTGCGGATTTAAATTTCTTTCTCAGCTCCCTGGGAAGTATACATGTACTCACATTGGGCATCAAACCCAGGTGTATGGTATCCAAAACTCTCTTAGGCTACTTATGGACAGTGAGTTAATATGGCATTAAGCTGCTTAACTAAATATCCCAGTATGATACAGGGACACCAAGAAGGGGCATCAAAGCCTTATGTTGGTCATCACAAGCAAACACCCTAACCACTGGGCTACTTATGCAGAATGCTGCTTGTGTCACTACTGCTACTGTACTACAAATGCTACTGCTGTCGCTGTTGCTGTTTGTGTTTCTGTTTGTGCTGTTGTTGCTGTTTTTGTTGCTCCTACCTACAACAATTTTTTATACCAGCAGAAAATTTACAAACAAATCATTTTTAAACTTCTTGTACCATTATTTTCCGCATTAAACACTGCGTCTTCAATGGCCTGTTTCACCATCTCAACGCCCACAATGTCCTGTACAAGGTCTGCCATGAGGATACCAATAGTTCCTGTAACACACAATATCAACTTAAGCAGGGGAAACACATGCAACACTTTCTATCTTATTATAATAAAGATACATGTACATAAATTGTATTTCTTGCACACATTTACCACTTTGGTGAAACCCACAGCACAATATTGGTGCTGACCATGAAACATAATCAGGACGAATCTAGGATTCGAACCAATGATCATAGGTTCCTGTCATGCCCAAGGGATGCAACTCTGCATGTTGATTTGCGGCACATTAGACAACTGGGCCGTCAGCACCCCCAACATATGAACATTAAAATCAGTCTAAAGTTTCATAATCATATTCATCAACAAAATCCAACGCAAGATAAAAATTATCAAAGTTAAGAACATGTGACTCCATTCCAATTGAACTGACCCTGTAGGGATTCCAGGTTCAAATTGGGCCCAAGCTGGTTGTGAGAGATGACTACATGGATCAGATGGTCAACTCAGTAACCCTTGTTGATGGCATGTCATCATACCCTATTGGCTTTGCTCAAAATATTAATCACTGGACTGTATGGTCCAGACTCGATTATTTGCAGGCCGTTGTCATTTAGATGGAATATTGCTGAATGCGGAGATAATAGACAACAAACAAACAAACAAACAAACAATCCATTGAATTGATGATACTTCATACAAAAGACCCACCTGTCCCACAGCAGACATCGATGACAGTGGCAGCGCCTGATTGCTTCACGTAGTCCCTTACGGTGGAGTACAGCACCACCGCGGCCGGCGTATTCGTCTGGAAGAAGGAGTCGGGGGAGATGCGGAACTTGTGAGAAAGAACCTCCTCAAAGATGTGCGGTGACCCCATCACGTGATGTGCTGTGCTGTAGCTCCAGTAACTATGGAAACTAAAGCAAGGGAAAGTCAGCATCTATTATGATGAATACACCAGACCAATTCGCCACCATAGCTCTTTTTATGGCCTGGTTTGACCGACACAAAACTAGAAATAGTCGTTCAATAGTCGTACGATATTTGTTGTATGTCATTTCAAATACAACTGGGAACGCCTGGAAGCATAAGGACATACCTCAATCTGTCTTAATACTCTGGACATCATCTTGTCCAGCACAAGAGTACTCATACCTGTCTCCTATTGCTGTTAAACTTCTTTACTTTTAATCTATCGAGGGTTCACTCGTACAAGACCACCACTTCAATGGAGACCTATGATAAATTCTCATTCAGGAGAGACATTTCGATTGGATGTAGAGTTAAAGCTCATGAGTGAGACAATATGATTAAAATTGGAAACATTCCAATAAATTGTATATTTATACACTATTCCACCTCACACATGCATTTCTTCTTCCTTTGTGAAACATGCTTGAACAAAGTTTCCAGGTTCTAAAAACAATTCATCCAAACACACCAAGCATCAACACAGTCACTACCCAATACAAATGGGTCACACACATAAATCCTTGTGCATAGCGACCTACACAACCTGATCCTGTGTCTATCGATGCAATATAATTCTCTTCCTCAAGGCCACACAGTGGAGACATGTTGTCAGCTTAGAGAATGTATTTGGGGTTTGTTTTTTTGCCACGGTTCCCAACCTACTTAGCATAGCTATTCCCTCCATGTCATGGGGAATGGGAAGGAAGCTCCTCTACGGCCAGCCTGCCTAAATTGAACTACGTTTTCCACCCCTGATCCTCACATTGTTTGCTGTGATTGTGTCGATACATTTTTCAATCAAAATCTAACACCCTGAATGAATTTTTTCCTGCCAGTCAGAGCTAAGAGGCACTGGGTATTGAGCCAATCAAAATTAATGTTAACTTTCTATAAACATTCATTTTTTTAGATAACTAAAAACGTCTCATGAATTTAGAAGACATCCTCTATATCCCGAGGGATCGCATTTCAGTAAACCTACACTAACCCCTGTAGCCATTCCCGTGGTTCTTACGATCCCATCCAGGATTTTTGTGGCTCTGGCCTGTCAAGTTTATAAAATAAATATAGAACAATGGTTGCCTTATCCTTGACATTGATGCCCATCTAAACAGGATAAAACATACCTTGGTCTGAAGTAGAGTGATGTGACCCCCAGCTGACGACCTTGACCTTGTTGGAAGAAGTGGCGGAGTTCCTCTCTTGCCTCCAGATACTCATCCTGAAACAGAGAATCATGCCGCTCTGTATAGTATTTCAAGTACATACACATAACAAGCAGCAAGAGTGTTCAAGAAGGTAATGACCTGGTCCCCCTAACATATTCTAGTTCATTGGTTAATCTGCCACACCTCCTATCTCATTTTAAAATCATTTTAAAAAATCTGAGGACATCCCATTACGGGTGACGGTCAGAACCACTATTCATCCGACCAATCAGAGCTTCGCTTACCAAATCAGGAACGTGACAGTCGGAATGTGTTTTCTAATCATGCAACTTCGAACAATTTAACATTCTGAAGGACGGTTACTGGCTTAACGACTGAATCCATACAATCTAGGCCATCTGTTAGCTAATCCTGAATGTTCTTTTGTTCAGTTTTCAAATTTTGAATTGAGAATTTGTCAAATAATGTTTAGTGTGTCGTCGCCAGTTTGAAAATAAGGAAGAGAATTTATGGATGTAAACTTTGTTATTATGAGGAACACAACATTTTGGAGTATATGATCATTCACCTGATGAAGGAGTAAGCACATACTCCGAAACCTTGTGTTCCTCATAATAAAAAAGTTGACATCCATAAATTCTCTTCCTAATGTGTATCACTTCTAAATGCCTTTCAAACACTTGAGTTTGAAAATAGTTCCGCAAAACACGAGAAAGCTACCTTCTGAATGGCTAATGTCGACTTCTTGTCAGACATTCCATTGGTCGGTCAAAGTTCATGAAAGGTCGTTCTGACATGACCTGTAATGGAATGTCTTCAGATCTTTGTTTAGTAGTAGCAAGCACTAAGATCTGATTTTAATGAGATTGCCATACCGCTGACTTCTGTCTTGCCCTGAACATGACGGTCACCATGGTGTCCTGCTGCTGACTTGACCGGATGACCACACTGTCCCAGTACCCTATCATGCCTGACCTCCCGTACTTCACATAGGCCGACTGGTCAAGGAAGTCCTGGTACGCCTGGGACACAAAACAATCCCCATTTACACCACAGTGAGTGTTGTCATGGACCACAGTCGACCATATTCAGGCTGTACTACAGTCTGTAAATCACATAATCACTGGGCACTGAGGCAAATGCAAAATAGGTGCATAAATGTTGACATTACAAATGCTTGTGTATTTATTTCTTACTATAGAAACGTTATTCACCAAAAGGCATGATGTTATGTGTCACTATAATAATGTATCACTATAATAAGCCCCTTTTGCAAAAATACAACTCGTCATAATTGGAAACTTTTTATTCCAATTTTTATATTTTACCCAACATCTGCTATAGCCTTATGTCCAAATGAGGTGCCATTACCGTACCACTGACTGACTGAGTATGGTTTTACGCCACTTTTAGCAATATTCCAGCAATATCACGGCGGGGGGCACCAGAAATGGGCTTCACACATTGTATCCATGTCAGGAATCGAACACGGGTCTTCGGCATGACAAGCGAAAGCTTTAATCACAAGGCTACCCGATCACCCCCATTACTGTACAAGGGCGATTAAGCATTTTAAAAAAGGGAGGGGTCCAAAATATCAAAATCCTTTCTCAGATACTTTTACTGCCTACACAATATTACGTTTGGTTTTCAAAGGTGGGGGAGGGGGGTCTTCGCAACCCCTGGACCCCCCTGGATCTGGCTATGGTAGTCCACACTACAACTCATCCCACTTACATTGATGATATCAACGTGTGTTTTCTTCATGATGACGAGATGCTGGGGACTGACACACACCACCTTCCCACCTGAAACACACAACATGGGACACCTCATACTTGGGGCAAAGTACGTATTATTACACAAATTACATAAAACAGGCATCTGATTTTGATAAGTTTTAATACAGTCAGTCACCTCCCTTGCCTCGGGAAAGATGAGCGTAGTAAGAGAGGAGGTATTATAGCCTAGGTAACTGAGGATGGTACACTCACTGCTTCCCTTGCCTACATAAAGGCCCACAACTCTCCTGTCACCGGTCACATCTGGCCCAATACTCATCTCATCCTTGTTTCGGTAGCCATAGATTTCTGGCTGACAAAAAGAGGTCTCTAATTATATGTGAATATTTAATATGTATATGTACAACAATAGGGGAATAAATGGTTGACCTACCCCTAGTGTCAGTAGAATAGTGGGTGACCTACCCCTAGTGTCAGTACAATAGTGGGTGACCTACCCGAAAGTGTCAGTAGAATAGTAGGTGATCTACCCCTAGTGTCAGTATAATAGTGGGTGACCTACCCCAAGTGTCAGTAGAATAGTGGGTGACCTACCCCTAGTGTCAGTAGAATAGTGGGTGACCTACCCCTAGTGTCAGTAGAATAGTGGGTGAACTACCCCTAGTGTCAGGAGAATAGTGGGTGACCTACCCCTAGTGTCAGTAGAACAGTGGGTGACCTACCCTTAGTGTCTGTAAAATAGTGGGTGACCTACCCCTAGTGTCAGTAAAATAGTGGGTGACCTACCCCTAGTGTCAGCATAATAGTGGGTGACCTACCCCTAGTGTCAGTAAAATAGTGGGTGACCTACCCCTAGTGTCACCATAATAGTGGGTGAACTACCCCTAGTGTCAGTAAAACAGTGGGTGAACTACCCCTAGTGTCAGTATAATAGTGGGTGAACTACCCCTAGTGTCAGTATAATAGTGGGTGAACTACCCCTAGAGTAAGTAGAACAGTGGGTGACCTACCCCTAGTGTCAGTAGAATAGTGGGTGACCTACCCCTGGTGTCAGTACAATAGTGGGTGACCTACCGCTAGTGTCAGTAGAATAGTGGGTGACCTACCGAAAGTGTCAGTAGAATAGTGGGTGACCTACCCCTAGTGTCAGTAAAATAGTGGGTGACCTACCCCTGGTGTCAGTACAATAGTGGGTGAACTACCGCTAGGGTCAGTAGAATAGTGGGTGACCTACCCCTAGTGTCAGTATAATAGTGGGTGACCTACCCCTAGTGTCAGTCGAATAGTGGGTGACCTACCCCTAGTGTCAGTAGAATAGTGGGTGACCTACCCCTGGTGTCAGTAGAATAGTGGGTGACCTACCCCTAGTGTCAGTAGAATAGTGGGTGACCTACGCTAGTGTCAGTAGAATAGTGGGTGACCTACACTAGTGTCAGTAGAATAGTGGGTGACCTACCGCTGGTTTAACTCCAACTAGAGCACACATTTGTCCATCATTTTCTTCATCCAGTTTTTTAACTGCTGGGGAGTACTGTCCTTTTCGAGTATGACGAACAATATTGATAACTTTCTGTAGAGATTTTTTCAAATTTGATTCCTTTATCTGAAACAAACAATTTTGCTTTAATCATATAGGACACTCCATCACAGATTGTTTGTCTTTTCGTCAAAAGCAATATTTCAGTTATATTAGAACGTGTCACTTGATGTGGGAGTAAAGCCCAAGTAATGCAGGTCTCAGACATTTAGAACTTCGGTGAAACACATGAACATTGGCATGGTGCTGACAAACCTAGAAACTTAATCGGGGTGAATTGGGGTTCGAACCATCTAATAGAGGTTTCTGGCCTCCCCAAGGGACTCAACTCTGCACAGGAAATTGAGCACCTTAGCGACTGGGCCACCCACGCCTACTGAATCCTACTTTGTAAACACTCCTTCCTAAACACCTAAGTCTTATCTTTTTAACTTAAAAGAACAAAAAGAACAAAAGAATAAATATATTACCTTGACTTGAGTGTCATAGGGTTTCCTGTAGTATGGTGTAACACAAAATGCCAACCTGAAAAATTAAAAAGCATTTTTACAAGATGTTGTTATTATTTACATATATGTAGACTAAATGAATATTTTTTACCCTTTAAAAAACATAAGCGTATATGTGCTACAAATTAAAATATTAAAATATTTGTGATTCTTGAAATGTAAAACTGTTGTTGAAAAGGAAAATAGTATCATTCTTCAATAATACTGTGTTCAGCTATTACCGTCAACGATGTAAAAGTACATCCTGGCAGATTCATAGTTATAATCAAATCTTTCTGATTACTTTTAAAATTAGTTATTTTTTTCAGGCAGCTTATGAAAGATGATGTCAATTCTTAAATGAACACATACTTGTAAGTAGGACCCGTGAAGCTCCGGGTTAGAATAGGTCTTCAGCAACCCATTCTTGCCGTAAAAGGCAACTACGCTTGTCGTAAGAGGCGACTAGACAAACGGGATCGGGTGGTCAGGCTCACTGACTTGGTTCATGCATGTCATCGTATCCCAATTACATAGATCACTGGATTGTCTGGTCCAGACTCGATTATTTACAGACCACTGTCATATAGCTGGAATATTGCTGAGTGAGACATTAAACCACAAACAAACAAACAAAACTTGTAAGCAGATAGTTTACATCATAAATCTAGAGCATATTAGCATATGAGTTAATTATTTAAGTCTAGAAAAAACACCTACCGTTCATATTGATTTTCTTCTGTGGTGGTGTTCACAAGAGCCTTGCGGTTGCTATAACCATGTCGAAAACTGCAAGAAATACATCCATGACATTTCCTATAGAATGAACCAACCATATCACGATGTGAAAACCATTCCTTTCCTATAATCCAACTTCTATAAACTTTCCTGCAATATCGCAATGTCAGAGAAGAGTATATAACTATGTAAGTATGGTTTTATATGGTTAATATTCCTGCAATACCACATGTGATGTTAACGAGGGCATAATGTTAAGGCCGCTTAATGGGCTACCCCGATTGTATATATACTTTTTATACGTTTCAAGATTCAATTCAGACAATCATTTCTGCATCCCCTACCACAAAACATAGATATAGTTGGTAAAACATTAATGCATGAGTAATATGCACATGATATCAAAGATGTCTGCCAAAGCTGCCATGTTGAATATTTGTTTTGTGAACTCATTATTAATAGAGCAGGCCAGAGACCTGAGCAGGCCTACTCTTTGAAATACCTTTATACAATCTTTGCATGTGCCTTTCTACTTTCATAAACGTGTTCACATACAATAATTCCCTTCTACAACAATAACCGCACATACAAACCCAGTAACACATGGATCCACTCTCTCGAGCCATGGCGATCGTTTCATCTAACGAGCGGGGCGGTTGTTGGTTGGTTTGTTGTTTAACCCCTCACTCAGCAGTATTCCAGCTATATGACGGCGGTCTGTAAGTAATCGAGTCTGGACCAGACAATCCAGTGATTGACATCATGAGCATCGATCCACGCAATTGTTATCGATGACATGCATCAACCAAGTCAGCGATCCGCGACCGCCCGATCCCGTTAGCCCCGGGTTCGATTCCCCACATAGGTACAATGTGTGAAGCCCATTTCTGGTGTCTACCGTCGTGATATGGCTGGAATATTGCCAAACGCGGCGTAAAACCACACTCACTCAGACGTTCATCTAACCATCAGCTGATGATTAATTAGCCTTATGAATGCCGACCGTACTGTTGACTTGTTGCGTGTCACAAAACAGAATATACATACCGGTGCGTATGTCTGATCCTTGTCAGTACACACCAAGTCAACAACTGTTTATTCCTCACATTCATTGTACTTTTAACTGACTGGTGAACAATTCAACGTGCTTGTGGGGGCTGCCATATTACAAGGGAGGTAACCATATCGGAATGAAACACACGTAAAATCAGTTTACCCGTGGCTAAATTCTAATCTTGCACATATTTTAAATAGAAATGTCAATATGGGAATATAAGTAGTCGCGATAAACGCCGAATTTCTAAATCGCATATATCTCTCGTGAAACTATGCTAATGTGTGACGCTAAATCGATGATGTAATCTAATAAATAAACATAGAGTGAGTGCGTGAAAGTTGTACGCCGCATCAGCAACTATTCGCCTCGTTGTCCATCGATCTGATATGAGGCTGCCAACCCACAATTGGTACGCGTGATTCGGGGTCTATTTTGGAAGGTTTTCATAAATTAAGCAAAATCGTATGTGGTACAACAGATTCAACATTTAAAAATAATAACGGTGTACGGACAAATAGATTGAACAATTACTAGGAAATTCGGGGGAAGTGGGTATTGGCAGAGAGTTGGGAGGACAGTGCAATGTCAAGATTAATTTAGCCAACGCCACTGTTGATAAAACAAAATCAGAAAACATCATTCTCTATACTGGGTTCTATCAGTGAAGAGAAACATAATATTGCGGTTCACCGTTTCATTTCAGAACCAACTTTTATTACATTTTGGCCATGTAGGCGATATAGTAGTTGCGCTTTCAATTCCTGTTACTAAACTCGTTACATAAATTGGACTGCAGCAAAGGTCGCAAAGTATCTGCTCAAAGAAATACATATGTCAAATGATTTGGTATTCCGTCATTGCACCCATAAATCTGACCTCCTCTCAGGCATAAAAAAAATGAGCCGGGTTTTTTTTTCTTCAATACTTTTTACATTTGGAACACAAAATTGTAGATGCCATAGGTTATTAAAAAAACAGTTTTTTTCTGTTAAATTACCAAGATTTTGACGTGCTGAATTGGAAAACATGCGCGTCAACACCGATTCCCCAATTGTCCGTAACTTTACAATGAAATTATTCTATATACTATATTTGCCGGGTTGTTTTTTTTAATAAAATAAACCCTGAAATCATTTCTGGTCATCTGATCTCCAGGAGAGGTCGGTCGATAAAAATGTTGACATAGTTTTCTTCGATTTCCGCATGGGAGGAATGTTATAAGTCATTAATTACGCAAATTTTCTTCCAAAAGAAATTTTCAGCTCTCTCTTGGGCTTTTGAATTATTTCTAAATCCGCCTTTAGGCATACTTGCAATTCCTTACACTGGCTTCTATAAAAGGGCTACTTTTATTGTCGTGGATACCAGATTACAGCTGAAAATTTACCATAGAATCTTAATTACCGCGTTTAGAGAATGTTCGTATTTAAAGAACATTTGCGCTACATCTATTAGCGACATCAGAAACAGGTACAGTAAACTACGGTTATAGCGAACTCAAAGGGCCACTAATGTTAGTTCGTTATAGCCGTAGTTCGTCATAAGAATATGTTCAGCATAAATACAGCAGTGGCCAGGACAAAGAAATAAGTTCGTCATATCCGTCAGTTCGTTATAAGCTTGTTCGTTATAAACGATGTCGGGAAATGGTGCTTAGAATGAAACATCCCTCAGCTTTTTTAGCCTGGGAAATCACGCGTGCAACCCAATAAGTTGAATTCTTATCACGGTTTTATTTAAAGTATATATTAATTTGTTCAGATTACAAAAAATAACTTCCGAAAAGCCTTTTTCAGGACCATCAAGCGCTTGTCATCTAGCGTAAGATTTTCTTAATTCTTCTAAATATTCAAAGATACAATATTCTTTTCTTTATATATCTATACTTCAAATCATTTTGTTAAGCTTTATTGCGATTGAGATATGTTTTGCGCAACCGAGGAAAAGATATGTCATTGATTACCGTCGACTTGTAATATATTTCGTTCCGTTTGTTAGTTTGAATTTTTTACACAAACCGGAAGCGCTTTCGGTTTCTTTACGCATGCGCGTATTTGAAAAGGCGGCTGGTTCAATTTTCGTGGATTTTCTGTAAGGTTATTTCTTTTCAATATTTTAATACTCTGCGTGTTGTATTTATTAAAATTGTGATTTACTTATCTGGTGCCCCATATCAAGTATATTGTTAAATAAAATGATTATAGTATAAGTTATACACGAATATGCAATCGCATATGTCTTGATGTTTACAAACAAAAAGTCCTATTTTCATTACGTTGACAGGCTAAGGACATCCCAGGGACAATCAGTAGAATACAAGATTTTAGTGTCTGTAACATCATAAGACATGACAATTATACAACCGCTGTGAAAGAATTATAATGCTCACTTCATGAGATGCACCGAAATAGAATCTAGTTTCAATGAATTGGTTTTTCCTGAACCATATTGAACATGTTGAACGTCATCGCTGATCAATTGTTTTGCCGGGTAAATTGCAGATACATTCATTATGTATACACAACCCATAGTGTGAGTTAAGTCTGAGAATAAGAGAGTGTAGAACGATGGATCAACAATTAAGTAACCATCTCAGCGTTAGAAATTGACACTAGTCCAGTAGTCCTTGCCAAACTGGCCAATAGCCATGATAGGTATCATAAGGACTAGTAGAAATTTGCCATTTTTAAGGGTTTTGCTATATGTTATCATTATAAGGACTAGTGGACTAAAACTTTAAGTTTCTACCGCTGCATGTTGTACATTTGTCATACTGTGCTATGTATTGAAGAAATCTGCAATATCAAAAGGCTACATTTATAAGGTGTCCATCTTTGATTGTTTGTAAACAACATCAAATCACATGCAAGTGTTATGATGAATGTTTCATAACAGTTTGTTACGTTACCTGTTTAGTGGTTACATAGTACCCCATGGGTGACAATGATTATTATCAGGATTATAAGCTGTGCTATACTGGACAGAAATACGGTTTACTGGACCTAAGCTTAGGACTAGTGACTAAAGTTGCAGCTTCTGTTGCATTAGTGTGTGTGATATGGTTTCCTTGTCCTACACCAATGTACTGATGATTGGACTGTCTTACCACAAAACCAAACTCAAGATGGCTGTCTAATATTGGGCTCAGTTAAGCCTGTTGAGTACATGATCACTATTTGATATTTTTTCAACTATTTTGGTTTAAAGGTCAAAATTATTCTTGATTTTGCATCGATTTTAATTTTTAATTTTCTACATTGTTCAGGTCTTGTTTACAAACTGTACAACAGAGTTGTATATCTTCAAAATGAAACATTATGTTTACAGGCATATTTAACTTTGTTGAAAGGACAAGTAAACTCAACATCACTGAACATAGCAACTTTGCAGATTTTAATACTTTAGGGCATACTTAATCTGGGTATTAATCCCTGACAGTCATTTATTGTGTTGAATTTTGACCGAAGGCAGCTGCAGTTATGTTACCCACACAGGATGTCAGTTATAAATATCTTTTTAAAAACATCTTGATAAAATGCTAGTTACCGATTGATAATTGTTATCTTAATTGTTCACAATGTCAAGATCAAGGGTCGTTTCACACATTCAACAATGTATGCAATGTTGATATTTTTGTAGGATTAGTAGAAACAGTATGTGTGTAACGGGTGAGAATCACGCCCCCAAATATGTTTGTTTTGGAAGCTGATTACGGAGCATGTGATTTCATCACTTTCACTTGGACATTGAAATACTTTCTACTAAAATTATGAACTTTTCACTCTCGGAAATTTACTAAATGTATCAATAAAAAAAAGATATTTGCCAAAAAATGCAATTATTTTGTTTTGCTTTGATTATGCTGATGATTATTTCATTTTAAAAAAACCCAGAAACATTGTCATTTGAAAACTCTTTGGTGGTTTCAGGTTACTACAGTTTGGATGTAAACATGATGCGGAAGTCCAGTTTGGGAGGCCGGCCATCTCTAGCAGGGCCATTAAGAGTGAGGACTGATGATAACGTAAAGCCGTCAAGCAGCAGACAGTCAGTAGGGTGTGGACTGTCGTCGGGAAACAGGCTGTCAATAGGAAGCAGACCATCACTGGGGGGAAGACCATCAATAGGACGGGCTCAGAAGCCAGTGTCACGATACAGTGCATATCCCACCACTGCAGGTCAAAAGAGAAGGTAAGCACTGTCTGTTGAAATATTCACCTTGTTCACTGGTGGCCCAGTGGTTGATGCTATAACCATGATAACTGTTATGTTCTGTTGTGTCTGTCAACTGCCAGTTGTCTCTGGTCATTGTCTCTGGTCATTGTCTCAATTCCACAGGTATGGTAAGGGCTCTTTTGGCTCATGGGATGTGCATGATTTACGAAATGAGAAAAATCTTTATAGATGATTCTGAATGTTATCAGATGTCATTCTCTTTAAAATCAGATCTTAGTTCTCGCTATCACTAAACAAAGATCTGACATCCCATTACGGGTCACATCAGAACGACCTTTCATCAGACCAATCAAAGCGTTGCTTACCAGATCATGAAAGTGACAGTTGGAATTTGTTTTCTAATCATGCAACCTCGAAAACGTTAACACAGGGTATTCTGAATGACAGTTACGGCCGGTACGACTGGTTCCATCAAAATTATCATCTATCTCACTTCCGTAAGATAAACATTTGAACGTAGGACTAGGAGGTGGGAAGCACTGCTGTAAATCTCAACCATATATTAGACATTCCGGAATGTTTGTTTGCTCAGTTTATCAAATTTTAATTGAGAACTGTGTCAACATACTTTTCAAGCATAGTCTGAGATGGAAGTCGCCAGGTTGAAACAAGTGCCGTAAAGATCAAGAAAGCTGCTTTCTAATTAGCTGATGTCGACTTCATGTTAGTCATTTCAGTGGTTGGTCAAAGTTCGCGAAAGGTCGTTCGTACATGACCCGTAATGAGATGTCCTCAGATCTTTGTTTTGCAGCAGATTGATCAGATGTGTTCATATATTATTCATGATCATATCAGTTCATCCAATAATCCATATTTTTTCAGACATTCCAGTGGCATAGGAATCCGTGGCCGCACTGATGTACCAAAAGATCCAAGACCGATATCTGACAAGAGTTTCCAGCACAAGCTGATAAGACAGCTCCTGGAGGTATTTGTCCTGTCTATACTGGTTATCATTAGGACCACACAGGTAGTGGTGTGACAATTAAGCAAACTAATAATGCACTGCAATTGTCAAAGGGCCGTTATTGACTACATACTACATAATGTTACAAGTTTAAATATTTTTAGTTTGCATTGATACTAAGCTTTACTATTGATCATGTTCATGGTTTTGATTGTTCTAAACATGGTAAAACAATAAAGCATAAGTGTATATCCACCTGGTTAATACTTTTCCATGTGCTTTATATGAGAAAATATATTTATGATGTTCATAAGCATGATAACAGACTATCATTAGCATGGATAAGATACCTAAAATCCTGAGTTCCTGAGCTATATTTTGAATCTACGAAATAGTGAGCATGTTAGGCATTACATCATCTCAAATCAAATGATTACATCGTTAGAAGGTATATAGATACTGAGAATGCTGTGCAATACTATTGCAGTTACAATAATTGCAATAGCATTTTTAGCTATTGCAATAGTGGTTTTAGCAACAATACTATTGCAAATTTCAGTGGTTGAAATACCCCCACTCATGCCAATAGTCACCCATAGTAACATGTAATAAAACAGTTGACATACCGGTACACTAATCAGTGAGACTAATGCCAGCAATCATGCCAATAGTCACCCATAATAACATGTTATTAAACAGTTGACATACCGGTACACTAATCAGTGAGACTAATACAAGCAATCATGCCAATAGTCACCCATAATAACACGTTAGTAAACAGTTGACATACCGGTACACTAATCAGTGAGACTAATGCCAGCAATCATGTAAACATTGATCAGGGGGTAATATTGACCTCTGTGATTGTGATTGTGATTATAATGATAATAAATATTGATTTCAGTGGCTGACAGATAAGGGCTATTCACATCCCATCTCACAAAAGATCCTTGTTTCACCACCAAGTAAAGAATTCTTTAGAATATTTGAGGTAAGAGCATTTTTCCAGTAGTTTATATCTGCTTGTCATGTGTTATATTCAAGGGAAACTGTTTGCACCTGTTATTGTGCATTACTCACATTCTTGACATAATGTATAATTATCAGTCTGCGTCTTGAGCCACTAGTCCAGAGCATGAGTCCAGCAAAAGTCTAGTAACATCAGCTTTATATAGTCCATAGTATTGTAAAGATTGTGCAGAGTTGCATCCCTTAGGCTCACCACAAACCTATGATTGTGGGTTCGATTCCCGGTTCGCCCGATTATGTTTCTAGGTTTGTCAGCACCATACTTGACACGCCGCGATATAACTGGAATACTGTTAAAAGCAGCGTTAAACCAAACTCTCTCTCTCTCTCACTCACTCACTCACTCACTCGAGCTTGGAGCCTCAAACATGTCAAAAGGTTTTGGCACAGACTGCAATATTATCAGGACGATGGTAAGGTTATTTGAAATAAATCCTTTTCTGAGTCTTGGTCTCATGTCTTGCATTCCAGTTCTTAAATGGTCACCTTGAACCCAAATACAAGATTGGTCCTAAGCCAGAGGAGGAGATTCCCAAGATTTTCAAAGTGCTGGGTTACCCGTTCTCCATCTCCAAGAGCTCCATGTTTGCCATCGGCAGCCCCCACACCTGGCCCTACCTCCTGGCAGCCCTCATCTGGCTGGTGGAACTCATCAAGGTCATGCTCATTCCTTACCACTGTCATCACCACCATACTCCTTTTAGGAATCTTTACTAACCATGCTCACTAATAAACATGATATCATGAATATGCAGATGCCTCAGTGGTTTAGTGGTAGAGCGTCCGCTAGGAGGTTCAATACCCGGCCGTATCACCTCACCCTCACCTCATAAATATGGTTGGGTCTGTGGAACCCAAAAAATATGCACCTCAATCGTTTGCATTGTAGTACAAGGGGTGGCAACTTGTGTTCCCATACATGTATGGGCATTGTAAGGGGGATAACTCTAAAAGGATTTAGAGCAAATATGTCAGGCGAAGGGGATGCATTCCTACGTCATGCTGACATCCTCTTATTTCTTTTTTCACATGTCGTGGAAATGAGTTTATGGCCGTGGAAGCTCAGGGCTGTCCTTCATTGTCTGCTTGTGTTTACTTCCAGATGGGCCACTTCATGAGCGATAAAGCAGGCATTGAAGCTATTCTCTTCCCACTTGAGGAGGATGATTTTGACTCCAGTCCAGAGAATAAGGTAACATTTTTATCCCCCGCCCCAACGAAGTTTGCGTGGGATATAGAAATGGGTTCCGTCTCTGTGTGTGTGTGTGTGTGTGTGTGTGTGTGTGTGTGTGTGTGTGTGTGTGTGTGTGTGTGTGTGTGTGTGTGTGTGTGTGTGTGTGTGTGTGTGTGTGTGTGTGTGTGTGTGTGTGTGTGTGTGTGTGTGTGTGTGTGTGTGTGTGTGTGTGTGTGTGAGTGCGTGCGTGCGTGCGTGCGTGCGTGCGTGCGTGCGTCACGAAATCGTTTCCGGAGCATGACCCAGAAACCGTTAAATATTTCTCTACGAAAATTTGCGTGTCATCAGACTCATGCTCAACTGGTGCCTTTTGCTATTTAGGAATTTTAGGAATTTTTATTTTTTACTTTTCCATGGCAACAAGTTGAACTTAGGTTCTATAAGGGTGCTGTTCATTTCCGGAGCGTAACTCAAAAACCGTTAAATAATTTCTTACGTAACTTTGCATGTCTACTAGGCACATACTGAACTGCTGCCTTTTGCTATTTAGGAATTTTAGAAATTTTTATTGTTTATGTTTCCATGACAACAAGTTGGATTTAAGTTTTAATATAGGATTGGTTTACTTAAAGGGGAAGTGTACACGCAAAAATCACTTTCTTTCTTTTTCTAAACAAAACGCAATTTTAGAATTAGTTAGTATCTGTGTTTGAAAATATACACTCATTTTTTTTCACAGTGAAAGTAGGAAGCTCACAATAGTGTGAAAGTGATATGCCGTTATGAGGCCTTCGTTTTACGAGCGAAATAGGCCTGAGTTATCCCCCTTAGATTATGACGTAATTGGTGCCAATTCAACTGGGTGCCTGTCTATTCTCAACGCAAAAGATATCAAGGACCAGTTTGCGGTAAAACAACATGGTTTACGACACACTGCGGCGCAGTGGTGACTCAGCATAACACAATTCTGGCTTGCATCTGAGATGCTAGAATCACAAAACTGTACCTACACCACGTGAAGCGGCTCTAACAAAGCATGATGACGTCATAATGTTTATCAATTGGCACCAATGACGTCATATTGCAAGGGACATAAGCCATGGTGTTTTTGTTATGGAAATAGAACACTTGGTAAATGTGAAAAATATAAATCGTTTTAGTGCAAAAAAGATGTTAATTAAATATGATGTTTTTATATTTTTGTCTATGACACTTCTATGTTAACACTTTTAATGTGGAAAAAGTACAAGAAAAAAAGGTTCATTTCCGTGTGAACTTGCCCTTTAAGGAGTATAACAAATAAACTGTTAAATATTTCCTTGCCAAACATTGCATGTCTGTATATAAAGCGCATACTGAACTAGTGCCATTTGATATTCAGGAGTTTTAGAAATGTTTATTTTAGAATTTCCATTGCAGCTATTTTGACATGGGCTAAGAGAAATGTTGGTCATTTACCTGGTTTGGGACCATAACGTGTTAAAATGGGCGGGGGATATAGATGACTTTGTCAACTATACGCTTGTTCACATTAACATTCAATAGGGGCAGTGTGGTAGCCTTGTGGTTGAAGCGTTGACTCATCATGTCAAAGGCCCGGGTTCGATTTCCCATGTGTGAAGCCCATTTCCAATGTCCCCAGCTGGGATATGGCTGGAATATTTCTACTCACTACCTTAAATTTAATTTGTGTTATAACTTATAGAAAAGTTCCATATTTGTGATTTTGATTGTGAAGTTTATGCAGCCTTGCCATAGGGCAAAGGCCGGACATCAGAAAACTTAAAACTTACATTCATCATGTTCTTAAGCTTATAAACAACACAATGTGATGTTCTTCACGATTTTGCTGACTAATTCCACATTCCTGGAAAACAATACTTTAGGAACAATTCTTTCTCTTTTACTTTTCCTTCATATCCAACAATATACAGTCCTTTGTGGATAAGTCATCTCTAACTGTGGTACAATTGTGAGTATCTTTCTCTCCTCCAGCTTCTGTTTGAGTACTGTGAAAACACCTATGCTGCCTTCTTGTCTGAGGAGGATGAATATGATGCCTATGATGAGGAATTGTCGAGGATGCTAAGTAAGTAACTTGCCTCTTATGGGCTCAGCTGGATCCAAGGCCAGTAGAGCTTAAACAAGGGGGGATTGTCCTGCTGTCTCGTCTTAAATGAATAGTTGGTACATTCTTATGTAAATACAGGTTTTGGAAAAAACAATGTAATAATGATTTTAAATGCTCATGTCTTGTCCATTCCAGAGGACAAGTACCAGGGCACAGGAGGTGGTATTGATGCCCTCATCGCAGAAAATGCACGTCTCAAGCAGGAGCTGGAACTACTTGAACAGGATGGGGTAAGACACATGGCATATTATGGGGGAACTGAGGTACTGTTTTAGGGGAAATTGTTGGGTTTTCTTATCATTTTCTTATTCCCCAATTTTAGGGATTCAGTAAACTTGGTTGAAGCAAACGTACCATCATGAGCTTACTATGACAGTTTGGGACCTAACCATCATCTGATACACAACAGATTTTAGCTAGACACATTTTATATCTTGATTATGAGATAAAACTTGAGAATGTGTAATTGCCGATTTGGTGTCATCCTGGCACAGTGGTGTATATTGTTGCTCATACTATCAACCACTGGGTCAGGACTTGTCCTTTACAGGCATAAGCGGGTAGTGCAATATTGACTTACTTCCTGACTCCATGTTTATCAGGATCGACTGGTTGGTCTACAAGAGCAGCGTGAGGTTGTGCGGAGTGACATGACAAGGTTTGACCAGTACCTGGAGGAGATGTCATCCTACCGGCACAAGCTGGAAGTCCAGCAGAGGGAGCTGGAGGAGGACAATGGAGGTCTAGGTCAGTGACCTGTGATTGGGTGAGGGAGGAGGTCTAGGTCAGTGACCTGTGATTGGGTGAGGGAGGAGGACAATGGCAGTCTAGGTCAGTGACCTGTGATTGGGTGAGGGAGGAGGACAATGGAGGTCTAGGTCAGTGACATGGGGTTGGGTGAGGGAGGAGGTACAGGTCAGTGACTTGGGGTTGGGTGAGAGGATGACAATGGATGCCGAGGTCAGTGATGTGGGGTTGGGTGAGGGAGGAGGTACAGGTCAGTGACTTGGGGTTGGGTAAGAGAATGACAATGGATGTCTAGGTCAGTGATGTGGGGTTGGGTGAGAGGATGACAATGGATGTCTACGTCAGTGACGTGAAGTTGGGTGAGGGAGTAGGTACAGGTCAGTGACGTGGGGTTGGGTGAGAGGATGACAATGGATGTCTAGGTCAGTGACTTGGGGTTGGGTGAGAGGATGACAATGGATGTCTTGGTCAGTGACATGAAGTTGGGTGAGGGAGGAGGTACAGGTCAGTGACTTGGGGTTGGGTGAGAGGATGACAATGGATGTCTAGGTCAGTGACTTGGGGTTGGGTGAGAGGATGACAATGGATGTCTAGGTCAGTGACGTGAAGTTGGGTGAGGGAGGAGGTACAGGTCAGTGACGTGGGGTTGGGTGAGAGGATGACAATGGATGCCTAGGTCAGTGACATGGGGTTGGGTGAGGGAGGAGGTACAGGTCAGTGACGTGTTGGGTGAGAGGATGACAATGGATGTCTAGGTCAGTGACGTGGGGTTGGGTGAGAGGATGACAATGGATGTCTAGGTCAGTGACTTGGGGTTGGGTGAGAGGATGACAATGGATGCCTAGGTCAGTGATGTGGGGTTGGGTGAGGGAGGAGGTACAGGTCAGTGACGTGGGGTTGGGTGAGAGGATGACAATGGATGTCTTGGTCAGTGACTTGGGGTTGGGTGAGAGGATGACAATGGATGTCTAGGTCAGTGACGTGAAGTTGGGTGAGGGAGGAGGTACAGGTCAGTGACGTGGGGTTGGGTGAGAGGATGACAATGGATGTCTAGGTCAGTGATGTGGGGTTGGGTGAGAGGATGACAATGGATGCCTAGGTCAGTGACATGGGGTTGGGTGAGGGAGGAGGTACAGGTCAGTGACTTGGGGTTGGGTGAGAGGATGACAATGGATGTCTAGGTCAGTGACTTGGGGTTGGGTGAGAGGATGACAATGGATGTCTAGGTCAGTGACGTGAAGTTGGGTGAGGGAGGAGGTACAGGTCAGTGACGTGGGGTTGGGTGAGAGGATGACAATGGATGTCTAGGTCAGTGATGTGGGGTTGGGTGAGAGGATGACAATGGATGTCTAGGTCAGACGTGGGGTTGGGTGAGAGGATGACAATGGATGTCTAGGTCAGTGATGTGGGGTTGGGTGAGAGGATGACAATGGATGTCTAGGTCAGTGATGTGGGGTTGGGTGAGAGGATGACAATGGATGTCTAGGTCAGTGACGTGAAGTTGGGTGAGGGAGGAGGTACAGGTCAGTGATGTGGGGTTGGGTGAGAGGATGACAATGGATGTCTAGGTCAGTGATGTGGGGTTGGGTGAGAGGATGACAATGGATGTCTAGGTCAGTGACGTGGGGTTGGGTAAGATGATGATAATGGAGGTCTTAATATCTTACTAAGAATATGAAGCTTGTGATAAGTAAGATGTTCATGTTTGACCTTCTCCCTCCTGCTGCAGAGGCTGAATACAGGTCAGTGGAACAAAAGAACAAGCACATGCAGGCAATCTACGAGACACAGAACCTGACCCCCGCAGATGTGGAGCGCCTGAAGCTGAACAGGCAGGAACTACAGCGGCAGATTGACGCCCTGGACAAGGAGATTGAGCAGGACGACCTTGACAACTGGAAGGAAGAGATGAACATGGCTAAGTCCAGAGAACGGGTGAGATGGACTTTTTGTTTGGCTTGTGTTCAACATCATCAGAGTAATATGATGTGACATGATGATGAAAGGACTTTAATAAATAAAGTGTTCATTCTAAAAAGCATGTTGAACATGTTTAAAGTGAAGTTTAGCCCTGATAATGTTTGTCAGCACCATACCCATCCTCCTGGGTTTCACCAAAGTGTTAAACGTCAGACTTACATCACATGAGGTTTACTCCCACATCAAGCGGACACACCATGATATAACAGAAATATTGTTCACAGCAGCTATAAACTCACTCACTTACATATTACGTTTAAAATTAGTATGCCCTTCAGTTTTCATGAGTTTGTCATGGCTTTGTCATGCAAGACAGTTTTTCATGTGGAGTTGTCTATGGACAACGTTGGACAGGTTTTGATCACTTGATTGATATGATACATCTTTATTGTGTTGAAAATATGTAGTATCTGTTTTCAGATGGAAACGAAGAGCAGTGAATACAATAAAATGGCTCACGGTTTGAAGCTTGTCCCAGTGTCAGCAGAGAATGCATGTGGCATTGACTATGAACTGAAGACTTCATACCAGAACACAATGACTGTTGACTTTGACAGCACGATCAAACCTGCACTGATGCAGCTGAAGAAACAGTGCAATGTCAGCTTAAATGAGAAGTCGCGACAGTTATTGATCCAGCAGGATTCCTTGGAGCAGCTATCTGAGCTCGTAACAGAGCAGCAGGATGCTGTCAGGGTGATGGAAAAGAATTTGAACATAGCCGATGAGGAGTACAAGACTGAAAAAGAGGTGGGTGGAGGTAGGATCAGAGTGGGGTTGAGTGGGGGAGTGTATGGGTGTGGGATCAGTGAGTAGGGTTGAGATTGAGATGGGTGATGGTGGTGTGATCAGTGAAATGGAAGTGGGTGTTGGTGGGATCAGTGAGATAAAAGTGGGTGATGGTGGGATCAGTGAGTGTGGGTAAGATGGGTGTTGTGGGATCAGTGAGTGAGGGTGAGATGGGTGTTGTGGGATCAGTGAGATGGGTGTTGTGGGATCAGTGAGATGGAGGTGGGTGTTGGTGGGATCAGTGAGATGGAGGTGGGTGTTGGTGGGATCAGTGAGTGAGGGTGAGATGGGTGTTGTGGGATCAGTGAGATGGAGGTGGGTGTTGGTGGGATCAGTGAGATGGAGGTGAGTGGTGGTGGGATCAGTGAGATGGAGGTGGGTGGTGGTGGGATCAGTGAGATGGAGGTGAGTGGTGGTGGGATCAGTGAGATGGAGGTGGGTGGTGGTGATATCAGTGAGATGGAGGTGGGTGTTGGTGGGATCAGTGAGATGGGTGTGGGTGGTGGCGGGAACAGTGAGATGGAGGTGGGTGGTGGTGGGATCAGTGAGATGGAGGTGGGTGTTGGTGGGATCAGTGAGATGGAGGTGGGTGTTGGTGGGATCAGTGAGATGGAGGTGGGATCAGTGAGATGGTGGTGGGATCAGTGAGATGGAGGTGGGTGGTGGTGGGATCAGTGAGATGGTGGTGGGATCAGTGAGATGGAGGTGGGTGGTGGTGGGATCAGTGAGATGGAGGTGGGTGTTGGTGGGATCAGTGAGATGGAGGTGGGTGTTGGTGGGATCAGTGAGATGGAGGTGGGTGTTGGTGGGATCAGTGAGATGGAGGTGGGTGTTGGTGGGATCAGTGAGATGGTGGTGGGATCAGTGAGATGGAGGTGGGTGGTGATGGGATCAGTGAGATGGAGGTGGGTTGTGGTGGGATCAGTGAGATGGAGGTGGGTGGTGGTGGGATCACTGAGATGGAGGTGGGTGTTGGTGGGATCAGTGAGATGGAGGTGGGTGGTGGTGGGATCAGTGAGATGGAGGTGGGTGGTGGTGGGATCAGTGAGATGGAGGTGAGTGGTGGTGGGATCAGTGAGATGGAGGTGAGTGGTGGTGGGATCAGTGAGATGGAGGTGGGTGGTGGTGGGATCAGTGAGATGGAGGTGGGTGGTGGTGGGATCAGTGAGATGGAGGTGAGTGGTGGTGGGATCAGTGAGATGGAGGTGGGTGGTGGTGATATCAGTGAGATGGAGGTGGGTGTTGGTGGGATCAGTGAGATGGGTGTGGGTGGTGGCGGGAACAGTGAGATGGAGGTGGGTGGTGGTGGGATCAGTGAGATGGAGGTGGGTGTTGGTGGGATCAGTGAGATGGAGGTGGGTGTTGGTGGGATCAGTGAGATGGAGGTGGGATCAGTGAGATGGTGGTGGGATCAGTGAGATGGAGGTGGGTGGTGGTGGGATCAGTGAGATGGTGGTGGGATCAGTGAGATGGAGGTGGGTGGTGGTGGGATCAGTGAGATGGAGGTGGGTGTTGGTGGGATCAGTGAGATGGAGGTGGGTGTTGGTGGGATCAGTGAGATGGAGGTGGGTGTTGGTGGGATCAGTGAGATGGAGGTGGGTGTTGGTGGGATCAGTGAGATGGTGGTGGGATCAGTGAGATGGAGGTGGGTGGTGATGGGATCAGTGAGATGGAGGTGGGTTGTGGTGGGATCAGTGAGATGGAGGTGGGTGGTGGTGGGATCACTGAGATGGAGGTGGGTGTTGGTGGGATCAGTGAGATGGAGGTGGGTGGTGGTGGGATCAGTGAGATGGAGGTGGGTGGTGGTGGGATCACTGAGATGGAGGTGGGTGGTGGTGGGATCAGTGAGATGGTGGTGGGATCAGTGAGATGGGTGTTGGTGGGATCAGTGAGATGGAGGTGGGTGGTGGTGGGATCAGTGAGATGGAGGTGGGTGGTGGTGGGATCAGTGAGATGGAGGTGGGTGTTGGTGGGATCAGTGAGATGGTGGTGGTATCAGTGAGTGAGGGTGAGATGGGTGTTGTGGGATCAGTGAGATGGGTGTTGTGGGATCAGTGAGATGGGTGTGGGTGGTGGTGGGATCAGTGAGATGGAGGTGGGTGGTGGTGGGATCAGTGAGATGGAGGTGGATGGTGGTGGGATCAGTGAGATGGAAGTGGGTGGTGGTGGGATCAGTGAGATGGGTGTTGTGGGATCAGTGAGATGGGTGTTGTGGGATCAGTGAGATGGAGGTGGGTGGTGGTGGGATCAGTGAGATGGAGGTGGGTGTTGGTGGGATCAGTGAGATGGAGGTGGGTGTTGGTGGGATCAGTGAGATGGAGGTGGGTGTTGGTGGGATCAGTGAGATGGAGGTGGGTGTTGGTGGGATCAGTGAGATGGTGGTGGGATCAGTGAGATGGAGGTGGGTGGTGATGGGATCAGTGAGATGGAGGTGGGTTGTGGTGGGATCAGTGAGATGGAGGTGGGTGGTGGTGGGATCACTGAGATGGAGGTGGGTGTTGGTGGGATCAGTGAGATGGAGGTGGGTGGTGGTGGGATCAGTGAGATGGAGGTGGGTGGTGGTGGGATCACTGAGATGGAGGTGGGTGGTGGTGGGATCAGTGAGATGGTGGTGGGATCAGTGAGATGGGTGTTGGTGGGATCAGTGAGATGGAGGTGGGTGGTGGTGGGATCAGTGAGATGGAGGTGGGTGGTGGTGGGATCAGTGAGATGGAGGTGGGTGTTGGTGGGATCAGTGAGATGGTGGTGGTATCAGTGAGTGAGGGTGAGATGGGTGTTGTGGGATCAGTGAGATGGGTGTTGTGGGATCAGTGAGATGGGTGTGGGTGGTGGTGGGATCAGTGAGATGGAGGTGGGTGGTGGTGGGATCAGTGAGATGGAGGTGGATGGTGGTGGGATCAGTGAGATGGAAGTGGGTGGTGGTGGGATCAGTGAGATGGGTGTTGTGGGATCAGTGAGATGGGTGTTGTGGGATCAGTGAGATGGAGGTGGGTGGTGGTGGGATCAGTGAGATGGAGGTGGGTGGTGGTGGGATCAGTGAGATGGAGGTGGGTGGTGGTGGGATCAGTGAGATGGTGGTGGGATCAGTGAGATGGAGGTGGGTGGTGGTGGGATCAGTGAGATGGGTGTGGGTGGTGGTGGGATCAGTGAGATGGGTGTTGGTGGGATCAGTGAGATGGTGGTGGGATCAGTGAGATGGGTGTGGGTGGTGGTGGGATCAGTGAGATGGAGGTGGGTGGTGGTGGGATCAGTGAGATGGTGGTGGGATCAGTGAGATGGTGGTGGGATCAGTGAGATGGTGGTGGGATCAGTGAGATGGAGGTGGGATCAGTGAGATGGTGGTGGGATCAGTGAGATGGTGGTGGGATCAGTGAGATGGTGGTGGGATCAGTGAGATGGTGGTGGGATCAGTGAGATGGTGGTGGGATCAGTGAGATGGTGGTGGGATCAGTGAGATGGGTGTGGGTGGTGGTGGGATCAGTGAGATGGAGGTGGGTGTTGGTGGGATCAGTGAGATAAAAGTGGTTGATGGTGGGATCAGTGAGTGTGGGTAAGATGGGTGTTGTGGGATCAGTGAGTGAGGGTGAGATGGGTGTGGTGGGATCAGTGAGATGGGTGTTGTGGGATCAGTGAGATGGAGGTGGGTGGTGGTGGGATCAGTGAGATGGAGGTGGGTGGTGGTGGGATCAGTGAGATGGAGGTGGGTGGTGGTGGGATCAGTGAGATGGGTGTGGGTGGTGGTGGGATCAGTGAGATGGAGGTGGGTGGTGGTGGGATCAGTGAGATGGAAGTGGGTGGTGGTGGGATCAGTGAGATGGGTGTTGTGGGATCAGTGAGATGGGTGTTGTGGGATCAGTGAGATGGGTGTGGGTGGTGGTGGGATCAGTGAGATGGAGGTGGGTGGTGGTGATATCAGTGAGATGGAGGTGGGTGTTGGTGGGATCAGTGAGATGGGTGTGGGTGGTGGTGGGAACAGTGAGATGGGTGTGGGTGGTGGTGGGATCAGTGAGATGGAGGTGGGTGGTGGTGGGATCAGTGAGATGGAGGTGGGTGGTGGTGGGAACAGTGAGATGGGTGTGGGTGGTGGTGGGATCAGTGAGATGGAGGTGGGTGGTGGTGGGATCAGTGAGATGGAGGTGGGTGGTGGTGGGATCAGTGAGATGGGTGTGGGTGGTGGTGGGATCAGTGAGATGGTGGTGGGTGGTGGTGGGATCAGTGAGATGGGTGTGGGTGGTGGCGGGATCAGTGAGATGGAGGTGGGTGTTGTGGGATCAGTGAGATGGTGGTGGGATCAGTGAGATGGGTGTTGTGGGATCAGTGAGATGGGTGTGGGTGGTGGCGGGATCAGTGAGATGGAGGTGGGTGGTGGTGGGATCAGTGAGATGGAGGTGGGTGGTGGTGGGATCAGTGAGATGGAGGTGGGTGGTGGTGGGATCAGTGAGGTGGGTGGTGGTGGGATCAGTGAGATGGAGGTGGGTGGTGGTGGGATCAGTGAGATGGGTGTGGGTGGTGGTGGGATCAGTGAGATGGAGGTGGGTGGTGGTGATATCAGTGAGATGGAAGTGGGTGTTGGTGGGATCAGTGAGATGGAGGTGGGTGGTGGTGGGATCAGTGAGATGGAGGTGGGTGGTGGTGATATCAGTGAGATGGAGGTGGGTGATGGTGGGATCAGTGAGATGGGTGTGGGTGGTTGTGGGATCAGTGAGATGGAGGTGGGTGGTGGTGGGATCAGTGAGATGGGTGTTGTGGGATCAGTGAGATGGGTGTTGTGGGATCAGTGAGTGGGGGTGAGATGGAGTGAGATGGGTGGTGATGGGATCACTGTGTGAGGTTGAGATGGAGATAGAGATGGCTGGTGATGGGATCAGTTAGTGGGGTTGAGATGGAATGAGATGGGAGATGGTGGGATCAGTGAGTGAGGTTGAGATGGAGCTAGAGATGGATGATGGTGGGATCAGTGAGTGAGGGTGAGATGGGTGATGGTGGGATCAGTGAGTGAGGTTGAGATGGGTGATGGTGGGATCAGTGAGTGAGGTTGAGATGGAGTGAGATGGATGATGGTGGGATCAGTGAGTGCGGTTGAGATGGAATGAGATGCGTGATGGTGGGATCAGTGAGATGGATGATGGTGGGATCAGTGAGTGGGGTTGAGATGGAATGAGATGCGTGATGGTGGGATCAGTGAGTAGGGGTGAGATGGATGATGGTGGGATCAGTGAGTAGGGTTGAGATGGAATGAGATGCGTGATGGTGGGATCAGTGAGTAGGGGTGAGATGGATGATGGTGGGATCAGTGAGTAGGGTTGAGATGGAATGAGATGCGTGATGGTGGGATCAGTGAGTAGGGGTGAGATGGATGATGGTGGGATCAGTGAGTGGGGTGGAGATGGAATGAGATGCGTGATGGTGGGATCAGTGAGTAGGGTTGAGATGGATGATGGTGGGATCAGTGAGTGGGGTTGAGATGGAATGAGATGCGTGATGGTGGGATCAGTGAGTAGGGGTGAGATGGATGATGGTGGGATCAGTGAGTGGGGTTGAGATGGAATGAGATGCGTGATGGTGGGATCAGTGAGTAGGGTTGAGATGGAATGAGATGCGTGATGGTGGGATCAGTGAGTAGGGGTGAGATGGATGATGGTGGGATCAGTGAGTGGGGTTGAGATGGAATGAGATGCGTGATGGTGGGATCAGTGAGTAGGGGTGAGATGGAATGAGATGCGTGATGGTGGGATCAGTGAGTAGGGGTGAGATGGATGATGGTGGGATCAGTGAGTGGGGTTGAGATGGAATGAGATGCGTGATGGTGGGATCAGTGAGTAGGGGTGAGATGGATGATGGTGGGATCAGTGAGTAGGGTTGAGATGGAATGAGATGCGTGATGGTGGGATCAGTGAGTAGGGGTGAGATGGATGATGGTGGGATCAGTGAGTGGGGTTGAGATGGAATGAGATGCGTGATGGTGGGATCAGTGAGTAGGGGTGAGATGGAATGAGATGCGTGATGGTGGGATCAGTGAGTAGGGGTGAGATGGATGATGGTGGGATCAGTGAGTGGGGTTGAGATGGAATGAGATGCGTGATGGTGGGATCAGTGAGTAGGGGTGAGATGGATGATGGTGGGATCAGTGAGTAGGGTTGAGATGGAATGAGATGCGTGATGGTGGGATCAGTGAGTAGGGGTGAGATGGATGATGGTGGGATCAGTGAGTGGGGTTGAGATGGAATGAGATGCGTGATGGTGGGATCAGTGAGTAGGGTTGAGATGGAATGAGATGCGTGATGGTGGGATCAGTGAGTAGGGTTGAGATGGAATGAGATGCATGATGGTGGGATCAGTGAGTGGGGTTGAGATGGAGTGAGATGGGTGATGGTGGGATCAGTGAGTGCAAAAATCACCATTCACTCTCTCATAGACAATACTTTTCTAATTTTGGCCAGATATAATTTTTGTAGTATGTAAACATACATTTTTGTTGTTACAGCGACATATTTTTTCTAAAGGAGAAGTATTACCCTTTTGTCAACTGCTGTATGTTTTGGGTGGTATCAAGTCCCTAGTCCAGAACTAACTAACCCTCCTGTTTCACAGAGCTTTCAGCAAGAGGTTCAGAACATCTTGGAGGATATCGAGCTCAAACAGAAGATGTGGGACAATGGCAAGAAGTCCTCGCAACTCTGTCGGCAGGAGACACAGAAGGAGTTCAAGGATGCAGTCAAACTGTAAGTCTCAAGTCAGGGTATTCAAAATGTTTATTTGAAAAGGGGATACAGATCAGTGGATCAGTGTCAGGGCATGTCAGTAGTGAATGTACAGATCAGTGAACCAGTGTCAGGGCATGTCAGTAGTGAATGTACAGATCAGTGGGCCAGTGTCAGGCATGTCAGTAGTGAATGTACAGATCAGTGGGCCAGTGTCAGGGCATGTCAGTAGTGAATGTACAGATCAGTGGGCCAGTGTCAGGGCATGTCTGTAGTGAATGTACAGATCAGTGGGCCAGTGTCAGGGCATGTCAGTAGTGAATATATAGATCAGTGGGCCAGTGTCGGGGCATGTCAGTAGTGAATGTACAGATCAGTGGGCCAGTGTCAGGGCATGTCAGTAGTGAATGTACAGATCAGTGGGCCAGTGTCAGGGCATGTCAGTAGTGAATGTACTGATCAGTGGGCCAGTGTCAGGGCATGTCAGTAGTGAATGTACAGATCAGTGGGCCAGTGTCTGGGCATGTCAGTAGTGAATGTACAGATCAGTGACCCAGTGTCAGGGCATGTCAGTAGTGAATGTACAGATCAGTGGAACAGTGTCAGGGCATGTCTGTAGTGAATGTACAGATCAGTGGGCCAGTGTCGGGGCATGTCAGTAGTGAATGTACAGATCAGTGGGCCAGTGTCAGGGCATGTCAGTAGTGAATGTACAGATCAGTGGATCAGTGTCGGGGCATGTCTGTAGTGAATGTACAGATCAGTGGGCCAGTGTCGGGGCATGTCAGTAGTGAATGTACAGATCAGTGGGCCAGTGTCAGGGCATGTCAGTAGTGAATGTACAGATCAGTGGACCAGTGTCGGGGCATGTCTGTAGTGAATGTACAGATCAGTGGGCCAGTGTCAGGGCATGTCAGTAGTGAATGTACAGATCAGTGGGCCAGTGGCAGGGCATGTCAGTAGTGAATGTACAGAACAGTGGGCCAGTGTCTGGGCATGTCAGTTGTGAATGTACAGATCAGTGGGCCAGTGTCAGGGCATGTCATTTGTGAATGTACAGATCAGTGGGCCAGTGTCAGGGCATGTCAGTAGTGAATGTACAGATCAGTGGGCCAGTGTCAGGGCATGTCAGTAGTGAATGTACAGATCAGTGGGCCAGTGTCTGGGCATGTCAGTAGTGAATGTACAGATCAGTGGACCAGTGTCTGGGCATGTCAGTAGTGAATGTACAGATCAGTGGGCCAGTGTCAGGGCATGTCAGTAGTGAATGTACAGATCAGTGGGCCAGTGTCAGGGCATGTCAGTAGTGAATGTACAGATCAGTGGGCCAGTGTCGGGGCATGTCAGTAGTGAATGTACTGATCAGTGGGCCAGTGTCGGGGCATGTCATTAGTGAATGTACAGATCAGTGGATCAGTGTCAGGGCATGTCAGTAGTGAATGTACTGATCAGTGGGCCAGTGTCGGGGCATGTCAGTAGTGAATGTACAGATCAGTGGATCAGTGTCGGGGCATGTCTGTAGTGAATGTACTGATCAGTGGGCCAGTGTCAGGGCATGTCAGTAGTGAATGTACAGATCAGTGGGCCAGTGTCAGGGCATGTCAGTAGTGAATGTACAGATCAGTGGGCCAGTGTCTGGGCATGTCTGTAGTGAATGTACAGATCAGTGGACCAGTGTCAGGGCATGTCAGTAGTGAATGTACAGATCAGTGGGCCAGTGTCAGGGCATGTCAGTAGTGAATGTACAGATCAGTGGATCAGTGTCGGGGCATGTCTGTAGTGAATGTACAGATCAGTGGGCCAGTGTCAGGGCATGTCAGTAGTGAATGTACAGATCAGTGGGCCAGTGTCAGGGCATGTCAGTAGTGAATGTACAGATCAGTGGGCCAGTGTCTGGGCATATCAGTAGTGAATGTACAGATCAGTGGGCCAGTGTCAGGGCATGTCTGTAGTGAATGTACAGATCAGTGGACCAGTGTCTGGGCATGTCAGTAGTGAATGTACAGATCAGTGGACCAGTGTCTGGGCATGTCAGTAGTGAATGTACAGATCAGTGGGCCAGTGTCAGGGCATGTCAGTAGTGAATGTACAGATCAGTGGGCCAGTGTCTGGGCATGTCAGTAGTGAATGTACAGATCAGTGGGCCAGTGTCTGGGCATGTCAGTAGTGAATGTACAGATCAGTGGACCAGTGTCTGGGCATGTCAGTAGTGAATGTACAGATCAGTGGAACAGTGTCTGGGCATGTCAGTAGTGAATGTACAGATCAGTGGGCCAGTGTCAGGGCATGTCAGTAGTGAATGTACAGATCAGTGGGCCAGTGTCGGGGCATGTCAGTAGTGAATGTACAGATCAGTGGGCCAGTGTCAGGGCATGTCAGTAGTGAATGTACTGATCAGTGGAACAGTGTCGGGGCATGTCTGTAGTGAATGTACAGATCAGTGGGCCAGTGTCAGGGCATGTCAGTAGTGAATGTACAGATCAGTGGGCCAGTGTCAGGGCATGTCTGTAGTGAATGTACTGATCAGTGGACCAGTGTCGGGGCATGTCAGTAGTGAATGTACTGATCAGTGGGCCAGTGTCAGGGCATGTCTGTAGTGAATGTACTGATCAGTGGGCCAGTGTCAGGGCATGTCAGTAGTGAATGTACAGATCAGTGGGCCAGTGTCAGGGCATGTCTGTAGTGAATGTACTGATCAGTGGATCAGTGTCTGGGCATGTCTGTAGTGAATGTACAGATCAGTGGACCAGTGTCGGGGCATGTCAGTAGTGAATGTACAGATCAGTGGGCCAGTGTCAGGGCATGTCTGTAGTGAATGTACAGATCAGTGGATCAGTGTCAGGGCATGTCTGTAGTGAATGTACAGATCAGTGGATCAGTGTCGGGGCATGTCTGTATTGAATGTACAGATCAGTGGATCAGTGTCAGGGCATGTCTGTAGTGAATGTACTGATCAGTGGGCCAGTGTCAGGGCATGTCTGTAGTGAATATACAGAACAGTGGATCAGTGTCAGGGCATGTCAGTAGTGAATGTACTGATCAGTGGGCCAGTGTCAGGGCATGTCTGTAGTGAATGTACTGATCAGTGGATCAGTGTCTGGGCATGTCTGTAGTGAATGTACTGATCAGTGGGCCAGTGTCAGGGCATGTCAGTAGTGAATGTACAGATCAGTGGGCCAGTGTCAGGGCATGTCTGTAGTGAATGTACTGATCAGTGGATCAGTGTCTGGGCATGTCTGTAGTGAATATACAGAACAGTGGATCAGTGCTGTTGTCAGACATCCTTGTTAAACATGTAAAAAATTACCCTTGTCTGACGAAAAACCTGTTATAACTGAATGAAACTATCATTTATGCGTTGTTCCTTTTCCTCAGAGCTGAACAGAGGAAGATTGACTTGTTGGATGAGGATCAGAGGTCGGTGGAGTTCCTGGACACAGTCATCCGGGAAGTCGTGGCCCACAAAACAGCTATTTCAGTAAGACTTTGCTTGTTCCACTTCAACCTTCATTTCTTAGCTGTAAGCACCATATCTATGATAGTGGTTTTGTCACTAATAATGTCCACAGTCTGCATCACTTTGAACCTTGAACACATAACCCTGATAGTGACACAACAGTGAAATACTGTTAAAGGGGCATTGAACCCAACATACCCCAGTCAATGGAAAACTGAACAGCTATAGGAAGCAAACACATTTCTTCTGTGTTATCTAGTTCATATCCATTACTACCAAATTTCTAAATTGCCACCATATATTTTGGTTTCATACATATATTTACTCTGTCACCTCTAGCCCAGCTCCTGCAATTAATACTACCCACTGCTATGGGACAACATTTCAGTGATGACTATTTAATAGTCATCACTGAAATGTTGTCCCATAGCAGTGGGTTTGAATCCTGGTTTTACCTGGTTTGTCAAACTTGGTGGTTTCACCAAACTGGTAAAAATCTAAGACCTGCATCACTTTCCTCCCACTTAAGCTGACATGCCGTGATATAACTAAAATACTGGTGGAACTCTAACTCCCTCACTTTTCACTTCAGGAGAGACTACAAGAGGTGGTTGCAGATACAAGGGTACTCCAGCAGAAAACACAAGAGGAAACGGAAAAGATATTTAGTTGTCACTGAATATCATACTTGGACTCTTTTTTCACCTCTACACACTATCTGTGGAATAAAACAGCTTCTTACTCGTCATGGCAACAGTGATTTTTAAGAGACAAATCTAAAAACGTCACTGTTTGGTCGTTTAGTAGTGCTCTGATGTAATATACTGTAAATATCATGTAAGCCTTGTATAGTGACATGTCTGGGCATGTTCCCATCATGTAGTGATCCTGCTGTTACACTCTGCTGAGCCTTGGGCAAAAGGGCACACTGGTCTACACTACAGCAAACTTGGGAAGACATGACGCAGTAGAAATACACCCTGCCTGATCAACACTGATGGCCACAGAAGAGGATTGCCAACTTTTTCTGAATGTATTTATTTCATTTATTAAAATACCATCTCTGCGCAGGCTAAGTTGTCTCCTGTGTTTGCAATACTGGTACTTCAGTGTTACGTGTTTATTCCCATGTTGAGAGGCCATGGTTAACACAGCAGTCATGACAGGCAATAGAATGAGTCAAAATAAGTACCGGTAGCACCAGCAATAAATGACAGACCCTATTACACAAGTCAGTGCACTCAAATGTCCAGAATATGTCACAAGTCACAGACGAATGTCTTGAATGAGGTGCATGCTCCATTCTTGAACCCAGGAAGCAGGCAGTAAGTTGATGTTTTCCCATAGGTCCAGTCCACACTCGGTATGTAGATGAGATGCAAGTGGGCTCAAAGAAAGAGGCCTCAAATCGCCCTCGTCTCACTCTCCTAAAGGAACAGCCAACCTTAAAGAAATGTATCAGACTGTGTAGTTGAAACCCAGTGTCTGTAACTGTAAACAAACAGCAGAACTCTAGCAAACAGCAGAGCAGGAGGGTAACGAAGGTGTCAGGTGCTGGGACAAAGTTTGGACTAGAAACAACTAAGGGAGGTCACTCTTCTTTATGAACTGCTGTGGGTAATACCACTGAATATAAAACTAACCACAACAGCTAACGAGTGTTTGATTTGCTGCAATAAACAATCATCAGAAGTAAAGTAGGCGTTTCAATAATAGGAATTTGCAACTATAAAGTGACTGGTAAAAGAAGAAAAATGTTCCACACAGAGATCATGGTCATGGCTGACCGAATCTTCAAGCCACCATGATACAGCAGTGTGCAGCCTTCCCCTCTAATGTACAGTGGGGACACAGGTGGCCCAGTCATCTAAGGCACCATAAGTAATAAACGTCTGAGACCTGCATCACTTCGGGCTTTCCTCACACATTAAGCTGACACGCCACCATATAACTAATACTGTTAAAAGCGGCGTTAAACCCAACTCACTCTAATGTACAGCCCAAATTGAAGTTTCTCTAAATCTATCATGTTGATATGCTTAGCTGTGAATAGTTCATATTTTAAGACTGGTCTAATGAATTACTGATGTTTGTTTGTTTGTTGTTTAATGCCACATTCAGCAATAGTCCAGTTATATATACACATAATGGTTGATTGTTAATAATTGAGTCTGGACAAAGCAATCCAGACATTGATAATATAAACAACAATCCACGCTATCGATATAGAAAAAATGAAATTGTGGAAATTGAAAATATGACCTAAATAAAATAAATATAAGATGTAATTGTGAACATGATGATAAAATGTTTAAAGAATCATTTTGTCAAAAGTTGCAAGTTCCAGGAATATTGATACAAACCTTTAAAACTTCCTGGACTATCTTGGAAACACAAACACTTCTAAACCAGGATATATTAATACAGGAATTATCCAGACAATTTCACTTCAAACAGTACTGTCCAGATTAACAGGATTACACTCTAATTAAATTTCTCGGACTTATAATCACTAAAACCTCTGTCTCAAATGTGAGTCATTCGTCACCACTTATTTTGTCACGCTGTAATTGAGAATGCCAAATTCATGGTTAAGCAATGAATATGGGACTGTTGGGGTAACACAATCTGTAGTATGCTTACATAAAACTATGTATATATACTGAAGCTTTTCTGAACACTGTCATTCTTTCTCTTTGGTATTTTGCCAGACTCTCGCTCTTACATTATAGTACTTTGTCAAGAATATTTTTAAGCACGAGACCTCTAAATTGTCTTTATAACTTTGCCTTTTGTTTCTGCTTCAAAGGCAGATCTGTCAAATGGTTAATAAAGCAATGTACCTCAACACTTGAGTTTGTTTACTTCACTGCTGGTATATCAGAGTTATATCCCTTACATATGCCAGGATCCTATCATTGAGGGTTTGAATCCCAGTTTCGACCAGATTATGATGCTTCAGCACAATACATGTGCTGGTGAGCAAATGGTGAGTTTCATAAAGATGGCAAGATCTGCACCACTTCAGGCTTTCCTAAACACAAGCTGACAGCTGAAATACTTTTCAAAGTGTAGAACAATACTCATTCACTTACTCTGAAATTTTGAAGGCACAATGCCTCCTTATTACATTAGGGTTAAAACAGATTACCAGCAACCTATGCTGGTTGTAAGAGGAGTCTTAAAAGATTGGGTGGTCAAGCTTGGTGACTTGGTCAACTTACTGGACAGCTTTTTTATCATTTCTTATCATATCAATATCTGAAGTATCTGGTCCAGCCTCAATTATTTGCAGGCAATGTAACTGGGGGTGGTGGGGTTGTCTACTGGTTAAAGCGTTCACTGAAAGACCCAGCTCGATTCCCCACATGGGTATAATGTGTGGAGCCCATTTCTGATGTCCCCCACCATGATATTGCTGGAATATTGCTAAAACGGCATCAAACTTCACTCACCCATTCACTTTCACTTTCACTCACTCACTCACTCTGTATCCTGTCAAGTATGGAATGGATTTGCTGAGTTGATCAGCAGTTACCAAAGTATGTGGTACTGTGTGGTACTGTAAGTAAGTCCCCAGACACAATTGTGCTGAATCAGATGGCTTGGTATGCAGTATAACGTATTCGTAACCATACGCCATTAATCCATGAATCGTGGTTCACAATATCAATAGCTGGATTGCCTGCTCCAGACTCCATTATATTTGGATTCTGGAATACTGCTGAGTGCAGTGTTAAACAACAAACAAGCTGAAACTAAGTGTCCTATGGCGCTGAAACTTTGCATGAATGATCTCAGCGTTGGTGTTTCTAAAACCTGCACAGAAACATCAATTCAGACTTGAAACATGACAGCCATTGTTTTGTCATAGTTCAGGTGAGCTACAGACCCCTGTGGCTCTATGTTTACTTGTTCCCATAAACAAAACTCCGCCAATGATTTCATGCCACCCCTCGGCCATTATTTTATAAGAGTGCAACGTCTCGGGGATTAGGTTCTCAGTCTGCAACAAGCGTTATCCACCTCTCATCTTTGTTACGGACGGAACCAATATCTTAATTTGCAGGGGTCACGGTAGTCTGTCATACACTGAAACAAATATATCCAATACAGCACATGCAAGTCTATAATGTTTGGCAAGTCCAGATTACTGCAAAATGAAGAAAGTCTCTGGGCTTCTTTTTATTATATTTTATAGCTATAATTTAACAACTGTTTTTTGTGTAAGAAATGTTCATTTCAAAGACAAGATGTTAGTCAAGGGACACGGGTGGGCCAGTCATCTATAGGGCCTTTCAATTCGATGTGCAAAGTTGCGTCCCTTGAGCCAGAAACCTATGATTTCGGTTGAGAATCTCGGTGCTCTGATTATGTTTCTAGGTTTGTCAGCACCATACCCGTGCCCATGGGTTTCACCAAAGTGAACAACGTCCAAGACCTGCATCACTTCAGGCGTTCCTCGCACAGTAAGTAGAAAAGGTTGATTTTTAAATACACTCTTCAAAAAAAGAAACACACAGATAGACTTTTAGTAAATTTATTATACCTATTACAGTCGATATATTTAATTAAATATCATAGGTACAAATATGAAATTTTGAAGCTCGATACTCACATGTTGTCGTTGTACAAAGGCATTGAAAACTATTCATTGTCATGTACATAAAGCCACAAGGTTGCGCCGAACTCAGTTTCACATGTGACCGCCCCGGGCAGCAATCACGGCTCTGCATCTCCTCGGCACTGATTGGATATGTGTACGAATTCTGTCCTTCGGAATTCTGCCCCATTCTGATTGTAACGCGTTGATCTGTTGAGGGAGTGTCTGCGGCGTGTTCTGACGTCGATGTACACGTCGATCGAGTTCATTCCAGAGGTATTCGATTTCGCTGATATCTGGAGATCTCGACGACCAGGGCATGACGTTGATGTTGGCATTATGAAGGTAGTCTACCATGACACGAGTTGTGTCCGGTTGGAGCGTTGTCCTATTGAAACAGCTCCCCCTGGCGGTCAATGCTGTCAAATGTCCCTGAACCACAACCAAGTCAGATCTTGTGGTGTAGGATTTGGCTCCAACACCATGACACTACCGCCACCGAAATTGTCGAATTCACGTACACAATGTAGGGCAAATCGCTCATTTCGACGACGATAAACACGTTGTCTTCCATCTCGCCGGTGAAGAAGAAATCGTGATTCATCGCTAAACCACACTCATCTCCACTTTCTCAAATTCCAAGGCTGTAAAGTATGGCACCAACGCAAGCGTCGCTTTCGCTAGATCTGTTGGAAAACGGGGACGATAACTGGGCTTCTGGGTCGGATTCCAGCCTCGCGAAGGTGGTTCCTGACAGTCTGGTCCGATATCCCCCTCAAACCAGGGATGCGTCCTGCAGTCTCCGTGGTTGTGGCATTGTGATGACGTAGGTGGAACAGTCGAATGTAGCGATCCTGTGCAGGGGTGGTAACGCTTGGTCGGCCGGTTCTCGGACGGTCTGCAGTGGAATTGAACTTTGAGTAACGGTCCCAAAGGCGTCAAAAGGTGCTGTGGTGGACGTTGAAGTAACGTGCTACAGAAGTCTGCGACCCCCCTCTTTGGATACGTCCTATGGCGATGTTCTGATCGGCAGCGCTGAGTCTCGGCATTTTCGAACTTGAAAAATGTTGACAATCTAATGACAAATTATTTGCTTATGCTTGCCTTTTTATAGCCACTACCACGAGTTACGAATGCCATAACTTGCACGTGCATTTTGCTTGACTGTTTTCCTCCATGACAGTTTTGAACAAGCGTGAAAACAATGCCGTTTAAGACATTGAAAATCGACAATGCCTGCGATTTGACGCACCATTTGTCGAATATCAGGCCACCAACATTTTCCAATAATATATATCCAATTTATATACCGGATTTGTTGTGTAGTCAGATTCAATGAACTACATATTACCTGTGCGTTTCTTTTTTTGAAGAGTGTATGTTAAACATGTTAGCAGGCTGATTGTTTGGCATCGTACCTCGTTTTGTTTTACACGCCTGCAACCACTGGCTATCCTAGTCCAGACTCGATCATTTACGTGACCCGTGAAGATCCGGGTTAAAATAGATCTTCAGCAACCTGGGTCGGTCGGGTAGTCTAGTGGTTAAAGCGTTCACTTGTCACGCCGAAGACACGGGTTCGATTCCCGACATGGGTACAATTTGTGAAGCCCTTTCTGGTGTCCCCCGCAGTGATATTGCTGGAATATTGCTAATAGCGACATTGCTAGATCGCTGCTCATGATGTCAATTATTTGACTGTCAGGTCCAGACTCGATTATTTACAGACCGCCGTCATATAGCTCGAATATTGCTGAGTGCGGCGTTAAACAGAAAACAAACAATATCGTGACAGAGATTTGATAAGGCTGCGAATTATCGAATTATCGAATCAGTACAAATACAATTCTTTTACAGGGCTGTGTTTACGTGTGCATTTTTCATTGTATTTCGGTACCACATGGGCATACCGGGTTATAGAACAAGTTGGCTTAATGGGTCGGATTTTCAAGCTCCAAGATTTCTTTTGCGACGATTTTTCTGGTCCAGACTCGATTATTTGTAAACAGGCCGCCGTCGAAATGTTGGAATATTGCTGAATGCGGCGTTTATAAAATAAATTATATATAAAAAGTTTTGATAATGACAAAGCTAGATCTGGTTCGATGGATATCCTTGCTGAATATCACGCTCGTACCATTCATCCACTCACTCATGAATACTTTATTTGTTTTGATCTTGCATTGTTTCATATTTCACCATTAATTAATACATTACCTTGCTTTGTGTCTACACATATCTTGGAAAACTGGACACAAACACATCATACCCAACAACCGGGGATGCGGTGAATTGGTAGACACCGCCAACTCGTTGACACAATTGACTTTGAACTCGTAGCCAAACTGGGGCATTTTTCATATTGGAATTGAATAATAATTAATATTATTAAGTAAATATTAACACATATCGGAATATTGAAAACGCATATCTAATTCCGTTTTCAGAATGTTTTCCGAGTACAACTTTCAGTTTGCTCGATACAAAACAACCGCAAAAGCTCCTTACATCGTGAGGACTCGGCTTAATACAACACTTGCCAAAACAAATCGGAAATACAATGTAACGAGTTCGCTGACCGTATTTATCGAGAGGAAATGGGCAGAAATCACAAATGTTATTTGTGCAAATGTGGAAGAATATGGTTGAAGAAATCTGAAACTGGATATGCATTTGGAACACCCGTATACAGTGCATATTGGACATCATAATGGTGTGTAAACAAATCAAACGTGCCGGACATGCAGTTATGGCATGTGTGCAGGCCTGTCCAGTGCTTACATCTGAATTGATAATCTTACTGTTCCAAAACGTGCAGATCATTCACCACCATCGGATACTGTTCTGACAATCCAAGGTTGTGTACACTGGTCTGGTCCATGCTGTTGTGATCATTATTAATCTTGCACTGAATAACTGCTAAATGATTCTAAATTTCGCGTGTAATTAACTTATTATAGTGGTCAGTATTTATCATGCCAGCGCCAAATTTTGGTAAACTTGTGCCATTGCCATCCTCTGTTGCCAGTAACTATTGGGTTTCTGCCAAATTTCAGCCCAAGCAGCATTGGACAAATATCTTTATCATTTAGGTCAGTCTTGCAAAAAATGATTGTCATAATCACATGGACAAAGAACATGTAGAATCTAGAAGCAATGTCTCTTTGTCAAATCAGAGACCATATAATAGAGGGACGGCCCTCACCAACAGTTTATCACTAACCATCAGCGCTACGGTCTGGCATGTAACTGATACACCCTGACACCCTGCTGTTAACCTCCCTGTACCGCTGCAGATGCGCAATAGATGCGCAGACATTCACGACTGACCATTCTGGTAACCATCGTAAACAATATTACATAATATCTGGGGTAAGAGTTAATTCCCTTATCCGAGATTTCTCCGACTACGACCAGCCACAATCCAATAAAAGGACGTCTCTTAGCAGATTCCAAAGATTTTTGTACGATATCTCTCATTAGCACATGTCAGTTGGCTGCAAATTATTTGCTGAACATGTGTCTTCCGGGACATTTATTTCAATTTACATATCTCATTTTATATTGCAATTGTTAACTATTATAAATAAACAAATATACCAAATCTACTACGAACGCCACAGAAAACTACGATCCGGTAAATTGCACAGGAACTCAGGAAGTGTAAATAAAACTCATTCAGAAGCACGGAAGACACTTGTAACATATCACCATATTCCCGATGTTCACAAAATATATCTCCAGATTAACTTCATATCTTATAATAAGTCCAGACTAGATTTACTTGCATAAATGCATGATCACCGACTGGTGTAAACGCTTTACTATTAGCCAGAAAAAAAATGACGCCATATTAATGTTTTTATTTCATGTAAATTCGCTACTATTTTATAATGCTAATAGTTCCAATGAATTAAAAATACACATTAAACTACGAGCGTTGTTAAATGAATTTTCGATGTGTCTGACAATGGGCTTCGAAAGAATCAAATGTTATTGGTTAATGCCAGTTTGGGGCTAGCAGTGATAATAGGGTTTGCCGGAGCGAGATAAGTTTGAAACCTTCGACCTTGTTGTCTGGAACTTCTCTCCCGACGACTGCCGATATAATCCTTTTTTCTTGGCATTTACAAAGCAAATGATAATTTTATAATACAAATATTTCATGTAACAGATTTTTATTTTTGTATGATGTTTTCATTGTTGGGTAAATACACAAAGTAAGTAGTACCTTCATCATATTTACATTATTATGATTGGGTTTAGGCCAAGATCATTTTGCTCATAATCAATATTTACACAGCATAAAATAAATAATTGATTAAATGTAGTCATGATTAATACAGACAACATCTTCAAAAGATAACAAATATGTAGAATTGTAGTATGTAGTATATGCGCAATATGTGATAGAAGCCTAACTGAAACAAAGTTAAACTTAAGAAAAAATGGCGAAAGCAATGGTAAAAAAAATATGCGTCTTACAAAAACAATTCTAATATCATACAATATAAGTCACTTTGTATAATGTTTCAAAAGATATATGCGGATGATAATCACAGACAAAATTTAATTTAAATTATGTGACGTAAAATATGGCCTTGCGCCAAAAATCATACAAAAATACCTACCGATCGTACCTAAATAACTTTGGTACCAAGCCAAAGGGGAAATCGTGATGAATGTAAAGTAATTTAATTCAGGACCGATGATAGGAACACATTCGTCTGAAAGCATGCGAAAATTAAGAGTTGTGTAATTTTTAGGGAAAAGTCAGATTTAGTCCCATTTCTGGAGTCCAAATTTGAAATATCACATCCGCCCTAAATTTGTAAATGGCAGTAAGCCAATTTTTAACATACTTCATTTTTATACACCTTGGTAATGAAGGACTTTCATTGCGAATTAGAGGCCGTTATTGAAAATCAAAATCTGCACTTTTGCCGCTTTTACATGTGTGCCATTTTGTTCTCTCGGACAAAGACAAAGTGTGATCACAGTCATCAAATACAGTGACAACGACATGCTTTAGGGCACCAACAAATCTCAGTTGTAATGTTAACAATGTTAAGAAATACAGGAGTGTAATTTTGTATTGTAAACTATATCTTTTGCATGGGAAAAAAAGGCGACAACGATGACTGCAGTGAACGCGTTTCTGCTCGCTTCCGGACAGGCTGCGCAGGACAAGCCGTAGCACTGATGGTTTCGCGCATAGGCTAGAGGGCCGTCCCTCTATTATATGGTCTCTGGTCAAATATATCTAATGATAATAGCAATTTCTGTTCCAGACTATGCTCGGAAAAATATTGATTCAAAATTTGAAAATGTAACTAAAGAAAATCCTGGAATGTTCAGTAGACGGCCAGTATTGTATGGCAGTACTTCCAACAAGCTTTGGAAAGTCTGAAGCGAGAGATAGACGTACAACATGTAACTGTAGTTCATAATACTCTGTGCATGATTAGAGGGGCGGTCGGTTAACCTAGTGGTTAAAGTACTTCCAACAAGCTTTGGAAAGTCTGAAGCGAGAGATAGACGTACAACATGTAACTGTAGTTCATAATACCCTGTGCATGATTAGAGGGGCGGTCGGTTAACCTAGTGATTAAAGTACTTCCAACAAGCTTTGGAAAGTCTGAAGCGAGAGATAGACGTACAACATGTAACTGTAGTTCATAATACCCTGTGCATGATTAGAGGGGTGGTCGGGTAACCTAGTGGTTAAAGCGTTCACTCGTCACGCCGAAGACCCGGGTTCGATTCCCGACATGGGTACAATGTGTGAAGCCCATTTCTGGTGTCCCCGCCGTGATATTGCTGGAATATTGCTTAAAGCGGTGTTAAACCATACTCGCTCACTCACTCACTTGCATGATTAGAAAACACATTTCAATGTCACTTTCCCAACCTGCTAAGCATCGCTCTGATAGGTCAGATGAAAGGTCATCCTGACCTGACCTGTAATGGGAGGTCCTCAGATCTTTGTTTAGCGGTAGCGAGAACTAAGATGTGATTTTATTGAGATTGGTAATTGGGTAAAACAGATGATAAAAAATGACAGGTGAAATTGTCCCCCAGTAAAAAAATCTGCTCCTGGTGGAATTAGGGCCAGCGTTCAGATTTATTTAACGCATTTTTGTGGCATTTTGTGGTCTGCTGACCCGTTGGATTACCATTTCTATAAGTTATGTCAACTTTTGCTTCATGAGTAACAACATTGAAGATGTCAGGATTAATTCCTGACACTAGTGACAGGCATTCATTGTGAGGAATAGAACAGGGAAACAGGCTGTTTATTGTACCCAAACAGGATGTTCGTCCTAAAAACCTAGTTACCGGTACAGATGGTTAGTTTCTAATTTTATTACTCACAATTTCACAATATCAAGATCAAAAGGGATGTTCAACGATGTATGCAATATTGTTTTTGTCGGATTAACAGAAAGAGCAGGAACAGTATTATATGTGTAGCTGTTCATATCACAAGATAGTAGACCCATGAAGATCCGGGGTAGAGTAGGTCTTCAGCAACCTATTATTGCCGTAAAAGGCAACTATGGTTGTCGTAAGAGGCGACTGACGGGATCGGGTGGTCAGACTTGCTGATGCATGTCATCATATTCCAATTCTGTAGATTGATGCTCATGATGTCAATCACTTGATTGACTGGTTCAGACTCGATTATTTACAGACCACCGTCATATAGCTGGAATATTGCTGAGTGTGGCACTGAACACGACAAATAAGTCTACATGTGAGCTAATGAAAACATTTGTTCCGAACTGCTGCACTGCTCAGCAGGTAGCTTTAGGCCAAGTCCAAAAATAGGTTTGTTTTATAACCTGATTATGGAGCGTGTGATTTGAGCACTTTCACTTTGACATTTAAGTACTTTCTATGAATATTATGAACTTTTCTCTCAGAAATTGACTAAATGTATCAAGGAAAATTGATAATCTCAACAAAATCGCTATCATTTTTATCAGTTTACTTGCCCTTTAAGCAACGTTGGTTAAGAAGAGTGGGTGGATGTTCAGCAAACTTCTCCTGAGAGGTTGTTGGGCATGGTTCTCATCAACTCATCAAACACACGTTTCTTGTGCTGTCTGCATAGGCAAGTGTCTTTGAAATATGCCTCTGCTCCGTCAGCGGAGAATAGGTAACTTGTTGGATGAGGTTCTAATGTTTGAAAATATTCCAGCACCTTATAGGGCAGCTTTGGTTGTATACTCCCCAGGGAGCTGAGAATGAAATTCAAGTGCACCCTTATCCATTGTCTGTGGTCATGATAATGTAGCGCCATGAGCATTCGCTTGGTGAATGTAAAGGCACAGTATAAATGCTATGTTGAAGAGGTAAATAGTTTGTTGTTTGATCTGGATTGACCTACATTGTCAATAATAAGTCTATTTTATGATAAAGGTAATGCTTTTACAATAAAAATTTATTCCAAACTATGAGTAGATTGTATCTGTTTCAGACTAACCTATGAAGAGTTCAACAGCACTAGGAAATGCCTGATGTGGAGAAAATGAGACTTACTACCTGATCATGCTGATAGAAACTTCATGTCAAAGATTTCGTCATGTACGTCAAGATGTGTTTTAGCATATCATAATGCTATAATGAATAATCATGGATCAGTCCATGAACTGTTTTAATCTGACACTAAGCCCGCAGGATGCCTTTGCAATGGCAGACCTTGGGTTTGAGAGACTTAATAGAAAACCAAATTTTAGTGCTAAGGAGACACAGTACATCATTGACATGGTACGCAAGTACAAGTTTGTTCTCAATGAGAAGGCATTGGATAGTGCTACCAATGAAAGGAAGAGGGAAGTCTGGCAGTTGATATGTGATGGTATCAATGAAATGACACCAGGTGTTTCAAGATCTGTTGACGAAATTAGAAAACGGTGGCAGAACTTAAACTGTACTGCTCGGAAAGAAGCCTCAAAGTTTAAGAAATATCAAATTGAAGGACTTGCTCCTCCACCTGTGTCAAACTTCAGTCTCCAGATCTTGGGCATGGCTGATGAAACTCAGGAGGATGGGGGTCCAGATTTGGATATTAATCCCCAGACCATGAAAATAGAGATAGATCTTGCCAATGAAGACAGTCAAGATGGCAGTATCCAGGATGTTCCAGGATTTCCGAGTAGTCCAGGACACTCTTCTGGTGAGAGCAGCAAGTGTGAGAACTCCTCTGTGTCTAGTGTACAAGATCAGGTCTACATACCTCCAGTATCAACCCCTACCTCTCTTCCTGCAATAGATGACCAGTTGCCAATCAACATGCCTGAATCAAGCAATAATAATCTCTCAAAGTTAGACGGTTCTAGTCAATCAGCATTATCATCTTTACAGCATTCAAAATTTACAAGCAATGGATCACTGCCTCATAATGAACATGATGTTCCTCACACCAGTGCAACAAGCAGACCTCATGGAGCAGGTAGCAGTGGATCATTGCCATCCAAGCCATCGTCACATACATCAAATCAGGGAAACACAAGTCATTCAAGAAATCACAGAAACAGAAATCTGAATCTATCTAATGACATTCAAATCCTAACTGATACCCTCACCTCATATTCTTCTTTTACAACCTCAACTACCTCAACAAGTAACAAATCAGGTTCCAAGCAGAACAGTATTCAAGATGGTGCAAAGAGGAGACGTTTTGATGATCAGTCAGTGAAACTTCATGAAGAGCTGTTAGCAAGTGAACGAGACTCCTTGTCCTTAGAGCGAGAGAAACTTAAGCTTGACCGAGAGAAACTGAAGATGGAACAAGAACAGCTGGCAGTGGAGATGCAGAAGATTCTCATGGAGAAGGAGAAGCTGAACCTAGAGAAGGATGTGGAGCGAGAGAAGCTGAGGATGGATCGGGAAAGAGTGTCTCTGGAAATGCAGCAGGAGCGTCAGAAGCTTGCCCTCGAACGTGAACGTCTGGAGCTGGCTCGGGACCAGGAGAGGGCTCATGCGAGACTGGAGCAGGAGAGATTAGACATAGAGAAGGAGAAAATGGCAATGGAGCAAGAAAAACTAGCTTTGGAAATAAGTTATTGGCGGCGAAAGTTACTCCAGACTCGGTCCAGTCAGGAAGATTGTGGGTTCGATAGTTAAGCAATATGTTGACTATTTATGAAGGAATGTGGGAATGGTTTGACTTTTGAATGTTTCCACAACGTTGATTTTCAAGTTTTGACCTGACTGAAGCATGTCTTAAGTCCAATGAAAAAACAGTGTATATGGTCAAAGTATTGCATCAGATGAAACATGTGAAAATTAATATTTTTGTTACACTTTGTTTTTATCTTCTAAGTGAAATACCATCAGTAAGTCATACAGTACTATAGGTTTTCTGAAATGATGTCACATTTGCAGTATTATGAGAATATATTCCTGGTAAAGTTATTTTTTTTATGTAAGGGCATTAAGAATCTCCAAGCAGGTCCTTGAGAAAGCTGTCCAAAACCATAATAACTTGATATATGATGAGGCCTATGTGAATACCGAATATCTTCCTGGAATCTTCCACCATTTTGACAAGGGATGAGCCTGAGCTTCCTGACTAAAATGTGTTTCCAGCGCATTTATGTTGCCTCTCCAAAATAACAGGGGTCTTAGGGTCTTGCAACTTGAAACAAATTCTGTCGTAAGTAACTGTAAATGGCATTTCTAGTTATGAAAGTTATTGGAAAATACTATGTGTTGGTTGAAATGTGGTCCTGATGCATGAAGCTTTATATATGAGGGTGCCACAAGCAATTATGAAACTAGCAATTATCTATTTTCAAGTACTGTTTTGATGTTCATGTCCAATTTTCAGAGTTCATGAATATACTTGATATTTAATATTGAGGTATATTATCCATAAGGGTAGAAAGATCATGTGTAATAACTTTTCGATATTTGCATATGTGCATTTTTGTGAGGCTCAATGCTGATTGGTCTGTTGAAGCTATATGACTCTACAGTGCTTCATTGTTGAGAAAAATATTATGTGACGTCATCCAATGTTCATGACGTCACAAATGATTTACATGATGTCATTAAAACACAAGGGTGCCTTCATTGAAGTTTCATTGTAGGGTTGACATCTCACACATTTTTGCTTCATTTTCAAACTTAAGATATCTACTTGAAACTATGAATTGTTGATCTGTCTTGAATTAATTCTGTAAGTCCCTCTCAAAGGCTCAGTATAAACACCATTCATTCACTCCGGACAGATAATACCAATGCAAGCAGAGTCAATTTCTTTGCCTTTTTGAAGCTTTTTGAAAATAGTATGTTAGTCACCTCATACAACCATTGAGTGTTGTGTCAGTCATAAAATGTGGTGTGTGTGTTGGGGACAAAGGACCAACTATTGGCCGTCATGTAGCTGGAATGTTACTGCGTGCGGCGTAAACAAACAAACAAACAAACAAACATAGTGGTATTGAAATCTTTGGACGTCTTGGGCTGGACATTGAAAGTCAAAATGGACAGTATTTCATGAATGTTAAGTCTTTAATTGTGCAATATTTTTCTTCAATCGTACCACACCAATCATGGTGTACCTACCTTAACAGTCAGATGTCTTTATTTATTGTTAAACAAACATAATGTTTAATCTGACCTTTGGTGTTGTCCAAACAAAAAATTGTTGTAGTTAATTTGATGTTTTATTTTCTACTGATGTCGTAAAGATTTTAAAGAAAAGTGCATTTAAGATATTTTGACTTTTACTGTTATAAGGTGGCATTTAGTGATTTTCTGTGTGTAGACTTCTAAATGTGCTGTATGATGATTCTATTTTATTATTGAAGACACAATACATATTTGATAATCATTTGTTCTGATATATTTATCAATAATAATGGCATGTTTAGTCTAGAGTTTCTCAGAGAAGATTGTATTTGTATGCTAGTCAAAACATATTGGCTTTGACATGAAAACAATAAATTACTGAAATATTAAAGAAATACTGACAGTAGGTAGTCTTGCGTATTTTGTTGTAGAGGCTATACATACAATAGTGTGGCATCCAGCTCTGCTTCACTGGTAGAGCCTATACATACAATAGTGTTGCATCCAGCTCTGCTTCACTGGTAGAGCCTACACATACAATAGTGTTGCATCCAGCTCTGCTCCACTGGTAGAGCCTACACATACAATAGTGTTGCATCCAGCTCTGCTCCACTGGTAGAGTCTATACATACAATAGTGTTGCATCCAGCTCTGCTTCACTGGTAGAGCCTATACATACAATAGTGTTGCATCCAGCTCTGCTCCACTGGTAGAGCCTATACATACAATAGTGTTGCATCCAGCTTTGCTCCACTGGTAGAGCCTATACATACAATAGTGTTGCATCCAGCTCTGCTCCACTGGTAGAGCATATATGCAATAGTGTGGCACACAGCTCTGCTCCACTAGTAGAGTCTATACATACAATAGTGTTGCATCCAGCTCTGCTCCACTGGTAGAGCCTATACATACAATAGTGTGGCATCCAGCTCTGCTTCACTGGTAGAGCCTATACATACAATAGTGTGGCATCCAGCTCTGCTCCACTGGTAAAGCCTATACATACAATAGTGTTGCATCCAGCTCTGCTTCACTGGTAGAGCCTACACATACAATAGTGTTGCATCCAGCTCTGCTCCACTGGTAGAGCCTATACATACAATAGTGTGGCACACAGCTCTGCTCCACTGGTAGAGTCTATACATACAATAGTGTTTCATCCAGCTCTGCTTCACTTGTAGAGCCTATACATACAATAGTGTTGCATCCAGCTCTGCTTCACTGGTAGAGTCTATACATACAATAGTGTGGCATCCAGCTCTGCTCCACTGGTAGAGCCTATACATACAATAGTGTTGCATCCAGCTCTGCTCCACTGGTAGAGCCTACACATACAATAGTGTTGCATCCAGCTCTGCTCCACTGCTAGAGCATATATGCAATAGTGTGGCACACAGCTCTGCTCCACTGGTAGAGTCTATACATACAATAGTGTTGCATCCAGCTCTGCTTCACTGGTAGAGTCTATACATACAATACTGTGGCATCCAGCTCTGCTTCACTGGTAGAGTCTATACATACAATAGTGTGGCACACAGCTCTGCTTCACTGGTAGAGTCTATACATATAATAGTGTTGCATCCAGCTCTGCTTCACTGGTAGAGTCTATACATACAATAGTGTTGCATCCAGCTCTGCTTCACTGGTAGAGTCTATACATACAATAGTGTGGCACACAGCTCTGCTCCACTGGTAGAGCCTATACATACAATAGTGTTGCATCCAGCTCTGCTTCACTGGTAGAGTCTATACATACAATACTGTTGCATCCAGCTCTGCTCCACTGGTAGAACATATATGCAATAGTGTTGCATCCAGCTCTGCTCCACTGGTAGAGTCTATACATACAATAGTGTTGCATCCAGCTCTGCTTCACTGGTAGAGCCTATACATACAATAGTGTTGCATCCAGCTCTGCTCCACTGGTAGAGTCTATACATACAATAGTGTTGCATCCAGCTCTGCTTCACTGGTAGAGCCTATACATACAATAGTGTGGCATCCAGCTCTGCTCCACTGGTAGAGCCTATAAATACAATAGTGTTGCATCTAGCTCTGCTTCACTGCTAGAGCCTATACATACAATAGTGTTGCATCCAGCTCTGCTCCACTGCTAGAGCATATATGCAATAGTGTGGCACACAGCTCTGCTCCACTGGTAGAGCCTATACATACAATAGTGTTGCATCCAGCTCTGCTCCACTGCTAGAGCCTATACATACAATAGTGTTGCATCCAGCTCTGCTTCGCTGGTAGAGTCTATACATACAATAGTGTGGCATCAGGCTCTGCTCCACTGGTAGAGCCTATACATACAATAGTGTTGCATCCAGCTCTGCTTCACTGGTAGAGTCTATACATACAATAGTGTTGCATCCAGCTCTGCTCCACTGGTAGAGCATATATGCAATAGTGTGGCACACAGCTCTGCTCCACTGGTAGAGTCTATACATACAATAGTGTTGCATCCAGCTCTGCTCCACTGGTAGAGCCTATACATACAATAGTGTGGCATCCAGCTCTGCTTCACTGGTAGGGCCTATACATACAATAGTGTGGCATCCAGCTCTGCTCCACTGGTAAAGCCTATACATACAATAGTGTTGCATCCAGCTCTGCTTCACTGGTAGAGCCTACACATACAATAGTGTTGCATCCAGCTCTGCTCCACTGCTAGAGCCTATACATACAATAGTGTGGCACACAGCTCTGCTCCACTGGTAGAGTCTATACATACAATAGTGTTTCATCCAGCTCTGCTTCACTTGTAGAGCCTATACATACAATAGTGTTGCATCCAGCTCTGCTTCACTGGTAGAGTCTATACATACAATAGTGTGGCATCCAGCTCTGCTCCACTGGCAGAGCCTATACATACAATAGTGTTGCATCCAGCTCTGCTCCACTGGTAGAGCCTACACATACAATAGTGTTGCATCCAGCTCTGCTCCACTGGTAGAGCATATATGCAATAGTGTGGCACAAAGCTCTGCTCCACTGGTAGAGTCTATACATACAATAGTGTTGCATCCAGCTCTACTTCACTGGTAGAGTCTATACATACAATAGTGTGGCATCAGGCTCTGCTCCACTGGTAGAGCCTATACATACAATAGTGTTGCATCCAGCTCTGCTTCACTGGTAGAGTCTATACATACAATAGTGTGGCACACAGCTCTGCTTCACTGGTAGAGTCTATACATACAATAGTGTTGCATCCAGCTCTGCTTCACTGGTAGAGTCTATACATACAATAGTGTTGCATCCAGCTCTGCTTCACTGGTAGAGTCTATACATACAATAGTGTGGCACACAGCTCTGCTCCACTGGTAGAGCCTATACATACAATAGTGTTGCATCCAGCTCTGCTTCACTGGTAGAGTCTATACATACAATAGTGTTGCATCCAGCTCTGCTCCACTGGTAGAACATATATGCAATAGTGTTGCATCCAGCTCTGCTCCACTGGTAGAGTCTATACATACAATAGTGTTGCATCCAACTCTGCTTCACTGGTAGAGCCTATACATACAATAGTGTTGCATCCAGCTCTGCTCCACTGGTAGAGTCTATACATACAATAGTGTTGCATCCAGCTCTGCTTCACTGGTAGAGCCTATACATACAATAGTGTGGCATCCAGCTCTGCTCCACTGGTAGAGTCTACACATACAATAGTGTTGCATCCAGCTCTGCTCCACTGCTAGAGCCTATACATACAATAGTGTGGCACACAGCTCTGCTCCACTGGTAGAGTCTATACATACAATAGTGTTTCATCCAGCTCTGCTTCACTTGTAGAGCCTATACATACAATAGTGTTGCATCCAGCTCTGCTTCACTGGTAGAGTCTATACATACAATAGTGTGGCATCCAGCTCTGCTCCACTGGCAGAGCCTATACATACAATAGTGTTGCATCCAGCTCTGCTCCACTGGTAGAGCCTACACATACAATAGTGTTGCATCCAGCTCTGCTCCACTGGTAGAGCATATATGCAATAGTGTGGCACAAAGCTCTGCTCCACTGGTAGAGTCTATACATACAATAGTGTTGCATCCAGCTCTACTTCACTGGTAGAGTCTATACATACAATAGTGTGGCATCAGGCTCTGCTCCACTGGTAGAGCCTATACATACAATAGTGTTGCATCCAGCTCTGCTTCACTGGTAGAGTCTATACATACAATAGTGTGGCACACAGCTCTGCTTCACTGGTAGAGTCTATACATACAATAGTGTTGCATCCAGCTCTGCTTCACTGGTAGAGTCTATACATACAATAGTGTTGCATCCAGCTCTGCTTCACTGGTAGAGTCTATACATACAATAGTGTGGCACACAGCTCTGCTCCACTGGTAGAGCCTATACATACAATAGTGTTGCATCCAGCTCTGCTTCACTGGTAGAGTCTATACATACAATAGTGTTGCATCCAGCTCTGCTCCACTGGTAGAACATATATGCAATAGTGTTGCATCCAGCTCTGCTCCACTGGTAGAGTCTATACATACAATAGTGTTGCATCCAACTCTGCTTCACTGGTAGAGCCTATACATACAATAGTGTTGCATCCAGCTCTGCTCCACTGGTAGAGTCTATACATACAATAGTGTTGCATCCAGCTCTGCTTCACTGGTAGAGCCTATACATACAATAGTGTGGCATCCAGCTCTGCTCCACTGGTAGAGTCTATACATACAATAGTGTTGCATCCAACTCTGCTTCACTGGTAGAGCCTATACATACAATAGTGTTGCATCCAGCTCTGCTCCACTGGTAGAGTCTATACATACAATAGTGTTGCATCCAGCTCTGCTTCACTGCTAGAGCCTATACATACAATAGTGTTGCATCCAGCTCTGCTCCACTGGTAGAGCATATATGCAATAGTGTGGCACACAGCTCTGCTCCACTGGTAGAGCCTATACATACAATAGTGTTGCATCCAGCTCTGCTCCACTGCTAGAGCCTATACATACAATAGTGTTGCATCCAGCTCTGCTTCACTGGTAGAGTCTATACATACAATAGTGTGGCATCAGGCTCTGCTCCACTGGTAGAGCCTATACATACAATAGTGTTGCATCCAGCTCTGCTTCACTGGTAGAGTCTATACATACAATAGTGTTGCATCCAGCTCTGCTCCACTGGTAGAACATATATGCAATAGTGTTGCATCCAGCTCTGCTCCACTGGTAGAGTCTATACATACAATAGTGTTGCATCCAGCACTGCTTCACTGGTAGAGCCTATACATACAATAGTGTTGCATCCAGCTCTGCTTCACTGGTAGAGTCTATACATACAATAGTGTTGCATCCAGCTCTGCTCCACTGGTAGAGCCTATACATACAATAGTGTGGCATCCAGCTCTGCTCCACTGGTAGAGCCTATAAATACAATAGTGTTGCATCTAGCTCTGCTTCACTGCTAGAGCCTATACATACAATAGTGTTGCATCCAGCTCTGCTCCACTGGTAGAGCATATATGCAATAGTGTGGCACACAGCTCTGCTCCACTGGTAGAGCCTATACATACAATAGTGTTGCATCCAGCTCTGCTCCACTGCTAGAGCCTATACATACAATAGTGTTGCATCCAGCTCTGCTCCACTGCTAGAGCCTATACATACAATAGTGTTGCATCCAGCTCTGCTCCACTGCTAGAGCCTATACATACAATAGTGTTGCATCCAGCTCTGCTCCACTGCTAGAGCCTATACATACAATAGTGTTGCATCCAGCTCTGCTCCACTGCTAGAGCCTATACATACAATAGTGTTGCATCCAGCTCTGCTCCACTGCTAGAGCCTATACATACAATAGTGTTGCATCCAGCTCTGCTCCACTGCTAGAGCCTATACATACAATAGTGTTGCATCCAGCTCTGCTCCACTGCTAGAGCCTATACATACAATAGTGTTGCATCCAGCTCTGCTCCACTGGTAGAGCCTATAAATACAATAGTGTTGCATCCAGCTCTGCTCCACTGGTAGAGCCTATACATACAATAGTGTTGCATCTAGCTCTGCTTCACTGCTAGAGTCTATACATACAATAGTGTGGCATCCAGCTCTGCTCCACTGGTAGAGCATATATGCAATAGTGTGGCACACAGCTCTGCTCCACTGGTAGAGCCTATACATACAATAGTGTTGCATCCAGCTCTGCTCCACTGGTAGAGCCTATACATACAATAGTGTGGCATCCAGCTCTGCTCCACTGGTAGAGCCTATACATACAATAGTGTGGCATCAGGCTCTGCTCCACTGGTAGAGACTATACATACAATAGTGTTGCATCTATCTCTGCTTCACTGCTAGAGCCTATACATACAATAGTTTTGCGTCCAGCTCTACTCCACTTGTAGAGCGTGTATACAATAGTGTTGCATCCAGCTCTGCTCCACTGGTAGAGCTTGTATACAATAGTGTGGCACCCAGCTCTGCTCCACTGGTAGAGCTTGTATACAATTGTGTGGCATCCGACTCTACTCCACTGGTAGAGCTTATATACAATAGTGTGGCACACAGCTCTACTCCACTGGTAGAGCTTGTATACAATAGTGTTGCATCCAGCTCTGCTCCACTGGTAAAGCCTATACATACAATAGTGTTGCATCCAGCTCTGCTTCACTGGTAAAGCCTATACATACAATAGTGTTGCATCCAGCTCTGCTTCACTGGTAAAGTCTATACATACAATAGTGTTGCATCTAGCTCTGCTTCACTGGTAGAGCCTATACATACAATAGTGTTGCATCTAGCTCTGCTCCACTGGTAGAGTCTATACATACAATAGTGTTGCATCCAGCTCTGCTCCACTGGTAGAGCCTATACATACAATAGTGTTGCATCCAGCTCTGCTCCACTGGTAGAGCCTATACATACAATAGTGTTGCATCTAGCTCTGCTTCACTGTTAGAGCCTATACATACAATAGTGTTGCATCCAGCTCTGCTCCACTGGTAGAGCATATATGCAATAGTGTGGCACACAGCTCTGCTCCACTGGTAGAGTCTATACATACAATAGTGTTGCATCCAGCTCTGCTCCACTGGTAGAGCCTATACATACAATAGTGTGGCATCAGGCTCTGCTCCACTGGTAGAGACTATACATACAATAGTGTTGCATCTAGCTCTGCTTCACTGCTAGAGCCTATACATACAATAGTTTTGCGTCCAGCTCTGCTCCACTGGTAGAGCCTTTAAATACAATAGTGTTGCATCCAGCTCTGCTTCACTGGTAGAGCTTGTATACAATAGTGTGGCACCCAGCTCTACTCCACTTGTAGAGCGTGTATACAATAGTGTTGCATCCAGCTCTGCTTCACTGGTAGAGCTTGTATACAATTGTGTGGCATCCGACTCTACTCCACTGGTAGAGCTTATATACAATAGTGTGGCACACAGCTCTACTCCACTGGTAGAGCTTGTATACAATAGTGTTGCATCCAGCTCTGCTCCACTGGTAGAGCTTGTATACAATAGTGTGGCACACAGCTCTACTCCACTGGTAGAGCGTGTATACAATAGTGTTGCATCCAGCTCTGCTCCACTGGTAGAGCTTGTATACAATAGTGTGGCACCCAGCTCTACTCCGCTGGTAGAGCTTGTATACAATAGTGTTGCATCCAGCTCTGCTCCACTGGTAGAGCTTGTATACAATAGTGTGGCACCCAGCTCTACTCCACTGGTATAGCTTGTATACAATAGTGTGGAATCCGGCTCTGCTCCACTGGTATAACTTATATACAATAGTGTGGCACACAGCTCTACTCCACTGGTAGAGCGTGTATACAATAGTGTTGCATCGAGCTCTGCTCCACTGGTAGAGCTTGTATACAATAGTGTGGCACCCAGCTCTGCTCCACTGGTAGAGCTTGTATACAATTGTGTGGCATCCGACTCTACTCCACTGGTAGAGCTTATATACAATAGTGTGGCACACAGCTCTACTCCACTGGTAGAGCTTGTATACAATAGTGTTGCATCCAGCTCTGCTCCACTGGTAGAGCTTGTATACAATAGTGTGGCACCCAGCTCTGCTCCACTGGTAGAGCTTGTATACAATTGTGTGGCATCCGACTCTACTCCACTGGTAGAGCTTATATACAATAGTGTGGCATCCGGCTCTGTGGCTGTAGTAATTAACATGGATACCCGATTCAGATACAGTATAAAGACATTATTTTTTTCCCAATGGTGAGTGGCAGGCAGGGCAACAACAAGTACTATCTTTTAGTATAAAACATTGGGGATTGAACCACTGACCTACTCCCCAGGCAGATGTTGTATCCACTAGACCACATACACCTTGATCAAGGAATAGTGAGTGACTTCCTACCCCGAACGGACTCCGAGTGGTAAAATCTATAGACTTTAGTCTTCTTGATCAATGTTTGTTAAATGACTATCTTGTTACCGTTCTACTATAATGCTGTGGTACTGTTTTTGTAAAAGTTTGTTGATCATTACGTATTTGCTGTTAAAAGACCGCGGAATCCCAAATGCCAAAATGGTCAATATTAACTGGTCACATTACCCGCTGAAATAGAATAACGCATGTTTCTGGACTCTAACTGACCAATATTTGTGAACTTGAACAAACAATATGATTGAGATATTGCTGATGTTATACTAAATGCCAAAATAGTGGGGATTAATGGAGTTTGAGGTCTTAGAGGAGTTCGCTTAACACGTGGAAAGTTTGACAGAAATAAGTGATGCAGGTCATCGGTGTCTTTCTGGTTGTTTGATTCTGCACCCAGCAGTATTCCAGCCATATGACGGCGGTCTGTAAATGATTCAGTCTGGACAGGACAATCTGAGTAGTATAGTCTAAGTGAGCAGAATGTCATTTTGGTTGATCCGGTTGATCCAGGCGGATCCGAAGTTGATTGGCTGATCCAAGTCACGTGATCGGATAGGATGACTCATGCATCAACAGCACGTCACAGGTGAGGGGGAATGAAAGGTGTGTGTTTATAAGGCAGAAAAGAATTCATAAGAAAACAAAAGTAAAGGGTTATGAATAGAGCTATGTGTATAGCGTGCTGTCCCAAATAGACAGACCGTACCCGTCAGCCCAGTTTGAATTGAGCGCGCTTGAAAACTCACGTGGCCTCGTCGTTTCAAATAACCCGGTTTGATGAATACAGGGTGTGTGTTGAAAGTACATCATACCACAATAGAGACGGGTTGTGTCAACATGATATACGCGGATAATGTAGGAAAAATATGTACGTCTAGCTAGATCAAATTCATCTTGTACGGTTGTACACCATGGACGTTAGACAACCTGTATGGAAAAAAACATAGACAAAATAGATAAGACTACACAATCAGCAAGCTAGCAGTTTACATTTAGCGCACAACAACGAGGTAGTCATGTCACCCTGCATTGACTATAACGCTGAATGCAGCCGAATTTCGAATCACCCGGGCTGCGTACTATTGTGAACCATTTGTATAGAGGGCGTTCACTTATTCAGCCCCGTCCCGACTTACATAGTTGATGTTTCAATGCTAGCTTTTCCATTTAACGCGATGACAAATAAGCCCTACGGTTTGAGTTTTAACCGGTAACATGATGTGCACAGTTTTACTTCAGAACGTGCTATTTTGAAAATAGATAGAAAACTGATAAGTACATGTACCAGTGTGACGGCACGAAGCTAGGTTTGTAAGGCAAGTGATGGAAGCAATCTATAGGACATTTTCATGTTTACAATACTCACCCTTAATTCGAAGAGAGAACAGAGTTTATCATGGAAAATTGTTTGACGAAGAAAATGTTTTATTGGAAATATATGTCGAAGCAGGTTTATTCATAGCTAATGTATAGCAGAGAGACTAAGCGACCGACCGCCCATAACAATGTCAACATACCCCGGCCTTACAATTAATGTCAACATACCAGCCTCGCCTGAAGCTTCCCATTCATAAATTGTGTGACCAGTGTCCCGTATTTATGATATGTTAGGGAAGATGTGTTGTACATTCGTTATTTTAAAAGGGAGTTATTTCAGAGAGGATATATATGGGTATTCCCCTCATTTAACCTTTCTTTCGTTGGTGTCTATTAAACGTATCCGGTATTTAATACATTTGAATGATGTAGGAAAGTATGTGCGTGTAGATGTTGTACCTATATCCGAACACGAATGTATGACACCTTTCAATAGATCAGTTACGGTTCTTACCACGACACGCAACATGACTATATGAGCGTGGTTAGCAGTTCATATTTATAAACACATCGTAAATGACACATTTCTGATGAATGAACTCGCCCGCACACATGTCTATAGGGCTATGTTCGCCCGAACTGTAAACAGTGACACATTGATAACAGGAAGGGTGTGTGGAATGCATCCGTCCTTGTAAGGGTAAAATACGCGTTTAAACTCACCATTTAAACGATGACATTACTTTTTAGATGTATTGGTATCAGTGAGTGAGTGAATTTTGTTTTACGCCACACTCGGAATTATTCCAGCTCTAGGACGGTAGTCTGACAATAAACGAGCTTGGACCAGACATTCCAGTGATCAACAGCATGAGCAGTGATATGTGCAACTAGGAACCGATGGCACGTGTCATCCGTGTCGGCGAGACTGACCAACCGATCCCCGTCAGTCGCCGATAAGCATGGGTTACTGAAGGTCGATTCTATAACCCGGACCTTCACGGGTGTAGTATGACGAAGACTATATACTAATATGATCGCTTTTTTAACATACTCACAAGTGTGCTGTGAAGAAAAGAGTGTCTTTCAAAATTCCCTGCACGTGTAAGACAGTATAAACTCTACAGTAGTGTAGCCCGACAAACAGTTTTACTCTCGCCAGCAAACGGATTGGACGTGAACAACATGAAGAAAGCATCAGAGACTTGACCCTGGAGATATATTTAGGAAGACTACGTTGAGAAAATCACAACAGAGAAAGAAACCACAAGCAGCCAAGAAGTCGACGCTAAATGTAATTAAACGACACTGCTAGCTTGCTGATTGTGTAGTCTTATCTATTTCTTCTATGTTTTTTTCCCATACAGGTTGTCTAACGTTCATGGTGTACAACGTGTAGACCGTACAAGATGAATTTGATCCAGCTGGACGCACATTTTTTTCCCTACATTATCCGGCGTATATAAAGTTGACACAACCCGTCTCTATTGTGGTATGATGTACTTTCACACACCCTGTATTCATCAAACCAGGTCGCACGCTCTAGCGAGCGCGGGTTATTTGAATATAGGTCCACGTGAGTTGTCAAGAGTGCTCAATTAAAACTGGGCTGCTTGTCTATTCAGGGCAGCACGCCATACATATAGCTCTATTGAATACCCTTTGCTTTTGTTTTCTTATGAATTCTTTTCTGCCTTATAAACACACACCTTTCATTCCCCCTCACCTGTGACGTGCTGTTGATGCATGAGCTATCCTATCCGATCACGTGACTTGGATCATCCAATCAACTTCGGATCCGCCTGGATCAACCGGATCAACCAAAATGACCTTCTGCTCACTTAGACTATACTACTACTATACTACTAATCTGGACAAACAAACCAAACAAACAAACCTTTATGTCGAGCAATATTCCTGCAGCTCCAGCCCTTTGTGTCTACAATATTAACTTTTGGGGTACAATGAATCATGTTCTTTCTACCAAGATTTCAAAAAGCGTCATGGTCTTTTGATTCAACATTCAAGGCCTCAGTAATTCTTTCAAAAGGTTTTATGGTAGTCATGTGGAGGACTTTTCTAATTTTTACGCTTCAGTGGCAAAGTAAAGATATTTGATGCAATTCCCTATTCTGACTACCATATGTTCCCGTGTTTTGTTCAGGTGGACAATTGACTTGCCTTTGCATGTGTTTGTGATCGTTGCCACCGGTTGGGCAGGATACGCTCACCTTTTCGCGAACACCTGGTACCATCACTACTGGATTGTGATTGATAAATACGTTCTCATGTTATAGTCGGAATCGTACAATCGATTCAGCATTTGGCAGAAATTTCTCATGAATACGAAAAGGGTTTTGGCGGTTTTATTCCCAGATTGTTCCCTCTCTTCTTTATCTATGACGTCGTTTCTAGTGTGACGTATGTGTATTGTTCATTGAGGCATAAATCGAAGAACCGATCTACAAATTTTTGTAGTGAGTGTGTTTGGTTACGCCGCTTGTGGCAATATTCCAGCGATGGGGACAACAGAAATGGGCTTCACACATTGAACCAATGTCGGGAATCGAACCCGGGTCTTCAGCGTGACGAGCGAACGCTTTAATCACTAGGCAAGTTATAAATGAAACCCGAAGAAATTTGTGGAACTGAGATTGTGTTTGTGCAGTGAGTGTTGAGGACGGAGATGTTTGATACGGAAAAAACATGTTACTAGGCCTCATAACTTTATGATGATACAGGAGAAAGAGAATTCACTCGACTGGAATTCTAACTGAAGATCCGCGGAGACCCGGGGTAGAATAGGTCTTCAGCAACCCATGCCAGTCCCAAAAGACGACTATGCTTGTCGTAAGAGGCGACTAACGGGATCGGGTGGTCAGGCTCGCTGACTTGGTTCATGCATGTCATCGAGCCCTCATAACTTCATGATGATACAGGTGAGGAGAAAGGGAATTCACTCGACTGTAATACTCACTGGAATTCCTCGACATTCACCCGTGAAGAACAGGACTTCAGCAACCCATGCTTGCCGTAACAGCGACTATGCTTGTCGTAAGAGGCGACCAACAGGATCGGGTGTATGTTCAGGCTCGCTGATGTATGTCATCGTATTCCAAATGCGTGGGTCGATGCTCATGATGTTGATCACTGGATTGTCTGGTCCAGACTTAATTATATACAGACCGCCGTCATATAGCTGGAATATTGCTGAGTGCGGCCTTAACAACAAACAAAGTGAACAGTTATAACCTGTGTCTTGAGTGTAGAAAGAATAGGTCTTCAGCAACCCATGCTTGCCGTAACAGCGACTATGCTTGTCGGGAGAGGCGTAAGAGGCGACTAACAGGATCCGGTGGTCAGGCTCGCTGATGCATGTCATCGTATTCCAATTCCGCATATCGCAGCTCATGATGTCAATCACTGGACTGACTGGCTCAGACTCGATTATTTACAGACCGCAGTCGTTTAACTTGAATATTGGTGAGAGCAGCGTTAAACACAACAACAAACAAACAATCATCCAAGTGATGAAAGTAGCTTTAAATAACATGTGACCGATTCAGCTAATCAGAATGCGGGATTTACAATGAACACAACGAAAATAATACATGTTACTATGCGAATACTTAACACAAACGACAAACAGGGTCATGCCAAAATAGTTGATACATCAATCATATTTAGTATATATATTTCTAAGCTAACTGGTGAGTACAAACTGAACAATAAAATAGAATAGAAGTGTGATTTAGGTGTAGTGGAAGTAAGCAGTAACGACAGCGTTGTGGCGGGCAACCACCCTCACCCAATGAGCGCTGAAGCCAGTGGGAAAGACGAAAAACTCGGACTTCTCCACAGTCAGACTTGCCACGGGGAACCACTCTTCTCCCGCCATGTGTGCTGAAACACAGAAAGCAGTGTCAAATTGTTCGTGTCGGGGATTCATCAATACCCTGTCTGTGTTAATGTGAGGTAACTTCTGGTTTAATGTCGCGTCCAAACTTAGGGTGTGTGTTGTAGACTGTTTGTACAAGTCCGAGTTAAAGCCGGTTATATGGTACTAGCCTACTGGATCCGTGAAGACCCGGGATAGAATAGGTCTTCAGCAACCATGCTTGCCATTAAAGGCGACTATACTTGTCGTATGAGGCGACTAACAGGATCGGGGGGTCAGGCTCGCTGACATGGTTTGATGCATGTCATCGTATCCCAATTCCATAGATCGATGCTCATGATATCAAACACTGGATCGTCTGGTCCAGATTCGATTTGTTTACAGACCGCCGCCAAAAGGCTGAAATACTGCTGAGTGTGGCGTTTAAAAACAAACAAACAAACAAACTAGTCTACTCACATACTCAACAGAATATTAGGGATTATGAATATTTTGGTAGATTTGTTTGTAGTGAAGATTGAAGCACCCAATATCATACAAATATTCCCCAAAACATTCATGATCTCTTAACTTATTTGGCTTAGTATACCATGCTGAAGTTTAACGTGGATACCCTACTCAGCATCTTCCCGAGGCAAGGGAGTTAACTGACTTTAAAAGTCCAGTTTCCACCCTTGCCGAACTAGGCTGGAATTCCTGGGCTCGATCGTAGCGCCACCAGTGGCTATTACGAGTTATAGCCTTTCTATGCCTCTCCTATTGACCAATCAGATTCAACCTCTCGTATCACTTGCATTTGTTTCAAACAAAACGGTGGCGCCCAGTCAAGACGATCTGATTGATAATCAAGATCTATGTGATAAAACGAGTCTTACATCGCGAAGTGCATCAAATCACGTGAGCCCCTTGATTAAAAGCATGAACAGATTTAGACAATATCTGTTGCCAACGACTTAGCGGTGCACATGCTTTGCAAATCCTGCAGTCGACCGAAATCTGCATGAGACTTTACGAACCGGATTTCGATTTCGTTGCGCGATTTTGATGATTGGACTATGCCTAGACTCGTTAGTCCAGGCAAAATGTAACTCCACAATACCAGCCTAATTCGGCAAGGGTGGAAACTGGACTTTTATAGTCAGTTAACTCACTTGCCTCGAGAAGATGCCTACTCAGTAACAGTTCAGACTCCGAGCCGTACCAGTCCTGTCCAGCAGTATAAGGCAGGGTAACAGCAAGTGCCATATTGTATCGCCCTTAGGTATGAAGTGGCCGGGGATCGAACTACCCTGGCAGACGCTCTATCCACGAGACTACGAGCGAGTGAGTGAGTTTGGTTTTAGCAATATTCCAGCAATATCACGGCGGGGGACACCAGATATGGGCTTCACACATTGTACCCATGTCAGGATTCGAACCCGGGTCTTCGGCGTGACGAGCGAACGCTTTAACCACTAGGCTACCCGACCGCCCCACGAGTCTACGAAGGCGGTCTTTGATATATAAGACTATACAGGACTGTCAGCAACAGGTTTTTTTCACTGGAATGGAAGTACTGACTGGCTGAGTGAGAGAGACATCGTCAGTACTTTGTCCCATCATATACCGTATCTCCTCGATTAAACGCTAGTGATTGAATAAACGCCAGGGTCTCGATTAAACACCGGTTAGTTTTTTTATGCACGGAATTTCCCATTGTTATCTTTGCGATTAAACGCCAGGCGTAAAGTGAGTCAGTGAGTATGGTTTAACGCCGCTTTTATCAATATTTCAGCAATATCACGCCGGGGGACACCAGATATGGGCTTCACACATTGTACCCTTATCGGGATTCGAACCTGAGTCTTCGGCGTGACGAGCGAACGCTTTAACCACTAGGCTACCCGACCGCCCCGCCAGGCGTAAAAAGTGTCTGAAAGAAATATACCGAATACACAGTTACACACCCGTGATGAATTGAAGATGAGTGGGCGAAGGAATGATGTCACGGCAAGCAATATTCCAGCTATACATGCGCAGCCTGCTAATAACGAAATGTGGGCTGTACAAACCAGTGGTTGACAACATGAGCGCCGCCCCGGCAACAACAAGCTTTTTCTGAAATAATACAACTCTAACAAAACTTACAATCGAAGCGAAAAGGTTTTTGTGCTACGGAGAAATGTCATGTGATCGTTACCTGCAGCCCCCGTGACATCGACTTCCACGTCAAACCCCACGCTCGGTGACGTGGAATTGAGGACAGTGATGAACAGCACCTTTTTGTCGAAGCCAGTCATGAGGTAGGGATCCGAGGGGGTGTTAGCCGTCACACTGTCCCTCCTCCACACAGCGCCCCACCCCTGCGGTTTGCCGAACCCCCACAGGTCGTCTGTCTTCCCGAACCAGAGACCAGACTGGGCCTGCCCCGTCACCACGTTGTTGTCAAAGATGGAGGACACCTAGAAACGAAAAACAAATGTCATATAAATGCCTGCTCATTTAGATACCATCCTGCATTTTAACATGGATACTCCACCAATATACTGACTTCGAGCAGGTCAATCCTTGTTTTATCCCCATAATGTAGACCGCCAGGCAGGGTAACAACAAGTACCATATCACAATGTCGTTTTGGAATGACGCGGCCGAAACCTTCCGCTCTCTAGCCTCAATGTTCCAGTATACCATATCTTCATTCCATCATGAACATGACAACGTTACCACAACGTAAAATAGAACGTCCGCTCAACGTAAAACACAATGTTACCACAACGTAAACTACAATGTGAAATACAACGCTACTACAACGTAAAATACAACATTCCCACAAGGTACAAATACAACGTTCCCACAACGTGAAATACAACGTTACTAAAACGTAAAATACATACAACGTTACTAGAACGTAAAATACAGCATTCCAAAAAACGTGAAATACAACGGTACTAAAAAGTAAAATACAACGTTCCCACCACGTGAAATACAACATAACTAAAACGTGAAACACAACGTTCCCACAACGTAAAATACGACGTGAAATACAACATTACTAAGACATAAGATACAACGTTACTAGAACGTAAAATACAACGTTCCCACAACGCGAAATACAATGTTACTAAAACATAAGATACAACGTTCCCACAACGTAAACTACAACGTTACCAAAACGTAAAATACAACGTTCCCACAACGTAAACAACAACGTTACTAGAACGGAAAATGCAACGTTCCCACAAGGCGAAATACAATTTTACTAAAACGTAAAATACAACGTTCCCACAACGTAAACTACAACGTTACCGAAACGTATAAAATACAACGTAAACAACAACGTTACTAGAACGTAAAATGCAACGTTCCCACAAGGCGAAATACAATGTTACTAAAACGTAAAATACAATTTTCCCACAATGTAAAATACAACATTACTAGAACGTAAAATACAACGTCAATACAACGTTACTAGAACGTAAAATACAACGTTCCCACAATGTAAAATACAACATTACTAGAACGTAAAATACAACGTTCCCACAACGTCAATACAACGTTACTAGAACGTGAATACAACGTTCCCACAATGTAAAATACAACATTACTAGAACGTAAAATACAACGTTCCCACAGCGTCAATACAACGTTACTAGAACGTAGAATACAACGTTCCCACAACATGAAATACAACGTTACTAAAACGTAAGATACAACGTTCCCACGATGTAAAATACAACATTACTAGAACGTAAAAAAAACAACGTCCCCACTACGTTAACTACAACGTTACCAGAACGTTAAATACAACGTTCCCACAACGTGAAATACAACGTTACTAAAACGTAAAATGCAACGTTACCACGACGTGAAATACAACGTTACTAGTACGTAAATTAGAATGTAACTACAACGCTCCCATAATGTTGCGACAACATAAATGGCAGTCCACAGAACAACGTTGCATATACGACATAGGATTTTTCGAGTACCATTACACTGTTGTAAACATGAGTTGTGACAAACACCCCGACGAAATCGCTCCTGTGACATTCAGTCAGGCGAAATAAAGACCTTTATTTTCCGTAATAGCTGTTTTACCTGATTCCCTCCAAGAACCAGCATTCCTCTGAACGACGTGTAGTCAGGGATCATCCTCAGATGCTGGCATACCGGTCGGACACCCCACATGCTGCCGGCCCAACCAAGGGGAGACAACTCATAGAACATTCCGTGCATGTCCATCAGGTAGCGTTCAGTTTCCACCTCCCTGATGCGGGGCCACTCTGTCTGCCACAGGTGATCATATGCATGGCTAGCCTTTGGCAGACGATAGGTCTGCCACTTCCTGTAAGCTGTGAAAAGTGTAACATTTGACTTGACTTATTATCTTTGGCAATCATTTGATATAGATCTATTCCCCTGTGCAAATCAGTTGTAAAGATAGACATAAGTAAGTAATCCGTCATCGTATGTCATCTTTTGCTCGGTCATCTCGTTTGGAGTTAGTCATGCCGTGTAGCAAATATAAGTGAGTGAGCCAATTACTAACACTGCAGTCAGCTATCACAGGTGGATCCTCCATGGGGAACAGAATAATTATTATTGGTCTCAACCAAACTATGCTGAAAGTATGAAGCGACGAAATTATTTTGATGGGTGAAGATCCGGGTAAGAAAAGGTCTTCAGCAGCCCATGCTTGTTGTAAGAGGCAACTATTCTTGTTGTCGTAAGAAGCGACTCATGGTATCGGGTGGCCAGGCCTGCTGACTTGGTAGATTGCATGTCATCGTACCTCGAAGGTGTGGATCGTTGCTCCTAATATTAATCACTAGAATTTATGGTCCAGACTCGATTACTTACAGTTAGTCGTCAAATAGCTGGAGTATTGATGAGTGCGGCGTTAAACAACAACCACAAAAACCAATGACCTGCTTGAAAGGGGTCAAAGAACCGCAACCCGCCCCTATATTGTCTTTTAACAACCATTGTTAAAGTCGTTGAGATCACATGTGAAGGTACCACATCTTAACACTGCTGTGTTAAATGGCGTTCAAGAACCTCACCCACGTCGTCGCCATTAAAGACCTTGAGGATGACGGAACGGTAGTCCCAGCCGAGGGCGTAGATGACCTTGCCGAAGTTTCTCCTGCCGGCCACCTCCACGAACGCCGTCCTCGCCAGGATTGTCCAGTTATTTCCTGGGCCCGTCCATTCGGCCAGACGGCCGCCATCTTGAACGCTACAAATACGGTAATACAATGAAAGAGGGACACACGCCATGGCCATTTCTAGCCTAGGACTAGACGTGATTAATTATTATCGTACAATAAAACACTGCAGGGAGAATAAACTATGAGGTGCGCAGCCCCGAGTGGTATATTCTCCCTGCGGTATTTTATTGTACGATAAACAAGGACCACGAGTCGTTTATTTCTTAAATGATATATCAACATGTACAGCCTCTTTAAGGATGTTTCTAAAATGTATAAGCTTTAAAGATATATACCCGTATTTAAATAATGATGACTCTCTGAATAGAATCCCACTTTGCCAATATCGGACAAGTCCTTTTTATGAACGGGCTGGGGTGTGGGGGTGTGTGTAAATTGGATCTTTCCACACAATTGATATTCTCACAATTTTCAGGTCGGATATCCGTATCTTTTCTCCTTATACCGATTGTCATACCTATCCCATTTTGGAATGCTATCTTTCGACCATTACGTTTATCTACATTGCCCAGCTACATCTATGGAGAACAACCCACTAGACACTTCCCTCTCTAAACTAAAGTCATCCCATTTACGACGTCATCAACTTGCGAGCGCATGTTCGAATCTCCAGAAATGACGCCATAATAGAATAATGTTTTATCGTGAAATAAAGCACGCTTTGTTCGTCATTGTTCTTAGCGATTTATGACGCAGCTATCTTATTAGAAGGGTAACGCTATTTTTCAGGGCATTATCATTTGCAGAAGCTCGAGGTTTTCTGCCGACGAAGGAGGGCAGTTGAAAAGACAGAGGGCTTCTGCAAATGATAATGCCCTGAAAAAGAGCGTTACCGTTATTATAGCTAAAATGGATGGAATTTGTTATCAAATAAAAAGAAACAACAACATCGGTTTTGAAACACTTACTGCAATAAACACGAATGTCACTGACCACATTTTACAAATATGGAAACGTCATAGAACAGTGAGTGAGTGAGTTTGGTTTAACGCCGCTTTCAACAGTATTCCAGTCATATCGCGGCGTGTCAGCTTAATGTGGGAGGAAAGCCCGAGTGATGCAGGTCTCAGACGTTTACCACTTTGGTGAAACCCACGAGCACGGGTATGGTGCTGACAAACCTAGAAACATAATCGGGGCGAACCGGGATTCGAACCCACAATCATAGGTTTCTGGCGTGCCCAAGGAACGCAACTCTGCACAGCGAATCGCGGCGCCTTAGACGACTGGGCGACCCGTGCCCCCACGTCATAGAACAAACCAGACGACGTCACAATAATACGTGACGTCATTTTCTCTACCCTATGACGTCACCTAACAACGGGCTTGATAATGGCTTTCGTCAAGCAAAGTTACAGTGGCCCGCTCATTTTGATAATTCTATCCATTTTAGCTATAAATTCTGTTTAACGTGGGGTAATAATAATTGATTGATTGATTTATCACCCAAAACTTTCTTCAGTATATAATAGGAGATATCGGTTGGGTGATAGGAGCTATTCCATCACAATGATTTGCAAACCATTGTGACGTCATCAGTTACCATGAAGTCACAATAAAATGACAACACTAATCTCTCTGCCACTGTACTTTCTTCACTCAAGACACAGGTTATAACTGTTCACTTTGTTTGTTGTTAAGGCCTCACTCAGCAATATTCCAGCTATATGACGGTGGTCTGTAAATAATTAAGTCTGGACCAGACAATCCAGTGATCAACATCATGAGCATCGACCCACGCATTTGGAATACGATGACATACATCAGCGAGCCTGAACATACACCCGATCCTGTTGGTCGCCTCTTACGACAAGCATAGTCGCTGTTACGGCAAGCATTGGTTGCTGAAAACCTGTTCTTCACGGGAGAATGTCGAGGAATTCCAGTTAGTATTACAGTCGAGTGAATTCCCTGTATCATCATGAAGTTATGAGGACTCGATGAGATGAACCAAGTCAGCGAGCCTGACCACCCGATCCCGTTAGTCGCCTCTTACGACAAGCATAAGCGTCTTTTAGGACAGGCATGGGTTGCTGAAGACCTATTCTAACCCGGATCTTCACAGGCCTACTGTTCAGACATGAAGTATATCCGTGTATGTCCAAGAGATAGAGTTTGGTTACCCTTCAAAGTCTGCCTCTTCGAATGTGTTGCTTGTCACCACCAGTCTGTCGTTCATGGTGTGAGCGGCCTTGAAGTGGGGCTGCTCGCCCGCTGCGGCTGGGATCCCTAGTGTCTGGACCAGGTCAAACAGCTGGACACAGGTCAAGTTGTATACGTTACATTCCCACAGCGGACCATCCATCCCCAGCATATACACCTGTAACAGTTATTATATCATAAATCTAATCTTTACAGTTAAATATTTTAAACATACTGTCATGAATTATGTAATTCTACACCATTAGACTGTAATTTCTGTTTTCTAATGTAATATGTCAGATCACAGCGATCCCTTGCTAGTGTCAAAAGTTGTCGCGACAATCTCTTTAAGTATTTATGATGTGCGTGAGGTCAAACTGACATGCGACAATCTCTATAAGTATTTATGATGTGCGTGAGGTCACACTGACATGCGACAATCTCTGTAAGTATTTATGATGTGCGTGAGGTCACACTGACATGCGACAATCTCTGTAAGTATTTATGATGTGCGGGAGGTCACACTGACATGCGACAATCTCTGTAAATATTTATGATGTGCGTGAGGTCACACTGACATGCGACAATCTCTGTAAGTATTTATGATGTGCGTGAGGTCACACTGACATGCGACAATCTCTGTAAATATTTATGATGTGCGGGAGGTCACACTGACATGCGACAATCTCTGTAAGTATTTATGATGTGCGGGAGGTCACACTGACATGCGACAATCTCTGTAAGTATTTATGATGTGCGGGAGGTCACACTGACATGCGACAATCTCTGTAAATATTTATGATGTGCGGGAGGTCACACTGACATGCGACAATCTCTGTAAATATTTATGATGTGCGGGAGGTCACACTGACATGCGACAATCTCTGTAAATATTTATAATCTGACATTGCACCTTTTGTTCTCCGTTGTTGTCTTCAGCGACACATTTGACTTACGGATCGGGTAGTCAGGCTCGCTGACTTGGTAGAGGTATATCATCGAATCCCAATTGCTTAGTATCCAAATTGATGTCAGTCATTGGATTATCTGGTCCAGAATTGTTAATTTATAGACCTCCGTCATATAAATGGATTAAATTGCTAAGTGCGGCGTAGAACAACAAACAAACAAAATCCAGTTCATTGTTCGAGCGTTATGTTAGATTTTCTACATTTTGGTCGTGGTCCGTAGCGACCACGGTGTAACGTCGATATTTTCTTGACGTAAGGTACTAACGACCGCTTGCGATCTGGAGTTCCGACAAGGTGAGTGAGTGATTGAGTTGGGTTTAACGCCGCTTTTAACAGCATTCCAGTTATATGACGGCGTGTCAGCTTAATGTGGGAGGAAAGCCCGAAGTGATGCAGGTCTCAGACGTTTACCACTTCGGTGAAACCCACGAGCACGGGCATGGTGCTGACAAACCTAGAAACATAATCGGGGCGAACCGGGATTCGAACCCACAATCATAGGTTTCTGGCGTGCCCAAGGGTCGCAACTCTGCACAGCGAATCGCGGCGCCTTAGACGACTGGGCCACCTGTGCCCCCAGTTCCGACAAGGAGTATAACCAATGACTGTATCATCTTTGAAAAAAGACACCCATTCCCAGTCAATGTCCTTAAGTTGAAACAAGTGCCATGTTCATCCTCGATTATCAAGCCTATCCTGATATAATAATACGCTGGATACTCGAGGATGAGTCGATCTCCCTTACACCTACCAAGTTTTTGGGATCTGTTAAGTGTTCTGCTGTTGCTGCAACTCGCACATGCAATAAGTCTTGGAAAGTTGACACGTTGCCATGGATATCTATCAACCAAGCGCCGATGACAATCTGATTGGATTCCCTGTGCAGGAGACGGTTAGCGTACGTCGAACGATGGTTCGCTAGTTTGGTAAGCTGCAATATAAACAACAACAAAATTACACAACAACAATGTTCTGGTGTCCCTCTCCGCTGTAGTGCTGGAATACTACTGAAAGTGGCGTAAGGTGTGTTTGTCATTTTTTTAGACTGAACTGAGGTTTTTTTACGCCACATTTCAAATTCAACATATCGAAAAAATGTTAAAATGTTCTCACTGTTCACTAAAATAGTAGAGATGTGGGTGATTTTAAAACAGAACATTAAAAATAGCTGTATAATAAAAGGCCATTGTTTTATATAATAATGAGATAAAAAAAGGCTATCAAGGATAGCATAAGCCATGTCTGTACTCACAACTGCTGAGGAATGTATACTTTTCAATTATAAGGAAAGTGGATGATGGACATAAATAGCATACCTTTTGATGTAAGCTGACGAGGAAACGTTACCAAACTGAAATTTGAAAATTGTGGGTCCAAACCCCGAACATCCAAAACAGATTTCTGAGTAATGAAAGTGCTTCAGCACCCAGATCAATGGAACTTGAATTTAAAGTGAACCTTTGGCTGCACTTGCTGCAATGATATGGGTATAAAAGGTACGATTTATTGTTCATTCATTCCCAAACCGTTGGACAGTAGCATACTAGGATATATACACAGCAATAGAGAGAACAAGCTGTTGGAATGACACATAAAGGACCAATGATTGGCTACGTCGCATGGTTTTTTTGCTGTTGCCGAACGATAGTCATCAGGAGCATGGCTAGACTAACATCTAGTCTCTGAAATGAACATATCGTACAGAAAAAAAACAGTTGTTTAGTTATCTTAATAAAAATATAATTAAAAAAATAGCCCAGTGACTCTCTTCATTTTCAGATTTCCTGATACTGCAGTGATCTAGACTTGCCAAACATTATAGACTTGCATGGGCTGTATTTGATATATATTTGTATCAGGGTCTGTAAGACAGCATGGCCTGATTCAGGCAGACTGGGCGGTAGAGAGACAGGCCTATGAGTGGCACAGACCTCCTGCCGCCACCACCCAGTAAACTTTATGTGTATCCTCCAGTCAGTTAACGCCCTTTCTTCGGGAAGAGTGAGTGAGTTGGGTTTAACGCCGCTTTAACAGTATTCCAGTTAGATCACGGCGTGTCAGCTTAATGTGGGAGGAAAGCCCGAAGTGATGCAGGTCTCAGATGTTTACCACTTCGGTAAAACCCACGAGCACGGGTATGGTGCTGACAAACCTAGAAACATAATCGGGGCGAACCGGGATTCGAGCCCACAACCATAGGTTTCTGGCGTGCCCAAGGGACGCAACTCTTCACAGCGAATCGCGGCGGCTTAAACGACTGGGCCACCCGTCCCCTTTTCTTCGGGAAGATGGTATTTTGTGTGTGATTACCGCGCAAGTTTCAGGCATTTTTTATTGAGACTGAGTGAATCAAACAACTGGTAAATTGACTGAATTCTTTATAGCTAGGCTACAAAGTGGCCTAATTTAGATACTGACTGTAACAGATATGTAAACAACGAAAACATAGTGACAAGTACACACACTGACCTGGAAGTCGCTGTCGATGGAGTAGAGCCCCGTTCCGTTGCCGGCGTTAGGGACGGAGAGGTATGAGACGACGTAGAGTTTGTCCGCCCATGGCATCAACGCCCCCGTCCCACATTCAGACCGGGGTCCCTCGCTGTCGGCTGTCAGGGTCAGGTGTGGGAAGATACCCCCCACGTTAAAGGGGGTCCCACCCCCCATGCTGGTGTTTGCACTACTGGGAGCAGGTGGCATCGTTGGAATGGCATCATTACTGCTATACGATTGGAACACTGTCCATTTCTTTCTGTCAGATATTATATTGTATTTCCTGTTTTTCTTCTTTCTTCTTTGACTCTGGCTATCCACGCACTGGTCAAGTAGAAGTATAGCTAAGACAAGCAACACGCAGAACCTCATTATTCCGTGTCTCGGTCGGAGCAGAAGGGGCGATGTGATCCCTTGTCTTCGGACGCTGGTATATTGAGGAGTTGACGGAAGATGTTTCTTGTGTACGGTTTTGTTTGTTCGTGTGACACGCGAGATGGTGAACTTTGACCGTGTAATAATAGCCTTTGCAGATAAGGGATACTGATTGTTGACGTACTTTAGGATGGCGTGTGCCTCGTACGGCTGCGTTCGTTGTGTCTCGTTATGAGAGCTTTGGTCATGAATGTTTAATGGGTTTCTTGACTCTTTTATCACATGCGTGCTTTATGGCGTTGTACATGTGACTGATTCGGAGACAATGTGTTTTATGCCCAAAGGGGTCACGAAGCTCGATCAGTGCCCACCTAAATTATACAGAAATATGAATTTTTAATAAATTAATTTAAACTTGAGACTAAGGCTGAATGGGTCGTTGTCGAAGCGGGTACTATGTGCCCCACGTACGTTTCTGTATACAGAAATTGATTGCCCAGAAATGTACCCGAGCCAAAATCAGAGTACGGAAATGTACCCGGTACCCTAAACGGCGGAGGAGTCCATAGTAAACCCTAAACCGAAACCGGTTCATTCTGTAGTTCTGGTTCACCTGATGACGATTGCATGCTGGATAATGCTATTCGTACTTACTTACGTCACTGTTGTTGTTTTTTGTTGGTTTCTTTTTTTATAGCACACTGGAATGCATCTGATACAACAGTATGACAGTTCCAATCCATTCATGATAGAAATATCGAGAGAGAAATATACAACGTGGTGTCGTGTTGAAGTTTACCGGTTTTGCATTCAGGACGTGTCGTATATATTAGCATCCAAGGAATGGTTAAGCGCATTAATTGCGTAATACGGCTTGCGTCGGAATGGATTTATCCCAGGATACCTTTCCATATTCTGATTTTGTACAGAAACGTACCTGGGGTACATATCTGTAAGAACCTGTGCCGACAACGAACCCTTCAGCACTGTGAAGTTGGTTATGTCTAACTTAAAACGCGCAAAAGAATTGACCATATATGTCTGACCAATGATCCTACTGTATATTTAAGTGTGTTATACATTATGTTTGAATAATTAACCATGTATATAAGATGTTACCTATATCTTTCTAACTTAGAGAGGTATACCTGAAGGTTATAAAGTTGCTCCAGGGGCGGTGGGGTAGCCTAGCGGTTGAAGCGTTCTCTCGTTACACCGAAGACCCAGGTTCGATTCCTCACATGGGTATAATGTGTGAAGCCTTTTTCTGGTGTCCCCCGCCATTATAATGCTAGAATATTGCTAAAAGCGGGGTAAAACCACACTCACTCACTATAATCACCCAAATATCAACTGATATCACAAACATGCTGTATTTTATTACACAAGTGGAAATTATTTTCCATAAGTGGGCATATACACAAATGCAAAACGAGTATTTGATGAAACTGATTTTTTCATATGGTCTGCCATCGCGGCCATGTTTACGATCGAATCAGAATTTGGTGGGCATATTGTAGACGTACCATATAGCTGGGATTTCGTGTAACGTTTCAGGGTAGACCCGAGGGATAGCTCATAATGTCGATCTCTGGGTTCTCTGGCCCAGAATCGGTTATTTACAGACCGCTCCCATATAGCTGGAATATTACCGAGTGCGGCGTAAACAAACAAACAAACAAATCAACACAGTTAAGGTTTTTGTTTCCTTGGTTGTGTACGTCCTAGTCAGCAATACTGCAGCTATTTTATGGCGTCAGTGGACCAGACAAACCACTGATAGATATAATTGTTGATATCATGTACACAGCTCTGCTGCTTCGACACAGTGAAATATATTAATGGTGAATAATAAAGACATTATTACAGTCGTGCGTGTATGATACTGATTTTACGAAACTCGTGTCATAATGCGTGTATCCATGAGCTGTCATCCCAGAAATACTTCTATAAAAATTAGGTTTAAAAAAGAGAGAGAAAAGGGTTTCGAGGCACAAGCGCGTCACTTTAAATCCTGTCATTTATATTTCCAATTAAAATATTTTTATTTTATTTTTCTCCGTCACCACTTTTGTTTTCAATAAATAATATAAATAATGCCTTACTGCACTCCTCAAGAAAAATGTGTCCCTGGATTTTTTATGCAGCCTTTTTAGTGAGTATAGTTTTACGCCGTTTTAGCCATATTCAAGCAATATCGCGGAGGGCGGACAACAGGAATGGACTTCCCTGTAGCCATGTGGGGCAGCCTCACGACTTAGAGTACGTGTGTCGTACTGGTTTTACTAAACAAGTGTCAGAATTTGTGTATTATTTCCCAAGCGGGAGCGAGATGAATACGTGTGCATGTCTTTTTTACATCAGTAGGTTTCACCGTGACGTGATCTCTTTATTATACCGACTTTATGTTTAGCTCTGGTTAAAAAGTGTTGTCTTTGCTATTGAAAACTGTTTGAGAGCCGAGCCGACACGGTCAACATGGCATAATCACGACGTCATTTAGGAGATAAACATACTGTGTTTTCAGTGTTGAGCTGGATTACCTGTAATTGAATATTGTTCTGCAACTTTACATTTTGTGACCTACAATTACAAATATATTTATTTTGAAATGCCTCCAACAATGACCGAAAAGAAACACTATGCTATGCAGTCGTCAAATCGGCTGTTAAATCGGCGGGTGTTTATTGTGATTTGATAACCTCTGATTGACCGATCAGAATCAAGTAATTTCCAAATTCATGGTAGAATAAACTTATTACATTAACAACAGTGTCTATATTACAACAAATACAGGTGCATTACGTCAGCAATGTTCATGAAATCATAAGGGGCTAAAACAAGGACTGGTCGGCTCGGAGTCAATATACTGTGTCTGAGTGAGGTATTCATGTTAAACTGCGGTATGGTATCTCATTGTGCTAGCACTATAAATCGGCATCAGTCCGGACTAGTACAAGTAGCCACACACATACGTGCATGCACGTCGCTATATAAGTGCAATAATCTTGAACGCGACGTTAAACCCATTTTCACCTCACCTCACCACCTCTAGTTAAAATCTTTAATAGTAGAACCATATCAGCTAGGGTGTATATATGTCCTCTGACGATATGAATCACGCGTACAAATATCTGTATTTGTCTTATCATCTTATGTTTAAATGCTGTAGAGGACACTAAAGTTTTAATAATATCAACAACTTATTCGTATAATCTGCACGCCAAACTGCTATTAAACAAGTCCTTTTTGCAAGTGCAATGCATTGCACAGGAAGCGACGCCATTTCTAAAATAGTTCCTGTTTTCTACAGGGCACTAAATATCTAAGACACCGTTAGTAATGGCCGCCCACAAGAGAACAACATTTCGTCTCGACTGTAAATCGTCGGCTATATTACGGTATGGCAATTGTTCTTTATATTTATGATACGTGGTCATATAATATTAAATGTTTAATGAATACATTATTGTGTAAGTTATTTGTTAAAGACGGTTCAGAAAAGAGTAAGTTTCAGCTGAGCAGTTTCGAAAACAACCGCGTTGGATATTTGCTTCGTACTTCCGTCCAATAGGCCAATTTCTTTGGTCGTATGGAGATAGAAACACTATGTATTTGTACACTTTGTCCATCGTTCTTCTGTTTTTAGAGCCCCTGTTACGTGTTAGTGAAGTGCTTGGAATCATTTACTTCTCACATAAATAGAAACTTGTTTATTATGAGTCCAGGGTAGCCATGAAACGGTCGGGTTTCCAGCATCACCGACCGGTGTCGAGGGTCATATTTACCCTCGCATAAAAAATATCCGCTTAAATGTCATGCGTTCACATTAAGAAATAAGTGATATACCACATGATGTGATTATTACATATACATGTTTTATTTTGTATATTCCTATTTAATTGGCTCAGGGGAATAAAATATAGATGTCACATTTACTACTATCCTACACTAGATAGATCTAGATCTATGCCTAAACACATATAGATACAAAATAGACAAATAATGATAATAATAATAATCCTAATAAATATTTTAATACATTGAATTGAATTAGATAATTAAATAAATTAAATAAGATAAATTTGATGACTTCAATTATATATTAATACAAAATAGGTAAAATATAAAATAAATAAACTACATTTCTAACTTAATAGATATATTAGTAAGTCTTAACCAGAGTAATCAAAATCTAACACACTCATAAGCTGTTCTTAGCGATATGCTTCTGTATTTTATTTGTTATGGCTGAACATGCTGAAAGAACATTGTACTAACTATGCTTACAAGTGTAACAATACTCTGGGATCACCTGAACTGTCTCATTTTGGATGTTCCTTATTTGGCATTTCCTGGCGGATTTCATGGAATTGAGATGACGTGACAAGGGAAGACGTTACATTTGTGAGAAAGAGTTCAATAAGACTTACATTCACTTCTTATCAAACATATGGTTATTTAAATAAATTTTTAATTTTGAAAACTGAATTCAGAATCATATTTCTTTCAATCGTATCAATTTTTTAATAATTCAGTGTAAATAATCAAGCTCCACAACACATGTGCAACAAGCATGGCTGAACACTTATTTTCGACATTTGACACAATGACTGTGACACTTTCTCAATGGTAATGCTTACAAAATATGAGTTGAAAAGAATGGACTTTGAAATTTATAAAAAAAAGTTGTAATGATACTCCTTTCAAACAATTTGGTGGGGCGCGTGTTGCTAGGTCGTCTAAGATGCCACAGTTTGCTGTGCAGAGTGGCGTCCCCAGAAAAAGATTTATATGACTGAGGTTGGTGCACAACCAAGAATATGTCACTTCCTGTGACAGGGGTTGTGAGGTCGGTCACTATGGGGCTTTTACCATTGAATCTATTTATAACCTGTGTGAAACCGAGGCTTGGTTTTCAAGAATATTGTCTTCTACATGTATTTGTGTTTGTGGTGTGTAACAAAGGACACAACTCCTTCTAAAATGTCACTAACCAAGACCACTGTCTGAACCGGACTAAACTTGCAGTCCCACACAAGTCCGGTTCAGACAGATTGCACTGTACATGTATGATGTTAAAGGCTCTGGGGCTCGTTCCACAAAGTGATCATAGCATTAAGACGATCATAAATCAAATTCTCTAACATAAGCTTACAACAGTCGTAGCATTAAGATGATCATAACTGCCATTCCTTAACATAGGTTTATGACAGTCGTAGCATTAACATGATCCTAACTCAAATTCTCTAACATAGTCTTACGACAGTCGTAGCATTAAGATGATCCTAACTCCCATCCCTTAACATAGGCTCATGACAGTCGTAGCATTACCATGATCATACATCCCATTACTTAATATAGGCTTACGACAGTCGTAGCATTAACATGATCATAACTCCCATTCCTTAACATAGGCTTACAACAGTCGTAGCATTAACATGATCATACATCCCATTCCTTAACATAGGCTTAATACAGTCGTAGCATTAACATGATCATACCTCCCATTCCTTAACATAGGCTTAATACAGTCGTAGCATTAACATGATCATAACTCCCATTCCTTAACATAGGCTTACAACAGTCGTAGCAATAAGATGATCATAACTCCCATTCCTTAACATAGGCTTACAACAGTCGTAGCATTAACATGATCATACCTCCCATTCCTTAACATAGGCTTACAACAGTCGTAGCATTAACATGATCATACATCCCATTCCTTAACATAGGCTTAATACAGTCGTAGCATTAACATGATCATACCTCCCATTCCTTAACATAGGCTTACGACAGTTGTAGCATTAACATGATCATACCTTCCATTCCTTAACATAGGCTTAATACAGTCGTAGCATTAACATGATCATACCTCCCATCCCTTAACATAGGCTCACGACAGTCGTAGCATTAACATGATCATACATCCCATTCCTTAACATAGGCTTACGACAGTCGTAGCATTAACATGATCATAACTCCCATTCCTTAACATAGGCTTACGACAGTCGTAGCATTAACATGATCATAACTCCCATTCCTTAACATAGGCTTACAGCAGTCGTAGCATTAAGATGATCATAACTCCCATTCCTTAACGTAGGCTTACAACAGTCGTAGCATTAACATGATCATACATCCCATTGCTTAACTTAGGCTTATGACAGTCGTAGCGTTAACATGATCATAACTCCCATTCCTTAACATAGGCTTGCGACAGTCGTAGCATTAACATGATCATACCTCCCATTCCTTAACATAGGCTTGCGACAGTCATAGTATTAACATGATCATACCTCCCATTCCTTAACATAGGCTTACGACAGTCGTAGCATTAACATGATCACAACTCAAATTCTTTAACATAGGCTTATGACTGATGACAGTCATTGGATTAACATGATCATTACTCAAATTCTTTAACATAGGCTTACGACAATCGTAGCATTAAGATGATCATAACTCAAATTCTTTAACATAGGCTTACGATAGTCGTAGCATTAACATGATCATAACTCAAATTCCTTAACATAGGCTTAAAGTTATGACAGTCATAGCATTAACATGATCATACCTCCCATTCTTTAACATAGGCTTACGACAGTCGTAGCATTAACATGATCATACCTCCCATTCTTTAACATAGGCTTACGACAGTCGTAGCATTAACATGATCATACCTCCCATTCTTTAACATAGGCTTACGACAGTCATAGACCTTTGATCACTTTGTGGAACAGGGCCCAGGGTGTCAGTTTTAGAATTGATAACCGGTGAGTGTGAGTGAGTGAGTTTGGTTTTATGCCACCTTAAGCAATATTCCAGCAATATCACGGCGGGAGACTCCAGAAATGGGCTTCACACATTGAACCCATGTCGGGAATCGAACCCGGGTCTTCGGCGTGACGAGCGAACGCTTTAACCACTAGGCTACCCAACCGCCCCTGCAGTGGAGGTGTTTGGCTGTCTCACTCTACCTGAACCAAATTACTTCCCCTTCCACCCAACCCTTATTGTAGTGCTAAGTGCAGTCTCATTAAAATCAGACGTAAGTTCTTGCTACTGCTAAACAAAGATCTGAGGACATCCCATTATGACCACTGACCACTGAAACGATTAACAAGAAGTCGACATCAGCCAATTAGAGAATTAGAGAGCAGCTTTCGTTTCAACCTGGCAACTTCCATTTCAGCCTATGATTGAATAATATGTTGACACAGTTCTCGATTAGAATTTTGAAAACTGAACAAACGAACATTCCAAAGCGTCTAATATATGGTTGAGATTGTATGGCAGTGCTTCCCACGTACTTTGCAACGCCTCCTCCATTCAAATGTTTATCCCACGGAAGCGAGAGATAGACTATAATTTTGACGGAATCAGTCGTACAGGCCCTAACTGTTGTTGGGAATACCCCATGTTAAGGTTTTCGAGGTTGCATGATTAGAAAACACATTCCGACTGTCACCTTCATGATCTGGTAAGCGACGCTTTGATTGGTTGGATGAAAGGTCATACTGACATGACACATAATGGGATGTCCTCAGATCTTTGTTTAGCAATAGCGAGAACTAAGATATGATTTTAATGAGATTGTGGTAAGTGAAGCAAGTCTAGATTTTCCACAGGTTCATCTGATTGCAGGGTCTCCTTTTCAATTTAAATGTAGCTGCTTGTTTCTATCAACATTACATATTTTCAGAGACTAAGCATTAGTCTGTGAAGGTATGTGTGTTGAGGGGTCCTGTGAAGGGATTGAATCAGTTACGTAGATGTGGAACTTTACGTTGACAATCACCACACATGTGACTATCACTTTTTACAACTGTAGTCTAACAAGGATATGGGGAATACTAAAGACTCATCTTTAGTTATTTTCAATGATATGAATACCCATATTTTTTTTTTTTTTTTTTCATACTGCTCAAAATAGTTAAAACCAACAAATTCATTTATGAGTGCGTGAGTAACGCCGCGTTTAGCAATATTCCAGCAATATCACGGTGGAGGGATTCATTTAATAAACAAAAAGGAAATGGTGCCACATGCAAAATTTCAATCTTCCTCCTCAAATCCATCATGAAGTATGGGTGGTCCAGTTGTCCAGTTGTCCAAGGTGCCACATTTCCCTGTGTAGATTTGTGTCAACTGAGTTTTCCAAAAACCTGTAATTATGGTTTCTCAGAGCTAGAGATAAGCTGTGTATTTGTGTAAAATACTCATAAAAAAATGAAATATGCAGACAAATCAAATATTAGCGTATCAAATATCCAACAAAAACTCTAAATACGCTATTGAAATACGCGATTATTTACTGACTACCATAATATAGTTGTAATATTGCTGAGTGTTGCATTGATCAACAAACAAACATTACAAACAAGAAAATTGAAACAGTAATAGACATTATTTTCTTTCTCTTTCAGAAAAATGGCGTAAAAAGACAACACGGAGATGCAGTGAGACTAATGTTCTGCACACAACGATCATGTCATCATGAATAAGCAATACACATTCTTTAATGCAGAAGTCGAAGCGCAAGGAAATATCAAATTTGTCAACATTGGTTGTGTAGATCCACAGAAAATAGAGAAGGGCCCCACTGTCCAACAGTCGGGCACAATGCAGCCCAACTTTGTTCCAGTCATTATGCCCAACCAGACATTCACCAGAGTCCCCTCAGGGACTGAATCTGTGGGCCCGGGGCCGTTGAGGTTCCTCACAGGGTCAACAGGGTCCTCTGTATCATCTATGATCATGTCCCAACTGGCCAGCCTGCCAGTGCTACAGAACACTGGGTCTGCCATGCAGGTCATTCCCAGTTCTAAGTTTATGGCAGGCAACAGCACTGCCACTGTCGTTGGTCAAACGCTGCCTGTTATGCAGTGTGTAAGTGGATCTTTCCAAGCATCAAATACTCTTCAGGTGATACAGAACCAGGCTAACATTCAGATGGTGCAAAATCAGCCGTCTGCCAGTGCCTCGATTTTGCGGAATTCTCATACAAGTAACATTCAAATCTTGCAGAATCCGTCTCAGAATGCAATACAGGTAATGACAGCTCCATCACAGGTTGTGCAGAATGAGCCTCCAAGCAATCCCCAAATCACTCATCAGCCAAGTTTGCAGAATCAGTCACAGAATGCAATACAGGTGATGTCTGCTCCGTCTCAGGTTGTGCAGCCTCAGAGCAATTCCCCAATCCTCCAACAGCCACATTTGCAAATCATCCAAACTCCCTCTGGGGAACTGCAGCTTGTCCCAGTGGAACAGACCATGCCTGCCAACTCCTTCTCCAATGCTGTCAGCATTCTGAAACCTCAGCGTGTTGTTGGTAACAAAAAGGTTATAACAGAAGCCAAGTCTCTGATCAAGAGGGAAATTGGTTCAGATGACCAATCAGTTGCAAGTGAGAAGAGCCCATCTGCTGCTAACCCAATACTAAACAATTTGTTAAAGAAAGTCAGGAGTAGAATGGACAACAATCGGCAAAAAAAGGCATCTGTGGCTAAGGAAGAGTCTAGCAAGGCCCAAGCTAAGCAACTTCCAAATATTCTTCCCAAAGTTAAGCTGCTTACCCCCGAAGAACTCTTAAAACAACACCAGGAGGTACATATAAACCAGCCAGAACAGAATGAAACTGAGACAAAGATATCAGATGATAAAGATGCAGATAAAGATGATGATAAACCTGTTGTTATCATCAAGGACCAACACAAGGAGAATATGGAAGACAAGATCACTTTTGCTGGCACCTCAGTGAAGCCTAAATTTGCCATAGAATTCTCTCCAAATAATCTGCAAGCCTATGTTCAAGCCGTTGCAAATGCTGTGGAGACTCATAAGACCATGTCCGAGCAGAGTAAGTTAGAACTCAAGATCAAACGTAAGAAGGTCAGGAGCAAATGTGTAGAAGAAGAGTGTTTTCTGATGGCTGAAATTCCCAAAGAAAGTGCTTCAGTGCCGAAAGCTTCACGGCGGAAACAGACATTAGCTGTGAGGAAAGACCCATTTGATGGATGCGAATTGGTAGTTGAACCTCATAAAAAACAACCCAGAAAACGAAAGAAAGCAGCTGCTAGCGCAGAGTCCGCTGTGCCCCCTGCAAAGATGACAAACTCTCAGACTGATGTAACACTGCCTGATACTGAAAACAGTGTTGAAGTTGTTCCTACCCCTGATCCTGAAACAAATCAGAAGCAGAAGTCTCCACCTCGAGAGATTGGTATCTTCATTCCACCTACCATGTCCAACTCTATTTCTTCATCAAGCAAAAAATTTAAGCCTCAATATCAGGTTAAAGACAAAGATAGTATCAGTTCTCCTTCATCCAGTCTATCTACAACATCCACAGTCTCAGTACCAACAAGTTCTTTGCAGAATTCTGACGAATCTGTCCTTCCAGTTCCAGTCAGTGAAATCAAGATAGAACCTCAGGAGAAAACGGTATCTCCTTCAAATTCCATACCCAGCAAACTGAAAAATGTTTCATCAAATGACAAGACTACAAAGGACAGGCCCGTGAAACAGTCGAAATGTGAAACATTGTCCCATATCTCCTCCAACACCGAAGCTTCCAGAAACCCATGTCCTTTACCCATGGCATCAATTAAGGTGGAAACTTTGAGTACTGGGTATGATTCCTCACCATGTAGAAAAATTATCAAAAAAAGTTTAAATTTTGGTTCTACTGAGGTGGCCAGATTGACAGCAATATCAAAGATGCCATCTCCTCTTCCGAAACCTATGTCACCAAGTAAAAAGGTGGCAACCCCACGTCCATGCATGGAACCCCCAAAAGAAAATGTTCCTCAGTCAGCTCCAGAACCTACTTCAGTAGAGCAACTTTTAGAGCAGCAAAGCACAGTCTATCAATATTCAGTGCTCCCAACTTCACGTCATACAAAATCAGTGCAACGAAGTCAACAGCACCAAAGTGCACTAAACCAAGCTGTGATGCAGCGTGTCACTGAATTTCAAAAAGTATTCAATTCTGTTGTAAGGGTCAACACGAACCTTCCTGAAGGTCATGTCTTGGAAGAAAGTCAACAGTTTCCTTTGCCTTCTTCCAAACAACCTTCAGTAAAGCAAAGTTCAGTAAAGCAAAGTTCAGTAGATCAAAGTTCAGTTGAGCAAAGTTCAGTTGAGCAAAGTGCAGTGCACCTAAGTCAAGATCATTTAACTGCAGTGCACCAGACCATGGTGGAAGGTGTCACTGCTTTCCAAAAGGTTTTCAGTTCAGTCACAAGTATGAACACAAAGCCTCCTGAAGGTACTGCCTCGGAAGGACCTAAAGTCTCTATAGCCGAGACGCCAATACTAGCCACAAATACAATAATATCCCAAGAAAATTCTCTGCAGACCACCCTCGGGAACCAAAGTATTCAAACCGGCTTCCTTACACCAGCAGTTCAAGAGGATCCGTCAGGGACCCCCAAACCAAATGGGATCCTTCTGCCAGCAACTGTAAATGTTGTACAACCAACAATTGGTCCAACTAAATTGCCAACTGTTAATTCAAGTGTGACAGTACCAGTTACTCCTTTATATTCGTCCAATTTTATGCAGGTTCCTTCTATTTCACGACCTTCTTTGAACATCGTTAACCATGCCAACCAGCAAAAGAAAGTGTATGTTGTTCCCTCATCTCTGTACACTGCCCTGGTGGCGCAAGCAAACTCAGGAAAACCCGTGCGACTGACGTCTGCTCAACTCATGGCTTCTCTTGAACAGACTGCTTCTGGAACAATGGCTATACCAAAGACCTTAATTGATGCCAGTGATGTTAAGTTGGTCAAAAAGCAAGACGAATATAAGAGTCCTTTAATTCCAGTACCGGTAACAGATCTATTACGTACTGACAACAACGCTGATGTATGTGAAGACGCGGACATAGGGTTGATGGAACTTAAAATAGAGTCTGTGTTTTCGCTTAATAAGGTTTGTTGTAAGCTGATGGACAAGGTTCCTAGCTATTTAGATATGTGTCTCAATTCCAAGTTAGAACACTCCCTGAAATTGTGTTTTGTTGTGCTAGACGACAGCCTGCCTCCATTGTTTCGGGGCATAGCTGGCACCAAGAGGACTCGCTTTAAGATGCCCAAGGCCTGTACTGAATCATGCAGAACCCAGGCCTTAGACTCAATGTGTGTGAAAAATAAGTGGCGTAATATTCGATTTGGAGAAGGTAATTCTCAGACTTTTTCTGAACCAGTAACAAAATGTGCAAAACGAGAATAGAAAGGATCAGAAAGTATGAGGTGCCTTATCTGACTACCCAGTTTTCAAGCTCTTTTCGTTAAGCTCTATTTTTGTGTTAGTTTTTGTTAGTTTATTGCGCATGTTATTTTATCATGAAGTTATTTACATGAAAGGGTTTGAAAGTCAACTTCTTTTCAATAATCGCCATAATCTCTTAACAAATGTCTGTCTGTGTTAAAGTAAAGTGGTTCTGGCAGTTGTAGTGATGGGACTGTGAGCAATATGTGCAATGTCTTCAGCCATTTTCAGCCTTGTGATGATGCTGGTGAATATAATAATTTTAATAACTATAATACAAGATTTTACAAATATCCAGTGTGCTGGACAAACGACAGGAAACATCACTCATGTTACAGTGCTCAACACTAACACTGTCTGCTGGTCAAGTCTAGTATATTTTCTTAAGGACCAGAAAAGTTAAATAAATACTGGTCCCCTGGTCCAGTGTTATTTTGTATATATTTAAGTTTGTACGACTTTTGAAATCAGCGATAGATGGAGTCTAAACTCTAAGCGCCATTGTTTCTAGTAGAGATCCAACAGGACCAATAGATTTTTTCTTTGGTGCCAGTCCTTTGGACCACTGACAAATTTTGGTCAGCGTCAAGCACAGAATGTGAATCAGGACAAGTATTATAAATTCTATCTCCATTTGAAAATACTCAATTCTTATTGGCCAAATTGCAGTAAGAAACAACTTTCTCAATCATGGTCAGAAACAAATATTTATAGGAAAGAACTTTTTCCGACACAAAATATTCCATGGATGTGCAACAATTAATTTTTTTGAAGAAAACAGTGGAAATCAACAAAGAGAGTGTTAGGGCTGGGAGGGGTAACTCTGTACTCAGGTCAGGTAGGTCCTGAGTAGGAGCTGGATACCCACAGGACTACCCAGAGCTGTAGTCACGTGATATAATATTTAATGACAATAACAATCAAACTCCATGGTTACACTACAAATCGCTAAATTTCTTTCTGACTATGCACACATTCCTTCTGACTTTTACATGTTTCTGTCATATTCAGTGTCTGCATGATCAGATTGTTTTATGCATGTATCGAAGTAGTTTTTGACAGGGCTCTGGTAAAACAATTTTCAATCAGACATTTTATATCCAACTTGAGACCTACAGTGGGTACCCAGGTAGGGTCAGGTCACGGGGGTTGAGTACCCAGGTAATACATTTTAACTCCCAGCCCTAGAGTGTATAACTTGAACCTTTCCAGATAAGCTTCAGCTTTCTCAGATTCGACCACTTTAGGTTTGCATGCAAAGTAGCAGTGCTACACACTTTCAGCGTTCCAGTATTTATGAGTAAAGCCACAGGTAACCAAACCAATATTTGAGTATATTCATCAGTGTCGTGTTATTTTTTTAGCAATTATCAGTAATATTATTTTTTTAAATATTTTTTTTATGCTGAGTACTTAAGAAAATGTGAGTTTTGTTTAGTCAAGATTTAAAAAGTTCTTTTTTTGTTGAGCAATTCTGTTAGACAAAGAATTATTAGAATATAAATAAGTAAAATTACTCAGATAATCTTGTTCCTGTCTGTGAATGTTTCTCAAGAAGATGCAATATGAGGCTAATATGTGACAATGCAATGTGTGCATCCAAGTCTTTTCTTTATGACTCAATAAAGATAATGATACACATTGTCTTCACTGTACATGTACAACAACGAAGGTGGTTGATGATGTTGTAAATGGCTGCATGGAGTTGTGTTCCTTAGCCATGCCAGGATTGGCTGATCATGGATTTGCCATAATCATCCTTCCGATTTTGTCAGCACCGTTACAGTGTTTAACAACAATAACCTATAGTCCTTCGTGATCTGCCAATTATGTTTCTAGGTTGTAAGACCTGTGGGTTTCACCAAATGGTAAACGTCTGAAATCATCTTGGGCTTTCCTCCCACATTAAGCTGACACGCCATGATGACTGGAATACTGTTCAAAGTGGCATTAAACCAAACTCACTCACTCACACCACCTTCACGGACTAGTGGACAGTGTCTGACCAGAGCGTAGGAAGTCGATGGTTCCTTGGCCTGTGTCATACCAATAGATGTTAAAAGATGGTACTTTTTGTTAACCTGGCATTCAGCATTAAGTAGATGCAAGGACTGATCGGCTCGGAGTAGGTATCCATATTAAGCTGTGGCCAGGTATCAGTAGGTAAGCACTATAAAACAAGCATTAGTCTAGGCTAGTACAAGCAGCCACATAAGCTGTTTGTTGTTCAACACCGAACTCAGTAATATCACTCTGAACCAGACAATCCCATGATTGATATCAAGAGCATCGATACATGCAATTGGGATATGCAACATTAGCGTTAAAAAAGATGACACTTTTCATAAATCCAGCCATGACACTAAGAATGGGCTTCACACATGTGTAACTCTATAACCAGTGTTCAAAATTAATCATAAAAGTCCAGGGGTCCTTTTGATAGCTCTAATATTAAACATTTAAAGGTCCCTAGACTCAAATACCATAGACCAGCATCCAGGACCCCCTCTATATCTACCACTGCATACCCATATAGTGAACCAAACCCCAGACCTGTGTATGTTACAGTAATGCCTTTAACAACATGCATACTCCAGCGCCCATAAATAACAAAACAAAGTTGTACACTAAAATTTTTATTTTTTCTAAATGCCCTGACGAGGGCTTTAAAAGTTTGAGTTATGTCCCTTGTCACCATGATGTGCTCCTTTCAGCCAAGATCAGTCTACCACCATAAATAAACACCATACATCCTGAACCAGTAAACAACATGGCAGGAACCTCATCTAGCTGGTTAGACTTTAAGACTAACACAAGCTTGAAAATAAAGAGGAAAAAGGAACAGTGTTGAAACAAAGGCCCCTATACCTTAGTCTTGGTTCTCAGGCACCGCCCCCATCATCAAAGCCTGCCCCATGTTTCGCTTTTATTTCCATTTTCCCCCCAAAATTAAAATCATCCTATTTTCAAAAATGCGATCCAATATTGCATGCAGTTACTTCCCTTTACATGTGCACTGTTTTACTGTGCATCTCGAGATATGGTCATGGCGGCAAAAGGATTTTGCATGCTTGTTTAAGTAGGGAGGCACTTTCCCAGGATGATGGTACACACCTTTTTATTTGGTTACATACATGCTAGTTTGAACCAGCAAAAAAACAAAAACAATGCACGCCCACACTATATTTTCAAAAGTTATTGCCTGAGAACCAATTCTTTTATATATTTTTTTTAACCCTTAAGTTACATTTGATATCTTGACCAACAAAATCTTCACTGACGAGGTAGCATTATTTGCAGGGATAGACACGACTACTCGTCCATTAGTCCGAGACTGGCAAAAATCGTGACGGACCTGCAATTTAAAATAAACCTCTAGTCCGAAATGAGCTGTGGACTAGCTGGATATGGCCATTTGCATCTACCTCTGACTTGCCTTTTCACACAACACATTCATTAAAACCTAAATGCATATACCTACTGGTAACAGACCACTTTCTGTTGACATTAACAAAATCAAATCAATTTTCTCTCTTATCATAAAACCTTGACGTGAATATCACAGGTCACCCAGATCCTAATGAACTCTTTAACAAGGGGTTGGAATCACTCATTGCAGATGATTGATAATCACACAGACTAAATAACGATGCAAGCATCCATGGATGCTCTCCAGGCTTGATACTGATAACATATCCTGCGACCCTCCATCATAATTGAATATATGCCGATATGTATCCCTGATCCAGACATCACTGAATAAACACTGCATCTGTTACCATGGTTTCTCTCACAACCAAAACATTCACTTTACACTCTGAATAAATATTTCAATACTGTCAGTAAAACACCTCAATATTACAAATGAAATGTGATCATTTTCTTCATGATTATTAAGATATTGATTTAGATACTAAACAAATCCTGGAACACAAGTTCCCAAATTAGTTGCTGCGGACTTATCTCCCTTTGTATATTTCACATGTTATGGCAGAATATTAAAATTTTAAATATTAGTATCAAATTCCTCAAGTTTGTTAGGTTTGGTATGTTTTCTTGTGCGTACGTTGTCCCTTGTATACATGACAACTTGCTACGGAGATTTCCCTTGTGCAGCTGGTGTGGTTTCTGGGGCTGGTAAGGCAGGCTGTCCCTCCCGAAGAGATTTTCTATACCTGTTGGAAACACAAGCAATAGTTGGTTGGTTTGTTGTTTTATGCCACACTCGGCAATATTCTAGCTATATGACGGCGGTCTGTAAATAATCGAGTCCGGACCAGACAATCCAGTGATATCATGAGCATGGATCAATTCGTTTTTATTTCCATTTCCCCCAAAAATAATGTCTTCGTGTTATGAAATAAAATCAAAGCTCATTGTATGGGTGTATTATGCACACACTTGTAGTTGAAAGGTAGTCAAGTACTGGATTCCAATATTTAACTCATCAAGAAATACATTCATGTAGGGAGGCCTTTTCCCAGGTTGATTGTACACAACTGTTTATTCTGTTACATACTAGTTTGAACAACCAAAAAAAACAAAACAATGCCCATCCACACTATATTTTCAAAAGCCATTGCCTAATAACCAATGTATTATTTTTTTAGCCCAATGGAGGAATGTAGTGTACACAAATCTGAAGTATTATTGTTAATCCCCATCTTTGTACCTTAGTGTGAGTTAAAACTTAGCATCACATCGGCAATATTTCAGCCATACTGTGACGCTTTGTACCTTAGACAAGGAGGGAGAATAAAAAACTTACATAAAAATTCTGCTCAGCTGGAATATTCCTGTCAAACCGACAAAGATGTTCACCATAAACAGATTGTAGTTCTTTGGGATGATCACAAGGGAGTACCGCGCCCATATACAACCTGTCAAAGAAGATTCCATTCATCACATTTAAACAAGATATGACATACTGTGGGTAACGATAGGAACGAAATAATGGAAGCCGTCAACGTCATTCTTGGTCTGCCAGTCTTAACTTCACTGGGTTTTTCTACTCACTTCTTGTTAAAGAGTATAAAACTGAACAATAACATAGGTTGGTCAGAAGCAGGGCCATTACACGATCACAGGGTTTTTCATGATCGGTTCTGCACTGGCAAGGAAATTCTCATATTCTTGTTTTTTGTGTTGTTTAACACTCACCCTCAATTATCCAGTGTTTTAACTCCATTTTACTTTGATAAATACCCTGATCCATTTGCTACCATAGCCTCGTTCGGAGCCTGATTCAAATAGCACGCCATCCAATCAAATTACTCTAAGAAGTGAGGGAGCTTCTGTACAAGGTAAGTGATAAACCAGTGGAGATGGTGGCGTCACTTTTGAAACAAAGCTATGGTGCAGAATGTGTCAAGGGTACTTATCACAAAGCAATGAAGACCTAAATGTCATAATACCCTTACCGACGCACTCAGCAATATTTAAGGTATATCATTGCAGCCTGTTAATAAACTAGACCAGACAAACCAATGATTGATATTATGAGCAACATTCCACACTGCCCGGGTCTGATGACATGCAATCAGTTCAAGTCACGGAGTCTTGACTCTCAAAAGCATTTAATCGCCTTGTATGACAAGCATAGATTTTAACCCATAATCCCTACAGGGTTTACTTGTGCACCTGGCAATATTGTATCATCCGTTAGCCTACCTGTAGCAGCAAGAGCTGATGACTGGTATAGACTCAGTTTCTCGGGGGGACGAGCAATGTCACCTATACCTGCAATAACTAATGCCTGTAAAGAAGAAAAGTTCCATGAATCTTAAACACATTAAACAGTGATGAGTACTGTAACAGGGTTTATGAATACCGTAACAGGGTTTCTGAGTACTGTAACAGGGCTTATGAATACCGTAACAGGGTTTCTGAGTACTGTAATAGGGCTTCTGAGTATTGTAACAGATTTTCTGAGTACCATAACAGGGTTTCTGAGTACTGTAACAGGGTTTCTGAGTACTGTAACAGGGATTATAAATACTGTAACAGGGTTTAGAGTGAGCATCACATTCACCAGTTGATCATGTTGATTGGATACATAGCACACTAAGACATCTTGGCTCTTAAACATGTTCAAATGCTAAGTTCTTACCTGTATGTTGTATTAAGTTGTAAAATAGGTTGCATGCACTGACAAGACAAATTATTGAGAGTATTACAAAGTGATAATTAGCATCCCTATAATATATTCAACATACCCATTTGAAGGTAGGAGCCCAGAAGAAGATTGTTTTTGGACCTGAAAGACAGAACATGCAGTAAGGTATGACGTTGAGTGTGTTAGTGAGTGAGATCTTATGCCACTGTAAGCAATATTCGAGCAATATTACGAAATGGGCTTGCACACATAGTACCCATGTGGGATGTCGAACAAGGGCTTTCGGCATGACGATCTAACGCTTTAACAACTCGACTAGCCCACCACCCCGTATAACATTCTCAATCAAAATATTTGGCGTATTGGAACATCTTGAAGGTAAATGTTTTGGAACTAGACCTCCATGAACTGGGACTCCAAAACACTCTATGATATTCTTCACTGTGCATTATACTGATGCTTGTTTATATCCGATGCATAAGCAGAATTAGACTCGATCACAAAGTTAGTGTAGACCGATTTTGGAGCGACCAGCACGTCAGATTTCAATTTTGCTGTCTTTCGAGTGTTTTTACTTCACAAAATCTCACTTGATCAGTTACTATCCATGACCTTGACACACTAAAGTAGTAGCGATGAGTTGTTTTTAGTGAATGCGGGTACCTGCTGGACTATTCCACAAAGGCACTAGACTGTGAGGGACAAATCTGTCAGCTGCAGCAATCATGCTGCGATAAATTGCAGACATCTTGCTGGGTTCTGTCTCCCCTCTTCTTCTGTTGGTTGACAAAACTTTTCTGGTCCAGGGTAGATAACTCTACGCTACTTCCTTTTTGTGATGCGGCGGAGCGTTCCTGTTCCAAGTACGTCGTTCTGCAGTCACAATGACAATGAAATTATCTTCCTTGACTTTGGCACTTCTCTGTTTTTAGAAACAAACCATGTTGATTAGTAACTTTATAGTTTATGTCGTATTTTTTCCATGTAAAGGAACATTATGCTTCCTTTGCATTTCACATCACAGTCATTAGCTGTTTCAGTCATATCACAGCGGACGAGTGGAGTCAAAAACCTTGTCCAAGGAAACAGCACAGTGATTCGCCTGATATGGCCTCTTGAAATGGAAGCGTTGAAATGGTTATAATTAAGAATGTGGTAAGGCGTGCTGTCTCTCATGCTCGTGTTTCACTGTCACTGTGTGTGTGTGTGTGTGTGTGTGTGTGTGTGTGTGTGTGTGTGACCACATTGCGGTTGAGACATTTTATTGAGGCTGAATTATTTTGGAGGCTGACTTGGCTTTTTTCGGGCTTTTCGCCTACATCAAACTTACACGTTATGACAGAACTGAAATACTGTTAAAGGTCACTCACTATTATACAACAATGTTGTTAAATGTGCAAGACCACGGCTTTTTTTTAGTTTTTTTTCTAATATATTTATGTTATTCATCTGATAACAGGAGATACTAACCTTGGCGAACCTACCTTGGTGAATCCCAAACAGACTAAAGAATCGGGGATTCGAAACCACTACCCCATATGGATCTAAGGACGCCTGCAACTACTGGGCCACCCCTAGAACTTCCAGTAATGTGCTCATTTAAAGGAAATATACATATGTGTTTTCAGGTTTGTTTGTGCTGTGGAGTATTCGATGCCCGAAATACGTCTAGCGGACGAAATGCCACGTCTCGGGCTGAGATAAAATGAGCTCGGTAATCCCACGTTAACAAGGATTCTTAATAAAACCGACAGCAGGGCACAATTGTGTTTGTATCCGTCCAGTTGAAAGTGGCCTAAAGAAAGCCATCGAATAATACCCGAAGGTCGGAAGACCTAAAATAACACGTGACCTAACTACCTTACAGTGGAAATCACTTTCTGCACACGACACCAGTGTTTTAACTACCAATTGGAATTATCTATTTAAGCTAAACCTCTAGCACGACAATGTAAGCCTTGTTTTGGGATTGTGCAGCGCTTTAAATGAATGATCGATGACTACCTTTAAATGAAACTACTCGACACTATATAACCAAATTAACACTTGGTCGTTACGGAGGATCTAGGGCGATAAGGCGCTGCAATTCGCTGTGCAGAATTGTCCCCGGGGCTCCGCTAGAAATGATCGTGGGTTCAAATCACAGTTCGTCCCGATTCTCAACATACCTGTAAAGTGATAAAGTTCGAAGAGCTGCATATATTCGGACCTTCCTCTAACATTCAGCTGATATGCCGTGATATAACTGGAATACTGTTCAAAGAGGCATCTCACTCACTCACTCACACACTCACTGTAGGTGCAGTCCCCCACGCTGGCTATCCCTAAGCACTCCAGGGCCGACTTGCACAAAGCGATCTTAGTGCTAAGATGATCGTAACTCCCATACTTTAACATAGGCTTACAATAGTCGTAGCGCAAAGATCGCTTTGTGCAAGTGGGCCCAGGACCACACTGCCTAATAAATCACTGTAAATACAACACACGAACACAACAACAAACACCATAGGTATTTAAGAACGATTTATATAACCAAAAAACTATGTATTATATTTGAAAATAAAATAATACAGTAATGGTGATACTGCTTTATGGACGGCGTCGGTAGCTTTTGTGTTGGCTCCAGGAGGATTAATTCGTTGGTGGGCCCCTGCACACAATGACAATGTATAATAGCACACAATAGCACTAAGGAACTTATAACAAGACAGCCATGTATACTCTTATCGATTCTATTTTTGCATACATTGAAGCATGTGCTCAACGGAGTGGATATAAACCGGCACTGCCGTTTCCTTGCATAAAATCAACACCACATGCACGTCAAGGCTACAAAATATATTACTGAGCGAATAATGTAAAGTCGTCCGATGCGAAGACCCCTCGGAAGACTGCAAGGTGCATGCGCGCAATACTGCTTAAGGTGTATTTGTGTATCTGATTCCATCCAATATTGCTTGGCACGAGACACACGTAGATCAATAAATAAGAGCATAAACAAGTTGAACCCATTTCCATACCTCTCGACAAACAACTCCACTGTGACAAGGAGGTATTTAGACCGATTTGTGTACCCCAATAAAGCCGACGATTCGTCGACATATCGACGCGATTCGATTCGTCAGTAAACGGCCAACAAGCATTCTCAGATAAAACTTACAATTCATAAATATAATACCTCTCATTATGAGCATAAATACCCATGATTGACACCCTGCTTGGAGCAACATCGATTAAACGTTATCAAAATATACATAAATGTGATGAAAATGTTATATGCTTATATATAATCAACACCATTTCTTAAGCGAATTCATACGTGAATTTCTGTGTCATTATTCACATCATAAAATTGGCAAGACAAGTTATCGTGTTCTTAAAATACCCTGAAAAGATTATGAAGCTGTGCTTCAAACGATTGTGCAGACAACCGAGCTGGGGCTGTCCTTTGTTTCAGAAGGTGCTGAAGACGATGATTGTCCAGAAATTAGATGGAGAACATGTCTGTGGCCATACTTGATCGCTGCAGCCTCCAGAGTTAATGGAGTATAGGGACCAAAGAAATTATCTCTGTTTGACAGATCTTGCGTCGTCAGGTCCACCGACCCATTGCATAATAATACCTTCATTCTTTCCTCATCTCCTGCAAGCGTCGCATGAGCGAACTCAATCGATGCTTCGTTTTTGATTAGCAGTTGAATTAGACTGTCGTCTGCTCCGCTTACCTTAGCAAATTCTATCAAACTGTTCTTGCCCTTACTGATATTGACTCGACACCACGACTTGACTAGTTTGTTGACCCGGAATCGGTTATTATCTGCCACTGATTGCCATAAACCCGGAGAGAACTTCCTGAAATATGACCGGAACTCTGCCACGAAATACCCTGCGTGTTTGACTATAAGTTCCTCGTCGTCCTGATCCGCCGTAGCGCCACATTTCAGCACAGCCACCATCATCTGTAGTAGATTGCTTTTGATTGAAAGCTGTAGCGCTGTTCGCCCCTCATTGTCTCGATGATCCAAATCAATCTCGGCATTCGACAACAAATAAACAAACGGTACATACTGCTTCTCAGTCATCGACCGTGAGGCCAGAATCACAAAATGTAAATACGTCCTGCCGGTGAGCTTACATCTTACATGAGCATCTTCCCCTTGTCCAATACACAACAGAGCTGAAGTGATATCACATGATTTAATACATCTATATAGTCCAGTCTCCGCGATATCAATACTGTGACTGTCGCTCCTTGAGAGTGCATTCATTCCTCAGATCAACACATCTCGTATAACGTGGCCTGCCCACTGTCAGTCGGCTGCTATGGCTTTGGGTAAATGTCGTCTGCTAGTTCAGCCATCTTGCCATACTATTCCACCCTTGACTCAAACCACACAGGCTGTGATAAGTTGCTTCTTGCACAATTGTCGGAGAAGACAGCGAACATTGATTAGCCAATTTAGCGTCAATACCCCATATGACAGGTACAAGTTGTAATCAAAGTTCACGCGTCGCTGTTGAGTTCAACCTTTCGGAAGCCGGCCGCATTAATCATTAATCTACTACGTTAGCTTTTCTAGGTCGGGCTCAGGAAGCAGGCACTAGTATACCTTTGTAAAGAACTTACATAGCTTCCATGATAGGCTTACTGCAGTACTTAATCGGCTTCATACCTGGCTGTCAAACGGTAGCTACCTAACAACACAAACCACTTTGAAAATTACCATCACATTCAGGAATGTACGCCAAACTGAACATGCAACAGATAGGCTTGGCTTGGTTTTGTTTCGTGTTTGGTCTTGACGGCACACATCAAGTATGTATTGGCGATCTATCGGTCCGGAACCCGAAATGAAGCGTGTTAAACATGCCTTCGCGACAAGCGTTTGTTGTGCCAACCTCGTCATGTGACTTGTGTTTAACTTGTGTATAGAATAACATAGCTGTATACCTATATACCGACAATATTGACATTTGACCAGCCGATCACAATTATCCCCTGGGGTGTATACGTGTTGATATACCGCACTGATCACCCCCTTTTACACGTGATAACTTGGATATTGGAACAAGATGGCCATTGATTTGAAACGGTGTGTGTAAATTGTTTAAATAGATGTTCATTAATAAATTAGTCTTTTCAGTGTAACTTTATCAGCCTGTATTTAATCAAATACACGTAACCATTACACTGCCTATTAACAGGGTAGTCTAGTGGTTATAGTATTCGCTCTTCATGTCCAAGTCCCGGGTTCGATTCCCGACAGGAGTACAATGTTTATGTGTAAAGCCCATTTCTGTTGTCCCCTGTCGTGGTATTGGTGGGATATTGCTGAAAGCGGCGTGAAACTATATACTCGCTCACTGGCTTAAACAAAGTAAAAGAAAAATATCAACATGTCATTTCACACACATAAAAAAAAATATATGTATCATATCGTAATTCTTTGGTCTTTTGCTTTGTTGTTAAGCAATATTCCAGCATTATGACGGCGGTCTGTAAATAATCGACTCTCGACAAGACAATCCGGTGACTGACATCATGAGCATCGATTTACGCAATTGGGATACGATAACATGTATCAACAAAGCCAATGAGCGTGACCACCGATCCCGTTAGTCGCCCTTTACGGCAAGCACGGGTAGCTGAAATACCTATTCTCTACCCGGATCTTCACGGGTGATGTTTCATTTGAGTGAAACAGGGATTGTTGTCAGATGAATATAGTATTTGACCCCTTAATACACAAGAAACTGTTATATCCTACTCAAAAGAAGTTGAGCACCTGAACTGACTGACTCAATCAATAGACCGGCAATCAATCAATTCGCGGAGACAACATTAACTCATTCAACTTGCTGAATGAACCTGAGAGGGTTTTGTGTTTAAAGGGCGAGCATCTATCTATTTACAAATATACTTTGAAATATGTTTGTTCGTTTGTTGGCAATATCTGAGCTGTGAGACGGCGTTCTGTAAATAATCGAATCTGGACGAGAGAATCCAATGATTGACGTCATAAGCATCGATATACGTAATTGGGATACGATGACATGCATCAACAAAGTCAGCGAGACTGACCACCCGATCCCGTTAGTCGCCTCATGGGTTGGTGAAGACCTTTTCTAACCCGGATCTTCTTGAGGCCCTAATACGGTACTACAGTTACGTCGTATATCTACGAGAGACTACGAGTGGTAGAGCGTCCGCCCGAAGAGCGGAAGCGGGCTTCGATCCCCGGTCGCGTCATACCAAAAGACGTTGAAAAGATGGTACTTGTTGTTACCCTGCCTGGCATCCAGCATTAAGAGGCTAAAATAAGGACTGGTCGCCTCGGAGTTTGTATTCTGTGTCAGAATGGAATATTCACGTCGCTATATAAGTACAATAATCTTGGACGCGACGTTAAACCCTGTTTCACCTCACCTCACCGCACCTCACCTCACCACACCACACCACACCACACCACACCACACCTCACCTCACCTCACCTCACCTCGTACATCTACCTCCGTGCAACAATGATGTGAACTTTCCACTCTGCGTTCTCCATGCTACAAATCTCTCTAGCAGGACTATAGTTGCAAACTCTGCTTGGGAACTAACGGTAGTGAAATTAGTTTTGCACTTGTCTTCTGGTCCTCTTGCACAAAGCGACCTTAGCGCTAAGACTGGGCTTAACGTCGCGTTAAGGAGTAGTGGACTTACGTGTGCAAACACGTGGGACGTACATTAGCCGGGTTTATATATAGTACTAGCCCACCGAGATACCATACTGCAGTTTAACATGAATATTCAACTCAGACACAGTATACTGACTCTGAGCCGACCAGTCCTTGTTGTATCCCTTTAAAAACGAGGGCCAGGCAGGGAAACAACAAGTACAATCTTTTAACGTCTTTTGGTATGAGGCAGCCAGGGATTCGAACCACCGACCCTCGATCCCCAGGGCAGACGGTGAACTTGAGACTTTACATAGCGAACTTGAGAACCTTTATGTCATGCGTTTTAATGGGGGAGGCTTTCATGTTTAATCACGAGCTATTGACATGAACCTCCTTATATTCTTGATGGTTAGATTGAACTGTCTCTTGGAGATCATAATAATTTCTTTATGGCCCATTTAGATGTTATATAAAACCATATTATTGATTTTCTTATTAGGATAACCTAATGCAATATTGTCATGCCTATTGGTGGTGTATTGATCTCTTGGTTATAATTGTCATCTTTTGCTGTCTCCCAAACTCTAGAGAATCAATTTAAAAAGGAGTTCAACTCAAGTCTGGAATGTTCAGGCAAGTCTGCATTGCCACAGCTCTAGGGCGTCTGAAATTATGGCCTGTTCTCGGCTTCCATTTGGATATTTGTTATTAAAATTACTTTATTTCTGGGGCTAAATGTCTATTACCATCACCATTATAGTGGAAGTTCTATCACTGTAGAGGACTCCCTGGTTTATTCGGTAAAACCCCGTTAATCCACACTGTACCGTTCCCACAGAAAAAGCTACTCCACAAGGGTGCATATTGTCCAATGTGTCAGTAGTTTGTTTTTTTATACTATACCCTTTATGTCTACGCGCCGATGCTGAAAGGACCGCCTCCGTGGTCTAGTGGTAGAGCGTCCGCCCGGAGAGCAAAAGGTCCGGGGTTCGATTCCGGCTGCGCTCATCATTAAGGGGCTAAAACAAGGACTGGTCGCCTCGGAGCCAGTATACTATGTCTGAGTTGGGTAGTCATGTTAAACTGCGGCATGGTATCTCAGTGTGCTAGCACTATAAATCGGCATAATAATAATGCTATATAAGTGCAATAATCTTGGACGCGACGTTAAACCCCATTTCACCTCACCACACCATCGAGCCTGAAAGCCTTGGTTCAGGATTTGCATTATGGTGTAACGTGCATCGGGTTCGTATCCCATGTTATTTAACGCTCGAGCGTTAAAGCCCATATCAAACCTTGAGGGAGGTGCGTTTCCTGATTAACATGTGTTTAGTGTATACATATGTATCGGGATGTAACTGGATAGGTCAGACGTCATCCCAGTAAGCTGCACTGTTGATATAATGGAAGAGATACTTTTATTATTTTAGAACGAGTGACAAAAATTGGCGGTTATCTTATTCAGTGCAACCTTATCTATTTTTGTGAACGAAGAAATGTCAATAATTTCTTTGGATATCCTAAGTGTCGAAATCAAATATATCTAAACTCTCCAGAAGGAATGACGTCACGTGTGGATGCAGAATGAGTCATCATTATGTGAATAGTGATTCCTACACAAGCTTATGTGATATAGTCGGAATCGTAAAAATGACTCGGTTTTTAGCAGATATTTCTTATGATTGTGGAATGGGTTTTGCTGCTTTTATTTAGGCCGCTTTTCGCAATGTTCCAGCAACACCACGACGGGGGTCCAGAAATGGGCTTCGCACATTGCATGTGAGGCATCGGCCCGGGGCGTTTGGCATGACGGACGAATCTCAACTGCACGAACCAGGCGCACATACGAAGCGGGAGATGTCCATTTTGTTGCAGATATTCTCAACCATAGTGGGAAAAAATTTCTTTCCTGGTTTGGACCATTCGGACCTATTTTCGGAAGTTTGATATATATTGTTTTTTTATTAGAGCGAAATGCTATACGTCTTTGCTTTGTTAAACAAGATATCCACCCCATTTCCCCTTGTACAGCAATGTTGATGGGTTACCTTGTACACATAGGAAGACGCCACATGCTCGGTTTTGGAGCTTGTTAATTTGACGTTGAGAGTAGATACCGAGTCCCACACTTTAGAATCGGCTCCACCGGTGTCTCATAAAAGTTGGTAAACGTCAGAGGCCATTATATTTCGTAATAAGGGCATTATTTGTAAGATTTCGTGTATTCTAGCATCGTATCACACAAAAGGTTAAAATCTGAGCTGGGTAAACCCTTACATCTAAAATGTACAATCTTGGACTTGTCCTGGTTTATATGAAGTCTCCATTTTCGGCACCATCTATGGACAATATCTATCATTTTTGGTCGTTTATTTTTGGTTGGTGCCATCAGAGCGCTGTCGTCCGCATACATGCGAAGTGTCATGGTTACACATGCATTATTTATCTACATACCGTCTTGGCTATAAAGCACATCCTTGCTTAAAGGGGCTCTTACACTTTTGCCGAGTATTGACCCGAGCTGACTCGGGGGTACTCGTATGGAGCTCGTAGCGAGGTCGTACTAAACTCGGGGTAACTCGGGATACCTCGTACTGATCTGCGTGAGTTTTGGAACTGCTCAAAACACTCGGGCCGCCAGCCAACTCCTAACAAACTCGTAACACACTCGTCCTACTCGTAGTAGCCTCGTGGCGACCTCGTGGTGCTCGTACAGAACTGGTATGAGGATCGTCTGCAAAATTTATTGCCGAGTTGACCGAGTCTAAAACGAGCTATACGAGCCTCCTTGTTACATCATGTGACAAATTCCCGCCGAATTATTTAGCAGCTCGTAGCCACCTCATACCAAAGTCGTACCAAAGTCGTACCAAACTCGTACAGCTCGTATCGAAATCGTTGTGCTCGTATGTAACTCTTAATAGACTCCTATTAGACTCCTATTGACTCCTATGGGGCTCGTAACACACACGTAGCGTACTCGTGTGATACTCGTATATATGTAGTCTCTTCCCGAGTCCTAACCGAGTTAGGCTCGGGAGAGCTCGACAACCACCTCGGCAAAGTGTGAGAGCTGCTTAACACCAGTATTTACAGCAAAAGAGTGCGTTCAGAGATCGTTCACTCGTACGGTACTAAGCTGCCCTTACTATTGAAGACATGATGGGAAGAGTTAACTTTTATGTTGTGTCATACATTTAACGGATAGTGAACGTAGAGGCGCACCTGTACAACATCGTGACCATTGACAATTTAAGGGGAGGTAACTCTTGTAGGACAACAGTTCCCTCTAAGTGTTTTGTTCACAGAAGTGAAATATCAAGTGTTATGTTCACTGCAGTGAAAATAACACTTTTCTCAACTTCAGAAAACTCTGAAGTATATAATCAACTCTGAACACATCCTGCTAACATTATTATTTTTTGTTGTGGCCGTTAGGCTATTACTTTTTGTGTGTGGCCATTTTGACTATGGGTTTGTGGCCATTTTGATTCTCTTGTGGCCGTTTGGACTTTTGAGTTTTGAGGCCGTTTTGACTACAACCCACATATACTCGCTTTGTTTGTTTGTTGTTTACGCCGCACTCAGCAATATCCCACATATATCGACGGTCTGGACCAGATAATCCAGTGATTGAAAACGAGCATCGATCCACGCAATTGCGACACGATGACCTGCATTGACCAGGTCAGCGAGCCTGACCACCCGATCCCATTAGTCGCCTCTTACGACAAGCATAGCTGCTTAGACCAGTTCCCATCTGGATCTTCAGGGGTAGGCTGACACACATAGTACTGTTCTAAGCAGCAATATCCCTACAGACTATTATCACTGCGACAACATAACAGTAAGTGAGGAATACAAGGTCGCATTCAAGATTATTGCACTTGTAGCCTATAGTGACAGGCATGCACGTGTGTATATGTGTATGTGGCTGCTTATGCTAGTCCACACTAAATTCAGTTTTATGGAGCGAGCCCACTGAGAAGCTGCTGCAGTTACCCCACTCAGACACAGTATACAGAGTATACCAGTCCCAGTTTGCGACTTTAGCCACTGGTCCGAAGCCCTAGCCCAGTAAAGTTCTGTTTGGTCTTGTAAGTTCAGCTAAGGTCACATGACAGCAAAATCAACTGAAAATGATGCTAAGAGCCAAGTTAGGGCTAGTGGACCCAAGGTTGTGGCACAGACTGTAGTCCTTTTATCCCCTGAGTGCCGAGCAGCAGGCACAAGTACAAATTGTTCAACATCTTTCTATTTAGTATGATTCGGCCAGGGATCTGACCTTCTGCTCTCCAGGCAGACACTCTTATTAACCACACCATGGAGGAGAACAGCAAACATTGTGCGTGTGTATCCATATAGAGGCCTTTCCACAGCTTAATGTGTGAGGAAAGCCCGAATTGATGCAGGTCTCAGACGTTTATAACTTTGGCGAAACCCACGAGCAGGGGTATGGTGCTGACAAACCTAGAAACATAATCCGGGCGAACCCGGGATTCGAACCCACAATCATAGGTTTCTGGCATGCCCAAGGGACGCAACCCTGCAAAGCGAATCGTGGAGCTTTAGACGAATGTGCCATCCGTGCCCCCTTGCAGGAAACAGAATTCTCTAAATCCCTTAATCCCCAGTTTGGATGGTCAACATTTGGTTGCTGGGGGCTTATGGCTTGTGTTTTGTATGGTGTACTTATGTCTGGTTAATCATTTATGTAACAGTGACATTTCTAGAATCATGTGACTGTTCTTAGTTAATAAGGTTGTTTAAGGTATACAGGTAGTATGTATGAAACCAAGTATTGACCACCTTACTCTTGAAGGTTTGGTTTTGGTTTGGTTCGTTGTTTTATGCCGCACTCAGCAATATTCCAGCTACATGACGGCAGTCTGTAAATAATCATGTCTGGACCAGACAATCCAGTGATTGACACCATGAGCATCGATCCATACAATGGGGATATGATGACATGCATCAACAAAGTCAGCGAGCCCTATCACCAAATCCTGTTAGTCGCCTCTTACGACAAGCATAGTCGCCTTCTACCGCAAGCATGGGTTGCTGAAGATCTATTTTACCACGGATCGCGGCAGCATTTATTGAAGACTCTGGTCATGACAGGACAGAGTGTACACTGTACAGTACAGAATTTATATCCTGACATCCACCCACAAGCATCATACTCTTGAATTTGAGCATGTTGAGAGAAGTGTGCCAGTTAACTTAATGAAAGTTGTTCAAGGCTCCCACAGAGGTTTTATCTTGGTGATATTGCAAATCATTCATTTGTTCATGACATTGTGAACACATGGTCTATCAGTTACAATATTGGAAAATGAATTGAATGACTTTTATCACCAGTGTTGCACAGCCTCACTGATTAAACATTTTCCACTAAAACAACATAAACACCATATATGGTCAGTGTACATTTATTAAAATATGCAAACACAACAAAACATGACATCACAGATGTAAGGCTTAAAGTGCCACTAGCAAAATACTGGACGGACTTAATTTATCTAAAAGTACATAAACTATAGAGCATTACAAAAAGCAAATAAATAATAATAAATATGGGTGATCTATTTACAAATCCAAGTTTAATAATCAAAACAAGATGATTGTGTATGAATGCTATTTGCAATTCCAATTGTATGATTTGTGTTTATTCACTGTATTTTTTAAATATGTTTGTGTTAAAATAAATTTAACAATGTTGGTGAGTGAATTTCCCCTATTGTTACACACAGTGTGATGTGATGATCACACCGCCATTGTAACAAGGGAAGTAACTCTAAGTCTGTATATTTTTCATTCCTGCTAATCACTATAATATTAGTATTCAGTGAAAATATTCACTGATATGTTCAAATCACAGCCTTATATTTTGTTTGATTAACAAATACATTTAAATACATGTAAATACAACTGATCTCTGAACATTCTATTTCTAGAGTTATATGCTGTCCTACAGTATTGTATTTGTACAATTAGCTGGAGTAAACCACACTAGGTACATATAATTTTTCTACTGTTGACTCGGTCCATGTGACCTCCATTGAGATATTTTATCTAATCTGTCCTATGGAAATAACTAATAAATAGAAAATAAATAAATAAATTGTCTGGAACTAAATTAATTGTACATACACTATAAATAGTCTTTAAATAGAGTAAAGAAAATGGAAGCAGCTAAGGCCACATATCACAGATTGTTTGTAATTGGCTACAATTTGAAGGACTTATGCCATCACACAAACTATTTCAGGCAATGCATGCATCCATATTTACACATACAACAGTCACAGTGTTTCATCTTGTCAGGCAGTAGCTTTGGTATTGTACGAGGTTAGCGTTGTTCGTGGTTTGAGGAAAATACGGCGCACATAATGATCACATTGTCAAGGATATCAAGGTGCCCAGGCCATCACAATTTTGTTGAAAGCAACAAAAACTCCTTTGTTGGGCTTGCTGAAAAACAAACACAGATATAGATTAAAAAATATATCCAATGCTGATTATTTTGAATTGCTGATAACATTAATTTTGGAAAGTCTTCATGTTACCAGATGGATCATCTATGAAATTTAAGCCTCAGTCATTAAGTGTGTTGTATCTCCATTCACTCATCATCTATATTGTAGGGTAGTAGGGTAGCCTAGTGGTTACTAAGCTCGCTCGTCACGCCGAAGACCCGGGTTCGATTCCCGACATCGGTACAATGTGTGAAGCCCAATTCTGGTGTCCCCAACTGTGATATTGCTGGAATATTGCTAACAGTGGCGTAAAACCATACTCACTCACTCACTCATCTATATTGTAATGGAGATATAATCCACAGGATAGTCAAGTATTACTACAATTATACATCAGTTTGTCTTATCCGAAATATACTGTATACATGTTTCCATAGTTACTACTGTTTGAGCATCACAATTGGGGCGTGTAGACTAAATATTGGCCAAAGAGGTGTCAAGACAAACTCTTTCACATTAAGTTTACCAGTAGGATTATCTGGTAAGGCCACAATACATATACCAGGTATTATTCAATTTTCATCCAAATTTGGGCAGTCAGGCAAGTGAGGAAGAATTTCAAATAATTCATTATGGGCTAATCATGAGTCCAGAAGTTGCCTATCAGGGTCATCTATCAACATAAGAGCATACATACCACTTGAAATAACGGATTGCTTCAAATGTGCCGTCATGTTTTCCTTCTGTAAACATATGAAACATTTATTTGTCAAAAGTCTTCAAACATGTTAACTAGAACCTGTACCAACCAGTCATATCTTGTACACACAAGTCAATTAAACTAACAATGGCCTGAGAATGTAATATAACTCCAACAAAACAGACTCAGCTAACCACATAGCAGATAACTGCCTGAAAAACATTCAGTGAAAATAATGTTTCAAATAGTATTAATTAACTGGTCCTGAAAACATCTTCTTCAGAACGAATATGAAAGTTGCTCACTTTCTAGATTCTCTATGGCCTTCTCTTATACAAATACATATTGTGCAGTGATATAAACAGTGTTCCTAATGATTAATTAAGGCTATGATAACATTGTAATGTTTAAAATTGAAAATTTAGAGGGTTCCTAGATTAAAATAACCTCAAAAATTCTCCAGAACCCAGGAGTCTCAATAAGACCGATGCCAATTTCAACTCCAAACATGGAGTACTGCCTGGCTATCAGACCTTAGAATAGGTCCCCAGCATTCTATTGCTTGTCGCAAAAAGCAACTAAATTGTATCATTTGCTCTTGCTTGGTTATATGGTTAATTACGTGTCATTGAAGCGAACAGTTGTGGTATGTTGCTCACACATCAATCACTGGTTTGCCTGACCCAAACTCGATTATTCACAGACTTCAATAATACAGCTGGAATACTGCTGACTGGGACGTTAAACAACATTCACTGACGTGGTCACAAATTACAGGTACGCACCCTCCTTATCCAGCTCCACTCCGAGGTAGACGTCACTGCGGCCAGGCAGATGACCGATGAACTTGACCATGCCCTGGCTGAGCTTGCCGCCCTGGCGGGAGAACTTGACCACATCGTCCAGCTTCATGTCCCCAGGGCTGCGTGGAGCGAACGGACGCATACCTTGTGTCAGGGAGCTACAGCAAACAACACATCACAGTCAGCTGATGATCAACAGGCAACATATATACCTAAGACTAGCAAGAAGAGTCACAATTTGGCAGACATTTTTCTAAAATATTTTTACCAATAATTTTATATGAAGTTGTTACTTAGAGTGGAACATTGTTTAACAAAATAAACATTCCTGGGAAAGTAGAATGGATACATCAACATGTGCAATACATATAATTCTTCAAATGTTCACCCATGAGAACACCTTACACCACAACTAGGCATGTTGATTAGCATTGAAAGCTATTGTAAGCTGAATTCTTTAATAGAACTTTGTCCTTGATTATCCAGAGTATTATATATCCATTCTCAGAGAACATACCTACTTTTATGTTACAATCTATCATAAACATCCCTGGCTAATTTGCCACCTTAGCTTTGCACTGTAAGTGATGGCATCACCTCCACTGCTATCACTGAGCACAATATTTATTTCGCTCTAGAGAGTAATTTAATTGGACAGTTATTGCTAGTATCGTACCATACAAATCTGGTTCAAGACAACACTATGGTGGAAAATGGAGACAGAATACCCTGGATAATTGGGGATCAATAACAACATTAACGTGTCCTACCTTGATAGCGACATAATAGTTCCCATCATGCCCTTGTTATGTTGAGTTGTGATTGGCTGAGGTGTGACACTCCGGAATCCAGCAGAACTTGGTGCAGGTGTATTCTGGGACAACCTCTCACTACTAGCCGAGATTCTCATCTGCATGGCGGGCGTTGTGCGAGAGGGACTACCAGTTGGGGTACGACGAGCCACCCAGTCACCTGGGGAGGAAAACACAGCAACATTTAAAATCTGAAGAGTCCCAGCCATTATCACTCGGAAGACTGGAATGCATGAGTGAGTGAGTTGGGGTTTAATGCCGTTTTCAAAAGTCTTTCACATAATAAGAGTTTGATATGTAAAGACACAGTGATGCTGTTTACCACTTTGATGAAATCCATGAGTACAGGTAATCATGTGGTTCTGACAGACCGAGGATAAAAACAGTTCCTAACTTTAACCACTAGTCTGAAGCCTGAGTAAAATGATCTTTTGGTCTAGTAGGATCAGCTGATACTAATCCACATGCAAAGACTCAGTTCTGCTGATAATAATGCCAAGATCAAATGCAGATGTAAATGTGTTTAGCACAGTCTCTAATATTTAGTAGTTCAAAGGCAGATCTTTGGTTAGTATGACTTGTTACAAAATGACTGCCTAGCTGTGGTCCCCATACAAGTCATGCAGCTACATGTCATGACAACATGATGTTTGATGTCACAGCACTTCTCCACACCACAAGTGGTCAGTGAGTGAGATGGGTTTTACGCCACTTTTCGCAATATTCCAGCAATATCACAGCAGGGGATACCAAAAGTTTGGTTTCACAAATTCTACCCATGTGGGGAATCAACCCGGACGTTCAGTGTCATCGGGTGACCACTTTAACGGCAAGGCTACCTCTCCACTCTCATCACAACTGATTCACACTTCTTCCAAACACAAGTTCACTGAGGCTGCGAAAACCATCTTCTTGAGGCAAGGGAGTTAACTGACTATAAAAGTCCAGTTTCCACCCTTGCCAAATTAGGCTGGAATTTTGGAGTAATATTTTGGCTGGACTAACGAGTCTATGCCTAGTCCACTCAAAATCTCATTATGAAATCAACATCTGGTACGATAACTGCCATGCAATTTTGGTTGACTGCAGGATTTGCAAAGCATGTGTACCATCAACTTAGCTTCAACAGATATTTTCCAAATCTTTCCATGTTTATAATCAAGGTGCTCACCCGTTTTATTACTATAAAGATCTTGATTATCGATCAGATTGTCTTGACTGGGTGACACTATTTTGTTTGAAGCAATTCAAGTGATACGAGAGTTGGAATCTGGACTTTTACAGTCAGTTCACTCCCTTGCCTCAGGAAGATGGCAAAAACATTCTCATTGCTATACAGATATATTTCACTCAAATAAATCCTTAATTTGTACATTGTTAACTCGTAATCGTGAATCATTTCCAAGTTCCTCCACACTATGATACATGGTATTTTACATGCATGTGAACTACATAAAGCTCAATAGCGCGGTTACTCCAGTAAACATCGATAACAGTGGAATTTATGAATGACATGTAACATGATACCTCTACGCTGGGATATGATTGGAACAGAAGCTCATGTAGACAAATTCACAAGCACAAACATATAGTAATGACAAACATGAAGCAATCACAAACATGTAACAGTGTTAGTAACATGAAGCTGTGACATAATACCCGCACCAGTGATCCGAGTAAACATAGCCTGCTAATCAACCATAACACCGACAGCACAAACTCTACCACGTAATATCTACCCGTGACGTGTGTCTACCTGTTGTGGACCAGTTATGGTGAACACAGGCACTGACTGCTTCTCTGTGGCTTAACACAGGTTGGTCTGCTCCTGATAAGATCTACCTAGTGATATCGGAGTGCAAGTGTTATGTGCACACAAGGTCGGGCAGTGTGCCATGTAGGTGAGGGTAGGCTGTAAGTCGACTCTCGTGGGGGACGGGGGTCAGGAGTTCCTTGAGGTCTTTACAAGCAGTGAATAAATAGTCAGTAGTGTGTGTGTGTCTGTATGGTAATATCAGGCGGTCTATTTAGTAGAGATGCCACGATTCACAAATATCTCAACGCATCAATAATATTCTCACATGATATGACACGCGATACCCACATGTATTGATTCATAATTTAATCCTGTATCAATTCATATTTTGATCCCATATCATTTCACACATGGGACATTTAAAACAGCAATAGAATGACTTTGTTGTCAAAATGGGTCCTACCTACATTTCAAAAAACAATTTTATCATTATTAATTATGCTATATCTTCAATGTACATACTTTTAAGACCTCAATTCTGTTCTAGCCTTTTTCTAACTGGTGTTGACACCCCAGTTTTATCTGAAATAAAGTATTGATTGAAATAACACATTTTTATTTTCAAATAGGTGACCAGATGTTCAGGAAGTTTCAAGCCTTTTTGATACCGGTAGTGTTTATGCCCTATGAAATATAAATATTCACACAAGATTGCTGTGAATTAAGTGTTGCAATGTATCGTATCGTGAACAAAGTATCGTTATATGTTTTGAATCGGGACATTCCTACTACTCAGGCTGATCTACTGTTTATGGTGAGCTACATTGTTTTTCCTACACCTTAACCAATCAAACAGTATGATGACCAACCGCGAGGGGGGATTTTTTGTTTTCCAACTTGGTGAAGTAGTACATACCATCAAAAGAGCAACATATTTCTGTCAGTTTAGGATCCCGATATGATTAGCTTGGAGTTATCTAGGCTGAACATAAAGGGTTAGGGATCAGGGATTAAGGGCCTTGACCCTGTAATGCAGCTTAGGGCAAATCCACCAGGGTAACGGAGTTAGGATTATCTACTTTTGAGAGCGCCCTGGGCCCTTATTAAGTCGAATATGGTAATGATCTAAAGTTGGATAATGGACAATGTTCCAAGGCCTGTTGCTGGTGCAATGTTACCAAGTACATGTAGATGTGTTTGTGTTTGTGTTTGTGTTTGTGTTTGAGTCCAGTCAAATGTCATTAAGAAATCTGCAATTCCATTCCTCAAGCTTTACATGAAGAATACAGAATTGGAATGCTTTAATTGTTTAATTTTTCAATTCTCATTCATGATCAATCATTCATCAACAATCCGTTAATGTTTCTAACCAATGATCATTCTCGAAATGTTAACCAATTCTTAACAGTTTTTACGCTGAATTCCGTTTTTACTGAAAGACTCCTTTTATAGTCAATTCAAGAGGTAGACTATTTATTGACATAATTCAGCAAACATCCCCCGAACATTAGAAGTGAAGACAATAACCTTTTAAATGGGTCCTTATGACATACATGTTTGCTTACAGATTATTGGGGAATACGTTTTCAGGGAAAACAAACACTACAGGGCAACAAATATGGGGTGGGTGAGTCAACTGCCATCGCAGGCCTTCTACCTGACATCATCTTTAGCCAGGAGATCACGGAGTCCTTTAGGAATTCCACTGAAGCAGCACAGGAAATATAGCAAAGATGTATGTAAAACTCAACCAAATTATGCAAAAACTCAGAAACAAAGTCTTCATAAATCAAAAGGGAATATCTAAAAGAAGTAAAAAGGTCGGGTTTTTTATACAAACGTGTATACTAGTCCCAACTTTGAACATCCTAACCCTAACCTTGACTATATATTACAACATATCCCTATTATAAAACTCTCCCTACACGTCTAAAAGGAAATTCTTACTGCTCACATTACAGCCTTTTACTTCAGCCTTTGGCTTATCAATTCATTTTTAACAATCAATTTTGATACCCAGGTTGCATACAGTTTCGCAGCTAAGGAAGGAGTTGCAAATATAAATGCAATTTACTATAATTTTCCCAAAGTTACTGACTGAGAAGCAACATCTTGTGCGTGTTTTAGTGGAAACTAACTTTGAAACAGAAATTCGGCTCAAAGATTAACTCTACACTTGGGACCAGTATACTAAATTCAACATTTTATAAAAAGATATATACAAGAAAAAGTGGATTGTTTCAAAATACAGTAGCATTTTCAGCAAATGCACATTGCATTTTGGGGTTGTGCAGACCGATGCTCCAGACACTGGCATGTATGTACACGACAAACAGACCTGCCAAAAACACTTTGGTGACGGATCTAATAACGACAATAATCTCTTCAGTGATCACCTAATACAATTTTTACAGGAAAATATCAAATCGCTTCGTGCATCAGTCTGTGCAACTGGAAGAAACAGTGTGCAGCTGCTCAATAAGCATGTCAAGCAGGTGTTATTGTCAATATATTCCTTCATGTAGTACACCATGTAATTGTCAAAGTCTTCACTGTGGACACTTTGGGAGTATGGATATTTATCTTTCCCTGATTTGATCAGGTTTTGAAAACAATATGGCGCTTGAAAAAATGAGACCACCACAATAAGCTGTGTCATGTCAAGATACTTCAACTAAAGATGTAGTCAACATCGTCTAGCAGCAAAACATTGCACAGAAATGTCTGCCAAGAATTTAAGCTTTTACAATTTGATTTATACTTTGAGGTTTGGTAAATCCCATGATATTGTTGTACTTTTTAATCACAAGAATAAGCCATGTTTAATCTGGAGCTGGACAAAATCCCACCAAAATTCACTGTTTGCAGAGGAACTATGGTCCATTGCCCATTATCAGACATGGTAATTAGTGTGTTGTGTGCATCTGAGATATTGTCTTTAGCTGATAAGGCTAAGGATTAAATGAAAGAAAATGTTTCTTGGGAATTGGCATGTCACTTGAAATCCTATACGTTAGACAGTTTTATTGCCAATTAAAAACCTTATGTTCAAATTTCCTGCATTACCAGAAGCATACACTGTTGTCAATGAAATGACATGCACGACAACTGATATCATATTAAAAGCCGAGTTCAATTTGTAACCCGTTGTGTTTGTTGGTATTCTAGGTATGAAAAGTAAAAAGCGTTCCTTCTGCATCACTTTAATTTTCAATTTTCAATAAAGAAAAACTTAAAAAGTCCAAAGTTTCGATAAAATTGTGCCCAAGAAACGTGTACATTTTTTTATGCAGATGCACAGATAATTCAAAAACATCATAAAAAGAAAGAGGTATTTAAATAAGCTTGTTGAAACTATCTGATTTGCCAAAGACTAGTCCCCATTTCCAGGGGTCGATTTAACTGCTGTCCCGCTGGTCCATTGGCACGTGGTCAGTTAAAATTAAGAAAGGCATGCTGAAACACAAACAAGATGGCCCGTCTGGCTAGTCAAAATTTCACCCCTTCTCTGTGTATTTTTTATATTTTTTATTTGGACACTGCCCTTGAGTCCTGTAATTTCAATGAGAAAATATTTAGGGTGGTTGAGGTCGTGTGAATGAGTAACCCTAAGTTCATCTCGGTAGATCGCACAACCGTTGGCCATTTTGGAATGTTCTGTACAACAACATCTTTATTTGCTCATAAAATCGCCACAAAATGAGACAAATGGAGGCCAGGATTAAATCTCAGAGTGCAGGAAATAGCATTTGTGGGGTGAGGAGTTCTGAAATGTTTGGAGCCAGGTAACTCAGTCGTGGCCTGCAAAACTTAGTTTTGGGCCAGTTAGTTTGGAGAAGGGCCAGTAACTTTTGAAAGAAGCAAGCTCTGCTGGCTACATACGAAATAGTTGTTAAATCTAACCCTGATTTCAGTTTTCAGTGCTTGAAATAATTGTGTTCACTGTAAACCAACACAGGCAAATCACTCATACTGAAATAATCTTGTTCACTGGACATGCTGGAACCAACACTGATAAAAAGAATCACACTCAAATATTTTAGAGACAAGATCCAAACTGCAAACCTGTAGACAAAACAAGCTGCACAAATTTATCACATCTGAGTCAATATTTTCAACAACTACCAACCTCTAGCATCAACAGACTTTGATCGTCTTCGCCGAGATCCAAGATGTTCGTCATCACTTGCAGAAGACAAAGACTCCGATTCCACGGACTGTCGCCGCCGACGTCGATGTGATCTAGTTGGTTTGCGGTCAATGAAGTCACTACTGAGGAGTATATCAGTGGCTGTGTCGCTCAACTCTCCATTGTCTTCTGCATACAACTTCCTCTGCATGTCGTAGTCACCTGAGACAAGTGAGAGGGACAATATTATTTGTCATAAATATTCAATCTGTTACAAAACTTGGAGTGAATAGGGGGTTAAGAAGATTTGATAGGATTCAAAAATTTACATACGTCTGCTAGTCATAGACAAGCAAAATTCAGGAAGGACTAGTAACATTTCCTTGGAGCTAACAAACCAAGGATCATAATAGTGGTCAAAACCCACAATCAGCAGATCCTGGGATCTAAGGGAGACAACTTTTCACTATGAACTGCAGATGCTTAAACTGAGCGGCCTCACAAGCACCAGAGATTTATCCAGGATTCACAACAATGTACCCTTGGGAAGAAACAATTATTTTGTTCAAATATGTGAATTTTCAAAGTTATCATTTTCCTAAATTCAGAGTTTTTTTAACATTATACTTTAACATTTGCTGCAGACTTGGGGAGCTGGTCTAGATAAAACCCGCCGCACCCCATAACAACTGGAACAAATGCATTGATTCAGTCATTATGAGGATGGACATGTCAATACTAACATTTTTCCTCCATAATCATATTAATAAGAAAACAGCTGAACACCTCACAAATCAACTTCCCGTGCATCAACCCAACCACACAATAGTCATAAAACACTTTGTTATAACACATGATGAAACATACTTTGATAGTTTGCTTATATTTGTTAAGTCAAATACATCTTACGCATGTTGATACAAAGAATTTAAAATACATTCTATAGTTTTCACTATCGTGATGAACAGTTCAGAGAACAAATGTTGTGTTGAAGAAATAGAGGTGTATGAAACATGAAAAGAAAGTGGTACACTGTTTCAGAAAGTAAATGTGATATATATACATGAAGAGATTAAGGTTACAAGCTTCTCTGGTGAAATAAGATCCTGCATAACTATCAACTACATTTTTTATAAAAATAGTTTGAAACAACAATTTCACTTAAAGTCAGGTTATCACAGACACTAAACCATGCTGTTTTATCCCCCAACCTTTATAAGATCTCTCATGATTATAGGAGCTCTCGTGACTGCTTTGTTGCTTGCGGTGTTGAGTCTCATAGTCACGTGACTTCCCAGCATGCACTGCAGAATCCCCGAAGTCGGAGACATAACCAGTCCGTTTATGTCCACCCTCTCTCCACCCTGCTATATAAATGGTTATGTTTAAGAAAACCTCAAATCCTGACCATCTTTTCAATATTAATTTGAACAATATTATTTGAGACTGTTTCCATGTCTTCTGACAGTCATAATTGAATTGTACACAGTGGCGGCATAGAAGCAATTCCTCACAACAACCAACAAATAGGCATTTCTAAACAGATTTTTCACAAAAACATCAATTTTGTATTCTTTGCTCACCTGACCATTTCAAACATTTGTATTTTCTCAAAACAATTTTACAAGAATGTGTCAATGCAACAAATTTGTAATGCTATGAATTCAAAGATTTTCATTAGAATCATACATTTTTTATAATAATTATATCTTTAACCATAATTGTCACTTCCTTTCTGGAGCAATTTATCAAGTGTAATTGTTTTGCATTCAGTTCAGATGAGAAAGAGTGTTATAAGTCAGTGGATCAGACACAATAAACCTACTCCAAATAAATAAATACAAAGCCTACACTATGTTCACACTTGTGGAGAACAGCATCGAATCGTAACAACTGAAATGGGAGACCCTACCATTGTCTGAAATGAACATTTTATATTGCTGTATTGCTTTGGCTATCTCAAACAGAAATATATCACAGATCATGTGACTCAGAACACCGAACTGTGCTCATGATCAATACCATTCCTCTTTTTATGATGAAATCTGGGTGGCCATTTTACATGTTCTTCCAAGCATGAAACTCATTTGTCTCCAAAACATTCAGTACAAAAAATCAGAACAATGTATCTAACAAACAATGCCTTCAAACATACAAAAAAACAATAAGTCTCACAAATATAAATAGACAGAGTAGTAAATAAGTAATACACAGCTTTTGATAGACATACTGAGATTCTTCACCCGCTTATGATCCCTGAGAACAACAACCTGTGAACATGTGTACTTATGGAATTTTAAAATTAAAGATGAAGCTGAAAATTTGTCAGCTCAATGGCAGTATCATCCTAATCGTACAGTGTATTAAATCTCCATTGTACCATGATAAGTACCCTGGTCCTATTTCCCGCATAGCTTTGTATCAGAAGTGACGTCACCAGCTCCATCTCTACCTATCACGAACTGAGCACAGAATTTGTCCAGCTCAACATTCTTAAATCAACAACCAAAATGCCTCTTCTGAGTTTGTCACAGATCTACATTAAACTTGCAGCCTCATCTGAGCAAGTCCTCAGAATATTTTATGGATTCAAAAGGTTATTATAAATGAACATACTTAGTTGCAAAAGATGAATACTAGGATGAGGGTAGGGCGAGTCCTTATGATACAAGATGTTCCAGGGTATTTGAGACCTCACACAAAGGTCAAGTCGAGTACTGGTTCTATAGCCGGTTGTTTCAATGATGAAAGAACAGTGTACATGTAATTTATTTCTAGTGTCTGGTTATTTGAACCAGACAATAGTCGGGAACTGGCCTGGGGTATAAATAACAGTATGGAGATACAAATAAACAGGATAATCATGGATGTGGATTACTGAACAGGCCTACTGTCACCTGGACACTCAGAATATCCCTATCAAAAGCTGAGCAGTAGAGTGAGCGAGTGAATATTGCATGATGCTGACTCAGCAAATATAAAGATTATCAACACAAGCAGTATTAACATTTATGCATGGAAGAAATAGCTTGGATAACTCAGATGATGGAAATCGGCAATATCGTTACAGAGAAAATCAACAACAGCACACTCCATCAACAACAATCACTAGTATATAGATGTTGACATAAAGGCAAGCTGGATGTACATGGCAGAGAATATGACAATATGAGATTACACAGGCAGATCAACATGACCATCCACCATTAGTGACCAGTAATGGACAAACAGACAGACAGAAGGGGAGGTAAGCCTGGCATAGAGCAGAGACAACACACCGAGTTACAGACATACAGACATCAACCCCTCACTCACTGCACCAGGTCCTGTCTCCTACACTGGAGTAGACGTGTAGCCTACATATGACTGGGATGGGAGAGGGGTCATGTACAATCACATGTATTGGGGGGGAGAGGGGCATGAAAATATGTAACATAAAATGGGGGGTCACCCTCTCCATAATCAATGACCAGTCCCCTATGTTGAGCCAATACTTAAAATATGTTTGACCGATATACATGTACCACAAGGCAAGTAATATCATCTGTACCCACCTCCCTCTGAAGCCTTCCACCACACTTATTTTCTTTTATGATAATGTTGTTTCACATTTGAAATGACAAATATACCTGATGACCTTCCATCGGAAACAGTATAATCCCCATCTCTTCACTGTTCCTCGAGTAAAATCAATGTGATAATATAATGTTATACATCCCGTCTGTCACACTAATACATCTCCTCCAGTGAGTTTTACTGTTGTGATGAATTCCCAACACATCTAGGTGTGACCCGGTGCAGTGTGTTGGGAGGACAGAGTCTGTATGGGTGTGACACACGTGTCTCCACCTACCCTCCAGATGGGACACTGAGGGGGTGAGGATACTGCCAATGGGGGTGTCAGTGGCACTGTACCCCTGAGGTGAGGCCCGACCGAGGGAGGTGACACTGGTGACATGATCAGGGTGGAGTGAGGCACTACTCCATGGACTCTGCATGCGGTCACGCACCAGTTTGTAGATTACTACAGAGGGACCACAACAAAAGATTTATGTATCGCTGTTTCAAATGACTACAACTGGCTTACGACAGTGTCAATGTTTTAACACTGACTAAGGGCCACTAAGGACAACTCATACTTTCATACACATCTGTATACCTATTCCAATTCTCATGTATAAACCCTTAACCTGGCAAATTCAGAAAATATGAAATCTTAAATGAAAAACAAGACTTTATCAGCAAATTAAATCAATCAATCATAAAAATGAAACAATATATAAAATATTTAAGAAACTTAAGTTATTATTTCAACTGGACAGATAACAATGGTGTTTTGTTTATCATGTTTCTAGCCAATCCTTGTTTCTATCTGACAACTACAACTGTTTGCATTGTATCAGCAATGCATGATTAGCACTTAAAAACAATAGTGGTGTCTTATACTTGTAGATGTACACAAACACATTACACACAGAAACCTACCTCTTGAATCAAGTTGTGATCCTGCTGACGGCCTCTGGTTCTCAAGATGGCTGTGTTCTCTTCGGTCACGCTCTTTACTCCGATCTGACGTATAAATATCACGTGACAATTGCTCCCTCTCTAACCGAGTTCGTTCAAAAAGACGACTATATTTACTAGAGTCTGTGACTAGTCTGTCTGCCACCTGTCCATCAGGAAGTGACCTGTTTGAGCGACTCTGCACTTCTTGCTCTGACCTTGACCTTTCAAGACCCCCTGATGACACTTTGCCTATTCTATAATTATCAAGATATGTTCCATCTATTCGTCCACTGCGGGTATATTTATAGTCCCTGGACTCTCTGTCAGACCCAAAGCTTCGTTCAAGTGAGGAAACATTGTCTCTTGTTAGAGGAGCTTTTTCTTGTGTCCTTGAACTTTGTCGTCTCAAATGGTCATCTGTAAAACAGTTAAGATTTCTTCATGCTCACCACATGCAAGTCATGTCTCAGCCATCATTTATCAACAAAAGCAAATGAAAATCAAAGACTAAGAAAAGCACTTTATGTTTAATGTTTTCATACCTGCTCTGAGAGTAGTCTCCCTTGTAATCTTGAGATCACGATTGTAGGACACATCTCCTGGTCGCATGCCCCTTCTTACATCTGATCCTTCCTTCAAACGTATATTCTCTTCATTCAGCTGGTAGTTACGGTCTCGTAATGCCAAAAGGTCATCCTTGAGTTGCTGCATCTCTATTCTGGATCTGTAATCCCCTTCTCCATCGCTGAGTCGAGATATCTGCAGAAATAAGGTCTTCATATGTAATTTTGTTATAAGTCACCAGCTACTTATAATTTGGGACAAATAATGATTCTTTTGATGGAGCTGACTGCAGTAACGTTCTTTGTTAGCCAAGACACGGATGGCCCTGTGCAGAGTTGCGTCCCTTGGAAACCCATGACTGTGGGTCCAAATCCTCGTTCGCACCGATTATGTTTTTAGGTTTGTCAGCACCAAACTTGTCCTTCTAGGTTTCACCAAAGCTGTGAATGTCTAAGACCTACATCGCTTCGGGCTTTCCTCCCACTTAAAGCTGACACGCTGTGATATAACTGGAATACAGTTAAAAGCAGCGTTAAACCCATCTAACTCACTCTTTGTCAGCCTATGACCTGTACCTTCTCCTGGAGACGTCTGTTGTCTTGCTCCAGATCATGGACGGAGTGGACTGGACTCTTCCTCAGAGATTCGTTCTCCTGCATCAGCTCCTTGACACGCTTCTCCGACTTGGTCAGCTGCAACATCGCCGTCTCATTGGCCTCCTGCATGTCCTGGATGTGACCTTCAAGGTCATCTGAAACAACATGTTACCTTTGAGTATGGCATCTTGATGGATGTTTCAAAGATATTAATGTAGGTTGTGAGGAAAGATATATTTTAGGGTTACACACAGCCACCAGTCTGAATAGACTAGCCAAAATCCAGGGGGACTACAGGTAGTAGTTTTATACCAAAGTCCAGATATTTTGAATAAACCACTGGTACAAAATGAACTTAGGACAAGTTAAATATGACCAATGCTGTCATACAATGCTGTGTATTTAATCACCAAATATGTGATAATAGCTAAGCTCATCAAAGAAGTAAAACTATGCTTCATTTAATATTATTGAAACTTGAATTCACACAAGTGGTTCCAAAAGAATGAAGGTGATCGTCTTCTTCATTGTTTGTGAACAGAATGAAAAAACACAATATATCTGCTATATGACACTGTAATGACAAAATGACTTATTAACATGATTAACACTAGTGACTGTGAGCCACACTCACAGCTGGATGATCACGACTTGTTTCTGTAAACTTTGGCGCAGGCATGAGACTGTGACAGTAAACTTATATACAGTTATGGCTCATTCATTAACTATATTGGTAAGTGTTCATCCTTTGACGTCAAGATTGATAGTTTAACTGGTTATTCTATCAATTGCTGCACTACTATTTATCATAGGACTAACAAGATCGGGTGTTCAGACTCGCTAACTTGGTTAATGGATGTCATCGTATCCCAAAAGCATAGATTGATGCTCATGATGTCAATCACTGTATTGTCTGGTTAAGACTTGATTATTTCCTGAACACTGTCATAGAGCTGAGATATTGCTGACTGCAGCGTTAAACAACAAACAAACTTATGGACAATTTTACTTGTCAGTAACTTACACTTATGAACATTTAACTTTGTTGTACCAATGCATCATCCTCGCATATCCAGTGCATTGTATCTCTTTTCAATTATGATAACACCCCACATCCATTCACCACCCGAGTTCCATTTCAGAAGTCATATCACCACCTCATCATGCCAATCTCTAACTTAGCACAAAATTTCTGACACTCATGAGTGTTATTTGATAGTGCAACTATTCTTAGCGCTGTGCCATTCAAATTGGGCTAGAAACGAAAATCTGTTGTAGCGAGAGGATCCAGGTATTCATCCAAAAGGAATTGAGATGCAGCACACTGGATGATCAAGGATGCTGCTGCACAAATTGCTGCGTTTTTAAAAATTCCTAAAGGAATAGCTTTTTGTAGTTTGGTAATTTTAATTCTTACAGATGGACTGGTCATTCATTACAGAGGTTCTTGAGGCACTAATATACCGAGAATAACGACCTCCCCTAATGCTTGTCATATTTTTGGATGACCCTGCCTATGTCCAAGTACATTTTTGTCATGAAGCTCCCTAAAAAGACAGAATGCAAAAACACTTCTTATTTTATTATACAATGTCCATTTTATCCAGACCCTCCCCAAATATGAGAATTATTTTTCATGTCCCTCCCCTAGAGACTAATGGTTTTTTGGTGAACACCATCCCCCAACCCATAATAAATAACTGGTCCCTTATACAACTGTATGTTCATGTCATTTATATCTCAGGCAGATTAATGGACACAGGCCCAAAATTTCTAACATGTCCTATGGGCTTACTCTGACAGAATTTCTGCAAGTACTCAAACAGCTAAGTACAAGACATCTTACCGATCTTTCGCTGAAGCGCCAAAGGGTTGTTTGGGGAGTAGTTATCGATGCCAATGGAGTTCCCCTTTGCCCCAAGAGCGGTCAGTTGGTCTTGTAGTTTGACCACCTCCACAGCTAGAATCTCCTTCTCACTCAGCAGGTGCTTGTACTTTTTCTCATACTGAAACACAACACACAGCATGATCATCCTCCATTGTCAAGGGTATTATTTCTCCATTCTATTTGGATAAATACCCTGAACAAATTCGCATGACTGCTACTGTATAATAATACATAAATTGCTAATGATTGGCTAATCAAGCAATTATTTTGGTGTTTCTGTTTCCATAAAACGAAAATCAATTAGGCCAACTAATGTTTCCTGATTGGCTGATAATAGAATGGGTGGAGCTTGTGTTGCATTACTATGCTTACGATGCACAAGCAGATCTAGAGTGGGGGGTGCAGGGGGTCCGGACCCCATACCTTTTAAAAACCAAATGAGAGAGAGGTTTTTGATATTTTGGACCCCTCCTTTTGAAAATGCTGGATCCGCCCTTGCAGTGTCACTGATTTTGTAATGTTGTCTTCTTTTATTTGTGTGTTAATCATTAAATATGCAGATTTAGACTGCACACAGGCTCTTACCTCCATAAACACAAAATATATTGAAGTCAGTTCGTAACAAGTGTGATCGGCTGCTAGTGACCTTATCTCAATCTGGATCCAACCTCTGAGAGAACTGAGCATCAGATGCCTGTATGACCAATGTGACAAAGCTCTCACCTCTCTGCTGGTGCTGCTGTGTCCAAGGCTAGCCTTGGTGTGTTCTAGTTCCTCCATCAAAGATCGGTTGATGTCCTTCAGGTCCTGCACCTGGTCTGTCAGCTGGTGCACCTCCGTCTCACGGCCACTCAGGAGCTTGCGTAGGTTCACTATCGTGTCCTCGTAGTCATCAACCTTCTTGGCATCCTGTACCAGCAATGACAAATTCATCATGATGCTAAGGCATGTGCTAGAGCACAAGGACTCAGTGTCTAACGGAGGAGATATTAAGTTGGAGTCTAAGTCTAAAACTTGATAAATTTTTACAAAATTCACAAATTACAGCAGTGCAGATAAATGCAGATGATGAAAAATCTGTCATCATCCATCTGTTTCTCAGGCTCATCAAATCATCGGAACCTGAACACACACAGTATGTTTTCTTTCAGCCATTATCTACAATGCTGTAGTACCATATTCAATATTTCTGTTAAAATTCTGTAACTAAATATCATTTTAAGGCTCTGTGTTTTCAGTTATACAAATAGAACTTTTTCTTTAAACACCCATTCATAAATGGATTACAAAACTATATATAATTGTAAAAATCAAAATTCATCTGCAATATTATAACATGTTACAATGTACTAAATGTGCAATCATCATAAATACAATATTTGTACATACTTCAGTCAACCTGTACAGACCAAAACCATATTTAATACAAGACTCTGACAACAAAACTTGCCTCTCTGAATCCGTTCTCTGCCAGGGCCCCTGTCACAGACCCAGGTGTAACAGTTCTGCTACTTGACCTTGAAACGGACCCTGACCTTGTCGTGACGAGAGGGCTTCTGATCTGTGGAGAGCCCCCTCCTGCAGGAAGCCGGATATGATTGTCAGGGGTGGAGAGGTGTCTGTCAAGGCCCTGGGAGGAGAGGGGCGGCATGCTGGCTGTACTCCCAGGGCGGTCCTGCGTTATCGGGGGCAGCAGCGGATCACTGTGATGCAGTCCTGTTAGTGATGCTGCTCTTCTTGGCCCCAAGTCACCTCGTGGGTAGTCCAGGTACTGTGACAGCTCCTGCTCACTCGTGACGCTGTGCGGTCTGCTGGAACTGCTGTGCTGACTGCCACCAGCACTGCCTGGTCGAGCTGAGATTTCAGTGCTGACTCGAATCTCCTGACTTCCATAGAGTCTTTCATGGCTGCTTCGGAAGGATTCTAAGATGACTTCATTCTGGGGTGTATGCCTTTGAGAACTTGGCAAACTGAGGTCTTCTTTCACCAAGTCCCTCTGTGGTGTATGCCTAACTGAGCTATGGGCTGATCGAGAAGGGCTTTCAAGAACATCCTCAATAGATTCACTTCTATCTCGGTTAGATCCTCTTGAATATCTCTCCAGTATTTCATCCACAGCTTCAGTCAAGGGTGTGTGGGAGGACCCATGAAGAGATCCCTGATTGGACGGCGGTCTGCTGCTGATGTCAACTGGTGTCTGCCGTAGTGAGTCTTCCAAAGACTGTGACCCTGACCTTCCCCCCGACTGGTACACCTCCCCGTTAAGCACATCCCCCGTTGTTGGAGTATGTCTGTTCGAGCCATGGTAACTTCCAGAATGTTCACTACCTGGTCGCGAAGAAGGGTTGGAGTAGCTGTTTCTCAGAATATCCTCGACTGCATTGCTTTGTGGCGTTTGTCTTGCAGAACTATGATGGGACCTGTTCGACGCCATGTCCAACTCATCGAGTATACTGGTCTTTCCTCCGTCTGTTGCATCCCACTGTGGGGTTTGTCTAGCAGAGCCATGAGACGATCCATGAACTGAACCAAGGTTGCTATGGTTACTGAGCACTGTGTCCTCATTGTCTCCATAGGGTTCAATAGCAACATCCCCAACCGGTGTATGTCGAACTGAACCATTTAATGAATTTGAAAGTTCCGATTTCAATGACATGTTGACCTCATGTTCCAGACTGGTATCCAATGTCTCCTTGTGTAGCATCTGTTGACGGACTAGATCTTCATATTTGGATGTCACATGGATACCATTTTCTGCACCACTATCCATTTTTGGCAGCCCCGCAAGATCTGTGTTAATATCTCTGTATGTGTCTATATTTTTGGCTTGGAGATGTTCTTGAAACTTTTCTTCTACTAGTTGTGTTTCATTTGCCTTGACCACATCTTCAATGACGTCTGAAATATAGCAAGCATGCTCATAAATTTTAAGATGTTATCTATTTTGTATATTATTAATAGTAGAATCAGAATATCAGTTTTGCCTTCAGTGTATTATGCAGGTTCAAGATAGAGCAATTTGATAGTATTATTGTACCCATCCTAACTACCACAAATGTAATATGCTATTCTCCACCTCAAATCAAACATCTTTACTTACAGTCTATGTAAATATGTTTTTTAACAGTAAAGAAACATATATAGCTATTTGCATGATGACCTTGATTATCCTAAGTAGTAATACTGTCTGTTATTGTACATCCTAAAACAAACATTACTGCGCTTGGTCTGTGTCATATACATATGTGTGTGTTCATACTTGTACAATGGGTCGGTGGCCTCATTTTGGAATAAACAACAATACAATAGTGCAGTTTAAAGTATAAATTTGGAGATAAGCATAATTTTTAGCGTTATGAGATTTGAGATTTGCATGTTACCGACCTGTGTTTGAAAAAAATATCTAAGTTATAAATTAAGGTGTCTTTTACACAATACTTACATTGAGAATATGTCTGCAGCAATCTCAAAGACCCTCCTTAATTTATAAGACTGTTGTGAATTAGCGTGTTTGGAAATTCATGTCCGTTTTCAATTTACACTTGTGTTAAAATACAGTTCTTCAGTAGGCTATCTTCACTTGGATTGGCAGATAAAAATAACTCCACTAATCGAAGTTATCGATCACAAGAAGCGATAGCGAAACGAACATTGAACCACATTAATATTTCAGAAAGACAAACATGCACACTAAAATACCTCTCTGTTTCATCCTACTGCCCATAAGACGTGACCACGTCCGTGCTAAAGTCACTCTGACATTTAGGTATACCCTACCAGACTGTCAACTTCGACCGACATTGTAACTAAGCATGTTTCAACACGCGACTTCCGCGACTATATGCGATATTTTCATTATGACACCAGAGTGATATGATAATAACCACTTTACAGAGTGAACTATTCCGTTTTCACAACAGACCTTACCTTCCTTCAACGGCGATTGTGTGAGATAGCTGAGCTATTTGTGATCGGGCCGGACAAATAAGATTGTTTACAAATTACCGCTCGTCGTCACGGCATGTGCTTGGCGGTTGCTGTAAAAGTTCCACTGATCAGTACGGGAAACGGAATCGGATTGGTGAAAATGTGTCACGTAATCAGCACCTATTGATATTCTAATTAGGTTGTTTGTACCGTTAATGAACCGAGTTTCAGACCCAGCTTTTACAATACGAGTAGTTCATTTCTTCTGGATCAAATGTCGCCCGAGGCCACAGGTGTAGTCATTGAGCTGATTATTGATTCAATGTTCGTATAAAGGCACATGAACACCCATTACCGCTATGTAATTAATTCTACCTGTCGGGGATAACAAAAGCTGGATAAATGCGCTACCTAAGCCTAGATTCTAATAATCGCTTGTAAGATTTCTCTTAATCGACTAAGATTTCCCAGTACGCACTCTGTCTTTTTATTTCAATAAACTTTATGACGTAACTTGATTATAACGTTTAATTACGTCAGCGTGTATTTCCTTTCTGCGGGAATAATATACTCTTTGGTGGTAACTCCACATACCGATCGAGACTTTCATGAAAAGAGGTTAAGTTAACTGAACTGTGATAAATATAGATATATTATTTAAATATATATAAATAAACATATACAAAAATAAATAAATATTTATTTTTGTAGATATAAGATTTATGGTAGGTAGTTCTAGAGCTACTAAACTGCCGGACAAAAGAAAGTATACACTTGAAAATGGGATTTGACCATAACATTACAAACTTTTAGAAAACGTTATAGGGCTGAAAACAGTCACCGAAACACTGCAAACAGAAGCTCCAAAACACAACTACGATACCCGTATCAAATACACCACCATCGGATATCTATACTTTTTGTGTATGTCATTATTGGCCATCATCAAACATGGGTGTATACTGTCTTTTGCCCGGCAGTTTATTTACGCTGCTATAGATGTTATATATAGTAAATATATACATTCACGCCAGTTTGTGAAACTGAAGAAAAGAAGAAGAAAACACATGAATGTATATAAACATTGCAACAAACACCGCTTTGAACATAATTTCAAGTATTGGTGATCAAACACCAAGGATCTTCATGGGGTGCAAATCTGGTAACTACAGCGAGAGAACCTGGAAACCGAAGCACCCCATCATGACTACCCACGTCCTGCATGCATGGACGAGATGTACCATACAGTGCACACACTGATCTAGAGGACTGGGGGGTAACGCGAAATAATCCCCCTCTCCAGAAATGAAACTCTACTCGGGTATTACCAAGACATGACGATAGTTACCACATCCATTGTTACTGATGTAGTTCGGAGCCCAGAGCTGGCTGTCCATCCCACTGTACTTAGACAGGCAGTCTACTCGGCCACACGTTATTACTCCCTGTGTTTTTTTCACGAGGCGGTAGTAACATTTGCAACACTGACATCTTCATTAACAAAGCCTAATGATCCAACTCATTCCTATTGCAACCAGCCTCCTACAACAAAGCGACCCTTTTGCCCTAATGGGATCCCCGACTGTGCATAATAAAGTATTAGGCCCGTGAAGATTCGGGGTAGAGCAACCCATGCTTGCCGTAAAAGGCGACTAACCGGCTCGAGTGGTCAGGCTCGCTGACTTGGTTGATGCATGTCATCGTATCCCAATTGCGTGGATCGATGCTCAAAATATCAATCACTGGACTGTCTGGTCCAGACTCGATTATTAACACACCGCCGTCATATAGTCGGAATATTGCTGAGTGCGGCGTAAAACAACAAACAAACAAACCAACTACACACATGTAATGTAACAAAGTGTACATGCACACGAATTATGTTTACGCCGTTATGACCATTAAAGGGAATCATATTGAAAAAAATACTTGCATGGGTGAAATTCCAAAAGTAAGTTTCAAGTGGTTTATATATAGTAACCCGACTAGTATAGCGATATACCTTATATATGTACCTTCGTATATAGCATAAAGGTAGAGTACTTGCACTCTCGAAAGTTCTGACGGTCGTGCTGATGCAAATACAGAAGTAATCACCATGGATGTGAAATTAATTGAGAGAGAGAGAGAGAGAGAGAGAGAGAGAGAGAGAGAGAGAGAGAGAGAGAGAGAGAGAGAGAGAGAGAGAGAGAGCTTACATGTATACTTCTATTGTTTATTTAAGCAGCGTAAATCGACAGTGTCGTGTATTGGGCGCCCTTACCGTCTTTGATGTAGAGATCAACCTCGAACGTGTAGGGGCGGACATTGTGATCCTCCACAGGGTAGGTAGCGCCCTCTACGACGAGGTTGCCATGGAAATCTCCACTCGGCACCTGCATCTCCACCGAGTAGAAGACAGCTTGGGCGTCATTCCACGACAATACCACTGGCTCGTTCTGGGGACAAGGACAGAACTGCGTGTTAGGAATATACTGTACAGGATAATATTCGTTCATATGGTAGAACATAACAATATTGTTTATCTTGCAAAGTATGCTATGAACATACCGTAAAGCCCATTAACTACATTGATGATGTGACGTCACCAAGTGGTACACGAAACGAACATTCTATATCAGCTACACAGCAACTGCCCGTGTGGGTGTCAGAGGAAAAGCAGTTGGATTTCAAAGCAATACAACTTAAAGTTGATCTCCCTTGTAATTCACCGGGGCGGTCTGGTAACCTAGTTGTTAAAGCGTTCGCTTGTCACGCCGATTCCCGACATGGGTACAATGTGTGAAGCCCATTTCTGGTGTCCCCCGCCGTGATATTGCTGGAATATTGCTAAAAGCGGCGTAATACCATATTCATTCATTCATTCATTCATTCATTGTAATTCAACATCCAGATTGGATTGTACCCCGTTTCAGAGAATGAAAGTTTAAGATACTGCGTGACAGTGATCTCCATGAACCAGAAACACGTGTGAAGTTGATACACCAGTATATGTTGTTGCATAGTGCCTGAATGAGTGAGTGAGTTTGGTTATCACCGCTTTGAACTGTATATCACGGTACGTCTGCTTGATGTCTGAGGCAAGGTCTGAGTCGTTTACAACTTTGGTTAAAACACAATATTTGTTTATTGTTTAACGCCAGACTCATCAATATTCCAGCTATATCTGGACCGAATCATGACCAGTCAATCCAGTGATTGACATCATGAGCATTGACCCACGCAATTGGGACACGATGACATGCATCAACCAAGTCAGCGAACCTGACCACCCGATTCGTAAGTCGTGCCTCTTACGACAAGCATGGCCTGATGAAGACCTATTCTAACCTGGATCCTCAGGGTCAGGTAAGTAAAACACAATAGCAAGTATAGTGCTTACAAACACTGAAGTTTAATTAGGGCGAATCTAAGGACCATAGCTGTGTTTCTGGCACAACTGAAAGACGCAACTTTGTAAAATGAATTGCGACGCCTTAGACGACTTCGTTATAACCGTAGTTTACTGTAGACTAAAAGCGAAGGGGGAGACAACTGTGATTGCCCCACACCCGCGCACTGAATACATGCATGCAACCAAGTTTTCACCCAACAGTCAAGGTTCAGCCTTTAACACTATGAAATATTCATCCCCCATTGATCTGCTATATAATATGATCAGAAAACTGATTATAAATGCATAACCTTATATCTTCTCTTTGTAATAAACCCGATGACATATCAATACACCCTCCTTCACGTGTATAATTGATGACAATCGCATTGTCTTTGTATTTTCGTTGTGGTAACGCTGCTACCGGGCATGCGGTGACTGTAACGACGAGAAATAATACCAGCAACTCCATCGTGGGGAACGACACACAAGAGTACTTGATCAGTGAAATCGGGTGTCTATAAACCTGCCAAGGTTGGGTGGTTGTCAACGAGGGATGCCGATGTACAGGCGCAGGTTTTTGTACAATCATTAAAGTTTGAATGTCTAGTTTTATTCTTTACAGAAGTCGCACACACATATACATAACCTAGTCGGTGAAAACGTACACTTAAAGACAAAAGTAACTTCAGAAGAAACTAACAAATACTTTAAAGTACGTTGGGTTTTTTTTAAATATGTCAAGCGTTTTAAGCGTTTTGGTGTTTAATGTGAATTAAGATGGACTCCACATAGGCCTTATAACGATTATTAATTTTCAGAGTATTTATTTGTTTTAATGCTACAATAAAAAAAAATCACAATCCGCTATGCAATTTCTGTGCTCTTCACACAGGTAATAGTAAAATACCACAACCCATTGAAAATTTTCTGCAGCTTTAAAGGGAAAGACAGGTTTAAGTGACTTTCTTGTTGATCCCTTTAAAACGCCTCGATGTTGAACTGGACTGTCCTGACAAGCGGTTTGTTGTGTACACGGTGAGATAAGGCCCCATATCATGATAGTTGTTATACAGTTTCAGTCATTAATAAACGGATATGATCATTTGGTGGACCCCCAACGGGTTAGCAACAAACCCAATGGAAGAATGCAAAAGATTCTTTACTATGAAGTAGGGCTGCAACGAGTACACTATATGAGGCGAGTATGATACGTATCATGAATATAGGGTAACGAATACGAAACATTTATTCACGAATACAATAACAAGTTACTTCCGGTGTTACGTGCTCACGGTAATCAGCTGTTACTGTCTTTTGCATTGGGGGAAAACATCGTGTCAGTGTAAAACTTGAGTTAACTAGAAATGTACGTAAATGTATGTCATGGTTTTGCTTAGGTTGAAACATTTCTGTGATATTTTTTGTGAAGCAAACAGGCAATACATTGCAACAGTGACGCTTATACTATAGCCTCATGTTTTGGTTGACAGTACCATTAGGGGCCTTGACAAACTGACACAAGTTACGCTACTGCTGGCTTGTTTATATTCCATTTTGCATATCTCGCTTTGATAAATAACCGACAAGTTTAAAAAACACACTCTTTACCAAAAAATCGTACGTATTCGATTCTAGTGACCACGAATAACAAATTCAACTCATGAAGATATACGGTTCGATTCATCGAATACGCGAGTGAATCGTAACAGGCCTACTATGAAGCAGTCATTAAAAGTCCGCTGTATCAAGTACTGATCGTGCACGACCTTCAAACAAAATGATGGTTATGGCGTAGCTTTAATAGTAACAATAAACACCATTTGCTATATTGCGGCTTTTGTATGGTGATAAACACAGTGATCACTGTCGTGCTACATGGTCCTCGTTCTTGGGATACAGGGTGTGGAAGAGGAACGTGTTAATCTCTGTATCCACCGACAATACACCGAGTGGGTTGTATCATGACGTCGTAAATCCTCATGGATCTATCTTACACTGTCTGACTGCACAGGGGTGACATATCGCCTTCGTGTCGTGTTATAACAAACAGAAACACAACATTAATATTCTGGTGAGGTTCACGCAAATATGTGCCCTCATTATGACGTAGCCTTTAAGACGGCCGGTGATTTACATCCAGGAGGTAGTGTATTTTATCTTTTCAAATACTCTAGTATATATATATACATGAGCATTAATTATAAATCACCCAATTTTGGACTGATGTGATTCACACAAATAATAAAGCTGACACAAGCAATCGGTACCGATTTATTGGCGTTATGCCAAGAAACCTAGAAATGTTCATTTCAATAACACTGTTTGTTTCACTGTTTGTTTGTTTATTTAACGCCGCACTCAGCAATATTCAAGCTATTTGAAGGCGGTCTGTAAATAATCGAGTCTGGACCAGACAACCCAGTGATTGGTATCATGAGCATCGATCTACGCAATTGGGATCGATGACATGCATCAACCAAGTCAGTAAAATTCGTACGTATTCGATTATAGTGACCACGAATAACAAATTCTATTCATGAAGGTGTACGGTTCGATTCATCGAATACGCGATTGAATCGTAACAGGCCTACTATGAAGCAGTCATTAAAAATCCGCTGTATAGTGCATTCGTGTACGACCTTCAAACACAATGATGGTTATAGCGTAGCTTTAATAGTAACAATAAACACCATTTGCTATATTGCGGCTTTAGTATGGTGATAAACACAGTGATCACTGTCGTGCTACATCGTAGGCAAGAAACTCGTTCTTGGGATTGCTTGTGTCAGCTTTATTATTTGGGTTGCTGAAGACCTATTCTAACCCGGATCTCCACGGATCTTCAACAACACTAAAAAGTATCAGCACTCAGCCAACACCACGAATCGGACTGTCACATTATGCAGTGGAAAACCAACGAAACAGTATCTGGAATATCCGCCCCTCTCACGAGTGATTCTCGCGATACTCTGCCATGGGGATGTGCAAAATGTACTCTTCTTTTCCCGAAGTTATTTCCAGTCACGGCGAGTTATGGCAAAGGGTGTGTCAACATCATGTAATGGCTAGCTCATGCGTCAACACACCTTATTCAAATGCACTTAATTTTTACAGTAAGAGGTTAACAGTGAAAGGTTAACGTTATTCTAATCTAACATTGCCAGTCAAGTAAGACCTATGCACTGTGCTAATTTATTAGTTTTCCGATCACACACGATAACGACATATCTGAGTAACAATACACGGTTGCAACTGACACGATTCATACGGGCAGGTTTAATTCAAAACTGACTTCAAACCGACGATGATATAGACTATGAATTTATTGTGGAGAAACGATAAATATCATTTATTCATCTGTGACATGTTGCACAAACCGACTGTAAGACTATTGTAAAGTATACTTACACCTACGACAGCTGAAGTGCTACTTAACCAGCGTCACTTACACACTTCAACACATAAGATAAGTACTTCTAAATTAGCGTTGAGAACGACTGCTACCGTAACTATTTTAACTCCCACACTTTAACATAGCCTTACGCCTAACTCAGGGTTACAATCGCTACTACCATAATCAGCACTCCAACGTAGACCTACTATTGATTTAGACTTACAGTTGATACAATGCTTATCGTAACGGCCAAAAAATTAACGTAGACCTACGACTGAACACACCTTACGATCGCTATCATGGTTATCATAAGGTAAAAAAATTAACGTAGATCTACGACTGAATTAAGCTTACGACTGTGACATGACTATCGAAAAGTTTTGTCGGAATAATATCTGTGAAGGGCTAATGTTGTATTTTTAAACCGAATAACTGACGTTAAATGAAGTTTCTTGTATCTCACAAACTTCAACATAGACGAACGACCTGATAAGCGACGGTACTTGGTTTGCAACACTCACCGGCTTGTTGGATGAGAAGAAGATCACTTCAGCCGAACTGGTGGGGACAGTCTTCGCCCACCGGTACCTGCATACGGCGGCAGGTCGACTATCCATGCCTGGAAGTTCTTCCTCTGCGGTCTTCGTGTCCTCCTTCTTTTCCCCGGACACCACAGACTCAGACGAGGCAGTTTCCCCAGCGTTCGCTTTGGGGCCGTCCTCTGAAGAGAATAAGTGCACGTCATTAGACCAAGTCAGTTCTTACACTTCAGAACGTTTGTAAACGCGGACATGGAAACAAGCCCTGACTAATCAACTAAACGTCACAGAATTTACATAACATAATTTGTTTCCCAAGATTCTGACCGTTTGCACGCGGTCGTGTAACGGGTTGTGTCACAACATGCTCGTGTACGTATTGTCACATTGTCTCAGCCCTCATGACTTTGCATGCTAATGTTGGTTTATAATTAACAATATTGATCTTGTAATTAGGCGCCTATCACATCATAGTGTACGACTTTGAACACCTGGCTATAATTAGTGAAGCCCTATCGGGGTTAGTTTGTACAGGGTCATATCAACAATGGTGGTGCTCGTGTTCATCTGAACCTGGTCTGCATAGACACAAACTTCATACATAACCTCATGAACATTGTGGACAACAGATGAAAGTTGAGGTTCAGATATAGGATTTCATATTGACCAATTTCTAAATTTTGTGTAGAGAGGTCGTGGTGTTAAGCACCTATACTAACGTGGTACTTACTTACTTACTTACTTTGGAGATTTAACGTGCGCTTTCCGACTGATGCGTATTTCGCACACGGGCCCGGCCAGGCCATTTAATGTGTTTCCGAAAGGGGCGAGGGTGGTCTGTGCAACCCAAGAGGGGGCTTTAGGGGTTGCTTATATAGAATTTGGGAATTTTGAGATTTGGAATAGATGCCGATGGGGTTGGGGAGGAGAACTAAGGGAGCTGGGTATATGGTGGATGATTGTTTGTTTATGTGATTTTGATTTGGTAGGTTATTATGGTTTTAGATGCGTTTTATTAGTTCCGTTTTGATTAAGAATACGCCTAAGGCCTTGAAGTTTTCTAGTTTATTTTGTGAGTTTAGTATTGCTTCTAGAGTGAGAGCCTTGTTTAGATTGAGGGTGGTTTGTAATGCGGTTCGATGTGTTAGGTAGTGTGTGCAGTGGATGAGTGCGTGTTCTGGGGTTTCTGGTTGTTTGCAGTGTGGGCAGTTACCTGTAGTGTGTTTTTTAATTTTTTTTAGGTGGTTATTTAGGTTGGTGTGTCCTGTTTGGAGTTTAGTGATTACTCTGTCGATTTTTTTTTATGGATGGAGAATTTTTGGTTTGGTTAGTGGTTTGCTGAGCACTCTTTTGATTTGGCTATTTGAGTTTAGATATAGGTTATGCCATTTTTTTGTGATTTTTTGTTTGTTTACACTTTTAATTTCTGATTTTGAGATGGGTAAGTTTAAGCTTATTTCTGGGATTTTGAGGGATAGTTTAGCTGCTTTATCGGCGTTTTCATTACCGTATATTCCTACGTGGGCGGGTATCCACAAGAAGGTTATTTGTCTGCCTGCCTTAGTTAGGTCGTTGGAGCTTTTAAGTATTTGATTTATTAATTTAGGTCGGTTTTTGGTATTTTTGTTTTGGAGGGCTTGTAGTCCACTTAGGGAGTCAGTAAGTATTAGGATTTTTTGGTGTTTTTTGGATTCTTGATTGTGGAGGGCTGAGGCCATGCCCATTAGTTCTGCCGTGAATATTGATTGGTTATTTGGGAGTCGGAAGGATTGTGTGGTTTTAGTTGGTTGTGTGGTATGGACTCCGAAACCCGTGTGTTTGGAGGTCGGATCTGAGGATCCGTCCGTGTAAATGTGACACCAATTTGGCCAATTTTTGTGTATGTATGCTAGTGTGGTAGTTTTAGCTATGTTTGGGTCGGTTTGCTTATTTATTTGGCTAGCTAGTGTTGTGTCTATTTTGGGTATTTTAAGTTTAGGGGTGAAGATATTTGATTGTTTTCAGTTTTGTTTAAGATTTTTAATTTGGTGTTCATTTAGGTAGTTTGTTATTCTTTGGGATATTGGGGTAAGTAAGGGGTGTTTACGAGCTAGAGCTTGGTTTTTAGGGCTGATGTTTTGGTTTATTAAGTTTTGGATGAGAGGGTTTGATTGGGACGCGGCCCAGAAATTTAAGCTTAGCTGTTCCCTGCGTAGACTTAGTGGCATTTCTCCTGTTAAGGCCTGAAGTGAGGTGTAGGAGGTGCCATGTTGGGTGCGTGTAATGAGTTTGAGAGCCTGATATTGTATTGAGTCAAGTTTTTTAGATAGAGAGTTGTTTAGGGTGTTGTATATGGCGCAGCCGTAGTCTAGTTTTGATCTAATTAGGGATATGTAGAGAGAGAGGAGAGTATCTTTGGAGGCTCCCCAGTTAGAGCCAGTTAGGAATCTTAGGGTGTTTAGGTCTTTACTGCATTTAGTTGTTAGGTTTTGGATGTGAGCATCCCAGGTGAGATGTTCACTAACGTGGTTGTAAGTAGAACCTTATATCTGTAGTTCATTACACCTATACGACCCCCTTATCTGTTTTCATTCCTACAGCGGTAGTTTCTACTCCGATACATTATACACATGAGCATTAATTAAGTACCACCGGATATGTGCGACTATAAAACATGACTGCTGTTATTCATTGTTGGAAACACGACAAAAGAGTAGTAAACTGACGAACAAAACGCCTGGCACTTCAATCACATAAAGTTGAAGTTGACACCAGCAACCGGTACCAATTTACTGGCGTTATGCGAAGACGTCTAAAAACGTTCATTTCAACAATGCTGAAATGTACCAGCACCCACGAATCGAATCTCACTATGCAGTGAAATACGATTATTGTCAAAACAGGAACAACCACTGACTCCGCAATCAGTATCTGGAGTGTCCACTCCTCTCACGGGTGACATTCGCGAGGCGTCTCCTCACGTCTGATAAGCAGCATTGAGATCCTGGTGCAGTGTCTAGGTCAGTTCATTCAGGTTTAGAAGTGGAGGGTCTCCAGCTCTCACTTTGCGGCCAAGGTAAACCCAAAGGTAACATGGGTTCAGATCAGGGTTTGTCAATATTTTTCGGAATTGGATTTTGAATCAGGTGGTGCTTAATTAACGCCCATGTGAATATTACGCATTGGTCATTAAGCATACATACACAATATGTTGTTTTCCCATACAGAAAACCTATTCAGTGATTAACACCTTCTGTCAACAAATCATGGGATAAAAAGGGTTAATTGCGCCGTTCAGTTAATATGAAATCATATCCCACTAATCCGTATTTAACAACACACGCCGTCCGCCGGAAGCGTCTTCCGTGATATCAGAGTAATGGGGTGATGTGTTACAATTTGTGCTGTGAATGAGTTACACCACTCGTGTAGATTACACATGATTGCCATCCACCTGTACATATACTAATCGATAATCCTATTCATTGTGTTACGGCTGGGCTCTATTATCTGCGATGCGGATGCACCATGGCAGTTCTTATCGACTTTAAACACCCAGGGTTACTGTTTTATCAAGCTTTACGTCACTCAGTATTACACAATTAAGGCATATCAAAACACTGATTCATACGAAGTGCTTGTTCACTTACCTGACCTTGTCAAAGCAAACGCTCAATGCAAATATTTGTATGTGTTTTTATTGAATTATTACTCCGTTGCCTAGATACTGGTGGAAATATAAATAAAAACACATCTCCTTGCCGTTCAAGGCAGAATATTTATAGTTTCGGATTCATCATACAATAGATTTTACAATAAATATGCATGTAAACTGTCCTTAATATAATTACATATGTGTAACCTTTAGTTATTTACCACATACCTTTTACAGACGACGTTAATATTGCACGAATGCTTTAAAGGGTTTTTTTAGCCAATAGTATAATTTACACATTATTCACGGCGGCGTTGAGTAGATATGGCCTTAATGACTAACAATATTGCCACCCATTGCATTAAAACCTGTTTTATGTTACCCAAATAATGAACAATAGTCCGTACAAATCTTGGTAAGATAAAAATCAGAATTTTAAATTTTCTGAAAAGGAAATACCTTCCGGGCACAATGTCACCTTGGTAGCCATATAAATAATGTACGAAAACATAAGAAGACTATCGACGTTAAAATATGTGCAGAACGTTTCAGTACGATATGGTTCTCAGATTTGGGATAAATGCAAATGGAATGTCTGGTGGTTAATATAGTTAAGTCTACATCACAAATTGTCTAATGTTTCACAGAACACACACGAATCAATGTTTAAATTTGTCGTCAGAAAATTGTTTCATATTTGAAGCAATTGTTTCACAATCCTGTCACCAAAACATATAAATGTGTATAATATTTACCGAACAGGGACGTCATAACGTGAAGAAAAGTCAGCATCGAAATGAAGATGCCTCGAAATATGGAATAATCCGAAACGCGAACGCTGGATGAAGGAAGGACTTCTCCTCCAAGCTCAGCCGTGTGCCCTGTGCTCGGTCAGCGCAGGCCAGGCCTTCGACAGCTCGCGGAGGTCGATACACCGTATGTAAAACGCTAATTGGGGAAACATATGCATTGTCACATCGCCGCGTTTGTCCGGCTCCTGTATGGCTCTTTTGATCAATAAAGACCTATGTCAAGTAACACTGATATGCAGTTAAATAATATATATCATGTTGGTTTATAACTGACAGATCACGTGACCTTGGGTATTACGATTTATAAGTTGAGTTGACGGTGGGATATTAATGCATTTCTTACATGTGGGTATGTAATTGGAGTTAGCGGATTTGTAAACGTTGAATGACATACCCTTTGTTTTGTGTAGGAAAGATTATTGTAGTAGCCATAATACTATATAAACACAATAGATATGGCATTGCCTGTTATGTAGTAAATAATCAACTGGGACTTATGCTATTCAGGAGAAGCAGATTAACAGATGGCGATAATAAGCTGACAAGTCACCCTATACACCAAGTCTATATTTGTCGTTATAGCAGACCCAGTTAAGCTTGTATCTCCTTGTAGCCCTGTTCTTTATTATTTCTGGTGTATTATCATTGTCTCTACTAACACTACACCATTGATGCGTGGTATATGCGATGTTTATATGTACATATCAGTTCTAAATGTATCCCAACATACATGTAGACCTAGTTCTACCAAGAGGTCGGCATGCAAACATACTTAGGTGTGCTCATTTATAGTGTATATCCTTTAAAGGAGCAATTACTTTGGATGCACCTATGGACATGACCGATTTCGCAGATAATAAGTTGCTCACCGTTCTCGATGGTGGACATGGGTTGATGTACCCTCTATGTTTCACGAGCTCGAAGGGCGAAATACATAAACTAATAACCCGTGTATCCCGAGGGACCGGTGGGCAACGAATTCCTCTTACCGCACACCGAATTATATTGCAGGTATGTTGTGTACTGCATGCTTTGGTCCTAAGGGGTAAAAATACCACAGTTAGGCAAAATAGCAGACGACAGAAAACTAACTTAGAGTTATTGCCCCTGGATTTATTTCATTCGGAAAATATCGCAAATATCCGGAGAATGGCGTGTTACATCATTAATTTGAGATACAAAATTGCGATTGATTGAAAATCTAATGCAACAGTTCGGCAATTCGCGCGGGGACTGAGGCTTACATTTTAGCGTGCTACATTGAACCAATCAGAATCCAACATCCATGTGTCAGGTAAGATAGATATATATAGGTTCTTTTAACTGGTACTCTGATGAAATGAAAACTGTCGAATATCCTCACGGCTTTTATAAAACTTACTTAAATTCCGAAAGGTAACATACCTCGAACTCAAACAGGCTGGCATGCATAAATATTATTTCAGAAATAAGGAAAAACCTCGTAAGCACTTCTAATTCCAATATTTATGTGTTGGATGATTTCACCTCGGTAACACCTGCAACACGCTACAAATGCACTAGCCCCACGACACGTGCAACACGGTAGCGATTATAAACCTCAATGTTTCTAGTTTGTTTGTTGTTTAGCGATGCACTCAGCAATATTCCAGACTGGTTTGAAAGAATAAACTGTCTTGTTCGGACTTTGTGACATCCCGAGTTGAATGTAAAGTTTTCAGTTATGTATTCTCGCTTGTAGGATTGGGTGACGTGTCTTACTTCAAGAACAACAGTGCATATAACATAACCCACTGCAGATAACAGTTATTAATCGCTTGAAAAGTACATAAAACGTATATTAAAACATCATTCAAAGTCAGAAACTGATTTTGTGTTGGTACCGGTCACGTGACTGCACTCGGCTTAAATATTCGCCTCCAGCACAATTTGTAATACCTCTAGCACCAGTACTTGGCTGGTTGCCAAAACGGATCAATTTCCTCCACATGAATGAACAGCATTGTTGACGTGAACACTTACAGTCAGCCCGAGTTACCTCAAACACAATAGCCTTGTCTGCCTTTGTCGTTTCGGTTTAAAAGGGTGATTTCGCGATTCAGCATTATATTGGCTTATATTGGAACAAATCGGGTTTTGAGGCGCAGATTTACTCTTAATATATTGATAATGTCAAATATTGAGTTATAGCTAATATGGTGATATAATTTGATATAATGTACAATATTGTTGACGGACTCTTTTGACTCCGACAATTTGATATCGCCTGCCACAAAATTACATTTTTGCAAGGTGTTTTTCTTAAGAAAACTACAGGATCGCAGTTTTAAATGAACACATATCTGGTTTGGTAGCTGTAGCGGCAAAATATCTAATCTCGATTCAAATTGTTTTATTGTAAACCATATGATTGCACTGTGACATCAAATCGCAAGCACACTATTTCTCCAGTGCAACAACATCAACGAACAAAAGAAAATATGATAGTACCAAATACGTCCACAGTCACTGTATAAAGCGCAAGTAGAATCTTTGATTACCTTGCCATTTCTCTGATCCGCGTGTTACGAGTGATATAGGTTTAAATGTTTTCACAGGTGAATACACTGATTAACGCACAGGTATGTAATCAGCTATACAACACGTAACCAGTGCCTGCGAGCCTTACGTTTCGCAGATGGGTGTTGGATAATAACGTAGGCTTCGCACGAGACACACATGCGTTGTGTACAGATCTTCGAGTGATGAACATTTCTGTCAGTTTACAGATATAAGCGTTCTGGTTGCCTGTTCATTCCTACCTATGACTAAATCAGATTTACCAAAGTACATTTTCCCCCAGTACAACAATACTAGATTTTACTGGACTGTTATCACATGATCATCATCGTCAAATAACCTTTCAGAGAAACAACAGTATTAAAGGTGCTAAATCATCGTTGTCAATGTCAATGTTCATGAAGAAACATACCGTATCCGTCAAATACTAAAGGACGAGGTATGATCGGGGCCCACTACCACAAATCGATCTTAGCTTTATGATAGTCATAGACCTGTATTAAAGTATAGGAGCCTTTATGGAACAGTGCCCGGGGCAGCATTTTGTTCCACAGGATCCGCATAATCTGAAAACCGAGCAAAACATGTAATATCCAATATGTGAAAGGGACTTTGTTCATATATACCAAATATAGAGAAAAGGCTGAAATATAAAAATAAAGGCTTAAATGGTTTTCACGAAGCTTGCATGTTTCTAATATTTAAACAAGAGCTCGTCTTTCATTAAGGTTGTTCTGAGGAACACCTACAAACAGTAAGAATTTGTAGTGAAATACTCATTTTCAATTAAAGTTTGAAAAATCGACCTTTATGACTCGTTTTATCCATTCTTATGTTCTTGGTAATGTCCAAAGCCAGAAGCTCTCACAAGTGTAAGAAAAATGAAAGGTTAGTCACATGGTATATGTCCATTTTCATGCCAATGTTTCGAAGTTATTCGTAACTTTAAAATCTTACATCTTAACATATTTCCGTGGGCAAATAGGACCCTAGTCATACCTTGTTCTTTGTAGAGATTTATTTAGAAAATAAAAACATTCTTATTTCACCGCTTACAACGCCCGCCGTCTCACTGAGGAAAGAAACAGTTGCGCGACACACTGTGTATATTCGGTGTGCGATCCCTTCCCTTCGTGGTCTTGCTGGAGCATAGATGTGATGTAAAACAACACTTATCACTCACTCACCTTCTTCGACAGATGCATTTTGCAGATTATTTGTTTTTATGCTTTGAAAGAATGAATTTGACGAAGAACTAAATTGCACAATGCTCAGATCATGTAAAACTTTGATAAGCTGCAGGTTATTAATATTGTCACCTGTGCACAACACGATACTGGGACAATGTAGTCTTATATTATTTACAGAATCGTTACCAGACATTAGGAACGTTTGTACATCGGTGCACGTGTTGGACGTTAGGACCGAAGGTTAATTAACATGGAGAAAATCACGCAATGAAATCAATAACATAGTTGTTGGTACAATTATAAAGATGGCGAAAACGTTGCCGGAGAATGTTCAGGCTTCTGGAAAGAGAGTGGCTACTGCGAGTTACATTTGGCTGGTTTACTGGTTGTTCTACCATGTGGGGACACCAGAAATGGGCTTCCCACATTAATCGAACCCATGCCTTTGACGTGGCAAGCGGACGAACGCGTTAACCACAAGGCTACCCCACCGCCCCAATTCTAACTGAAATCCCAACGGGAATGAGTCAGATAAGGTGGTGTTCTTGTCGTTCTTTGTCCGCGCAGTTCACAGAGACACCAAGTATACGGTCAAGAACGTTACTATCAGCTCTAGTGTTCTCCTCCGTCAGGTGAAGGAAGGCATGGAGTATGTGTGTGTCAGATATGCATGTGATCTTCAGCTCAAATATAATAAACAGCCTGTTGTCGGCATGGCACCATATTTACAACTATTAGTTGTATGTTTTAGCATCGGTTAGTGAGAGAATATAGTTAACCGACGGAGTCACCAATATTTCAGCCATATCACGCCAGCCTGTAAATCATGGAGTCTGGATCAGGCAAACCAGTGACTGAAAGAATGAACACCGATCCACGCCATCGGGATATGGTGTGACGAAATCAACCAAGTCTCGCAGCCTCACCCCCCATGCCATTTTAGTTGGCTCACGCAACAAGCATGATGTACTGAGACCTATTCTGAGTATTGTAGCAGCAGTAGTAATAGCAGTATACGAGTAGTGACAGTAGAACGAGAAGCAGCAGCAACAGTAGTAGTAGAAGTAGCAACAGTAGTAGTAGTAGTAGCGGCAGCAACAACAGTAGTAGTAGAAGTAGCAACAGTAGTAGTAGCGGCAGCAACAACAGTAGTAGTAGAAGTAGCAACAGTAGTAGTAGCGGCAGCAACAACAGTAGTAGTAGAGGTAGCAACAGTAGTAGTAGTAGTAGTAGTAGCGGCAGCAACAACAGTAGTAGTAGAAGTAGCAACAGTAGTAGTAGCGGCAGCAACATCAGTAGTAGTAGAGGTAGCAACAGTAGTAGTAGTAGTAGTAGTAGCGGCAGCAACAACAGTAGTAGTAGTAGTAGCAGCAGCAACAACAGTAGTAGTAGTAGTAGTAGTAGTAGTAGTAGTAGTAGTAGTACCACCAAACCAGTAGGGTAGCAGTAGTGGAAATATAGTATAGGTATTGATGACCCTTCAGGTCAGATGATACCTTAGTTTACTAGAGATTGCAAAATATATATCCAGTGATTTTTAAATGCGTTTGAAGTCAACTTTGCAACTTTGTGCAGTTACTGTCATATTCTTGCAAATGCCGCAATATATACAACGTCCTTCATAACAATGATGCCAAGACAACTGATCTTGCGTTACGCTGACATGATAGTGAAGCCTGTTGCACAACGCATACAGTTTGTGGTAGCGGTTGCCAGCGGCGGGAAATGCAGTTTCTAGGTGATGCACGAGACCAACACAACAACCACTACATAAACAAGTTCCCCCTGTGTAGACGGGACAGAACGCAGACGTGACGTTAACCCTTGATCTCCACGTGTAGCCGAGCAGACGAGAAGTAGCACCAGTAGCGACAAAATTGAGGGAGCATTTCTGGAGACTTCGAGGACAATTTGGAGGCTCATTCAATTCAAATTCATCACCATCGCATGGAACACAAAGTATACATAAGCTACTTACATTGGGCCCATCCTTCCCGGGTCTTTTGCGTAACGAGCGAACGCTTTTACCATGAAGCAACCTCAGACCGTTCAAGAATTCGTAATCATAATGTAAACCCCAATAGCTGAACAGGCTTAATATTTCAACATTCATGAATTTCAGGAAAATATCTACGCGTGGACATTGACTAGAAACAAAAATGTGAGATCATCCTATTGTCTAAATTACAGTTTCTGAGACACCAGAACGACGAACAATTGTTAAAAACCAATCATACGCCATGAAAATAACTCGAAGAAATATGTTTACTTATCTTGTTGAAACGTCTTTATTATTATCCTATTTTTTGCTGCCATAACAAAACTAAAACCAGATTTCTTTATGGTAATCTCTTAATTACGTTTTACCAAACTAACCATATGCAGTCCTTGAAATTACCCCGAATATTAGGCTAGTGAGTTTAATCAGTTGATGAAATATGACCACTGGTATTCCTGAAGGCTCAGATTGGCCTCCTTGAAAGGAGAATGCGCCCTAAATATGTCCACCCCCAGTGAGTGTTTGGCTGCATGTCTCCTAGAAGATCTGAAGCATACATTGACAGCGAACTGTTGTTCTGTAGGTACCGTGCCCGAGGTCTCAGGAATGCATAATACAACATAGGGCTTTCGTTCTCAAGGGTTATCATAAATCTCGAAGTTGTGCCAGGAACGTTTCAGGAATAACATTAGGAGGTTTGGAGTAGCAAGCCTTTTTGATAACAGGTATGTGTTAAACACATTTAGGAGTTATTAAAGATGCAAAGAAAGTCAACGATGGCATAGCTAGCTGTTGATAGTGTACATGCGATAAAGCCCACGAACTTAGGGTACGATTGTATTTCTTCTGCGTAATTTGATACTACCCTATAGTATACAAACATTTAAAGAAGATTGCTTGTAACCATGCATAGGACATAGTGGAACTCAGTATGCAGGAATTACTTCATATATCTGACTACAAATATAACGGGGGCGGTCGGGTTGCCTAGAGGTTAAAGCGTTCGTTCGTCATGCCGAAGACCCGGGTTCGAATTCCGACATGGGTACAATGTGTGAAGCCCATTCCTGGTGTCCCCCGCCGTGATATTGCTTGAATATTGTTAAAAGCGGCGTAAAACCAATCTCACTCACTCAATCACTCACTCACTCACAAATATAACGGCACTGTAAGACAGGGCCATACTGGATGCACTCAGCAATATGAAGGCAGCCTGCAAATAATCGAGTTTGGACCATACTAACCAGTGATTGATATCATGAGCGAGGATCCACGCCGTCATTGTGTTATGACACGCAATCAGCCGAGTCTTAGCCTGACCACTCGTTCCAGTTAGACACCTGTTACGACAAGCACGGGTTTCTAGGGTCCCACACTGATCCGGAGTCCCGGGGGTCAGAGGAGCACAAAACGTCTCTTGTTCTTTGCGGGCATTGACTATGCACAATAGAGGTGGGTACCCCGTTGGGTCATGGTTATCTTCGATTATCCATGATATTATATGGCCATACTCTTTTGATAAATACCTTTGGCCCATTCGCTACCATCATCCGTCTTGAGCCGGATTGGAATTACATGATGTTAAAAAAGTCTTTCAAACAAATTGCTCTCAAAGTTTACAGATAGGGACAATGGAAATTGTGACGTCGCTGCAGCGGGACTATGGTGACGGATGGGTTCAGGGTATTTATCAGAATAGAGTGGAGATAATACACTGGACAATCGAGGATGGGTAATGTTATACCACGCAATACCCATTTCCCAACGTTTTGCTTTGGACATATCTTGTTTGTAGAAAAGCGGAACACTGTCTACAGCAAATACAAATTTGACATTTAAGAAATAGATACTTGTTCCAGCATATTATTATGGAAAACAAATTATTTTGCAAAGATGTTCAAATGTGTATTACCAAGAGACAAAAACAATGCCTTACGTTGGACAACAATACTGTTCCAGCTCTATGTACAGACAATACCCTTTGTCCTCCGTGGCATTGATGACAGCATTTACTTCAAAAGAGTTTCAGCAAACATCTTTGATATATAATCCGTGTGTAATCCTTGTCAGTTGTCAACAAAACAATCACACACACCGCACGTTGGCTTGTAATTCACTCGAGGGGATATTAATAAGAGCGTTTTGGCTGTTGACCTGTTGGTGTGTACAATCGGTTATGCAAAGTCAGCCTAGGTTTGCAATACAATTGTGTAGTGTTTATCTGGAGCCAATATAGTTATTCCCTGGTTGTAAATCCCCCAAGGAGAACTCGTATATAATGACGACAAGGCGGCGTTCCTTCATACAGCTTCTGTACATAGTGTAGTAGTCCTTGTGTTTATAATGAAACCTTTCATACGGTAAGTTTGCATGGAGTGGTGGGCACAGTGCGTATAATGAAGTCATTCGTGACTAGCATCATGCATGCCGGTTTGGACAAAAGTAAAATGAACATAAGGGCTGATATATATCATGAATAATTGTTAATCATAGGATAATCCCTGAATGTTACCCTACTTCTTTATAATGTTGGGGCAGTGACGCTGGAGTTCCAGGGAGTAGGGGTGTGTAGAGTCGGGGAGCATTGGATACACACTGTCCACAAACAAAGCAACCTTATGGACCTGCCATTGAATATTCGGGGAGGGTGGGGTTGTTTTTATTCCAGTTTGTCCAATAAACAACTTGTTGTTGTTTTTCTTAAAACCAGAAAGCAATTTTATTCCTGTTTTATCTGGAACAAAATATTTTCTTTTAAACAAAATTCCAGCTCCCCTCACCCCCAAGCACTACCTTCATAAATCAAAGTAAGGGAGTTGCGGTAGTCAATTGCGCTGAGGTCATTTGGCAGGGAACCTTCTGGGGTCCCATTCACGGTGCAACCTCAAGCTTTGCACAAAACTGGTCGTATTCTTAATCTTAGCACGATTTTACCCTAGCCTACAATGAACGTAACTTACGGTTCGAACCCATGGCTGGCGTGACGCCATGTTAACGTTCCACGAAGCAACCGTAGCTCCAAGGAGATCGTAACTCCCATACTTTAACAGAGACTTAAGACAGTCGTAGCGCTAAGATCACTTTGCCGCTGGGTCGCTTTAGTCTGAAGTAACCCTAATTCCAACCTATAAGTCTCAAGGGTGGAACTTAACTGAGGTTACCTTGTGCAAGGAAACACGAAGAGCGTTAGGATGGATGAATCTTAACCCTCTCAGTTGTGGTCTGGTTGATAGTGTGAGTAGTCATTTACACTACTAACACTGGTTTTCTATATGACAAAATTAATACAGATGTTCGCTTAAAGGTAGATGCCGATGCGACGTTAATTTTTTACTCACTCATGGAAGGGAGACCAGACCCGGTCGATGGGTTGTCCTGGCTCAAGTTAGATTCAAGTCGGTTGAACCCCGCATTGTTTCATTACTAACTGAAAAGCTATTATGTACACATGTATATCAATCTAGAAGTTAATGATCCCTCATTACACAGAAACAATGTCTCAGTATCATACGGCAAAATCACAGCGTCTAGAATCTGACTGAAAATGGGCATTAGATCATGAAACATACTTCCTCTTTAATATACAGATACAATATCATATATTCGCCTGTGGTGTCAGTACTTCATGGACATAGCTTTGTTAAGTTTAAGCCGATATCTTATGCCAATAGGACGCATGACAGGTACACACGGTAAGGAGAGGTGTCACATTTCACCACTAAATTTAGTCTTGATTGATCAAACAATGCTCTGAATTCCATCGTGGCTGTCATAGACTAGCAAAAACAGTCCATTAAGTATAACTTTACTTTCGAATTAATGTTCTTATACAGTGCTCGGACAATATGACTAAGTAAAACGGCAAACAAACTCTTTGTGCTTGGTTGATCCAATACTCGTACGATATTGACATACTGTACCTATTGGTGATCCATCAAACGTTGTTTAAGCCCAATTGACAAGGAAAGTGGCATTGAATATATAAAAACACTTTATGTAGAACGATTTCAGTGATCGCGAAAGGGGGCACCTTCAACGTACATATGTACAGATAATAATGTGCTTATCAACCTATTCTTGTGCACGAGAGGGTGATAAGAGCCTTCATACTCGTGTTTTTTTTCAGAAGGATGTGTTGCACAGCGGATTCTTAAAACTCTAACGATTTTATCCATTTTGTACCAGTCTCACGCGTCTGTGTACTATCGGTATGATACACAGATTGGTATCTTATCTCAAATTAAAATTGTGAGTTCAACTTTTGTCAGAATGAACCTTGATGTCACGCGGTCTTTTTTTTTTACTAAAAACCTGCTCTTTAGCTTTCTATGGAGTGTTGTCTTGTATATAGCATGCGTCATAACGTGCAATGACGCAGATGCATATTGCAAATAGTCAGACTGACCCTGGATTGTGAAAAGAACACACAGGCATATTATCCGCTCATACATATGAATGCATCTGGCTTGTATACGTTGGGTTTATCACATGCAAAAACATGTGAAGAGCAATATTATATTGAAGTATTCAGCGATTTGACCAATGTACATACATCTACTTCATCATATAAGTTTCTTAATAACAAAGGAATTAAAAAAGATACATTATGTTTCCTTTATCTGCCCCCATAAAGAAACATACAAAATATAAGCAACAGACAAAACAATATATCATTTGGATAATTCAATATTTTGAGTTTCTCAACTGATCATCTCAACATATAAATATAATACAACGGTACGAATTAAGCGCCATGGTGAAATCTACATGATTAAGGAGACGTTTCATCATAGTATAATCTACCAAAAGTTAAAACCCCGCTGAGAATGAACTGTCTAACAAGCATTTTATTGCTTTGAATGCAATGTAACGAAGTTTTATACTCCAATATCGTGCCACCCGCCAACAGGAACACCTTTCGTAAACTCATTAATCGATTATACTTCCACCAGGTGACCATTAATCTTAATTGACGTCTGCCACCGATAGAAACCGCGGGTCTGAGCAGACGACATTTCTCCATCTCTACAATATAAAGCTATGCGATACGACATATATCACACCTGATAGATAAACGTTTTAATACATACCTGACTGTTACTTAACACAAGATGACTGATAATCCAGGGATTTCCAAACAAAAACGCGTATTTTCACACGACAGGCCTAAGACAGTGCCCACTGTCTTCTGCTGCAACGGAGCAATCGCATATCACGTGACCCTTCATTGAACTTTCTGTCACTGGGCGCAGGTATGAACAGGCCTGATGGGATAGCACTGGTAGGAATTCGCATGGGACTTGATAAAGAGATCTCATATAAGACTAATGGTGTTTGGTGTTGTAATGCCGTGATGCCCTGCCCGTATAAGTATTCAGATTGAGCCCGCCGACACATAGCCATTGGATCTGGGGAAGTTAATATCTTGGCGAGCGCGAAGAGAGGGAATCTAGGGCTCGTTCAGTACAGTTTATGACTGTCATTACAACGTTTTAGGCTATGGTTTTGTTCACTTCAAACAGGTTTGGTGATCGGTTTTTTTTCTTTATGTTTAAAAGATATCAGTCTCGAGCTAGCGAGAACATATATTTTGTTTGGAGAGAATGTAAAGCTGCTCTCTAACGTTGCACTGGACATTTGTTTTGCATATCTGATTCAATGAATATTTTTGGAGTATCGTCTTTACAGCTTGAACACTTTGGACAGTTTTGGGTGGTTCTATACGAAAAATGGATTTGGAATTGCGTCTGTATCGCATAACCAACAACAAAATGCTACATGGCATGTAAGTGGCTCTATGTCTACAGATCAGACTATATGTATTCAAATCACGATGGTTCCATGGAGGTAACGTATCATCAAAACTAATGCATGCTCCGACACAAAACTGATCGTGACTAAATGTAAATAAACTAAGGGTCAAAAGAAAGTATACCGAGTTTGTTTTTATGTAATTGAGAAATTAAAGAACTATTGTTAAATATGATCATGTCTATCTAACCATCACCCAGCAACATTTTGTAAAAAGTAATCTGTGGCTGGGTAATTGTGTGTAAAAATAAATTGGTTCTATGAATACTGGAGTAAGAAATGAATATGCACCCACGTGACCCCTACCATGTTTGAAATGTTTTGTGCCGAAAAAGGAAAATTTATTTATTTTCAAAGATAAGATGTCTAAGATACCCGTATTCAGTTGTGTATTATGCAAGAAACAAAATAGTTTTATAAAGTTAAAATCAGATTAGATTTTTTTTAAATAAAAACATATATCTGATAAAACCAACTGAGTGGAAAAGTTTCTCTGCATATCAATAAACGTAAAATAACATTTGTACAATAGATAAGTATAAAGTTCCTAATTTTGATATTGTATTTTTCAGTACCCCATTCAAAACGCTCCTTATCACTGAAGATGCAACATGTTCTTGTGTATAGGCTCTTGGTGGGTTTCAAAGATTTCAGAAGATATTTTCAAATGTTATTATGAGATTCAAATTTAACTATTCAAATTCTGCCAAGTAATTTCTGATCGTTTTCACGTCACATGTTATATATATAAATATTACTCAAAAGAAGAGTATCCGATTCTTTCATAACACTACAGCAATAGTTAATCTGAGACGCCATGTCATGCCCGATTCTTACAAATAACCAGCAATAGTTGGTTGGATGGTTGGTTGTTTTACGCCGCACTCAACAATATTCCAGCTATATGACGGCGGTCTGTAAATAATCGAGTCTGGACCAGACAATCCACGCATCGATCCACGCAATTGGGATCGGTGACATGCATCAACCAATTGCAAGTCAGCGAGACTGAGCAATACTCATGCCATGCCAAACCATATATAATATGAAAGAATCGAGTGATCCTTAACTTCTTTTGAGTACTACATATACAGCAGTCAGAAAGAAAATGAACATTGAAAGTGTGATTCTCTGTTCTACCCCAGTATACATGTAAGTACTTAAGCTTACTTAAGTACTTACTTTGTTGTAAACAGAGGATTGATCAATTTTGTCCAGCAATATAGTCAATATCATCAGCAGCAGCTTCCCGAATGCGTGTCCATTAGCCTATATCAACCTATATCAAAGTCTAGTTTCTACAAGACTACAGCAGCAGCAGCAGCAGCGTCCAGTTATCAATAAACTAATATGATCAAACTTACGTTTGCCTTTCGGTAGACGTTGAGTACGTGAATGGTGACGCCTACACAAATGTCGCAAGCGAAGCCTGGAGAGTATTTAATCACTGGGGGTAATACTAAACCCCCTGTACAGACTTACACGAGGATATATATGTAATCCGCCTGGGATAGCCAAACCATTAACTAAAAGATCAAATTATTGTCTGAGGACATGCGTTTTGTTCCTAAATCCCATCTATTGTCTAGCGTATGTGTAAATCATAATACGATCAGCTAAAATTACGCCTAATTAATAACAATCGTCTTAAGTGTTTCGCCGGTAATCTCGCCAACCAACTGGAACTGCACACTTCGCATTAGTCTGTCTCAGTCGATGAACCATACTACATTGTATTTCCCTTTCCGCCCAGCCCCAAGTATAAGGACCCGACCATTTGATATTCTGACGGGGGTCATGGGATTTTGCATGGAGATTAGATATTTTTCAACTCTCAGCTGCAAAACCAGATATATTTTTTTGATTAAATTATGAGTCTGAATATTTTGAAAAGAAAAACACCTTGCATTTTTGTGGCAGACAATTTCGTTCTATTTTTCAACAGTCTGAGGCAAAATACATTTTTTCAAGAATTTTCTTGGACAAAGTATGCTATAACTCTTAATGAAGCAAGTCTAGAGTTTTCACAGGTTTGAATTCCCCATCTCACTTGGGCCCCTTTTAAATTTAAATGGTGTTTATCAAAATTACATATTTTCAGAGAATAAGCGTTAGTCTAACTACACCCCTGTCTACTTGCACAGGTGATCACAGCGTAACGACCGTGAAGATCCGGGATAGAATAGGTCTTCGGCAACCCATGCGTGTTGTAAGAGGCGAATATGCTTGTTGTAAGAGGCGACTAACGGGATCGGGTCGTCAGTCTCACTGACTTGGTTGATACATGTCATCGTATCCCAATTACGTGGATCGATGTTCATGATATCAATCACTGGATTGTGTGGTTTAGAGACCGTTGTCATATAGCTGGAATATTGCTGAGTGCGGCGTGAAACAACAAACAAACACAACACATATACATTATCAAAGTCGTAGCCATAGGATAGCTTTGTGCAAGTAGGTCTATTGTAGGCGTATATGTTTCTTGATCTATTGCCATGACCTGATTGCACACATTCTAACAGGATCAGTGTACCACATTCAGCATTAAACAACAACAATGGGTAATTATACGGCGTTAAGACCCCATAGATCACACTGACAGAACAGATTATGGACCAGTGACCTTGAAGTTGTAATTCTAAAGAGATTAGTCCACTGCTTAAACATCTTGCGGGAAATGAGAGCCGCACTTTACACGCTTAGCTAATTACACAGAATGAGAAGGAGCACGCGATTTTGAAACGCAAAAGCTGACTGGATAATGAAGGTAAACGACAATGTTCGTGCGGAAATAGTTGCATTTCTCATTTGCAAACTCAGCGGTATTACCAAACAGTATTCGTGTGGAATGAAACATTTTTGTGTACGGGTTGGTGAATAATCGGCGTACCATACGAGTTAAACAGCTTTGGTGTTTCATAATTCTGACTTAATTGAGGATCGGGTGGTCACAATACGCGACCTGGATCCACTTGCACAAAGCGATCTTAGCTCTACGACTATCGTAAGTCGAATGGGCGATACGATTGTCATAGCGCTAAGATCGCTTTGTGCTAGTGGACCTTAGCTGATTATATGTCATCGCACCCGACGGCGTGGAGCACCCATGTTGTCAGTCGTTAGCCTGTCTGGACTCGATATAGTGGGGACATTGTCGACTGCGGCATTAATCAACATTCACCGACTCCCACCCAATTTATCCCGAGCTGACATAGGCGGTCCCTGTTCTGAGTGTACGCTTATGTAAGGTTAAGCCAACTGAGGGCACCTGCGTCTTTCTTTATCCAGGGGAACAGACACCTTTATACGGTTCTAACACAGTCACACTGACACACCTGTCGGAACAAATGGATCATTATCGATCTGCTTTATCGACGGTGATTCAATGCTACATGGGGTGTATGTTGACAGGAACGCTGAGATTTAATGGGGAACAAAGGGTCTCGCTATCGCGTTATGAACGCAAACATTTGTGACGGCATAGTTGACACGGCGCCACGTAACCAATTTTGTGTTCAATACAAACAAGTAGCGGCGCTGTAGAACATAATAATAATATATATTACAATAAAATGTTTATGTAGATTCCACACATACGCCAGCTCAAAGGGCAGGACATATTACTACCCTAGTTACGGATCAGTGTGCGTTTAATTCTCATCTCCCCGAAGAACTTGGAATAAAGCATTTTGTATGTATATAAGTGTTTTTACTGTCGAAGCCATTCATTTATATGACAAACGTTTATTATATATAATGTAACTGAGGAAGATTTTGGACGTCGGTAAACGCGAAGATGTGGTGGCCTCAGGTAAAATTAATATAGATAATTTAATACACTATTGTTACACGCTCGCGTTGTTGGTAACACAGGCTGTATTTTGGGTCAGAGAAGCCATGTAACTGAATGTCCAATCAGAGTAAAATTCCTCATGTTATTCCACTCATAAAAGTGATCAAGATTAGCACACATTAAACCGTCATCATTATAAACTAAATTTAGTTAATAAAACAAACACCTTTCGTTTCGTACACATTGGAACCACTCGCACTTGAACTTTTTGTTTGGTGATCGTAATATCGAGATGAAGAATGTTTCATCATAGTTAATGTAAAAATTACATTAATTACTGTTTACTATCGTCATAAGACTTGTATTGATCAGCAGTTTTGCCACTTGGCCGACAGTTTGTTTACCTTTAAGGTCATCGCCGTTTACTGTAACATTCTCTCGCAGACATTTATCTTCTTCCATGTTGCTATCACTCTGACAGTTGGTTGCCGCGGTATCCGTCTCATCCATGTTTATTGCACAAGTTGATCCCGCCAACTGGACACTTCTGCCACGAGTAGCAGACGACACGTTTCCACGCCAGACCCAGTCGCCTGTCACTGAGCAGCAGGGTTGAGCATGCTCCCCCTAATCCGTTCTCTGTACGCTTGTTAAATCCAGGTATTTGTAAGTATTAAGGAAGCAGAAACTCCAGATATTCGAAAACAAAAGTGATCCCCCCACATGGACTAAACCAGCACACCCGTAAACACCGCGATCTGTGACGCTCGATGCCTGTAACTAAGAGCTTATATCCAAATCCCTTCACAAACGAGCCCGTCCTAATACGGGTGTTGAGTGAATACTGCTTCACTTTGTTAAAATATAGATTTGCTTTAATGGGTTTGGCAGGTCAATGCGTGGCGTCATGACTGAGTGTTTTTATATCGTTATGATTGTTGTTGTGTTGTCATAAATCATTCAAGATTGAATGATGACTCGTCTCAATCGGCACGTATCGAGAGGGCACAGGGATCGAAGATTCGACATCACAAATAACTATTATGAATGAAATCGCTAAACCAGTTTTGAACAGATGAATGGTAAATTATGCACTGAGTATGGTGTGGTTTACAATAAGATACATAGGATTGAAGCCGTTCTGTTAGTGCATGCATGCGTTCTGTTATTGGCGACGTGAGACACATTTGGCCTTGTACACATTGTTGGCGATTTTCTCTTTCATGGAATGAACAATGGCGTCTTGAGGGAAAACAATCACTTAGCTAATGAGGGTTAATGAGAGTTTAAGGAATCACAATGACTGTTTTAACATGTATTGATATTTTAGCACGTTGAATGCTTTTACTGTATTATTATTGATATGATTGTTTCACAAAGGCCTCATTGGCCGGACGATGTGTTATACATCTTTGAAAAAGTTGTATCAATGTTAGTAGAGCATTATCTTGTCTGATTTGAAAGCACATAAGAAATATCATTTTCGTTAGATTTCATGTAAAGTACTTGGTATATTTCTTCGGCAATTAATTGTAGATCTCATCTCTGCATATTTCTTTGGTAATTCAATAAGAGAATAATTCTCGATTATCACGGCAGCCAAAACCGATTCCATAGTGCGTAAAAGGCACAGTAGTTATGAAAGTCATGAATGGATAACTGACAATCGGTGATGGCACCCGGTGTTCGGGGAAAGAGTACGCATGTTCTAAACTACCGCACCACCCACCACTCACACAATTTTCATTAAAAGAAGTAACTGTTTATTGCCTGACGCCGTATAGTACCCAGCAGTACTTCTGCCATACGACGGCGCACTGTAAACAGTCGAGTCTGGACCAGACAATCCAGTGATCAGTATATCATGAGCAGTATCACGCTGTCAGCCATGTCACCAAGTTTGAACACCCGACCCATTAAAGTAAGTGCCCATGAGTAGGGAGATGTGAAAATCCCCTGTAAAGTTAATAGTATGGGGTAGCATGGCGCATCATGTTGCCAAACAACGTGTCATATTTAGCAAAATCCAATGAATATCTTCCACAAAATTTCTGGAATGACTTAACCAGGCTTTCATGGTGAAACCTTGATTAAAAAACTTAGCGGTAAGCAAAATGTGTCTATCCATGAAATTTAAATAATATGTACATGCGATTAAGTATCGCAGCTGAGAAATGTAGACGCCATAAGCTGGAGCTGGTGGTGTATTGTTCGACATGAAAGACAAATTGTTGATCGAAAAATGAAAATCATCCCAGTTTGGTTCAGATGTTGCCATCATTTTGAGTTTCTGTGTACAGATCCAGATAGGACACTGAATACGGCTTCTCAGTATTCCAACTCTGGCGAAGAGATAAGACGAACATACTCATATATCTTGGCATTGTTGAAAGAAATGAGATCATCTATATATCTGAAACTGAGGTTGAACGTCTTGGCAATGTATCCTTCCTTTCTATAACTAAAGTAGTAAAACAGACAGACAGTTTATTTAGTATTTTAGGCATCACGGCCCATAGTACAATGCAGATTTGATATTAACATTTGTCACGTGATGTACATGATCAGATTTTAAATCAAGTTACACATTCCTCATTATAAAGACAAGTTTTAAGAATACAGAAACAGATTGGATCATATCAGGATTTTCAGAGTTTGTCATTAACTGACGGTCTTAAAAAAAAATATTTAAAAAAATGCCTTGCAACATGGGGAGAAGTAGTAAAACAATCCCTTTCGTCGGCAAAGAGAAACAGATCAGCACACGTAGTACCCATGACTGCTACTTGTCTAAATGTTCTATCTTAACAGTTGACAAAGATATTGTCAATCAAGAAATCCAGCAACTCGCATATTGTCTCTCTGAATATGCCTTGAGTAGAGTTACTTTCCGTTTTAACAAATTGCCCGCTTCCATTAAAATTGTGATAAAATAACATTTCGGACTCCTTCCTTTGAAGCAAACTCTGATTAGTAGAGAATGTAATTTATTTTCCAATTTACCATGAGAGATACAATTTTATCATCCAAAACTGACTCCCACAGGAGATATCGTTTGGAGAGATCAAGCGATATCTACACTGTACTCAACTTTTGCATTAATGTAATATGTTGATGAAAAATATAATGCTTGGCTAATTTCTGTCGACAAGGTCCTGGACCCGCGAAGATCCGGGGTAGAATAGGTCTTCAGCAACCCATGCTTGCCCTAAAAGGCGACTATGCTTGTCGTAAGAGGCGACTATAACGGGATCGGGTGGCCAGGTTCGCTGACTTGGTTGATGCATGTCATCGATCCCAAATTGCGTGGATCGATGCTCATGATGTCAATCACTGCATTGTCTGGTCCAGACTCGATTATTTACCGACCGCCGTCATATAGCTGGAATATTGATGAGTGCGGCGTTAAACAACACACAAGCAAACAAACAAAGGACAAGGCCCTGTGTTGGATTCTTATAAAATGCACGGCATTTGTTAAGGCATATAATCTATGTTGCATTTCATCTACAATGCAAGTGATATTCCTGAGGCACATAATTCATCCTGGTGTTTATGTAAAATGTAGGCCAGATTTCTTATGCACATAATAACTGTTGGCTTTTAAGTACAATACAAGGGATGTTTCTAAGGCGCTTAATCCATGGCGGATTTCGCATTAAATGAATGAACCATTTCAATATTGGATTTCATGTAAAATGCCTGACATCTGTTTTAATCACATCCTTTTTTGGATTTCATTTAAAACGCACGGCATAGTTTGGCACATGGTCTATGTTTGATTTCATGTAAAATGCATGTCATCTTTCTATTTAAAGGCACATAATCCATGTTTGATATTTCTATTGCATTTAATCTTTGATGGATTGTAAAATGTATGTGATATGTCTTATGCACATAATTCAGGTTTTGGTTCTTGTAAAAAGCATGTGATATTTCCTATGCACATAATCCATTTGGGATTTCGGGGCAAAATGCAGGTCATATGTCTTAGACCCATGAGCAAAGTTAAGTTTCATGTAACATGAATGGCGACATATTTGATTTCATGTTCAATGCATGACAAAAAAAACGCCTGCAACACATTTCATGTTTCCATTTAGACAAAATATTGAACACGAAACTGTTGTCCTGTTTTCTCTTTTCGCAATTAATCCTACCAATTAGTGCTGCTTCAATCAAATCTGTTCATTTGTGTCAAATATCCCTGCTTTGACAAACAGACATACAGAGGGTTTATTAGTGATGGTTTACAATGGCTATATAAAGAAATATAAATATAACCACAATTCAGCCAGCCTATAATAGGCTCAGGGGACACCGTGAAACGTAACTAATAATAATATAATAATAACTAAGCATTTATTAAACGCTGGTATCCAGTTAAGAAAACTGCTCAAAAGCGCTGGCAGGAATCCCTAACCCTAACCCTAACAAGCAAGTGTTCCTGAAGAGGCAGGTCTTCAGTCTGCTCTGGAAGCTGCCCAGGTCTTGGGAACTTCTGATGTCAAGTGGTAAGCTGTTCCACAACATTGGAGCTGCTCGTGCAAAGCAGAGATCACCAAATCTGGTTGTTCGTGACGTGGGTATGAACCAAAAAAAATTTATCACCTGAGTTAGTGAGTGAGTATGATTTTACGCCACTTTTAGAAGTATTCCAACAATATCACAGGGTGGGACACATTGTACTGATGTAGGGAATCGAACCTGGGTTTTCGGTGTGCCAAGCGAACGTTCTAACTACTAGGGTAACCCATCGCAACGAAACGTTATTATTTAATCATATATCATATACCTAAAATTATAACAAGCAAATACAATACGAGGGTTGATTGATTGCCAGAAGGCAGAAATAAGTGAGCGAGTGAGTTAGCTTGATTAACGCCATTTTTATAACTATATCAAGGCCAGCAATAAATACTCCAGGGGTGGCCAGTGATCAACAGCACAAGCAACTCTGACAGAAACCAGGTCTCATATTTTAACTACCCGATCTTCAATTTTGCTGTTCCTGGCAACACAGATAGAAGGTGTCAAAACTGAGTGAGTGAGTGGGTGGGGTTTTACGCCGCTTTTAGCAATATTCCAGCAATATTCCAGCAATATTCCAGCAATATCACGGCGGGGGACACCAGCAATGGGCTTCACACATTGTACCCATGTCGGGAATCGAACCCGGGTCTTCGGCGTGACGAGCGAACGCTTTAACCACTAGGCTACCCGACCGCCCCGTATCAAAACTGAAGAATGCCTGCAAAGGATACTGCCATCATACATTGAAGGATTACAGTGGTACAACATGTTTCATTCAGGAATGGTTTGGTTTGTTGTTGTTTAACGCCGCACTCAGCAATATTCCAGCTATATGACGGCGGACTGTAAATAGTCGAGTCTGGACCAGACAATCCAGTGATTGATATCATGAGCATCGATCCACGCAATTGGAATTGATGACATGAATCAACCAAGTCAGCGAGGCTGACCACCCGATCCCGTTAGTCGCCTTTTACGACAAGCATAGTCGCCTTTTACAGCTAGCATGGGTTGCTGAAGACCTATTCTACCCCGGAATCAACACTTCAGCCAATGATTATTATATGTACCAAGTTTGGATGTAACAGCTTTCACGGTTTTCACGCTTTGCTCCGGAAATAAATTACGGACGCTCCGGAAACAAAATACAGACGGACAGACAGACCAGATGATGACTATATCTCCCCGCAATATATGCCAGGGGAAAAAATACACTGGGTATTCGAGGATGACTCTGAATCTAGTATTCTAAGTCATGTCCAGTGGATCTCGCATGGCTGACGTAGCAGCCCATGTACACATCAAGCATATATACACATGCACAAAAGTTAAGCGACACCCACCATATTTTTGAGCTGTTACTTATGGCACTTAATGATGACTATTATAACGAGATGTACGACTGTTATAAGCCGTATATGTAAACCTCATGTGATGCAAAACGTGGCCCAAAGCAAGTTTATCTTGTGTTCCAAAAGAATATGAACAGAAAGGAATTTTACCGAAGACCAGAAATTGAAGGATTAGAAAACATTGAAAAACTTGTTTATTCATGTAACTGTCATATCAGCAAGCCATATCAGGTGTCACATAGACACCCTAGGGAGTGCAGAGTCTATTGCAAGACAGAAACGTCAGTAACGTGTGTATGATCCACGGACATTGACCACAGCTCCAACCCTACGCCTACTCATTACAAGTCGTTCAATGCTTCTCTGAGGCAAACGGATCCATGCTTCATGAAGTGCGGCTTCAAGTCCAGAGAGATTTTGAACTGGGGGATCACGATGTCTGATTTTCCGGCCAAGAATGTCCCAGAGATGCTCAATCGGATTAAGATCCGGACTACAGGCCGGCCAAGGAAGAGTGGCAATAGCTTCTTGGCGCAAATAAGCCAAAACTGCCCGAGATCTGTGTGGTCTAGCATTGTCGTCCATGTAAACAGGTCTTGTCTGAAGAGGATGGTTGTCAAAATGAGGGACTACCACAGGACGAAGAACGGCATCTTGGTATTGTTGGCCATTCAGGTTTCCACGAATTGTCACCAGCGGAAGTTTGCAGCCGAAGGAAACACAACCCCATATCATGACAGACCCCCCGCCAAGGTCTTCTGGATGTTCCTTGGTGCAAAACGAGTGTTACGTTGCCTCCAAACACGTATTCGACCATCAACAGTTCGTAGCAGCATTCGACACTCGTCAGACCAATGGATCCTTCTCCAGTTGGCCAAGTTCCATCGACTACGGGCACGACACCATATCAAACGATTCCGCATGTGCCTCTCAGTCAGTTGAGGACGTTTTACTGGTCATCTGGCGTTATAACCAGCCGCTCTGAGGCGACGCCTTACGGTCATCGTCGAGTGTCTCTGATGGGTAATCCACTGCAGTCTTAAATCTGTTGAAGTGGCAAATGGATTTCGTCTAACTATCCTGAAAAGACACAGTGGCAAATGGATTTCGTCTAACTATCCTGAAAAGACGTCTATCCTCTCTGTTAGAGGTCTTTCTTGGCCTACCAGACCTATGCCTGTCATTGACATCATTGGTTTGACCATGTTTGACCATTAAACGAGTGATAACACTGTGATGACGACCCATTTGTCTTGCAATGGCCCTGCATGACATGCCAGCATTTTTCATGCCTATCACTTGCCATCTTTCAGCGTTCGTTAACTTTCTCCTCACCATGGCTGATTTTCAACCTCTTTTGGAAGGGGAATCTCACACAGGAACAAAATGCAACCACGTGTCTGAAACTTGAATTTCACTATTTATAGGGTAGGGGAACTGCAGCAACACGTAAAGCACGCTTTCCTTGTGGCATCTGGACGAATTCAGTCATACATCATCATATTTCGTATTTCTGATTCCCATACGTGAAATCAAGAGACTATGAATATGGTGGCGCTTAACTTTTGTGCATGTGTATATAATAACTTAAAACAGTCCGTTTAATCCAAGGTCTAAGAAGAACAACACACATATCACATTAAACAGATTTATTCACTAACATTGGAAACGAAATGTTTTGAATATTTGTGACCTTCAAATTATACCCGGAAACAACAAAATGTCTGTTTGAATTATAGCTTGCAATACGAAAATGTCAAACAAGAAGGATAACCATGTGACCATGCTGTTTTGTATCCTAAATCCTGTAGTACCTGAGTCCTATTACGCTTCTGTCCTTATTACATGGTTGCACAGAAGTTGTAGAACAAACTCAAAATCAAATGTAACAAAACAGGTGCATAAAGTCCATTATTCCATCTCACATGTTTGTTTGTTTGTAGAACAGAAGCAATAGCATCTTGTTTGTTTGTTGTTTAAAACCACACTCAGCAATAATCCACCGATATAATGGCAGTCTGTAAATAATCACGTCTGGACCAGACAATCCAGTGATGGACATCATGAGCTTCGATCTACGCAATTGGGAAACAATGACATGCATCAACCAAGTCAGAGAGCCTAACTACCCGATCCTATTAGTCGCCTCTTACGACAAGCATAGTCACCCTTTACAGCAAGTATGGGTTGCTGAAGATCCCTTTGAACCCGGATCTTCATGGGTCGCATACCACCTGCATACCAGTAGATATTGTGGAACTTTATGGTGAATGAGTGAGTGAATTTATGCTGCTTAAGCAAGATTCAATCCCTGTCACCAAGAACAGGCTTCAGACATTGTACTCACCTGTAAACAAATCCTGGTTTGAATAGTAAAACTCAGGTGTTGGTCATGCCTAGCAAACTCTGTAACCACAGAGCTCTCCAGCCATCCTGAGGTTTTTCCAATGAACCAACTAAGGACAGTTTGGTTTGCCTTCTGCCATTGATTTCCAGGTTATGGAGGTTCCAATGTATCACCCAATAAACACTGACCTCTGATAGTGATGTCGTCTATATATTATACAATACACCTGTAATACAGATACATGAATCACACTCTCCCCACAAGCCAAACACTAGCATCTTCACTGAAGATAACAGATGCAATAAAGTTCATATGTGGCAAGGTATGTTGAATAGAAATATTATGATATGAAAAATATTATGGGCATAAACTAGTCGTAACGTGTTTATTTGTTTTTCATTACCTTTACTTCTATATGAAAGCACATCGTGTAGACATCCATCACTCAAGAAAACATAGGTAATGAAAATTCACACTGAAATGAAATACAAAATGCAAAAACATAACATTGTCTTCATCACATCAATACTTTTTTTCTGGTCAACCACATCAAGAAGTATTCCAAATAAACACAAGACAGTTTTGTTTAAAATCTCTTGACAATCCTTAAATAATGAAAAGTGGGAGAATTTTTTTTATCTGAATAGCATTTTTTTTCTTCTTCTGCCAAATGTGTTCAACATAACAGAATTGTGCATACACTAGGTTACTCTGCAAGACCGATGAGAGAAGCTTAAGAAACACTGCTCACATTGAAACGAATTCAGACAATATTTGTAAAATATGCTTGTATTATTCATTTCTTTACACTGATAGTGACACCATGCTCATCTTCCCAAGGCAAAAGAGTTTACTGACTACTAAAGTCCAGTTTCCACCCTTGCCGAACTACATTGGAATTTCATAGCTCCTGTATCGCCACCTGTTGCTCTTATGAGTTATGTCCCTTCTATGTCCCTCCTATTGACCAATGAGATTCCACTTTCATAAAACTTGCATTTGCCTCAAACAAAATGGTGTCGACAGCCAAAACAATCTCATCGATTATTAAGGTCTATATTGTAATAAAATGGGTCTGACCTGGTGAAGTGCATCAAATTACTTGAGCACCTTGCTAAATAAAAGACATGAAAAGATATGAAAAATATCTGTCAACGCCGAGTTGACAGAGAATGTGCTTTGCAAATCCTGTAATCGATGGAAATCTGCATGGCAGTTTATGAAACTGATGTTGATTTCATTCCGGGATTTTGATTGGACTATGCATAAACTTGTTAGTCCAGCCAAAATACAACTCCGGAATTCAAGCCTTGTTCGGTGAGGGTGGAAACTGGACTTTTATAGTCAGTTAGCTCTCTTGCCTCGAAGATGCACCGTGCTCTGACCACCGCTATGATCACTCGGTCAGGTCATTTAATAAGGATTATATTAGTAGATTAAGGACTGAAATATATGTGTTTACATCTCTCTAAAATGTCCTCCTCTTTCTATGACATACCCACAGTCATCTCCATTCATATTAAACTTCTAACTTCCCTTTGCCATGTATGAAATACAATATTTAAATATTTTGCAGCCATAGTGCGCTTCATATCAAGAGAAATATAATGCATTGTTCCTGGGGGAATACAACTGATGTCGCCACAGGAGAGTCCTCCTTTAAAATATCAGATTTCATGGTAAATTAACGTATCCATTCCCTTCCATTAGACATCATACAAATTTCTTGTCTAAGATTTGAATACTGCTAATTTGATCCCTATGTAAGTACTATAAACTGTGACATGTTCACACATTTTACCAAAAACTCTTTTGTGTAACCTGGCTGAAATCTTAACAGTAAACACTGAAGATGTAACTTCTTCTATTCACATCTGATGTATGGGTTCTCCACTACAGCTGACTGTATTCCTTCATAAAGATGTATGGAATTCATGCTCATATCTATCTGGGCCGGGTCCCACAAAGCAATCTTAGTTCTACGATTGTCTTATGTCTATGTTAAAGTATGGGAGTTAGGATCGCCTTAGAGCTCTGGGCTCATTTGCACAAAGTGATCTTAGCGCTAAGATGAACTCCCATACTTTAACATATGCTTACAAGTCTTAGCGCTAAGATTGCTTTGTGCAAGTGGGCCCTGGTAACAAAGTACCTTTGCCTACATCTAGATTACTGACTGTTATACTGACATTCTGAGGTAAGCTAAAATCAGCATGGATGTGATAGGTCATGTTTTTGAACAAAATAAAGATAGTCAGGACATATCAGATGTACTAAGGAAAGAAAAGAAACTGCAAAAATGATCTGGTATAACGTACTGGTGTTCTGTACAACTGGAACAACTCATAGCATTATCCTATCTGGATCACGTACATGAGAGACATGAGAAAATACATTGAATCTCCTGTGGTACTGTAATCCTTTGAAACATTCACCAATGTAAAATCTTGATGTATCAAACATGTATACTACTCAGAAGAAGTTAAAGAACACCTGATTCTTTTATACTATAATAATATCGGAATTGGGTGTTCTTTAACTTCTTTTGAGTAGTATAAAAAGAAACCATTTTTCACATGCTGAACAACAAATTGCGTATTCATGGACGGACTTGATTCAAGTGCACTCAAAAGTTGTGAATTATGCTATGTTACATAAATACAAATACATACATTGTATCCAACATTATGCAAGCAATCATACAAACTAGTCTGTATAAAACATAATCTGATTCTGCTCAGGTAAACATACAACATTAGGACATAGCATATTCCTCAGACAACAGCTGGCTCTGATAATTACACTTCACAACACAGAACACATTGTATGATGAATGTTGAACTGTGACATGTCATGAAAGCTTTGATACCATCTCTCGTCTCGTTGTACAAAGAGTCAAATTGTCAGAAGATGTGCGACTTCCCATTTTCATAAGGCTCTGTTTCATATTCATTATATAATATTGGTAAAAATAAGGATGCAAAAAAAAAGGTTAAAATATTATGTCAAGATTCCTTAAACAAATAGTTAAAATATAACATGCTTAAAACAAACATCTCTTCAATTAAACTCAGGCCAAGCTCGTCTGCAAAGCAACAAAAACAGATAAGGCTTTGGACAATGTGATATTCATACGTCCTTGTTTCACATTAACACCAACTAAAGTAACAACGTCAACCATCTACACGGACAGACTCCATGGGTCATATCCAACTAGTCCACTGATCATTTCCGACTAGTGGATATGTAAAATAACTACCTATGGGAATACAACCACTAGTCTCGGATTAACAGTTCAGTGGCATTATCTATCCCTGCATCTACAGATGAAGCTAGGATCAACACCTGTACAGGTACCCACCATCCAGTGAGGAACTAAGCACATTTTAACACTGGCTCTGCCTGTTGTAACAAAATACAGAAAAAGTAGTTGGCCTTAAGAACACATGTATACATGAAAAGACACCATGTACAAGTTACACAGAAAACAGAACCATGTAGACTTCATTGCAATATGTTTTGATTCACATGAATATAAAAAATAGTAATATTATATCAACCATTCATATCGGACGGATATTTCTGTGATATGAGTTTCTGTGAAAAGGCATCATAAACAGTAGTCTTAATCACATGCTTATGGATGTATATTTGCGTAGAGACTGTATCATGACAAATATTTGTTACCTTAAAATACAATATGAGTACACCATAATGCAATGTATTAAGTATGTTAAGATCTTATGATATTACCACAAACCAAAATATACAGTAACAACACTTAGTTCAAAACAAAACCCATTTATCTGAACAAAAATTTTAAATCATGGATATAAAATGAAGCTAATCAAGATAATAAGAGATAACAATCTGGATATTACCTGGTATATTCAGCATAAATCATATAAACTGATTTCAATCAGCTTGAATGTTCGATTTGATGAACAGATACACACACAATTGAGGCAGATATCCTACATCAATAAACAACTTTCCTTTCTTCTAATAATTAAAACAAACATAACAAAACCACAACAAGTAATAAATTATCTTGAAAATATTTAAGTACACTGGATCTCCTGAATGAATAACAACTGGATCTGATACAAAAAGATCAAGGAAAAACATGTTTTTTAAAACTGTTTTTAAAAAGTTTAATTATTTCAGACTGTATAAATGCATTTTGCAACAAAACCGAGTGAGTGAGTGAGTGAGTGAGTGAGTGAGTGAGTGAGTGAGCAAGCTTAGTTTAACGCCACTTCGAATAGTCTTTCAGTTACATCACAGAATGTCATGTTGATGTGGGAGGAAAGCCGGAGGTGATGCAGGTGTTAGATGTTTACCACTTCAATGAAACACACTGGCATAGGTTGGTGCTGACAAACCTAGAAATTTATTAGGGCAAATCTGTAGGCCATTAGCAGGGTACTGCTGGCTAAAGACATTATTATGTGTACCCTAGCCAAAATCAGAATGCAGAAAGGTACCCTGGGATGAGTCCATTCCACTGCAGGCCATATTGTGCAATGCGTTTAACTGTTCCATGAACGCTTACGTATACAGTGAGTGCTTTGGGTTTAACGCCGCTTTTAACAGTATTCCATTTATATCGCTACGTGTCAGCTTAATGTGGAAGGAAAGCCTGAAGTGATGCAGGTCTCGGACGTTTACCACTTTGGTGAAACCCACGAGCACGGATATGGTGCTGACAAACCTAGAAACATAATTGGGGCAGATTCGAACCCACAAGCATAGGTTTTTGGCATGCCCAAGGGATGCAACTCTGCACAGCAAATCGCTACGCCCGTGCCCCCCTTACTTATACAACACATCCTGGATGCCAAACCCCATGAATTTTCAACATGGCACTATGCATTGTACATTTTTCTTTTGATATTTCCTTACCATAAATGAATTGGTAATGTCATACTGTTGCATTCCAGTGTGCTACATGAAAATGAGCAAACACAATAATGTGCGTACATTACTCTAATATTACACGATGCACAGCATTATCCAGCATGCACTCGTCATCAGGTGAACCAGAACTTCAACATTAACAGCTTTCGGTTTCGGCTTGAGGAATATGGACTCATCTGCCATTTATGGTACAAGGTACCTTACTGTATTCTGATTTGGGCTAGGTTACATTATTGTCTACAGAAAAATACCTGGGGTATATATCTGTAGTCCCTATGCAGACAAAAATCCATTCAGCATTATTTTTTAGCTGTTTTAAACATGGAAGCCAAATATCCCTACCATGGTCAAGCAAGAAGCAGTTGTATTTGTGTGATGTAAGCTGAGGGCTAACTGGAATAGGCCTATGCTTGATTTGATGGTAAGAAATACCGGTAGTGACTACACTGCATAACAAATCTACATAATTACATTGGAGTTGGCATATATACACACAAATTGGTATTCTAAACTTTCTAAGAATGTTGATTGCCTCAAGCATAGTCCCACTTTAAAATAAAGACTTGAAACTACAATACTTGAACCTTGTTGTGACAACCAAGAAAGTGAATTTATAACAGGTCATAAGAGATAAGGACCAGTTCCAGAAGCAGAACTAGATTTCAGTGTCCAGGCTGCTGGTAGTGAAGGGGGAGGCAACTCAGGCGCATCATCGACCTCACTGTCCCCCATCTCGATTGATGTAATTGTTATATCTTGAATAATAGATTCACGAACACAATCTAACTTTTTTTAAGTTTTAGAGAACATTTAACTTGTTCCTGGACAAGAAAAATGGAACATTCTACTTGTCCAGCAGTTCAGTGTTTAAGATGATACCCTGTGTAGTATTCAATCAGTGTGGACAAGGTACAAGGGTCCATCTCTACTTGAGACAGTTCTGTCACCGACCTGGACAACTGTCTTCATCAGCAATTAACTGTCAAATCTCACAAGGAAATATACAACATCAATAATGTATTTATACAAAAATAGTTGGATGGATTATTCAGTTGTGCACATGAAGAAATATAACATGATATAAGTTAGGGCATCACAGATATGCATTAGCGAGACGATCATCACAACATGATATCGTCGTCATCATCGTAGTTGGGTCTCATTCGTAGTGCTGAGTCAGAAACCTCCGGTAGTTCATCTACCAAACCCCACTTTTCCCCAAAGTCAGCTGAAAATGAAAAATACATTTGTAAGCATGAAGTTGACAATGATAACATTAACAAGGAAGTTTGTGAGAATATCAATGATACATGGATCTATTGTACATGGAATATGACAGGTGATGAAGTACTCTGTGACTCTGCATCACCTTCACTGCAACAGGCTGCAAGTTTTTAACATTTCATGCTTAAGGACAATCTCATTAAACACCATAAAATCAGATATTAGCACTCGCTACCCCTACACCAAAGAATGTCAGAAAGCCTTTCGCGAACTTTGACCGACCAATGCAGTGACTCACAGGAAGTCTACATTAGCTAATCGGACAGCAGCCTTTTGAGTTTTACGGTACAAGTTTCAAACTGGCGACTTCAATTCCAGACAATGCTTTGAAAAAGAATCTGGAATGTCTAATAGAAGGCCAAGATTGTATGGAAGTACTTTCCACAGGCTCCGAAAACCTCTTCCTTTTAAAATTTCTATCCCATTGAAGCAAGAGAAACATGGTGATATTGACAGAATCAGAAGTAGTACAGCCCGGAACAGGCTCTCGGATTGTCCCATGTTGATCTTTCCAAGGCTGCACTTAGAATACACATTCAGACTTTCACTTTTGCAATCTCACAACCGATGCTCTGACTGGTCGGACTAAAAGTTGCTCTGACATGATCTGTAACAGGATGTCCTTATTGAAGAGGTAGCAAGCGCTAAGATCTGATTTGAAAGAGACTGGTTTAAGGATGTCCGATGGTCTGCATAGTATTTTTGCTAGCATAGGTAATTTAAAAGTCTAAATGATCTAATCATTAATGTCCATGTTAATGAACATTGTAGTGCTTTTCTTCTTCACTTATAACATAAGCAATACTTGACCTATCATAACTTTCAAGATGCTTCACAAAGAGATCAAAGGTCCTGATAGTACTTTATCCTGCGATACACGGTCATGGCAGATATGCTTCACAATATGGAGGTCATGATACAAAACATAACAGGACATATGGAGGTCATAATACAGTATATCACGATACAGAAAGACTTATACAAGCCGCCGATGAAAGTTATAGGCCTAACATAAACACATATATTTTAGTCCAGAGTCAATGTGTTGTGGTGGAAATGTCCACTGAAAACTGCTGGAATGCACTGAAATTTACTGTGCAGAGACACAATTCAAGTGACATAGCGGAAAGTATGAAATCATGGAAATGTATTGTTTTGTATTGAGGTGACCTATGATACAACAGCTGTATAATCCAAAAATAATGATTTTACAAAATTATCAGACAATATTACCAACAGCAGCAAGCATAAGTAACCCTGGTAACTGATAAGTCATTTAAACACAAATCCAAGACAACCTACTTGTTTGACTGTTCCTGTGTTTGTCCTCCTGATCTGATCCGTCCAAATAACTGTTTGGTTTGTCCCAGGGATAGTTACGACTGGAGTAGTCTGCCCTTGTTGAAGGTGAGAGTTCAAGGTCATTTTGTGATGGAGAAAGCTGATTTTTTTTAGGCTTCTTCTTTTTCTTCATTTTCTTAATCTCTGAGTCAGATCCATTATCCATACCTTAAAAGGTTAAAACAAGTACTGTTAACAAAACCTTAATGTCATGCCACACTTACAATATTTTGTATGTTTTACTCATGAAACAGTGACTTACTGAAAGGTGCTTTACACCTACAGCTACAGCTTTATAACTGCAGCCTGTCAACTATCAAGTCTAGACCAGACAAACCAATGGTTAACAGCATGAGCAATGATGTTCAGCTCTGATGTTCAAAACCTCAAAACCTTGTAAATGATGTGCTGGTTTTCTTAGCTGCCTCAGGCTTATGTTACCTTGGGCTAGTCTTTATCTATAAGCTATAGCTGAAACTTATATTTCAAATTTGCATTTTCTCTGAATCCAAATATATCACTTGCATTGGATCTAATTATTATATGAAAACTTAGTATAAATGTTACACTGTAATAACAAAATGACCTGAGATACTGATTTTAGTTGGCACTTAACAAGCTTACGACAAGCTTTGGGTAAGGGCACTGACTCCGCCCATGAAGCAACAGAATGGTGAGTGAGTGAGTGAGTTGGGTTTAAAGCTGATTTGAACAGTACTCCAGTTATACCACAGCATGTCAGCTTGATGTGGGAGGAAAACCTAAGTGATGCAGATCTTAGACATTTACCACTTTGATGAAACCCACAAGCACAGGTATGGTGGAGACAAACCTAGAGACATAATCAGAAGGTACAGGGATTCAAATCCATGATCATAGGTTTCTGGCATGCTCAAGGGACACAATTCTGCACAGTGAATTGCAGTGCCTTAGACGACGTGGCCACCTGGTCAGAATGATGATCTATACCATGTGCACTAACATGACTAAGAGAAAACATTGCCATCACAGACAGACAAATAACAAACAACCTTCCAGTGAGTAACTAATGGTTAATTATGTTTGTTAAAACACATTCAGTTGATACACTTAACATGACAAATAATGATATTCATGAAAACAACAAATAAACAATTCAGCCCCAAAATTGCCAAGGGCAGAGATGCCAACCTTACATCACTGTATATTGGTGCAACTAGCTCTTCAAACATGTTAAAAGTTTGGATCATGTTTACAATTTTATTCCAAAATTAGTTATCATATTTCCCAGTGTGTTTCCTGCAGTCAAACATGCAAAAATGTAAACAAGACAATCATATTTATAACCCCCACCCCTGATGATTCTGGGTTCAGGAAAATAAGTCCCCAGCAGCCAGTGCTGGTCGTAAGACTGGACTGGACTCTCATGTCCAGACTCCATCATCTACAGGCCACCATCATATAGATGAGTGTAGTGTTAAACATGTTCAACAACAAATAAAAACATTTTATACAAATTATCACAGTTATGCCATGATATCATGCTTGAACAATTAGTTACATTTTACAATTGTCTTCTAACTTTCCATAGCTTTTGAAGCAATCTTAATCCAAATTATGGTAATAATTCATGGTAATATTTGAGGGTAATAATGCCTAAATTGTACAAGTTGGCATCTCTGCATTGGGAAAAAATATCAGACTCGTGTTCGAGAAACTCAGAAAGAAACAACAGACAAACAGCCTGCCAATGTGTAACTATGGTAACCTACCTCATTGTTCATCTGAAAACATTCAGTTGATATGGCTCAAATACTAATAATAAAGAAATGCAGGGAAAGGATTTCAAACTTTCCTTCAAGCAAATTTACCATGAGCAATTAATTAAGAGTATTCCAACAGAACAAAAGGCATTCGCTATCATACACTTCAGCCTATCAGCATGATCTGACAACACAGTATATCAAATCAACAGGGACAAGATGACCGTTGGTTACCTACCAGAATCTACAGTCGCAACAAGACGTGATGGAAGAGGGCGAGGGATGGGAGACAACTCCGCCGCGTCATGCAGTTCAAATCCACCATTGCTCTGCTGTGAATCCTCAAAACGTTTCTTCTTTTTTAGTTTTGTTTCTTTCGGAGTATGAGCCCCATCCTCACCATCAAGAGGTGTTAACTTATGACTAGATGTACGAATGTCATCTCCATTTTCATCCCCGAAAGATTTAGCTGTAACTGAGATTTTTGAAACAGACCTCATTGTCTTCTGTGATTCTGCCAGCCGGGCTGTGTCGTCTCCAGTTTGAGAATATTCACTTCCGTACTCGGCATTTTCAGAATAGGCATTCTTTTGCTTGACCTTCTTTTTCTTCTTTTTCTTGGCAGTACCGTCCTCCATAAACTTTGTTCCCAGAGGTTGCTGCAGCGGGGGCAACACCCGACGTGATCTGTTCGTGGATGGACTCACTAATTCATCACTGTCCTCTGCACATTTGTCACCAAGGGGAGCTAACCCATACGGACGGTTCGAGTGAGGAGTTCGGAGATAATCTGCTTCTTCCAGGTCGTCCGTTTTTGTCATTGTTCTGTCATCTTCACCTTTAGCTTTAGCTTTCAGCTCCTTGAGACGTCTCTTCTCCTCCTTCATCTGAGCTTCCTGGAACATCAAGATGATAAAAGTCAAAAATCAACAAAAGCAGAGACTCAGGCCATAATATATCAATTATCAGATTTCATCCTCACCCGCCTCACTAACAAAGACCCAATCTCATTAAAATCAGATCTTAGTTCTCGCTACTGTTAAACAAAGATCTGAGGACATCGCATACGGGTCACATCAGAACGACCTTTCGCGAACATTGACTGACAAATGAAATGACCAACAAGAAGTGAAAACCAGCCAATCAGAAAGCAGCTTTCCCCAGCTTTACGGAGCTTATTTTAAACCAGTGACTTCCATACCAGACTTTTGCTTTGCAAATATATTGATTCACAATTGGAAAAGTGAACAAAAGTAAGTTCTGGAATGTCTAATAGATGGCCGAGATTGTACAGCAGTACCAACTACACGCTGTGGAAAGTCTCTTCTATTTCAAATGTTTATCCCACTGAAGCAAGAGATAGAACATACAGCCAGTAGCGTCATTCAGAATACTACGTGTTAACCCTTTCGAGGCTGCATGATTAGAAAACACATTCCGACTGTCACTTTCCCATACTGGTAAGTGGTGCTCTGATTGACGTGACCCATTATGGGATGTCCTCAGATCTTTTTAGTGGTAGCGAGAACTAATATCTGATTTTAATAAGATTGAGAAAGACCCCACCTCGCATCATCATATTTCCTTCCATGTAATTACTGTGTGTTGCCTTCATTCTTGATAATAAAAACACCATAGCAAGGTCCCACCTAACATTCATGCTTCATCAAAGTTTATATGACTCATATCCATCAATAATCAGGGTACAAAGATGACTTGGACAGTTTATTTCATTTTTTTTATTAAAACTAAACTGCATCCTGCCATGCTCACAAAACTGAAAAATACTGAAAGATTTAATAATTGTGACCTTATAAAGGTAAAACATTTACATCACATCAGCAATTCGCCAGCTACGTAGCAATAAACAACAAAACAAAAGCAATATCAAGACTAACTACAAACCTGAAATGTCTTGTTTGTACGCAAAACAACAACACTCAGCATTATTCCAGCTACATGATGAAGGTTTGTAAATAATCAAGTCTGGACCAGACAATCAAGTGATTGACATCTTAAGCATCGATCTACGCAGATGGGATTTGATGCATCTACCAAGTCAGGGAGCCTGACCACCTGATCTCTTACGGCAAGCATGGGTTGCTGAAGACCGATTCTAACACAAGCATGTTTGATGTTTAATGCGGCACTCCGCAATATTCCAGCTATATGACGGCGGTCTGTAAATAATCAAGTCTGGCCCAGACAATCCAGTGATTGACATCATGAGCATCAATCAACGAAATTGGGATACGATGACATGCATCAACCAAGTCAGCTAGTCTGACCATCCGATCCCGTTAGTCGCCTCTTACGACAAGCATAGTCGCCTTTAACGGCAAGCATGGGTTGCTGAAGACCTATTCTACCCCGGATCTTCACCGGTCTCTAACACAAGCATCTATAGAGCATGCGCAGTGAACACTGTATTATGATGTAGTTTACAATGTTACCAAGGTCACAGCAATATTACTAACATTTTTCGTGACAAGTTTGTCAATTGTGTGACAAATGAACCATGCTGACTGGTTAACATAGGATAAATAAATCTTCAATCAGCAACGTAACTTAATCTTATCGTTCCTGGGCACAAATAGTTGTAGATACAATCTATGTTAAATTATGGGAATTAAGATAGTCACAATGCGTAAAATCGCTTTAATCTTAAAATGCAATAAGGTAGAAACAGTCTGATTGGTTGGAAAGTGTTATGTGGCAGTTTAAACCAATGAACAAGGTAATTGATCAGAGTGGCCTCCCTTGGAATGGCATGTATCGTTGGTGAATGTCTGCAAAGAACTTTACATTGGTCAAGCCTTATGAAATATATATAGAACATGCCCTTTTTCTTGATTCCTGTTCAAATTATATCTTCTATGGGATTAAATGGAATATAACCATCGATTACACTCACCTGCATTTGATATAAAGCTTGTCCCTTGTGACATTATTTGAATGTTAAACTGAAGCTCATGTCACATCTTAAAAACAGTAATATCCCCTGTCTAACAATCATAATACACATTTTTACTATTTGACAAATAACAAAGAAGAATAAAACTCTTTATCACAGATAAGAAATAAAAAACATCATTATCATGATTATGAACAAACATCACACTAATTAATTAAAACTACAGAATAACACTCAAGTCAAATGTTTTTCCAACATGGCACAGTGCTGATGATGTGAGCTACATCGCCAAGCCAGTGAAGTCGACAGTACTTGTTACAAACAGGAGTGTCCTTTATCACACTGTATAGTTTGTATCAGAGTTGATTTTGGAAGTAATGTCCCACATCTTCGGAGTATGATGACACACAATCAACCAATTCATGGAGACCTATCTCATAAAAATCAGATCTTAGTTCTCGCTACCACTCAACAAAGATCTTGAGACATCCTAATATGGGTCACGCCTGAACGATCTTTCATGCGACCGATCAGACCGTTGCCTACCAGAAAAGCGTGAAAATGATCTTGTCAAGGTTTGCGTTTAATGCCACACTCAGCAGCATTCCAGGTATATGAAAATAATCGAGTCTGGACCAGATAATCCAGTGATCTACACTATTGGGATACGATGACATGCACGAACCAAACCAACTCAGCAATCCTGACCATCCGATCCTGTTAGTTGCCTCTTCTGACAAGCATAGTCGCCTCTTATGACAACCATTGCTTGCTGAAGACCAATTCTAACCTGGATCTTCATGGGTTATCAATACTGTTAGCAACGATCCACATTGTCGGAGTAACCAATTCACCGAGCCTAACCACCTGATCCATTAAGTCACCCATTATGACCAGCATAGGTTATTTGGGAGCAGGGGGCGGTTGGAACCTGCCGAGGCTACTGGCTTATATGATTATTATCACTTGCAACAGATCATCCGGAATTCCTCATGGCTCACAGATTCTTCTCAAGATGTCCTACCACGTTATCCTTGTTTATGTGGCAGAAGGTGGCTGGTACAGACAACTCACGTCAGACCACTACACACTGCTGGAGACGGGTGTTATATAGGTAGCGGAGTAACTAATATATGGACTGCATTGCAATGACACTCAAGCATCAACACAACTAGCAACAATGAAACCAATCTGTTGACTCTAGATCCGTCTCTTAGATTTCAGCTGGGATTCCTTTAAGAATAGAAGGGACATACAGGGTTAGAAATTATCCTGAAGACATTAACTAGACCTACCGGTAATATTGATGACCAATCTCATTAAAATCAGATCTAAGTTTTCGCTGTCGCTTTGTTTAGCAATAGCGAGAACTAAGATCTGATTTTAATGAGATTGTAGTGATGACAAACATTTTCCCACAACAGCTTTATATTCTACAAGCCATAGGTACCTTCAACACATAGATGGCCTGACTCGAGCTAGAGGGCAAGTATCAATGTCTATCTCTGAGCCAACACTCTATTTAACAGCTTTATATTCTACAAGCCATAGGTACCTTCAACACATAGATGGCCTGACTCGAGCTAGAGGGCAAGTATCAATGTCTATCTCTGAGCCAACACTCTATTTATATGTGATTAGGGTGATATATCAGTGTTTATTCTAGAGCATGGCATCCGGCGTGTCTGCGTCTATTTTAGATATGACAGTTCCATTACAGTCTGTGCCAAAAGACTTTGAGTCGACTAGCCTGAACTTGGCACCTAGCCCCATTTTTTAGTAGATTTTAGTGTTATTATTTGGACAATACCGAACAGAATGTTACTAGACAATGGCTTCAGACTAACAACATTACATTGCATGATGCCTTCATTAACATCACAGCTTTGAGCACAGGGAATGATATGTCAACATTTGGACCACCAGTTTAAAATTCGCTACAGACATTAATCATGATTAATTGACAAAATATAAGCGGTGACAAGGGCTTTTTTTTTCCCTTTTTTTTCTGCAAATCAAATTATGGAAACTTATGGAGATGTGGCGATCAAGTATAACTTTGTCAAGTGCCACAGTCAAATCATGATTTTAAAAAGTCAGTGAGCTAAACAGCTAGTCTTGGAGTGAGCCGAGATCGCTCTGCTTTCACTATTGGCTAGCATTGTCTTAGACTGACGGTTTATTCCGGGACAAATGGATGCCGTTGTTTCCTTGGAAAATTCTTCTAAAAATAACCCCATTGTGAAAAATGAACCTCCACTTATATTTCTGTCATACCACCTAATATATATACTTTTTGTTGCAAGAAAAAGGATAATTTGATCCAAGTACCTTGTAAGTATAGTGTTTGGTAGGTACCCACTGTAACTAGACAAGTTTCGCATATTTGATGATCGGTTATCATGTTTATGTATTTCATTCTGTTGTTGACACAATCCTTTAAGAATAACAATGTGCAAAGACACACTTAGTGCCACCATGGCATATTTTAAAGCTGCTCAATTTGAAAATATAATATGTGAAGTTTGTTTCCTAAAATGAACTCCAGAATAGTCTGAAAACCCAGCATACTCCACTTTACAACATAATCAAAGAATGTTATTTTTAATAAAAAGTGACTACAATACCTTTTCCTTGAGTTTCTCCACGTCAACATATTTGAAGGGATCTCCATCTATAAAGTCTTCCCCCTCACTCTCCTCTTGCTTCTCCTCAATGCCCAGCCTCTTCCTCTCCTCTTCCTCCTTGCGTTCCCTGCAGCAGACACAACTCAATCAGTGCCGGCTATTTTCATATTTTACCATGCTTACCAGCTGAAAAGGCTAAACCAGTTCTCCAGCACCAACAGAATACAGAGTTCACAAACACTGTAATCAGCAGCTACCCTAGTTACATCACAGTTAAAATATACACAAAGAAAATAACAGCTTCTCTCAATCTGTTCCCAAGCAATCTGCTAAATATAAATCTCTAATATGCTATAACAGGATTCACAATTAAGATTCATAAGGTCCATAAGGACCAAAATTAAAGACAGCTGGAGCTTCTTTAGCAGAAAACTCATATGAGTGAGTGAGTTCCAGTTATATAATGACATGTCAGCTTAATATCGGAGGAAAGCCTGAAGTCTCAGAAGTTTAACATCTTGGTGAAACCCATGTGCATGGGTACGGAGCTGAGAAACAAAATCATGGTGAACCGGAGTTGAACCCAACCACAATCATAGGTTCCTGGCATGCCCAAGGGATGCAACTCTGCACTGCGAATTGCAGTGCCTCAGATGACTTGGCAACCCGAGGCCCCTTGTATGGCCTCAAGTGGGTCAGGTGATATGGATACACAATATACTGACTCTGAACTGACCAGTCCGAGCTGACCAGTCCTTTTTTCATCCCTTTAATGCCAAGCAGGGCAACAAGTATCATCTTTTAAAGACTAGGGATCAAACCAACAACCTTCCACTCTCTGGGGCAGACGCTCTATCCACTAGACCATAGATGCAGTCCTGTTACCACAGGACGACTAAATCTATAACACTGTTTTAATTAGAAATGAGACAGTGTCATGTGAAAAACAAAATGTTTTCCCTGAAACCTATAAAGTGACTATAATGCCATAGTATTATCTCCACAACAAAACAACCAGTAACAGAAAGGACACATTGACATACCAGCATTTCAGCAGACAATACTTCAACAGTGGTACAAGGTTCACTTACCTCTCTTCTTTTATCTTGCGAACACGTTCTCTCCGAGCCGCTAGCTCTATTTTCTCCTTTTCCTTTTCCTCCGCCATATCCTTGTCTACTCGGGTCTTCAGGGGGTCAAAGTTCTTCTCAATCATATCACACAGCCACTGCATGCCCTCTTTAATTGCAGGGTCCATCTTGCGTCCCGTGCCCTTCACAGCTGAGCAGGATTCCTACACAAAAACAGTTTGAGATTTAGATTTTACAACCAACATACCGCAGCTATTTTGTCTCACTCAATGAGCTGACACAGTTTAAATCAACCTTTACGAAAATATTGTAGTTTTCCAGGACAGTGGTGGTGATAAGTGCATTACTTTTTAAGGAGAAAGAGTGAGTGAGTGAGTGAGTTGGGTGTAACGCCGCTTTTAACAGTATTCCAGCTATATCGCGGTGTATCAGCTTAATGTGTGAGGCAAGCCTGGTGTGATGCAGGTCTCAGGCGTTTACCACTTCGGTGAAACCCACGACCGCAGGTATGGTGCTGACAAACCTAGAAACATAATTGGGGCTAACCGTGATTCAAACCCACAATCATATGTTTCTGGATTGTGCAGAGAATTGCGGCGTCTTAGATGACTGGGCCACCCATGCCCCCTAAAGGAGAAAGAAATTATTACACTCACATGAGTGTCATACTGAGTTTACTAGATTTGTGTAAGAAGCCTTGTGTTACCCTTGCTCTCGCTTGGAAATACAAGAATTCTGATACTCGTTTCGTAAAATCAGTATGACACACATGCTCGTACAGTAATCTCAAAGATGTATAGTATATAGACGGATCTATATACATCTTTGGTAATCTCAATAAATACCAGGACACAACAAGACACAAACAGAGTATCAAGATTTAACAGCTAGTACAACTAGGGGATACAACAGAAAGGTTACCTACAATTCTGCATGGAGTCTTGTGTAGGTTGACCCAGTTGGAGAGATCGAGTTGTTCACAGATGTCCACCTCGTCCACAGCGTCTTCCTTGTCCTGTTTGTTGGCCAGCCTAGAGCAGAGAAGATCATTTTAGGGCGGTAACCATGGTAACAATATAGTCAAGTCGACATTGTTCGTTGCATATGATTATGTCAGATTAACGAGTATGTCGGATCAACAAAATTAGGCGGTATCAAAGTTTGTGATCGAAAATTGGACAACTACATATGGAAGTCGCTAATTTGAAACTAGTGCTGCAATGCTTAGAAAGCTGCTTTTTTAGTGGCTAATGTCGACTTCCTGTTAGTAATGTCATTGGTCAGTCAAAGTTCACGAAAGGTTGTCCTCAGTGGTAGCAAGAACTTGTATCCGATTTTAATGAGATTGAGGCAATCTAGGCATGTGATTAATCCTGTTTTGTTTATTTAAAGCAGTAATTGTTTATTGTTAAGCAAGTTTATCTCTGACGCCGTTGAAATATGCAGCTACTCATCTTGCATCAAAACACTGGCTGTGTACTCGTGGGCAGATGACCATGGAGTATGCTGATCACTGTGTCGGATTAACAAGACTGATGAGTGATTTCAGCAATTCGTTGCAAATTAGGTATGTCGGAGTCGCAGTGCGAGACTGTCGAATTAACGGGTCTAAATAGCACTGATTAAATCGGTTCCCATCATTTGTGTCGATTGTCGGATAAACGAGTGTTGGATTCACGAGACTTGACTTGACTTGTACCTTGTATCCAGACGATACATGCCTTTATATGGTGATTGGTGAGGTCTAAAACTATAAGTTCCTTGTCTCCTGACTGACCCTAATTTGGAGCCCCTGACCACAAAGGTCATTTTCATGTTTCTCAAGCTGCATCACAGCTTTTATCACCATGGTATTGTCCATATTGCCTCTAGTATACACAAATTGAACATCACTTCTATACATATATAAGATAGCTTCGCGATAAATCACCAAGGACAATGAAAAACAAAGCGTGGTTTATTTCACAATAAAACATTGTTCTATCATGACTCAAGAGATTCAATATGTCCTCGCAACTTGATGATATTGTATACTGGAGCATTGAGAACTGGTTCAGCATTATAGCCTCTAAATGCTTCAAGTCAATGAGGACTACCATCATCTGGTTTGTACTTATCCTCAGCACAATTTAGTAGTCCCTGGCTAGAGGACTAGCATTAATTTTGAAGGCTTTACACTCCATTAGAAATATTAGCATATATTGCTTTACTTCCACAACACACAGCATTTGTGTACAGGGAGGCATATCTGTGAAAAAAGACAATAAACTGTCCCAAATCTCAGAACACTATGACGTAGTACTGTCCTACTTAGGACATTTATCTTTTAAAGGTTAGAAATACATAGAAATACATAGAGTTACCTCCCCTTCAAAGCTCTCCATGTGCAGGGTTATGGATGTTTCAATTTCTGCGCTCATGGTGCTAAAACCGGACAGTGCGATGCGATGCAAAACCAAAACAATGTCACTTGTATGCTTGTGACAATAGAGATATCTGTGTTTTCACAAAAACTACTTCAAACCATTCCTGTGATAAAATACATAGATTTAAAAGAAGCACTTGGGAAGATTACTACGACATGCAACAACTACTACATTGCTACTTACACCAACACTGGCTTCCCTGCTATGTGATAATTGGCTATCAGTTTCTGAAAGCTTTCCTTCACTTCCTCAAGGCGCTCTGATGCAGTTGAATCGATCATGTAGACCACTCCATACAGTTCAGGGAGATATGTGGTCCACATGGCTCGTATCTGTGGTCCTCCCCCAAGGTCATACATCGTGATGTCGAACTTGTTGAATACAAACTTTTCAGAGTTGAAACCGACTGTTGGGGCGATGTCTTTGTCAAACGGTTCTGTGAATGTGAGGTAAAAAATATTATCAAGTTTCAGTTGATCTTTCTATTTCCCAATTCACAATATTTTCTGATTTGTATTTTATACATAAACAAAATTAATTAAGGAACATGCCCCATATAGCCGTAATACCATGTTTATATCCTGACTAAAACAGTTGCCATCAAGTCAATATGATCTACCCTCTGCAAAGAATTTATGTGTCATACAAGAAGCAATTTTGAAAAGGTCAAATATATTTTAGTTGAAGAAAAACATCAATTTTGCATTTTCATTAGTAGTGTTATGAATAGAACAGAATATAAGGTCAATTTTGCCGTACTGGGAAACAACACTCCAACTCTCAGTTGTCTAGCTCGCGTTGTTTTAATTAGATTGTGTTATCACAAGATGCCATTCAGCATCAGCGAACCAACAAACTCTCAGAGTGAGGCACCTAATCACCAGCACACAAAGTAAGATTGCGCACAAAGGTTAGATCACTGACTTTATGTGCTGATGATTAGGTGCCGCACTGTGAGAGTGTTGGTTGGGATCCTGGATGTGATTCACTAGAAACTGTACTTTACTAAGAAAGTGTTATCCCAAATATAACATTTGTTCACTTTCTAAACGGCATTGTGTGTTCATGCTATGCTTTTGGTTATTATTATTTTAAACATGTATAGTAAACATTGCAACTTAAAGAACTTGATATTAGAATATATTACACAGAGAAAAAAATTGGCACTAGTCTTATAGTCCTTGCCAACTGCCCAATAGTTAAGGTATGATAAGGACGAGAAGAAATTTGCCATTTATAAGGGGTTTGATAATTCATCTGATCATTGCATCAAAATTCTTTGCAGTCATATTTATTGAGTATTTTTTAACCAAATCACTGGTAGATTGGTAGAAAATGTGTGTACAGCCGATTGCTCTTTCCGGCTTAGTTTACGAGAAAGTACTATACAATCTTTATTTCTGCAGTTTGCACAATGCCTAGTAGAACAGAAAATCTTTATTGGTCTCGAGATTGTACTTAAAAATCTAACAGTCATCTCACCTCCAATCAGCACTTTTGTTGTTGTTGACTTGCCAGCGCAGTCGAGACCCAAGAAAGCCAGTGTAATTGGCCTAAAACATTCAAAAGTAATCAAAACAATGAGCATGTTTATTTCATCACTATAAATCAATGATCATGATACAGTGATTTGTTAGATTTGTATGTGTGTTGTTTAACACTGCACTCAGCAATACTCCAGCTATAAATATGCTGTCTGTGCAAAACACTATTGACAACAAAAGGCCAAATTTGACATCATTTTCCAGAAAGTGTTGTTATTGTATGGACTATTATTAGCTGAGATTCTTAGACTATGTACAGTGATGTACATTCGGCTTAAGACAACTGGCAAAAATTACAGATCGTGCCCAAACCATTTAGCTGCCTTTTAAAACAATTACCGTATTCGACGTAATAAGCGTCCCGCTCTAATAAGCACCCACAGCGATATTTGCTAATATATTGGCTGGTGAACAATCCCAATCAGCACCCCTTCCTATTGATCAATGTACACAAGACTTATTTATTCGTGTATAATACGCACTCATGTGTTATATCACCCTTAATTATGGGCAATTAAATTCTTGAAAAATATATCTGTCGTATGCAAACATTTCAGGCTGTTAGCATAAACCACAAAATTTACGATCTTTCAACTCAAAATAATATTCTAATAAGCGCCCCCTATTTCTAATTTTGTGAGTGCCCTGGGCGCTTATTACATTGAATACTGTAGCACAGTCAGTAGCCTTTACCAATGACTGAACCTAAAGTGTCGCTGAAGGGGTCGTTGTCACCACAGGTACTGCAGATATGTACCCAAGGCACTTTTCTGCTTACGCATAAAATGTTTCTCTCGGTATTTCGTTTCCATAAATGGATGGGAACTGTCATAGCAGCACATTTAGAATACAGTACCACAACTTCTAGTGAGGATGATCTCTGTCGTAGGGCACGTGTCTCAAAGACAAGCGACCAGTCTTTGTGAGAATCTGTCAGACGCAAACTCAGATTGTTGGCACGACAGCTAGCCAACTGAGCTACATCCACACAGTAAATTTGAGCACAAATTTACCAAGGCATCCAGGCATCAGACGTTGAACTCGCCGGTACATATGAATGACATGGTATTTAATAATTTGTCTGGTGATTTTTGTGACAGAAAAGTGTCTAAGGGAACACTGTAAGGATAATGTGGATAAGCATGGATAATGATGCCACAAGGGTGTGTCCACTTTTTAATCATTAATGAATGTAGCGGATGAAAGTGGCTTGTGAGAATGTTCCAGGATAGTTTCCAGTAGCCAAAATATTCGACACAAAACCATTATATGCTGCTTTCTCGACGTTTTTGTGTGAAAAATATTAGGAGCAACTATAGAATCTATAAAAGCCACTAAACGGGTACGTAACCCTAATGATCGTCAAGGGGGGATTGATCGTAAAGGGGATCCATGGGCTTAGGATAGAGGTCGGGGAAACTACCGTAACATCGACAATAATTGGATATGTTCAGCGCCAATACAATATACCTAATGACTTGAAAATTAATTAATCGAAAAAATAATATATGTATATTAATTCCCATTTATAATCATTTTAGCCACTTGAATTAAAAAAAAAAATTGAAATAAAAAATATGTTGAAAATAAAAGTGCTTTCATAAACTAGTGCTTGCTATAAAATGTGTCACTGCAGGCTACATTTATTAACAAATATTCAAAACTTTTAACATTGCGTGTAGAGATGATGATAGATCACTGAGAGGAGCTTATGCACACTCAATGACCCCTGACGTCACAGGGAATTGTTATGCCAATGTGACCGGCAACAAAATACTAGAAATTATGTCAAAGGGTATTGTGACATGATTGAAAAGTTGATGGTACTGTATCTTAAGGTAGACTATACTCTAATATTCCGCAGCGCACAGCATTATCCAGCATGCACTCGTAATCAGGCGAACTAGAACTAAAACATGAACCGGTTTCGGTTTCTAGTTGAGGTATATGGACTTGTCGCCCGTTTAGGGTATCAGGTAGGCCTACCTTTCTGTATTCTGATTTTGGCTAGGGTACCTGGTGCACATATCTCAAGAACTTGTACCGACAACGACCACTTCAGCTATAGTATCTATCTTGGTACTGGACAAGATTAACAATTCTGTAAACTTATCTTTAAAGGGGCACTGATCTAACGCCATTCCCCGGACTGGTTGTTGCCTTTGTTATTGTTTTTTCCCCCGTGAGTACCCGGATGATACGCAACGCAACTGAGCGTGACCAGAGACTGGGCTACCGTCTGCAAGGACAGCTAAATAAACTTGGAGGCAATATTTGTTTTACGCATTTTTGCATAAACGCTGATTGGTTAACTGTGATCTATAAAGATTCGACAAAGGGCGCATGTTAAATAATTTCTTCAGCCTAAACAAACAGACAAAAAGAACGGCGGAGCTCATCGGAAGTCGTCATTTGGAAATACCCCAGATGGTTATAGTTTAATACTAGAAAAAGTATCCATGCAGTGAAAGCATTTTCGGATTTCGGATTGTGTAATACGATTACTACTCCCTTGTTGTCATACACGTTTTCTCGTATAACCCTACACTTGTGTATTTGTCGTCATTCACTTGATGCTCAGTTAATGAATTTATTACAGGTACAATTAGTGGTAGCACCACTTAGATTACCTGACAAAGGTTCTCATTTGGCATTTATTGTCTCTGGGGTAATTATTCAATCTAAATCCAGGTTTGAAGTGAGGTTATGTAATATGCACGTGGCAGCCCAGCAAGAGATGAATGATCAGTTGATTTACTTTTTTTTGTAAATCAACGGATCGTTCCTAGTCATCAAAGGATTAACAGAAAATACGTTGATTGATTAATCACTGTTATCTTGCACAGTGGATATGTCAAAAGTGAGTGTTTACATGTCTAGGTTTACTAAAACAAAGGGAATACACTCATATCATGGCGTGAAGTGCCGATGTAAAAACAACATACATTTGTTCAAAGGGTTAACTGATAATACGTTGATTGGTTGCTCATTGTTATCAAACTCAATGGATTTTTTAGGAACCGTCGACGTAATGAAAATAGTTGTCACGTGGCCTTTCTCAGCCGACCCTTGAGACTTGACACCCGAAACGATATATATCTTTTAGAATATTTGATAGTTACAGAGACACGTGACATCGAATAAGTTATTTTGTATAGCTGCAGACGAGTGGGATATTATTCCTTTGTGTGGATATTCACGGATACATTCCTCGAATAAGGAAGCTGCCTATTTATACACATAAATTTGGTAAGTTGTAATTATGGTATTTGCATTTTGTTTTCCTTCATTTGAAAAAAATATACACACTATAAAAAAAGCAATGCTCAGGTGAAATATTTACTTTGTGTTGCAAGTCAAAATAGTGTAAACGAAAATCGCAAAATTAACAAGCAAGTGACTTATCAAAACTTCGTCACCATTACCGATGCTACCCACAAAGATGCCTACATTTCCTTATTATCTCGGAAACTGTATTTCATTTTGTTGATCAATGTGACCATACGCTCTTATTACTACCGGTATCCATAAAAGTGACTAATGCGCTTACGAATGGCGCAACAGAGGTCGCGAGCTAGTCTAGATTTCTGCTCTACATCCGGGTACTCACTGGGAAAAAACAATAACAAAGGCAACAACCAGTCCCGGGGAATTGCGTTAGATCAGTGCCCCTTTAAAGCAAGATCAAATTATGAATATTCATACACATTCTACAGTAGCAAGAAGACTGCTACTGATATTGGAATTTATATTTTCTTTATGTTTGTTTTGTTTGTTTGTTGTTTAACGCCGCACTCAGGAATATTCCAGCTATATGACGGCGGTCTGTAAATAATCGAGTCTGGACCAGACAATCCATCACATTTTCTTTATGACATAGAAGGCACGAGACTATTATCTAGTTTTGAATTATTTCCATCTCGGATTTCAAATCAAGGTTAAGATATAAAGACAATACCTTTTGGGCTCCCGGCGCTTCTTGATACATGACACGCAGTTTCCCATGAGGCTGAACATCAGGCCTAGTGATTATCCGTTGCTGTGTTACTTCTTGTCAAAATCAGTTCTGAAGAAGACATCAGCCCGATCAGGCGAAATCCGTTTGATGAATCAGTCGTGTTAAGCAAGGTCCGTTAGTTATCTAATCGCCGCTAACTGAGTTTTGGGGTAACCAAATCAGATTAATGACCTAATCATCTGTAACTTTGCTACTCAATGTCGGCGGACTCAATGATGCCGCCATGTTGGTAACCATTTGTTTGGATCAGTTTACAAGATGTCAGACGAGCTCTTTGCAGCGCAGATACTTCAGGGCTCAGTGTAAAACGTCGCTAACAACGCTGTGAAGAGTTTTAATAAAATGACGAAAACCGAGCAGGTTTCAAATAAAAGTCGCTGAATTTTCAAAAAGGTTAACAATACAGGTTTTCTATACCCACACGAAGATATTCCTTTTGTAGTAATGATAATAATTAAATACGTCTGCCTGGGTACATCGTTATTGAAAGGAAAAGCACAAAATGTCTTTCACATGAACCGGAAGCACGGTGGCCGAGTGGTTAAGGCGTTGGACTTAAGATCCAATGGACGTTAGTCCGCGTGGGTTCGAACCCCACCCGTGCTAGCTAGTATTTTGTTCGTAATAAATACGGTCATATTGTCACATTCATTTTAGACGAGACTTCAACAAACTTACATGATTTCGGATCAACACTTATCAATCGGTAAAACTTTCAGTATTGTTTGTTTCTTAATGTTTCAAAAATGAGTTTACACCTTAGATGAATATGGATTAATTTTGGAAAAAAATCTTGAGTCATTTGGATATGAAATATGTCGGTGGTCCTGAGACGTTTATTAGAACGATAGATTCAACAAGACCAGCATGCTACATGTTATTTTCCGACAGTGCACGTGGGTCACTTATTCTTCAGGTCTCTGGACAAGGTGTCAGTGAGCGTATTCCCTTGTTACCTGAAGCGACTAGAGTCTTTGGGGATGATAATTGTGGACTGTGGGGCGTAATTCCATGGGAAGTACATGCGTTGTCAATTTGTTCAAAGTTTGTTTTATTATCGTTCGGTTTAACGTGAAATGTGTTATATACATGGGGTCTATTTTTGAAGAAGCCTTGGGTTTTGTTTTTGTTTGCTATCTACAAGTCATTTACAATAATTAGAGGGATCCTTACAGCCACTAAAGTTGTATTAATATACAACTGCTTCCAATAACAATAGGCGGCCGTTGTACAATATGTTTATGTTTATTACCCATAGAGTTAGAAATAGTTCATAAAAATCGTATGTGCCCCAGAGCAAATATTACTTCAACACACCAGTGTACTGTTAACGTCATCCGGACGGCATTGATGACGTCAATTGGAATCTTATTGTGACACAAGGTTGGAATGACGACACACCAGAAACGACGTCATCAAGATTGTTGATGTTTTTCGACAATTGTGGATTTCTAAGACGGAGATCGGGAACAGTGCATTCTTCTAAAGGGTGAAGAAAATCATGGGTATTAACGAAATTATTACACTCGCATGTGTGTCATAGTGAGTTTACGAATTCTGAGACTCGTTGCGTAAAATCAGTATGACACACATGGTCATATACAGGTAATCATATCTAAAAATACTTTAACTAATGTGTAGTAGTATCATAATCTGTTATTTTATCGTGTTATGTTTCAATGTTGACATTTATTGTAAATACGCGTTTAGAAGTGTACACTGGCTTATATTTATAGGCTTGACATCACTTTTAACAGTATGAATATTATGTATTAAAAATGATGTAACGTGAGTCTCTCTCTCTCAAGTTGACCTGGTAAATGTTGTCCTGATGTCACAAGGCTGTGTTAATTGACTTACAGGACGTTGTTCATATATTTATTTTGGTTAACTGACCCGGCGTTATTCGTTGATTTGTATCAAGCTTTTCTTTCAAAAAAGTTTCAAATGTCGCTCCTCGAGATCTCTCCGTTGCGTTGGTTTACAGCAGGTTAAAAAAGGCATCTTTGCTTCCGGGTTCGCTTAACTCATAAGCTGGCCAAGATCAGGCCCCTATATCATTGTAAAACTTAGCATAACAATCAGACAATTATTTGGTAATCATGATATTATTAATCTTGAGATCTTGCAACGATTGGACTTAAAATAAACGGTTCAGTGTGTTTCACACAACTTTGCAGATATAGCAACTGCTGAACGGGTGCCTTTCGCAATTCAGGAAGTAAACTTTCAGTTGTTGGGTTTTTACTGGCTTCAACCGAGGTTAAGGTTTGTGTCCAGTGCCAACCTAAAAACGTTTCAATATTTCTTTAAGTAAGATAAATCAGTTTATACCTTCTCACTCTAAAGTGCAAACGTAAGTATGTTAAATTTTGTTTCAAGAGTATGGTTCTCAAATATTCTTGTACTGCATTTGGAGGTTTTGCACAAATATCAAGCATTTCACGTATACATCAAACAAATAAGGTATTGCTGTATGGGTAATTTTAATCATTTCGTTTTCCGTTTCCGTTTTTTTACAGCCTCTTGTAAGATGACCGAGGGTTACTAACCTACCATTATTAACAGACTTCAAACGTCCAGTTACCTCCCTTGTCTCGGGAAGATTCGATGTTGACCTACTGAAGAGAACAATGCAGTCGAAAATATGCGAACTGTTTCAATACTTATGTTGTTCCAAACATTTTTTATATCATAATTTCACCTATGCCTAGTTATGTCTTAATTAAATTAATTACTAACTTCAGTGTGTTTAGATTTACAATAATGTGTGCGAGTAATCTATACACGTCTTTGGAGTAATTAACCCTCTGCCTTTCACATAAAGAGTAACCTGTGTACTATTGCTGTGCCGACCAGTCCTTGTTTTATCCGAGCGCCAGACAGGTTGATAAGTACTATCTTTCAAAGTCTTTTGGTATGACGCGGCCGGGGATTGAACCGCGACATTCCACTACCACCTGGACGCACGTCCCCCGGCACGTGTAGGGTCACGTACTTGCTGCATGAAGGTGGACCTGTAGTCACACATCTTAGCTTCTCATGGGCTTTTCCACCATTTATTCAAACAATCAGCCAGACTTGCAACAGACCTGCATTTGATATTGCTAGACTATTGTAAACATGGTAAAAGGAAAAGAAATATCTTGATGAGGTGATTTTATAAAAAGTTCCAAATATTGTGTATTGTGATGTATTCCAAGGTGTTCTATTTGAGCCATGTATCTATGTTGACAGAAGTATTACTAAGCTATTTCACAGCCAAACAGTTGATAATTGAATAAAAACAATCATGACAAATTTGATAACATATTACCATATATTTTGAATGTAGCTAAGTCAGGCCATGGTTATATATAAGCTCTTAATCCACAGATTTCTGTTTAAAGGTTTGGGTGCAGAAATAATTAAGAACCCTTATTACTAACTTAATAATGAGCAAGATTATTATATTACCTTATTACAATATCTGAAGATTGACTTGAATGTGTCAATTAACACTTATTGTGTCAATTAACACTTATTGTACAAAAACTATGAACATGTGTAATAATCAGTATTAATTGAATAAGGCTGAACAGTGAGCTGGTAGTAAATCAAGGATGTAGACCTGGATTCGGAGTCAGGCATAATACCAGTATAGCACTTCACAAGCCAAAACCCAAAGTTTAATCAGAGTATCAAAACATATTTCCAGATATAAACAATTCTGAATATGAATGAATATGCAGTCAGATATCAGTACATAATAGCAATTTAGTCATCATAGTTTAATTTTCAGAATTTCACCTCAAATGTTTCTCTGCTAAGACTGCATACAAAGAAAACTGATATTGTGTTGCCTATGGTGAAATGTTTTTTGTTTGTTTATTTGTTGTTTAATGCCGCACTCAACAATATTCCAGCTAAATGACGGCAGTCTGTAAATAATCAAGTCTGGACCAGACAATCCAATGATTGATATCATGAGCATCAATCCACACCATTGGGATCGATGACATGCATCAACCAAGTTAGCAAGCCTGACCACCCGATCCTGTTAGTCGCCTGTTACGGCAAGCAGTCGACTTTTTACAGCAAGCATGGGTTGCTGAAGACCTATTCTACCCTGAAGACCTATTCTACCCCGGATCTTCATGGGTCTCATGGTGAAGTGTGCCATTCTGCACCATTTTCATTGCGCAATTTTGATTGGACTATGCATAGACTCATTAGTCCAGCCAAACTGTAAACTTCATAATACCAGCCTGGTTCGGCAAGGGTGGAAACTAAGTCAGTTAACTCCCTTGCCTCGATGGCGTAAACATTGAACTTGTAGAATCAGAATGAAGTACATAATAGCATTTAAAACCCTTTTTGGTCAGCTCCACTGGTCTAGTAGAGATCCAACAGGACCGGCAGATTTGTTTACTGACAAATTTTGATCAGAGTCAAAACACTGTTCACGGGGGATCAGTTTTCTACTTGAAGTTTATTCAATTAATACTGATTATTACTGATCAAGTTGAATGCCAAATTTTATCAATTGTGCACAAATATCATAGAATCATTATGAAATATTTTCCACTGGAAAATCTATCCTAAATGATTCTGGGTGATGCAACTTTTGTACACATTATATTTTATAGATTTGCATAGTTCAGTCAGCAATATTCCGCCTAAATTCCTGCAACTTCTAGGCCCGGTAGACAAAATGGATGATAGCATGCACAGCAAGCAGGGTATGGTGATACACTGCGACCATCAGATACTCCTTAGTCAGGTCTTACAGGTCTGTGCGCATATGCTTGCATTTATAGTGGTTTGGTTTGTTTGTTGTTTAACGCCTCTCTCAGCACTGCTGACCAAGGAGGTTCTCTGTATATTTGAATTTGGAATCTGAGTGAGTGAGTTGGGTTTAATTTCGCTTTGACCAGTATTCCAGTTATATTGTGGCGTGTCAGCTTAATGTGGGAGGAATGCACAAAGTGGTTGGTTGGTTGGTTGTTTAACGCCGCACTCAGCAATATTCCAGCTATATGAGGGCCATCTGTAAATAATCGAGTCTGGACCAGACAGTTCAGTGATTGACATCGTGAGCATCAATCCACGCCATTGGGATACGATGAATGCATCCACCAAGTCCGCGAGCCTGACCACCCGACCCCGTTACTCGCCTTGTACGACAAGCATAGTCACCTTTAACAGCAAGCATGGGTTGCTGAAGACCTATTCCATCCCGGATCTTCACGGGTCAATTCATAGTGTGCCATATTCAATTCAATTCTTTATTCTCCCTGTCAATGTCCACTCAATTTCATTCTCTGCTCCCTGGGGAGTATACAACTCAAGTTGCATGTGAGGACAAGAAGTTTAACAGTCACCATCTCATCCTACCGGGTACCCACCCATTACTGGGTGAACAGAGCCATATTTCAAGGGAGGGAGTGAGTGAGTGAGTGAGTATGGTTTTACACCGCTTTTAGCAATATTCCAGCAATATCGTGGTGGGGGACACCAGAAAATGAGCTTCACATATTGTGCCCATGAGGGGAATCAAACCCGGGTCTTCAGTGTGACAAGTGAACGCTTTAACCACTAGGCTACCCTACCCCACAGCATATTTTCAACAAAGTCACTTGCCAAAGGTGACACATGCTTCATGGAGACAAATAACAAGGCAGCTCTGTTCAGTACCATGAAAAAACCTTGAACAACTTGTGTTTCCCTTCACCATACAAACTGACAGACTTTCTTATTTCAAAAATTTATTCAGCAAAGTTAAGTATTGCAATATGTTGCATAGTAAGTCCCACAGAGTATGAACTGAAGCTGACTTCACAAGGGCATTGTACGCACAAGGAAATAAATTATTTGTCAACAACTTCCTACAGTAAACATATTGCTTCACTGGCACTAATTGGACTACTTCCAACCGCTGATGGATAAAACTCCACATAAAACACACAAATAACAAACATTTTCGAAAAAATATCAATAACAAATTTCACTGTTGCCATGGTTACGTAGATAATGGACATGATGTTGCAGTGCTGCAGGAAACACAAGTGTTATTCTTGGCCTCTCAATTGTCTTTATTGTGACAGTCAGATGATAAATTACACTCATACCTTCCCATGCTCCCGGACACTGATACAAAATGAGATGAACAGAAAGAGAAAGAGACTAAAAATAAAATCTAAAGACGCATTGTTTATAGCTCATCGGAAGTTTTCTGTTTACTGAAATATTTCTGGGACTCTTTTGGATTTGGGATGATCTGTAAAAGAAGAAACAAACAAAACTGAAATGTGTGCACAAATTGTGTGAGTGGTGGGTTCTACCGGTTGAGCAGGACGTGCCTTCCCTTTTTGCAAACACATGGTGTCATCACTAATTTTCAGCGATCCATTAATTTATTTTTCATCAGGATTTTGCCTTTTACGCACTATTGAATTGGGTTCAGCAGACAATTGAGACTAATAATTTATTGGCGTTGACATTTTATATATTTCAATACCAGAAATAAATACTAGAAAGTAGCAATTGACCAGAACTCCTCGATACGAGTTGTCTTCAAATTTTCAGACATTTACAGATTCACAATTTGAAAGATTTTAGAATCCCCAGCAAAGGAAAGACTGGCACTGCAAGACTTCAAATCAACATAATTCCTTCATCATGTTCATACAAATCATCAGTTCCAAACAATTAGTCTGGCTCCAAGGATTACCCTTCCCCAATCGCTATAGTTACATGTTCATATTATTCCTATACTGCTGCACTGACCGTATCACTGCCTGGTTTCCTGCAGGATTACCTCCCTTCCCCAATCGCTATAGTTACATGCTTGCATTACCCAATAAGTCCCACACTGCTGTACTGACCGTATCACTACCTGGCTTCCTGCAGGATTACCTCCCTTCCCCAATCGCTATAGTTACATGCTTGCATTACCCAATATGTCCCACACTGCTGTACTGACCGTATCACTGCCTGGCTTCCTGCAGGATTACCTCCCTTCCCCAATCGCTATAGTTACATGCTTGCATTACCCAATATGTCCCACACTGCTGTACTGACCGTATCACTACCTGGCTTCCTGCAGGATTACCTCCCTTCCCCAATCGCTATAGTTACATGCTTGCATTACCCAATATGTCCCACACTGCTATACTGACCGTATCACTGCCTGGCTTCCTGCAGGATTACCTCCCTTCCCCAATCGCTATAGTTACATGCTTGCATTACCCAATATGTCCCACACTGCTGTACTGACCGTATCACTGCCTGGCTTCCTGCAGGATTACCTCCCTTCCCCAATCGCTATAGTTACATGCTTGCATTACCAAATATGTCCCACACTGCTGTACTGACCGTATCACTGCCTGGCTTCCTGCAGGATTACCTCCCTTCCCCAATCGCTATAGTTACATGCTTGCATTACCCAATATGTCCCACACTGCTGTACTGACCGTATCACTGCCTGGCTTCCAGCCTGCGGGGCACACTTCTCCATGTTTGTCTGTGTACTGGAAGGCCTGAACTAGCCGAATGGTCTCGTCCACAGACCGACCCACAGGGAGATCATTCATGGTGATCTGGCGCAGGACTCCCTTGTTGTCAATGATGAACAGGCCTCTGAAATAACATGTTGGTCTGACTTTATTGACAGTCAGGACAACACAGGTTTGGGGACAGTGAGGAATACACAGGTTTCAGGACAGTCAGGACAACACAGGTTTGGGACAGTCAGGACTACACAGGTTTGGGACAGTCAGGACTACTCAGGTTTGGGACAGTCAGGACTACCCAAGTTTGGGACAGTGAGGAATACACAGGTTTGGGACAGTGAGGACTACACAGGTTTGGGACAGTGAGGAATACACAGGTTTGGGACATTCAGGACTACACAGGTTTGGGACAGTGAGGAATACACAGGTTTGGGACAGTGAGGAATACACAGGTTTGGGACAGTGAGGAATACACAGGTTTGGGACAGTGAGGAATACACAGGTTTGGGACATTCAGGACTACACAGGTTTGGGACAGTGAGGAATACACAGGTTTGGGACAGTGAGGAATACACAGGTTTGGGACAGTGAGGAATACACAGGTTTGGGACAGTGAGGAATACACAGGTTTGGGACATTCAGGACTACACAGGTTTGGGACAGTGAGGAATACACAGGTTTGGGACAGTGAGGAATACACAGGTTTGGGACATTCAGGACTACACAGGTTTGGGACAGTGAGGAATACACAGGTTTGGGACAGTGAGGAATACACAGGTTTGGGACAGTGAGGAATACACAGGTTTGGGACATTCAGGACTACACAGGTTTGGGACAGTGAGGAATACACAGGTTTGGGACAGTGAGGAATACACAGGTTTGGGACAGTGAGGAATACACAGGTTTGGGACAGTGAGGAATACACAGGTTTGGGACATTCAGGACTACACAGGTTTGGGACAGTGAGGAATACACAGGTTTGGGACAGTCAGGACTACACAGGTTTGGGACAGTGAGGAATACACAGGTTTGGGACAGTGAGGAATACACAGGTTTGGGACAGTCAGGAATACACAGGTTTGGGACAGTCAGGAATACACAGGTTTGGGACAGTCAGGACTACACAGGTTTGGGACAGTCAGGACTACACAGGTTTGGGACAGTCAGGAATACACAGGTTTCAGGACATGAGTTTTGGGACTATTTCAGTAGAATCATGGCCAGGGAAACCAAAAACAGACTCATGCAGAGGACAAATGTATTATTGCAGCGTCAACACGTCAAAGGTTGTGTGCACTATTTACACTCAAGACACTGGTCATTACTGTTTCCAAACGAAAAAAGTAGGAAAAATGATTTGGGATGATAAATATAATCTCGCCCTTGTGCTTTCCAAACTTAAATGTATCAAGACTCATTGATGAAGGTATTCTCAACTCGTCTTGATATTTATGATTTCGGAAGACACTGTTTAGATCCTGTAAACATTCATAATAAAAATGTCTTTCAACCTTCCGAATGCTTGATGTTGACAGTGACATTTCTAAACTTTAAAGGGCAACAGAGAAATGAAAACATTTCTGCTTGAACTTATTTCTAGCAGCACCTTAGGTGACGACTGGTCTATCTGTTCTCACCAGACACCTAGAGATAACCGATCCAGTGTAGTCACTTGCCTTAGTGTGTGACCAAGATCCTCCAAGTAGACACCGTAAGCCTTGGAGATGTCATGTGTGATGTCTGAGAGAAGTGGAATGTTGATGGCGCCCAAGCCGCCCTGGTCACGGGGAGTGTTGATCCTGAACAGAGTTATCTCCCTTATATCAATCAGCAAACACAGTTACTTGTTCCTGACTAGTCAGAATTTAAATATAATACAAAAAGTACTTGAAATCAAATTGATTCAACCGAATACATGTATATGTTCCCTCACTATAAAATAATGGCAGAGTTTAGTTCTTAGTTTTGTGAATGCGAGCATGACGTGTGTGATTGATTGAATTAAAAGTATTTAAGTGAGTGAGTGAGTGACATTTTACGCTGCTTTTAGTAGTATTCCAGCAATATCACGGCGGGGACACCAGAAATGGGCTTCAGAAATTGTACCCATGTCAGGAATCGAACCCGGGTCTACGGTGCGACGAGCGGACGCTTTAACGACTAGGCTACCCGACCGCCCAACAGTATTTAAGCCTTATGAAGGCTATGTAATACTTCTGGGCAGGTCTGGGCAAGCAAATCAGTGGTTGATAACACAAGCAGCTGCCAACATCTTCAGGGCATATTACCAGTACCCAAATCCCATCTCAGCCAGTTCCATGTGGCCAGCATAGTACCCCTGCCACACAGGCCAGCGCCATGTGACAATTCATCAATTCTTACACAGTCCATTCAAGATATTGCAGGGGTTTCATTTTTGACGAGTCTTCACTTTTAGATAAACCTATGTCATAGAATGGTTGACTTTCATTGAGAAAATACCCTAAAACGTGGAAAACTATTTCCATGTGTGTTGTTATCCTTTGTTTACATTGGTCGTACCGCTCCACGTGCCGTCATCGAAGCCCTACGGAGAGCTAGTGATATGATTTGTTTGTTTGTTTATTTGTTGTTAAACGCCGCATTCAGCAATATTCCAGCTATATGAAGGCGGTCGGTAAATAATCGAGTCTGGTCCAGACAGTCCAGTGATTGATATCATGAACATCGATCCACGCAATTGGGATCAATGACATGCATCAACCAAGTCAGCGAGCCTGACCACCCGATCCCGTTAGTCGCCTTTTACGACAAGCATGGTCGCCATTTACGGCAAGCATGGGTTGCTGAAGACCTATTCTACCCCGGATCTTCACAGGTCGCTAGTGATATGACCACTGTGATGTATAAAGATATACTGCCAAGCAATATATTGTCATTTTTGCAGCTGTAGCACATAGTAGCACATCTATATAATAATGAAAAACAATATGTAAAGCACACCGAAAGGCTTGCATTAGGCTAGTCGGTTCTGATTTCAGAATAAGCATGTTTGTTTACAAACAAGAGAAAAGTCTGGTCACATGATATGCAAATTAGCCTGTGGAGTAATGCTAAGTCACCCCTGTGGAGTATGGGAAACCTATTCTGACATGGGAGTGCCCATGAGGGGAAGGGAAACAAGCTGACAGCTTGGAAAGCCTGCCCCAGCCTGAAATGAAAGTCCGATGCTGCCTGATCTCCTTCACAGCATCAGCATGATGTTACATACCAGGCCAGGTGAGTGAACTGCGAGTCCACCGAGCATGCTACCACTTCCGTGTTAATCTTCCTGAACTCGGCTACCCGGTCACTGAAGGCGATGATCTCAGTTGGACACACGAACGTGCTGTCACAGAGAAGACAAAGAGTCAAACAAGCTGTAACACTGCACATGTTTATAAACATACTTAGCTCCATACATGGCAATGTACTTACATCGATTTTGGTGGAGTTTTTAACACCACTTTTAGCAATATCCAGCAATATCATGGTGGGGGACACCAGAAATCGGCTTCACACATTGTACTCATGTGGGGAATCAACCCAGGTATTTGGCAAAACGAGCGAATGCTTTAAGCACTACCCCCACCCCGATCTTGGTGGAAGACTTCAAGGATGCAACTTGGCAGAGTCAGTCTGTCTAAAGTCAGAGTGTCAGGCTTCCTGGGGGTTGTCTCCATATGCTAGCTGTATTCAGGCTAGTAATTGTTGCACAAGTTACATCCCTGCACATATTGAACTGACACTATAATATGATGTGAGTGAGTGCGTGAGTATGGTTTAACACCGCTTAAACAAAATCATTTCAAACAGTGATTGTTATGTACTCTTATCAATCTGGTTTCTGATTATACAAGAATATGGTGGCTAAGTATTACACAGACGGGAACTTACAAGTCAAGTGGGTAGAAAAAGAAGACGAGGTATTTCCCCTTGTAGTCGGAGAGTTTGATGTCCTTAAACTCCCCCTTGATCACAGCCGTACCGTTCCAGTCAGGAGCCGGCTTTGAGACTGGAAACAAACACATCAACATCTCAGCTGCATCAGTTAACAAACATGAAAAATATCTGGGTTAGAATTGGTCTTCAGCAACCCATGCTTGTCGTACAGGGTCCAGTGGTCAGACTCACTGACTTGGTTGATCCATGTCATCGTATCTCATAGCAAACGCTTTAACCACTAGACTACCCAACGCCCCTTTTGGACTATGGATAGGGACGACAAAATTACAACCTGCATCTATGGGCGTTGATGAGAAAACAATGCTTAGACAGTTAAAACAATTACCTAAACAGCCTTGGAAATTAGAGGACTATAAAAAACATTTTTTAACTTGTCCTCACTGAATTATAGCCCTCAACAGCTACTAGTCAGTCATTGGATTGTCACTCATCCACTGAATTATAGCCCTCAACAGCTACTAGTCAGTCATTGGATTGTCACTAGTCCTCACTGAATTATAGCCCTCAACAGCTACTAGTCAGTCATTGGATTGTCACTCATCCACTGAATTATAGCCCTCAACAGCTACTAGTCAGTCACTGGATTGTCACTAGTCCACTGAATTATAGCCCTCAACAGCTACTAGTCAGTCATTGGATTGTCACTAGTCCTCACTGAATTATAGCCCTCAACAGCTACTAGTCAGTCATTGGATTGTCACTCATCCACTGAATTATAGCCCTCAACAGCTACTAGTCAGTCATTGGATTGTCACTCATCCACTGAATTATAGCCCTCAACAGCTACTAGTCAGTCATTGGATTGTCACTCATCCACTGAATTATAGCCCTCAACAGCTACTAGTCAGTCATTGGATTGTCACTCATCCACTGAATTATAGCCCTCAACAGCTACTAGTCAGTCATTGGATTGTCACTCGTCCTCACTGAATTATAGCCCTCAACAGTTACTAGTCAGTCATTGGATTGTCACTCATCCTCAACACAATTAAGAAGTCTCTGGCTAGCTGAATAGCGTGAATTTCGATGGTTGCTTCACAGGGCTAGATTTAAGGAACTTGATCTGACATGCATCAGGTGCATGTTGACATAAAAACCATGTTGCACCAAACTGAACCAGGTTTTACCCTAGTCTCATAAATTTATTAAAGCACATCTGCTGCCAGGGATGCATTGGAGTGAAACGTAATCGGAACCTGCACGTACATAACCTTGAAGTTCCCACAGAGTGAAGACCTCCAGCCTAAGAAAGCATGACATGACAAGATGTAGTATGGTAAATAAATAATAGAGGTATTGAGTTATTAAAGATCAATCTTTTGTTGACAAAAGTAAGGTTCAGTCTGACACAACTTCTTTTTGACATGCACTTAGTGCATGTAGACATATTATTAAGTTGCATTTTCAGTAATAGACATGATAGATGGTACTTGTGCATGTTATACATAGCTAAGTCGAACCCTGCTACATGTGAGATGTCCAACAATAACAGTCTACAGATACTAATTCTTACCCATCAAATCCATAACACAATGGTTGTTTTCACTGGTTTTGTAATTAAAACATTTTTGAACAAAATATATCAATAAACTTTAATACAGTGACACATATGTTGCAGCATTATCAAGCAGTTTTACACGCATCAAAGTATCCAGCTGAGATTAATTGCCTTTGATTTGCAGTTATTACACTAAGCCGACAATGACAGCTGAAATTAAGAGATATCGGTCTCCAACATGTCCACGAGCGCTAGCAATACTCAATAGACATGGTACATACAGATCCATGATATGTAAGGTAACAATGGCCACAGCTGGTGGCTGTAACTTGTATTTGTACCAGTATCAGAGATTAATCTTGGCATATTTTTGCCAAAAGTTGGTTCCATGTTCTCAATAAAGGTTGCTAATAATTCAAAAATTCAATTTTAAAATAACAACTTTCCCAATTTTGGTTTAACTTAAATGATATTACTTTGTAGCAATGTTAAACTTAGTATTTGGTTTGGAAGCATTGAATACAAAAACGTTCCAAAACTCAAATCGCTGGTTATGATGATGGTGACTTGCAAAATAATTGACAAATTTCTGAATATTCACAGTATCTTAATAAAATTTCAAGAAAGTAGAAATCTATTCTAAAAACGACATAACCAACAAATTTATCAATTCTGTTTTCAAACGAAAATAACAACCTCCAAAATATTTGATCACTATGAGATTTCCTTCTAGTAAGAACATAGCATCATCCTTGAACCAGTATACATATTCAGTATCAGGTTCACCATAACGAACATATTGTTGTCTTTATTTATTTACTGGTGACCAATTACTGGCTCGGAATAAAATTCGTTGCTGAGGTGAATCTACATAAAATATTGATGTAAAACTGAAAAGACCTGATCGCCCGCAATACCGCACTGTAAGCTATTCAGCTGTGACGGCGTGCGTCGTTACGCACATGACTTCCTCCTAGGCCTACCTGGGCCGGCGAACGCCTCATCATTTCAACTTACTGACAACTTGACTCCAGTGAGTGGCATGGCCTGTAGTGCGTCTGGTTTCCTGTGGATACACATGCCCCCCTGCATATGACATACATGCTTCCTCAGCCGAGAAAGCAACCGCAAAACACAGAGCCAGGCTCACGCTAAAAAACACACACGTTGTTGCTCCCGCCATCTTGCCTACGTTGATGCAATCAGCAGAGCTACTCAGGTCGATATTATAGTAGTTGCGAATAAAAAATATATTCGATTTGTAGAATATGTGAACTGTTAAATTCAATGTAAATGTTATTATAATGGATGAGTACACTATTTTATAAAAAGAACATGAATGGAATAGAGTTGTAATCGTATGCTACTATCCTACGACGAATCGAACACAATAACGTACGGTATGGTTTGATATTATAGTGAGTGAGTGAGTATGGTTTTACGCCGCTTTTAGCAATATTCCAGCAATATCACGGCGGGGGACACCACAAATGGGCTTCACACATTTTACCCATGTCGGGATTCGAACCCGGGTCTTCGGCGTGACGAGCGAACGCTTTAACCACGAGGCTACCCGACCGCCCCGTTTGATATTATAAACAAAAATACATTTATTTCACTCACTGACTAATACAAAACTGGCTGTCCAATTTCATCAACAGATAGTAACAGTAAGTTTGTCCCAGGAGAGAAATTAAATAAATTTACATACTATTTACAGAAAGGTCATATTTATGTATTCTGATGCAAGTATGAATGAGGCTTCAATAATGCTAACTAGTTATACGTCACACAAGAGTATTTCAGAACACCAGATATGAAAGTAAATTGAGATAAGACTGATATAGGTGGTCAAAGATGATGAAAGTGTGTCCGAATATCAGTAGCTGCGTGGAGCTGGGCTCCACCGTCGGGAGCCGAATTGCAGTCTAGCTATAGACATAGTAATTGGACATTGCAACTAAATTTCCAGGGCTGCTTCTCGGGCATTAGTCCTGCACCATGACCGTGGAATATATTTATTTTATGGAAAAAAAAAATCTAGAAATGTATACAAAAGCAAGTCTAGCCAGCTAAAGCTAGCTCTGAAATCAGCATAGGGAATTTGTTTTTATTTTTAGAGTCAAGAAGGATATTGTGTAGTATAAGATTTCAGAGACTAAATGTTAGTCTATTCGGGCATCGGAAAGTCAATTAACCTGCACGTGGGCCTGTTCAGGAGTGTCTGTTATATATGCAATGAAGACTTTTTTCACATGTCATTATATATCAGATACTAACAGGTAAAAAAATGCATGTACGGAAAGTTATGATTGTTATGAAGTTGTGTTTTCCAGAAGTGGGGTGAACTTATTTGTAAAATTGTACACATTTAACTGCTTATCATTTAATGATTTTTTGTAGGCTTTAGTATATGTTGGTTTGAATTTAGAATAGCAGTTGTATATAATAATCGTGTAAGTACAGAGGTTAAAGGGCAAGTAACGTAAACAAAATGATTGCGATTTTTTTGCGAATATCATGTCCCACCTAAACCGTGAATCTGTTTTTTTAATGTAGTGCGATAGACAACGAAACGCTGGTAAAATATACCAAATTTAATGTTAGGGACACATTTGAAAAAACATATTATGAAATGTATTGCAACGATTAACGATTATCATCAACGCTTTCATAAACTTTTGAATTTTAGATACACGACCAATCAATGTGAATGAAAAGGCAATGACTCAAGATGAAGTTTTCACTAAATGATTGTACTGTTGTGACATATATATCTGTACGATATCTGCCTGGTCAGGGACCAACCTCATAAATAACAGGCCATTTACTCTAAGAAGGCGCCGGCTTTCGTTATACAGAGTTACGTCCCTTTGGCGTGTCAGAAACCAGTGATCGTGGGTTTGATTCTGGGTTCGCCCGAATTATGTTTCATGGTTTGTCGGCACCATACCTGTGCTTATGGGTTTCACAAAAGTGGTATACGTCCAAGACCTTAATAAAGAGGGTTGGGACGGGTAACTCGGGTACTCGGGTCGGGTGGGTCCTGAGTAGGACCCGGGTACCCACAGGACTATCCGGACCCGTGGTTAGTCACGTGATATATTCTTTAATGACATAAACTCACTATAGCTCAGTGGTTACACTACGAGTCGCTAATGTTCGCATTTCTTTCTGACGATGCACACATTCCTTTTGACTTGTATATGTTTGAGTAAAGATAAAGCTTCAGTAAACTTCAGTGAACGCATGATCTGATTGTTTGATACATTTATCTAAATAGTTTTAGCCAGGGCTGCGGTAAAACAATTACCAATAAGACATTTTGTACCCAACTCTTGAAACTTGCAGTGGGTACCCGGGTAGGGTCGGGTAATAGGGGGTCGGGTACCCGGGTAGTAAATTTGGACTCGGCCCAGCCCTATTTAAATAATCACTTTGAGCTTTCCTCCCACACCAAGCTAACACGCCGAGTTATAACTGAAATATTGTTCAAAGCAGCGTTAAACTTACTCACTCACCCTAACTCCGAGTCAGTATAACTTGACGCATATGGGAAGATCTTATTTAATGAGACGAGTCAAGGACGTGCTCATATTGAAACAATTGAGAACTGATCCTAAATGAACAGAGCTTCCTTTTTGCAACATTTTGGTCCAAATTGTGAAAAGTATCTTTTTTCAGTCATATGAACTTTTTCAAAGCATGCTTAATTTTTCAACTCCCCTCAAATTACACAGTGTATCGAGAGTGCTGCTTAAGCTGAATATCGCTGTTTATAGTGAATGTTGTTTTACACCGCCTCATCAGCAATCTTCCTGCTCTTCCGGCATATGAACACAATTCATATCCCAAGTTAGAATTGATATTATTGGCCACGCAATTGTACAAATTAACTATTGAACATTGACTAGATGACATGGCATCCAAAGGAATACTTTGGTTAGAATGATATAGATCTAATCCTGTTGAAGTGAGTGAGTGAGTGTTACTTTACGCCAGATGCGAATATTCTGTAATAATCGACACTGGGCCAGACAAACATCTAGCAATTTCGCTTCTATATAACTGATAGAATCTATTTTATTTTCCTGACAGTTCTGAGCATCAAAAGTCGCATAGCTCGTCTACCCACAACAAGTAGTTGTTTAACTAACAGTATGTTATTCGGGATACGAAAATACGGCATGTGCGCGCAGCTTCACTTGGTATCGCTGACATTTCCAAGGTACCGACAACAAAACAACTAATGGCGGATCATTGCATGCTCTAAGGGATTAGATTGCGGTGGAAGATCACTGATGGCGACAACCGTGAGTATATTGGGTTCATTTGTCAACATCGACACATAGTTTGTTAAGAAATGATAGATTTTCATAAAATAACAAGTCTAGCTTCAAGAAGAAAAGGTCAAACATTTACATCCAATATCTTCCTTTTTGACTGTCGCAGGGAACACAGGAGGTGGTCACATAAATGATTTAGTCCGTGTAAATGTTCATTCTGTCCATGTACTGTTTGATAATGAAAGCATGTTCCTTAATTAACTTGTGTGCATTTATAGAATAATCCAATTCTAACAGAAGTCTTAATTTTCTATCACGCTAAACATGTTTGTGAACTGATTCAAACATGTCGTGTCACCTTTTTAATCATGATGACCCACAAAGACCGTTTTCTTGTAAAACTGACAAGTGTGCCCAATCTGTTCTTTGAATTCCTTTTATACTTTGATGCAGCCATTCCATCTCCTTGGTTCAAATATAATATGATGGTTCTGTTGATTCAGTTGTTAGGGTAGATAAAAAATGTATTTGGCATCAAGTGTTGCCATTACTTCATAAGTATCATAATTAAGGCGATATCATGGACGGACAAAGCAGAATCTTTATCGTCACTACAGTCCTCTATGTCAGCTTGTCCAGCAGACTGTGATTGAAGTTTAATTTAAGATACACATTTCAAGGTCTTAATTCCCAGGTTTAGCCTATAAACTGTGCTGTACTATGAGCATGTATATAGGTTCATTTACCATGTGTTTGTCCAGTACTGGTACATTGATTACTGGCTTCATATCATTAACATCATCACAAGTTATTTTTGTCAAAAGAATATGATTTCTAAGTATGCCAATTTGGGGCAGGAAAATATTTTGAACCATTACATTATGATTTTAAACGGCCAATACATTGACGGTTCTGGTTGTATTTAAATAATGCATGAAATAATAAGTGTGACTTCACACCTATAGTTCATGCTGAATTCTATTCTAAGATCAAAACAATAGAGTTTCACACAAGTGCTGCGCAGAATAACTGCATTTAGTCATGTTTATATTTGATGCAAATTGAAGAGAAAGGTTGTGTGTTTCTTACGAATGAGTTACAAAAGACTAATTGCCAGCTTGTTTGGATTTGGAGCCAGTGTTTGTTTAAGCCTAGAATACAATATTAATGCTTCGGTCGTATGAAGTCAATTACTTCACTCTTCTTCCCAGAGTTCCAGACTGGTACCTGACACATAGTCACATCTTACACAGTCCATTCAAGACATTGCTTATGTTTTTCATCTGTTTTCTACGTGACTACCCATTTAGATAAAAATGTGTCGTGAAACTTTTAACTTTCTTTGCAAATATCCTAAAATGTGAAAAGCTATTTCTATTTGTGTATTTATCCTTGTTTACATTGGTTGTACAGCTCCACATGCTGTCACCAAAGCCTAGCAATACAGCTAGCAATACAGTCACTTTGATGTGTAACCCTATATTGTCATCTAGCCCACTGTCCCAGTTGTAAGTAGCATATCTATATAATTATGCAAAACAATATGTAAAGCACACTGAAAGGCGTGCATTAGCATTGTCTGTCTGTTCTTGTATCAGACTAAGTTGGTTTGTTTAAAAATAACAGAAAAGTTCAGTCATGTGAAATGCCTACACCCATGATAACTAAAGCAGAAACTTCTCTGTCGGAATAAGGCATGCAGAGTAAGTTTGTTTGGGGGTTGTTGGGTATTGTTTGCAAACAATTTTTCAGAAGGGTCGACATACTGGCCCTTTAACTCGCTATTGCCAAAGAATTTTTAGCAGTTTTCACTGTATATTAAATTACATGCATTATGAAAAAACAACATGTTTCCATTGTCCTGAGTGACCCTAAATCTTTTATCTTTATTTGCACCATAATGTTTATCATGTTTATGACAATCCCAGTATCGTCCGAATTTAATGCTACTAAATGTAATGTAAATTTGTTCTGTTTGAAGATAAACCAGTCAGGGCTTAATTTATTAAAAAAAACATACAAAAATAACGAAAAATCAATATAACATGTCAGACTGTACCAGCATGATCAATGAGCTAGGGCATGTGCTAATCGTACTATGTATAACATCTGATAGAATATACAAGAACAGAAGACTGATGTGCAGATTACAGACTACACTGATCATAGACTGCAGATGAATGCTACTACAGTTATTTCAAATGAAGCCTAAATCAAACCAATACATTTACATGCTCACTCTTTCAAACAGTGTTTGAAATAATTTTTAAACTTAACAAGACAGTCGGGTAGATGACCCAGAGTGTTGCCTGCCCATCTTCAAAATTACCTGCCCGCATTCAGGCATTATAAATATTGCAAAATTGCAAAAACTAAGAGACAAATCGCGTCTTGATTCAGTTCAAATAATGCAAACAATTACTGGATAACCTTCAAGAAGTTGAATATATAAATAGTCTTAAAGTTATCTGCCAGACAGGTGCATTTCATGCAGCCTGACAGAAAAGTTACCTGCCACGGGCAGGCAGGCAGGCTGTTATTTCAGACACTACTTTCCAATAAACATGTAGTTGGAGCTTGTTGGGGTGAGGTGCAGAACAGGATACGAGATGTGACTGTTCATGTTAAACAAGAATTGATATTTGAAGTTAAGCTGATGAATATTTCTAAAAACGTAGATCCACTTTTGTGATCAGTTTTAACATATTACACTGTTTAGAAATCATATGATTAGTTAATGATTACAGGAGAACATGGTTAAATTGAAAAAAGATATAACAATATACTAATGGTTATATCCTGTGAAGATCCGTGATAGAATAGGTCTTAAACAACCCATGCTTTCCGTAAAAGGCAACTATGCTTGTCATAAGAGGCGACGAACGTGATCGGGTGGTCAGACTTGGTTGATGCATGAAATCATATCCGAATTGCATGGATCGATGCTCATGAAATCATGAAATGACTGGATTGTCTGGTCCAGACTCGATTATTTACAGACCGCCATCTTAAGGCTGGAATATTGCTGAGCGTGGCAGTAAACCACATGCACACACGCACACATGCACGCACACACACAGAGACACACACTAATGGTTATAACATTATTTCAACAGTCTTGACTGTTTTGCTATATATTATCATATATAACTTGTTGAGGTAACCAGTTTAGTCAGTGACCACAGGAAGTGAATCAAATTACGATGTACATGTAATAGTCCATTATCACTACAGTACATTTACAGATTAACGAACTTCAATTAGTGTGCCTTAAAACATGTGTGTACCAACAATCAATGTCACCTTGGATGCTGCTGAAACTGATCACCCGATCTATCGTCATCGCTGAAACTACTTCCTAATTATCAACTCATCTCACCTGCACATGTTTATGACAAGCAATGTCAAACTATCTCGGTTGGAGAGCCAACTGTCAGTTTCTACAAGGCAGCGCTGGGATGGAAGGAAGTTGACGTTACCACTTTTAAGAAGCTTTTGACACTTCCTTCTCAATTTTAGAACTGCAGTATCTGGTTCTTAGATTGTAAAAGTGTTCAGTCCAAGTTTTTGCATGCTAGAACGTGAATGATATGTATTTCATATATATGAATAGTGAGTTAATCCAAAATGGCGGACAAAAGTTGTAGCAGAATCACTCGGGGTATATGGGTTTTTATGCATCGCACGTAAGATTTATACCTAACGAGGGATTCATAAAACCCCAGAACACGGCTGTTCGATTGGACAGAGGTTAATTTGTGCTATGTCACGTGACTTCCATTGGCTAAAAAAAGTGTGCAGCATTTTTATTTGAAGCGGGGTAAAAGGGATTTATTGTCTCTCAGAAATCCACGTGCAGCTTGTACTGCTTGTGGCGCAGTGTAAGAGTTTTATTCCCCCGCTGAGAAATTTATAGCCTCCAAGGCGCGTTACACAGTATTTTAACAAGATCACATGGACCACTCAGATCTCATAATTCTGACATGGAGGTATGATGAACGGTAAATAACTGACTGCGGATTTAACACACTTCACCAGTCCCTTTGAGTCTGCTTTGATTTGATCCTCAAGTTCAAGTGTGTGGAACATAGGTTTGATTTAAGTACCATCATAGTTTTATGTAGCACGTAAGTCTACTATTATCATTATTGAACAAAACCCATTTAAAATAAATTCATTGTCTAGGAAGATTTGTCTTCTTAATATTCGCACTTCAACATGTCGGCTCGCCCTCATTAAACCATAATGAATTGTAAACATCTTCCTTCCTTCGCGCCTCAGTGATTAGTAATGTCAGACGAGTGTCGTAGCGCACACGTAAACATGGTAAAGCCATGAAACCATGGAAGGTCGAAGTCAATTTATCTCATCATGTGCTTTCATTTGTGGTCTGTGTGTGCATTAGTAATGCGTGACTTGATATTATTGTTGCTGGAGTTGTTTCAAACTGATATCGAGTTTCTTTGTCAACATCACTTGATAGGTGATCTCATTGAAAAATATATTGATTGAACAAGGGCTTGTTTAATTGTGTTTGTTAGAAGGGCATTTTGACATTGCATGATTAATAAAGGGTGTCACAATCATGGCAATGGGTTCGTTAAACATGTTAAAAGATGAATTAACATGATTAAAATCAGATGATTGTATAGAGGGAGGCAGTAATCAATATGTTCTTTTAGTTTCTGTTTCGCGTGTTTTAAGATAAAGAACAAATTAAATTAACTGTTGTGAAGGATATATTTCTGTTTTAACCTTGTCGTGACTCTTACATTTAGTTGAAAGTTCCATTAGTTACAAGAAAAGACAGTCCTGAGTTGTCTCATTAGCCATGTAAGCAAACCAGAAACCTGTGATTGTGGGTTGGAATCCCAAAATGAGATTTGTCCGTGTTTATTTTACTTATTTGCAACGATTGGCAGATGAATGCAAGAATATATAATACGTGTTGGATGGCTGACACTGAAGAGCGAATGCTGAGTGAGCTGATGCCACGCCACAAGATGATATACATGTAGTAAAAATAAACAAACACTCCTAGGAGGGCTGGGACGGGTAAAGAAAACTTAAATACTTTGTAATGAACCCATGAAGATCCAGGTTAGAATAGGTCTTCAGCAACCCATGCTTGCCATGAAAGTCGACTATGCTTGTTGTAAGAGGCAACTAACAGGATCAGGTAATCAGACTCGTTGATCTGATTGATTGATTGATCATGTTGATGCATGGCATCGTATCCTAATTGCCTGGATCGATGCTTCTGATGTCAATCACTTGATTGTCTGGTCCAGACTCAATTGTTTACAGACCACCCTCATATGTATAGAATATTGCTGAGTGCAGCGTTAAACACCAAACAAACAAAAAATCAAGAACAAACAAACCTTGTTAACCCTGCTAATTGAACAGTGCTTCACCAAGTAAACCTCAGGAGTCATAAATTGAAACGGGTAATTTCAATCACAATGAAAGTATCTGGGCCAACTTTCTAAATTATCACTGTTTTTCCTCTAGCCCATCATGAGATGAGGGGTGGTGGGGGAGCCTAGTAGTTACAGGTTCGATTTCCCACAATGTATGAGGTCCATTTCTGGTCTCCCCCGCCATGATATTGCTGGAATATCGCTACAAGCAGCATAGAACCATACACACTCATGAGGAAGCGACCTGGTATTTGAATCTTATATAGTTATAAGGGACCCCCCTCCCCCCATTTTACTTTTAACCTTGACTTTCACTGGGTAGTGTTACTTGGTAGTGAATGTGTAGTTAAACTAAATCTTATCTACAAAAATATGTATGGTATTGATAAACAAGCCCTTTGTTAATTTCCTTAGCTCCCAAGGGGCTTAATTTGCGAATATGTTACCTATCTTTCAATCTCATTAAAATCAGATCTTAGTTCTCACTACCGCTCTACAAAGATCTGAGGACATCCCATTACGGGACATGTCAGACCGACCTTTCGCGAACTTTGACCGACCAATGGAATGACTGACGAGAAGTCGACATTAGCCAATCAGAAGGCAGCTTTGTGGTGCTTTATGGCACTAATTTCAAATTGGCGACAATGCTTCGAAATATACTTTGACATCCTCGATTAAAAATTTGAAACCTGTACAAAAGAACATTCTGGAATGACTAATAGATAGATGTATGGATTCAGTCGTTAAGCCTGTAACTATCGTTCGGAATACCCTGTGTTAAAGTTTTCGAGTTTGCATGATTAGAAATCACATTCGGACAGTCACTTTCATGATCTGGTAAGCGACGCTCTAATTGCTCTAATTGGTCGGATGAAAGGTCATTCTGACGTGACCCCAAATGGTATGTCCTCAGATCTTTGTTTAGCGAGAACTAAAATCTGATTTTAATGAGATTGCCTATCTTTATAAGTGATCAAAAGTGTTCTTGTTGGCACAAATAAATACCAAAGGGTACCCTAAAAGCCTGTACACTTTAAAAACAACATTTCTACCCCTAAACTGCATGGATTATATCACACACAACAGCAGCACCATTATGAAACTAGCCCAGCAGGTGTAGCAGAATCTTTCTCATACATTTCAACACACACAAAAACCTGCTGTGTTTGTGAAAATAAATCAAGCCCTAGGTTTCTATTAAGAACAGAACTATTTCTGTAGAACATAATGCTGTAAAAAACACATCTGTGTCAACAAAGACTTGCATATAAATCATTTTTCATTTAATAGCTGTGGTACTGGATAAGTTTCTCACAATATTAATGTAATACCACACAATGCTGTTTGGGTTAATTAGTGGCAGGAATGTGATTCTGTGTTGATACCAGGCAGCCGACCACTTTCATTAACAGTATTGTGCTGGGATTTGACGGAAGTACTTCGTTAGTTAATTAGGTCCCATACTGTGCATCTGCAGTCCAAGTTGGGCACAACTAACACCATGGGTGAGTTTGGTAGATTGATGTGGCTGTAGCCATGGGTTCATGAGTTACATACACGGTCTAAATGCTACTTTGGTGTGTCATGGTATTAAACTGTTTATTTTCCGTTGGTGGTGGGATGCAGTTAAGAAATTAAATGCGGGTGATGAACACAGATTGTCGTTGGGATGGGAAATGAATGTTGATATTGGTTGTGATGTTAGTTTTAAGTATTGGAAAGGATAAGTTATGACATAAGTATAAATTGTATTTATGTGGTACAGTCTATGGAGGCATGGAGTCGTGATGCAGTACTGTCACAATATGTATCTTGTAATACTTAATTTACATTGGGCTTTTTCATGAACATTTTCATGAAGTTTTTCATGAAGTTTTCATGAACTTTTTCTTGGTTTATCCTCCTGCTATCAAATTGTGTGTGTAACTAACATGACTGATTTATTCAGACTGTGTATTGGTATTTTGCAATAAGATTCAGCATTTCTTTAGGACAAATGGACAGTATGGTAATCCAAGTAGTAATCAGATTATGAAAATAACTTTGTGAATTCAATTTTTTTTACAAATATACAAAACTATAATATGAATTCACACATGGGTGAGCATAGAGTGTACCATATTATTAGGTGTAAATTTGCGATGTCTTGATACATCTGTGAATCATGACAGCTCTAGCCATGCTAGCACTAACAATGAAAATAAGATATAATTAGTCCGTGACACCATTAAAATGACTCCATGTCTGTGATTTAAGAGCCAGAGTCTTGTAAAATTCTGTTTGGTCTTGTAAGCACAGCTAATAGTACAGTAGTCTATATGATAAAACTAAATTCTACTGAAAATGTTGTTGGGTCAAAGTTCGGACAAGTAGTTTCTAATGTTTTCGGTACAGACTGATATGTGTTGAAACATGTGAGCATGTAACTGTATAGAAGTGTTTGACACGCAGACATTGCCTTGACATAATCAACAGCCTTCACACTACAGAGAGAGATTAGTGTAATTACCTAACAAGTGTTAGCTACTGGTTTACAGGGGTAATTACACTCACTGCATAATGACAGGAAGTGCTGCCATTTAAGCTGAATTAGTGAAGCGAGGAAGGTGTATTCAGTTAATCAGTGTCCCCACTGCTGCTACCATGGGTACTGCAGACCTGGGCCCCGTTCCACAAAGCGGTCTTAGCGCTAAGTCGATCGTAACTCCCATACTTTAACATAGACTTACAACAGGCGTAGCACTAAGCTCGCTTTGTGGAACAGGGCCCTGGGTATGAAAATGTATTTTTCAATTCAGTGTGTTAACCTACTACCAATCTGTTCACAATGTCATTTTTTGATATTGTAATTTTTGTAATGATTTGTGTTTTAGTTTTTTTAATGCAGACCGCTTTTGTGGTCTAGTGGTAGAGCTTCCCCCGGAGAGCGGAAGGTTCAGGGTTCGATCCCCGTCCGTGTCATACCAAAAGATGTTACTTGTTGTTACCCTGTCTGGTGCTTGGCATTAAGGGACTTAAACAAGGACTGGTCGGCTCGGAGTCAGTATACTGTGTCTGAGTGGAGTATTCATGTTAAACTGCGGCATGGTATCTCAGTGAGCTAGCACTATAAATCGGCATCAGTCCGGACTAGTACAAGCAGCCACGCAGACACGTGCATGCACATCGCTATATAAGTGCAATAATCTTGGACGCGACGTTAAGCCCAATTTCACCTCACCTCACCTTGATTACATAAAGGGCAGTTTCTCATGCATATGTCGAGTTTTTTACATCTACCCTCATGATTTCTCAACCGTAATAGTCTGCCTCTAAACTTGGCAAACATATTTCGAAGCTTTGAACATGTGTGCATCTGTTACGACAGGAAACGTCTTCACATGATATGTTGTTAATGAAGTTAAAATCTTGGATGTTCATGCATAATTCAGTGGTATTGATACAGAAAAGTTATTTTCTGAAACAAATATATATGATATGCCTTTTTCACAAGCTTGAACATCAGATCATGCCATATTGGTGTGATAAGCCTGGGAGGACATGTTTGTACAAGAAACGTCTTCACATGATATGTTGTTAATGAAGTTAAAATCTTGGATGTTCATGTATAATTCAGTGGTATTGATACAGAAAAGTTATTTTCTGAAACAAATATATATGATATGCCTTTTTCACAAGCTTGAACATCAGATCATGCCATATTGGTGTGATAAGCCTGGGAGGACATGTTTGTACAAGAAATTGTGTTATCCACAACCTTTAATCACAAAATATCCAACAAGAAGACAATTCATCGCAAGTACTTTGGTCCAGTAACAAACAGTCGTAAGTCATGTATTGCAGATATCAATGATAGCAATGGGGTGTTTGCGGCTTGTATACTACAAGTGCCCAGTAAACACTGGTCCTCGGATCTGCCATGACAGACACTGGAGTTGCTGGAGTTGCTGGGGTAATGTCAAGTGCTTCTCCTGTTGTTTAAGAGATGATACGACCTATTTGATTGGGGTGACTTTGCTTCATACTTCTCATAATGGTTGTCAACAGGCAGATAAGTGTAGGTATCTATGTCATATTTAGAATCATTTTGTGTCTGTTTTCAAAGGGGGGGCACGTGGGCCAGTCGTCTAAGGCGCTGCGATTCACTGTGCAGAGTTGCGTCCCTTGGGCACGCCAGAAACCTATGACTGTGGGTTCGAATCCCGGTTCGCCCCGATTATGTTTCTAGGTTTTGTCAGCACCATACCCGTGCTCGTGGGTTTCACCGAAGTGGTAAACGTCTGAGACCTGCATCATTTCGGGTTTTCCTCCCACATTAAGCTGTCACGCCGCGATATAACTGGAATACTGTTAAAAGCGGCGTTAAACCCAACTCACTCACTCACTCACTGTTTTCAAAGGGTTTGTTGTAGTTCTGTTTTAATATTCTTTTGAAAGAAAATCTTCTGGGAGGTTATGCTGGTTATGAATGATTACTATTACTAATCTGTAATTCGATTCGCTGTGCCGGGTTGCGTCCCTACTAAGTCCAAACCTATGATTGGAATCCCGGTTCGCCCCGATTATGTTTCTAGGTTTGTCAGCACCATACCCATGCTCGTTTGTTTCACGAAATTGGTCAACGTCTGAGACCTGCATCACTTCGGGCTTTCCACCCACATTAACATGATTAAGCTGACCCACCGTGATGTAACTGGAATACTGTTAAAAGCGGCATCAAACCCAACTCACTCACTCCAGACCTGACCGCCCGATCCATTTAGTCGCCTCATACAACCACATATAGGTTGTTGGGACCTATGTTCTTATGTAACCTGGACCCTGTATGGTCCAATAGATAATGGCATAAGTTGGGATGAGAAATACCCCTAACATATGATACCTAATCCAAAAGCCTCTAAAAATTGATTTCAACATTTTACTTAAACATGCATGTGTGGATAGTTGTAACTGCTGGTTACAGAGGTTTATTTGAGCTGTAGCAACAAGGGATGTGGTAGAACAATGATGATGCCGGGACAATCGTCGTGTTGGTTCCTGTTGACGACAATAATAGACACATGACAACAAAGCATCATGGGTAATCTTGCAGAACAATGAAAACATTTGCATTGTGTGGAGACAAGATAAATCAGTTGTTACCAAACATAATCACTGTATCATTGTGTGTGAAGCTTCCATTATGAATCCATTAGGAACGATGGTTGAGTAAAGACAATATTCAGCTCCCAAATGGACGTCCTTCGCCGGAACATTGGTCATCCATGGCATTAGAGAGTATTGATTCAGCAATTGTAGGATGGAGATACAATCGTTTAAACACCCATGTCGATCGCTTGGATGATTAATATATGACTTGTGTCTCATTGCGGAAGCTTATCCTTGTCCATCGCATGGAATCGGTGGCTTATGTCCGTACTATATTGGCATTACCTAATGAATGTGATTGGTTTCCATGGTAGCAGAAGCGGCAGTGGTGTTGGGACTTTTGTACCCATCAATAGTTCAGGTTCAGGCGTTACGAAGAGTATCACTTAAGGATACTCGTGTTGCATAATTGATTGTGCGTGGTGACTGAAGTGTAAAGACCTCTTTATGGACTAGCAGTTGGGCCAAGCATCAAGCAGCAGCTAACAGCTGTGCTATCATCTACAGAAGGTATTCAGTGTTTAATTTTTCATGTTTGTTTGAAAGTGTGTACCTGACTGTGTTGGGTTAGAATCTAGCCGTGTGACTGACAAACGTTTCAGGTAGAATAGAGTCGACATACTAGTGTGTGATATCTGCTATTGTAGAGGATGTCTCTATCAGCCTATGCATCGTTTCACAAAACAATCTTCCAGTCTTTAACATGTTGAACACAAACCTTTAGTCTCTGACATGAAAATATTGTAAGGTTTTTTTTTGATGAAATTGCCTTCCATGAATATATGTTTATTTATCAAGTATATGTATATCTATGTATGTATTTGAATTCTCCTGTGGGAAATTACACAGAAGAAGGATTGTCTTTTGGTTTATACTTCAAAGAAGCAGAATTAATATCATCATTTTCAGATACTGACACTGGAGAAATCTAATCTAGTGTTTTGTGTGTCTAATTGCAATAGGGATAGTGTTTTGTATGTCTAGAGACCACAGGGATAGTTTTATTTGTCCAGACACCACAGTGATAGTGTTTGTATATCTAGACACCACAGGGATAGTGGTTGTATGTCTAGACACAAGGATAGTGTTTGTATGTCTAGACACAGGGATAGTGTTTGTATGTCTAGACACAGGGATAGTGTATGTATGTCTAGACTCAAGGATAGTGTTTGTATGTCTAGACACTGGGATAGTGTATGTATGTCTAGACACAAGGATAGTGTATGTATGTCTAGACACTGGGATAGTGTATGTATGTCTAGACACAAGGATAGTGTATGTATGTCTAGACACTGGGATAGTGTATGTATGTCTAGACACTGGGATAGTGTATGTATGTCTAGACACTGGGATAGTGTATGTATGTCTAGACACTGGGATAGTGTATGTATGTCTAGACACTGGGATAGTGCATGTATGTCTAGACACAAGGATAGTGTATGTATGTCTAGACACTGGTATAGTGTATGTATGTCTAGACACTGGGATAGTGCATGTATGTCTAGACACTGGGATAGTGTATGTATGTCTAGACACAAGGATAGTGGTTGTATGTCTAGACACAAGTATAGTGTTTGTATGTCTAGACACTGGGATAGTGTATGTATGTCTAGACACTGGGATAGTGTGTGTATGTCTAGACACAAGGATAGTGTATGTATGTCTAGACACTGGGATAGTGTATGTATGTCTAGACACTGGGATAGTGCATGTATGTCTAGACACTGGGATAGTGTATGTATGTCTAGACACTGGGATAGTGTGTGTATGTCTAGACACTGGGATAGTGTATGTATGCCTATACACTGGGATAGTGTATGTATGTCTAGACACTGGGATAGTGCACGTATGTCTAGACACTGGGATAGTGTATGTATGCCTATACACTGGGATAGTGTATGTATGTCTAGACACAAGTATAGTGTTTGTATGTCTAGACACAAGGATAGTGCTTGTATGTCTAGACACTGGGATAGTGTGTGTATGTCTAGACACAAGGATAGTGTATGTATGTCTAGACATTGGGATAGTGTATGTATGTCTAGACACTGGGATAGTGCACGTATGTCTAGACACTGGGATAGTGTATGTATGCCTATACACTGGGATAGTGTATGTATCTCTAGACACAAGGATAGTGTATGTATGCCTATACACTGGGATAGTGTATGTATGTCTAGACACAAGGATAGTGTTTGTATGTCTAGACACTGGGATAGTGTGTGTATGTCTAGACACCACAGGGATAATGTTGTGCTTTACTACAAGGAACACAGAAAGTGTTTTCCTTCACTACAGATCAGTTGGGGTGTATGGGTGGGTACCATCACAACCTAACAATACTGAGTGGTTAAATAATACCTGTGAACTCAGAACATACTGAATGAAACATCTGAGTTTTATGTTCTCTCTGTGGTCCTGTTACCACTCTTTCATGTAACTTAAGGCCTCCAGCTGTGTTGAAGCAGTGGTTTGTTTGAAACACATGACTGAGGCTGGACCAGACTGTGTAGAGAGAGTTCCCCTGTTCCAGACGTATTGTCACGCTGTATGCGAGAGCAGTAACGTAGGAAGGCATTTCAATAGAACTGCAATCAATTCTCCCAGCCTGATGAGGTTTTCGTGTATTGTATTTGCATATCTATTCATTTTCAGTTTGGACAATTGCAATTGGAAGAGAATCACTCCAGCATGGCCAGGATCTTACTTGTAAAAGTTGTATGGCAATATTTTCATACATGTGTTTTTAATATTCATGTGACATGAATAATAGGTCCTGTGAATGTTGTTTCTAAACTTATATCTTGTTGTCCTTGGCTACCGTCATATCACAATTATTTCACCTTTATTGTTTGCTGGGAGTTTCATGAGGATAGGAAGTCTGAAGTGTATATCAGTATATTTGTGATACACAAGGCCATATTGAGATGCTTTCCGCACAGAAAATGTGAATGTCATCATTTGGTGCTCTGGATGTTTAGTGATCGTGATTGATGGAAATGTTCATAAGTTATGAAATGCACCTGAAGGAGGTAACTATGAACTAACCACAATCTTTGCGAGATACAAATTACTTTGCATTTTTGGAATTACGGGAACATTTCAACCAAGTCAGCGAGTCTGACCACTCGATCCCCATAGTCACCTCTTATGACCAGCATAGTCGCCTTTTACCGCAAGCATGGGTTGCTGAAGACCTATTCTACCCCGGATCTTCACGGGTACATTACAGATTGATGTATGTACATAAACATGTGGTGGGGCAGTCAGGTTGGGAGAGTGGTAGCTTGTCTTGATGAACACCCAGCTTATATACATGATATATTTTCCACATACCGTTTTCGACGTAATAAGTGCCCAGGGCGCTTTCAAAATTAGAAATATGGGGTTCTTATTAGAATACTAGGGGCGGTCGGGTAGCCTAGTGGTTAAAGCATTCGCTCGTCATGCCGAATACCCGGGTTCGATTCCCAACATGGGTACAATGTGTGAAGCCCATTTCTGGTGTCCCCCGCCATGATATCGCTGGAATATTGCTAAAAGCGGCGTAAAACATACTCACTCACTCACTATTAGAATATTATTTTGGTTAAAAAAAACAGAGTTGAAAGGTAAATTTCGTTGTTTATGCTGACAGACTGAAATGTTTATATACAACAGATATATTTTTCCAGAATTTAATTGCCCATAATTAAGGGTGCATATAACACATTAGTGCGTATTATACGCGAACAAATAATTCTTGTGTACATTGATCAATCGGAAGGGGTGCTAATTGGGATTGTTCACTAGCCAATATATTAGCAAATATCGCCGTGGGCGCTTATTAGAGCGGGGGCGCTTATTATGTCGAATACGGTATGCAGTATACATAAATGTCCCCCCATTGAGATGTGTCTGTGATATTGCCGGCCAAGCCTGAATCTCTCCTATTGACATAGATAATGTTATGTCTTCCTCTCTCTTTGTTGTAACTGTTGGTCAGAGAAGGTCCCTGTACCTCATGTTACGAATAATAATACTTATATTTATTATACTTAGTGATCGAATCATGACTTCAGTAAAGCTGAAAGAAATTTGTGAATTTGAAGTGGTTTTGACACCACCTCCAAACAGCCTGTGCAGAATTGTGTGCTTTTGGCACGCCAGAAACCTATGACTGTCATGGTCACTCATGCTTGGTGGGTTCGAATCCCGGTTCGCCCCAGTTATGTTTCTAGGTCTGTCAGCACCATACTTGTGCTCGTGGGTTTCACAAGTGGTAAACGTCTGAGACTTGCATCACTTCGGTCTTTCCTCCAACATTAAGCTGACACGTCGTGATATGACAGGAATACTGTTCAAAGTAGTGTTGAACCAAACTCACTCACTCACTCAAATGAAACTAGTGGTGTCTGTTCCTGTTAAAACGAATTTCAAAATTAATGAAAACAATATACTACAAGTACATCATGTACATATAAAATGAAAACAGTGTTTAAAGGGATAAATTACAGTGACAATCAAAAAGTCAGATTTACTGTTATGTATACATACTACATCGATACATGACAAGATTTGAAACTTAGGAATTACATAAGGTTTCACTGAAACATCACAAGAAGTTTCTACAACAGAAATGACCCGAAATGACACACAGGGAGTCAGGTTCAGACATGTCCGAGTTTACACTGTGACCAACTGCTTTGTGGGGTGGAATACATGTACTGGAACATACCTGGTGTTATCTGCCTCAGATCTGGCCACAAGCACCACAAGCCAAACAACCTCTCTTTGTCAACTGATTGTTCTTATCAAGGCAGTACACATTGTTGTAGGTAGTTGTACATGCAGTGTTATATCAGGGCTAGTTGCCAGCCAGAGGCACTTTGATCCAGCTTAATGGTAATTTCACATGAGCAGGGGTGATCAATGCTTTTACTGTAGGCAGACTTTATGACACTGTTTGTCAAGCAAGTATTTCAGGGTCATTAACTGAGTCATTGTTTGGAGATGGGAGCTCCAGAGGGGTTTACAATATGAAATAATTTCAGGTTTGTTTTGTAAAGAGATGGATAAACCTAATAAATTATGTCTGTTTTTTGCAGTTGAGGCAGTAGACCAGTCAGTAAACTGCAGCTTGTAATTCTTCAGATCAATTAACGCCTAAATGTAAATTTATTCTTCAATATGTAACAGCCATGTTTATTTACTGTTGCTAGGTTGAAAGACTGACTAGCTTCAAGGGTATCATGTTTTATGTTTATTTCATTAAATACATATTTAAAAAAGCGTAAAAACCACAGTCATTTATGGGCAAGGGTAACATGTTACCTTTGTTGGGAGTTATTTCCCTTTGATTGGCAGCACTGAATGTTAGATCAGTAAATATAAATTTTTAATGGCAGTTTCATTTGGTTTTGTTAGGCAAAGATGCATCATGATGATTAACTTCTTTTTTTAATACATGGGTCTATATTATTACTTTTTTAACTACAACATATCAAGCGTATTCATCCAAGATAATAATTTTTAATCAAAATTTAATGTCGTTTAGCACGGTTAAATCTTCAGGTAACCTAGTTCTACATAGAAAACACAGCATGTTTATCTTCCAACTCACAGTACTAAGCATTGTTTGTCTATTCTTACCAACTTCTTTGAGAGGCATTTAGAAGTTGGAGGACTAAGTACGGATAAGATTTATGAATGAACAACTTCTTTATTACAATTAGGAGCGACGTTTCGGTGTAGGTTCAGGCAAGTGAGGGACCTGCTTGTTTGATAACGGTGTTAGAACCTACACCGAAACATCGCTTCTAATTGTAATAAAGAAGTTGTTCATCCATAAATCTTATCCTTACTTATTCTTACCAAGATTCCTGTTACACACATAGCTATTTTCATAGACTGACAGTATTATTTATCTGAAGCCTTTATCAGTTTGGCAACCAGAAGCCATTGACAACAAGTTTTTAAAATATATATCATGGCATTAACCTTCATTCATTTTTTTATGAAACTGGATTAGTCATAAAACATTTGTTTACATATTATACAACATGTACAAATCTATGATCATCATGTTCACGTATACATTACATTAAGAGTTTTGTCCCTTTAGTGTGCCAGCATCCTATGATTCTGGGTTCGTATCCCAGGTTTTGCTCCTAGAGATAAACCACCTGCATTACTTTCAGCCCTCTCCCCCAAACTACGTGATTTAACTGAAGTAGTGTTCAAGGCAGTAGGAGACCCATAAAGAAAAAAAAACCAAAATGAAAAAGCATAAATCTTACGCCACCCAAAGAGTCGAGGTGATGACAGAAGAGATTAAGTAGTGCTACTTAGCTGATGTTCAGCAAGCCGGAGATAATAGCCGGATTAGTGACAAGTGCAGATTACGTTATAGCCTAATCGGATAGAGACTTGACAAATCAATAACTGCACCAAGCCTGCTGCTATAGAATGTAAGGTAACAAGGTGTGAATGAATCTTGTTGTGAGGGACAGGCAGGGCCAGTTTGTTTGCTTATGTTTTCATCGATCGAACACCTAGGGAAAGAAAAACGTTGTCATGTTTGCCTGGTTGAAACGGTATTGATTGTCGGCAGTAGTGCCGATGGTTGATTGACGTCGTGGACGCAGGCAGGGAGGAGAGAGAGTGTGTTTGTTGTGGTTACACTGCTAGTGGGATCCCTCAAGTGTCTCCATGGCCGGGTTTCAATCCCACTGTCAAGATAGCTATGGACAATGATGAAGATGGACATTAAACAAAATGGAAGTTACTTTTTGGAATTTTCTACTTGGTTTGTCATTTGATTTATTGGTAAGTTGGTGATTTTGTTCACTATTGAATATTTGGAAATGAAAATTGGTTGATTGCAGACTTTTGTACATTGTGCAGGCATTTATGAATAGCATTTTTTCAGAAGCAAAATTATCATGTGGATGGGTCTAGTTTACTAATATATTTGTAACCTGTCAGAATGCTTGACACTACAGTACTTGGGAGTAAGTTTATCAGCAGACAATACTGACAGAATTCTTCATGATGACTTATGAGGTATTATTTTCATATTTCTATGAAATTGAAATACGCAAAAGAAAATTAGGAATCAATCACACATTGTGAAGTTTCCAATCTACAGATGACATAGCTCTAGGTTTATCGCCATGCATGAGAAGCTTTCTTATAATTTACTTAAATATGAAAGCAATTAAATTCTTTTTTTTAGGATCTGTCAACATGAAAAACAGAAAAATGAAAATAAAATGAAATAGTCTTTTCTGATATTTTTTAATTTTGCCGTTTTTTATTGAAACACAAGTAACCATGAAATATCACTTGAATTATTTTGTGAAGTTCGAAATACACAGCAAAGTTTGAAGCAATGTAGACCTATAAGAGTTATTGCCATCTGAATGACTTATCTCTTTGCACAGTTGTTCGGTGGGGCACATGGTGACATTCATGTGTCTCAGGAGTGCAGTTGAGATTTTAGCCCTAGAGAATTGTGTGTTTGAATCAGAGGCATCTTGTGATTTTGATACTTCTGAATGATCAATTATAAAGAAGTGCCTTCCAAGGTCATGGTAGAATGTTGAATATTCTGTATTTTAGACAATTATGAGAACATAGTATTGACACATTTATGGGAGCTAATAAGGGTATTTTGACTTGCCAGTGATTATTTTTGCATGATATGTGACAACTACATGATATATGTAAAGCAACATTTATTAACCTGAAAACATATAAGGTCACTCCCTAAAGATAGCTTTAACATTAGATGAACTCGGGATAGCAGGTTGACGCTAATACATGTTTGTGTTGTATAACATATGTGTCATCCATGTGGATATACTTCCAGGTGTACACGGGGCGTGGGGTCACTTAGCCTAGTGGATAAGGTATTCGCTCATAACACTAGGGGGGCACGGGTGGCCCAGTCATCTAAGGCGCCGCGATTCACTGTGCAGAGTTGCGTCCCTTGGGCACGCCAGAAACCTATGATTGTGGGTTCGAATCCCGGTTCGCCCCGATTATGTTTCTAGGTTTGTCAGCACCATACCCGTGCTCGTGGGTTTCACCGAAATGGTAAACGTCTGAGACCTGCATCACTTCAGGCTTTCCTCCCACATTAAGCTGACACACCGTGATATAATTGGAATACTGTTAAAAGCGGCGTTAAATCCAACTCGCTCACTCACTCACTCCAGGTGTACACTGGGCGGTGGGGTCACTTAGCCTAGTGGATAAGGTATTCGCTCATAACACCGAAGACCCAGGTTCAATTCCCAACATGGGTAGAATGTGCACTAGGGCTGGGAGGGGTAACTCGGGTACCCGGGTCGGTGGGTACTGAGTAGGACCCGGGTACCCACATGACTACCCGGACCCGTGGTTAGTCACGTGGTATATTGTTTAATGACAAAAAGTATCTAGAACTCTATGGTTACACTACAAGTCACTAATGTTCACATTTCTTTCTGACTATGCACCCATTCCTTCATAATGATTTTTCATATGGTTGAATAAAGATATAACTTAATTCAACTTCAGTGTATGCATGACCAGATTGTTTAATACATGTATCTAAATACGTTTTGCCAGGGCTATGGTAAAACAAAATGCCCAATCAAACATTTTGTACCTATCTCTTGAGACCTACAGTGGGTACCCGGGTAGTGAATTCGGACTAGTCCCAGCCCTCTCTCCATGTTTAAACATGTCAGCATTGGTATTCCTGACATGTCACGTACATGACAGACAAGACATTCATGGCATGTAACTTGTGGATGTACTTCCAGGTCTAAACATGTCAGCAGCTGTGGCCGTGCCGCCCCGTATTGAGGTGTCCGACACTTCCCAGAAGGAGGCCGACTACGATGACGACTTTGAGGACTTCGATAAAGAATTGGACTCCTTCATAGCCAGCGAGGACAGCTCTCAGAGCGACAACAAGGCTGCCGACGATAATGTAAGGTTCTCGGTGAAAACACCAGTGGAGTTAGTTGCCTCATAATTTCAAAAGAACTTGTATTTGAGGCTTGAAATATGGTCCATCCATCTGTTTTGGATATTGTTAAGGTTACAGTACTGTACCTTCTCTAATTCAGTGGGCTGACTGAAATGAGGATTGGATGGTTACAATGTGTGACATGGGTGATAGTGTTACCTCTGTAATGGAAATCACTACAGTTGACCAAACTTGATCATTACAGTCTACAACATTAGCCAATAGTCGGAAGCCAAGCCTAGAAACATTCTTTTGAGTCTAGTAAGTTCAGCTAATAACAGTCCGTATGATAACAGGGGCGATGGGGTAGCCTCGTGGTTAAAGCGTTCTCCGAAGACCCGAGTTCGATTCCTCACATAAGTACAATGTGTGAAGCCCATTTCTGGTGTCCCCCGCCGTGATTATGCTGGAATATTGCTAAAAGCGGTGTAAAACAATACCCACACACTCACCCATATAATAACACTAAACTCGAATGTAAATGATGCTTCAATGTTGTGGGCTAGGGACTGGAAGGTTTTTTTCACAGACAGTTATCAAAGGCTTCATACTTTTGCATAAAACAACATTCACACAGTCAATCAATGTGTGTTTTCTTCATCCAGGAGTCCAGCAGGAAGCAGAGTACGGAGTCGTCGGACAGCCAGCCAGAGAAGGGTACAGAGGAGATTGAGAAGGGGCAGAAGGAGTACTCCAGCCCCCCACACAAGACGTCTGAGTCGGATGCAGATGACTACACTTTCAGTGATGACCAGAAGCGGGCCATGAGGGAGCTGATAGCACAGAGACAGGAGAACGACTTCCCTGGTGGGGCTGTGTAAAATTTTCTTACTCTCTGTCTTCACTGGCTCCATCGCTTACATGGGGCGTTCAGGTAGCCTAGTGGTTAAGGTGTTCGCTCGTCACACCGAAGACATGGCTTCGATTCCCGACATGGGTGCAATGTGTGAAGCCCATTTCTGGTGTTCCCCGCCGTGATATTGCTGGAATATTGCTAAAAGCAGTGTAAAACCATACTCACTCACTCACTCCACCGCTCACATACGTGAACTGTTTAGCTATGAAGGACTTATTAATCATTAGTCTTGTGAAATACCAGTTCATTCTGATTTATGAACAAAATGAACATGAGGGACTGGTCATTTATAATAGGGAGGGGTGAGGGGAGGTCATGAATAAATGTTACCTAAAATCGGAGGGGGGGGTAGTGCAAAATATGATGCAGTCCTAAGACTATCCCACCACCCACCACCCACCACCCACCACCCATGCGCACCACCAACCAATAATACATGAACAGTCTAATGGAATGAATAAGAGGTAATTTTTCAGTGTCTAGACAAAATTGACAAGGCTTCTGTGGAGGGTCACATTCAAACCTCATTTGTACGAAGACATCGAGGCAGTATGTTTTCCGCTGTATCTTTAAGTGTCATTTGGAAGCTGTTGTGTCAAGTTGACATGAGGATTTCAACTTCTGTATTCTTCCAAGGCTATGTTCCGGTACAGTGCCAGTACCTATATCAAGCACATGATAATGGATGATGATACTTGTATCTGTACCGAAATGTGTCGCTTGGTGAACAAAGATACCTTGAACATTTTCTTGAAAAAAAAATAAAATGAAATAAATAAAATAAAGTACCTTCCACCTCACAACTTAGAAATATGTGTTGTGAATGATTATTTTGACATTCCATACACTATTAGAAGTGCAGCCTTTATTTACCAAGGACTGTAATGTTGGTATGGACCAGTACTGTAAGATGTGTTGATGCTGGGTTGCAGATGAGGATCCCCCGGAGTACGATGTGAAGGACCGGCTGATCCAGCTGAACGCAGAACTTGCCCAGGAGTCCGACCCCGGAGAGAGGGCACACAAGGTCGGCTTCAAGGAGACTCTTGTCGATCTGGTCGCCCCGCCACCAGACTTCAGTGATGATGAAGATTCTCAGAAAGGAAAATCCAATCCTACAAGTCCTCGTGAAACCGAGGTTGTGTCCAGCAAGTCCTCTGTAAATCCGACCTCAAAACCCACAGATGGCAAGAAAAAAACTGTGGTAGTGGAACGTGAGGGTAAATTTGAGGTGGTGAACATTGACGATTTAACTCCTACCGAGCGGCAGATGTATGTCTGTGACCCTGACCCTGACCCTGACCCTCCAGCTAAGGAGGGAGGGCCAAAGAAAAATTTAAACAATTGTAACATACATGAAAAATCAAAACAGCCTTCTCCTCCCAAACAGCCAAGACCAGCTACAGCAAACGGTCACACAAATCGTCGAGCACTTCGACCAGTGCAAAGCAAGCAACGACCAAAGTCGTCAGCAAACCAGGTCAGCAATGAGAGCAGGTCGTTGGAGAACTTTTCCTACACATCGCCTTATGCTCTTTCAGCGGAACAGAAGGAGCTTGCCCGACAACGAGCAAAGGCAATGGAGGATCATAAGCGAGAGCAGGATAGACGGAAACGGGAGGAGCAAGAAACTGAACAGCGGGAGAGTGATGATGCATTCCGGGCCTGGTTGAAGCAGAAGACAGAAGAAATCAGAAAGAGGCGAGAACGAGATCTGGAGGAAAAGAGGAAAGAGGAACGGACCGATAAGGTGACTTTTTTGTTGGTGTCCGTATTGGGCTGTTGGCATTGTTACTGTTGCTGTTAATTCTGGTGTACTGTTGTATGTTGTAGTCACTTGGGGTAGCAATTCACCAGATGAATTGTGATACATGACCCACAACAGTGTAGTAAGATGCAAGTGTGACACAATGTCTAGATAGTCAACTGTTTTCACAGACAACAATTATTCCCTAGATCACTTGATATGATGTGTTCTGCAGTGACTTTGACTATAACTTATCAAAATCTTGTGCAGAGTTGTGTCCCTTTGACAGACATGGTCCACAGGTTAGGTGTTTGAATCCCAATTTTGTTTTCTTGATCTCACCATTCCCTTTTGGTGATTTCCACTTAATGGTTAACATCTGATTCACATAAAACTGACACATTTCCTTGCTTTGGTAAAAAAAATAACAAAACTCTTTGTAGGCGTATATAATGCGCACCCCGTTTAGATTGTTGTATTTGTTTTTATAAATGTGCATTATGCACAAGAAAGTACAGTCCTTTTCAAAGAGTTATGTATGACCACATCTAGGCTTTGAAACTGACATGTAGCCTCATTGAAATGTATCACTATTTTTTAAAAATAACTTTAAAATAAAAAGACAAAAAACAACTATTTTTTTATAGCATTTAAAATGGGTCATGTGTCATGAGATGTGTATCCACAGTAATTTAGCTGTATCTATATTCAGCTACGAATTCCTGTGATGTTTTGTCTTGTATTGTCACAGATGTTATTGTGTATCAAATCTTTCTAATTATCATTAGGTTTTTTCCAATAGCTTCAAAAAGAGTTATAAATTTGGTACGGCCTTTTCAAATAATAAAGACAAATACCATGTTTCTATATCTGCTTTTCCAAGAATTATTATTTTAAAAAGTCGCTGTTCAATCTAAACAAATACTATGGTTCAGTCTATTAGTTAAAATGATGACGAAATCAAGTCATCTATCAGCAAACAATGGCAAAAGAATTTAATAGTTGAAAAATATTTTGAAATGACTTTTTTTTTACACAAGTTCATAGAATACATATTTTTGCAAAAAGATTTTTTTCTTTGAGAATATCCCCCTACAAAAGATCTTTTCAGTGAGAAGCTTGGCTAGATGTTAACAGTAACATCATCTGAGCCTGGCAGATGCTGGGCTGTTTTTTTGAGTACATGAAATGTAGATTCTTATTTGTTTTTCCGTGGCGAATCAGGATTGGTCGGATGGAGAAGCAGACTCTTTCACAGTAAGACATTTCATTACAAATTTATAACTCTTTTGCCATTCTTATTTGTGAACGTAGATGCACACGCTGCCTCTGGTGATGTCGATGTGCATGGTGCATGTTCCTCTGCACACCCAGTCCCATGTTTTAACCAACAATTAAATCCTGCAAACTTACAAAACCCAGGCTGTAAGTGTCCAATTTCTGCCACCCAGTGAAACCACTGAGCACTTTAAATAGGACCTGTTTTGACCAATCAGATGGATAACGCAAGAAAGGAAAAGGAGCCAATCAAAACACTCCGTTTACAATAGCCTGTAAATGTGCCACAAATGTCCTATCAATTACATTGTTGAGGTGTGTTTTTGTCAAAGTATGTATTGAAAAATAGAATTATGTGAGAAATCAATGGATGAAGAAACATTTTATCATATTATGTACCGTATTCGACGTGATAAGCGCCCAGGATGCTCTCAAAATTAGAAATAGGGGGCTCTTATTAAAATATTATTTTGGTGAAAAAAAACAGAGTTGAAAGATAAATTTCGTGGTTTATGCTGACAGCCTGAAATGTTTATGTACGGCAGATATATTTTTCCAGAATTTAATTGCCTTGAATTAAGGGTGCATATAACACAGGAGTGCGTATTATATGCGAATGAATAAGTCTTGTTTATTTTGATCAATCAGAAGGGGTGCTAATTGGGATTGTTCACTAGTAGCAAGTATAGTAGCAAATATCGCCGTGGGCGCTTATTAGAGCAGAGCGCTTATTACGTCGAATACGGTATTTTAAGAGATCACATTACTCTATGATAAGATATCGAAGGTTTGCTATCATGGGATAGGGAGCTATCTCGAACATTTGAGCATGGGTTCAGGGATGTAAACATTCATTACACTAGTTAGATAGTTGCAGACAGTTAACTTCCTTCAAATAGTGGGATCTAATATTTAGTGTACCTCGATCTTTACTTTATCTTTAGAGTTATCTTGTGGAAATTAGGTATTATCTACAACAGAAAATTGTTAACATGGTTAAAATCCTGAAAAAATAGTCCCCCAAAATATAAGTTGTAAATTAAATTTTTCCTCTAAGTTATTTTAAGGTGTCTTTGTGGTTTAAGCTCTTAAAATATAAACTCCTTGCTCCCTGAAATATGAAATATATTTCAATGAGTCCTAAGGTCTAATTACTTAATCTAATTTTAGACAATAACTATGCTGGGAGTCCCTTTGTATATTGATTGTGTACAAAATAATGAATGTCAAAGTTTGTTTTTTGTTGCCCCAAATCAAGACTTAAAGGAAGTTATTTTCTTAAAATCTTTTTACACCTTTTATCTTTGCTGTGCAGTGTGTATTCTTTGTCATGGAAGTGAATCATTCTAACAGGTGGTGGTCAAACTGACTTGTGGTTGTTGCGTAGGCTGGTGGGGTATGTCATCTAACCCATCAATATTTCATCATTGAAATTGAATGACCTGAATTTCTTTGTGGTAGACTATATATATTTATTGTTTTAATTTATGGTCAACCTTGAAAAGCCTTGAATTGTCCTTGAAAAGCCTTGAATTGTCCTTGGAATCATGTTGTGTACCAGCCATTTCCTGTCCACAGTTACATTATTATACCCAGACAACTCTTCTCTATATGACTTAGACATCAAGACAAGGCAAAAAGTTCCCATTTCTCTCCGAGGTGTGCACACCCTCTTTTGAAACATAATGAACAGTCATACTTTTGGAAATTTTTATGGGTGACCTTGTGTAAAACGTTAACATATAACAATACTATAACCAACTCATTGGGTGGTACATTTTCAACAAAATAACACATTGCCAAATAACAAAACACATCCCTACTTTTCAAAGAAGCTGTATCTAACCTTGTACTGGGTAACAGAAGAGCTTATGCCCTGTGCCCATGGTGAAAAAAGTTCCCTAACCCTTACAAGGGTAATATAACTATGTATATATCCACTAAAACCCAAAATATCCATACATGATTTCCTCTGGCTGCAGGTATATAAATAGTGTACAAAACAAAATGTCTGACTACTGAACCATTTTGTCAATCAGAAAAACCAGCTGGAGCAAGAGGAGCCAGCTCTGCAATCTTTCCAACCGTTGTTCCAGGTACACTGCCGAGTGTCGCCACCGCCGCCGCCTCTAGAGGCATAGTAGCTGCATGTGCTTGTGTCCTCTGTTGTGTTACCATGGTAGTGTGATCATTATAACCCTAGACGTTTTTTGAGTCAGCCTGTGATGTTGCTAGACTCAATTATAGTTGTAGTGTAGGTGAATGTGTGATATTCTAGGGGTAAAAAATAAGGGAACAAGTGGAATACAGCTTCCTGCTGTGTTGGGTTAAAAAGTTCAGGTCAACACATGTCCAAGAATGAAATGTTCTAACTTGGTCTTATTAAACTCAGATCTTTTAGTCCGATACGATACCTGTCTGCGTGAAGATGACCCAGGACACCTCCAAGGGCAGTCACATCAGGGGGAAGTTCTAATCAGCCAGTCAGCATTGTTACAAATCAATTTCTGAATCATTGCGGTTGCAATATGATGCCGACCTCTGATAGTGCTATGGGTATCGGAGTAGAAGATCTCATTTTAATAACTGAGTATCTTTTTTGTCACTACGTTATGCTGTTTTCTTCAATAGCTTTTCTCTTATCTTTTCCATGAGTAAAATTCTATTTGTAAAATTGCATCAGTGTTATGTCAGGGAATTGGGTGGCCCACTCATCTAAGGCACTGCAAGTCACTGTACGGAGCTCAGGCTGCAGAAACCTTTGATGATGGGTTCAGATTTCAGGGTTGCCCTGACTTGTTTTACCCATGTTGCCAGAATGTTGGCCTGGGTTCTCAAGTTCCCCGCGCCATCCTTTCATGAAAGTAGTTGACTTGAATATTAAAGAAAAGCATTTCAATACCTGTGGAGCACAAATTTCACCTTAAACGTAAGAGATGACACCCACCCATTGTTGATGACACCCTCCCCAGTTTGAAGATTGCTGTAGACTTTTCTTGTTATGAAACTACTCCAGGAGTGTATCATGAAGGCATCGCCGCAAATCTGTGTCATAATGACGGTGTCGGTTACCAGAGTTTACTTCACAAAATGATTGGCTAGGCCTACCAGTGGTCATGTGATCTGATCGGACAGAACCTCCTGGATCTGACCTGGATTCGAGATTTTGAAATGCAGGGTACACAAGGTGTCTTGACCAAGTCAATCAGCATGGTTTTGTTTTGAAAATGGCTAACAAGTGAAAAACAATATAAATAGTAAGTCAAATAGATTTGAAATAGAACTGACCTGACAAATATGAGTTTATATAGTTGTAATGTTAGAGCATGTTGAGTCAAATGTTTCCTTCTTCCTCCTGTCAGTCTCCATCTATCATCCATGTGCTTGTGAGTGACCTAAGCTGTGCAACTGTCTATGTATTTGTGCTTCAGTTTGTTTGTGTTGGCTTTCTGATGTGTATATCCATCTTGATATCTATCTGTACATTCTAGTGCCAGTAGATGTATTTATTAGGGATGTCACAATGCGATATGTAATTTGCTCTATTTGGCTGTGGGTGCTATCAACCAGTTTGTGTTTAACCTGTATAGCAGTATAGTCAACAAACACATGGGTGTGACATATATGGAGATCAAAGACACCCTGAAACACTTTATATTAACACAAGTAAAATGTATTGACTCTCTGACAAAAACGGCATATTGTAACCGTAGGTTTGTCGTTGTATGACCCTTCTACCTCAGCCACTCAAAGTATAAGTCAGAATTGCTGCTGAAGTCTGATTATTGTAGATGGAATTCTTGAATATTACTTACAAGAGGTCCTCAGATCTTATCAACTCTAACCACTTTTTCTGACTCCGAGGGGGCATGGGTGGCCCAGTCGTCTAAGGCGCCGCGATTCGCTGTGCAGAATTGCGTCCCTTGGCTACGCCAGAAACCTATGATTGTGGGTTCAAATCCGGGTTTGTTGCGATTATGTTTCTAGGTTTGTCAGCACCATACCCCTGCTCGTGGGTTTCACCGAAGTGGTAAACGTCTGAGACCTGCATCACTTCGGGCTTTCCTCCCACATTAAGCTGACACGCCATGATACTGGAATACTGTTCAAAGCGGCATTAAACCCAACTCACCTACTCAGATTCCAAATTCCAATATACAGAGAACGGACAACTAACTAAATACTATCGATGGTAATGTTAGCTTCTCCATCCAAATAATGTTTGACGACATGCGAAATGAGTCACAACCCTTATGTCAATAACTAAATTCCAGTCCCTCGATGTCTATATTCATTTTGCGTTATCAAACTCTTCTTGTCTAACTTCTTTGATAATTGTCTAATATAACTTGGTTAACTACCTAAGTTCATCAGTCTATGGAACATGGGATGGCTATGAATACTATATAAGACTGGGAGGTGCCAGAAAACCCTTAATCAGACCCTTCCGTGCAAGTAGCAGGTTTTTAGTCATGTCAAAACTGACCATTTACTCCATCTTGCTATCCCCAAGAGAATCATCTTCGGTCTCACAGGTTGACAGCTCTTACCACAACAGTCACCAGACTTGCCTCTATTTACCCTTTGCATATTTATCCTAGACCTTTGTAGAATTTCATAAACAACATATGAAGTTAAAATTTCGTAGCTCGATCGTAGTGCCACCAGTGGCGATTGCCAGTTTTGTCACTTCTATTTTCCTCCTAATGACCAATCAGATTCAACCTCTCATATCATTTGCTTCAAACAAAATGGCTGCACCCAGTCAAGACGATCTGATCGATAATCAAGGTCTTTTTGTAATAAAATGCGTCTTACTTTGCGAAGTACATCAAATCACTTGATTAACTTGATTAAAAATATAAAAAAATGTGAAAGACATTTGTCCACGCCCAGTTGACTGAAATCTTCATGGCAGTCGCCATGTTGTTTATGAACCGAATGTCGATTTCATAATGCGATTTTGATTAGACTATGAATAGACTCGTTAGTCCAGCCAAAATATAACTCCATAATTCCAGCCAAGTTTGGCAATGGTGGAAACGGGACTTTTATAGTCAGTTAACTCCCTTGCCTTGGGAAGATGAAGCCATGTGTTTCACAGAGTTGCTCACAAACTAACCAGTGTATTAACGTATGCAGTAAGTCCAGCCTGCCAAATCTACCCATCCCCTATCTACGACCTTGACTTGGGTGGGTAGATAATCAGTTGTTGTGTTCTTTATGAACATGTTGAAGATCTCTTTTTCAGTTTTAGAAATGTTACCTGTTATTGTGTCTATTATGTTAAAAGAATTGTGCTTGTTGTTTTCATGTCCTAGGTTTTAGCCCTTTTCAGACCTGTATTATTTTATGTGCCTGATGTAGACTTTTTTCTGTTATATTTCAAATATTAAAGTGAGCTACAGAGCCTAATGGCTCTATTTTTAACACAGCTGTTGTTGAAAAGCTTCCAGAAAATATTCATTAATGACTGGTCCCTTTACATTTTTCTGCAGTAAAGTCTCAAGCCAAACTTTAACACAATAAGATATTTATTTTGTGGGGTGGTCAAAGCTTGCATATGAGACTGGGTTAACATTCTCCTTTCTGTCTTGTTAGATATTGGTAATACACCGATATGCCCAGATTGGACAAGAGTTGGCTGGGAGTGTGAAACAGTCTTATTTTGTCCAGCCCTACCTTCTCTTGACGTATGCCCTTGTGCTAATGGCACGGTGTGTTTCAGAAGGAAGAGAATGAGGTGGCATTCCGAACATGGCTGAAGGAGAAGCGCCTCCAGATCCAGCGGGACAAGCTGCTGAAGCATCGCCAAGACCAGGAGATGAAGGATGGCTACCAGACTGTTTCACGGGATGAGTGTGACAAGGCATTTAAAGAGTAAGTCCTCCTCATCATGCCATGGTTGCCTTCTTTTTTCCTTAAAACAAATAGCCACATATCCTTTTTTCAGCCAATATTTTTCCATTTTGGCCAGTAAGCAATTTTTTTATGGACTTTTCACTCCTCACTCACTCACTCTCCATCACTCATGTGCTTCTTGTGCTGCAGGTGGATTAAAAAGAAGAACATAGAGAGCAGGAAGATGAAGGTCGTCGAGAGACAGAAGAGTCGCTCAGCTCGTATTTCTGCCAAACGCTCTCGCAGATCAGCCAGTCTGCTCCGAGCCATCCGCAACTCCCAGTCATTCCAGTACGTTGACTACTACGGCTACAGGTTCTGATGGACTGACGGTCCGTGCCATCTAAGTCAGTCAAGCAGCAGATAGGGGTTGTCTCAATAGTTAAAAGGTGTTTTGTTGTGTGGGAACAAGTGCTCATGTTTGTAAACCATGTTGTTCAAGGAGATCAGTGGTTGTTTTAAGAATAACTACAACATTTATGAGACAGAAATGAATTTTTAATCTTTTGAACTTGAAACAACCCCTAAGAAAGATTTGCTAAAAATCAACTCAGCTATCTGTGATCAAGTATTTCAGGGATTTAATGTGGAGAAAAGTCAAATTTTGTCATTTGTATATTTGTATTTCATAAGGACATGTTTAATGGATAAAATTATTCTCCAACACAGCAAATTCAGAATTTTGGAGCTATGTCAAACTTGCATATATATATATGCAGTTTCACAATTACATGAAGATGACCCTGACCTGCACAGTTGTCTCCCTTTGACTAAAAAGAGACCTGTTATTCAGACTGTATAAAATGCGCATCTCAATGAAGTTTCAGATGTTTGAATTAAACATCATACATGCGTTGCCTGTACTGTGGTAGCCAGAACAGACTGGCAGTTTCAGATGAAGATATGGGCAGTATTGTTACTTGGCGAATAACGTCCTTGTTAGATATCACTAATACACCACCACCACAAACACCAGCTGGAGGCCAGGTCTATAACATCATCAGAGCTTCTTACAGTTTGTCCCCCCTAGGTAATACAGTTTCTCCCCCCTAGTAATACAGTTTCTCACTTCTTGGTAATACAGTTTGTCACCCCTAGTAATACAGTTTGTCACCCCTAGTAATACAGTTTGTCCCCCCTAGTAATACAGTTTCTCCCCCCTAGTAATACAGTTTCTCACTTCTTGGTAATACAGTTTGTCACCCCTAGTAATACAGTTTGTCACCCCTAGTAATACAGTTTGTCACCCCTAGTAATACAGTTTGTCACCCCTAGTAATACAGTTTGTCACCCCTAGTAATACAGTTTCTCCCCCCTAGTAATACAGTTTCTCACTTCTTGGTAATACAGTTTGTCACCCCTAGTAATACAGTTTGTCACCCCTCGTAATACAGTTTGTCACCCCTAGTAATACAGTTTCTCCCCCCTAGTAATACAGTTTCTCACTTCTTGGTAATACAGTTTGTCACCCCTAGTAATACAGTTTCTCCTCCCTAGTAATACAGTTTCTCACTTCTTGGTAATACAATTTGTCACCCCTAGTAATACAGTTTCTCCCCCCTAGTAATACAGTTTGTCACCCCTAGTAATACAGTTTCTCACTTCTTGGTAATACAGTTTGTCACCCCTAGTAATACAGTTTCTCCCCCCTAGTAATACAGTTGCTCACTTCTTGGTAATACAGTTTGTCCCCCTAGTAATACATTTTGTCCCCCCTAGTAATACAGTTTCTCCCCCCTAGTAATACAGTTTCTCACTTCTTGGTAATACAGTTTGTCACCCCTAGTAATACAGTTTGTCACCCCTAGTAATACAGTTTGTCACCCCTAGGAATACAGTTTGTCACCCCTAGTAATACAGTTTGTCACCCCTAGGAATACAGTTTGTCACCCCTAGTAATACAGTTTCTCCCCCCTAGTAATACAGTTTCTCACTTCTTGGTAATACAGTTTGTCACCCCTAGTAATACAGTTTGTCACCCCTCGTAATACAGTTTGTCACCCCTAGTAATACAGTTTCTCCTCCCTAGTAATACAGTTTCTCACTTCTTGGTAATACAATTTGTCACCCCTAGTAATACAGTTTCTCCCCCCTAGTAATACAGTTTGTCACCCCTAGTAATACAGTTTCTCACTTCTTGGTAATACAGTTTGTCACCCCTAGTAATACAGTTTCTCCCCCCTAGTAATACAGTTTCTCACTTCTTGGTAATACAGTTTGTCACCCCTAGTAATACAGTTTCTCCCCCCTAGTAATACAGTTGCTCACTTCTTGGTAATACAGTTTGTCACCCCTAGTAATACAGTTTCTCACCTTCAAAATACAAAAAAGATTTCCTACATGACTATTTCAAAATAGCTGAGATTTAAAAATATAAAATGAAGCCTTAACAATATACGAACTAATAAATCTGATGTGAAATTTCAACCAGTAAAGTGAGAATGGCATATCCAAATGTTTGTGTCAAGCTGAATGGCATTGTGAACATTCTGCCCATCAACAGCTTTATGTAACGTAAAACAACCCCGGGGTTTTTATGGGATTCAGTATCTTCATCCAAGGGATGAAAACGAGGGATATATGTGAAATCAGTGGTAATTTTGTGTGTAAAACAGGGGAGATTGTTCAACAACCAGGATTTTTTATATAAAATCCCAGTCATTGCACAACTTTGGGATTTGATGCGATATGCAGACAGTGACAGGACAGTGGGATGATGTCACTGTATGGTCATGAGTCTGGTTGGAGAATCTTTTTATTTGTGAACTTGCCGTGTTTCTAGACATTAGCTGCAGTGTTGGGACTGGGGTAGACTGGTTACTAGAGTAGCGACTTCTAATCTGTGATATTGTGATGCTGAATGACATGACTCCATCAGAGGGATCTGACAGAGTTGTGAATTTTTGTTATTGTTGCTGGAGAGAGTATTTTGTGAGGCGTTTTGTATTACTCGGTTTGTGGACCTTTTTGTTATTACGAAATAAAACATCTTTTGAGGTGTCTATTAAGTCTGTTAACAAAGTTTCAGTTATAAAAATGCAAAGTAAGTCTATAGAAGAAGGGAGATAACTCATTGACTTGACACCCAAAAGGCTGACAGTTCTTTTAAGAAGCCATCTTTTAAAAAAAAAGATTTAATATCAACGACATGACCTTGAAAATAAATCTGTAAGCCAAGTAATACAAATAAAGAAGACCCCTGTTACGATGGTAACATGGGTAAATATTACTTTGTTGTATATGCTGGCGATTGTGTCGAATGTTCAAAGATACGAGTGTTAAAATCATATGGATGTTTTTCTGTCAAACATTATTGCAGTTCAATGTGTTATAACAAGGTGAAAGATGTAGTAGCAGATACTAGTAGTGAGATTTTGTGCTCAAGTTAGCTCTTCATCCTCTTCTCTCTGTATCTGCTTGCCCTGGCTGTATCACAACACTGTTCAGACTAGCTTTGATGTACACAGGCAAGATGTTCTCCACCTGCTAGGATACATAATGTGTATTTCCTGTTTTCTTGTCCTGATATTGGAAAGGTAAGATACTATTCAGTGTTAATTGTAGTCAGGCTGTATCTTTAAAGTGACTGTCATTAATTTTTACAGCATCGATCCTGATGTAATACCTCTAGATTGGACGTTTTCAACCATGTATTCCATCATTAGATGGTTGTCTCTGTGGGGTGGCCTGTTTTCTATCAGAATTTGTGATTGGTATTTCGTACAAGTTTTAGGAATTGAGGACTTTCAATCTTTGGCAGTTTCTTTTCAACCAACACAAAGATATGGTAGATTTCATAGGCGCCAAAAACACTGATCATTACAACGTAAATTTCTGTTACTTAAACTAAACTACATAGGATATACTTCACAGTATCAAATGACACCAGTAATATTTCAAACAAACTGAAACCCTGTTAATCTGGACCCTGTTATTCTGGCAACGCTTCTTTCCGGTTATTTACTTTTAGGATGTATAGAATTATACAAGGGGCAATACCCTTGATTTTTTTATGTGAAAATTAGGTAAATGGAATGATTTCATTAGGTAAAATTCTGTCCAGATTAACAAGGTTTCAGTACAGTCCTGATTAACAAGGTTTCAGTACCTTCCAGATTAACAAGGTTTCAGTACAGTCCTGATTAAAAAGGTTTCACTACCTTCCAGATTAACTAAGTTTCAGTACAGTGCTGATTGACAGTGTTTAAGTACTGTCCAGATTAACGAGGTTTATTTACTGTTCGGATTAATAAGATTTCACTGTAAAACCATACAGGAGAGAATGAGATTTCTACAGTGCGTACACTTCGACGTTACTCCTCCAAATGTTCCTGCATGTGTACACTAGCAGGATATGAACAGTGTAGTGATTATATTCCCTGTTGCTTTTTAAGCTGACAATCAATATAGTTCTTCTGGTTAGATGAGTAAAAATTGTATATCAAGGTCAGATCCGCCACTGATATTAGGTTTCAGCATAAAATTGTATGTATCAATATTATATAACAATAGTTCATGTTGTGTGTTGCCATGGAAACATGAATTGTTGATGAAGTTTTAGATTTATGTGTCCAGAGTTTTGCTGTCAAATGTCGACTGTGGTGCTTGTGTCGATCGCTTCATTAGGACCTGCACACACCTGTACACACCTGTACACACCTGTAGACCAACTGTGCTTCCATGGAGTCCTAGCTTTACCCTGCCACCCTTCATACATGCATGAGTCTTGTTCTATGCCTGGCCCTTCTTCTTCAAAAGTGGCCTTTTCGCTCAGATGATCATTTCTCCCACCGATTGCTTTGTGGAAGGGGTACCAGGTCTGTATTATTCCATGTCATATGACCTGCAGATAAAATTGTTGATCTTGAGATGAACCGATTCCAGTTTAACTATCAAAGTGTAAACATTGTGTCTGTTAAATAGTGATGGGAGAGTTGTCGGTACAGAAAGGTGGGATGCACTGTTTTAGGGAAAAGTTATTCAGGCTACTAGAATCAAACTTAGTACAAAGATGTTTTGCATCTCCCACCCCCACACACCCATCTCATCCCCTACAGACATCCTCTCCACTCCATTCCACCTCAAAGTCCACCGACATATTCTCGACTCCAACCCACCCCACCCCACACACCCATCTGTATCTATCCTCTATGGAGATACCCCACCCCACAAACATTTTCAACATTCCTGCATGTATGTATGGGAGAATTCTTTGTACTTATGAAGACAATTTCTGGATAGATGTAGCCTGCCTGTGTAGCACATGTACAACTATATTTAGAAATATGTTATTAAGTGTTTGTTCTTGATATACAACGAAATCTGTTAATATTCTTCAACTGTTATTTGTTTGAAAATTGTGTTTAATTTGCTGAATTTTAATGTTTTTAAAAAATGTGACATGATTATGTAGTTCAGTTAGTGAATTTCTAAGTGTGATCTATTACTCTTTGTAATCAAATGTACCAAGCTCCTGCAAAACCACAGACTCAACAGTGCCTACTATCACATCAGCAGCTGCAGCCAAGCCCTAATTAAGTGCCTGCTCAGGGACCAGTCATTTAAGGGGAGTTTCATAAAACATACTTGAAAAAAACACAATTTGTTGTTGTTGTTCTGTTTTAGGTTTTCATGTGTTTTTATACACCAGTAAAATATAAATAATATTGTGGAGAAGAGTACTCTTGTGGGATAATAAATCTCCTGACCTCTCATTCTCTACCCTTCACTAACTGGTCCACAATACATCATCTGCTGACAATTCTGTTAATGGACATAGCTATGTCTTCTGATATCACAACCACGGTATAACATGGGTAAATTCCTGAAATGTCCCAAGTCTTGAAAGAACGGGTACTGACCCTCCCAAAAGTCACAAACCAAGATGGCCGCCTACAGTGTCAACTGATGTCTCATAGGCTTGATGTAGATAAAACTTGTCATTATTGACCCAGTTTTGATAACATCAGGTGGTCATAATGGGGCCAGGGGGCACGGGTGGCCCAGTCGTCTAAGGCGCCGCGATTCGCTGTGCAGTGTTGCGTCCCTTGGGCACGCCAGAAACCTATGATTGTGGGTTCGAATCCCGGTTTGCCCCGATTATGTTTCTAGATTTGTCAGCACCATACCCGTGCTCGTGGGTTTCACCGAAGTGGTAAACGTCTGAGTCCTGCATCACTTTGTGCATTCCTCCCACATTAAGCTGACATGCTGTGATATAACTGGAATACTGTTATAAGTGGGGTTAAACCAAACTCACTGACACAAGGATGGCCATTGTTGAATGTATTTTTATCATAAAACATGGAAAATGACTGTCTCACCCACTTGTTTCTTACATAATTGGTCATTAACTTGGGAAATAGCTTAATGTTGCTGACAACCCTAAATACATTCACTCACTCACTCTTTCAATCTTTAGTCGGATTCTGGATTAGAATCGGTACCCAGACTTGATTGATACAGGCCTACCTCTTGTACCATTCCTGCTAGTAGCTATGTATAAATGGACATCTTTGGATTATGGAAGAATAGTTTCGTCACCATTTCTGTGTAAATCAACATATTGAAAATGAAAATATATATGCTTGATGTTTGTGGAAAGAATGTTGAAATTTGAATGACATCAGCCTACATTTGCATGGAGTAATGGTTGCATACTTCTGAAGTATGACGTCAAACAACATCACTCCCCGTGCAGAATTTTATAATCAAACCACATTATTGTATTGTGTGAATACTATTTTACTTTGTAATTTACCGTATTCGACGTAATAAGCGCCCCGCTCTAATAAGCGCCTACGACAATATTTGCTAATATATTAGCAAGTGAACAATCTCAATTAGCACCTCTTCCGATTGATCAGTGTACACCAGACTTATTTATTTGTGTATAATACGCACTCATGAGTTATATGCACCCTTAATTATGGGCAATTAAATCCAGGAAAAATATATCCGTCGTATATAAACATTTCAGGCTGTCAGCATAAACCACAAAATTTACGATCTTTCAACTTTTTTTTCACCAAAATAATATTCTAATAAGAGCCCGCTATTTCTAATTTTGAGAGCACCCTAGGCGCTTATTACGTCGAATACAGTATTGTGAAATTGCATTTATGGATATATTTCTCATCCATGTTTGTCCATTGTGTAGAGAACGGTTTCATTCAACATTCCGTCCAAGCTCTTTGTTTGTGTATTTGTTTCTCGTGGTTGCACTGACCATATCTTATTAAGTTACTGTTGAAATAATTAAGTATTGAAAAAAAAGGGATTTTTCATTTTCTTTGAAGTCACACGTGGGACCAACCATTTAATGAGTGGGGGTGGAGGTGGGGAGCCTAAAATATTCATTTTCAGCAGAATATTTTATGTGTCACTTCTCATGTTTTCTTTTCTCTGAAAGGAGGAGAAAAACATTTTTTATGTAATAATGTCTTCATATTTCTTTTCTGAAGCCTGAGGTAGAACTCGCCTGCTGACCCCCTCACCTCCACAGTTTATCAAATGGCCATCTCTATGAAGGACTATTTCCTAGTCACTTATATCAGTTATGAATATTTCATCTTGACTGCCTGCTACAAGTGACATGAAACTAAATGTTTAGGGTGTATTTGTATTGCCATTAACTCATTTCCTTGTGAGACTATAATCACATATACAAGACTGTTTCCTGAATAAAGTAGATATTTCCAAACAGTTACTATGCATCTTGTCTTGTGTTTAGCTCACCCGGACTGTGCAGCCAGGTGAACTTATGCCAGGGCGTGCATTTCTATCTTCACTGAAACTGATGCTTTACATACATCTTGTACATGAATGATGCTTTGATCGGGTTGTTAGACTCATTGACTTAGTTGATTGTGTGTGGTTGTACCATGGCGTTTATAATAGCTTATTTAAGAAATACACGACTCATGGTCATTGTTTATTGAACAATAGAACACCGGGGGGAGAATAAACACCCCCTCATGGTTTATTCTCCCTGCAGTCGTTTATTTCTTATATGAGATAGCAACATTTTGTACATCTTTAAGGATGTTAATAAAATTACAAGCTTTAATAATATTTACCCGTATTTAAATAATTATGACTCTCTGAATATAATCTGACCTCAGCAATGTCAGACAAGTTCAGACATGTTTGGTATTTCCCAGATATTCTCACAATCTTCACGTCAGTTATTTGTAGCTTTTCTCCCTATACCGATTGTCATATCTCTCCCACTTTTCAATGTGATCGTATATCTTGCGTACCCTTGCGTATATCTGCGTAGCCCAGCTACATCTATTGGGAACGACTCACCACACACTGCCCTCCAAAAAATAGCGTCGTCCAATTTATGACGTCATCAAGTTGTGAACGTATGTTCGAATCTCCAGGATTTTTGTTTGTTGTTTAACGCCACACTCAGCAATATTCCAACTATATATCGGCGGTCTACTCTTACCCGGATCTTCACGGGTCCAAATCTCCAGGAAAGACGTCATGATAGGGCATTGGTTTTTTTATTGTGAAATAAACCATGCTTTGTTTGTCATTGTTCTTTGCGATATATCTCGTAGCTATCTTATATCATAATATAAATCATTATATGGTCAAGTCTCAATTATTTACAGCTGGAATAGTGAGTCCTTGCCGACTTGGTTGCTGAGTGCAGTGTTAAACAACAAACATTCAAATCTCCATGGAGGTTGGTAGATGAGTTGTGAACATGTCACATTTCATCTGCGCATATCAATAAGTTACGACCCAAGGGAACATCTTGAGCTGAAATCAGTATAATGTACCAGTTGCACGTACAAGTTGTTCTTGTACATAGCAATCCAGGAAAACACATTACAGTTCAATGACTTAAGACCCATCATTATGCAGGGCTAGATTTTTACATATAAAACAAACACCAGTGCTATAACCACATACTGAAAAATGCAACATATTATTTATCACTACATGCACCCAGTGCATGTCAAAATTTTACAAATTTATTAAAGAACGTTTTCTACACAACATCAGTCTTTGAACTCAGTACACATTAGTTACCATACTACATCACTATTCCCAGTGTTATCTGTGAAAAATATTACCGGTATATTGTCCTTTGGGCGTTAGGTCATCAAATGAATCTTATTAGGTAATGATAATGACAAGAAAGCAAGAGAATGTATGGGATATAATTCCATTTGAAGCGATCTTGTCATTGAACTGAAAATGTAAGAATATTAAAGACACTGAATATATACATCTATAGTTAAAAGGTTCCGTTATAAGTGCAACCTGGTTTAGTCTGGTGCAACAAGGTTGTGATGTCACTAGCTACATCTAGTACCTCAGGGGCGGTCGGGTAGCCTAGTGGTTAAAGCGTTAGCTCGTCATTCCGAAGACCCGGGTTCGATTCCCGACATGGGTACAATGTGTGAAGCCCATTTCTGGTGTCCCCCGCCGTGATATTGCTGGAATATTGCTAAAAGCGTCATAAAACCATACTCACTCACTCACTCACTCACTCTAGTACCTCAAATGAGCTAAGTTATGCAGTCAACCAAGCTTATTGCATGTCTTCACGTATAGATAGCTTGATCTGTTGCTCATGCTGTCGGGCGGTCGGGTAGCCTAGTGGTTAAAGCGTCAGCTCGTCACGCCGAAGACCCGGGTTCGATTCCCGACATGGGTACAATGTTTGAAGCCCATTTCTGGTGTCCCCCGCCGTGATATTGCTGGAATATTGCTAAAAGCGGCGTAAAACCATACTCACTCACTCACTACTCATGCTGTCAACCACTTATCTCTGCTGTGACATAGGTGGAATACTGCAGTATTAAACATCAATCACCCAATTCAAAACATTTTCATTCATTTTGAACCAGTGAAATTATAAAGGCAAATGAGTTCATTATTATATGAACACAAACATCCACAGCTTTTGCAACACTGATTTCAGTGGACCCTACACAGGTGTTTGTGCTCAATCCTGCCGACTACAGATGGCAGAAACAGACTGAGCAAGGAAGTTCTAGCACCAAACCAGATGATTGGAAGTGGACAAATGCATCCCGCCAAACCAGGTGACTGGAAGTGGTGAATGCATCCCGCCAAACCAGGTGACTGGAAGTGGACGAATGCATCCCGCCAGACCAGGTGACTGGAAGCGGACGATTGCATCCCGCCAGACCAGGTGACTGGCAGTGGACGAATGCATCCGACCAAACCAGGTGACTGGAAGCGGACGAATGCATCCCGCCAAACAAGGTGACTGGAAGCGGACGAATGCATCCCCCCAAACAAGGTGACTGGAAGTGAACGAATGCATCCCCCCAAACCAAGTGATTGGAAGTGAACGAATGCATCCGGCCAAACCAAGTGATTGGAAGTGAACGAATGCATCCTGCCAAACCAGGTGACTGGAAGCAGACGAATGCATCCTGCCAAACCAGGTGACTGGAAGTGAACGAATGCATCCTGCCAAACCAGGTGACTGGAAGCGAACGAATGCATCCTGCCAAACCAGGTGACTGGAAGCGGACGAATGCATCCCGCCAAACAAGGTGACTGGAAGCGGACGAATGCATCCCGCCAAACAAGGTGACTGGAAGTGAACGAATGCATCCCCCCAAACCAAGTGATTGGAAGTGAATGAATGCATCCTGCCAAACCAGATGACTGGAAGCGGACGAATGCATCCCGCCAAACCAGGTGACTGGAAGTGGACGAATGCATCCTGCCAAACAAGGTGACTGGAAGTGAACGAATGCATCCTGCCAAACCAGATGACTGGAAGCGGACGAATGTATCCCGCCAAACCAGGTGACTGGAAGTGAACGAATGCATCCTGCCAAACAAGGTGACTGGAAGCGGACGAATGCATCCCACCAAACAAGGTGACTGGAAGTGGACAAATGCATCCCATCAGACCAGATGACTGGAAGTGGACGAATGCATCCCACCAAACCAGATGACTGAAAGTGGACGAATGCATCCCACCAAACCAGATGACTGGAAGCAGACGAATGCATCCTGCCAAACCAGATGAATGGAAGCGGACGAATGCATCCCGCCAAACCAGACGCCTGGAAGCGGATGAATGCTTACTGCCAAACAAGGTGACTGGAAGCGGACGAATGCATCCCGCCAAACCAGGTGACTGGAAGCGGACGAATGCATCCCGCCAAACCAAGTGATTGGAAGTGAACGAATGCATCCCGCCAAACCAGGTGACTGGAAGTGAACGAATGCATCCCGCCAAACAAGGTGACTGGAAGCGGACGAATGCATCCCGCCAAACCAGGTGACTGGAGGCGGACGAATGCATCCCGCCAAACAAGGTGACTGGAAGCGAACGAATGCATCCCGCCAAACCAGGTGACTGGAAGTGAACGAATGCATCCCGCCAAAACCAGGTGACTGGAAGTGAACGAATGCATCCTGCCAAACAAGGTGACTGGAAGCAGAGGAATGCATCCCGCCAAACCAGGTGACTGGAAGTGGACGAATGCATCCCGCCAAACCAGATGACTGGAAGTGGACGAATGCATCCCACCAAACCAGATGACTGGAAGCGGACGAATGCATCCCACCAAACAAGGTGACTGGAAGTGAACGAATGCATCCCCCCAAACCAGGTGACTGGAAGTGGACGAATGCATCCCACCAAACCAGATGACTGGAAGCGGACGAATGCATCCCGCCAAACCAGATGACTGGAAGCGGACGAATGCATCCTGCCAAACCAGATGACTGGAAGTAGACGAATGCATCCCACCAAACCAAATACCAGTACCTGGCCACTGGGTCCGCCGGTGCCCAGATTCCCGGATTCTCCACCATTTGTTCAAGAGCGGGGGCTCAGTAGAACGATGGAAGACAAACCTTAGGGGAGAAGATTATGACGACAGGAGCCAGATGTCTTGTTGCAGATTGAGAAAGGTCGAAATAGTAATCATGTGATAAAACGCACACCGGACCCAGTGACCAATGTTCAGGTGTGCTGCTTTGTCACTTAGGCACATACAGGAAGTTGGAGGGCGATTCTCCATCGTTTAGGTACTCCTTGGTGGTGCGGTCGCTGTAGCCGAGGCAAGTACAGTCCCTCATCTTCTGTCGATGACGTCTGTTGCTTAAAGTATCTAAGAGCTCGCCTTCTGCCTTAATAGCAATTAAAGCTGACCTTACACTCTTTGTGACTTGTGTGTGTGAGGGTGGATTTATTGGGAGTTTAAGTATTGATAAGATTTCCCTTAGTATTCATAAGATTTCTCTTTTTGTGTTGATAGATTTCTATTTCCTGTTTCACAATGTTGTGAGGGTTTTATAGGTAGAGTTATTAAATATCATAGTGCAAGGTAAGTGGCCCATGTGCATACCTAATATCCAGTGACGCAAGGAGGTGTTAATTGACATGTATAGATAACAGGGAGGTTAAGGTTCCGGAGGGGGCTTATGATTAAAGGGGGTACCCCGGGTTGCTGTCAAGAATATATCGAATGTGGTGTGGATCATGTTTTTAAGGCCTTTAACCTTGCAGGATTAATGACGATGAGAGTCTGGGATGTACAGAGTGCATGTCTTCTACTCGCTTTGTGTAGGCTATTGTGTGACATTTCCGCAGCTCCACCACACACATGCTCGTCCTCTGATACTGTACCCTGTCATACATGTATGTACGCGCAGACTCGTCAGAAAACAACTGGCATTCACGGGTACCATAGCACCGATGAATAATACAAACACAGTTTATTTATCAGTCCCTTACGGTATTCCCCCATGACAGCATTTGTCCAAATTGTTGCAACATTCTCATACAGAATATTTTTTCTACTATGGGCAAGACGGGATTCAATGTCCTAAATTCTCAAAAATAAACAATGATATCAATAAAACATTTTGACATTTTGCAGATGTAAAATTAATAAAATTATTTATTTATGTCTGCGTGGGAATTTGAAACATTATCGTCAGAATATGGATATAAAGACGGCTATGGTCTAGTGGGGTTATATATATTGCATAAAATCTGATCATTGTCGAAGAAAACTGGATGTAATTGCTGACAGTCAGCCACATGTAAATCTCCAAAGGTTGTCAACAATGTTAATAGATTTTTTAGATTGAAAATTGTTATCAATGTTTTGGGTCTAACTTATTAGATAGAATATGATTGGATAGTGTCCTATTAAATACAGCATATTGCAACAGTGATATCATTGATCCCTGATTATATAATTGAACATTGAATAGCAAGAAGGAATTGCCCACAATCGATGTCCATACTGAAAGCCTATCATATGTTCCGGTATTTTCTGAGTGTACCAAACCTGTTATGTGCGGATTCCGGGTCCAGTAACTTGGTAACTTGGTGGCTCATCGCAGCCAATGTAACCTAACCAAACACCCTGTACACACTTGTGTGTTCTCTTGGGCGTGGGCGTCGGGGTGGGGTGGTTTGGGGATGGGATATGTTCCGGTATTTTCTGAGTGTACCAAACCTGTTATGTGCGGATTCCGGGTCCAGTAACTTGGTAACTTGGTGGCTCATCGCAGCCAATGTAACCTAACCAAACACCCTGTACACACTTGTGTGTTCTCTTCAGCTGCCCAATAGATCCACCCACAACCACACAATCCGTCTGAGACTTACTGATAGTTCAGGGACCAGTTCAGAAGTTCGATGTCGGATAAAAATCTCTATTTCTTAAGTTTAGGTGTGGGTGGTGAGGTTGGGTGGGCGTGGGCGTTGGGGTGGGGTGGGGTGGGTTGGGGATGGTTATGGTCCTGCAAGCTTTCCATCTGACAAAATTAACTTACCTGATTTCTCAATGTTTTATCTAGGAACTGAACTAAACCGATCCTATTTTCATTCATATGTTGTTAGGAGTTGTCATTAAGTATACATCCAGTCTGTCCACAAGGCTGAAAATGTGGCTTTTTGTCGCTTTTTGTTCAATAAGAGAGTAAAAGCGTTATTTCTTAACACGTGAGGTTGTTTGCCGCCACTCGCTGCCCAGATAAAATAGTTCATATACAACGAGGAAATACATGGACTAACAAAACGGCCTAAAATGTCTTCAACAAGAAGTCTTCGTCAATGTCCCTGCTGTGTATGTTAAAATCAATGTAACATTGTTATACCAACTACCCAGAAAGTATTATTCCAACAACCGTGACTGTACTTTTGTTTATGCAGCCAACTACCATCAACTCGTACAGTTTTAGTTTTGTGGTTCTAGGGGTGGCCACCGCCCCTTTTTCTTTTCTTTTGTTGTTGTTGTTGTTTAACGCCGCTCTCAGCAATATTGCAGCTATATGACGGCGGTCTGTAAATAATCGAGTCTGGACTAGATAATCCAGTGATTGACATGGGCATCGATCCACAAAATTGGGATCGATGATGTGCATCAACCAAGTCAGTGAACCACCCGATCCCGTTAGTCGCCTCTTACGGCAAGCATGGGTTGCCGAAGACACCCACCCACAGCACACCCACCGTATTGGCTTAATGACGTTCCCTTACTGGTGTAGGCTACTAATTAAATTGACATAAATTGGATCCTTCCAGAATGTTTGAGAACAATAATCGGCAGTAGTGGCCATGACATATCATGTACATATATACAACATAACACGTGGGGAGCGCGCAGCTCAACACGAAAACCAGTCAGTAAGAATGTAACAAACTTCCGGCTCAAGTCACAATATATAAACCACGAAAAAGCCATGACAAAGTTTGTCCTCCTGTTCTTCATCCGTGTTTCCCAATTACTTCGCCAATATTTCTTCTTGCTCGCATTGGCATCACGTGAAAGAAGCATCGCCAGAATAATCAGAGTCGATCAATGCAGGTCTCTGATCTATAAAAAGTAATCTGTGACTGTGTAATTTTGCGTAAAAATACATTGGTTCAACGAAAGCTGGGTTAAGAAATTAATTTGCAACCACGTGACCCCTACCATGTTTGAAATGTAAATTTGTGCCGAAAAACAGCAAATTTATTGATTTTCAAAGATGAGATGTGTATTGTGCATTTTTTGATATTCAATATTAACCACGTAGAAGTATTCTTTGAGTGCTCAATGAGCGCTAGTACAGTTAGTTCATTTGGGGATATAATATCGCTAACTTAAGGTATTTTCCATTGAAAATCAAACATATGATAAGATCAACTGAGAGGTAGAGGTTCTTTTGACCCTAGCTCAGTTTAGATTCCCAGGAATGGCTAGCCTCTGCTAACACCAATCAGGAAACTGTAACCCACTTCCAGTTTACGTCAGCCACCATTTAAACATGCAGTCAGTGTGAGTATAGTTTTACGCCGCTTTTAGCAATATTCCAGCAATATCAAGGCGGGGGGACACCACAAATGGGCTTCACACATTGTACCCATGTAGGGAATTGGACCCGGGTCTTCGGCGTGACGAGCGAACGCTTTAACCACTAAACTACCCCACGCCCCTTAAATCAAACAGACGAAATGACCAGCCAACCTAAAGACATAAGTAATTAACCCTTCAACATTTGTACGTTTCGATTTGTATAAGTGATCCGGTATAAGGTCCCATTCTATGTAATCTTGAGACCACCCCCACCCCCCATGCATACAAGCATTGCCAAAATAGGAAAACTGTTCGAAAAAAACCCATACAGACCGATAATAAATGCATAGTTGCACAGTGTGAAAATCATTATTTACATATCAAATAATTATTTTAATGCAACTGTTTATACCTGCGTAAGAAATGGACCGGGGTAATAAAAAATAAATAACATCAAATAAAGTTATGAAACTACATATTATATTGTAAATGTATTGAGGGAACGGAGTCGCAAGTCAACGCGCTGCACAATCTCATTGGGCAATCAGTGCGCATCGAGCCTATTCATATTTGGCGGGAACTTTTGGATGGCTTTTTAATATGTCGTAAAATACTTATTTTTATACGTTTATAACAAAATGAACACAACAGGTAGCACCAGTATTCCGCAATGATGCCCTTTACAATATAAAACTATAGATGTATACTCACAATACCATGGAATGAATGTAGCGACATTCCAGAAACGAGTCGTGTTATGGTGGCGAGAAATGATTCTTAGCCTGTGAAATATTTACATTTGTAATTCGTCTTTTTCCTTCTAGCTTATTCAGGATGAATATACTGCAATGTCTCTTTTAACAGGTAAGTGCTTAATGATAGAATTGATTGCATTTGTAAATGTATTTCATCAATATTTTCGAAAAGAAAAGGAAAATGTGTCATATACATGGCGGCACATTTGCCATTTTCATGATAATTTTCACCGTGTTTACTAATAGAACTGTGTTATGCAGTGTTAAAACGTGGCATTTCATAGCGAAGTAAGATTTTATAATTGCAAATTAGCATTATTGGAACTGCAAAAGTTAACATGAGAATAAACCTTGGAAAATATTTTTAGCATAATATCTGTTAGCCAGACAAAACCAATTCTGCAAAGGTTGCACTCAGTCATGACAAGACACTATGAAGTCCACATGGCCATAAAATAATAGTACACTAGTGTCAGTGAACACATTCTTACATTAGTGTCCAAGTCAGTCTGCAAGGGCATACTTCTTGACAAATGTTGACATATTGACCATGGTAACCTTCCATTTGTTTATTGAAGAACAAGACCCAAACAATCCAAAAGTGATTCATTCCGTCACAAAATGACCTATCTTTTCTCCAGATTTCTGTCTGTGGAAATCATCTTTGCATAAAGTTTTTATTTTGTTCCCCCAGCAAAATGTTAGCAGCCAGCCATTGTCTTTGGCTGAGTGTGAACATATCACGTTGTCTTAAATTTCATTCACAAAACATTTGCTTAACCCTACAAACTACACCTCATCTGGAAGACAGTTCATTTAAGATATCAGCCTCCGTATCTGCAGACATTCCTTGTCTTAAGAGGTGACTAATGGGATCGGGTTGTCAGGCTCGCTGACTTGGTTGAGCACACATGCGCAAGCAATATCAGGTTGGTGTAACATCATGAGGCTCAGTTTGGAACCCTGTGGAAAGTTAATATATCATGAGTAAAGTCTTTGGTTTGCATCTCATTCGGAGAAAATTGTGGTGCTGAACTCTAAAGATCGTTTATCTACTACCCTGCATTAGCTTCTTGTTTATCTACAATGCTACCGAAGTGGTAAACATCTGAGGCCTGCATCACTTCCGGCGTTCCTCCCACATTAAGCTGACGCACAGGGATATAACTGGAATACTGTTAAAGGTGGTGTTAAACCCCAACTCACTCACTCACTATCTACAATGCTATACATATTCTTCATTATAATTTTGGATGAGCAGGAATTATTTCCTTATGTAGGATAGACAGGGGCAAATCTACCATCTGTTAAGGTTTATGCTTTGCCTATTCTTTAATTTAGCTTTGGAAGAGCAGGAATTATCCCCGGACCGAGGATGGACCAGTGCTAATCAGTTTGTCAGCTACCAGTCCCAGCCCTCCATCAGTAGAATGACAAGCCCCAGCTCAGGGGCTAGCAGTGGGAGCTGGGGGGAGTCCCAGAGACTCGAGGGTCTGCTACCGCAGCCCATGGAAGATATCAAGACAGAAGCTACTGAGGGGTCAGAGTACGTATCTGAAGCCTACATCATTATATTATCCCAAAGTACCAGCAGACAAAGAAAATCACTATTTTTAGTAGTACTACCAAACTTCAAAGGGATTATGTTATCGTGTGTGTGTGTTGATGTGCTTAATGCTGTTTTAAACATATTGTAATTATGAAGCTGTGTGTCTGGGAGGAATACCTGAAGTGATGCAGGTCTTAGAAGTTTACTACTTTGGTGAAACCCACACGCATGGGTATGGTGCTGACAAACCAAGATTTATTATCAGGGCTTAGGGCCTACAGTCATAGGATACTGGCACGGCTAGGGAAGGCAACAGCATATTGTGGTACCTCAGGACTGCGTCATCCATTCCCCTTGATTTTGTTATCCTTTGTTTCAACCTATTTGTGAAGTTCTAGCTGAAGCACTGTATGGCTATGATGTAATACATATCATTGCGTGAATTTGGTATACTGTTCAAACCCATGTCTGGATTGTTTATTGGTTTGATGATTGGTTGATGATTGACCATAAATCAGAACATATATACATTTTCTGTTGTTGATAGTACTACCATGATTACAGGGATTGAAATTAACCAAGAATAACTTATAGTAAATAGTCGATAACATATGGCAATAAACAATGATAAACCACACAACCACCATCACCACCACTACCACCACCACCACCAACCTCATTTGGGACTTTCTGGTTTCAGACTAATGGCAAAATCTAACTTGTAATATGTATTTACTAAGTATGAGTTAGTTTCAGCATTTCACTATTCTGATGTCCCTTTCTTTTCTTCAGAGAAGTGATGCTAGTTGATCAGACAAGTCAGAATCAGGCAGTGAACTTGATGGAACAACTTCGAACTACTGAAAATACCATCCAGATTCAGTTAGGGGATGACATCTTCTCCATCCCCAGCTCCTCAAGCAATCAGTATCTCTTGCCCTCTGACTTTAGCCCCAGCCCTGCCCAGCCAGCTGCCTACCAAGCTGAGACCCCCATGGACTACATCCCATCACCACAGGAACAGGCAGGGAACTTTCTCCACACTACAACGAGTTCGAATGTCCAGTATTCTGCTCCATCAACTTCCATTCAACATGCCTTTCAGACATCTTCACTCCAGCAATCCCCCGTTCAGCATGTCCAGCAGGTTCAGCAGACGACTGTTCAGCGTGATCAGACGTCAATACAACAATCACCTGCTCAGCACATTCAGCAGACGCCACTTACTGCTCAGCATTTGCAGCAGACGTCAATCCAGCTCTCCCCGACAGGACATGTCCAGCAGCAGACTTCTACCACACAGTATCAGCACAATCAGTTTTCCCAGCATCAGTACGCCTCCAGCGAGAACAGCTTTTCGGGTTCCCCTGTTCCGTCAAGCTTCAGCAGTTTTACCCCCTCAAAAATCTCTGACCAAACATCGTCTTTGAGTCCAGAATTGTACAGCTCATCTAGTCAAGCTTCTTCAGAAGGCTTTATGAACCGGATAGCAACTCCACCAAAGACAAAATATTCCAAAAACACAGTTCAGAGTCCAGGAATGTCTATGATAAGAGAATATGAATCTGCCTCCCCTCATTTCAGTGAGAATGTGGGTGAGGTGGCACTGACGATGTCTAGTGAAGATGCTAGATCTAGCCCTGTGATTGGGACTCCTAATCAGGTATACAGGGGTAGTCCCTACCCCCAGCAGTCACCTCAAGATGTCCGTTACAATGTGTCCGCTCCCTCAAATTTTGATCAGTGCGATGTAAGTCAGAGTTTTGGACAACAACATTCTCCGAACTTGATGAGCACGCATCAACAGCAGGATATGTCCGGTGCATCCCCACAGCAGCATATTATGAACACGTCACAGCATCAGTTGTTGAACACCACACAGCATCAACAAGGCATGAACGCATCGCAGATATTCAATTCAATGAATCCACAGCATCAGATGTTGAACAATTCACAGCAACAAATAAAGACGACACATCAACAGCAGGACCTGTCCAGTGCATCTCTGCTGCATCAGGGCATGATGAACCCGGCACAGGGGGGGGTGAACATAGCCCATCAAATTGAGGACTCGGATGGACAACAGACATTCTCAGACGATACGCAACAAACTTTATCTGTCAGGGGACAGAATTTTCAGAAAGGATATGTTTACCTTGTCAAAAAGTCCAATGGAACTGGAGGTTTCCTTGCTAAATATACAGCAAATGGTCTGGAACCATTGAAGGAATCAGGTAATTATTTTAGAAAATGAGCATCAATGTTTCAATGTTTGCAGTTAATGTTAATGGTGTTTTTTTCTGTTTTTGTTCATTATTAAATGTGAGATGATGACATTGGTTTTTGGTAAGGCAATACTTTCATTTCTTAATACAGCCTTCTTTGTGGAAAATCCTGTATCCCAAATAATGTATCTCAAGCTGCTTTTCAGAGCATTGTTTATCCTATTGTATCCTTAGGTGCTTTTCAGCGCATTGTTTATCCTATTGTATCCTAGGTGCCTTTCAGCAGGTTGATTATCCTATTGTATCCTCAGGTGCCTTTCAGCAGGTTGTTTATCCTATTGTATCCTCAGGTGCCTTTCAGCAGGTTGTTTATCCTATTGTTTCCTAAGGTGCCTTTCAGCAGGTTGTTTAGCCTATTGTATCCTAAGGTGCCTTTCAGCAGGTTGTTTATCCTATTGTATCCTCAGGTGCCTTTCAGCAGGTTGTTTATCCTATTGTATCCTAAGGTGCCTTTCAGCAGGTTGTTTATCCTATTGTATCCTCAGGTGCCTTTCAGCAGGTTGATTATCCTATTGTATCCTAAGGTGCCTTTCAGCAGGTTGTTTATCTTATTGTATCCTCAGGTGCCTTTCAGCAGGTTGTTTATCCTATTGTATCCTAAGGTGCTTTTCAGCAGGTTGTTTATCCTATTGTATCCTCAGGTGCTTTTCAGCAGATTGATTATCCTATTGTATCCTAAGGTGCCTTTCAGCAGGTTGTTTATCTTATTGTATCCTCAGGTGCTTTTCTGCAGGTTGTTTATCCTATTGTATCCTCAGGTGCCTTTCAGCGCATTGTTTATCCTATTGTATCCTCAGGTGCCTTTCAGCGCATTGTTTATCCTATTGTATCCTCAGGTGCCTTTCAGCAGGTTGTTTATCCTATTGTATCCTAAGGTCCTTTTTAACATGATGTTGTTCTTCTTTTAACTTATCGTTTTTGAAGCATGATTAGCACTATATAGGTTGGCAGAATCAGTAATCATTTGCTTATGGTTGAATTAGTGTGTTTAGACATGTTTAGACATTAATGGTTGTCAGGGTTGATAGCATGGATTGTTTCTCGTAATAGCAATTACTTGATTACCTGGTCCCAACTGTCACTCTGCTGGAGTACTGCTGAGTTGGATGTTAAACAACAAACAAACAAGCTTTGATGTGATACAATTTCAGGTGGCAAGCTGTTTTTAGTCATCACAGTGATTTCTTTTTCTTTTTTTTCCAGTTAACTTTCAGGACAAGTTAAATGCCAGTGGTGGCAACATTATTGGTGGGGGTAGAGGGAACACAGCTAGGGGGCGTGGTCGGGGTCAGAGTAGGGGAAGAGGTCAAGGTCAGATGCAGGGACGACCTCTCAAGGGCAACGCTACAGGGCTGCACATGTCTGCTGCTGATGCCAACTCCATGAATGTGATGAAAGGACGGTAAGATTTGTTTGCAAGTGACTATGTGTCTGTAATGTCTAGGTTGAACATGTTGAAGGCATGAATGACCTGTGTAAGAAAGTCAGAACTACCTTACTGAAAGAAGTTAGACATTCATTTTACATCTGAAGTATAATGTTTACCTATGTTCAAAATAATCCATGAATGACAAGGCATCCTTGTCATAACCCTAATGTTAAAAGTTAAGGATTCAGGGGGCCCCTGGATTTAAATACCATAAGCGCAATGCTGCCTAAGGACCCCCGGAAATTTGAACACTGATAGGTCTGAACTGCTTTAGCATCCTCTTTGTGTTTTCTATCATGACTTGCATTCAGTACATGACATCCATCTCAAGGGGCATTCAGAGTTTTCTCCCACGTTCTTGAGACAGTACTCTGAATCTCATTGAAATCTGATTGTGTTTTCCATGGTGTTTTTCCATGTTTTATTTTTCATAATGTGTGAAATGTTACTGGTTACCTGTAATGTTAGATTAATGTTGCACTCATCTGTGGAAACAATAGTGTGAAACAATACATTGGTGCACTGTTGTGAGTTTTCATGAAATTATACGATACTTGATTTTTTTTTGCAATTTGACGTAAATATGCGTATAGCGATACACATCGTATCATGACCTCTGTATCATGATCCGTATCATATCGTGACCTTGCTGTATCGTTTTACCCCTACTGTTTGCAGCTCCATGCATGGCAACATGGCCAACGCAGGCATGCTGGCAGAGAAGTGCTCCCAGAACAACGCCCAGAACATCCTGCCAAATGGAAGGATCTGGCGCCACACTAGTCTGGATACATCCCAGCTTGCACGGTAACTTTTTTTTGCTGTTTAATGCCAAGCAATGTTCCATTCAACCAAGTCACCGAGTCTGACCACCTGATCCATGGCCTCTTACGACCAGCATGCGTAGCTGGGGAAAGTGTTAACCCTGTGTCCACACTGTGTTTGCGAAGTCAGCATGGTCGTTGTCCCTTGATGGCTGATTGTGTGTCATTGTCCCTCGATGGCTGATTGTGTGTCATTGTACCCCGATGGTGTGAGGCTTGTTGACTTGGCTGATTGTGTGTCATTGTACCCGATGGTGTGAGGCTTGTTGACTTGGCTGATTGTGTGTCATTGTACCCGATGGTGTGAGGCTTGTTGACTTGGCTGATTGTGTGTCATTGTACCCGATGGTGTGAGGCTTGTTGACTTGGCTGATTGTGTGTCATTGTACCCGATGGTGTGCGGCTTGTTGACTTGGCTGATTGTGTGTCATTGTACCCCGATGGTGTGAGGCTTGTTGACTTTGCTGATTGTGTGTCATTGTACCCCGATGGTGTGAGGCTTGTTGACTTGGCTGATTGTGTGTCATTGTACCCGATGGTGTGCGGCTTGTTGACTTGGCTGATTGTGTGTCATTGTACCCCGATGGTGTGAGGCTTGTTGACTTGGCTGATTGTGTGTCATTGTACCCCGATGGTGTGCGGCTTGTTGACTTTGCTGATTGTGTGTCATTGTACCCCGATGGTGTGAGGCTTGTTGACTTTGCTGATTGTGTGTCATTGTACCCCGATGGTGTGAGACTTGTTGACTTTGCTGATTGTGTGTCATTGTACCCCGATGGTGTGAGACTTGTTGACTTTGCTGATTGTGTGTCATTGTACCCCGATGGTGTGAGGCTTGTTGACTTTGCTGATTGTGTGTCATTGTACCCCGATGGTGTGAGACTTGTTGACTTTGCTGATTGTGTGTCATTGTACCCCGATGGTGTGAGACTTGTTGACTTTGCTGATTGTGTGTCATTGTACCCCGATGGTGTGAGGCTTGTTGACTTTGCTGATTGTGTGTCATTGTACCCCGATGGTGTGAGGCTTGTTGACTTGGCTGATTGTGTGTCATTGTACCCCGATGGTGTGAGGCTTGTTGACTTGGCTGATTGTGTGTCATTGTACCCCGATGGTGTGCGGCTTGTTGACTTGGCTGATTGTGTGTCATTGTACCCCGATAGTGCGAGGCTTGTTGACTTGGCTGATTGTGTGTCATTGTACCCGATGGTGTGCGGCTTGTTGACTTGGCTGATTGTGTGTCATTGTACCCGATGGTGTGCGGCTTGTTGACTTTGCTGATTGTGTGTCATTGTACCCCGATAGTGCGAGGCTTGTTGACTTGGCTGTTTGTGTGTCATTGTACCCGATGGTGTGAGGCTTGTTGACTTGGCTGATTGTGTGTCATTGTACCCGATGGTGTGCGGCTTGTTGACTTTGCTGATTGTGTGTCATTGTACCCCGATAGTGCGAGGCTTGTTGACTTGGCTGATTGTGTGTCATTGTACCCGATGGTGTGAGGCTTGTTGACTTGGCTGATTGTGTGTCATTGTACCCCGATGGTGTGAGACTTGTTGACTTGGCTGATTGTGTGTCATTGTACCCGATGGTGTGAGGCTTGTTGACTTGGCTGATTGTGTGTCATTGTACCCCGATGGTGTGAGACTTGTTGACTTGGCTGATTGTGTGTCATTGTACCCCGATAGTGCGAGGCTTGTTGACTTTGCTGATTGTGTGTCATTGTACCCGATGGTGTGAGGCTTGTTGACTTGGCTGATTGTGTGTCATTGTACCCGATGGTGTGAGGCTTGTTGACTTGGCTGATTGTGTGTCATTGTACCCGATGGTGTGAGACTTGTTGACTTGGCTGATTGTGTGTCATTGTACCCCGATGGTGTGGGACTTGTTGACTTGGCTGATTGTGTGTCATTGTCCCTCGATGGTGTGAGACTTGTTGACTTGGCTGATTGTGTGTCATTGTACCCCGATGGTGTGGGATATTAATCACAATATGGATGAAAACAATTGGTTTTCATACTATGTCTTTGACGACATTTGTGTGAGAAAGTAGCCTGCTTTATTTGTGTGTACATGTGAACTGATAAGTGTAATTGTCCCTGTTTGTCTTAAAAATGCCTAAAGCAGATACTAATGCTTTAGTGGAAAACAAGGCTGTGATTTTGAGGATTACTGTTACAGTTCTTATGCAAGTGAGTGTTTTCAGATCTGGGCAACTCAATGTATGATCCTATAAAACGGAATTACAAAGAACCTTTAAAGCAATTTATCAGTTGGTCATATTAGTTACTTAGCATTCTTAGTACTTGAAAGTTGGATGAGTTAATGTGTTTATGGGGCCACGGTGGCCCAGTTGTCTAAGGCACTGCGATTTGCTGTGCAGAGTTGCATCCTCTGGGCACGCCAGAAACCTATGGTTGTGGGTTCGAATCCCAGTTCACCCTGATTATGTTTCTAGGTTTGTCAGCACCATACCTGTGCTCATGGGTTTCATCGCAGTGGTAAACATCTGAGACCTGCATCACTTCGGGCTTTCCTCCCACATTAAGCTGACATGCCGCGATATAACTGGAATACTGTTAAAAGCGGCGGTAAACTCTCTCACTCACTCACTCACTCACTCACTCACTCACTCACTCACTCACTCACTAATGAGTTTATATCACACAGCATGTACACATGATTCATTCCCGTCTGTTTCCCTGAGCAGCCCTCCCCTCCACCCTGAGATGCAGTTGAGCCCGAACAGTCACGGCAAAACAGATATGGCAGGAGAGCCTCAGGACACACCACTGGTCAAACATGGCGGTCAGTATCATCATGGTCACACACAGATGCCAACCATTACGAGTTTAGTACAATCATTACAGTTGTTTTTGGTCTGCCAATACCATTTAAGTAAAATATGTCATGACCTTTGTCCAAAATGTCAGCAGTATTTTGGACAAGTCACTGATCGTGCTACAGACATTGTCACATGGATCACCAATCAGTAATCAATTAATAATTACTGGTGATGGGAAGGGTTTTCATGTTCTTGAGGAGGGAAAGGGGTCCTGTTGTCTGAGGCTTCCAATTCACTAAACTTGATATTTAAGTGCAATAATCTTGAACGTGATGTTAAACCCTGTTTTACCCACCCAATTCGCTATGCAGAGTTGTGTTCCTTGGGCATGTTGGGCACTCCAGAAACATTGGAGTTTGGGTTGATTCCCGGTTTGCCCTGATTGTTTCTAGGTTTGTCAGCAGTTTACCCATGTCCTTTGGTTTCACCAAAGCAGTATATGTCTGAGACCTGCATCGGTTCAGACTTACTCTCAAATGAAGCTGACATGCCGTGATACAACTCTGACGCTGCTCTAGGTGCCGTTAAACTAAGCCCACTCACAGGAGTATTGGAGATGAAAACCAGGGATTTGTCCAGACCTTCTTATGGCAGTCTGCAACTTGAGCAACTAGTCCCACGCCTGAATCTAGTAAAATTCGGTTTGGTCCAGTAACCTCAGATAATAATAGTTCACATAGTAACAAAGTCTACTGAAAATGATTTTAAGAGCCATTTTCAAGCTTGCAGACTTGAAAGTGTGTGGCACAGACTGAAATGGTTATGGGTTTGTACATGTTGTAGAGGAAGAGAGATTTACAGACACTTGGAGCATTTTAGTCTGGTTCAAAACAGGTGTTGCAAAACTTTCTCCCGTCAGTATATGTCTGTTTGCTACCCAGATCTGCCAAAGACAGACATCAATTCCATGAATGATGACAGTCTGATGATGCGGCCCCTGGACCCACCAAAGCCAAAGAAGCAGTCAGGGGTGAGGCAGGCTGTTATTGCTCACAGTATTAAGCACTAGCCACACACATTCTCAGCTTCATCACTTGGTTCTGATGATAAATTCACATAAAATATGCCACAGAAGCAAAATGTCACGCAACAAGTTGGAGAAAGGCGATGCTTGCATTCTATCTTTCATTGGTAAAGGTTAAATCAGCCACTGACCACTCTGTGTTGATGTTGTGCCCTGATTTATCAGGAGAACAATTTGGTTTACTCAACCAAAGTTCTGTTCCCACTGTAATTATCTGTAAGATAAATTTCTGGAAAAGCCCGGTCTCGCTGTATTTGTGTATAGGTTGGTTATCTTTTATTTGTCATCTATCTCCATTATTGCAGCCTAGGGTGGTTCGGCAAGGGTGGAAACTGGACTTTTAGAGTCAGTTAACTCCCTTGCTTCGGGAAGCTTATCATTTGTGGGATTACTTTTTTCCTAGGCGGATGGGTTTGCGGTGTGCAAGTTCTGTGGCTACACCAGCGGGGACATAGAGCAGTGTGAGCGGTGCCACCGGAAACTGCCCGTAGATGTGAAGATCATGAAGAAGCACCAAGATGGGGGCAAGTCTATAGACAAGAAATCCTTCTACGGTGCACGACTCAATGAACAAAGCAAACCATATGTTAAAAAACACCCCTTGCACGCGTCAAACACTCCGAAATGTACGTCCCCGGTGGACTTTAATGTGCAGGGAGTGAACAACACGTACAGTAGTCCGAGACAGTATGTCAGGCCAACGCCCCGAACTCAGCGGATGTCTAGAGTGCATGAGCCAGGTAGGAATTTTGTCTATGGCTTGAAGTAGCCTTTAGCTGCATGTGCTGAGTTGTGTCCCTTAGCAGTGCAGGATTTGCTAGTTGTAGTTCTGAGTCTCTGATTTGCTCAGATTATGAGATGGTAAGTCAGCATAGCAAGAATCACTTGTTTCAGTTCTTTGGACATTTCTTCCACGTTAATTTGACAAATCAGGATATGTCTGTAATACTGTTTATCGTGGTATAGACCAACTCCTCCACAGTTACACTACACATGTTAGAGACTTTGTATCCATGCAGTGTTATACCTCTTGCAGTCCTCTACTTTACAGTAGCTTTGTAACAAGGAGACTGACTTTCTGGAACCCGCAGAAATAGGCATATCATTGCATGACATTATAGGTCATTGATTATTAACTTGATGAAATAAGTTGTACTATACATGCTATAGTTCTGACAATAATTTGAATCTTTATCATTGTTTGTAAAGGTCTGAGACCTGCATCACTTCTGGCTTTCCTCCCACTCTAAGCTGACACGCCGTGATCAATCTCTACCACTAGACAAAGATCTGAGATCATCCTATTACAGGTCACACCAGAATGACCATTTGCAAACTTTGACTGACCAAAGAAATGACAAACAAAAAGTAGACATTAGCCAATCAGAAAGAAGCTTTCTTGAGCTGTATGGCACTAGTTTCAAAGTGGCAGCTTCTACTCTAGATTATGCTTTGAAAAATGAAAAATATTGTGGCAAAGTTCTTGATTCAAAATTCAAAAACTGAACAAAAGAAAATTCTGGAATGTCTAATAGATGACTCAGATAGTATGGTAGTACTTTCACAGGCTATCAAAAGTCTCTTCCGCTTGAAATGTGTATCCCTTTGTAGCGAGATGTATACAATGCTGTCATACAACCCGTAACTGTCGTTCATAATACCACTTTAATCTTTCTGAGGTTGCATGATTAGAAAACATATGCCAACTCACTTCCATGACCTGGTAAGCGACACTCTGGTCGGATGATATGTCGTTATGACGTGACCGGTAATTGGATGTCCTCAGATTGTTGTTTAGCGGTTGCAAGCACTAAGATCGGATTTTAATGAGATTACACCATGATATTTCTGGAATACTGTTCAAAGCAGAGTTAAAACCAAATTACTCGCTCCCTTTTTCATTGTCTATTGTATCCATGTTTCAACCATGTCGAGCTGTTTGATAGTATGTCGCCCTGAGTTTTTATACCCGGGCTTGTGGTTTTCATCAAAGTGGTAAGTGGTAAACGTCTAATGCAACATACACTCTGTTCCAGAAACAGTGACCATATCATCATCCGACGAGGAAGATCCCTCTGCCAGAGCCATGATAGCTGCAGGCAAGTCTGTGCCCCATGGCGCAATGATGACACCCCCGTACACCCCAGGCACCACCCCCCAGCAGAACAGTAGGAACGGCAGCCCCAGCACCAGCCCCTGCTCCAGCCCCTTCAAATACTCTGCAGCCAGACCAGCACTCACTCGGCGAGAGAAGATGGAGGACTCTGTATGTCACCAGTGTTGTCATTGAAATTTGTGTAGCCTCTTTATTCATATTATTATTGCCCTTTGGTTTAGCTGTTGATGTGCATGACAGATGTTCAGGGAAAGCAAATTAAATTAAATATTTTCCATGGTTACCAGTCCAATAGTGATAACATATAAGGACACTAACATTAGAAAAACTGACTCGGCCAGCATCCAGTGGGTTTTCCGGGGTAGAATTGGTCACCAATATTCCATGCTTGTTGCATGAGACGAGGAAATGGATTGTGTAGTCAGGCTTAGTGTCTTGGTAATCACATGTCATCTTATCTCAGTTGCGTAGATTAATGCTCATAATGTCAATCACCAGATGTCTGGTCCAGACTTGATTGTTTACATATTGCCGTCATATAGCTGGAATATTGCTGAGTGCAGTGCTAAACAGCAAACTAACAAACCAACCAGTTTGGATGCATGTTTTTTATCATGCTTGTGTCTGAAACATCTGCTAATTACATTGCAGACGGGCAAATGTCCTGGCAAAAAGCGGGGCAGGAAGCCCAAGGTCCGACAGACGGAGCTGATGCCGCAGCCCACACCTGGGGGGAAGATGAAGCGGGACATCTCGGTGGAGCTGAACGTGAGGAGTGTCCGCATCGGCTGCATGAAGTCCACGCCCCTGGAGCATGTGACCATCACCAAGGATGGGTTCCAGTTCCATGTCATCTGTGAGTAGCACACCTCCAGCATTCCATCCTCACAAGGGGATTATCGGTGTCCATGCTTAGCCCAAGGTGGAGATTCTAGGGCAAAACAGGACCTATCCTTGCCTCAACATAAGGAGTCCAGGGCAGAAACATGTGCCCAGTACCACATGCCCTTCTTAGGTTTTCAGAGGTCCCCAGTACCCCATGCTTGTGTCAACATTTGGGGGATATAGGACAGAATAGGTCCCCAGTACCCCATGCTTGTGTCTACATATGAGGATACAGGACAGAATAGGTCCCCAGTACCCCATGCTTGTGTCTACATATGGGGATACAGGACAGAATAGGTCCCCAGTACCCCATGCTTGTCTCTACATATGGGGATAAAGGACAGAATAGGTCCCCAGTACCCCATGCTTGTGTCTACATATGGGGATACAGGACAGAATAGGTCCCCAGTACCCCATGCTTGTGTCTACATATGGGGATACAGGACAGAATAGGTCCCCAGTAACCCATGCTTGTGTCTACATATGGGGATACAGGACAGAATAGGTCCCCAGTGCCCTGTGCTTGTCTCTACATATGGGGATACAGGAGAGAATAGGTCCCCAGTACCCCATGCTTGTCTCTACATATGGGGATACAGGAGAGAATAGGTCCCCAGTACCCCATGCTTGTCTCTACATATGGGGATACAGGAGAGAATAGGTCCCCAGTGCCCCGTGCTTGTCTCTACATATGGGGATACAGGACAGAATAGGTCCCCAGTGCCCCATGCTTGTGTCTACATATGGGGATATAGGACAGAATAGGTCCCCAGTGCCCCGTGCTTGTCTCTACATATGGGGATATAGGACAGAATAGGTCCCCAGTACCCCATGCTTGTCTCTACATATGGGGATACAGGAGAGAATAGGTCCCCAGTGCCCTGTGCTTTTCTCTACATATGGGGATACAGGAGAGAATAGGTCCCCAGTGCCCCGTGCTTGTCTCTACATATGGGGATATAGGACAGAATAGGCCCCCCAGTTCCCCCTGCTTGTGTCTACATATGGGGATATAGGACAGAATAGGTCCCCAGTACCCCATGCTTGTGTCTACATATGGCGATACAGGAGAGAATAGGTCCCCAGTACCCCATGCTTGTGTCTACATATGTGGATACTGTATCAGAATAGGGGCCACGTGTGGCCCAGGCGTCTAAGGCGCCGCGATTGGCGGTGCAGAGTTGCGTCTCTTAGGCACGCCAGAAACCTATGATTGTGGGTTTGAATCCCGGTTCGCCTCAATTATGTTTCCAGGTTTGTCAGCACTATACCCGTGCTCGTGGGTTTCACCGAAGTGGTAAACGTCTGAGACCTGCATCACTTCCGGCTTTCCTCCCACATGAAGCTGACATGCAGTGATATAACTGGAATACTGTTAAAAGCGGCGTTAAACCCAACTCACTAATTCACTCACTGTGTCAGAAAAGGTCCCCAGTACCTGATAAGGAGATGTTACTGTAACAGGCTCTGTGAGGACCAGCACCCCATTGCTAGATGTAGGAGGCAACTAAACTGGAAACCCATGCTAATCTTGATCGATCTATGACAGTGTTTGAAATTCAGAATCAAACTCAACGTGTCCTTGCAGTGATAATGTCAGATAGTGTTTAAAATCTAAGCTATTGGGGTCCGTAGATTATGATCAAAGGGGTAGGATCTTAAGGATCCGCCATTTCTAACACACACTCACTCTAGCCACAGTACATTATTTGATTTAAAAGTCCTTAGGAGAGATGTGTTTGTTGAGGAGTTGATGAGACCTTGACTTCTGTAGGTGATGACCGTGAGACGGAGTTCCAGTTCGAGGTGAATGCAGATGAAATACAGTCCTGTAGGGCGATCCTCAAGCAGTCTCAGCCGCTCATGTTCCTCCACACCTACGAGGAGTGCGGCGAGAGGCTGCGGCAGGAACTGAGCATGGAGGAGCCACATCAGAAGGGCTACTTTCCTGACAGCAAGGGTTGGTTCATTTCTGTTGTGTAGACAAACTGTCCATGCTTTTACTGCTTGGTCACCAGTAACACATGCTTGTCCCCGGGGGAATTCAGGTGTAGAGTTGGTCACCAGTAACACATGCTTGTCCCCGAGGGAATTCAGGTGTAGAGTTGGTCACCAGTAACACATGCTTGTCCCCGAGGGAATTCAGGTGTAGAGTTGGTCACCAGTAACACATGCTGTCACTAATCCCTGTGTTATGTGTAATTTGTCACCTTCTTTGGCTGGACATCGTCATCCTGTCGGCATGACATGTTCCTATTACGGTTTACAACAATGTGTCATTAATTTATGTGACACTGGCAACAGACTAGCCTATGTTTCACCTTTGACAAAGTCATGGGACCAGGTTCATGCTGGTTTTGCCTGGTGCAACTGGGTGTTCATGTCATCATGCACCTGGCGCAAGTTAAATCAAGTTCCGTAAATCGAGCCTGCCTTTTAGGAACTGGGGTCCGCAGAGATTGCTCCAACATTCATTTTTGCCCCCTGGAATTCCAGAGCAGGGTCGCATGAGTGTCACATGAGTTGACGTAAATGATGACTGTATGATCAGTGTGTGATCAACACAACAGCTGGTTATATGGGGAAAGCTTCACCTTGCCTCATATTGCTTCGCTTGAGTTTGGCTTAACAAAATATTTGCTCACTCTGTCTGTTTTGATGCACTCTTTCCACAGATGTAACTCAGAAGTACATTGTGATCATCATCAACAAGATCGAGGAGTGCGAGAGACAGGACATTCGCATGTTGTTTCAGCACTACCAGCGCATGACGGCCAGCAAGGTCTCCCTCCTCACAGACCTCACGAGTGATGAAGCCAACATGCTTCTGGTAGAAACGACCCCCAAGAAGAATGATAAGATCTCTAAACTCTGTGATAAAGCCATATCATCTTTGAAGGAGAAATCCATGGCCTCCATCTCGGGGGGAGAATCCTCCAAACAGGAGGACAAGGAGAACTCTGCAGGGTCAAGGTCACCTTCACCACCACCAAAGATTGGATTTAGTGGGCCAATTGAAAAGTGAGTACTACCATGACAATGTGGGCTATCGTTTTGGTCAATAGCTTCATATATATTTTTCCTACTGGACGTAGACGTGATAGCACAATTGATTCTTGTTTTTCATGTTCACTTATTTTTTTTGCTTTTATAATATGCTTGACCAAGAGGAAATCTTTATTTTCTTATATAATTGTTAATATTATTTTGGAAAAACACTTCTGTGCATTGATTTGGCCATACATTGGCTTATCATCATGTAAGACAATGATGTTACGACAGTCTGTTGTTGAACACCAACAGTATTTGTTCATGTAACAGGTGAAACAATGCTGCTGTTACCATGTCACTGACCAACCAGCAGTAGTTGATTGTGTAACATTGTTGCTGTTACCTCCATGTCACTGGCCCACCAGCAGTAGTCGATTGTGTAACATTGTTGCTGTTACCTCCATGTCACTGGCCCACCAGCAGTAGTTGATTGTGTAACATTGTTGCTGTTACCTCCATGTCACTGGCCCACCAGCAGTAGTCGATTGTGTAACATTGTTGCTGGTACCTCCATGTCACTGGCCCACCAGCAGTAGTTGATTGTGTAACATTGTTGCTGGTACCTCCATGTCACTGGCCCACCAGCAGTAGTCGATTGTGTAGCAAGTGTAACATTGTTGCTGGTACCTCCATGTCACTGGCCCACCAGCAGTAGTTGATTGTGTAACATTGTTGCTGGTACCTCCATGTCACTGGCCCACCAGCAGTAGTTGATTGTGTAACATTGTTGCTGTTACCTCCATGTCACTGGCCCACCAGCAGTAGTCGATTGTGTAACATTGTTGCTGGTACCTCCATGTCACTGGCCCACCAGCAGTAGTTGATTGTGTAACATTGTTGCTGGTACCTCCATGTCACTGGCCCACCAGCAGTAGTCGATTGTGTAGCAAGTGTAACATTGTTGCTGGTACCTCCATGTCACTGACCTACCAGCAGTAGTTGATTGTGTAACAAGTGTAAAATTGTTGCTGGTACCTCCATGTCACTGACCTACCAGCAGTAGTCGATTGTGTAGCAAGTGTAACATTGTTGCTGTTACCTCCATGTCACTGACCAACCAGCAGTAGTTGATTGTGTAGCAAGTGTAGCATTGTTGCTGGTACCTCCATGTCACTGACCAACCAGCAGTAGTTGATTGTGTAGCAAGTGTAACATTGTTGCTGTTACCTCCATGTCACTGACCAACCAGCAGTAGTCGATTGTGTAACATTGTTGTTGGTACCTCCATGTCACTGACCTACTAGCAGTAGTTGCTTGTGTAAAATTGTTGCTGTTACCTCATGTCACTGACCTACCAGCAGTAGTTGATTGTGTAGCAAGTGTAACGTTGTTGCTGGTACCTCCATGTCACTGACCCACCAGCAGTAGTCGACTGTATAGCAAGTGTAACGTTGTTGCTGTTATCTCATGTCACTGACCTACCAGCAGTAGTCGACTGTATAGCAAGTGTAACGTTGTTGCTGTTACCTCCAGGTTGTTGACCTATCCCCCGCCACCAACTAAAGGTGGAATCACGATCACCAATGAAGACCTCTACTGTCTCAACGAGGGAGAGTTCCTCAATGATGTCATCATAGACTTCTATCTCAAGTAGGTGAAACATACGAGCAAAATAGCTGTAAAGCTTAATATTATCCCAAGGGGCTCCAGTGAAAATTTTGTTTTACGAGTTTTTTTGCCAAATGTTTGTGCTATCATTAGAAAACACAAGTTCTAAATGTGATTGAAAATGACATAATGAAGATGATGAAGCTAAATTGTCAATTAGTCTGATGTGCAGATCATGGAAAAAAGAAGATACATATCGATGCAGACATTTAATGTATCATGTAAGATGTTTAATATAACACTGGTGCATCGATACATTCAGCCTTACTGTATAGCGGGTTGTATTACGTTTCAGGTATTTATTCATTGAGAAGCTGAGTGAAGAAGACCGAAGCCGGACTCACATTTTCAGCTCCTTCTTCTACAAGAGACTCACCCAGAAACAGGCCCGCAACAGTATGCCGGAAGATGTAGCCAAGTTGCCGTGAGTTCACCTTATCACCATGTACACCATGTTCACCATGTTCACCAAGTTCACGCTTCAAATAATTTTGTTACTATTCAGAAACAATGTACTGTTTAAGTAAGTATCTGCTTGCACCTTCATGCAAGTAAAGTAGCAAGTGTAGAATGATTGGTAAGACTAGAAATTCCTGGGTAGAATAAATCCTGTTCCTCAGGGCATGCAGAGTTGTGTCCCTTAGATGTTCTAGGATCTGCCAGTAAAGAGTTCATCTGATTATGACCCTTGGTTTATTAACTACATACCTGACCTTGTGACTTTCTGGCCCAGCAATAAGCAGAGCAAGTGGTTTTTGTTTGTTTGTACTGTGCACTCAGCAGTTTTCCAGCTATATGACAGCATTCTGTAAATAATCAATCTGGACCAGTGATTGACATCATGAGCAATGACCTACGCAGTTGGGATACGATAACATGCAGCAACCAAAACTGCGAGTCTGACAACCCGATCCTGTTAGTCGCCTCTTTCGACAAGCATGGGTTGCTGAAGACCAATTCTAACCCCAATCTTCATGAGTTAAGGGATGAAGTATGATGTTGTGATAGCACTGTTGGATTAGGGTTCTGTGTAGTCTCCTGCTGCCACCCAGTAAGCAGACAGTGTACCTGTGTGTGAGCTAAATGCTACTGTCTTGCATGGGTCTTCAGAAAATGTGAAATGTACTTTTTGAATTGGTGTCATAAATACCATAGTTCCTCTAGTTAGCATGTTTAGAGCCTGGGCTCTTCTTAACGTCCATTTACTTTTAGACCCAGCTATTACACAGTACACTGTGTCTGAGTGGGATGGCCATGTTAAACTGCGGCATGATGTGCTTGCACTATAATATCAGTCACCGAGGTGTTTTTGCCGGACTTGAGTATTTACAAGATCATGTCATACAGCTGGAATATTGCTATGTGTAAATAGTAAACAAACAACCATAACAGAGGAAATATTGTGTTCCACTTCCTGGTATCTGACAGAAATCTGGTTGTGTTTTGAACAGGGCCATGATCCGGCGCCACACCCGAGTGAAGACCTGGACTCGCCATGTTGATCTGTTCGACAAGGACTTCATCATCGTGCCAATAAACGAACAGTATGTGCAGCTGTTCCTATTCAGCAGGGTTGTTAAAGATACACATGTGATCATGGTTGCTCTTAAAGCAATAGGATAAATATCTGGTTAACATATACCATTTACCTGAAAATAATGATGAATTGAAGGGAAATAGCATAACAATATGTTTGGTGAATGTGTATTTGAATTTCTGCCCTTAACATTGTTATTAGTGATGTCATCATCTTCTTAGTGAAGATACTCAGGTCAGAAACATTCTCCTATGTTTCATGCGTGTTTGTTTCAGTTCTCATTGGTTCCTTGCAATCATCTGCTTCCCCAACATGAATGAGGAGGAACATATTCCATACATTCCCCGCACCCCGGAGCCGGAGACTCCAAGTCCCAGCACTGAAGAGACGTCAGAGGAACACAGTAAGGTGAGTCTTGTGAGAGGACCTCAATGTAAGGTGGGTCTTGTGAGAGGACCTCAATGTAAGGTGGGTCTTGTGAGAGGACCTCAATGTAAGATGGGTCTTGTGAGAGGACCTCAATGTAAGATGGGTCTTGTGAGAGGACCTCAATGTAAGGTGGGTCTTGTGAGAGGGCCTCAATGTAAGGTGGGTCTTGTGAGAGGGCCTCAATGTAAGGTGTGTCATGTGAGAGGGCCTCAATGTAAGGTAGGTCATGTGAGAGGGCCTCAATGTAAGGTTAGTCTTGTGAGAGGACCTCAATATAAGGTTGATCACGTGAGAGGACCTAAATGTAAGGTGTGTCTTGTGAGAGGGCCTCAATGTAAGATGGGTCATGTGAGTGGACCTCAATGTAAGGTGAGTCTTGTGAGAGGACCTCAATGTAAGATGGGTCATGTGAGTGGACCTCAATGTAAGGTGGGTCATGTGAGAGGACCTCAATGTAAGGTTGGTCATGTGAGAGGACCTAAATGTAAGGTGAGTCTTGTGAGAGGACCTCAATGTAAGATGGGTCATGTGAGAGGACCTAAATGTAAGGTGAGTCTTGTGAGAGGACCTCAATGTAAGATGGGTCATGTGAGAGGACCTAAATGTAAGGTGAGTCTTGTGAGAGGACCTCAATGTAAGATGGGTCATGTGAGTGGACCTCAATGTAAGGTGGGTCATGTGAGAGGACCGCAATGTATTGCTGACTGCAGCATTAAACAATTCTTCTTTGATTCAGAGAATGAGACTGACTATGTGTTGCAGGAGGAGGGGGAGGAGACTGAGGAGGGGGAACAGAAAGAGGAAACAAGCATGGATGCAGATGACAGCCAAACCACTGTCAACACCAGCCCAAACAAGGTAATGCTTCATGAATGTTACTGGTGGCCCAAACAAGATAGTGCTTCATGAATGATTGTGGTGGCCCAAACAAGGTAATGCTTCATGAATGTAACTGGTGGCCCAAACAAGTTAGTGCTTCTTGAATGTTAGTTGCCCCAACAAGGTAGAGCTGAGTTAATGGTGGCCAAAACATGGTCCTGGTTGATTGATGAATAGTTAATGATGTCCCAAACAGAGTTAGGTCCTATTCAACCTCTGCTTGTTGTATGAGGCAACTTAATGGATCATGTGGTCGAGTTTGCAGACTTGGTTGACTGCATGCCATTCCACCTTGATGGCATGGATTGTTCATCACAACAACAATCACTGGTTTGTCTGGTCCAGATTTGTTTACAGGCTGTTTCCTGTGGCTGGAATATTGCTGAGTGTGGAGTTAAACAACAGTCAAACAAATGTTATGGGCCGCTTCCTCAGGATTTGTTTGTTAGTGAAAGGCCTCCTCAGCAAGTATTTGATACAGATAGCTTGAGTCACACACAGATTCAAGGGGCATGTTGTTCTGTTGAAGGAGATCCGGGGGACTCCATTAGATCCGAGTGAAGTCTTGAACAATGGAGATGAAACTAAAGAGTACAGCCTTGGAGTCAAACAGTAAGTAACCATGGTTACAATAAACAATGGATGAAAATAATTCTTTAGTTGTGAAAACATGGCAAAATATGGCCAAATTTTAAAGTCTGAATAATTTACGTCTCTAACCATGCTTAGGAGGTACAACCTCAATTATCTAGTGTCTTGTGTTATCATTCTATAATAATCAATACCCTGGTCCCATTTGGCACCATAGCTTTCTTTTTGAAGTGACGTCCCCACCTGCATCCTCCTATCACCAAGCAGTGAATGTCACTCCCTCTTGTGCTTGAAACGAACAACCAATCAAAATGCTGATCTAAACAGGAGTTCAGAATAGATCTACGTTCAAAATCTTGGTCTCATCTGCGCAAGCACTCTGTGTATTAAAACAAATAACAAGACTGTGATAAGTGACATTTTACCAGATGAGGGAGCAAAGCCAATATGCTACAATACGCTCCAGTTATTTTTATGAAGGACACACAAAAGATGAGTACTTGTGATATCATTTAAATCATGAAAGAGGGTGGTGGGGTGGCCTAGTGGTTAAAGCATTTGCTTGTCATGCCGAAGACCCGGGTTCGATTCCCGATGTTTGTACAATGTGTGAAGCCCATTTCTGGTGTCCCCTGCCGTGATATTGCTGATATATATCTAAAAGCGGCGTAAAATCATACTCATTAAATCATGAAAGAAAAATGTAACATGATTAGACTTCTGTTTCTAGTGTTGCCATTCAACTGGCCTCAAAATTAAGCTAAGCTAAGATGCAAATGAGTCAAGAGTATAGTTTTCATTATAATAATATGGAGATATAATACTGGATAATCGAGGATGTATGTCGGGCTTATTTTGTCATAGCATGGTTTTCTCAATCATGTTGACAGGCGACTAACGGGATCAGGTGGTCAGGCTTGCTGACTTTGGTTGATGCATGTCATCGTACTCCAATTGCGTGGATCGATGCTCGTGATGTCAATCACTGGATTGTCTGGTCCAGACACGATTATTTACAGACTGACAGCGTATTGCTGGAATATTGCTGAGTGAGGCGTTAAACAACAAGCAAACTATCATGTCGACTTGTCTGGCAACAGTAGAACTCTTGACAGGTAGAATAAATATAGACACAAGTACAAAGTCTGGACTTGAGTACCCAATTTCAATGGTAACATGCCACATTGCGATGTTTTGTCTTGTATGTCTTTGCATCATCCATCATAATGTGACGTTTCATTGATGTGTATTGGAAGGGCGATACCTAGTGAAACAATGCTGTAAACACTTACATAATGATCTTTTACAATTCAATACAACTAACAGTCACACATTGATGCATTGATACATTGATACACAGTCTAGGTAGCATTTAATTGTGATACTTACCAAGGTTTTTTGGTGCATATTAACAACTAACAAATAAACAATAATATTTTCCAAACAGACCTAAATAAAACTTGCTTTCCCGGGAAGTAATGCTTTCAGCAGCACAGTCACTGAGCTTTGGTAACGAACTACTCAACTCTTTCTGTCACTTGATTGAATGGAACGATACCAGTGCTTGTAAATGCCCCATTGAAATGAAGGTTTTTAGATGTAAAATAGCTATGTATTGTATTTACCATTTAGTAGCCTTTAAGTATAGAAGTGTCATTAAGTGGACTATGAATGTGTGACGAGGGTTACACTGCAAAAAAACATGAATGACCCGAGTCCATTTTATCCCGACCTGATCGACCGTCAGAGCCCAAACAACAGTGCTACAAGTGTCTGATTCTGTTTTGATGTTTTTCAGAGCATGTGTGCTAATTTATGATTCCTTGGCTGGACCATCGAGGAGTGCCATTGTTCGCATTTTAAAAGAGTAAGTCTTTGACAAAGATTCTCTTGGTGTGAGTCGAGAACTTTGGATGAGAAAGTGGAGGGAAGCCGACTCCAGTTCAGCATGTGCACTGTTCCAGTTGGTTCTACTGACATTCACAAATATACCTGTTGTTATTGATGATATTGTGATTGTCCGTGTTCTAGTGGTAGAGCGTCCGCCCGGAGAGCGGAAGGTCCGGGGTTCGATCCCCAACCCCGTCATACCAAAAGACGTTAAAAGATGGTACTTGTTGTTACCCTGTCTGGCGCTCGGAATCAAGGGCATAAAACAAGGACTGGTCGGCTCGGAGTCAGTACACTGTGTCTGAGAGGGGTATTCATGTTAAACTGCGGCATGGTATCTCAGTGAGCTAGCACTATAAATCGGCATCAGTCCGGACTAGTACAAGCAACCACACACACACACACGTGCATGCATGTCGCTATATAAATACAATAATCTTGGACGCGACGTTAAACCCCATTTCACCTCACCTCACCATATTGTGATTGTTTAGAAACAACTTGAAGTACTCTAGCTTTGATGATTGATTTTAAGTGTCCTAGTGTTTAATTGGACCACATAGGCTTGCAAAGATTCTTTGCTCATCTGACTACAAGACTCAGAAGAGTGTATCGGAAATATTGTTAACCTGGACTGTTGGCTAGTTTGCTAATAATTGAAATGGTTTTCCTCCGCATCACTTTAAGTCTAGATGTCTCTCGTGTGGTTCCTGAGTTTAGTTTGCTAATAATTAAATGGCTTTCCTCCAGCTACCTACAAGTTGAGTGGGATACAAAGAAGAAAGAGAAGCGGCAAGTGAAGGACAAGCTGAAGGGAGGGTTTGTCAAAGTGCCTCAACAGACCAACTACTCTGATTGTGGTGTCTACCTCCTGCAGTATGTGGAGAGCTTCTTCAAGGTCAGGTTCATTATAGAAACAGCAGTAGGGATTCCGGGCTAGACTAGGTCCCATGCAACCTGTGCTTGTGTATGAGGAGAAATGGATCAGTGGTCAGTCTCAGTGATTTGGTTCATTTCATGTCGTAGTACCGTCATTGTAGACTGATTTGTCAGAACTGGGTAAGTGAGTTTAAATTTAATGTTGCATCAGCAATATTTCAACCATTTAGCGACAAGTCAGTCATAAGAACGGACTGATGAGGAGCGGATGGCTAAAATATGTGACCTGACTATTACAGGCTGGTTGTCTGACCTAGACATTACTTAACAGGCTAGGCCTGTTATCAGGCTTAGTGACTTGGTTGATGCATGTCAGCATATCCCAATTGCGTCGATCGATACCCGTGATGTCAATCACTGGATTGTCTGGTCCAGACTTGATTATTTACTGACGGCGGTCATATAGCTGGAATATTGCTGAGTCTGGCGTTAAACAACAAATAAACAAACACAAGAAGATGATGAAGATTTATGACAGTCTTTTCAATTTGTAAGTCCCCAGACTTGTGTTGTGCAGCAAACTGTTCTTCTCTTTCCAGGATCCAATCATGGACTTCTCACTGCCGATGAAAAGTTTAAAAAACTGGTTCAAGGATGAAATAGTGTTGAAAAAACGAGATGAAATCCGTGATTTGATTTTGGAATTGAAGAAAAAGGAGGAGGAGGGGGCAAGCTGATGATCTGTGATACGACACAAAAACGAGAAACTATAACCTGAAAGTGCTGCAGAGTTATCTGCCCCTTGATCGACAGGAAGCGTGAGTGTGGGCTACACACGGCCAATCCAGGCTCAGATAATGTGACAGCCAATAATAAGACTGGTCACCCGTCCAAATAAAAGAAGAAGTTCTTTTGTGTGATGATCGAACCAATGACGACCAAATACCTTTCCATGGATGGTGAAATGCATTCTGGGCCTGGGCTGGGATCCATCGAACCAGCAGGCACTTGTGTATATGGGATTGTGTGAATGACAGTCGGTTCAATGGCTGAATGATGTACCTGTGGTAGTTGGAATGAACATTGACATGAAAAACTACAGCATGAGAGATTTGTATCATAATATACAGAGATCCCGATGACTTGTTTGTTCTATTCTTGCTATCGGGGTTCTATTTGACCTTTTATTTTTTTTTTAAATCATTTAAGTATAAATGAAAAAAGGGCGTTATCAAATGACTACAGTATTTACTATCCTGTGAGACTGTTCCTTCTGCGAATGTGTTTGCAGACATTGTCTGCTGCTTATGTTGTTGCCGTAGTGATGTGCATCGTAGTGTTTCTTTGTCTTCAAAACATCTTTGCGTGTACACATTAGTGCTTTCATTGATATCACATGCCTGGTCTGTCCCATCATGCAACTGCCATATAGATTAAAAACAAGCAGAGCTAATTTTGAATTGACTTCAGCATTTTTTACGTTTACACCTGATAAACGCAAAGCAACATTGAAGTTGATTCTTCTATATAACTCAACAATAGCATTTCACAGACTCTTTATTTAATTATTATCACACAAAAAACTGTACATGGAGACCAATACAAACTCAGTGACATCTTGTGGCCACCCACCTGTCTTCAAAGCCCACTATATTATCAGCCAATGAGGAATCAGTAGTCTGCTTGTGGGCGTTGCCTTTTTTTAACGCGACAAGAATTTGCTTTTTAGCCAATCCAATGCCATGGAATCACTTCGTTATTACAGTAACAACCTGAATATCTACATTTCTTCACAATTGAAATTTTGCCATAGATGTTCATAATAATAATGTATTATAGAATAGAATGCTGATATCTATTTTTACCATACTATAATACTTCTCCAGGCAATCTACACTCTCTGAAAGGATACATCACATAGTAAAGTAACTAGGGCTGCTACAGAAACTAAGTAGGTTAACATTTTGAAAAAATTCTTTATTCTGAAATTTGGGATCCTTTTTGACCAAGACATGATATACTCCTATTATCCTTGTTTTGAACTGACGTTTTCTAAAACATAACATGACCAAACCTGTCATAAAGCCCCAGAGAACATACCTGTAGGGTAACCTAGTGTAGAAGCTTTCGTTTATCATGTCAAGTTATTGGTTCCAGTCCTGGATATTGGTGGAGTATTGCTAATAGCAGCATCGAAATCCACTCACTTGAATCAATATCCATAACCACATTTTGGGGGCACAGGTGGCCCAGTTGTCTTAGGCACCGCGATTCGCTGTGCAGAGTTGCGTCCCTTGGACACGCCAGAAACCTATGATTGTGGGTTTGAATCCAGGTTTGTTCCGATTATGTTTGTCAGCACCACCATACCCGTGCTCGTGGGTTTCACCGAAGTGGTAAGCGTCTGAGACCTGCATCACTTCGTGCATTCCTCCCACATTAAGCTGACACGCCACAATATAACTGGAATACTGTTAAAAGTGGTGTTAAACCCTACTCACTCACCCATAACCACATCTTAAGTGTGATTTTGTGTTTTGTTTGTTTGGTAAAATACAGTTTTGTTTCTGTCCTGCTTGCAACAAAATACAAAGCTTTATTGAACCCATGGATCTTTGAAGAAAAGAACATGACAATAGATGATTCTACTTCAAACAGTCCACGGCCCACTTGCACAAAGCGATGTTAGCGCTAAGACTGTCGTAAGTCTATGTTAAAGTAGGGGAGTAACGGTCATCTTAGCGCTAAGATCGCTTTGTGCAAGTGGGTCCAGGAGATAAACATATTAAGACTTGAAGGATCATGTTATTTTAGTTTGATTTTACTCGATTCAATTGATAACTGATTTTACAAGTTTCAAATTTGTAATTGAGAGGTATCAATATAAGATAACATACCTCAAACTTCAAGTCTTAGTAGGTTTATCTCTTATATTCTAAGACAATTTGATCTTTAACGGATGTGACACTGAATGTCTGCAGTTGGTCTTCAGATCTCAAACTTAAATGTACATAGCTGGAAAAATGATGAGTCAACATTAAATTTTAACTCACTTAATGACACCAATATGTTTTCTCTGATGACAAATATAGAGTGGTGCAGCGGTACAGTTACTATGATAACATACCATGATGTGAGACTGTGTATATGAAACAAACATGCAAGAACTCATGATGCCAAACTTGACCATTTTAAAGAAAATCATGAATGTGAAGTTCAGGTTCATCAGTCGGTCCACAAAGGTCATTTCTGAACAACAGACAGTCATGTTGAAATAAAACATGCTTGTTAAGTAAAGATTTTGTTCTGTTGTAAGTAATAAGTTTAGTCACCCAGTCTTATGGAAATTGAAAAAGAACATATTTGAGAAGTGTATCAGAACATGTATCATTTCACTTGTATCATGGTACAAATAGTAACAGGTACAAAATGTATCGTTACGCCACTGATACGAAATTGTGAAATCAACAGAATATTGGTGAAAGGGACATAAAGACATACCCACTGAAATGCCAATACATTCTTTTGTCGTCTACATCGCCCTGATTATCCTTGTCTAGGTTTGTCAGCACCACACCCATGGTAGGGGGCACAGGTGGCCCAGTCGTCTAAGGCGCCGTGATTCGCTGTGCAGAGTTGCATCCCTTGGGTACAACAGAAACCTATGATTGTGGGTTCGAATCCCGGTTCACCCTGCCTGATTATGTTTCTAGGTTTGTCAGCACCATGCCCTTGCTCGTGGGTTTCACTGAAGTAGTAAACGTCTGAGACCTGTATCATTTTGGGCTTTCCATCCACATTAAGCTGACACGCCGTGATATAACTGGAATACTGTTAAAAGCGGTGTTAAACCCAACTAACTCACTCACCACACCCATGCTTGTGGATTTCACCAAAGTGGTAAACATCAGAGACCTGTATGCCATGATATAAATGGAATACTGTTCAAAGCTGTGTTAAACCCAATTGTACCCCTTATACCTCGGGAACCTGTATGCAGTGAATAACTGGAATACAGTTCAAAGCTGTGTTAAACCCAACTGTACCCGTTATAACTAGGGGACCTGTAAGACTTGAGTCGAGCCAATTGGTGAGCAGTGCTGAGAATCACAGTTTTCTCTTTAAAACTAAATGTCAGTTGTATGGATTCAGTGAATGCCTGTTAGAACATGCATACATGTAACATTGCTTCACTCTAGACCTGATGGTCCTAGTATCATGTTTTAATCATTCAAAAATGACCATGTCTGGCAAATCCATTTAGTCAACACCTATTTATTGGCTGATTCATAACTGCGATTGTTTCATGCCAACATGGTGGCTACATTCACCTCTGAAGCATTGTTTATTAAAAATGTGAAGTCTCCCCCCACCCCCCTGGTGTCACCAAAAACTTGTCTGGTCACTGTAAATATTACTGTTATTAGTTATCTCCCTTGAGTGTTCCCAGGTTTGTCAGCATCGTAACCATAGGTCTGGCTTTCACCAAAGTGGTAAACATCCACGTCCTGCATCACTTCGGGCTTTCCTCCCACATTAAGCGGACACGCCATGACATAACTGGAATACTGTTAAAAGTGACATCAAACCCAACTGACTCTCTTGCTCCCTTGAAATCTTTGTTTGTGTACTGTATCCAAATGATATGTTCTAATGATTTATACGTACGTCAATATTACCTGTTGGTATAGCCAAAGCAGATTAGAACCTTATGGACCTAACAAGTTGTATTTCCTGCTGTAGAACTGACATCTGATCCCACTGTGCTCTGTCTCATCTTAGAATGGAAGTTTTGATTGGAACACGTGCTACACATTGGACAATATGTACTGTTAAAGGCTTTGTAACTCATGTGTATATGAATCTGACTTGTGGAGTTTAATGAAAGCTTGTGAGAATAAGATATCTGGTATCCCTTGGATGTGCAAGAAAACTTGTGTGTTTGAATACTGGTCCGACCTTATTGTTTCCAGGTCTCTCAGCACCTACCTGTACTCGTAGGTTTCACTTAAATGGTAAATGTCAAAGAGCACACTTCTTCTCACGTTAGCTGACATGCCGTGATATAACTGAAATACTGTTCAAAGTGGCATTAAACCCCACTCACTCACTCACTCACTCACTCACTCACTGCATCAGAATACCAGGAGTCTTAAATTGTGGATTACAGCCTTTGGTAACATAGTTGTCCAGTGACTGGATAACCTTTTACATTTTTGTGCTTTGCGTCTGCTTATTCCATGTAAATTTATGATTTTATGTGTTTATGAACATTTTGTGTGAGTGACTATGAAGTTTGTATGTGAGTTCTAAAGACCACTCATTCTGTACACGGGAAAGTTGTTTTGTAAAAGTTCAATCTCATTGAAACCGGATAGTTACTCAATACCTCCCTGCGAGAAGATGTGGGACACTTCCATAGGAGGAACATTTAAATCAGCCCAAAACCTCCATACAAATCAACATTCAGATGAGCATATTCTGTTGTGATCTCCCATGGAGGAGTCCTCGGGTGTTTTTACAGAGAGGTATCGTATCGGAGTAAAAGATCTGATTTTAATGATGTTGGTAAATGTCGTCCCATTACATGTAAATATTTGTACAGACTTGTATGAGAAATATTTTCTGAAAATCTCAAAATAAACAATTCAATGCAATTATATGTCTTGTGTTAAAGCAAGAATTGACTATATGTTTTGACGTTTATGGAGTACTTACTATAAAACTCTTGTGCAAACCGTGGAGATCTGCACTGTGTATTTTATGCAATTTTGTGTTGATACTCTTCTATTAAGACAAAAACATTTCGAAGTCATTTCTGATATATAAAAAAGTCAACAAGAATAACGTCACAACCTGCAACAATTCTGGGTGACTTCATCCAGCAACAGGGCGGTCGGGTAGCCTAGTGGTTAACGCGTTCGCTCGTAGAAGACCCGGGTTCCATTCCCGACATTGGTACAATGTGTGAAGCCCATTTCTGGTGTCCCCCACCATGATATTGCTGGAATATTGCTGAAAGCGGCGTAAAGCCATACTCACTCACACACTCACTCATCCAGCAACATTATGCAACCCAAGCCCTGACTGCTATCAGCCAATCAGGAAACAGTAGTCTACTAGTGGGCACTGTCTAATTATTTTTTCTTTTATTGAAACATAAACTTAAAAAATAATTGCTTGGTTAGACAATCAATTACCATAGAATCACTTGCAATTTATTTTTATGGTAGGTGAATGCTGACACAACAATTCAGTCATATACCATCATATTGAATAGTACAGTTCATAGAAAACTGTTTGACCAAGATATTGATTTTTTAGCTCACCTGACAGTCAAGCGTTATGTCATGGCCTATTTGTTAGATAGATGTAATAAACATCTCAGGAACCACTGGACCAGTGAATTTGAACATTCACATGCTTGTTCCAGTGGTCCTGAAGCAAGGCAGTTAACTCACTGTAGTCAAAACTAGGCTTTAAAAGTTAGTTAACTCTCTTGCCTAAGGACCGTGGGTGCAGACTTTTCAAAATTGGCATGCACTGATACAAAACTGCTGTGGTCAATCCTGTGTCCAAGTGTTTGGGGGGAAGGCTCGGGTGCATCTTCATCTTCATTCACACCAATAGGACACCCAAGGAGAGGAGATATTGGGGTGTTAAAAGGCAATAATTTGTACAGGGCACCAATGGCTGCTTGTGTGTGGAAGATCCCATTTGAACTGTTTTCTACAGACTTGTGAGGCATCACCCAGTGTGATGCATTTGGTGAAATCCACGAGCACTGGTATGATTCAGTGTACCAATAAACCTAGAAACATGGTCTGGACGAATGTGGAATTCCAACCCACGATCATAGGTTTCTGGCATGCCAAAGGGACTCTGCTCAGGGGATCGCAGCACCGTAGACAATGGTTTTCAAGTGACATACATACATGGGAATCATACATCCAGGGACCGCCTCCGTGGTCTAGTGGTAGAGCGTCCGCCCAGAGAGCGGATGAACAAGGACTGGTCGGCTCGGAGTCAGTATACTGTGTCTGAGTGGGGTATTCATGTTAAACTGCGGCATGGTATCTCAGTGAGCTAGCACTACAAATCGGCATCAGTCCGGACTAGTACAAGCAGCCACACAAACACACACACGTACATGCACGTCGCTATATAAGTGCAATACTCTTGGACGCGAAGTCAAACCCCATTTCACCTCACCTCACCTCACCTCACCTCACCTCACCTCACCTCATACATCCCAATTGCGTGGATCGATGCCCATGATATCAATCACTGGATTGTCTGGTCCAGACTCGATTATTTACAGACCGCCGTCGTATAGCTGGAATCCTGCTGAGTTCGGCGTTAAACACAAACAAACAAACAATAGTGATGTTTTTGTTGTTTATTCGCCATGCAGACTTTATCATACTATAAACCTATGATTGTGGGTTCAAATCCGGTTTCGCCCTGGTTATGTTACTAGGTTTGTCAGCACCATACCTGTGTACTTGGGTTCAACAAGTGGTAAACTTCTGAGACATGATCAACCCTTGCTTTCCTCCCACAGGAAGCTGACACACCCTGATGTAACTGGAATACTGTTCAAATCCGCACTAAACTCAACTCACTCATTCTTATCAATATTGTTACATTTTTTTATATAAATGATAAAACAATTACTTTATTAAAAAACAGATGATAATAATAACGTTAAAAGGAGACCGACTCCTCGATTGCCGGTATACCGTCGCTAAGTCAGACAGTGTTGGAGGTATCAGGTACTTACATGACTGACATATTTACAACGTGACATTGTCTCGTGGGTGTGATTACCGTGTTCCCATGTGTCAGACTGTCCCACCTGGCTACACGTGACCTTGACAGTGTCACCTACCTGTAATCTAGGACATGTGGTAAGGCTGTACTGGCTGGGCTGACACCGTGTTATGATTCATTATAGCTGAACGGGATGTTTTGTGTAAGAGCGCACCGAAATACCTAATGCATGCACGTTTCTCCGATAATGAATCTCATGACTTCAACTCGAGCTCCGCTTGGAGTAAAGTCTGTCGTCAGCAATGCATGGTTATTCGAGTGTTGTGGGTTGTGGGTTGTGGGTTGTAGGTTGTGGATGGTGGTTGTTGTTGCAAATAACGAACCAGAAACAAAAGTATTTTTAAATACATTTGTGAAAAACCCTGCATGTTTGTCAAAATCACCCAATCTAAACTTTCCACCATATTTCCCACTCCACTGAAGTTAAGAGTTCGATAACTGGAACCTTTGCCCCAGAACCGCCATTGTTTATTGTTGTGGAAAGTGAAACTATAGGTCGATGAGTCTCTTGGAAAACACCATTAAAGACGGCCCATGATTAAGGTTATTGCCTTGGTGTCATGAAGCACATACCACACATTTCTCTATAACAGCTGATACAACTACATAGCCATCCACTGTTATAGTGAGTCAGTTGTGTTTAACGCCGCTTTTAACAGTACTCCAGTCATATCACGGCGTGTTAGCTTAATGTGGGAGGAAAGCCCGAAGTGATGCAGGTCTCAGACGTTTACCACTTCGGTGAAACCCACGAGCAGGGGTATGGTGCTGACAAACCTAGAAATATAATCAGGGCGAACCGGGTTTCGAACCTATAACCATAGGTTTCTGGCGTGCCCAAGGGACGCAACTCTGCACAGCGAATCGCGGCGCCTCAGACGACTGGGCCACCTGTGCCCCAGAACACTGTTATATGTCTGACAATACACATACACACTTAAAATTAACATCTTAAATGACATTTGTTGTAATTAAGCCTTTAATGAATAAATATTATCGTCAAGATGACTGGTTTAGGTAACGAGTCGGAACTGTTTTATTTCCCAGGACCAATTCGACTAAAAACAAAACATACGCCTGTATTTCTTTGTGAACCGCATTAAACATTTATAGAATAACCCACGAGGTACGAGTGATTACGGAAAATATGTCACGAGTGAAATTAATACTTTAAGTTCCGAGCTTTGATCTTTGTTAAACTGACCAGCTTCGAAATCACTAATTGCACACTGTGCAAATATCAAAGCGATATTACACTTCATATTTAGACCATGTAGGTAATAATAAACGATTTACACCGTATTCTGGTGACGTGAAGTAATGAATATGGTCATTGCACGATTCGCCAACAGTGACGTCTGTCTTACGTCAAAAGTTACGTCTGTCTTAAGTCATCAATGATATATTATGTCAACAATACCACAGGGCGCGTGAAATCGTCTATACACGGACGTAGCTGTAATTAAAATATATAAACTGTCATACCTACGCAGCATATGTTTATTTATTGCATTCGGAACACTAAAAACATGAACTATAAACTTTGGACAACATGTCAGGTTGAAACAAAGAGAAACACTGATGTGAGTCTATGTTTGTCCACGCGACGGATAGTTATATGTTCTGACGCTCTGACGCCCACACATACGGATTGGCGGTCACGACATCTCACATGATGACGAACAGCAGCCGTGTGAAGCACACACCGAGGTGCACCTTACCTGACCTCCCACGCCACTCTATCACGGCAGACGACAGTTAGTTTTCTTACGACGCGGGGGTGTTTTTCCAATTCTGTTACAGTGGTCTGTTAGTTTTTAATACTATAAATATCACCATCAGATTAATAGTTTTTCTCCTTATACCAGTAACCTTTTATTTTATTATTGAGGGGCAGTGGGGTGGTACGGTACTTTAAACACAGGGGTGAACAACAGTTAGGATCCAGATATGTCATATGTAGAGCGAAAAGAATAACACGTGGACACGTCTGTAAAACATATGTATTATATATGATCTGAGGTCGATTTGAATCTATTTGAATATTTATTCACGATCGGCCTCTTTGAAAAAAACAATGGTCCTGTTCTCAGGGATAAATTCATGACAGGGGACCTCTTAGTTATAAATGGAAGGCTCTGTGAGTTATCCATCTTACCGAGGCAAGAGCATCAGTTAGCCTTTTTATCAAAGTCTTGTTTCCACAAGGCTTTGATATATAGGCTAGTGGACACGCTTGCCTCGGGAAGATGTGACTAATCAGGAGTGTTTCCGCAATATACCAGCTATATGCCGGCGTCCTGTAAATAATCGAGCCTGGACAAAACAATTCAGTGGTTGATATTATGAGCAACGATGTACGCCGGGTCAACGAGATTGCACTCCCGATTGTTTGCGTCGCCTCTTAAGACCAGCATAGACTTCTAGGGACCAATTGTGAGCCTGTATCCACCAGATGTGTTTCAGACGAGTGAACCAAGTATGTTATCAGGCATATTTTATCACCAAACCTGACTATACATACATAAACTGACGGCCAAAAGACACTTTACCATAGTTTTAAATCACTTTAGTTTAAAACTAAAAGATAGATGCATGAAGTAAAATGTATTGAAAAGATCAAAATCTCAACAAAATCAGCATTTAAAATGACAATCACACAGCATCCGATATTGGCATGACAGTTGCCCGAATTGAGGTTGGGTAGCCAAACCAAGCTTTCAAGTTCAATGACACGTCACATTAATAGTGTGTATAACCACCCCCTGCTACAAGACACGCAAAAACTTTCCGGCGCACAGAAAAAGTCAGTCGTCTGATGACGTCACGTGGGATACGTCGCCATTTTTCTTGGAGGGTCTGGGGCACTTTATGTCGGTTGGCTGGAGGATCTGATCGCTGTCGAACAAGACGATCCATGACATTCCAGAGGTGGACATGTCTGGAGGAGCGTGCAGGCCATGGCAACACGTTGACGTTGTTGGTTGAAAGGTAGTTCTGTACAATTCGGGCTGTATGGGGTCTGGCGTTGTCGTGCGTGGAAGCTGTTGTAGAAATCTTAGGACAATCGGACGCTCAATGTCATCCATGTAACGCTGAGCTGTGAAAGTTCCGTTAACGATGACCAGTGGTGTTCTTTCCTGCCCACACATTTCTCCCCACAAAACATCCCCTCCACAATACGACACGACTTCCTGAACGAAACATGCAGGCGTTCGTTCTCCCCTTCAGCGGTAAACACGCTCTCCTCCATCAGATCTGAACAGACATAACCGTCTTTCATTACTGAAAACGACCCTCTGCTGGTCACATCGCTGCCAACGAAATACAGCCCGGGCACATCTCAATCTCTGACGACGGTGTAGCGCTGTCAATAACTGTCCTCTGTAAGGACTGTAAGCCCTAAGCCCTTGAGATCTGAGTCGCCTGGGCGCTGTGTGTCGACTTACCATACGCCCAAAGTCATTCGTCGCTGATGACGTCACTGTCAAGAATTGATTCCGGAGATGCAAAGTACGCAAACACCGGTCTTCATTGGGCGTAGTTACTCTGGGTCTGTGTAACGTTGCATCAGGGTAGTTACAGCAACACGGGAGCAACCCCAAAAGTTCGAGCAACGTGGGCCTGGGTGGCCCCCATCTGTATCATACTCGGGACCCGTGAAGATCCGGGGTAGAAAAGGTCTTCAGCAACCCATACTTGCCGTAAAAGGCGACTATGCGATGCGACTAAAGGGATCGGGTGGTCAGACTCGCTGACTTGGTTGATGCATGTCACTGTATCTAAATTGCGTAGATCAATCACTGGATTGTCTGGTCCAGACTCAATTATTTACAGACCGCCGTCATATAAAGAGGAGATACAGACCAATTCGTGGTCACTTTTTTCCAGAATCATCAGTGTCAACGATCGGGATTTATGTTATTCCTTGTAGTCCGACTGAACTTCATGAAAATATAACAAAGGACTCCAACTTTCTTATTTACAAACTCCATACACCCCTTACATCGTTCTCTTGTTCCTAATATACCGGGAGGAAACAAAGGTGGCACGCGCTGAACTGGAGCTTGCTTGTTTTAATGTCGAACGAAGGGAGATAACTCTAATGGAACACATTTTTCAAACATTTTGTTAAACACCAACAGAAGATGACAGGGGGTCATTGATACTATCAATCAAAGGAACGTTGATTATGAACACCCGACAGCCATCAACTAAATTAGTTTCAACATTGAAAACACCTTATTGTCGATTTTCATGTTACAATGACGTCATAGTATCATGACGTCACAGGTCAAAGTTCATCACTTCGTAGTATTGCTCTGCGAGACCACTGGCACAAAGGCAGCTCTCGTGTTTTAAGAAGTTTAATCAGTATATAACACCCTGTAGAGATCGGACACCTTCCAGGTAAGTACCAGAGTATACTACTTTCTTTTCTAGACTTCCAGCGGTTGTCTTTAATAGCTCCATATTGTTTCCCCAAAACACGGCTGATACTATGTGAGGTTGCGGTAAAAAAATGTTTGATGTGTATTAGGATCAACGGTTTTATCAATTTCTGAGGCCAAATCAGCTGAGAACCGATTAATCTGTTCTATCTTTAACATTTTGTCCTCGTGTTCCAACTGATTAAATGGTTAATTTGCTTTAAACAGATCTTTTAAAAAGCTCTATAAGCGCGATAGTTGGTTTTAACCCCACTTTTAAAAGGATTCCAGTTAATATACACAGCTGCGTGTCAGCTTACTGTGGGAGGAAAGGCCGGAGTGATACACGTCCCAGACGTTTACCACTTTGGGGAAACACATAAGCACCCGCATGATGCCGAAAAACCTAGAAACATAATCGGGTCGAACCGCGATTCGAACCCAAGATTATATACAATACTCCAATACCATAACATAGACTTGCACATGCGCGGATCCGGATATCTATTTGTAAGGTTTCTTCCGATGGTGGCAGAAATACATTTCAAACAAAGATGGTAGAATGCCAGTGATAAGATAGTGCTAACATTAAGAAACATATATTTTATGACACTGCACCTATTTTTCTAGCAAAGCAGGTACATTCGTAATTATAGTTACCTGTACATCAGAAAATGCGAAGACATATACACTCTGTAACATATTAATATGCTGACGTATAGTTTTCGCACTTGATATGCATTGAACGTATGCATATACAAGGTACTTGATTTTGTGTAATCTTTTCCCTGACTTTGCAACATGTAATTAACTTTTTTCGATTCTGATTTTCTCGGGCCAAGACTACATTTTTTACTCACTGACGTAGACTTTGTTATGCAGATGACTTTTTAAAAATCTATGGCCTAACAAAAATTTATTAAAATATATCTTAAGTAATACAGATTTAATTGCTTGATCAAACCTTGCCGAAAACTGATGTTTTTTAATTTCAAATACTATTTGTGAAAACAGTGTGACATCCAGGGACCCACAATGTCCTCTGTCGAACTTTCTGAAAGACAGAAGGGCGAAGATGCAGTAATTAATTCCGAGGACTACCGTTACATCATGTCAACATCGGCATCTGACTTAAGTTCCTCTCCATCGTCATCCAAGACTAGTCCTCGGAGACCTGAAGCTTCCGCCAAAAAGCCAGCACGGGTAGATAACTCCGTCAAACCTGGAGACTACAAATATATCATGGAGACATCGGCGTCAGACGTGTCGTCATCTCCATCACGCAAAGGTCTTCATGAATCTGTTGGAGCATCTGCTTCACCCTCTAGGAGCTCTCACAGCAGTCCTCGTGAATCTGACAGTGGATCTGACAAACCTGATGACAGATGCAACACTTCACCAACGGCATCTCCATTGCCACATCCAAGGTCTCTAACAGGGTCCAGCCAATCTGTCTTGTCGTCTGAAATTCTAAGCAGCGTCTCCTCTGACTCTGAGAAAGTATTCGACCCCTTCGCAAAGGACCACCTTCAGCCCAGACTTTCCCCCAGGGAGCCATCTGTGGACGTTCATTTCCCAGTCGCTGAAACAGTGTCCGAGATATCCCTGGCAAACAGGAGCGATGAATCGTGGTTTACCGACTCCAGGGAGTCGAACAGTTTCCACCAGGACGCACTACACATACGTAAGCTGATGCTGGACCAGGCGTGGGTCTCTGACAGACATCAGCCGATGTCGGACTGGGTGTCCTCTGTTATCGTGTGGGATGATGACGGTAAGTGATGCCATCAGTAGTTGGAACATCATCAGAGAGTGAGTGAGTGAGTGTCGTTTAATATCAGAAATAGGCATCACACATTTTACCAACATTACATGATGAGCTGAAACTTATATATGAATTATGACAGGTATATTCACATAAAAGTATTTTCTCTAAGTAGCTTTGTTATTATTTTTTTCATCTATGAAGCAAATTTGTTGTGAAGTGACAGATATATATATGTATAAGATTCTTGTTTCTGTCTCAAAAGTTGCAAGCAACTTGGGTGTGGACTCTCTCCTGACCAGACTGAAGAACCGGTTTCAGGTGAGTCCAGTGATGTCCGTGCTCTTGTCACTCAGCGACTCTCATTGCTTCAAGACATACAAGGCATCTTAAGGAAAAACGAAACAATTCTACGGATCTATTATAGTGAACGCTCCAGTGAAGAATTTCATTTTTGAGGGGTAAAACTTGAAATTTCTATGCCTTTTCGCAAGACTCTGGGGAAACGTTTTTAGAATACTCCCAGAAGAACCAATGGTCGGCCCCAACTAAGTGATATTTTCCTTGTTGTTTTCGTCATGATGATATCCGCTGAAATATCAACCTACTTTTCTTACCAGAGCACGTGGTGGCGCCTGACAAGGGGGAGGGAGACTCGGGTCCAGATCCTCAAGAAATCCAGCTCAGCATCCGGAGGCTGCACCAGCGGTGAGTACAGAAGTATTTGTCGTGTTTGGTTAATGGTTTCACAAAGCAAAGAACGCCCTACTATTCTCTTTTACCGGAGAAAATTAAAATAATGGAGACCTGTCACCTCAGTAACATGTTCTTGCTGCAGCTTATTGTAGATCTCTTCAACTTGGTCTTGGTGGTACAACTGACATAACAGAAGCGAAACACCGTTACTGTCTTTGGTTGTCCGAGGTCCTTTGTCTGAAGCATTGTTTCCTGTTTGCAGGTGGAGACGTGGACAAGACACAACGCAGAGAGAAGCTGGAGAAGCGAGTGCAGAGGTTCATGTCCCGGTTCTTCATTTGTGGAGGACCATCACAGGCCTAGACACAGTCTGTGTTAGGCCCAGACACAGTGCCAGTGTCTCTATCATGCCCAAACACAGTGCCGGTGTCTATGTCAGGCCCAGACACAGTGCAGGTGTCTCTGTCAGGCCCAGACACAGTGCAGGTGTCTATGTCAGGCCCAGACACAGTGCCAGTGTCTCTGTCAGGCCCAGACACAATGCAGGTGTCTATGTCAGGCCCAGACACAGTGCCGGTGTCTATGTCAGGCCCAGACACAATGCCGGTGTCTATGTCAGGCCCAGACACAGCGCCAGTGTCTCTGTCAGGCCCAGACACAGTGCAGGTGTCTATGTCAGGTCCAGACACAGTGCCGGTGTCTCTGTCAGGCCCAGACACAGTGCCGGTGTCTCTGTCAGGCCCAGACACAGTGCCGGTGTCTCTGTCAGGCCCAGACACAGTGCAGGTGTCTATGTCAGACCCAGACACAGTGCCAGTGTCTCTGTCAGGCCCAGACACAGTGCCGGTGTCTCTGTCAGGCCCAGACACAATGCAGGTGTCTATGTCAGGCCCAGACACAGTGCCGGTGTCTATGTCAGGCCCAGACACAGCGCCGGTGTCTATGTCAAGTCCAGACACAGTGCCAGTGTCTCTGTCAGGCCCAGACACAGTGCAGGTGTCTATGTCAGGTCCAGACACAGTGCCGGTGTCTCTGTTAGGCCCAGACACAGTGCCGGTGTCTATGTCAGACCCAGACACAGTGCCAGTGTCTCTGTCAGGCCCAGACACAGTGCCGGTGTCTATGTCAGGTCCAGACACAGTGCCAGTGTCTATGTCAGACCTAGACACAGAGCAGGTGTCTATGTCAGGCCAAGGTATTGTGTAGGCGTCACTGTTAAATGGGCGTGCCTTATCGTGTAGCCATATCCTGTGTATATTAAATGGGCGTGCTTAATAATGTAGCTACATCAAATGGCTATTTAATGGTCGTGTTTTATCATGTAGCTACACACTGTGTATATTAAATGGGCGTGCCTTATCGTGTAGCTACATCCTGTGTATATTAAATGGGCGTGCCTTATCGTGTAGCTACATCCTGTGTATATTAAATGGGCGTGCCTTATCGTGTAGCTACATCCTGTGTATATTAAATGGGCGTGCCTTATCGTGTAGCTACATCCTGTGTAAGTTAATGGTCGCGCCTTGACATGTAGCCACATCCTGTGTATATTAATGGTCGTGCCTTATCATGTAGCTGTCGCTTGTGTTTATGAAATGTTATCTTGCAGCTGCATCCTGTGCCTTTTAAATGGGCGTGCCACATCATGTAGCTACATCCTGTGTATATTAAATGGGCGCGCCACATCATGTACTTACACACTGTGTATATTAAATGGGCGTGCCTTATCGTGTAGCTACATCCTGTGTGTATTAGATGGGAGTGCCTTATCATGTAACTACATCCTGTGTGTATTTATAGTCGTGTCATATCATGTAGCTACATCCTGTGTATGTTAAATGGGCGTGCCTTATCCTGTAACTACATCCTGTGTATATTAAATGGGCGTGCCTTATCGTGTAGCTACACACTGTGTATATTAATGGTCGTGTCTTATCATGTAGCTACATCCTGTGTATATTAAATGGTCGTGCCTTATCATGTAGCTACATCAAATGGTCATTTAATGGTCGTGCCTTATCATGTGGCTACATCCTGTGTATATTAATGGTCGTGCCTTATCATGTAGCTACATCCTGTGTATATTAATGGTCGTGCCTTATCATGTGGCTACATCCTGTGTATATTAATGGTCGTGCCTTATCATGTAGCTACATCCGGTGTCTATTAAACGGTCGTGTCATATCATGTGGCTACATCCTGTGTATATTAATGGTCGTGCCTTTTCATGTAGCTGTAGCTGGTGTTTATCAAATGTTATCTTGTAGCTACATCCGATGCATGTTATTTGGGCGTGTCTCCTCATGTACCTACATCTCATGTATAGTTAATGGACGTCCGTCTTCATGTAGCCTGTGTATCGTGAATAGGGTAATCTATTTACCTTGAGGTAGTGTGCCTGATCCTGTTAATATCATATTATCTGCTGTATTCTTAATGTATTACACATACATTAATTTGTTTTCTAAATGTACCTGTCACGTGGTTGCAAATGGTAATGAAGGGTCTGTTAAAAAGAGTTATACAAAAACTTGATAATAATCAAAAGCGGAAAAAAAATAATTCATGGCTTTAAAAAAAAATCAAAATGAGTTTAAATGCTTATGAATATAAAACTGGAAAATATGAAAATATAGATAAAAAGAGGAATACAAAAGCTTCAAAACATAAATATACTGAAACAAGGGGGAAAAACTAATGCGTGGATAAAAAAATCAAATTGAGTTCAAATGCTTATAAAAATATAACTAAAATATGTGAAATTATTCATAAAAAACGCATCTTATTTATGAATAAAAAGACCAACAATATAGAATATATTGAAATATACCCTGAACGTATAGTAAGCATTTGGTCACCTAGACTTACTTGTAATCGGTTGTACACCCTATATGCATAGCTTAGAGTGATTTGTCTATCTTAGTTGTGGGAGAGATGTAATCCCAACAAAGTTAGTTGTAAGAGAGTTGTGAACCCTATATTTATAATTTGTTGTGAGAGACAATAAAAGTGCTAATGTACAGACAGTGTTATTGTCTTAATTCTGTGATATTATTACACTGCAAGATTCGTTGTCTGCAGTACCAGGGCCGACTTGCACAAAGCGATCTTAGAACTAAGATTATCATAACTCCCATTCTTTAACAGGGACTTACAATAGTCGTAGCCCTAAGATCGCTTTGTGCAAGTGGGCTCAGACGTGACTATGAAGCAGGTGACATTATTGTACACATCCGATGAGGGAGTTACACGTGTTTATTTGTTTTATGTTTGACGCCGCACTCAGCAATATTCCAGCTATATTCCAGCTATGGGCCTGTGGGGGACCTGTCTGAAGGAGGCTGCAGGCCGCGGCTACACGTCGACGTTTTTGGCTACAAGGGAGTTCTGTACGATTCGGGCTGTATGGGGCTGGCGTTGTCGTGCTGATAAAGAACACCGCGTGGTAGCTGTTTTAGGAATGTTTGGACAATCGGACGCAGAATGTCATCCATGTAACGCCGTGCTGTCAAAGTTCCGTTAACGATGGCCAGTGGTGTTCTTTCCTGCCAGCAAATTCCTCCCCACATTGCATCCCCTCCACCATACTCCACCCTCTGACGACTATGTTGCTCTGTCAATAACTGTCCTCTATAAGGACTGTAAGCCCTATATCCTTCAGATCCGAGTCGCCTGGTCACTGTCTGTTGACTTACCATACGCCCAAAGGTATTCGTCGCTGATGACGTCACTGTCAAGAATCGATTCCAGAGATGCAAAGTACGCAAATACCGGTCTTCATTGGGCGTAGTTACTCTGTTGCCTGTCTGGTGTCTGTCCGGTCCATCTGTTGCGTTGCATCAGGTTAGTTACAGCAACACAGGAGCACCCCCAAAAGTTCTAGCAACGTAGGCCTTTGTGGCTCCCATCTGTACCATACTCAGGGGACCCGTGAAGATCCGGGGTAGATTAGGTCTTTAGCAACCCGTGTTTGCTGCATAAGGCGATTATGCTTGTCGTAAGTGGCGACTAACGGGATCGGGTGGTCAGACTCGCTGACTTGGTTGATGCATGTCATTGTGTCTAAATTGCGTGGATCAATCTCTGGATTGTTTGGTCCAGACTCGATTATTTACAGACCGCCACACATATAAAGTGTGCTGTTAAACAACAAACAACAACGACATACTAAGAGCCCTTCTCGCGTTGTTTGGGTCTGTTTACTTGAGCGCATGAATTGAATGGAAATTAATGGTTAATACTTGTGAGTGAGAGAGTTACAACGGCAATGTATCAGCCATATGGGGATGAGAACAAATAAAACACTGCGCAGTAAAGAAACAGGGTAAATATCACAGATTTGATATAAAACAAACCAGATTGATTAAAGTTAAAAATTATATAGATAAATAGATGAAACAGTTATTTTCGACACATGTTCACAATCTATGATACAGACCAATACATGGTCATTTTTTTCCAGTATCGTCAGTGTCAATGATCGGAGTTTATGTTATTCCTTTTACTCCGACCGAACTTCATGCAAATATAACGAAGACACCAACTTTCTTATTTACAAGCTCCACACACCCCTTACACATCGTTCTCTTGTTCCTAATATACCGGGAGGAAACGAAGGTGGCACGCGCTGAACTGGAGTTTGCTTGTTTTAATGTCGAACGAAGGGAGATAACTCTAATGGAACACGTTTTTCAAACATTTAGTTAAACACCAACAGAAGATGACAGGGGGTCATTGATATTATCAATCAAAGGAACGTTGATCATGAACATCCAACAGCCATAAAAAATAAATTAGTATCAACATTGAAAACACCTTATTGTCAATTTTCATCTCTCATATGTTACAATGACGTCATAGTATCCTGACGTCACAGGTCAAAGTTCATCACTTCGTAGTATTGTTCTGCGAGACCACTGGCACAAAGGCAGCTCTCGTGTTTTAAGAAGTTTAATCAGTATATTACACCCCGTAGAGATCGGACACCTTCCAGGTAAGTACCAGAGTATACTACTTTCTTTTCTAGACTTCCAGCGGTTGTATGTAATAGCTCCATATTGTTTCCCCAAAACACGACCGTGTCTGATGTGGCGTTGCGGTAAGAAAATGTTTGATGTGTATTAGGATCAACGGTTTTATCAATTTCTGAGGCCACATCAGCTGAGAACCGATTAATCTGTTCTATCTTTAACATTTTGTCCTCGTGTTCCAACTGATTAAATGGTTAATTTGCTTTAAACAGATCTTTTAAAAAGCTCTGTAAGCGCGATAGTTGGTTTTAACCCCACTTTTAAAAGGAGTCCAGTTATTTCACTGTGTGTCAGCTTACTGTGGGAGGAAAGGCCGGAGTGATGCAGTTCTCAGACGTTTACCACTTTGGGGAAACACACGAGCACGGGCATGATGCCGAAAAACCTAGAAACATAATCGGGTCGAACCGGGATTCGAATCCACGATCATATACTATACTCCAATACCATAACACAGACTTACACATGCGCGGGTCCGGATATCTATTTGTAAGGTTTCTTCCGATGGTGGCAGTAAAAAAACTTTAAGATGGTAGAATGCCAGTGATAAGATAGTGTTTATTAAAGAAACTTATTTTTTATGACACTGTACCTATTTTTCTAGCAAAGCAGGTACATTCGTAATTATAGTTACCTGTACATCAGAAAATGCGAAGACATATACACTCTGTAACAAATTAATATGCTCACGTATAGTTTTCGCACTTGATATGCATTGAACGTATGCATATACATGGTACTTGATATTGTGTAATCTTTTTTTCCGATTTTGCAACATGTAATTAACTTTTTTCGATTCTGATTTTCTTGGGCCAGGACTACACTATTTACTCACTGACGTAAACTTTGTTATGCAGATGACTTTTTATAAATCTATGGCCTGACTAAAATCTATTAAAATATATTTTACGTAATACAGATTTAATTGCTTGATCAAACCGAGCCGAAAACTGAAGTTTTTTTTATTTCAAATACTATTTGTGAAAACAGTGTGACATCCTGGGATCCAACAATGTCCTCTGTCGAACTTGCTGAAAGACAGAAGGGCGAAGATGCAGTAATTAATTCCGAGGACTACCGTTACATCATGTCAACATCGGCGTTTGACTTAAGTTCCTCTCCATCGTCATCCAAGACTAGTCCTCGGAGACCTGAAGCTTCCGCCAAAAAGCCAATACGGGTAGATAACTCCACCAAACATGGAGACTACAAATATATCATGGAGACATCGGCGTTAGACGTGTCGTCATCTCCATCACGCAAAGGTCTTCGTGAATCTGTTGGAGCATCTGCTTCACCCTCTAGGCGCTCTCACAGCAGTCCTCGTGAATCTGAAAGTCGATCTGATAAACCTGATGACAGGTGCTACACTTCACCAACGGCATCTCCATTGCCACAACCAAGGTCTCTTACAGGGTCCAGCCAATCTGTCTTGTCGTCTGAAATTCTAAGCAGCGTCTCCTCTGACTCGGAGAAAGTATTCGACCCCTTCGCAAAGGACCACCTTCAGCCCAGACATTCCCCCAGGGAGCCATCTGTCGACGTTCATTTCCCAGTCGCTGAAACAGTGTCCGAGATATCCCTGGCAAACAGGAGCGACGAATCGTGGTTTACTGACTCCAGGGAGTCGAACAGTTTCCACCAGGACGCACTACACATACGTAAGCTGATGCTGGACCAGGCGTGGGTCTCTGACAGACAGCAGCCGATGTCGGACTGGGTGTCCTCCGTTATCGTGTGGGATGATGACGGTAAGATATGCCATCAGTAGTTGGAACACCATCAGAGTAGTATAAAAAAAGAGTGAGTGAGTGAGTGAGTGAGTGAGTGTCGTTTTTAACAATATTCCTGCTACTTCACATCGTACCAACATAACATGATGAGCTGAAACATATATGAATTATGACAGGTGTATTTACATAAAAGTATTTTCTCTAAGTATTTTTGCTAAAAAAAATTCTATGAAGCAAATTTGCTGATAACGAAGTGACAGATATATATATATATATATATATATATATATGAGATTCTTGTTTCTGTCTCAAAAGTTGCAAGCAACTTGGGTGTGGACTCTCTCCTGACCAGACTGAAGAACAGATTTCAGGTGAGTCCAGTGATATCCGTGCTCTTATCACTCAGCGACTCTCATTGCTTCAAGACATACAAGACTTCTTAAGGAAAAACGAAACAATTCTAGGGATCCATTATAGTGAACGCTCAAGTGAAGAATTTCATTTTTGAGGGGTAAAACCCGAAACTTAATTATTTTTTTTGCCTTTTTCCAAGACTGGGGAAACGGTTTTTAGAATACTCCCAGAAGAACCAATGGTCGGCCCCAACTAAATGATATTTTCCTTGTTGTTTTCGTCATGATGATATCCGCTGAAATATCAACCTACTTTTCTTACCAGAGCACGTGGTGGCGCCTGACAAGGGGGAGGGAGACTCGGGTCCAGATCCTCAAGAAATCCAGCACAGCCTCCGGAGGCGGCACCAGCGGTGAGTACAGGAGTATTTGTCGTGTTTGGTTAATGGTTTCACAAAGCAAAGAACGCCCTACTATTCTCTTTTACCGGAGAGAAATTAAAATAATGGAGACCTGTCACCTCAGTAACATGTTCTTGCTGCAGCTTTTTGTAGATCTCTTCAACTTGGTCTGGATGGTAAAATTGACATAACAGAAGCGAAACACTGTTACTGTCTTTGGTTGTCCGAGGTCCTTTGTCTGAAGCATTGTTTCCTGTTTGCAGGTGGAGACGAGGACAAGACACAACGCAGAGAGAAGCTGCAGAAGCGAGTGCAGAGGTTCATGTCCCGGTTCTTCATTTGTGGAGGACCATCACAGGCCTAGACACAGTCTGTGTTAGGCCAAGACACAGTGCCGGTGTCTATGTTAGGCCCAGGCACAGTGCAGGTGACTATGTCAGGCCAAGACACAGTGCCGGTGTCTATGTTAGGCCCAGGCACAGTGCCGGTGTCTATGTCAGGCCAAGACACAGTGTCGGTGTCTATGTTAGGCCCAGACACAGTGCCAGTGTCTCTGTCAGGCCCAGACACAGAACAGGTATCTATGTCAGGCTCAGACACAGTGCAGGTGACTATGTCAGGCCCAGACACAGTGCAGGTGTCTATGTCAGGTCCAGACACAATGCAGGTGTCTATGTCAGGTCCAGACACAGAGCAGGTATCTATGTCAGGCCCAGACACAGTGCAGGTGTCTATGCTAGACACAGTGCAGGTGTCTATGCCAGACACAGTGCCAGTGTCTCTGTCAGGCCCAGACACAGAGCAGGTATCTATGTCAGGCCCAGACACAGTGCAGGTGTCTATGTCAGGCCCAGACACAGTGCAGGTGTCTATGTCAGGTCCAGACACAATGCCGGTATCTATGTCAGGCCCAGACACAGTGCAGGTGTCTATGCCAGACACAGTGCAGGTGTCTATGTCAGGTCCAGACACAATGCCGGTGTCTATGTCAGGTCCAGACACAATGCCGGTGTCTATGTCAGGTCCAGACATAGTGCCGGTGTCTCTGTCAGGCCCAGACACAGTGCCGGTGTCTCTATCAGGCCAAGACACAGTGCAGGTGTCTCTGTCAGGCCCAGACACAGTGCCGGTGTCTCTGTCAGACCCAGACACAGTGCCGGTGTCTCTGTCAGGCCAAGACACAGTGCAGGTGTCTATGTCAGGCCAAGGTATTGTGCAGGCGTCACTGTTAAATGGTCGTGCTTTATCATTTAGCTGTATCCTGTGTATATTAAATGGCCGTGCCTTATCATGTAGCTACATCCTGTGTATGTTTAATGGGCGTGCCTTATCATGTAGCTACATCCTGTGTATATTAAATGGTCGTGCCTTATCATGTAGCTACATCCTGTGTATGTTAAATGGGCGTGCCTTATCATGTAGCTATATCCTGTGTATATTAAATGGTCGTGCTTTATCATGTAGCTACATCCTGTGTATATTAAATGGGCGTGCCTTATCATGCAGCTACATCCTGTGTATATTAAATGGTCGTGCCTTATCATGTAGCTACATCCTGTGTATGTTAAATGGGCGTGCCATATCATGTAGCTACATCCCGTGTATATAAAATGGTCGTGCCCAATCATGTATCTATATATTGTGTATATCAAATGGGCTTGCTTTATCGTGTAGCTACGTCCAGTGTATATTACATGGGCGTGCCTTATCATGTAGCTGTATCCCGTGTATATGAAATGGTCGTGCCTTATCATGTAGCTACATCCTGTGTATAAAAATTGGTCTTGCGTTATGACGTAGCTACACACTGTGTATATAAAGTGGTCGTGCTTTATATTTTAGCTACATCAAATGGTGATTTAATGGTCATGTTTTATCATGTAGCTACACACTGTGTTTATTAAGTGGTCGTGCTTTATAATGTAGCTACATCAAATGGTTATTTAATATTTTATCATGTAGCTACACACTGTGAATATGACTTGGTCGTGCTTTATAATGTAGCTACACACTGTGTATATTAAATGGTCGTGCTTTATAATGTAGCTACATCAAATGGTTATTTAATGGTCGTGCCTTATTATGTAGCTACATCCTGTGTTTATTAAATGGTCGTGCCTTATCGTGTAGCTACACTCTGTCTATATCAATGGTCGTGCCTTATCATGTAGCTTCACTCTGTCTATATTAATGGTCGTGCCTTATCGTGTAGCTAAATCCTGTGTATATTAAATGGTCGTGCCTTATCATGTAGCTAAATCCTGTGTATATTAAATGGTCGTGCCTTATCATGTAGCTTCACTCTGTCTATATTAATGGTCGTGCCTTATCATGTAGCTTCACTCTGTCTATATTAATGGTCGTGCCTTATCGTGTAGCTACACACTGTGTATATTAAATGGTCGTACCTTATCATGTAGCTACATCCAGTGTATATTAGATGGGCGTGCTTTATCGTGTAGCTACATCCTGTGTGTATTTATGGTCGTGTCATATCATGTAGCTACATCCTGTGTCTATTAAATGTTCGTGCCTTATCATGTAGCTACATCCTGTGTCTATTAATGGTCGTGCCTTATCATGTAGCTACATCCTGTGTCTATTAAATGGTCGTGTCATATCATGTAGCTACATCCTGTGTATATTAATGGTCGTGCCTTATCATGTAGCTACATCCGGTGTCTATTAAATGGTCGTGCCTTATCATGTAGCTACACCCTGTGTATATTAATGGTCGTGCCTTATCATGTAGCTGTAGCTGGTGTTTATCAAATGTTATCTTGTAGCTACATCCGATGCATGTTATTTGGGCGTGTCTCCTCATGTACCTACATCTCATGTATATTTAGTGGACGTCCGTCTTCATGTAACCTGTGTATCGTGAATAGGGTAATCTATTTACCTTGAGGTAGTGTGCCTGATCCTGTTAATATCATATTACCTGCTGTATTCTTAATGTATTACACATACATTAATTTGTTTTCCAAATGTACCTGTCATGTGGTTGCAAATGGTAATGAAGGGTCTGTTAAAAAGAGTTATACAAAAACTTTACAATAATAAAAAGAGAAAAAAAATTAATTCATGTGTTTAATAAAAATCAATTGAGTTTAAATGCTTATAAATATAAAACTGAAAAATATGAAAATATAGATAAAAAGAGGAATACAAAAGCTTCAAAACATAAATATACTGAAATAAAGGGGAAAAACTAATGCGTGGATAAAAAAATTAAGTTGAGTTGAAATGCTTATAAAAATATAACTAAAATATGTGAAATTATTCATAAAAACCCATCTTATTTATGAATAAAAAGACCAACAATATAGAATATAGTGAAATATACCCTGAACGTATAGTAAGCATTTGGTCACCTAAACTTACTTGTAATCGGTTGTACACCCTATATGCATAGCTTAGAGTGATTTGTCTATCTTAGTTGTGGGAGAGATGTAATCCCAACAAAGTTAGTTGTAAGAGAGTTGTGAACCCTATTTTGTATAATTTGTTGTGAGAGACATGTTCACCTCGGTTGTGAGAGAGTTGTCTATCTTAGCTGTGAGAGCGTTGTGCACCGTGGCTGATTATACTGTGAAGTAGTTATACTTCTATAATAGTTGTTAGAGGGAAAGGGAAACTTGGTCGAACTTTAGGGGTATTCGGCCACAATCTTTCTTAAGTTTCCAATTGCCAATACAAAATTCAATATGTAATAAAAATGCTAATGGGCAGACAGTGTTAGTGTCTTAATTCTGTGATATAATTGATAACACTGCAAGATTCGTTGTCTGCAGTACCAGGGCCCACTTGCACAAAGCGATCTTAGAACTATAGAACTCCTATACTATAACATAGGCTTATATTCGTAGCACTAAGATCGCTTGGTGCAAGTGGGCTCAGACCCTGAGGTACGAGCACGTGACTATGAAGCAGGTGACATTATTGTACACATCCGATGAGGGAGTTACACGTGTTTGTTTGTTGTTTGACGCCGCACTCAGCAATATTTCAGCTGTTTTCGAGCTATAGGTCTCTGGGGTACCTGTCTGGAGGAGGGTGCAGGTCATGGCTACACGTTGACGTTGCTGGCTACAAGGTGGTTCTGTACGATTCAGGCTGTATGGGGCTGGCGTTGTCGTGCTGATAAAGAACACCGCGTGGTAGCTGTTTTAGGAACGTTTGGTCAATCGGACGCAGAATGTCATCCATGTAACGCTGAGCTGTTAACGATGACCAGTGGTGTTCTTTCCTGCCAGCAAATTCCTCCCCACATTGCATCCCCTCCACCATACTCCACCCTCTGACGACGATGTTGCTCTGTCAATAACTGTCCTCTATAAGGACTGTAAGCCCTATATCCTTGAGATCCGAGTCGCCTGGTCACTGTCTGTTGACTTACCATACGCCAAAAGGCATTCGTCGCTGATGACGTCACTGTCAAGAATCGATTCCAGAGATGCAAAGGTCGCAAACACCGGTCTTCATTGGGCGTAGTTACTCTGGGTCTGCGTGTTGCCTGTCTGGTGTCTGCCCAGTCCATCTGTAGCGCTGCATCAGGGTAGTTACAGCATCACCGGAGCAACCCCAAAAGTTCTAGCAACGTGGGCCTTGGTGGCTCCCATCTGTACCATACTCAGGGGACCCATGAAGATCCGGGGTAGAATAGGACTTCAGCAGTCCGTGTTTGCCGTTTAAGGCGATTATGTTTGTCGGAAGAGGCGGCTAACGGGATCGGGTGGTCAGACTCGCTGACTTGGTTGATGCATGTCATTGTATCTAAATTGCGTGGATCAATGCTCATGATATCAAACATTGGATTGTCTGGTCCAGACTCGATTATTTACAGACCGCCGTCGTATAGCTGGAATATTGCCGAGTGTGGCGTTAAACAACAAACAACAACAACTCAGGGCCTGCTCGCGTTGTCGGGTCTGTTTACTTGATCGAATGAGTGAGTGAGTTGGGTTTAACGCTACTTTTAACAGTATTCAAGTTATATCGCGGCGTCTTGGTCGCATGAATTGAATGGAAAGTAATAGTTAATACTTGTGAGTGAGTGAGTTGCAACGGCATTGTATCAGCCATATGGGGATGAGAACAAATTATGTATTCATTAAAACACTGCACAGTAAGGAAACAAGGTAAATATCACAGATTTGATATAAAACAAACCAGATTGATAAAAGTTAAAAATCATATAGATAAATAAATGAAACAGTTATTTTCGACACATGTTCACAATCTATGATACAGACCAATACATGGTCATTTTTTTCCAGTATCGTCAGTGTCAATGATCGGGGTTTATGTTATTCCTTGTAGTCCGACTGAACTTCGTGCAAATATAACAAAGGATATCAACTTTCTTATTTACAAGCTCCATACATCCCAAACATCGTTCTCTTGTTCCTAATATACCGGGGGGAAACGAAGGTGGCACGCGCTGAACTGAAGTTTGCTTGTTTTAATGTCGAACGAAGGGAGATAACTCTAATGGAACACGTTTTTCAAACATTTTGTTAAACACCAACAGAAGCTGACAGGGGGTCATTGATACTATCAATCAAAGGAACGTTGATTATGAACACCCGACAGCCATCAACTAAATTAGTTTCAACATTGAAAACACCTTATTGTCGATTTTCACGTTACAATGACGTCATAGTATCATGACGTCTCAGGTCAAAGTTCATCACTTCGTTGTATTGTTCTGCGAGCCAGCTGGCACAAAGGCAGCTCTCGTGTTTTAAGAAGTGTAATCAGTATATTACACCCCGTAGAGATCGGACACCTTCCAGGTAAGTACCAGAGTATACTACTTTCTTTTCTAGACTTCCAGCGGTTGTATTTAATAGCTCCATATTGTTTCCCCAAAACACGGCTGATACTATGTGAGGTTGCGGTAAGAAAATGTTTGATGTGTATTAGGATCAACGGTTTTATCAATTTCTGAGGCCAAATCAGCTGAGAACCGATTAATCTGTTCTATCTTTAACATTTTGTCCTCGTGTTCCAACTGATTAAATGGTTAATTTGCTTTAAACAGATCTTTTAAAACGCTATATAAGCGCGATAGTTGGTTTTAACCCCACTTTTAAAAGGATTCCAGTTATTTCACTGTGTGTCAGCTTACTGTGGGAGGAAAGGCCGGAGTGATACAGGTCTCAGACGTTTACCACTTTGGGGAAACACACGAGCACGGCCATTGATGCCGAAAAACCCAGAAACATAATCGGGGCGAACCGGGATTCGAACCCAAGATCATATACTATACTCCAATACCATAACACAGACTTACACATGCGCGGGTCCGGATATCTATTTGTAGGGTTTCTTCCGATGGTGGCAGAAATAAATTTCAAACAAAGATGGTAGAATGTCAGTGATAAGTGCTAACATTAATGTACATATATTTTATGACACTACATCTATTTTTCTAGCAAAGCAGGTTCATTCTTAATTATAATTACCTGTTAATCAGAAAATACGAAGAAATATACACTCTTTAACATATTAATATGCTGACGTATAGTTTTCGGACTTGATATGCATTGAACGTATGCATACTACATGGTACTTGATTTTGTGTAATCTTTTTTTTCGATTTTGCAACATGTAATTATACTAATTAACTTTTTGCGATTCTGATTTTCTTGGGCCAAGACTACACTTTTTACTCACTGACGTAAACATTATTATGCAGATGACTTTTTATAAATCTATGGCCTAACGAAAATTTATTAAAATATATCTTACGTAATACAGATTTAATTGCTTGATCAAACCGAGCCGAAAACTGATGTTTTTTTAATTTCAAATACTATTTGTGAAAACAGTGTGACATCCAGGGATCCCACAATGTCCTCTGTCGAACTTTCTGAAAGACAGAAGGGCGAAGATGCAGTAATTTATTCCGAGGACTACCGTTACATCATGTCAACATCGGCATCTGACTTAAGTTCCTCTCCATCGTCATCCAAGACTAGTCCTCGGAGACCCGAAGCTTCCGCCAAAAAGCCAGCAGGGGTAGATAACTCCATCAAACCTGGAGACTACAAATATATCATGGAGACATCGGCGTCAGACGTGTCGTCATCTCCATCATGCAAGATTCTTCGTGAATCTGTTGGAGCATCTGCTTCACCCTCTAGGAGCTCTCACAGCAGTCCTCGTGAATCTGACAGTGGATCTGACAAACCTGATGACAGATGCTACACTTCACCAACGTCATCTCCATTGCCACACCCAAGGTCTCTTACAGGGTCCAGCCAATCTGTCTTGTCGTCTGAAATTCTAAGCAGCGTCTCCTCTGACTCGGAGAAAGTATTCGACCCCTTCGCAAAGGACCACCTTCAGCCCAGACTTTCCCCCAGGGAGCCATCTGTCGACGTTCATTTCCCAGTCGCTGAAACAGTGTCCGAGGTATCCCTGGCAAACAGGAGCGATGAATCGTGGTTTACCGACTCCAGGGAGTCGAACAGTTTCCACCAGGACGCACTACACATACGTAAGCTGATGCTGGACCAGGCGTGGGTCTCTGACAGACAGCAGCCGATGTCGGACTGGGTGTCCTCTGTTATCGTGTGGGATGATGACGGTAAGATATGCCATCAGTAGTTGGAACATCATCAGAGTAGTATCAAAAGAGAATGAGTGAGTGAGTGAGTGAGTGTTGTTTTTAACAATATTCCTGCTACTTCACATCGTACCAACATAACATGATGAGCTGAAACATATATGAATTATGACAGGTGTATTTACATAAAATTTACATATATATATATATATAAGATTGTTGTTTCTGTCTCAAAAGTTGCAAGCAACTTGGGTGTGGACTCTCTCCTGACCAGACTGAAGAACAGATTTCAGGTGAGTCCAGTGATATCCGTGCTCTTATCACTCAGCGACTCTCATTGCTTCAAGACATACAATACATCTTACTTAAGGAAAAACCAAACAATTCTAGGGATCCATTATAGTGAACGCTCAAGTGAAGAATTTCATTTTTGAGGGGTAAAACTTGAAACTTAATTATTTTTATGCCTTTTTCCAAGACTGGGGAAACGTTTTTAGAATACTCCCAGAAGAACCAATGGTCGGCCCCAACTAAGTGATATTTTCCTTGTTGTTTTCGTCATGATGATATCCGCTGAAATATCAACCTACTTTTCTTACCAGAGCACGTGGTGGCGCCTGACAAGGGGGAGGGAGACTCGGGTCCAGATCCTCAAGAAATACAGCTCAGCATCCGGAGGCGGCACCAGCGGTGAGTACAGGAGCATTTGTCGTGGTTTCACAAAACAAAGAACTCCCTACTATTCTCTTTTACCGGAGAAATTAAAATAATGGAGACCTGTCACCTCAGTAACATGTTCTTGCTGCAGCTTGTTGTAGATCTCTTCAACTTGGTCTGGATGGTAAAATTGACATAACAGAAGCGAAACACTGTTACTGTCTTTGGTTGTCCGAGGTCCTTTGTCTGAAGTATTGTTTCCTGTCTGCAGGTGGAGACGGGGACAAGACACAACGCAGAGAGAAGCTGCAGAAGCGAGTGCAGAGGTTCATGTCCCGGTTCTTCATTTGTGGAGGACCATCACAGGCCTAGACACAGTCTGTGTTAGGCCCAGACACAGTGCCGGTGTCTATGTCAGGCCCAGACACAGTGCCGGTGTCTCTGTCAGGCCAAGACACAATGCAGGTGTCTCTGTCAGGCCCAGACACAATGCAGGTGTCTCTGTCAGGCCAAGACACAGTGCCTGTGTCTATGTCAGGCCCAGACACAGAGCAGGTGTCTCTGTCAGCCCCAGACACAGTGCAGGTGTCTCTGTCAGGCCAAGACACAATGCTGGTGTCTATGTCAGGCCCAGACACAATGCAGGTGTCTCTGTCAGGCCAAGACACAGTGCCGGTGTCTATGTCAGGCCAAGACACAGTGCCGGTGTTTATGTCAGGCCCAGACACAGTGCAGGTGACTATGTCAGGCCAAGACACAGTGCCGGTGTTTATGTCAGGCCCAGTCACAATGCCGGTGTCTATGTCAAGCCCAGATACAGTACCGGTGTCTATTTCAGGCCCAGACACAGTGCAGGTGTCTATGTCAGGTCCAGACACAGTGCAGGTGTCTATGTCAGGCCCAGACACAGTGCAGGTGTTTATGTCAGGCCCAGACACAATGCAGGTATCTATGTCAGGCCCAGACACAGAGCAGGTGTCTATGTCAGGCCAAGGTATTGTGCAGGCGTCACTGCTAAATGGGCGTGCCTTATCGTGTAGCCATATCCTGTGTATATTAAATTGGCGTGCCTTATCATATAGTTACATCCTGTGTATATTAAATGGTCGTGTTTTATAATGTAGCTACATCAAATGGTTATTTAATGGTCGTGTTGTATCATGTAGCTACACACTGTGTATATTAAATGGGCGTGCCTTATCCTATAGCTACATCCTGTGTATATTAAATGGGCGTGCCTTATCGTGTAGCTACATCATGTGTATATTAAATGGGCGTGCCTTATCCTGTAGCTACATCCTGTGTATATTAAATGGGCGTGCCTTATCCTATAGCTACATCCTGTGTATATTAAATGGGCGTGCCTTATCCTATAGCTACATCCTGTGTATATTAAATGGACGTGCCTTATCGTGTAGTTACACACTGTGTATATTAATGGTCGTGCCTTTTCATGTAGCTGTAGGAGGTGTTTATGAAATGTTACCTTGCAGCTGCATCCTGTGCCTTTTAAATGGGCGTACCACATCATGTAGTTACATCCTTTGTATATTAAATGGGCGCGCCACATCATGTACTTACACACTGTGTATATTAAATGGTCGTGTTTTATCATGTAGCTACACACTGTGTATATTAAGTGGTCGTGCATTATAATTTAGCTACATCAAATGGTTATTTAATGGTCATGTTTTATCATGTAGCTACACACTGTGTTTATTAAGTGGTCGTGCTTTATAATGAAGCTACATCAAATGGTTATTTAATATTTCATCATGTAGCTACACACTGTGTATATGACTTGGTCGTGCTTTATAATGTAGCGACACACTGTGTATATTAAATGGTCGTGCTTTATAATGTAGCTACATCAAATGGTTATTTAATGGTCATGTTTTATCATGTAGCTACACACTGTGTTTATTAAATGGTCGTGCTTTATAATGTAGCTACATCAAATGGTTATTTAATATTTTATCATGTAGCTACACACAGTGTATATGACTTGGTCGTGCTTTATAATGTAGCTACACACTGTGTATATTAAATGGTGGTGCTTTATAATGTAGCTACATCAAATGGTTATTTAATGGTCGTGCCTTATTATGTAGCTACATCCTGTGTATATTAAATGGTCGTGCCTTATCGTGTAGCTGCACTCTGTCTATATCAATGGTCGTGTCTTATCATGTAGCTACATCCTGTGTATATTAAATGGTCGTGCCTTATCATGTAGCTTCACTCTGTCTATATTAATGGTCGTGCCTTATCATGTAGCTACATCCTGTGTATATTAAATGGTCGTGCCTTATCGTGTAGCTACATCAAATGGTCATTTAATGGTCGTGCCTTACCATGTAGCTACACCCTGTGTATATTAATGGTCGTGCCTTTTCATGTAGCTGTAGCTGGTGTTTATCAAATGTTATCTTGTAGCTACATCCGATGCATGTTATTTGGGCGTGTCTCCTCATGTACCTACATCTCATGTATAGTTAATGGACGTCCGTCTTCATGTAGCCTGTGTATCGTGAATAGGGTAATCTATTTACCTTGAGGTAGTGTGCCTGATCCTGTTAATATCATATTATCTGCTGTATTCTTAATGTATTACACATACATTAATTTGTTTTCCAAATGTACCTTTCACGTGGTTGCAAATGGTAATGAAGGGTCTGTTAAAAAGAGTTATACAAAAACTTTACAATAATAAAAAGAGAAAAAAAATTAATTCATTGGTTTAAAAAAAATCAATTGAGTTTAAATGCTTATAAATATAAAACTGAAAAATATGAAAATATAGATAAAAGGAGGAATACAAAAGCTTCAAAACATAAATATACTGAAATAAAGGGGAAAAACTAATGCGTGGATAAAAAAAATCAAATTGAGTTGAAATGCTTATAAAAATATAACTAAAATATGTGAAATTATTCATAAAAACCCATCTTATTTATGAATAAAAAGACCAACAATATAGAATATATTGAAATATACCCTGAACGTATAGTAAGCATTGGGTCACCTAAACTTACTTGTAATCGGTTGTACACCCTATATGCATAGCTTAGAGTGATTTGTCCACCTTAGTTGTGGGAGAGATGTAATCCCAACAAAGTTAGTTGTAAGAGAGTTGTGAACCCTATTTTGTATAATTTGTTGTGAGAGACATGTTCAACTCGGTTGTGAGAGAGTTGTCTATCTTAGCTGTGAGAGCGTTGTGCACCGTGGAAGATCATACTGTGAAGTAGTTATACTTCTATAATAGTTGTTAGAGGGAAAAGGAAACTTGGTCTAACTTTAGGGGTATTCGGCCACAATCTTTCTTAAGTTTCCAATTGTCAATAAAAATGCGATATGTAATAAAAATGCTAATGGGCAGACAGTGTTATTGTCTTAATTCTGTGATATAATTGATAACACTGCAAGATTCGTTGTCTGCAGTACCAGGGCCCACTTGCACAAAGCCATCTTAGAACTAAGATTATCATAACACCCATACTTTAACATAGGCTTACAATAGTCGTAGCACTAAGATCGCTTTGTGCAAGTGGGCTCAGACCCTGAGGTACGAGCACGTGACTATGAAGCAGGTGACATTATTGTACACATCCGATGAGGGAGTTACACGTGTTTGTTTGTTGTTTGACGCCGCACTCAGCAATATTTCAGCTGTATTCCAGCTATAGGTCTCTGGGGTACCTGTCTGGAGGAGGGTGCAGGTCATGGCTACACGTTGACGTTGCTGGCTACAAGGTGGTTCTGTACGATTCGGGCTGTATGGGGCTGGCGTTGTCGTGCTGATAAAGAACACCGCGTGGTAGCTGTTTTAGGAATGTTTGGTTAATCGGACGCAGAATGTCATCCATGTAACGCTGAGCTGTTAACGATGACCAGAGGTGTTCTTTCCTGCCAGCAAATTCCTCCCCACATTGCATCCCCTTCACCATACTCCACCCTCTGACGACGATGTTGCTCGGTCAATAACTGTCCTCTATAAGGACTGTAAGCCCTATATCCTTGAGATCCGAGTCGCCTGGTCACTGTCTGTCGACTTACCATACGCCAAAAGGCGTTCGTCGCTGATGACGTCACTGTCAAGAATCGATTCCGGAGATGCAAAGTTCGCAAACACCGGTCTTCATTGGGCGTAGTTACTCTGGGTCTGCGTGTTGCCTGTCTGGTGTCTGCCCAGTCCATCTGTAACGTTGCATCAGGGTAGTTACAGCATCACGGGAGCAACCCCAAAAGCTCTAGCAACGTGGGCCTGGGTGGCTCCCATTTGTACCATACCCAGGGGACCCATGAAGATCCGGGGTAGAATAGGACTTCAGCAACCGATGCTTGTCGTAAAAGGTGACTATGCTTGTCGTAAGAGGCGACTAACGGGATCGGGTGGTCAGACTCGCTGACTTGGTTGATGCATGTCATTGTATCTAATTTGCGTGGATCAATGCTCATGATATCAAACATTGGATTGTCTGGTCCTGACTCGATTATTTACAGACCGCCGTCGTATAACTGGAATATTGCCGAGTGTGGCGTTAAACAACAAACAACAACAACTCAGGGCCTGCTCGCGTTGTTCGGGTCTGTTTACTTGATCGAATGAGTGAGTGAGTTGGGTTTAACGCTACTTTTAACAGTATTCAAGTTATATCGCGGCGTCTTGATCGCATGAATTGAATGGAAAGTAATAGTTAATACTTGTGAGTGAGAGAGTTACAACGGCAATGTATCAGCCATATGGGGATGAGAACAAATTATGTAATCATTAAAACACTGCGCAGTAAGGAAACAAGCTAAATATCACAGATTTGATATTAAACAAACTAGATTGATAAAGGTTAAAAATCATATAGATAAATAAATGAAACAGTTATTTTCGACACATATTCACAATCTATGATACAGACCAATTCATTGTCATTTTTTTCAAGAATCATCAGTGTCAATGATCGGGGTATATGTTATTCTTTTTAGTCCGACTGAACTTCGTGCAAATATAACAAAGGATACCAACTTTTTTATTTACAAGCTCCATACATCCCAAACATCGTTCTCTTGTTCCTAATATACCGGGAGGAAACGAAGGTGGCACGCGCTGAACTGGAGTTTGCTTGTTTTAATGTCGAACGAAGGGAGATAACTCTAATGGAACACGTTTTTCAAACATTTTGTTAAACACCAACAGAAGATGACAGGGGGTCATTGATATTATCAATCAAAGGAACGTTGATTATGAACACCCGACAGCCATCAACTAAATTAGTTTCACCATTGAAAACACCTTATTGTCGATTTTCATGTTATAATGACGTCATAGTATCCTGACGTCACAGGTCAAAGTTCATCACTTCGTAGTATTGTTCTGCGAGACCGCTAGCACAAAGGCAGCTATCGTGTTTTAAGAAGTTTAATCAGTATATTACCCCCCGTAGAGATCGGACACCTTCCAGGTAAGTACCAGAGTATACTACTTTCTTTTCTTGACTTCCAGCGGTTGTATTTAATAGCTCCATATTATTTACCCAAAACACGACCGTGTCTGATGTGAGGTTGCGGTAAGAAAATGTTTGATGTGTATTAGGATCAACGGTTTTATCAATTTCTGAGGCCACATCAGCTGAGAACCGATTAATCTGTTCTATCTTTAACATTTTGTCCTCGTGTTCCAACTGATTAAATGGTTAATTTGCTTTAAACAGATCTTTTAAAACGCTATATAAGCGCGATAGTTGGTTTTAACCCCACTTTTAAAAGGAGTCCAGTTATTTCACTGCGTGTCAGCTTACTGTGGGAGGAAAGGCCGGAGTGATACAGGTCTCAGACGTTTACCACTTTGGGGAAACACACGAGCACGGCCATTGATGCCGAAAAACCCAGAAACATAATCGGGGCGAACCGGGATTCGAACCCAAGATCATATACTATACTCCAATACCATAACACAGACTTACACATGCGCGGGTCCGGATATCTATTTGTAAGGTTTCTTCCGATGGTGGCAGAAATAAATTTCAAACAAAGATGGTAGAATGTCAGTGATAAGTGCTAACATTAATGTACATATATTTTATGACACTACATCTATTTTTCTAGCAAAGCAGGTTCATTCTTAATTATAATTACCTGTTAATCAGAAAATACGAAGAAATATACTCTCTTTAACATATTAATATGCTGACGTATAGTTTTCGCACTTGATATGCATTGAACGTATGCATACTACATGGTACTTGATTTTGTGTAATCTTTTTTTTCGATTTTGCAACATGTAATTATACTAATTAACTTTTTGCGATTCTGATTTTCTTGGGCCAAGACTACACATTTTACTCACTGACGTAAACATTGTTATGCAGATGACTTTTTATAAATCTATGGCCTAACGAAAATTTATTAAAATATATCTTACGTAATACAGATTTAATTGCTTGATCAAACCGAGCCGAAAACTGATGTTTTTTTAATTTCAAATACTATTTGTGAAAACAGTGTGACATCCAGGGATCCCACAATGTCCTCTGTCGAACTTTCTGAAAGACAGAAGGGCGAAGATGCAGTAATTAATTCCGAGGACTACCGTTACATCATGTCAACATCGGCGTCTGACTTAAGTTCCTCTCCATCGTCATCCAAGACTAGTCCTCGAAGACCCGAAGCTTCCGTCAAAAAGCCAGCAGGGGTAGATAACTCCGTCAAACCTGGAGACTACAAATATATCATGGAGACATCGGCGTCAGACGTGTCGTCATCTCCATCACGCAACGGTCTCCGTGAATCTGTTGGAGCATCTGCTTCACCCTCTAGGAGCTCTCACAGCAGTCCTCGTGAATCTGACAGTGGATCTGACAAACCTGATGACAGATGCTACACTTCACCAACGTCATCTCCATTGCCACACCCAAGGTCTCTTACAGGTTCCATCCAATCTCTCTTGTCGTCTGAAATTCTAAGCAGCGTCTCCTCTGACTCGGAGAAAGTATTCGACCCCTTCGCGAAGGACCACCTTCAGCCCAGACTTTCCCCCAGGGAGCCATCTGTCGACGTTCATTTCCCAGTCGCTGAAACAGTGTCCGAGGTATCCCTGGCAAACAGGAGCGATGAATCGTAGTTTACCGACTCCAGGGAGTCGAACAGTTTCCACCAGGACGCACTACACATACGTAAGCTGATGCTGGACCAGGCCTGGGTGTCTGACAGACAGCAGCCGATGTCGGACTGGGTGTCCTCTGTTATCGTGTGGGATGATGACGGTAAGATATGCCATCAGTAGTTGGAACATCATCAGAGTAGTATCAAAAGAGAATGAGTGAGTGAGTGAGTGTCGTTTTTAACAATATTCCTGCTACTTCACATCGTACCAACATAACATGATAAGCTGAAACATATATGAATTATGACAGGTGTATTTACATAAAAGAATTTTCTCTTAGTAGTTTTGCTAAAAAAAAATTCTATGAAGCAAATTTGCTGATAACGAGGTGACAGATAGATATATATAAGATTGTTGTTTCTGTCTCAAAAGTTGCAAGCAACTTGGGTGTGGACTCTCTCCTGACCAGACTGAAGAACAGATTTCAGGTGAGTCCAGTGATGTCCGTGCTCTTGTCACTCAGCGACTCTCATTGCTTCAAGACATACAAGACATCTTACTTAAGGAAAAACCAAACAATTCTAGGGATCCATTATAGTGAACGCTCAAGTGAAGAATTTCATTTTTGAGGGGTAAAACTTGAAACTTAATTATTTTTATGCCTTTTTCCAAGACTGGGGAAACGTTTTTAGAATACTCCCAGAAGAACCAATGGTCGGCCCCAACTAAGTGATATTTTCCTTGTTGTTTTCGTCATGATGATATCCGCTGAAATATCAACCTACTTTTCTTACCAGAGCACGTGGTGGCGCCTGACAAGGGGGAGAGAGACTCGGGTCCAGATCCTCAAGAAATACAGCACAGCATCCGGAGGCGGCACCAGTGGTGAGTACAGGAGTATTTGTCGTGTTTGGTTAATGGTTTCACAAAGCAAAGAACGCCCTACTATTCTCTTTTGCCGGAGAGAAATTAAAATAATGGAGACCTGTCACCTCAGTAACATGTTCTTTCTGCAGCTTGTTGTAGATCTCTTCAACTTGGTCTGGATGGTAAAATTGACATAACAGAAGCGAAACACTGTTACTGTCTTTGGTTGTCCGAGGTCCTTTGTCTGAAGTATTGTTTCCTGTCTGCAGGTGGAGACGAGGACAAGACACAACGCAGAGAGAAGCTGCAGAAGCGAGTGCAGAGGTTCATGTCCCGGTTCTTCATTTGTGGAGGACCATCACAGGCCTAGACACAGTCTGTGTTAGGCCCAGACACAGTGCCGGTGTCTATGTCAGGCCCAGACACAGTGCCGGTGTCTCTGTCAGGCCAAGACACAATGCAGGTATCTATGTCAGACCAAGACACAGTGCCGGTGTCTATGTCAGGCCAAGACACAGTGCCGTTGTTTATGTCAGGCCCAGACACAATGCCGGTGTCTATGTCAGGCCAAGACACAGTGCCGGTGTCTATACCAGGCCCGGACACAGTGCCGGTGTCTATGTCAGGCCAAGACACAGTGCCGGTGTCTATGTCAGGCCCAGACACAGTGCCGGTGTCTATGTCAGGCCAAGACACAATGCATGTATCTATGTCAGGCCAAGACACAGTGCCGGTGTCTATGTCAGGCCAAGACACAATGCCCGTGTTTATGTCAGGCCCAGACACAATGCAGGTGTCTATGTCAGGCCAAGACACAGTGCCGGTGTCTATACCAGGCCCAGACACAGTGCAGGTGTCTCTGTCAGGTCCAGACACAGTGCAGGTGTCTATGTCAGGCAAAGACACAGTGCCGGTGTTTATGTCAGGCCCAGACACAGTACCGGTGTCTATGTCAGGCCCAGACACAGTGCAGGTGTCTATGTCAGGTCCAGACACAGTGCCGGTGTCTATGTCAGGCCCAGACACAGAGCAGGTGTCTATGTCAGGCCAAGGTATTGTGCAGGCGTCACTGCTAAATGGGCGTGCCTTTTCGTGTAGCCATATCCTGTGTATATTAAATTGGCGTGCCGTATCATATAGTTACATCCTGTGTATATTAAATGGTCGTGATTTATAATGTAGCTACATCAAATGGTTATTTAATGGTCGTGTTGTATCATGTAGCTACACACTGTGTATATTAGATGGGCGTGCCTTATCGTATAGTTACATCCTGTGTATATTAAATGGGTGTGCCTTATCGTGTAGCTACATCATGTGTATATTAAATGGGCGTGCCTTATCGTGTAGCTACATCCTGTGTATATTAAATGGGCGTGCCTTATCCTATAGCTACATCCTGTGTATATTAAATGGGCGTGCCTTATCCTATAGCTACATCCTGTGTATATTAAATGGTCGTGCCTTATCGTGTAGCTACACACTGTGTATATTAATGGTCATGCCTTTTCATGTAGCTGTAGAAGGTGTTTATGAAATGTTACCTTGCAGCTGCATCCTGTGCCTTTTAAATGGGCGTACCACATCATGTAGTTACATCCTGTGTATATTAAATGGGCGCGCCACATCATGCACTTACACACTGTGTATATTAAATGGTCGTGACTTATAGTGTTGCTACACACTGTGTATATTAAATGGTCGTGTTTTATCATGTAGCTACACACTGTGTATATTAAGCGGTCGTGCATTATAATTTAGCTACATCAAATGGTTATTTAATGGTCATGTTTTATCATGTAGCTACACACTGTGTTTATTAAGTGGTCGTGCTTTATAATGAAGCTACATCAAATGGTTATTTAATATTTTATCATGTAGCTACACACTGTGTATATGACTTGGTTGTGCTTTATAATGTAGCGACAAACTGTGTATATTAAATGGTCGTGCTTTATAATGTAGCTACATCAAATGGTTATTTAATGGTCATGTTTTATCATGTAGCTACACACTGTGTTTATTAAGTGGTCGTGCTTTATAATGTAGCTACATCAAATGGTTATTTAATATTTTATCATGTAGCTACACACAGTGTATATGACTTGGTCGTGCTTTATAATGTAGCTACACACTGTGTATATTAAATGGTGGTGCTTTATAATGTAGCTACATCAAATGGTTATTTAATGGTCGTGCCTTATTATGTAGCTACATCCTGTGTATATTAAATGGTCGTGACTTATCGTGTAGCTGCACTCTGTCTATATCAATGGTCGTGCCTTATTATGTAGCTACATCCTGTGTATATTAAATGGTCGTGACTTATCGTGTAGCTGCACTCTGTCTATATCAATGGTCGTGCCTTAACATGTAGCTACATCCTGTGTATATTAAATGGTCGTGCCTTATCGTGTAGCTATATCAAATGATGTCATTTAATGGTCGTGCCTTACCATGTAGCTACACCCTGTGTATATTTAATGGGCGTGTTTTATCATGTAGCTACATCCTGTGTATGTTAAATGGGCGTGCCATATCATGTAGCTACATCCTGTGTATATTAAATGGTCGTGCTTTATAATGTAGCTGCATCAAATGGTTATTTAATATTTTATCATGTAGCTACACACTGTGTATATGACTTGGTCGTGCTTTATAATGTAGCTACACACTGTGTATATTAAATGGTGGTGCTTTATAATGTAGCTACATCAAATGGTTATTTAATATTTTATCATGTAGCTACACACTGTGTATATGACTTGGTCGTGCTTTATAATGTAGCTACACACTGTGTATATTAAATGGTCGTGCTTTATAATGTAGCTACATCAAATGGTTATTTAATATTTTATCATGTAGCTACACACTGTGTATATGACTTGGTCGTGCTTTATAATGTAGCTACACACTGTGTATATTAAATGGTCGTGCTTTATAATGTAGCGACATCAAATGGTTATTTAATGGTCGTGCCTTATTATGTAGCTACATCCTGTGTATATTAAATGGTCGTGCCTTATCGTGTAGCTACACTCTGTCTATATCAATGGTCGTGCCTTATCATGTAGCTGCATCCTGTGTATATTAAATGGTCGTGCCTTATCATGTAGCTTCACTCTGTCGATATTAATGGTCGTGCCTTATCATGTAGCTACATCCTGTGTATATTAAATGGTCGTGCCTTATCATGTAGCTACATCAAATGGTCATTTAATGGTCGTGCCTTATCATGTAGCTACACCCTGTGTATATTAATGGTCGTGCCTTATCATGTAGCTGTAGCTGGTGTTTATCAAATGTTATCTTGTAGCTACATCCGATGCATGTTATTTGGGCGTGTCTCCTCATGTACCTACATCTCATGTATATTTAGTGGACGTCCGTCTTCATGTAGCATGTACCTGTCATGTGGGTGCAAATGGTAATGAAGGGTCTGTTAAAAAGAGTTATACAAAAACTTTACAATAATAAAAAGAGAAAAAAAATTAATTCATGGATTTAAAAAAAATCAATTGAGTTTAAATGCTTATAAATATAAAACTGAAAAATATGAAAATATAGATAAAAAGAGGAATACAAAAGCTTCAAAACATAAATATACTGAAACAAGGGGGAAAAACTAATGCGTGGATAAAAAAATCCAATTGAGTTGAAATGCTTATAAAATATAACTAAAATATCTGAAATTATTCATAAAAAACCATCTTATTTATGAATAAAAAGACCAACAATATAGAATATAGTGAAATATACCCTGAACGTATAGTAAGCATTGGGTCACCTAAACTTGCTTGTAATCGGTTGTACACCCTATATGCATAGCTTAGAGTGATTTGTCTATCCTAGTTGTGGGAGAGATGTAATCCCAACAAAGTTAGTTGTAAGAGAGTTGTGAACCCTATTTTGTATTAACCTGTTGTGAGAGACATGTTCACCTCGGTTGTGAGAGAGTTGTCTTCCTTAGCTGTGAGAGCGTTGTGCACCGTGGATGATTATACTGTGAAGTAGTTATACTTCTATAATAGTTGTTAGAGGGAAAGGGAAACTTGGTCTAACTTTAGGGGTATTCGGCCACAATCTTTCATAAGTTTCCAATTGTCAATACAAAATTCAATATGTAATAAAAATGCTAATGGGCAGACAGTGTTATTGTCTTAATTCTGTGATATAATTGATAACACTGCAAGATTCGTTGTCTGCAGTACCAGGGCCCACTTGCACAAAGCGATCTTAGAACTAGGGCTCAGACCCTGAGTTACGAGCACGTGACTATGAAGCAGGTGACATTATTGTACACATCCGATGAGGGAGTTACACGTGTTTGTTTGTTGTTTGACGCCGCACTCAGCAATATTTCAGCTGTATTCCAGCTATAGGTCTCTGGGGTACCTGTCTGGAGGAGGGTGCAGGTCATGGCTACACGTTGACGTTGCTGGCTACAAGGTGGTTCTGTACGATTCGGGCTGTATGGAGCTGGCGTTGTCGTGCTGATAAAGAACACCGCGTGGTAGCTGTTTTAGGAATGTTTGGTCAATCGGACGCGGAATGTCATCCATGTAACGCTGAGCTGTTAACGATGACCAGTGGTGTTCTTCCTGCCAGCAAATTCCTCCCCACATTGCATCCCCTTCACCATACTCCACCCTCTGACGACGATGTTGCTCGGTCAATAACTGTCCACTATAAGGACTGTAAGCCCTATATCCTTGAGATCCGAGTCGCCTGGTCACTGTCTGTTGACTTACCATACGCCAAAAGGCATTCGTCGCTGATGACGTCACTGTCAAGAATCGATTCCAGAGATGCAAAGTTCGCAAACACCGGTCTTCATTGGGCGTAGTTACTCTGGGTCTGCGTGTTGCCTGTCTGGTGTCTGCCCAGTCCATCTGTAACGTTGCATCAGGGTAGTTACAGCATCACGGGAGCAACCCCAAAAGTTCTAGCAACGTGGGCCTGGGTGGCTCCCATCTGTACCATACTCAGGGGACCCGTGAAGATCCGGGGTAGAATAGGACTTCAGCAACCGATGCTTGTCGTAAAAGGTGACTATGCTTGTCGTAAGAGGCGACTAACGGGATCGGGTGGTCAGACTCGCTGACTTGGTTGATGCATGACATTGTATCTAAATTGCGTGGATCAATGCTCATGATATCAAACATTGGATTGTCTGGTCCAGACTCGATTATTTACATACCGCCGTCGTATAGCTGGAATATTGCCGAGTGTGGCGTTAAACAACAAACAACAACAACCCAGGGCCTGCTCGCGTTGTCGGGTCTGTTTACTTGATCGAATGAGTGAGTGAGTTGGGTTTAACGCCGCTTTTAACAGTATTTAAGTTATATCGCGGCGTCTTGATCGCATGAATTGAATGGAAAGTAATAGTCAATACTTGTGAGTGAGTGAGTTGCAACGGCAATGTATCAGCCATATGGGGATGAGAACAAATTATGTATTCATTGAAACACTGCGCAGTAAGGAAACAAGCTAAATATCACAGATTTGATATAAAACAAACCAGATTGATAAAAGTTAAAAATCCTATAGATAAATAAATGAAACAGTTATTTTCGACACATATTCACAATTTATGATACAGACCAATACATGGTCATTTTTTCCCAGAATCATCAGTGTCAATGATCGGGGTTTATGTTATTCCTTTTCGTCCGACTGAACTTCATGCAAATATAACAAAGGATACCAACTTTCTTATTTACAAGCTCCATACATCCCTTACATCGTTCTCTTGTTCCTAATATACCGAGAGGAAACGAAGGTGGCACGCGCTGAACTGGAGCTTGCTTGTTTTAATGTCGAACGAAGGGAGATAACTCTAATGGAACACGTTTTTCAAACATTTTGTTAAACACAAACAAAAGATGCCAGGGGGTCATTGATACTATCAATCAAAGGAACGTTGATTATGAACACCCGACAGCCATCAACTAAATTAGTTTCAACATTGAAAACACCTTATTGTCGATTTTCATGTTACAATGACGTCATAGTATCCTGACGTCACAGGTCAAAGTTCATCACTTCGTAGTATTGTTTTGCGAGACAGCTGGCACAAAGGCAGCTATCGTGTTTTAAGAAGTTTAATCAGTATATTACACCCCGTACAGATCGGACACCTTCCAGGTAAGTACCAGAGTATACTACTTTCTGTTCTAGACTTCCTGCGGTTGTATTTAATAGCTCCATATTGTTTCCCCAAAACACGGCTGATACTATGTGAGGTTGCGGTAAGAAAATGTTTGATGTGTATTAGGATCAACGGTTTTATCAATTTCTGAGGCCACATCAGCTGAGAACCGATTAATCTGTTCTATCTTTAACATTTTGTCCTCGTGTTCCAACTGATTAAATGGTTAATTTGCTTTAAACAGATCTTTTAAAACGCTATATAAGCGCGATAGTTGGTTTTAACCCCACTTTTAAAAGGAGTCCAGTTATTTCACTGCGTGTCAGCTTACTGTGGGAGGAAAGGCCGGAGTGATACAGGTCTCAGACGTTTACCACTTTGGGGAAACACACGAGCACGGCCATTGATGCCGAAAAACCCAGAAACATAATCGGGGCGAACCGGGATTCGAACCCAAGATCATATACTATACTACAATACCATAACACAGACTTACACATGCGCGGGTCCGGATATCTATTTGTAAGGCTTCTTCCGATGGTGGCAGAAATAAATTTCAAACAAAGATGGTAGAATGTCAGTGATAAGTGCTAACATTAATGTACATATATTTTATGACACTACATCTATTTTTCTAGCAAAGCAGGTTCATTCTTAATTATAATTACCTGTTAATCAGAAAATACGAAGAAATATACTCTCTTTAACATATTAATATGCTGATGTATAGTTTTCGCACTTGATATGCATTGAACGTATGCATACTACATGGAACTTGATTTTGTGTAATCTTTTTTTTCGATTTTGCAACATGTAATTATACTAATTAACTTTTTGCGATTCTGATTTTCTTGGGCCAAGACTACACTTTTTACTCACTGACGTAAACATTGTTATGCAGATGACTTTTTATAAATCTATGGCCTAACTTAAATTTATTAAAATATATCTTACGTAATACAGATTTAATTGCTTGATCAAACCGAGCCGAAAACTGATGTTTTTTTAATTTCAAATACTATTTGTGAAAACAGTGTGACATCCAGGGATCCCACAATGTCCTCTGTCGAACTTTCTGAAAGACAGAAGGGCGAAGATGCAGTAATTAATTCCGAGGACTACAGTTACATCATGTCAACATCGGCATCTGACTTAAGTTCCTCTCCATCGTCATCCAAGACTAGTCCTCGGAGACCCGAAGCTTCCGCCAAAAAGCCAGCAGGGGTAGATAACTCCATCAAACCTGGAGACTACAAATATATCATGGAGACATCGGCGTCAGACGTGTCGTCATCTCCATCATGCAAGATTCTTCGTGAATCTGTTGGAGCATCTGCTTCACCCTCTAGGAGCTCTCACAGCAGTCCTCGTGAATCTGACAGTGGATCTGACAAACCTGATGACAGATGCTACACTTCACCAACGTCATCTCCATTGCCACACCCAAGGTCTCTTACAGGGTCCAGCCAATCTGTCTTGTCGTCTGAAATTCTAAGCAGCGTCTCCTCTGACTCGGAGAAAGTATTCGACCCCTTCGCGAAGGACCACCTTCAGCCCAGACTTTCCCCCAGGGAGCCATCTGTCGACGTTCATTTCCCAGTCGCTGAAACAGTGTCCGAGGTATCCCTGGCAAACAGGAGCGATGAATCGTGGTTTACCGACTCCAGGGAGTCGAACAGTTTCCACCAGGACGCACTACACATACGTAAGCTGATGCTGGACCAGGCGTGGGTCTCTGACAGACAGCAGCCGATGTCGGACTGGGTGTCCTCTGTTATCGTGTGGGATGATGACGGTAAGATATGCCATCAGTAGTTGGAACATCATCAGAGTAGTATCAAAAGAGAATGAGTGAGTGAGTGAGTGAGTGAGTGTTGTTTTTAACAATATTCCTGCTACTTCACATCGTACCAACATAACATGATGAGCTGAAACATATATGAATTATGACAGGTGTATTTACATAAAATTTACATATATATATATATAAGATTCTTGTTTCTGTCTCAAAAGTTGCAAGCAACTTGGGTGTGGACTCTCTCCTGACCAGACTGAAGAACAGATTTCAGGTGAGTCCAGTGATATCCGTGCTCTTATCACTCAGCGACTCTCATTGCTTCAAGACATACAATACATCTTACTTAAGGAAAAACCAAACAATTCTAGGGATCCATTATAGTGAACGCTCAAGTGAAGAATTTCATTTTTGAGGGGTATAACTTGAAACTTAATTATTTTTATGCCTTTTTCCAAGACTGGGGAAACGTTTTTAGAATACTCCCAGAAGAACCAATGGTCGGCCCCAACTAAGTGATATTTTCCTTGTTGTTTTCGTCATGATGATATCCGCTGAAATATCAACCTACTTTTCTTACCAGAGCACGTGGTGGCGCCTGACACGGGGGAGGGAGACTCGGGTCCAGATCCCCAAGAAATACAGCTCAGCATCCGGAGGCGGCACCAGCGGTGAGTACAGGAGCATTTGTCGTGGTTTCACAAAGCAAAGAACGCCCTACTATTCTCTTTTACCGGAGAAATTAAAATAATGGAGACCTGTCACCTCAGTAACATGTTCTTGCTGCAGCTTGTTGTAGATCTCTTCAACTTGGTCTGGATGGTAAAATTGACATAACAGAAGCGAAACACTGTTACTGTCTTTGGTTGTCCGAGGTCCTTTGTCTGAAGTATTGTTTCCTGTCTGCAGGTGGAGACGAGGACAAGACACAACGCAGAGAGAAGCTGCAGAAGCGAGTGCAGAGGTTCATGTCCCGGTTCTTCATTTGTGGAGGACCATCACAGGCCTAGACACAGTCTGTGTTAGGCCCAGACACAGTGCCGGTGTCTATGTCAGGCCCAGACACAGTGCCGGTGTCTCTGTCAGGCCAAGACACAATGCAGGTGTCTCTGTCAGGCCCAGACACAATGCAGGTGTCTCTGTCAGGCCAAGACACAGTGCCGGTGTCTATGTCAGGCCCAGACACAGAGCAGGTGTCTATGTCAGGCCCAGACACAGTGCAGGTGTCTCTGTCAGGCCAAGACACAATGCCGGTGTCTATGTCAGGCCCAGACACAATGCAGGTGTCTCTGTCAGGCCAAGACACAGTGCCGGTGTCTATGTCAGGCCCAGACACAGTGCCGGTGTTTATGTCAGGCCCAGACACAATGCAGGTGACTATGTCAGGCCAAATCACAGTGCCGGTGTTTATGTCAGGCCCAGACATAATGCAGGTGTCTATGTCAGGCCAAGACACAGTGCCGGTGTCTCTGTCAGGCCAAGACACAGTGCAGGTGTCTCTGTCAGGTCCAGACACAGTGCAGGTGTCTATGTCAAGCCCAGATACAGTGCCGGTGTCTATGTCAGGCCCAGTCACAATGCCGGTGTCTATGTCAAGCCCAGATACAGTACCGGTGTCTATTTCAGGCCCAGACACAGTGCAGGTGTCTATGTCAGGTCCAGACACAGTGCAGGTGTCTATTTCAGGCCCAGACACAGTGCAGGTGTCTATGTCAGGTCCAGACACAGTGCAGGTGTCTATGTCAGGCCCAGACACAGTGCAGGTGTCTATGTCAGGCCCAGACACAATGCAGGTATCTATGTCAGGCCCAGACACAGAGCAGGTGTCTATGTCAGGCCAAGGTATTGTGCAGGCGTCACTGCTAAATGGGCGTGCCTTATCGTGTAGCCATATCCTGTGTATATTAAATTGGCTTGCCTTATCATATAGTTACATCCTGTGTATATTAAATGGTCGTGTTTTATAATGTAGCTACATCAAATGGTTATTTAATGGTCGTGTTGTATCATGTAGCTACACACTGTGTATATTAGATGGGCGTGCCTTATCCTATAGCTACATCCTGTGTATATTAAATGGGCGTGCCTTATCGTGTAGCTACATCATGTGTATATTAAATGGGCGTGCCTTATTCTGTAGCTACATCCTGTGTATATTAAATGGGCGTGCCTTATCCCATAGCTACATCCTGTGTATATTAAATGGGCGTGCCTTATCCTATAGCTACATCCTGTGTATATTAAATGGACGTGCCTTATCGTGTAGTTACACACTGTGTATATTAATGGTCGTGCCTTTTCATGTAGCTGTAGAAGGTGTTTATGAAATGTTACCTTGCAGCTGCATCCTGTGCCTTTTAAATGGGCGTACCACATCATGTAGTTACATCCTTTGTATATTAAATGGGCGCGCCACATCATGTACTTACACACTGTGTATATTAAATGGTCGTGTTTTATCATGTAGCTACACACTGTGTATATTAAGCGGTCGTGCATTATAATTTAGCTACATCAAATGGTTATTTAATGGTCATGTTTTATCATGTAGCTACACACTGTGTTTATTAAGTGGTCGTGCTTTATAATGAAGCTACATCAAATGGTTATTTAATATTTTATCATGTAGCTACACACTGTGTATATGACTTGGTCGTGCTTTATAATGTAGCGACACACTGTGTATATTAAATGGTCGTGCTTTATAATGTAGCTACATCAAATGGTTATTTAATGGTCATGTTTTATCATGTAGCTACACACTGTGTTTATTAAATGGTCGTGCTTTATAATGTAGCTACATCAAATGGTTATTTAATATTTTATCATGTAGCTACACACAGTGTATATGACTTGGTCGTGCTTTATAATGTAGCTACACACTGTGTATATTAAATGGTGGTGCTTTATAATGTAGCTACATCAAATGGTTATTTAATGGTCGTGCCTTATTATGTAGCTACATCCTGTGTATATTAAATGGTCGTGCCTTATCATGTAGCTTCACTCTGTCTATATTAATGGTCGTGCCTTAACATGTAGCTACATCCTGTGTATATTAAATGGTCGTGCCTTATCGTGTAGCTATATCAAATGGTCATTTAATGGTCGTGCCTTACCATGTAGCTACACCCTGTGTATATTTAATGGGCGTGTTTTATCATGTAGCTACATCCTGTGTATGTTAAATGGGCGTGCCATATCATGTAGCTACATCCTGTGTATATTAATGGTCGTGCCTTTTCATGTAGCTGTAGCTGGTGTTTATCAAATGTTATCTTGTAGCTACATCCGATGCATGTTATTTGGGCGTGTCTCCTCATGTACCTACATCTCATGTATAGTTAATGGACGTCCGTCTTCATGTAGCCTGTGTATCGTGAATAGGGTAATCTATTTACCTTGAGGTAGTGTGCCTGATCCTGTTAATATCATATTATCTGCTGTATTCTTAATGTATTACACATACATTAATTTGTTTTCCAAATGTACCTGTCACGTGGTTGCAAATGGTAATGAAGGGTCTGTTAAAAAGAGTTATACAAAAACTTTACAATAATAAAAAGAGAAAAAAAATTAATTCATGGGTTTAAAAAAAATCAATTGAGTTTAAATGCTTATAAATATAAAACTGAAAAATATGAAAATATAGATAAAAAGAGGAATACAAAAGCTTCAAAACATAAATATACTGAAATAAAGGGGGAAAATAATGCGTGGATAAAAAAAATCAAATTGAATTGAAATGCTTATGAAAATATAACTAAAATATCTGAAATTATTCATAAAAAACCCATCTTATTTATGAATAAAAAGACCAACAATATAGAATATATAGAAATATAACCTGAACGTATAGTAAGCATAGGGTCACCTAAACTTACTTGTAATCGGTTGTACACCCTATATGCATAGCTTAGAGTGATTTGTCCACCTTAGTTGTGTGAGAGATGTAATCCCAACAAAGTTAATTGTAAGAGAGTTATGAACCCTATTTTGTATAATTTGTTGTGAGAGACATGTTCAACTCGGTTGTGAGAGAGTTGTCTTCCTTAGCTGTGAGAGCGTTGTGCACCGTGAAAGATTGTACTGTGAAGTAGTTATACTTCTATAATAGTTATTAGAGGGAAAGGGAAACTTGGTCTAACTTTAGGGGTATTCGGCCACAATCTTTCTTAAGTTTCCGATTGTCAACACAAAATTCAATATGTAATAAAAATGCTAATGGGCAGACAGTGTTATTGTCTTAATTCTGTGATATAATTGATAACACTGCAAGATTCGTTGTCTGCAGTACCAGGGCCCACTTTCACAAAGCGATCTTAGAACTATAGAACTCCTATACTATAACATAGGCTTACAATAGTCGTAGCACTAAGATCACTTGGTGCAAGTGGGCTCAGACCCTGAGGTACGAGCACGTGACTATGAAGCAGGTGACATTATTGTACACATCCGATGAGGAAGTTACACGTGTTTGTTTGTTGTTTGACGCCGCACTCAGCAATATTTCAGCTGTATTCCAGCTATAGGTCTCTGTGGTACCTGTCTGGAGGAGGGTGCAGGTCATGGCTACACGTTGACGTTGTTGGCTACAAGGAAGTTCTATACGATTCAGGCTGTATGGGGCTGGCGTTGTCGTGCTGATAAAGAACACCGCGTGGTAGCTGTTTTAGGAATGTTTGGTCAATCGGACGCAGAATTTCATCCATGTAACGCTGAGCTGTTAACGATGACCAGTGGTGTTCTTTCCTGCCAGCAAATTCCTCCCCACATTGCATCCCCTCCACCATACTCCATCCTCTGACGACGATGTTGCTCGGTCAATAACTGTCCCCTGTAAGGACTGTAAGCCCTATATCCTTGAGATCCGAGTCACCTGGTCACTGTCTGTTGACTTACCATACGCCCAAAGGCATTCGTCGCTGATGATGTCACTGTCAAGAATCAATTCCAGAGATGCAAAGTTCGCAAACACCGGTCTTCATTGGGCGTAGTTACTCTGGGTCTGCGTGTTGCCTGTCTGGTGTCTGCCCAGTCCATCTGTAGCGTTGCATCAGGGTAGTTACAGCATCACCTGAGCAACCCCAAAAGTTCTAGCAACGTGGGCCTGGGTGGCTCCCATCTGTACCATACTCAGGGGACCCGTGAAGATCCGGGGTAGAATAGGACTTCAGCAGTCCGTGTTTGCCGTTTAAGGCGATTATGCTTGTCGTAAGAGGCGACTAACGGGATCGGGTGGTCAGACTCGCTGACTTGGTTGATGCATGTCATTGTATCTAAATTGCGTGGATCAATGCTCATGATATCAAACATTGGATTGTCTGGTCCAGACTCGATTATTTACAGACCGCCGTCGTATAGCTGGAATATTGCCGAGTGTGGCGTTAAACAACAAACAACAACAACTCAGGGCCTGCTCGCGTTGTCGGGTCTGTTTACTTGATCGAATGAGTGAGTGAGTTGGGTTTAACGCTGCTTTTAACAGTATTCAAGTTATATCGCGGCGTCTTGATCGCATGAATTGAATGGAAAGTAATAGTTAATACTTGTGAGTGAGTGAGTTGCAACGGCAATGTATCAGCCATATGGGGATGAGAACAAATTATGTATTCATTGAAACACTGCGCAGTAAGGAAACAAGCTAAATATCACAGATTTGATATAAAACAAACCAGATTGATAAAAGTTAAAAATCCTATAGATAAATAGATGAAACAGTTATTTACGACACATGTTCACAATTTATGATACAGACCAATTCATGGTCATTTTTTCCCAGAATCATCAGTGTCAATGATCGGGGTTTATGTTATTCCTTTTAGTCCGACTGAACTTCGTGCAAATATAACAAAGGATACCAACTTTCTTATTTACAAGCTCAATACATCCCAAACATCGTTCTCTTGTTCCTAATATACCGAGAGGAAACGAAGGTGGCACGCGCTAAACTGGAGCTTGCTTGTTTGAATGTCGAACGAAGGGAGATAACTCTAATGGAACACGTTTTTCAAACATTTTGTTAAACACAAACAGAAGCTGACAGGGGGTCATTGATACTATCAATCAAAGGAACGTTGATTATGAACACCCGACAGCCATCAACTAAATTAGTTTCAACATTGAAAACACCTTATTGTCGATTTTCATGTTACAATGACGTCATAGTATCCTGACGTCACAGGTCAAAGTTCATCACTTCGTAGTATTGTTTTGCGAGACAGCTGGCACAAAGGCAGCTATCGTGTTTTAAGAAGTTTAATCAGTATATTACACCCCGTACAGATCGGACACCTTCCAGGTAAGTACCAGAGTATACTACTTTCTGTTCTAGACTTCCTGCGGTTGTATTTAATAGCTCCATATTGTTTCCCCAAAACACGGCTGATACTATGTGAGGTTGCGGTAAGAAAATGTTTGATGTGTATTAGGATCAACGGTTTTATCAATTTCTGAGGCCAAATCAGCTGAGAACCGATTAATCTGTTCTATCTTTAACATTTTGTCCTCGTGTTCCAACTGATTAAATGGTTAATTTGCTTTAAACAGATCTTTTAAAACGCTATATAAGCGCGATAGTTGGTTTTAACCCCACTTTAAAAAAGGATTCCAGTTATTTCACTGCGTGTCAGCTTACTGTGGGAGGAAAGTCCGAAGTGATGCAGGTCTCAGACGTTTACCACTTTGGGGAAACACACGAGCATGGGCATGATGCCGAAAAACCAAGAAACATAATCGGGACGATCATATACTATACTCCAATACCATAACACAGACTTACACATGCGCGGGTCCAGATATCTATTTGTAAGGTTTCTTCCGAAGGTGGCAGTAATAAACTTCTAAGATGGTAGAATGCCAGTGATAAGATAGTGTTTATTAAAGAAACTTATTTTTCATGACACTGTACCTATTTTTCTAGCAAAGCAGGTACATACGTAATTATAGGTACCTGTAAATCAGAAAATACGAAGACATATACACTCTGTAACAAATTAATATGCTGACGTATAGTTTTCGTACTTGATATGCATTGAACGTATGCATATACATGGTACTTGATTTTGTGTAAAAGAAATGTCCGATTTTGCAACATGTAATTAACTTTTTTCGATTCTGATTTTCTTGGGCCAAGACTACACTTTTTACTCACTGACGTAAACTTTGTTATGCAGATGGCTTTTTTAAAAATCTATGGCCTAACTAAAATTTATTAAAATATATCTTAAGTAATACAGATTAAATTGCTTGATCAAACCGAGCCGAAAACTGATGGTTTTTTTAATTTCAAATACTATTTGTGAAAACAGTGTGACATCCAGGGATCCCACAATGTCCTCTGTCGAACTTGCTGAAAGACAGAAGGGCAAAGATGCAGTAATTAATTCCGAGGACTACCGTTACATCATGTCAACATCGGCATCTGACTTAAGTTCCTCTCCATCGTCATCCAAGACTAGTCCTCGGAGACCTGAAGCTTCCACCAAAAAGCCAGTACGGGTAGATAACTCCATCAAACCTGGAGACTACAAATATATCATGGAGACATCGGCGTCAGACGTGTCATCATCTCCATCACGCAAAGGTCTTCATGAATCTGTTGGAGCATCTGCTTCACCCTCTAGGAGCTCTCACGGCAGTCCTCGTGAATCTGACAGTGGATCTGACAAACCTGATGACAGATGCTACACTTCACCAACGTCATCTCCATTGCCACACCCAAGGTCTCTTACAGGGTCCAGCCAATCTGTCTTGTCGTCTGAAATTCTAAGCAGCGTCTCCTCTGACTCTGAGAAAGTATTCGACCCCTTCGCAAAGGACCACCTTCAGCCCAGACTTTCCCCCAGGGAGCCATCTGTCGACGTTCATTTCCCAGTCGCTGAAACAGTGTCCGAGATATCCCTGGCAAATAGGAGCGATGAATCGTGGTTTACCGACTCCAGAGAGTCGAACAGTTTCCACCAGGACGCACTACACATACGTAAGCTGATGCTGGACCAGGCGTGGGTCTCTGACAGACAGCAGCCGATGTCGGACTGGGTGTCCTCTGTTATCGTGTGGGATGATGACGGTAAGTGATTCCATCAGTAGTTGGAACATCATCGAAAGTGAGTGAGTGAGTGTCGTTTAATATCAAAAATAGGCATCACACATTGTACCAACATTACATGATAAGCTGAAACATATATATGAATTATGACAGGTATATTCACATAAAAGTATTTTCTCTAAGTAGCTTTGCTATCATTTTTTTCTTCTATGATGCAAATTTGTTGATAAGGAAGTGACAGATATATATATATATATATATATATGTATATATATATAAGATTCTTGTTTCTGTCTCAAAAGTTGCAAGCAACTTGGGTGTGGACTCTCTCCTGACCAGACTGAGGAACAGGTTTCAGGTGAGTCCAGTGATGTCCGTGCTCTTGTCACACAGCGACTCTCATTGCTTCAAGACATACAAGACATCTTTCTTAACGACAAACGGAACAACTCTAGGGGTCAATTATTATAGTGAACGCTCAAGTGAAGAATTTCATTTTTGAGGGGTATAACTTGAAACTTAATTATTTTTATGCCTTTTCCCAAGACTCTGGGGAAAAGTTTTTAGAATACTCCCAGAAGAACCAATGGTCGGCCCCAACTAAGTGATATTTTCCTTGTTGTTTTCGTCATGATGATATCCGCTGAAATATCAACCTACTTTTCTTACCAGAGCACGTGGTGGCGCCTGACAAGGGGGAGGGCGACTCGGGTCCAGATCCTCAAGAAATCCAGCTCAGTATCCGGAGGCGGCACCAGCGGTGAGTACAGGAGTATTTGTCGTGTTTGGTTAATGGTTTCACAAAGCAAAGAACGCCCTACTATTCTCTTTTGCCGGAGAAATTAAAATAATGGAGACCTGTCACCTCAGTAACATGTTCTTGCTGCACCTTGTTGTAGATCTCTTCAACTTGGTCTTGGTGGTAAAACTGACAAAACAGAAGCGAAACACTGTTACTGTCTTTGGTTGTCCGAGGTCCTTTGTCTGAAGTATTGTTTCCTGTCTGCAGGTGGAGACGAGGACAAGACACAACGCAGAGAGAAGCTGCAGAAGCGAGTGCAGAGGTTCATGTCCCGGTTCTTCATTTGTGGAGGACCATCACAGGCCTAGACACAGTCTGTGTTAGGCCCAGACACAGTGCCGGTGTCTCTGTCAGGCCCAGACACAGTGCAGGTGTCTCTATCAGGCCCAGACACGGAGCAGGTGTCTATGTTAGGCCCAGACACAGTGCAGGTGTCTATGTTAGGCTCAGACACAGAGCCGGTGTCTATGTCAGGACCAGGCAAAGCGCAGGTGTCATTGTTAAATGGGCGTGCCTTATCATGTAGCTGCATCCTGAGTATATTAAAAGGGTGTGTCTTATCATGTAGCTGCCCCCTTTGTATGTTGAATGGGTGTGCGATATCATGTAGCTGCATCCTGTGTATATTAAATGGGCGTGCCTTATCGCGTGGCTACATCCTGTGCACATTAAATGGACGTGCCTTATCATGTAGCTACATCCTGTGCACATTAAATGGACGTGCCTTATCATGTCGCTGCATCCTGTGTATATTAAATGGACGTGCCTTATCGTGTAGCTACATCCTGTGTCTATTAAATGGTCGTACCTTATCATGTAGCTGCATCCTGTGTATATTAATGTTCGTGCCTTATCGTGTAGCTACATCCTGTGTATATTAATGGGCGTGCCTTATCATGTCGCTGCATCCTGTGTATATTAGATGGGCGTGCCTTATCGTGTAGCTACATCCTGTGTGTATTTATGGTCGTGTCATATCATGTAGCTACATCCTGTGTCTATTAAATGTTCGTGCCTTATCATGTAGCTACATCCGGTGTCTATTAAATGTTCGTGCCTTATCATGTAGCTACATCCGGTGTCTATTAATGGCCGTGCCTTATCATGTAGCTGTAGCTGGTGTTTATCAAATGTTATCTTGTAGCTACATCCGATGCATGTTATTTGGGCGTGTCTCCTCATGTACCTACATCTCATGTATATTTAGTGGACGTCCGTCTTCATGTAGCCTGTGTATCGTGAATAGGGTAATCTATTTACCTTGAGGTTGTGTGCCTGATCCCGTAAATACTAGTATCATATTACCTGCTTTATTCTGAATGTATTATACATACATTTATTTGTTTTCCAAATGTACCTGTCACGTGGTTGCAAATGGTAATGAAGGGTCTGTTAAAAAGAGTTATAAAAAACTTAATAATAATAAAAGAGGAAAAACATTAATTCATGGGTTTAAAAAAAAATCAATTGAGTTTAAATGTTTATAAATATAAAACAGAAAAATATGAAAATATAGATAAAAAGAGGAATACAAAAGCTTCAAAACATAAATATACTGAAATAAAGAGGGAAAACTAATGCGTGGATAAAAAAATCAAATTGAATTGAAATGCTTATAAATATATAACTTAAATATGTGAAATTATTCATAAAAAACCCATCTTATTTATGAATAAAAAGACCAACAATATAGAATATATTGAAATATACCCTGAACGTATAGTAAGCATAGGGTCACCTAGACTTACTTGTAATCGGTTGTACACCCTATATGCATAGCTAAGAGTGATTTGTCCACCTTAGTTGTGGGAGAGATGTAATCCCAACAAAGTTAGTTGTAAGAGAGTTGTGAACCCTATTTTGTATAATTTGTTGTGAGAGACATGTTCAACTCGGTTGTGAGAGAGTTGTCTATCTTAGCTGTGAGAGCGTTGTGCACCGTGAAAGATTGTACTGTGAAGTAGTTATACTTCTATAATAGTTGTTAGAGGGAAAAGGAAACTTGGTCGAACTTTGGGGTATTCGGCCACAATCTTTCTTAAGTTTCCAATTGTCAATACAAAATTCAATATGTAATAAAAATGCTAATGGGCAGACAGTGTTATTGTCTTAATTCTGTGATATAATTGATAACACTGCAAGATCCGTTGTCTGCAGTACCAGGGCCCACTTGCACAAAGCGATCTTAGACCTATAGAACTCCTATACTATAACATAGGCTTACAATAGTCGTAGCACTAAGATCGCTTGGTGCAAGTGGGCTCAGACCCTGAGTTACGAACACGTGACTATGAAGCAGGTGACATTATTGTACACATCCGATGAGGAAGTTACACGTTTTTGTTTGTTGTTTGACGCCGCACTTAGCAATATTTCAGCTGTATTCCAGCTATAGGTCTCTGGGGTACCTGTCTGGAGGAGGGTGCAGGTCATGGCTACACGTTGACGTTGCTGGCTACAAGGTGGTTCTGTACGATTCAGGCTGCATGGGGCTGGCGTTGTCGTGCTGATAAAGAACACCGCGTGGTAGCTGTTTTAGGAACGTTTGGTCAATCGGACGCAGAATGTCATCCATGTAACGCTGAGCTGTTAACGATGACCAGTGGTGTTCTTTCCTGCCAGCAAATTCCTCCCCACAGTGCACCCCCTCCACCATACTCCATCCTCTGACGACGATGTTGCTCTGTCAATAACTGTCCTCTATAAGGACTGTAAGGCCTATATCCTTGAGATCCGAGTCGCCTGGTCACTGTCTGTTGACTTACCATACGCCAAAAGGCATTCGTCGCTGATGGCGTCACTGTCAAGAATCGATTCCAGAGATGCAAAGGTCGCAAACACCGGTCTCCATTGGGCGTAGTTACTCTGGGTCTGCGTGTTGCCTGTCTGGTGTATGCCCAGTCCATCTGTAGCGTTGCATCAGGGTAGTTACAGCAACACGGGAGCACTCCCAAAAGTTCTAGCAACGTGGGCCTGGGTGGCTCCCATCTGTACCATACTCAGGGGACCCGTGAAGATCCGGGGTAGAATAGGACTTCAGCAGTCCGTGTTTGCCGTTTAAGGCGATTATGCTTGTCGGCTTGGCGGCTAACGGGATCGGGTGGTCAGGCTCGCTGACTTGGTTGATGCATGTCATTGTATCTAAATTGCGTGGATCAATGTGATTATCTGGTCAAGACTCGATTATTTACAGACCGCCGTCGTATAGCTGGAATATTGCCAACAACTCAGGGCCTGCTCGCGTTGTTCGGGTCTGTTTACTTGATCTCATGAGTGAGTGAGTTGGGTTTAACGCCGCTTTTAACAGTATTCCAGTTATATCGCGGCGTCTTGATCGCATGAATTGAATGGAAAGTAATAGTTAATACTTGAGAGTGAGAGAGTTACAACGGCAATGTATCAGCCATATGGGGATGAGAACAAATTATGTATTCATTAAAACACTGCGCAGTAAGGAAACAAGCTAAATATCACATATTTGATATTAAACAAACCAGATTGATAAAGGTTAAAAATCATATAGATAAATAGATGAAACAGTTATTTTCGACACATATTCACAATCTATGATACAGACCAATACATGGTCATTTTTTCCCAGAATCATCAGTGTCAATGATCGGGGTTTATGTTATTCCTTTTCGTCCGACTGAACTTCATGCAAATATAACAAAGGATACCAACTTTCTTATTTACAAGCTCCATACATCCCTTACATCGTTCTCTTGTTCCTAATATACCGCAAGGAAACGAAGAAGGGTCGCGCTGAACTGGAGTTTGCTTGTTTGAATGTCGAACGAAGGGAGATAACTCTAATGGAACACGTTTTTCAAACATTTTGTTAAACACCAACAGAAGATGACAGGGGGTCATTGATACTATCAATCAAAGGAACGTTGATTATGAGCATCCGACAGCCATCAACTAAATTAGTTTCAACATTGAAAACACCTTATTGTCGATTTTCATGTTACAATGACGTCATAGTATCATGACGTCACAGGTCAAAGTTCATCACTTCGTAGTATTGTTCTGCGAGACCGCTAGCACAAAGGCCGCTCTCGTGTTTTAAGAAGTTTAATCAGTATATTACACCCCGTACAGATCGGACACCTTCCAGGTAAGTACCAGAGTATACTACTTTCTTTTCTAGACTTCCAGCGGTTGTATTTAATAGCTCCATATTGTTTCCCCAAAACACGACCGTGTCTGATGTTAGGTTGCGGTAAGAAAATGTTTGATGTGTATTAGGATCAACGGTTTTATCAATTTCTGAGGCCACATCAGCCGAGTACAGATTAATCTGTTCTATCTTTAACATTTTGTCCTCGTGGTTCAACTGATTAAATGGTTAATTTTCTTTAAACAGATCTTTTAAAACGCTAAATAAGCGCGATAGTTGGTTTTAACCCCACTTTTAAAAGGATTCCAGTTATTTCACTGCGTGTCAGCTTACTGTGGAAGGAAAGGCCGGAGTGATACAGGTCTCAGACGTTTACCACTTTGGGGAAACACACGAGCATGGGTATGGTGCCAAAAAACCTAGAAACATAATCGGGTCGAACCGGGATTCGAACCCAAGATCATATACTATACTCCAATACCATAACACAGACTTACACATGCGCGGGTCCTGATATCTATTTGTAAGTTTTCTTCCGATGGTGGTAGAAATAAATTTCAAACAAAGATGGTAGAATACCAGTGATAAGATAGTGTTTATATTAAGAAACATATTTTTTAGGACACTGCACCTATCACACCTAGACGTATACACTCTGTGACATATCAATATGCTGACGTATAGTTTTCACACTTGATATGCATTGAATGTATACATATACATGGTACTTGATTTTGTGTTATCTTTTTTTCCGATTTTGCAACATGTAATTAACTTTTCTCGATTCTGATTTTCTTGGGCCAAGACTACACTTTTTACTCACTGACGTAAACTTTGTTATGCAGATGGCTTTTTAAAATCTTTAGCCTAACTAAAATTTGTTAAAATATGTCTTACGTAACACAGATTTAATTGCTTGATCAAACCTAGCCGAAAACTGATGTTTTTATAACAAATACTATTTGTGAAAACAGTGTGACATCCAGGAAGCCCACAATGTCCTCTGTCGAACTTGCTGAAAGAAAGAAGGGCAAAGATGCAGTAATTAATTCCGAGGACTACAGTTACACCATGTCAACATCGGCATCTGACTTAAGTTCCTCTCCATCGTCGTCATCCAAGACTAGTCCTCGGAGACCTGAAGCTTCCGCCAAAAAGCCAGTATGGGTAGATAACTCCATCAAACCTGGAGACTACAAATATATCATGGAGACATCGGCGTCAGACGTGTCGTCATCTCCATCACGCAAAGGTCTTCGTGAATCTGTTGGAGCATCTGCTTCGCTCTCTGGGAGCAGTCCTCGTGAATCTGAAAGTCGATCTGACAAACAAGATGACAGTTGCTACACTTCACCAACGTCATCTCCATTGCCACACCCAAGGTCTCTTACAGGGTCCAGCCAATCTGTCTTGTCGTCTGAAATTCTAAGCAGCGTCTCCTCTGACTCGGAGAAAGTATTCGACCCCTTCGCGAAGGACCACCTTCAGCCCAGACTTTCCCCCAGGGAGCCATCTGTCGACGTTCATTTCCCAGTCGCTGAAACAGTGTCCGAGATATCCCTGGCAAACAGGAGCGATGAATCGTGGTTTACCGACTCCAGGGAGTCGAACAGTTTTCACCAGGACGCACTACACATACGTAAGCTGATGCTGGACCAGGCGTGGGTCTCTGACAGACAGCAGCCGATGTCGGACTGGGTGTCCTCTGTTATCGTCTGGGATGATGACGGTAAGAGATTCCACCAGTAGTTGGAACATCATCAGAGATGTCAAAAGTGAGTGAGTGAGTGAGTGAGTGAGTGAGTGAGTGACTGTCGTTTTTAACAATATTCCTGCTACTTCACATTGTACCAACACAACATGATGAGCTGAAACATATATGAATTATGACAGGTGTATTTACATAAAAGTATTTTCTCTAAGTAGTTTTGCAATTATTATTTTTCCTATGAAGCAAATTTGCTGATAACGAAGTGACAGATATATATATATATAAGATTCTTGTTTCTGTCTCAAAAGTTGCAAGCAACTTGGGTGTGGACTCTCTCCTGACCAGACTGAGGAACCGGTTTCAGGTGAGTCCAGTGATGTCCGTGCTCTTATCACACAGCGACTCTCATTGCTTCAAGACATACAAGGCATCTTAAGGAAAAACGAAACAATTCTACGGATCCATTATAGTGAACGCTCAAGTGAAGAATTTCATTTTTGAGGGGTAAAACCCGAAACTTAATTATTTTTTTGCCTTTTTCCAAGACTGGGGAAACGTTTTTAGAATACTCCCAGAAGAACCAATGGTCGGCCCCAACTAAGTGATATTTTCCTTGTTGTTTTCGTCATGATGATATCCGCTGAAATATCAATCTACTTTTCTTACCAGAGCACGTGGTGGCGCCTGACAAGGGGGAGGGCGACTCGGGTCCAGATCCTCAAGAAATCCAGCTCAGCATCCGGAGGCTGCACCAGCGGTGAGTACAGGAGTATTTGTCGTGTTTGGTTAATGGTTTCACAAAGCAAAGAACGCCCTACTATTCTCTTTTGCCGGAGAGAAATCAAAATAATGGAGACCTGTCACCTCAGTAACATGTTCTTGCTGCACCTTGTTGTAGATTTCTTCAACTTGGTCTGGATGGTAAAATTGACATAACAGAAGCGAAACACTGTTACTGTCTTTGGTTGTCCGAGGTCCTTTGTCTGAAGTGTTGTTTCCTGTCTGCAGGTGGAGACGAGGACAAGACACAACGCAGAGAAAAGCGACAGAAGCGAGTGCAGAGGTTCATGTCCCGGTTCTTCATTTGTGGAGGACCATCACAGGCCTAGACACAGTCTGTGTTAGACCCAGACACAGTGCCGGTGTCTATGTCAGGCCCAGACACAGTGCCGGTGTCTCTGTCAGGCCCAGACACAGTACCAGTGTCTCTGTCAGGCCCAGACACAGTGCCGGTGTATATATCAGGCCCAGACACAGTGCAGGTGTCTATGTCAGGCCCAGACACAGTGCAGGTGTCTATGTCAGGCCCAGACACAATGCAGGTATCTATGTCAGGCCAAGACAGTGCCGATGACTACAGGCACAGCGCAAGTGTCATTGTTAAATGGGTGTGTCTTATCATGTGCCTGCATCCTGTGTATATTAAATGGTCGTGCCTTATCATGTAGCTGCATCCTGTGTATATTAATGGTCGTGCCTTATCATGTCGCTGCATCCTGTGTATATTAAATGGGCGTGCCTTAACATGTAGCTACATCCTGTGTATATTCAATGGACGTGCCTTATCGTGTAGCTACATCCTGTGTATATTCAATGGACGTGCCTTATCGTGTAGCTACATCCTGTGTATATTAAATGGTCGTGCCTTATCATGTAGCTGCACACTGTGTATATTAATGGTCGTGTCTTATCATGTAACTGCACACTGTGTATATTAATGGTCGTGTCTTATCATGTAACTGCACACTGTGTATATTAAATGGTCGTGCCTTATCATGTAGCTGCATTCTGTGTATATTAAATGGTCGTGCCTTATCATGTAACTGCACACTGTGTATATTAATGGTCGTGCGTTATCATGTCGCTGCATCCTGTGTATATTAAATGGTCGTGCCTTATCATGTAGCTACATCCTGTGTATGTGAAATGGACGTGCCTTATCATGTAGCTACATCCTGTGTATGTTAAATGGGCGTGCCTTATCATGAAGCTACATCCTGTGTATATTTAATGGGCGTGCTTTATCATGTAGCTACATCCTGTGTATGTTAAATGGGCGTGCCATATCATGTAGCTACATCCTGTGTATATTAAATGGGCGTGCTTTATCATGTAGCTACATCCTGTGTGTATAAAACGGGCGTGGCTTATCATGTAGCTACATCCTGTGTATATTAAATGGTCGTGCCTTATCATGTAGCTACATCAAATGGTTATTTAATGGTCGTGCCTTATCATGTAGCTACATCCGGTGTCTATTAATGGTCGTGCCTTATCATGTAGCTGTAGCTGGTGTTTGTCAAACGTTATCTTGTAGCTACATCCGATGCATGTTATTTGGGCGTGTCTCCTCATGTACCTACATCTCATGTATATTTAGTGGACGTCCGTCTTCATGTAGCCTGTGTATCGTGAATAGGGTAATCTATTTACCTTGAGGTTGTGTGCCTGATCCTGTAAATATCATATTACCTGCTTTGTTCTGAATGTATTACACATACATTTATTTGTTTTCCAAATGTACCTGTCACGTGGTTGCAAATGGTAATGAAGGGTCTGTTAAAAAGAGTTATACAAAAACTTAACAATAATAAAAAGAGAAAAAAAATTAATTCATGGGTTTAAAAAAAATCAATTGATTTTAAATGCTTATAAATATAAAACTGAAAAATGTGAAAATATAGATTAAAAAGCTTCAAAAGAAACAAGGGGAAAAACGTAAATCGTTGATAAAAAAATCCAATTGAGTTGAAATGCTTATGAAAATATAACTAAAATATCTGATATGATTAATAAAAAAACATCTTATTTATGAATAAAAAGACCAACAATATAGAATATAGTGAAATATATCCTGAACGTATACTAAGCATAGGGTCACCTAAACTTACTTGTAATCGGTTGTACACCCTATATGCATAGCTTAGAGTGATTTGTCCACCTTAGTTGTGTGAGAGATGTAATCCCAACATAATAAGTTGTAAGAGAGTTGTGAAACCTATATTTATAATTTGTTGTGAGAGACATGTTCAACTCGGTTGTGAGAGAGTTGTCTATCTTAGCTGTGAGAGCGTTGTGCACCGTGGATGATCATACTGTGAAGTAGTTATACATCTATAATAGTTGTTAAAGAAAAAAGGAAACTTGGTCTAACTTTAAAGGTATTCGGCCACAATCTTTCTTAAGTTCCCGATTGTCAACACAAAATTCAATATGCAATAAAAGTGCTGATGGGCAGACAGTGTTATTGTCTTAATTCTGTGATATTATTACGCTGCAAGATTCGTTGTCTGCAGTACCAGGGCCCACTTGCACAAAGCGATCTTAGAACTAAGATGATCATAACTCCTATACTTTAACATAGGCTTACAATAGTCGTAGCCCTAAGATCGCTTGGTGCAAGTGGGCTCAGACCCTGTGGGAAGTGAAGCACCTCAGTACAACGCGTGACTACGAAGCAGGTGATTGTACACATCCGATGAGGGGGTTCCACGTCTTTGTTTGTTAGTTGTTTGACGCCGCACTCAGCAATATTCCAGCTATATATGGAGTAATTGACCGTACTTGAAGTTCAATGAATAGTCAACAAATTACTAGTTTACTGAAACACTCAGTTTTCAGTTATCAATTAAAAAAAACAGTCGTGTTGGAAATACTCACTTGGCAAGTTTGTTTGTTTGTTATTTAACGCCACACTTAGCAATATTCCAGCTCTTTGACGGCGGTCTGTAAATAATCGAGTCTGGACCCAACAATCCAGTGATTGATGTCATGAGCATCGATCCACACAATTGGGATACGATGACATGCATCAATCAAGTCAGCGAGCCTGACCACCCGATCCCGTTAGTCGCATCTTATGACAAGCATAGTCACCTTTTACAGCAAGCACGGGTTGCTGAAGACCTATTCTACCCCGGATCTTCATGGGGCCCCTGAGCATAGTACAGATGGGAGCCACCCAGGCCGTGGTTGCTGCCATTTTGGTGGTTGCTCCCGTGTTGCTGTAACTAACCTGATGCAACGTTACAGATGGACCCGGCAGGCACCAGACAGGTAACATGCAGACCCAGAGTAACTACGCCCAATGAAGACCGGTATTTGCGTACTTTGCATCTCCGGAATCGATTGTTGACAATGACGTAATCGAGTTTGACCACCCGATCCCGTAAGTCGCCTCTTAGTCGCTTTTTAAGGTAAGCATGGGTTGTTGTAGACGACTTGGCAACTAGATAAGACGCATGTCAGGTTTAAAAGGCCCGAGTCTCCCTCATGTCGCCCTTATTATATAGACACAGCCAACCTTCTAGAAACTGTCACATCGCGAGACGTCTCGAACCAAATCTGTCTCTGTCTGTCTGTCCGCCCCCCCCCTCTCTCCCCCCTCTCTCTCTCTCTCTCTCTCTCTCTCTCTCTCTCTCTCTCTCTCTCTCTCACTCAACAACCAAGGGGGTAACTCTATATCACACTTCCTGTTTCAGTCTAGGAACAGAATTCGATGTTTTACGTGAGTTTCAGTTTCCTGCCACTGGCAAACACAACAAACAAATCTACATCGGTATTTCCTGCCACATAACACAAGGCAGTTAATTCAGTTATTGTTTTCTTTAAAACGGCCTTCATAATAAATCATGCAAAATCACTACTCCATTGCTGCCCGAGTTATGCCAGCGGAATGAGCCGAGCGGATCCGAGTGGGGATATCCGCATACACATGAACACGCATGTCAAACTAATACTTCCGTTTATACCTCTATAGATTCGGTTGACCTCTGTTATTCAAAATATCCTAAATATCACGGTGACACCGGCTCCACTGGTATCCTTCGTTGCATCATCGCTATTCGATATTGATTCATGAACGCATACTTATGACATAGCCAGAATCGTAAAATGCACTCTGCTTTTAGCTGAGATTTCTTATGATTATGGTATTGTCACTTTTATCTATTACAAAGCCTCTACTATAGCCAGATGGGGAGTATACTTCCTTGTCTTGATAAACAAGGAAAGGTCGAACAGATCGAACAACTCTTCCTGACATTCAACACAAGATTAGTGTTTATTTTAGGGGTGAAATGGTTCATAAAGACAAATGTTCAATAAATTACGTATATTTTTTGCATGATTTCAATTATCTTACACTAAACTCCATGGTGTCATTGAGGTAGCCTGGAGGAAGTTTCCGCATACAGTGTTATTTCACTCGAGTGAAATATCGATTTTGTATTTGGAGAGAACTTCATCGCCAAGCACCTTAAAAGGAACAGACAGACAGACAGACAGTCAGACAGTCAGACAGACAGACAGACAGACAGACAGACAGACAGACGTGTTCATTCAGTATTTCGGCCTTGTGGCCCTGAGTACAATTCAGAGAACAGAATAAAGTTGGTAGTCACGTGACTGACATGCCATTAGCTAGACTAACAACACTTTGAAATCTTATAGAAAATGTGTATGATAAAGGTGGCTACTGACTTAATAGAACATCATTTGAGTTGAGTAAATTGTACATGGTGATTTACGTATGTATTTTCTAAATGTGTCAAATATTTCATTCTTTGGGAAGCAGTGGCATCGCAGATAAACAGAACATCGTACTCGTCTTCAATGGACACAGATTTACAATATGAACAACTACTATCTGAACAGTCTATATGTCTTTATTTTTCCTAATATCTTGTATTTGTAAACAATGTAAAGCGATTCTAAACTTACACATCGCTCGTAGAAGGGATTTAATCATTTAATGTTATATATTCCTCAGGTTCAAACACAGATTTAATGGAAGCATAATGTGAAAGAAAGTGAGAGGATCTAATACTTTCCGACCAATTTTGATATCAACGAGTCTTTGTTTAAAGGAAGAAACAAATGATAACTTATTCCAAACAGGAATACCACAAGAAAATATTGGTATTCTGACACCGGATGCCCATGCTTGGTTGCCATTGTTATCTAAAAATACCAGCGACCGGTATCTCTGGTAAGGGTAACGACAATGTGGTATACGTATACGTTTAATCCGATATTTAATTACTTTTATCTGGGTTTGGACGAATATAGTCTTCCCTTGTTTAACTTTCTTTGCAGCAAACTTTCCAACAGCAAGAATTTTCTTTAAATTGACGCATCAACATTTTCATTTTCTTCAAATAGCCGGTGCCCCAAATCTCTGCACCATATACCAGAATTGATAATATATTTGTTTCAAAATGTGTTACTGGCTGTTGAAAGTGTAACATACTTGGGTTTTTTAATTAGTCCATAGATTGGGAGTAGTGCTTTCTTGGCCTGAGCAGCAAGCGTTTTGCAGGCCATTGACTAATTTAACCGTTAGGGAAACATTAAACCTAAATATTTATAATAGGAAGCAACTCTCATATTTGCATTACGAAACGACGATTTTCCTTTTGCGCAACTTTAACACCATTTCTAAATACAACTTTTTTTACTTGTTTAGGATAAGCTCTAGCCCCCAAGTGTCACAAAACTGCTGTAGAGCGTTCAGTTGCTTGTGTAGACCATTCACTGTATAAGACAGCACAACTATATCAGTAAAAGTAGATAATTAATTTCTTGAGTTACAATCATCCCATTACTGCATTTCTCATAAATAGCATCACTAAGTTCATTCATAAAGAAAATGAAATGTAGGGGACTCAGGATGCAGCCCTGTCGCACACCTGATGTGGTCTTAAACGTCTCTGTCGCGCCAGAGTTAGTTTTCACGCAGCCACTGACTCATACATGCTCTGTAAAATTAAATACATTCTTCCATGACATCCTCAGTATAGGAACATTCACTCATTGAATGAGTGAATTACATCTTACCCAAGTTTGCATAGGACTATATAGTAATTGCATTGTACGTTTAGGTTTGGATGCGTGCGTACGTACATATCATAACTGTAAGGACACAAGGGGTGCGTTTGCGATGGAGCCAATTTAGCACTCGGCAAGTGTACATGTAAACAAACAAGCAAGCAATATTTATTTCTCAAGAACATTTATTCCGTTTCGGTATATGTTTATGTGCCTGATTTTAATGAGATGAACTGTTAACATATTCCGAAACTGAATAAATGTTCTTGACAAATAAACATTGTTTGTTTGTTTGTTTGTTGGTACACTTGCCGAGTCCAAGGTCAAGGATATATGGAAGGACAACTCTTGTCACAGCTCTGAAGCAGACGTCATCGGTACTAGAGTTCCCCCACAATGCACCGGTGATTATATTCCCTACACCTAGCACGACAGTGCCGAAGGTAATGTTCAAAGACTGTCCACTAGTGAGTTTGTCGGGGTTACTTTTCTTTCAGGCCGCACTCAGCAATGTTCCGGCTATATGACTAGACAATCAAGTGACACCATGAGCATCGATCTGCGGAGTTTAGATACGATGTCGTGCATCAACCAGGTCACCGACCCTGACCACCTGATCCCGTTAGCAGCATGGGTTGCTGAAGACCGAATCTAACCTAGATCTTGGAATATTGCTAAAAGCGTCGTAAAGTCCAACTCACTCATTTCGTGCCATATAATCAATACAAATACAAAACCGACGCAAAATTTAGAGGATTTTGTGCATTCTTGTGGCACTTGTGTGTTGTCACTGTGATAACAAAAGTGCAACAATGCATTAATGCGGGCTACCTGAGCAGGAAGTTACTCAGATGGTGACAGGTAACACTGCAACACATAGCTTACCAGTTTACGATGCTGTGTCAATATGGCTGTTATCGAGATAAAGTTTGTCATTGAAACGTTTAATTCGTTGTTCAAAGTGATCAAAATATTCATTGAGCAAACATTTAATTATTTTAGTGGGAAATAATTTGAGATTTGACTTTTCCTTCCTTATTTATATATAAAAGTTTGCAGAATATAATGAACACCACTCAATATTTCATTTACTATTTCTCATACTCTTAATTAACAAGGGGTACGGGTGACCCGGTCGTCTATAAGGCGCCGCAATTCGCTGTGCAGAGTTACGTCCCTTTGGCACGCCTGAAACCTATAGTCGTGGGTTCCAATCCCGGTTCGCCTCGATTATGTTTCTAGGGTTGTCAGCACCAAACCCGTGGTTTTGGGTTTTACCAATATGCAAATGTCTGAGATCTGCATCACCTCGGACCTTCCTCCTTCATTAGGCTGACACGTCGTGTGTAATTAGAATACAGTTCAAAGCGGTGTTAAACCCAGTTCACACACTTAATTGTCCCGTGAAGATACGGATAAGAGGCGACTCTGCATGCGCATGAGGCTACTAATGGGATGGGGTCATCAGGCTCGCTGACTTGTCATCGTTTGTCATCGTATCCCAATTGCGTAGATCGATGCTCATGATGTAATCACTGGATTGTCAAGTGGTTTGCCAAAAACATACCTATGTTCATAGAATTCACCAACCTAGTAAATGTGTAAAGCTTGACTTTCCTCACACATAAAGCCGACATACTGTTTTACAGGGGTGTCAAACACAAGTCAACTCACTCACTCAAAACCAAGTAGAAAATACATTTTACGCATAACAATATCACGTCCAAACATTAACGCCAGCTAGGTAAAATATTAACTCTGTTATATACATGTATATAAAATATATTTCAATTTTCGATAGATATGTTTTTAATTTTTAATTTACATAGTGTATGCTTTATGTTATAGCATTTGACCAAAAATAAATCAGAGGAACGAGAAACTTATTTGTTATGGTATTGTGCGGGTTTCTTCGACACCATAATAAACATGATATGTGAAATTGTAGATGGTTTACATGAATCCATACCTTCGATTTCCTAAAAACAATATTTCGCACTTATTCACTTGAATATTCGCCCATTTCGCTGCAATGTTTATTATAAGAAATTGTGTCAAATGAACATGATTAATATTTACGTTACTACTGTATACATAGAAGTTAATATTTTGGATGAATTTATTATTTTTCCGTTTTGTGTATTCATTTAAACAAATTCACTCATGACATAGAGGAATGTTTCATTCTGATTGGTCAAATTTAGGTATCATATGTCCATTTGATACCTCTAAAATAAAGCCTATGCAGAATTCACATAATGGTACAAATATGCATTAAAGATATGACATAAATATCATAATTGTAACCGATATATGTGTATTTCACTCTTGATTCAGAAGATACTTTTAATTGAAAGCATATACTCTGTGTCACACATTCCTGACCAATATGCCACGTGTTCGAATTGTGACTGACACTCAAAATCGTTAATGCATGATGTATTTTCCGAAACAGAAATGCGTCAATTTTTATTTTGGTCCCGATGAGTGAGATGAACATAAGTAAAGAACGACAACTCTCGCGGAAGTTATTACAGTGTATGCGCATGCGCTTGCGCCATTTTCATAGGATGATCAGGAAAATAATGTTTTGTGATAGAATTTTTCGATCCAGATTCAAACGAGTTACAAGACGAATGATTTAGTTACATTATATATGGAGGAAGAATATTATTTAATCAACTGTGCCAAGGTAGGTGAAAATTGCAAAAGTGATTATTGTGTAAACGTCAACAAAGTGACGACAGGCGAGACACCGTTCCTCCGTGGGGCAAGTGCCTGCCAAATATTTGCAAAACAAATTTCACTGTGCTTCAAGAAGTACGTTAATGACATTTCTGACAGTAGTCGTAATAGGTCCTGCATGTGCTCGTCTAACACGAATACAGTAAAACGATTCAATGTATGTGATAGCACCGATATGCGGCTACTGTTATATATGCTATGACCTATATGATCAAAAGTAAACAGCTAATCTTACCCAATGTCCGATCAGACGGGAAATTATGACATCTTGTGTTTTCCGAATGTGGCATACATAGACACTTATCAGAAACACTTTTCAAATAGTCAGAGTAATGCAAAGGAAGTTTTGACAGTTAACCTTTTCTTTGATGAGAGGTAGAGACACACCTTGTCGATCGGGAAGTCAACTGGTCATACATCTTTAGATTTGGGATCCATTTAAATTTTAACAACCATCCTAAATGATCGTACGGGTTGTTTAGATGTTTGAAGTCATGAGCCAATTTGATTTTCACATGCATAGAATGGAATTTACTTATATGAAATGTGAGAATTATTGAAACAGAAAAAGGTGAATTGATGATTTGGGTCGAATCATAAGAATGAGGTCTAAGTTACAATATTGACACACCTTACAATGTAAAATACATGCTAATATTTCTATTCCTTCAGGATGTGCTGGAGGATAACAAGTGTACAAACAACTGTTAACTTTGGTTGATAATTTAAGTACAAATTATGTTTATAAGTCAATACTTACAAATAACATTGATATAGGTTTTACATCAATACATGTTTTAGGGTCACATTCAAATACTAAATGTCTGTATCAGTAAAGGAACTTTATTTTAGTTATTGCAGAAATAAAATGGCAGCAATACAAGTCATCTTTCATGAATTAAAAGCACTGTATCCAGAAGTACCCGATGAGGTTGTCAACACAATAATGCAACAGGTGAGTAAACTTAGGGGTGTGATTGTTATTTTGATTGAATTAACACTGATGATTGATCACTTATTGTTGATTGGGCATGTTTATTCTGTTAATTTGCAATCTGTATTGATTTGTCAACTGTTTCGTGACAACTGAGATGACGTTTGCTAACTTATCATAGTTGGATCTTGAAATTAAAACAGGACAGAATAATAAGCCATTCATTGTCTCCAGAGCCATCAGTGTTGGCCATATGTTGGTGTATTGATGAAAATCAGATTGACTTCATGACAGTTGTAAATATTTGATAAAGATACATCAGTAAACATAAGGATTTTACGTGAGTTCGTATTCTTTACTCACCAATTCACAATGAATTTATCTAATTTTACCTTTGTCTTTACTGTTGGACAAAATTAACCTTCTTAAGTTGTCTTTTTATATTATTTGATCTAATGGCTATGTTATTGACATGTTAATTCCTTAGCGGTAAAATGCAGTACAGATACGCGTTCATTTGTTGTGTTGTCATTCGATTGGATTAGTGTGAAGAGTTTTTCTCAGTGAACATAGTGAATTTACAAGATGAAAGGTTGCAGTTGTAACAATAGCCTGTAGCAGTGCCACAAAATTTATGCATATATAGAATAGTCATCAATTAATTAGTTTTCAGATATGATTCTAAATGCTTGTATAAAATAGTTGAGTAATTGGATGGCAAAAATATGACAAGATGACATGTAGAAAAGCGCTTCCTGATACTGAAGGTATTCTGAAATTGCTTTTGGACAGTGCTCCTCTGATTGGGATAATTACAGATTTGCAACTTGTGGTGTTTGACATTGATTCGGGTACTCTTAGCAAGCAAGTTTGGTTTTAATTCATTGCTTATTCAATAATGTTCAAGCAACGTGAATTTGGTGATATGGATATTGATTTTTCCAGTCTCTGAGAGATTTATTCTTTTACAACTTTTATAGATTTTTTTAGGGTCCAGGGTTTTACACGATGCAGAAATGTGTGTCCGCTACTCACAAATGTATAGAAGGGATGCAGAAAAATAAATATTTGCACCCTGAGGGACGCAGAATATTATTCATTGTACCAAATTCTTGACAAGGTATATAAAGTTCCTGTAATTAAAGTAATTATTAAATATTACACTTAGTTAGTTACAGTACACTTCATCATTTCTTTACTTTACATGACTCACATATTTCCTGTAAGGACCCTTGAAATTAGTATTTGGGGGTCATTTGGACCCCTAGTTTTGTCAAGGTAAAGCTCTGAGATCTGGCATAAAAATAATTGACCTGTTGTTTGTTTTGGTGACAAAACTTATCACGTTTAGCAGATAATTATGATTAGAAATGGAAGATTGCTTGACCTTGTTGTATTGACGTCCAAGTGAGTGTCCAAGTGAGAAATCAGTGAGAAATGTACTTACAATTAAATAATGCCAACATTTTCCCAAAGGCAGTCTTTCTTTTTTGTTTTGGTCAGTGTAAACCTAAAACTTCAAAAGGTATTGCCTAAAAGGTTGAGAATTTGTTGGTGAGTCCCTAGATTTAGTACGGTCAGCAAATCTCAAGCATGTCCAAGTAATCTTCACCTCACTCACTGATATACTCCTATGCTCACTGACACTGCTGCATTCAACGTATGTATTGCAGGGGAACTAACTCTTTTTTGTCAGCACCCTACTAATGATCTTATATAGAAAAAGTACAAAACGTAAGAAATAACATCTGAACATGCATGAAGCATACACAGTACAATATGCCGTGGGCTATAAGTTAAGTGCTTACTACAGTAACGCCATTAAAGTGGGCTCACATGTTTTAACACCTAATGTCATTTTAAGAAGAGTCTGGTCCATATTCTGTTAATTAATGTCAAGATTAAAGTAAAAATGATAATCATACATTAAAATATTTAATGTGAGTGTGAATATTCCGGTAATTATGAACTATTCTGGTTGTTTGAAGTTGGCTAAAAAAGTAATTGTTGGTTTCTGTCCTCACCACCCTGAATGATTTTATCTAATTTTCTTACAAAACGAAATACTGATTTTCTTCATCTGTATGCATGCAGAAACCTATGATAGTGGGTTTTGAATCCCATATTTGCCCTGATTGTCTCTAGGTTTGTCAGCCCCAGGCCCATGCTTGTTGGTTTATCCAAAGCAGTAAGAGTCTGAGAATGCACTGCAGGCTTTCCTGACGCATGAAGCCGATATGCTGCAATATAACCAAACCACTGTTCATAGTGGCTTTAAAACAAATCACATAGGGACCAGGACATATGAGGCAGGCAGAGATAAAAATCTAATTGAATATTTTGTTTTTATATTTGTACCAAAGTTTTCCGCATTTAACCATGTTAACAGTAACCAAATGCGTGTTTTTGTCTGTGGTCTCATTTTATTTACCTTTGTATTTGTACCTTGTTTATTTTCAGTCTTTTACCTATTTTGTTTCTTGTCTTTTTTTTTGTTAGTTAGTATTATCATAGTTATAGTTGTCCTGGCATGGTAGTTTGTAGTAGTAGTAGCTAGATTGTGCTGACATTCACAAGCATCATAATGCACACACATTTATTTTCATCACGTGTGAAACATTTTCTTAGGCTGCAGTTATGCATGAACAGTGATGAACAACTCCACTCACAATTTCAACTATTAGTATAGGATTTCATAAAGTCTTGTCATTTATCTTTTCATAACACTTCCATCATGAAATCCCCCACCACCTAACCAATTCCTCGATCACTGCTGATGCCCTGTGACAAATCCTTGCTATCACACAAGACACCTTCCTGGCCTGTGTTTTGTTCTTTTTATCTGATTGATTTGATTTTGTCATTCATCTGTGTCCTAATCTTTTGAAACACACTGTTTGTAGAATAAAACATAGTTAGAACTCCTATCTGTGTTCTTGCAGTTTTGAGTTTCACGTGTATGTTATCTGAATGAACTCTTCTATATGTGCATCCTGAATCAGTCATCATGTTGTTTACAGTTTCTATGTGTTTCTTCAGGGCTTATTTTGTCTTAATAACATTTCTGAAGGCTTTGTTTTAATTAGATTAAGAGATAGAAAAATCTTGAAAATATTGTCTAAAATTGGTTTAATATATGCTTGTCACTTAATTGTCTTGTTTCAAGAGGATAGTTCCAAGGTTAGAGGAACTGCTGGGATTTAATGTATAAGGGGATTTGCAAGTGTGTACCCCAGTCTTTCAGGGTATTATGTATACTTGTGTCTTCTTGTACTCTGAATATCTTACGGACATTTGTTGTGTAAACATGATTCATATCTCATCTAATTCCACAGTGGGTACATGGTTTAAACATTGTTAAAAGTTGTTTTCTGCTCTATGGTTCATAGACTCAGAACATCTTTTGACCTTGCCAAAAACGTTTCAATCCAATGGTCAGCCATTGTCACGTTTTTCTAGATACATTATTAATCATGTTAATGTTAAATTATACACGATATATTGAGTTTTATTAGCTTAGCTTACTGGACCAAAGTAAACTTTGCCAGACCCGGATGTGAGACTAGTGGCAAGGGTCACAAGCTGTCTCATTATCATGATTGTGTTACATCAACATAGTTTCTGTAAGGCACATGTTTCGGTCAATAAATTAATTGTTCATTATTATAAAAAATTCTAAACTTTTTTTAGTTGATATTGGGGTATTATGATAACTAACAAGTCATCAGACTTATTTCGTGTTATTATGGAATTAACTGGTACTGAGAACTAGCTGCAAACATATGAACCATTGTTGTCTTCCGATGAAGTAACACCCATATAATCTAGAGATTGTTCACAAACAAGTTTTTATGTTTGCAAAGTCTGATATTTCTGTTTAACTTTAAGGTTGCAATATTTGCAGAAAAATTTATTCACAGCACCGTTTGTGTGGTTATTTTTTGATGGGTCCATTTTAATCTGCACTCTCCGGGCCTCTAGACCTATCCAGGGTGTCATTTAGTGGTGAATCATGTTTACAGGACAATAGGCTGTCATTCATGGTATATTGAGGACACGCAGCGTATGCACTATCTTAAAGGATTGAGGCTGTGTGGTAAGGACCATTTTCTCTTTCTTGCTGTCAGTTGTAGGATAAGAGTCCTGTGTTATTTTGCAGAATGGCAACGATAAAGAAAAGTGTCTGCAAGCCCTACAGTCATACAGTGATAGTTATTTGTTTGGAGGTCGAGGACCGAATGACCAGGTTTCTCGTAGACCGCAAGAAGTGCATATCACACACGAAGAGACTACAATCCCTGGACCCAGTCAACACAGATTCATTTCTCGGAATCGGGACACAGGGGCAGACATTCACACAAGTATATCATGGCCAAGTGACCTTACGAACAGTGTAAATATGGAACATGGGAGACAATCCCCTATTACTGCACCGGTATTGCCCCAAGACTTTGCCCCTTTCGTTCAGCAAAATGCGTCCCAATCCACCCGACAAATCCCTAATATCAATTGTACAACGTATGGAGGAACAGACAGTTCAGGTACTGCTTCCCCTCAGTCAACGGGGAGTCCGTCAGAAGGGCGGCGTGCTGTGAGAGTGTATCATTACCCTTCTCGGTCCCCAACAACGCCCCCTGTCAGTTCCAATATCTCCCCCAACCCCAACCAACAACAGTATGTGTATAGGATTCAATTCGGTAAGGACAGTGGGGGGATGTGTACTGTTGCACCCCAGTCCTCTTCTATGCAGAATCTGCAATCTTTACCCACTGCTGTGAATCAACAAGGACAATATTCGCCTGAAGCAGGACCTCAATCCTATGCAGGCTCTACAGCACATGTATCTAATCAATACACACATTCTTCACAAGCTACAATCTTTATTAATAAGAACAATAATAACGGACAAATTAGCCCTGAAAGGCCTGGAAATAGGACTAACAATTACTCCGCCTTCTCGCGTGATCCGAGATTGGGTGTGCAGGTGCCCATGAATGCTACAGGGCCAACGTCCCCAGTGCCAGGATATGGGGGAGTTCATCAGATTCCACCAGGATATAACAAACCTTTATCTGTGACAATTCGAGCATCTGGACCAGAAGGGGCTGAAACAAAAGTGCGATATTTCCCATCAACACCTGAGCGCTCAGGGCCAGGATACCAGTTGTCCGGGGCTCACTCCCCAACCCGATATGGAGTAAGTGCTCATCCCTCCAACCACCTCCCAGGCCAGTATGCGACAGCTTCTCAGTCTCCTTTCCATGTACAACAGGCGCCAAACCAAATATCTGTTGTCAACACAACTTCTTCAGCTTTCATAACCCCTACGCTACCACGCTTTCCTTCACCTAGTATAGCACAACCGGTCATTCCACTGCTGGGAGCTCAGGCTAGTAGTGAACATGGTAACCTTATATTGCAGGAGACAGACACAGGGCATCATATGCCCAACTACCCTACTATGTCACCTGCTTCTAGTCAAAGCAGCTTGAGTGATGAATCTTCTCGAAGTGATTACAACCATCGACAGAGGTCAGGAAGTCTTCAGGATGAGGTGGAATACACACAGGGTAAGGGATAGGATGTCTCGCTATGCCTCCACATGTATTGGCAAGCCTCAGGTTTTAATCTTTTAGCTATTCATGTTATATATTGGGTACAGAGACACTCGGGTGAGATTCTCCGTGTAGACTTTTTACATTTCACATCAGTCCTTTATTTCATGATCGAACTACAACTATAATTGCATCAAAATCTTTTGACAACTATAATTGTTTAAAAAACTGAACTGTTTCTAAAAAACTTGATTTATGCCCGAAACAACCTGCATTGATGTTTTGATTAGATTAAACATTAATCTCAAACACAAAATGTTTGTATTTTTTAATAGTGTAAACTTGAATTGCTCCATAAATATTTCATAAGTTCCAAAAATATTGCTTTTTTCCATTTAATAAATAGCATTGGCACTATTACTATTAGGAGCCAGACATCTTAATTAAGAAAGAATTTTGAAGCCTGCATCAAAGTACGTGATCTAGACTACCAGTTGTCGGACTTTCATATTTGTGGAAGCCTTGGTGGCTGAGTGAGTTCGATCGCTCACTTGTTGTGCTAGCGATTAGGTGCCCCACTCTGGCAGTGTGGTTTCAAATCCCAGACAGGACTAAAAAAAATGTACTAGAATCTGTACTGTACTAAGAAAGTGTTATCCCAAATATGACATTTGTTAAATTTGACCACTTTCTAAATGGCAATTGTGTTTTCATAGCCTTGGCCATGGGTGCCGTGCCAATTTACTCTTGTCAGAGGGGTATACAAAGTATGGGGTCTAGAATTCCAGTTGTCAGACTTTCATTTTTGTGGAAGCCTTGGTGGCTGTGTCGGTAAGATCGCTGACTTTGTGTGCTAGCAATTAGGTGCCTCATTCTGGCAGTGTGGGTTTGAATCCGGGGCAGGACTGAAAAGAATATGAGAATAAGTACTTTACTGAGAAAGTTTTATCCCAAATATAACATTTGATAGAAATGAATCACCACACACACATCAACCAGACTTCTCAAGCTTACTCTTCCAATCCTGTTTACTGTTATGATATGGCTTGTGTATCAGGTGCTTGTTTGTGGCATTCTAAACATCATGTTGATCCAGTCTTTATATGTTTTCAGCATTGCTAGCACACCAAAATTCTCGGATGGGTCGGTTGAAGAGTGATTATGAAACCGAGCTTCAAAAATTAGAGAAGTTACGGGCTCAAGTGGCTCAAATGGAGAAGAATATGTTGGAAAGGAGAAGTGCTCGAAGAAACAGTTTTCCAGGGGTATGACAATATTCTTCCATCAACACCAGCCAATGTGATCAAAGGGAGATAATTACAGGATTGGATTACCTCCCTTAGTTTTCAAATGATTTTGTAAAGTTGCTAAATTGTTCAATACTTCACATACATTTAGTTCTTATGGTGTCTGTTTGGTTGATCTCTGGTTACCAAGGGTACAATTGGCACATATGTGGTGAATTTAATCACACTGAAAGTTCTTATTCCAAAATATACTCCCAACTTAAAAATATTTGCCTCATCCAAATGAGTCCACGCTAGTTTTGTTATCTTTGTTTAAGTAAGCATGGTAGGTTGGTCAGTACTTTACTGACTGTTTCTTTTCAGCATGTTCAGTATTTTGATTTCAGCGAGAAAGTCTTACTGAACAACTAATACAGACATTGGGAGTTAGCAAAGTTACTGTTTCTATAGATTTCTAATGTGATTGATTCTCCAGTTGTTGTGAATATAAATTTGCTTATGTTGTTTGTAATCAGGTTGACGATATAGGCAAGATGCGGCAAGCTAATAGAAAACTTCAGACAGATATTCAAGTGATGGTCAATGAAATAGACATGTATAGGAATGGCCAGAGTGAGTATCTACGTGATCCACACACAGCTTCTCTCTTGATTCTTATCGTGATGCTTATTGAATACTTGCTTTCGACTGGTCAAAATGTATGGTATGATGTTTTGTTTTACATTTTTGCATTGAATGAAATATTAAAATACCCCTGAATTTAGGAAAATCCCAATTTTGAACAAGGTTATGTTCTTTTCCCAATTTGTCTGTGAAGGGCACTTAGTTTAGAATTACAGATAAGTCCCTGTTATCATGGTTATGCATCAAAAGTGTTTCTGGCAAATCTTTTGGTCCATGTGTTTAGTATGAAAGATTTTTATGTTTATTTGAGGCTAGTAATCATAAGAATTTGTAAAATGAATTTGACTTCAGCATGTTCAGTCCCATTACCTTGGTTACAGACCCGTGAAGATTCGGGCTAGAACAGGTCTTCAGCAACGCATGCTTGCCGTAATAGGCGACTATGCATGTCATAAGAGGTGACTAACGGGATCCGGTGGTCAGGTTCGCGTGGCCAGGCTCGCTGACTTTGTTGATGCATGTTATCGTATCCCAATTGTGTGGATGATGCTCATGATGTTAATCACTGGATTTTCTGGTCGATTATTTACAGACTGTCATCATATGGCTGGAATATTGCAGAGTACGGCGTTTAACAACAAACAAACAAACAAACCTTGGTTATATGGCCCCGAATATGTTTAAAAGTAATATTACAGCAACTCAAATAGATGCATATTTGGGACTACCCTTAGCATATTTAGACCTTCTTAGTATCATATGAATAATCCTGATAACCCGGATCACTGGGTTCAAGAAAGAAAACTGCAGCATTTTTCCTCCAATAATGTGTTCTGTTTGTTTCAATTTGGAGCTATTAATATACATGAACTTTTAGATCTATGAATAATTTTGTCCTGTTTTCCTTAGAATAAAGTTTTATTGAACAAGATATTTTGTATAAGTATTTTGAAACAAGTAATTCATGGAATTTGGGTACTCTGTTTCAGCACCATTTAGTGTAATAGACCCTATCGGCCAACAGAATTTTTTCAACAACATACCCACTGGACAACATGTCCATCGGAATTCCTTCAATGCTAATCGGCCCTCGGACCGGACTAGTGAGTGTAAGTAATGCCAGTAACTTGTCTGTTACTATGGTAACAGCTGTCGGATAATAATCATCAACTAGTATTAGCCAAAGAGTGTGTAAGTTGCACAGGTGGGTCAGAGGTGTTCAGAGTGCAGGGTTGTGGTCCTTAGTCATGCCAGGATCTGCTGGCCGTATTGTTCAAGTCCCAGATCCCAGAATCTGACCCTTGATTTATCAGTCACTATCATAAGAGGCGACTAAAGGGATTGCTGTGCAGAGATGCATCCCTTGGGCACGCCAGAAACCTATGATTGTAGGTTTGAATCCAGGTTTGTCAGCAACATACCCGTGCTCGTGGGTTTCACCGAAGTGGTAAAGGTCTGAGACCTGCATCACTTCGGGCTTTCTTCTCACATCAAGCTGACATGCCACGATATAACTGGAATACTGTTAAAACGGTGTTAAACCCAGCTCACTCACTCAACATTCTTCTGGTAGTAGTGATGCAAGTAATTTTTACAACTTGTAATAATTGAAATAGACAAACACACCATTTTGAGTATAACAGTTCACATGGCCTTAAGCTTTCAAGCTCTCTTATTGCTACCACTATCTTAACACCCATCCTTACACATGGACTTACCATGGTGCTTACACTAAGATTGGTGGCGGTGGGGCAGCCTAGTGGTTAAAGCATTTGCTCGTCACTCTGAAGGCCCAGGTTTGATTCTCTTCATGGGTTCACATCCTCTATATCTCCAGTGCTCGCCTTTTGGTAAACCTACACAACCCCTGGATCCATTCCCGTGGTTCTTGAAATCTCAATTACCTGCCCCTGGTTTTTTTAGCCATATGATTGGCCATGCTACCAAGTCTAACGTACCAATCAGAATGTTAGTTACAAACCAGCCTTAATGTTAGGTTGGTGATATCAACAACATGGCCGTCAGCCCCATTGATTACGATAGTGTTTGCGAGAAATTCAACATTGAAAAATTGACTGACAAGCATGAAAAGAATCTTCATTGTCTTCATGTCCATTAAAACTGGCTGTAGCTTTGGCTTCTAGGCAGTGCAAGTTACCTGCCTTGCTTATTTCCTTTTATTTAATTTGATTGGTAAAATGTTAATGAAAATCAAGGGCAGGTAATTTACGATTTCGAAAATCTTGGGAATGGATCCAGGTATTAGTGTAGGTTTCAGTGTTAGAAATTGGCACTAGTCCTTGCCAAACTGCCTTATAGTTAAGGTATCCTAATGACTAGTAAAAATACTGAAAACTAACTTTGAATGATGAAGCATACATTTAATTGATTGATGTCAATTCATAACTTGTATCTTTTGATGCCATGATGTAAGCTCTTGTACATGTACAAAGAGCCTGTGGCATCAATGTTCTGAAAATAAATAATGAATATTGAACTATGTCTTTCTCCACAGCTCCGCCACCTGTTCCTCCCAGAGAGAGCCTCAGTTCTGTTCCCCCTGCCCCTCCCACACAACCCCCTGCAGGGTCAGGGGACTCGGAAGAGGGGGAACAGTGGAGTTGTTCGGCGTGTACGTTCCTGAACCACCCTGCCCTCAACAAGTGTGAGTGCTGTGAGATGCCCCGAGTAACAACAGGTAATGTCCAGCCCTGCCATATACACTCGGCAGAGCTGTGCTACTGCCATCACTGATACTGTACCAAATATAACCCACAGCATTGGAGCATCACACTAGGTGAAGGTCTCATTGTCTCAGCACATCTTACACTGGAACCCGCAGCTCTGGGAAAGGGGTTTGGCATTCAGTGATCTCTTGGGCAACATTTTGGACCTTTTCAAAAATCAACTTCCAGATTAGTGCTACTACTAATGTGTTAGTAAAAAACAAACAGGTTTTAACACAGCATTGCAAGATACCAAAAAATAATTATTATTTTATTTTTGTTAGAGTAAAGATTTTATGTATAATTCAACATTTCTTACAAACGGTGGTGTTTGTGTGTGTTTTTCATTTCACCTAATTGAAGAACAGCAGATGTAAACCAACTAAAAAAATATATAAGGCCTTATGTTGTAGTAGTGCACTGAGATAAGTTTGAATGGAAACCTAACTCATTGTTATGGGTTCCAAGTTTAAGATGCTGTGAAAACTTGCATTGTTTTGGGATGCATTCATCCTGTTAATCATCCATCATGTTGTTGCAGAAATTTACATGTCGATGATGTTCGGCCATCATGTAGCTTATTTTATTCCAGTACCTAATGCAGTGATCATTGCTCACTTTCTCTGACCATTGTGCAATTATGAAGCTGATTGTGATCTGACTGCCTTGGTTGTAGATCCATGTCATTCTGAATGACTTGTTTTGAGTGAATTGTTATCTTAATCATTTCCATGGTCGACCAACACAGGCTTGCATATGCTGGGTTCTTCATTTGTAGTGGAACTTGGTGTATGCCTGACTGTTCTGGACCGACAATGCAATCATTTGTGGCAATTTTATGCAATGCAACTCAATTATATATTTTGTGATGCTGAGTATGGGAACTGGTGACTTACATTTTGGCACACCCTTTCATCCGGGTTGGTATGACAAAGACATTTGGAGACAAATTTTAATATTTATTTTTTAAAGAGATTATGAACATTTCAAGGATCTGTTGCTATATTTGATTTTCAATTTCATTGATGTGTGTCCATCTTGGTACCTGTATCATGACTGCTGAAGTCAGCGTAAATCAATCATATACCCTCTCACAGATGAAGTAAGAGTGTATGGAAATAGAATTATCTTTGTGATAGAATGTTGCAAATATGATTTCACTGTTGTCAAAGTATATATGAGGTTGCATTAATGGAGTTGCTAAATTAAATTGATAAGCAATATCATTTGGGGCAGTATGGTTCCTCTCATGGATTTTTGGTCTAGATATGTGATGGATTTTCTTAGTCGCACGTTGACCAGGTGAAACTCTTTCAACAGTGGCTCCATGGCATGTGATACTCCATGGGTTTGTCATTGAAAGAGTTAAGTACTGTTTGGTGATGAAATTATTGCATTTCGATGTCTTTCCTTTTTGTTTAGTTAACAATGTGTTAACCAAGTTCAGTGGATAGAGAAGCAGTTTGTTTGATAAGATGGTGAAATAAACGTGTGTGACATATCTGGCTAGCTTCTTCAAGGAAACAATATCTCATGATGATGTCAGTTGACAGACCATCCTCCTCACCATTCCATTATGATAAACCCTCGACCCATCTGTCACCCTAGCTTCATTTTGATCTGGCTTGGAATTATATGTTAAAAATAGGCACCCAATTAAATTAGTCATGAGCAAGACAACTTTGTCTTGAGCTTGATTTAAATTATACATTAAGAATAGCTGCCCAATCAGCAATAGAAACTAACATTTTTTAGTCCAATAGTCCTTATAATGATAACATATAACAAAACCTTAAAAATGGTAAATTTCTATCAGTCTTTATGATACCTTCACTATTGGGCATTTTGACAAGGACTACAGGACCAGTGCCAATTTCTAAAGCTGCCAATTATATTAGTTATGAGCAAGATAAACCCTGTGCTAAGTTAGTGATGAGATAGATGGAGGATGTCACATCATTCTTTTATCTGTGATCTAGTGGATAGAGCTTCTGCCTGGAGAGTAGAAGGTCAGTGGTTCAAATCTCTTGCTGTTAAACCAAAAATAGTTGAAAGATGGTACTTGTTGTTACCCTGCCTGGCGCTTAGCATTAAGGGGGTGAAACTAGGACTGGTCACCTCGAAGTCGACGTCAGTTTACTGTGTCTGAGTATGGTGTCTCAGTGGGCTAGAACTATAAAACCTGCATTGGTCCGGACACACATCTGCATACACATCGCTATATAAGTGTAATAATTCTGACTGCAATGTTAAACTTAATTTCACCTCACCTCACAAAGCTTTGGTGGTGGGTAGGTCCAGGGTATTTATCCTAATTGAATGGAGATATTATGCATTGGATAATTGAAGACGGATGACCATGAACATATCGCCTTTGTGCGATGATAACGCTAACAAGTTAACTTGTGCAGCTTTTTAAGGCTTGCAGGCCACAGGTTTTTGTTCTGATGTTTTACAGATTTTTAGCAACGAAATAGCTTGGATAAGTTGAAATAGAACAAAAAAGAAATAGCTCCATATTTTTGTGTTTAATTTGTAAAAGTAAATGATAAAAAGTCTCTTTAAAGTGTAGGATGTTTTATGTAACACATACATTGATTAAATCTGTTAATGAAGGCTTGTTCTCATGACATGTTAGTAGTGGCCACGGAATATGTGCAATGCATTTGATCAAATACTGCTTTAGAAGCTAACTGTTACCTACTTGTTCGATTTTTGTAGAATTATCTTTTTAATTCATCAAAGATAGAGTGGTCAGACAAATTAGGAACAAAAAGATTTTTTTCTGGTTTTAGCTTTTGGATGCAAATTGTTGTATTGTCAGTTTGAGTTTAGTTTTCAAAAATAAATCTTCAAATAAACATTTTTATAAAAATACAATAAAACACAGCATTTGTTTTTGCAAAATGTGAGTTAGGCTTGTGCTAAAACAATAAGATAAGTTGAGCTGTCACATGTACCATTTTGCATATTATTTTAGGAATTCTAGAAGCTGATAAAAAAGCCCAAACTGTTACTCTCTTATTTTTGCAGATATTTTGTACTGACGACGATGGTAATTTTATACATTTAAGAAGGATGAATGTGTACAATACTGCTCAAGTGGTTCTAAGTTTTCTCATTTTGTTAGCCAGGACACTTGAACCATAAGTAAATGTTGAAACTTTCATATGATGTTGTTTCCTGCAAGATAAGAAAATCGCATCATTTTGACAGATCATCACATTTGTTGCTTGCACGAGTGGATTTCGTATTTGATTGAAGTCACTATTAATAATCTCACTGACCTAAAGGGCCTTTGTGGGCTTCGGCTATGGTGCATTGTCCGTTGATCATCAGTTTTAACCGCTCAGACATATTTGAGGTGATTAGTTCAATCTGTGATTAATGCATTTGCAAAAGACCCTGTTTTGATTTCTCCACATACTGGTAAGCCAGGACAAGTTGAGTTATGACCTGGCAATTCACCCCATATGACTATGTATGAGGTCTGCCCACTGGCATGTTCCATTGTGAAGAAAGGGGGGTAGCAGGTGGTCCACGACATGTAGTACGATGGATATGACACTTGTCACACCGACCTCTTAAGAGTCTTATTGGCAACTTATGTGTCCATGTTTGAAGTCAGTTTCATCGTCATGACCTGCTTGTGCACAACATGCGAACACCCTCTCTACCTGTTTCAAACCAAAAATACTTGCCTAAAATCTGTGCACTGCCTACTTGTCTCAAATGCATTTTGTTAGTTGGTACAACTTATACCAGGTTACCAGTAGGTACTTCATGTCAATATTTTGGATACCTTTGGATCTGATACTGCTGAAGTAGCTTCTTAAATCTCTATATCTTTCTAATTCTGGGGGAACAGGTGGCCCAGTTTTTTAGGTGCCGCAAGTCCCTGTTCAGAGTTGCGTCCCTTGGCCACGCCAGAAAGCTGTGATTGTGGGGTTCAAATCCTGGTTCGCCCTGATTATGTTTCTAGGTTTGTCAGCACCATGCCATGCTAATGGGTTTCACCAAAGTGATTAATGTCTAAGACCTGCATCTCTTCCAGATTTCCTCCCACAATAAGCTGACACGCCGTGATAAACTGGAATATTGTTAAAAGCAGCGCTTAAACAAAACTCACTCACACTCTTTATTCTCTTGATAGATGTATTTGACTGTGATGATCAGATTTCCCCAAATGGTGGCAAGTGCCCTCCCTGTATGTAGAGTACATGTCACACATCAGGTTAACTGACTCAATGTTGGCAGGGGAGTGGAAGTTGATGAGTGACCACAACATGGCAGTCTGGCCTCTGAAGGGTTTCAAAGGCTTCAGTCCCAGCCCACACTATAACACAGGATATGTTTTGTGTGTTGTCAATGAAGAAGTGACTGTTTCCAATTTGCCTTATGCTCAGAGAATGGGTTCCTGATAGGATGAGATGGCAATATTATTCAGAGCTCCAGATAAGCTTTTGGTGTTCGGGGTATTTTACCCATGCATTTTAAAATCATTTGGTATCAGTAATTCTATCTGGGTATTCAAATTTCCGTTACCCACTAGTGTTTACACATGTGGGTATTTAAGTTAAATATTTAAAAACACTATACATCTAGTCCCTGCAAACTGGTGTCGTGTGGGTTCGAGAGCTTTATACTCAAAAATACCACGATACTTCCACAATAAAGTGTGATGTCAAATGATCATGATGTAACTGTCATCGTGGAGTTTGGCAAGGTTGACAGAATGCCCGTTTATAATTTCAAATAAGTTGCTGATTTGCTAATCGAATATGCAGGGTTACTTCACAATATTTTGATGATACGCACTAGTATTATTTTTGTAGCGTATCTGTAATGTTTGTTGCGTAATTGATTCGCTTGGATTTTATTTTACTGTGTATTTCTGCGTTTCTGATGCATATTTTACGCAGATATGCAGCTTATCTGGAGCTCTGATTATTGTAACAGTAAGACAGTCGAGCATCTGACATCAACATGGGTTATGAACTCCTCAGGGAGCTGAGAATGATTTGAAATTCAGATGCACACTGATTCATAAAACGGAGTAAAAATATGCTATTGTTTGTTTTTTAACGCCGCACTAGCAATATTCCAGCTGTTTGACCACTGTCTGTAAATAATCATGTTTGGCCCAGACAATCAAGAAATTGAAATCACGAGCATCCATCAACATGATCAACACAGTTTGGATGCGATGACATGTAACCAACCAAATCATAGATTGCTGAGGAACTATATTCTTACCCGGAATCCTCATGGATAAACATAAAAACATCATGAAGTTTTTACCAATTGGTGAAAAGCTCAATCTCACAAAGCTTGAAACTGTTTGTTACACTGATGAATCTATTTTTGGCTGTTTTCCACATGTTTCATTGTGTTGCTGTGTTTAGCTGAAACATTGTTGATATTACCTAGACTTCTGAAACTGGGGGTGTATAAATCATAATTAATGCACATGAGGAAATTTTGAATTAAACTCTCTCCCTCCACAATTTAAGAATAGTAATTTACCTGGTGAGCTTCAGAACCAATGGCTGTATTTTGTGAAGAACCTACATGGTGCCAAATAATGTATTGAGTTCTAGGTTTTACAGTGAATTCTTATTCTCCTTCCTAACATTGAAGCATCTTATCAAACAAAAGCAGGTCATTTCTAAGATAAATTTTGTCATGCAGATTTTTATTGTAACATTGACATTATCAACAGAAAGGCCCTGGGCCCCATTCCACAAAGCGTCCGTAACACTGAGACGATCGTAACTCCCATACTTAAACATAGACTTACGACTGTCGTAGTGCTACGATTGCTTTTGTGAAGGGGCTGATTCACAGAGAGATCTTAGCAGACAATGATTGTAACTACGATACTTTTACGTAGTTTGCAGTCATTTCACTACAAGTACAGCTTTAGGAAATAGTGACCTATTGACCAGGGCCCCCTTCCACAAAGGGGATGTCAAGTGGTATCAGTGCTATAAATAGAGGAGGAGTTTGTATGGAAGGTAGTCACGTTTGAGATATTTTGTATTTCATCAACATGCATACTTAATGTCATACTTAAGAAGCAGTCTTTGAATGTGTACCACTAGGTATATTATCATGATTATAGCTATCAGTAAAATTTGTCTGTGATTAGCAGATGAGGAAGGTTGAAACAATATGCTTGGCTGTGATATGATACGTAACAACACGTTTGGAACTTAAAGTGTCTTTCATAACATTTCACTAATTATCTATTAATTCCATATCAGTGCCATGCTTAAGACATGGATTTTCTTAATCTTTGGTGGATGAAATGTGTATTTTGTGTCACAGCTCATTAAGGTTGTGATGACCATCTTTCCGTTGCGTATGTATTGCGTATCATATCACAGGCTGAGTTGTCTCATTGCATTGTTGCATTGATGAATCATTACATACGTAGTAACAATGTTTGACATTTTTAAGTCGTATGTATAAGGACTTCTGATCGATTTGACCTTTTTATGTCAATAAAATATGTTTTAAACAAGGATTCGAGATATTTTGTCACGAACTAGGGCTATATTGTTTCAGTTCAGTGACATTAAAACAGGATGTGCAATCAAAACCGATCTTTAATCATGTTAATGATGATGTATATTTGTTAATTTTGACTAATTCTCCATGCAAATGATGATGTGATTGTAGTTACCATGGGTACTTATGTATAATTTCTTTGGAAGAACAGACCGCTGGTTACTTTAGGGCATACATACAACTGATTCCTACAAAGGATACTAACATTTTGCAGAGGATTTGAAGTATAATTTCGTATATATTTATTGCCGTTTTGTGAATTTGTACATTGGGTCAAAATTGCAATTTTGGTGTTTTTGACAGCATGAAAACCTCTAAAACTATTCAGTGTTAAGAAAGAAACTCGAGAATTAGAAGTATTGAAATCACAAATGTACCTCTCCATTGTATAAGAGAAATTTCCTCTTTGAACAAAATGTTAAGTAATTACACTTGATCATGACCATCTACATGAAATGTAGTTAGTTTGATTTGTCCATCCGGGCTGTGATATGACTGAAATAGTGTTCAATTTCAGCTCTGAACCCAACTAATTTACACTTCCCGATTGTCTAAGAAATTTGAGAAGGGCGTCATGAACATCGTTGTTTGTAGTGTGTGTTATATCTCCATTCTATTGTGAATTATGCCCTGGACCTGTATATACCTTGCCACCATAGCTTTGTTTGAAATGAAATGAAATCAAATTACATTGCTCTTTTATGATTTAAACAAGAAGGAATGTCACCAGTACACGTCTCACAAACTGGAATGTCTTGAATTCCATGTTTTGTTTATATGTTCAAAATATTCTTCTGTCAGAAACCACTATTTGCCTTGGTTATCCAATGTCCATCATGATAATCACAGTTTATGTAATCTACTCAACTCCAAAAATATCAACATTGTAAAGGCTTTGTCCTTATACTTAAATCATGTATTTAATGTGAAATAAGACTACCTGTATTTATTTTCCTGACATCACGTGACGCAGCAATTATTGTAATTGTAATTGTACTCTAGGCCACATGGCCCAAAATACTGAATAACGAATCTTAAATCTTGAAATCTTGAAATGTCTTGTAGCAGAAGGGCTTCTCTCATGTCTTTGTACTAAGCAAAACATTCTTTTCTAGCCCCAAAAGATTTTTGAAGTCTTGTGATTCCTTTAAATAAACCATGGCCTTGCTTGTATGAGACAACAGTTTTGAATGTAGATCTATGCTCAAAAGAGGAATTTTGATTAGTTGTTGATTTCAAGCTCATGAGCTGGTGACATCACTTCCGAAACGAAACTGAAGTGGGGAATGGGTCCAGGGTCTTATTTGTAATAGAATGGAGATGTGATACCCTGGATAACAGAGGATGTTTTATGCAGTGAAGTAATGTGATATGGACGAGTTAGATAAGTTAACATAGGTGTCCTTTTAGCATTAGGATGTAATGTTTACCTGGCTCTGTTGCTCTGTATAGTTTTGGAGGATTTCATGCAGTCTGGTTTCTGTGTAGAACGCAGAGTAAACACAGATTATACAGATTTCAATACCGCCCTGTTTGTTCTGCAGGAATAGGTTCTGTAAATACTTCTATTGTATATGCTGTATTTTTTACATTGTTTCAACAAATCCATTTTGAATATTTACAGATGATTGTAACTGACAAATTGTTAATATGTACAAGGATTTGCTATGGATTGACTAAAATTTGGTTTTAAAGTTTTCAATAAAACCTTTAAAGTGACTGAAGTTGCCTTATTTTTGTAAACAGATGTCCATCAGAGTGACGGTTTGTGTTTTTGTGCAGCACATTTTTTCTTTCTAGTTTTAAGTTAATGATGGCAGACAAAAGCCGCTGTTACATTAGACAAAAGTCACATAATTTTGAGGTGACTTACATAGCAATGGCAGGATTGGCTGATCATGGGTTTGCATCTCAGATTATACCCCATGTTGACGATCCTTGGTTTGTCCGCACCTTACCTGATAATTGTGGCTTGCACCATGGTGGTAAACGTCACGACCTGCATCACTTTGGGCTTTCCTCCAACATTTCCTTGATACTCCTCACAGCAGAGTCCAACCTGGCTCACTTACAGACGTTTGTTTTGTTTGTTGTTACATTGCATGGTCTTTGTGTTGCTTGATTTAAGAGTGCACAGAACAAAGCTTTCAGTATTGAAATTGTTGGGACTGAGAAACTGAAAAATCTCCCAGAACAACATGTCAGAAGCTTATGATCAAATGTATTCATGTCTTTATTGTATCATCAATCGTGAATCACAAATCAATTCATAATGTAATCCTCAGCACCTAGTTGAGTTTATTAAAAATGAGGTTAAAAGCTCAGCTTATAAATAACTAAGACATCAAAACACAAATCTACTGAAACTGATGCGAAAAACACATTCTACTCTGTATATTCAAACTGTTGGCACAGACTGAGACAAGGATATGAATAAAAAAAACAAAAAGACTATTTCTAAAAAAAAACAATGCATGTCCCGACAATTTTTGTTCTGTGCACACTTGCTCTTTAATGTTTTTGCTTTGGTTGCCCTATTATTTTCTTGTTTTCTTTATTGCCTAGGATCATGATGTGGAATGTTATTTGCCTGTGGCCTGTCTCCCTCTGCCTGTGTCTGCTGTAGAGAGAGGACCTCTGCCTACCCGTCTGCTGCCCCGTAGATTCTGCCCGTCTGCTCGCTGTCTTTCCCATCATACAGTGTACTTCCTGGTTACGGCCCTTATCTGCATGGAATCACCTGCTCAACTACAGTTTCCTCTCAGCACAGGGTTACTTTATGCCATTATTCTGCTCACATTACAAACCACTGCTTAACATCATCATTTTGGTGGCTGGAGCGTAGCAGGTCATTGACATTGGAAGCTCAAGGGCAAATCTTTGTAAACTTGGTCAAACATAATTTTTTAATCTGTTGCATGGTTATGTGGTTTGCTTTGAGCTGACATGGAGTTGAGAAAGCTTATTTGGCTAATTTGAACTTTTCAATTTGATTGGGCTTGTGAACAGATATGTCTCCTACATTGCTTGCGACCACATTAAGATAAGACCCGTGAAGATCTAGGTAGACAATAGGTCTTCAGCAGCCCATGCTTGCGGCGAGAGGCAACTATGCTTGTCGTAAGAGACGACTAAAGGGATTGGGTGGTCAGGCTCGCTGACTTGGTTGATGCAGGTCATCATATCCAAATTACGTATATCGATGCTCATGCAGTCAATCACTGGATTGTCTGGTCCAGGCTCTGTTATTTACAGATCGCTGTCATATAGCTTGAATATTGCAGTGTGCCGCGTTAAAGAACAAACAAAATATTAAAATATGGTTTCTCTGATTTGATACCTCTGTCATAATCCTCAAGAGGAGGCCGAGTCAGGTCAACTTAGTTACCTGCCAAATCTTACCAGCTAATCAGTGAGAGGGCTTCTAAATACTCGACAGCAGAGCAGCACATCTGACCTTGATCTCTAACTCACAAACGGATAAAAATGATCAGTTCCAAATGAAGAACAATAAAAGCTGTGTTTTGTTGTGGATATTATTACATAAATAACAATGCAACAGAGAAAGGCAAAGTGGTTTGTGGGTAGCATAATAGCATGTCACTTTGAACTTGTCACCTGTTAATCTTCTGTTGCTAATGCAGAAAGTGTGCACAAAAAATGTTGAGTGTTGGCAGAAAATTGTATTGTGCATTGCCATAATCTTTGTCGATATTAGTTTGTTAAATGTCCAAATGTTGTTGCCTGTCCTTGACACTATCCACCCTTGTTTTCACTTTAACAAAGTTTAATATTGTTTTAATATTGTATTCTGTTACCATGGTTACTAAAGCTTATTTTTTATTCTTATTTGCCAAATAAGTTATTCACCACATACTAGAGTCGCTTTTTTCTGTGCTAAGGATCTCAATCTCCATGATCCAGCATCACCAGTTTCTCCTTACTTTACACAGTGCATAAATCAGGAAGTAGTCACAGGATGGAGGAGCTCCTAATAGTTGTTACACTTCACCAATTACTGGTACACAGTACTGAACACTGATACTGATTACTGGTATTCATTACTGATGGCCTGTACCCATTGTTATTACATTTACACATTATTGATTAGGGTTACACATTACTGATAAGGGTTACACATTATTGATTAGGGTTGCACATTACTGTTTAGGGTTACACATTACTGATTAGGGTAACACATTATTGATTAGGGTTACACATTACTGATAAGGGTTACACATTAGTGATTAGGGTTACACATTATTGATTAGGGTTACACATTACAGATAAGGGTTACACATTATTGATTAGGGTTACACATTACTGTTTAGGGTTACACATTACTGATTAGGGTTACACATTACTGATTAAGGTTACACATTACCGATTAGGGTTACACAGTACTGATTAGGGTTACACATTACGGATAACCGATTTACCAAATACCAACACTCATTACCTTTACAAATTACTGACTAAAGTTAACATTGATGATAAATGGTACCCATTACTGATTACCAGTACACATTACTGATCGCCATTACTCATTACTGATAAGCTTTACACATTTCCGATAACTGGTATGCTTTACCATATACCTGTACACATTACTGATATATACTTGCTGTAAAAGGTGACTATGCTTGTCGTAAAAGGCGACTAACGGGATTGGGTGGTCAGGCTCGTTGACTTGATTGATACATGTCATCGACCCCAATTGCTTGGATCGATGCTCATGATGTCAATCACTGGATTGTCTGGTCCAGACTCGATTATTTTACAGATCGCCGCCATATAGCTGGATTATTGCTGAGTGCGGCGTTAAACAACAAACAAACAAATAAAAACATTACTGATTTGCTTTACTGATTACTGGTACACATTAGTGATAACCATCACATATTACTTATTAGAATTGCCAATGACCTGTAGACATAACCGACCACACAATTGGGGTGTGGGAGTGCGTGTCTTATATCGTATTTTCTTGAGTATAGTGCACACTTTATTTTTTCAGAAGATGAAGCAGCGCAGAGGGGGTGTGAATTATACACGCCACCATACGATTTCAGGTATTTTGTCCCCCATGGGTAAACAATACATCCAGTATGTATACGGGAAATCGCGTGTCAACAAACGGAGTACAATACCGATGCATTCATCTGTCCTAGTTTTAGTGTTCAGATATAATAGATAAAATATTTGACTGCGCATTATACTCGAAAATACTTTTTTCCAAAAAAATATTGCATCTCTTAGAGGGGTGCGTGCATTATGCTCGGGTGTGCACTATACTCCCTAAAATATGGTAAATGAGATGATTAAGATTGCTTGAGGCAGCAATGCCACACAAAAACATTTTCCAGCAACGTAAAATGCACAATCACCTTATGAAGTTTATTTTGACAGAACGTTTGTAATACGTTTTAGAAATATAATGATGAGAAACTTGTATTTCTCTTGCCACAATATTTAAAAATGTTATATCTATACTATGTTGTCTTGAGGTTAAAGAAAGCATTGGCTTATTAAACTGGAACAGAATGATTGTTTTCATGAAGAAGTCCCATGTGTCTGGCTGTCATACTGTGTGTATGGTCACTGCTATCGAGATGATCTCCCTTTGCTGTAGCTGGATCTCATTGGTGAAGCTGATAATAGAATAGCCATAGAATATCACAGTATACATGTTTGCCCCGACAATCAAGGTACTCAAATGGTGGGTTCTCGTTAAAAAGAATAAGATATCATTTGAACACTGAAGTCTCAAGGCATTTTTGGTCCATTGTTATGAAATGGATGCTCCATTTAATATTTGTGTGATGGGGCTGGGAGTTTAGTTGAAGATGAACACCTTTTTCAGCCACTGTTTCAAAACACATAATTTCTATCTATGAGAAGCGTGTCCAGCAAACAAACTACTTTGGGGGTAAAATATGGGGACAAATTATTATTTTTATTGTTTGTCCTGGAAGAAATAAATTCTGTTAATAAAAATCCCAGCCATTATCTTCCCGGTTGTCACCAAATTATGATCATGATCTGCAATAAGTTTGGAAAAATAGGAATATCCTGATGAAGATATGGAATAGTATATCTATATACACGTTCGTTCTGATTTATATGTGATAGGTTCTCATATTTGGGGTATTGTATTTGTGGCTCCTAACATGCTGTTTAACGTAATGGGTTGAAGTATTCACCAGGTGTATGTACTGTGTAACCAGTCCTTTCTGTCCATCATACAAAATAATTCCATGGATTTGCAGTTACCTCACCAAGTGACTGAAGTGATCAAAATCGTTCTATACAATCAACAGGATCAAACCTCATTATAATGCCATGCTCATTTCCTCAATACGTAGTGAAGCAAATTTCTAACAATTGTGTCATGCCATTCCTCTATTACGCCAGTCTGGCTTTACTTCAATATGGAGGGCCTGGCATTATGGTGAGGTTCATGGCAGCCATAATGTCTTGCACAATGTTGTGAATATGGCATTCTGGAATTTTGAGGACTACATATTTTTAGTCCTCATTGTTGCCATTGAGCCTGTACAGACATTTATACCGCAATCGATGTAATACCAAAGTGGCATTTATAGAGATAGATTACCCTTAGGGGTATGGATAGGTGAAATTATTTTCAGTAATTCTCACTGAGAAGTATAATGTTTGCTTGATGCTGATTGGCTCACATCAATTGTGCCATTATTTTCATTATCTCCAAAACATTAAATCAACATGTTTCTGTAAATAATGGACATGACATCACCCATTGTTAATGACATCATTGACCGTGTTATGTTGATATAGAGAGGAACCTTTTTGGATCTCAGATTGTCTGATTCTCCAAATTGTCTACAATGGTTTTATCATGACTATGAACAGAAAGTTCATAGACTAGCAAACTTCTTCACTGCAAGGTTTACTTAACAGTTGAAACTATTATTAATCTGAAAGAATCTGAGACTACCAACTCAGACATTGAAGTCCAGGGTGGTCTTCACTCATAAAGCTGTGATATTCTGATAAATGTACTGGCAACGTTAGATGCTGAGGGATGCATTCATGTGTAATTATCGTGATGGAATAGTTTTGGCGAGGGGCCCTCATCATGATGATTACGGTTTAATTTCAAAGATAGGAATACGGTATCATTGTTTGCTTTTATTTTAACCTTCAGGAAGTGTTTTCATAATAAACCTTTTTAGTTCTATGAGGACATGTTCATTCTTATGCTTAGTTAGGTCTCATCACACGGGCATTAACTTACCATCATACAGTGTTCGAAATTAAACACAAAAGTGATCCTGGTTATGACCCTTGTGTTGAATGATAAGACATTGAGGGGTCCCTAAATTTAAATACTACAGGAGCAGATGTGAAGGACCCCAGGACCCCCCCCTTAATTTCGAACACTGTTCATATGCAGCATGTTCTACAAATATTGGTAGAAAGTGTTCACTACCAGATGTTTAGTTCAGCACTGATGCACCATAGGAAGGATCCCATGATATAAGATGCTTGGTTTATGTGATAGGGAACTCTCCAGTAGTCTTGCCTGCTGTGGCTCAACCTGTACATTTCCTGTGTAACATATGACTTCTTGGAGTGTCTTTGTTAACCTTTATATGACAGGCCGTCTTTGCAGAGCAAGGGTTGAAAACCAGCAGTTATGTTGGATTGGATTTTTTTGGTCCATGTCTTCAGTGCAAATTAATCATAGGAGCAGTGTCTCTGAAGTTTACTATATAGGATTATCTAGCTTTGAAAGGTTTTCAAGAGTTTTGTTTTTATATAAATGTGGGTCAAGTGACTCATTGCCAGTGAAGAGGGCCAGTCAGGTATCAGATAGGGCGGATCAGGTAGAAGGTATCAGATAGGGCGGGACAGCTGGTCAGGTATCAGATAGGGCAGGACGGCGGGTGAGGTATCAGGTATCAGATAGGGCGGGACAGCTGGTCAGGTATCAGATAGGGCAGGACGGCGGGTGAGGTATCAGGTATCAGATAGGGCGGGTCAGGTAGAAGGTATCAGATAGGGCGGGACGGCGGGTCAGGTATCAGATAGGGCAGCACGGCGGGTGAGGTATCAGGTATCAGATAGGGCAGGACGGCGGGTGAGGTATCAGGTATCAGATAGGGCGGGTCAGGTAGAAGGTATCAGATAGGGCAGGACGGCGGGTCAGGTATCAGATAGGGCAGCACGGCGGGTGAGGTATCAGGTATCTGATAGGGCAGGACGGCGGGTGAGGTATCAGGTATCAGATAGGGCGGGTCAGGTAGAAGGTATCAGATAGGGCGGGACGGCGGGTCAGGTATCAGGTATCAGATAGGGCGGGACAGCTGGTCAGGTATCAGATAGGGCAGGACAGCGGGTGAGGTATCAGATAGGGCGGGTCAGGTAGAAGGTATCAGATAGGGCGGGACGGCAGGTCAGGTATCAGATAGGGCGGGTCAGGTAGAAGGTATCAGATAGGGAGGGTCGGCGGGTCAGGTATCAGATACGGCCAGGGGAGCTATTTTTCACAGAAATAGAGGCCATCTGATTTCATCGATGACTTGCCCCTCTTGCAGTGAGAAGCACCGCCTATGTCCTGTAAAAGACCTCAAGGTCCATTCAGTTCTGGCAGAAAATGAAGATGAAACTTTTATCATAAATTACTTGGTCCTATTCCACAACCCGGTGTTATTAACTCCTTTCTTTCACATGGATTGCTATTTAAGATGGTCATAGCTTGGTGGAAGGTCCCAGTCCCAGTTCCACAAAGCACAAAGTCTGTGTTGACATATGGGAGTTATCTTATCACTAAGATGGCTTTGTGGAACAGGGCCCATGTCTTATTAATGAATTTATTTATGGTTCACTGCTGAAGTCTGAATTTGAAGCCCATTTGTAAATTATGCATCAAACAGAAATTCGTCCAAAGATTTGGACAACCTATGCTCTTCCAAGACGGTCATCACCCAGTTAAACCAGATTAAGTCCAACTTGGAGGTCAGTTGAGGTCACTTCACATATTGTGATAATTGTACAGTACATGGTGTATATTGTGTGTATGTGGCTTGTACAGAGAACGACAAATTGCTAGCTGTGAGATGATTTTCTGTGATTCCCTGTATATAACCACTAGCTATTTACTGACATGCCTTAGATCGACACCTTTGGTGCTCGAACCATTACCTGGAGATACCAGATTTTATTAGGTGATAAAAATCCCTTGAGCCAATTTTAATATGCCTTGTATGCAGGACGCTGTGTGTGGGTCACCATGTACAGTGCAGTAATAATAAAGAATAATTCTCTATGAACATATGCTTTTTGTTTGTCCTTATATGAATGAAATTGGTGTTGTGTTGTCACGGTGAATCATCGGTTGCTGGTACACCCAAGGGACACAACTCTGTGCACCGAATTGCAGCGACAGCCAGCTTTGCAGGGAAGAGAGAATCAGTTGTTTGTGGTACATTGAACTAACAAAGAAAGCTAAGGATCACAAATATTTTGGGAGATATTTTTAAGAAATTATGTGCTCAGGCTTCACTAGAAAAAATATATAAAAAATATTCATGATCCCTAGACTGATGACTGGAACCCTGAACCTTATGGTGGGTTCAAGTATTTATTGCAAAACAATAGGGATATAATGCACAGGAGAATTGAGAATGACCTCGTGCTATCAACCATTGTTTAGTCTGACAGGTGGTTGTGATTCAGCTGGACAAAAGTCGCTCAACCACATGGAAGCAGGAAGTTGTTTGTTGTTTAACAACACACTCAGCAATATTCCAGCTACATGACGGCGGTTTGGACCAGGCAATCCAGTGATTGACTTAATGAGCATCTATCGAACCTGACCACTCAATCCCGTTAGTCGCCTTTTACGACAAGCATGGGTTGCTTAAGACCTATTCTGAATGGGTCGGAGGCAGGAAGTTGCCTTCATCTCATGCTTGTTCGAACAGACTAAACTGAAGATCAGATTGTCAATGGTGTGGGCTGTGCATCATGCTACCACTGGTTTACCTGCCACAACATACTCAGTTATTTTCATGCCATGACACAGCTGGAATATAGCTGACAGTTCAGATTTAACTTCATGTTCCTCGTCCAGTGTCCGAAGTATATGTTCATGTTGATGTGTAGAGAGAATCTGGACATTCCTCCAGTCCAGAGATTAAAATATATATAATCATAGACATCTTATCTCTGGAAAGCTGAACCCCTACTCCTCCTACTGCTGGATATACCAGTGCCAGTCAGCAATAGCTGTCCAGTGGAAAAGGACTGGCGTCAACACCTCTTCAAACAATATTTCAGCATTTCAATTTAATGTTTTGGATGTTGTCTACTTTGGTTAAACCAAACATACAAGGGTAGGGTACTCTCAAACCAAATACCATAATATATTCTGTGATTTGAACCATGATTATAGGATTCTGGCATGAGTAAGAGAGGCAACTCTGTATGGTGAATTGCAGCACCTCAGATGACCACCCATGTCACTGAAGGAAACAACAGAGTCTGGCATTAAATGACCATATCACCTTTATTGTTGGCCTGTAGGCTGGATGCATTATGTTGACAGGGGCAATAATACTGAGGGAGGGGGAGGGGGGTCAGGATGAGGGGGTGAGGGAATATGTACATGGTGGTGCTACGTCTAACATGGCAACACTATACTGTACAGTATATACACAGAGCTAGGTGTTAGGAATACAGTATTATACACTGACAGAAGCATCAACAAGGAGTTTATACAAATATTTATCCTCATTGACATATACACTGTGCAACATTTCCTTGTTTCCATGGTTACACACTGACATAAAGACATAAAAATAGTCTTATATACTACTAAAAAAAGTTAAGGACCCTGATTCTTTCATATTACTATAGTTAATCTGTCATCCTTAACTTTTTTAGTACTATATTTAGCATCCATTTAGCAAGTGAATAACTATCGGAAAGGAAGTATTATGGATTTAATCTGACTGAAGGACAAAATGGAGTATATATGATTCATAATATTAAATATCTCTTTTTCAGACATATTTTCATAAAATATTAAAATTTAAATTATGAACTTAATAAATACTAGCTAAAATAGCCTCCATTTCAACAGACTGACCATGACATATAGATCCAAAACTTGATGAATGAGCAGTCATTATGAATTATAGATGGCAATAATAATTGATATTATTATTCATAGATGTTTTAAAATTAAGGGGAATAATGACTATCATTTTGCTCATGGACAATCGAATAGCTGAAAAAAACATTGGATACAGCTGTAGGACTCCAGACACAGCTGTAGGACTCCAGGTATGTAACAGCTGTAGGACTCCGTATACATACAGCTGTAATATTCCAGGTACAAAACAGCTGTAGGACTCTAGATACAGCTGTAGGTCTCCAGATACAGCTGTAGGACTCCAGACACAGCTGTAGGACTCCAGGTATGTAACAGCTGTAGGACTCCGTATACATACAGCTGTAGGACTCCAGGTACATAACAGCTGTAGGACTCCAGATACAGCTGTACGACTTGCAGTACATTCAGCTGTAGGTCTCCAGGTACATACAGCTGTAGGACTCCAGATAAATAGAGCTGTAGGACTCCAGCTACATACAGCTGTAGGACTCCAGTTAAATACAGCTGTAGGACTCCAGATACATACAGCTGTAGGACTCCAGATACATACAGCTGTAGGACTCCAGATACATACAGCTGTAGGACTCCAGATACATACAGCTGTAGGACTCCAGGTACATACAGCTGTAGGACTCCAGTTACATACAGCTGTAGGACTCCAGATATGTTCAGCGTCAAGCTGAACAAGTTTTCTCAGCCATGTTAGTAACCTTTCATGCAATCTCCCAACTTTCATAACACCAACACAAGCATTTATCAGACACACAACTGATACCCATTCCCAGTTATCATCAAAGCCATCTGTATTTAACAGAAGCTTGGCTCTTATACAGTTGAGCCCCTGTATGTACCGGTATCTCCACACGACTAGGGAGCATTGCACTGGCACTGGGACATAGACACTGATTGCACCGATGGTGAAATGCCCAGATTAATGACTAAACGAAGGGTACACATTTTGTCACAAGTATAACCTTTAACAGTATGCTATTCCACACCTTTACAGAACTCCCCAACACTAATGAAGTACGCTGATGGCCAAAATTGATTTGTTTCAATAAACTAAACTAAAGTAAATGCCTTACTTCTAAAAATATGCTAGTTCATATTTCATTCATCAAAGACATTTCTTAAGGAAGTACCCTCAAATCAATCCTTACATAATTCTATATTTTTTCCAATTTCCTTTCTAACTTTACATAGTGATAAAAAAGATCTTAAAACAAAACAAATTGGTCAGCAGCAACTAACATAAATATCTCTTAGAAAACAGTTCAGAAGTTTACTGTAGGTTAAAAAAAACCTAATTCCTTAAGCTCTTACTTTTTATCTTATCTTATTATCCACAGAACTTGTGATTTGGCAGAGATTTCAAGAATGTCAGGTTAACTGATTTTTCTTAAAATATTACGATCTGAGGTGTTACTGATTGACTTGGAACAAGAACTCTCTGAAAAGTTGATTTGTTGAATTGACCACTTGACCCATTAACCTCCCAAATCCAAACTCAAGAATAAAGATTATACATCAAACTTTTGAAAGCTTCCTTAATAGCAAGTATTTTGTCAGTAAGTCAATTCAACAGAGGAAGTCCTCGCAGCCTGTGGGTACAAGGCTATCCAACAGGTATTCTCAACCCTGAATAATTTGCCATACAGGATGCTTCAGAATACCGTTCAACCGATCTCGACACAATGAGAACTAAAAAATAGAAATAAAAACTAAGGTAGAACCTTAATTAGCAAAATAAAGATTTGGGGAATAAAATCACAGACAAACAACTGGACTAAAAGTTTCCCACTGACAAATAAAACACAGTGCACATGCAAACATGCCTCCGCTCAGCCTTAGCTTGATAGACCACAGAATGAAAGTAGCTTTTTAAATAATATTTCCTCATCTCAACAAAAATTATTCCAATATGGCAGAATGTGGCAAAAATGGAAAACTGATTTGGAATACAGCAAAAACAGAATGTCCAAAGTTTGTGCTACACAAGATATAACCTAATCTTAACACAGAAACATAGAGTATGATTTCATACAGCTCTAAAGTAGAAAATACAGAAACAATCGTCAACCACATATATCACTAAAAACACATTTACCCTGATGAAATGTTGAGATTTAATAATGAGAGTGGGTTTTTTATGCTATTAGCACAGTCCTAGCTTGGTCAGGCCGGCTGTGTATGTTAATGGAAGATGTGGAGACGTCGTCTGATTAACCAAGACACGTACAGGACAACAACTACAACTTAGGGACAAAACAGTACACCTAGCAATAAGCCCAGAATGAAATTGGTCGACTCAAATGACAAACAAAATGTGGAAAACATAGAAGTCTATAAAACATAGTAAGACAAAGTGAGTATTGTTTTCATAAAGGTGGAATGGCAAGGAAAATATCTCATTGATTCAGATTAAAAATACTTAGTAAATAGGGCAGGAATTAATGGCTTTTCTGAAAGTATAGAAAATATGAGAAAGGAAAATGTCATGCTGAACAGAACGAAAATAAGCACTCTAACATAAGGAAGCTATTTCAGATTTTATGTGCACAGCTCCACATACTATTAGCTTGAAAACTAGTTTTAGTGAGTGATGAACATTAGGCAAATTGTTATTGGTAGAGTTGTCATTAAAGTTATTGGTGCCTTTATTGATGGAATTAATGACTCTATTTTACCAGTAAGTGATAGGGTATAATGGTTTCTGTTTCCTGAAACTAAACACATGGTTGCACTAAAGCCCAGGACAATATGTTGTCAGGTTGCTAGCAGCAGCAATGGAAACTCATCAACTTTCACTAATTAAAGGGGGACTGGTGACTTGTAAAGGGCTGCCCTGCCTTATTATTAGTGGAGTTGGTGACAGTAGAAGTAACTACCACTAAAAATAAGTCACAAGATTTTCATCATGATCTGATGCAGGATGCTGTTAATGTCTTGATTTTATCGAAATTAGAGTTGTCTTTCTCGAAATTATCTTGCATGTTACAGTGAATTAATAGGATGCAATACAACTTTTCGCAATATCCCAGAAATGTCACCACACTGACCCATGTTGGGAAATCGAACCTGGGCCAGAGGCGTGATAAGCAAAAGCTTTACCCACTGGGCTACCCCACGGCCTTGCCTGCTACAGAAACAGATGAGTGTTGGTTTGTGGCTTATTACCTAAGCATTCAGTCCCAGAAATAAAGTTCTCAAATTAAAAAATATATATCTACAAAAGAAACAGTATCAAATCCAAACGGAGCCCAGAACAATACTTAATTTCCGGGACTAACCAAATCTGCAAAGCTCTAAATATCTGCAGATTTGGACAGACCCAAGAGCTGAGGCAATCTAGACTTTCCAAATCATAAATGGTTTCAAACCAGAAGTGCTGTGGAAAATAATCTACTGTTGCCTTTGTGATTATTAATTTTCCATTTAATATTTCACAGAAACATTCCTTGCAGTATGCACAAGTTTTGAACTAGCAAACAACATAAGCTTGTTTTTTATTCATCTTATTCTGAAGCCCACAAAACCAAAACACTGTGACCTGACCTATACATGCTTGAAAACATGCACAGGGTAATACAATGAGTCCCATCACTGACCCCTTCCATAACAACTTGTCTCCCTTTAGTCTTTCGCAAACGTGTACGATACCTGTAGGAAAACGCTGTTTGGCAAATGCTGACATTAACTGCTACCTAGTTGTTCCCAGACAGTTGATACATGGTCACAATAGTCACACACCAACAAAACTATGTAACCAAGGCAACCAGTCTCTAGTAGGTCTCATACTACACTGGTGAACCAAGATGTACAAAGACAAGCTCAGAATAAGGCTCCACACAAGAAGAAGCCTTGAAGACCGGTGTACATGGCACAAGAAAAGCACTGAAAGAATGAAGTTCGTTACCATGCACTGGACAGGATCGATGTAGGGTGTGGGTGCTGTGGCCCGCCCATGCCCCGCCCATGCCTCTCCCTGGCCCCACCCTACTTCCATTTAGCAGTAATAGCACTATGTCTCCACACTGACTGGACCATCTGATTGTCACAGCACTAAGCTCCTACATGCAGGTAAACAGATAGTATCCTCACTGTGATATGGCAGTCCACTCTCTAAGCTGGCAGGCAACAGTTACCATCAATATTCACCATAAGTTAAAATGACCAACGCTTTCAATAGTATTTTATCCCAAACATGACTTCCAAGTAATGTCACACGTTGTAGATGTTTACGCAGTTGGTGAAATCCTCTAGCACTGCTAAGGTGCTTACAAACCAAAAAACACAATGAGGGGTATCTTAGATTTAAACTATGCTAAGGGACACAACTCTTCACTCAGTGTCCTCAAAGGTTTAAGATAGAAAGAAAGTTATACGACCTCTGTTAACAGTTCTTGTGGAAGAAAGGTAGTGAAAGAGTAATGGCTACCTAGGAAGTATACTCACATACTAAATATCAAGATGAAGGTTTAGTCAGCAAGAGACGAGAACCAGAACAAGAATTTATGTAAAATAAATTCAAACATAAACATAATTTTAAACAGAAAGTTCTTTTCAGTAAATGAAAGAGGGACAAGAAAGTTCAGGACTGATATTGGTTCATCTTTTAGAATAATTCTTAACACAATTAAAAACCAACATTACAAGTACCTTTGAAAAACAGTGTTTTAACCTAAAAACAGGGATCTTGTTGCTGAGAAAGAGTTCATCAAGTCATAATGTGACCTTTATGACTGGAGCAGGTAGACTACAGATTGCTACAGCAAGGCTACACAAACCTTGAAGATGAGCCATCATTGGAAAAACGACCACCATTGAGCGACATATCTCTACAGTTATGAGCTAATGATAATCAGGGAATGACCTTCACACAGTAAAAGATGTTCATTAAAACTCCAGATCGGTTCTCACTGGGCTAAAAACCAGGCCTCTATTTACATGCATGCACTATTTTATCATTGTACACCACCTCAACAACCAGCCATCATTCACAAGTACACGGAGAAGCGTCCATCGACCACACAGCTCTCAGCAGCAACAGCAATGGCACTTTCTTCAACACTTGGACACAGAGGCTAAAAGCTGCTATTCCCACATCCTTGTCCTTCCTGCTGCATCTCAGATCACTACATTGTTCTAGCATCTTCAGGATTCAAACACTTCCATATCAAAACTGAATTGCATTTTGGTCAGCCGTTTGTTGTATGAGTTATCTCCCTTCATTTACACAGGCTCTTACAAGACAGATAATGGTAATACATGTTCCACATACATATCCACATCCAGTAGTGAAATAATCATTTCAAAATACAATTCTAATTACAATCAGTCCACCTACGGCTAAATGACTGACAGAGTTCTCACAGCATATAGGTAATATCATTACTTAGAGCCACAAGACAGCGTTGTTGTTAATAATATATACATCTAGAAAGAGGACAATACAGGGGAGATAACTCATATTTCTGGGATCCCGGCACACAGATTGTCTCCCCTAGCTGGGACTAACTGGAGAAGGGTCGCAAATGCTCCAGCTGAATCTCCAGAGCTATTCTCTGCTCCATCACTTCTTGTAACTCCTGGTTAAGTTCACAGTTCAATCGGGTGAGCATTGCATTCCGCTCAGTGTGGGTACGCACTGCCATGTGAAGTTCACGCTTGTCTCGACTTGCTTGCCTGGAACACACACAAATGGGCAATATTTCAAGAGAATGAATCAATTTGGTGAGACTAAGGTTTAGTCTCCGAAAATATACAATTTTGATAGTGAGTGAGTGAGTTTGATTTTCCAGCAATATCATGGCAGGGGACACCAGAAATGGGCGTCACACATTGTACGAATGTCGGGAATCAAACCTGGGTCTTCTGCTTGACGAGCAAACGCTTTAACCACTAGGCTACCCGACTACCCAAAATTTTGATAGAAACAAGCAACTACATACAAAGAATTGAAAAGGATCCCCATTGAGATGGGAGATTCAGAACCTGAGCCTGTGGAAAACCTCGATATGTTTCATTTAGGGCTATAGCATTACAGTAAGGGCTGTGCAGAAGGCCACTGCTAAACAAAGATTGGAGGACATCCCATTACGGGTCACGTCAGGCTGACCTTTCGCGAACTTTGACCGACTAATATAATGGAATGACTGACAAGAAGTCGACATTAGCCAGAAGGCAGCTTTCTCATGCTTCACGGCACTAGTTTCAAACTGGCGACCACTTTACAAAACATATTTTGACTAATTCTCAATTAAAAATTTGAAAACCGAAGAAAAGAACATTCAGGATTAGCTAATAGATGGCCTAGATTGAATGGATTCAGTCATGAAGCTTGTAAGTGTCATTCAGAATACCCTGCGTTAAATAGTTCAACTATGCATGATTAGAAAACACATTCTGTCTGTCACTTTCCTGATCTGGTAAGCAAAGCTCTAATTGGTCTGATGAAAAGTCATTCTCTAATGGAATGTCCTCAGATCTTTGTTCAGCGGTAGCGAGAACTGATTTTAATGAGATTGGGCAGAAGGGAAAATAATATGGATCAGGGACTTTGAGACAGACTAGAGTTTGGTTGACATTGAAGTTCACTATAAGTATGAGTACATAGCAACAGACTGAGGACACAATGAACTGGCTGGCATTATTATGATAATCACCTTGATTCAATATTTTACCAGTCAAATGACACAACAACACAAATTGCTGTAAAAAATGCAGTGATATAACCACTAAAAAAAGCTAACAGCTGAATATGTTTTATTTGAAAAACAAATATTAGAGACGTGCTCGTACAAGGATGAAAAAAAGGATTTCTACTTCTGAACCAACTAGGGTGGTGAAAGACTTCCGGGTATGTTCATATGCTCCATATAAATATCCCAGGATAAAGGAGGATGGAGAGCAAGGGATTTACCAAAACACTTGCCTTTTCACTTGCCTTGTTCAATGTTATCAAGTTTTACATTCCTATGTTCTTAATTACGGCAGATAGCACAAAATAAGTCCCTGCCATCTACGTTTATCTCTGCCCATCCACACTCACTCAACCATGCATCTTGAATTGTTCCATTTCATTTTTTGAACAGTCATACTGTTTTAGGATAATTTTCTTCTTTTTTTCGTCCTGTTTGTTAATTAATTCATGTATTTTGTCGATAACTCACCATCCCCGATCTAAAACTTCTGTATGTCAGCAATTTCCCTCACAAAATCAATCATCAGGTGTTTACGATCGCTTTGACGTTTCAGCGTCACTAATGAGTCACTTACAACAAAAATAAAATGTTTTAATTATCTCCCTTTAAAACCTAGTTTCTATTCACAAACTCACTTCCTGTATATTTCTGTACATATGAAAACATATTGTAGGTTTGAAATTATCTTGCATATGTCATTGAAAATGATTAGAGATGAATTGACATGATTGAAATATATGTATTCGCTGGGTAGGACAAGCGTTTCTTCAATTCTTGCTCGCCCTTCACAAGCTGCCACTTTTCAACACGAGTGGACAAGTCGATTTTTTTTGCCCTGTCAGTAACAGGATGTGGTCATGGTGCCACACCGGTATAAAACCCTTGCACGTTGTATTTACCGTAATGTTAAGACCGCATGCTGAGGCTTGCCTGGCTCCACCTCCTCCGCCACACTCTGCTGTTCCCGCGGCAACGGTGATACAACCTGGGAGTATATTTAAGAATTGGCTTGAATATCTTTGGCTTCATGATATCCTACGGCATTGATTTACTGAACAAATAATGATTCTTATTTAATCATAATCTTTGAAAACATGATCATATTGAAACTGAAAATATAGAAAACCGGGATACCACTTATTCTTTTATTTCCACACAAATTATGGAAAATGTGGTTCAAAGTTCATAGAAAAATACAGGGTGGGCAAATATGAATCGTATAACCCAAGATTGGATGGGGCAGGCTACTAATACCTGCTTAAAAGATTCAGTCTAAAATTGCATCGGAAAGCATGACTTTCATTTACAAGATGTTTTGTTTGTTGTTTAACGCGGCACTCAGCAATATTCCAGCTATATGACAGAGGTCTGTAAATAATCGAGTCTGGACCAGACAATCCAATGATTGACATCATGAGCATCAGTCCATGCAATTGGGATAAGATGACATGCATCCACCAAGTCAGCTAGCCTGACCACCCGATCCCGTTACTCGCCTCTAACAACAAGCATATTTGCCTTTTATTGAAAGCATGGGTTGCTGAAGACCTATTCTACCCCGGATGAACATGGGTGACTTGCAACATGTACACTGAAGATTCAAGTTTACATCTCAAAGGCATGTTGTAGTTTATTTTTCTCAAGGACAGTCATACAGCAAAGGTTGCTAAATACTATAGTCAACAATATTCATGCCGTAGCACGTCAGCCTGTAAATAATTATGTCTGGACCAGTGACTGAACACATGAACAACGATCTACTCCATCTTGTCAGTTCAAGTCTCAGAGCCTGACCACCTTCTACCTATTTTAGTCAAGTTTTGTGAGTGTGTGAGTTGGGTTTAACGCTGCTTTTAACAGTATTCCAGTTATATCACAGCATGTCAGCTTAGTGTGGAAGGAAAGCCGAAGTGATGCAGGTCTCAGACGTTTACCACTCCGGTGAAACCCACAAGCACGGATATGGTGCTGACAAACCTAGAAACATAATCGGGGCAAACCTGCATTTCGAAGGCACAATCATAGGTTTCTGGCGTGCCCAAGGGACGCAACTCTGCATGGCAAATCGTGGCGCTTTAGATGACTGGGCCACCTGGGCCCCCCTCAAGTCTTGTGACCAGCATGAGGTACAGGGCTCACACGCTGACCGGACACTTCCACACGGGTCTGCAGAGCGACCACTTTGGATGACTAGTATGACTGAAACATGTACTGTTCCGGGGGTGCAATGCAGGCTCCAGGCCTCTTACCTTAGTTTCTGATGCTACAGTCAGGCTGGAAGAAGCTGAAGTGGAGAAATCTGTAATGGAAATAATTCACTAAGTGTTTGTTTGTTTGTTTGTTTTGTTTGTGTCTTGTTTAACAGCACTCAGCAATATTCCAGCTTTATGACAGTAGTCAGTAAATAATTGAGTCTGGACCACACAGTCCAGTGATTGACATCATGAGCATCAATTCACACAAGTAGAATATGCTAACATGCAGTCATCCAAGACACCAAGCCTGACCACTTGATCCATTTAGTCACCTCATGGGTTAATTCAGAGAAAATTTATGGACGTCAACTTCTTAATTACCAGGCACACAACGTTTTTGGAGTATATGCATGCTCCTTCAACAGGTGAATTAAGGAGAAAGCATATACTCCGAAATGCTATGTTTCTCTCTCTTATGTGTATCACTTCTAAATGCCATTCAAAGACTGTTTAAAATGAGTTTTTGCCAAAGAAAGTTACCTCCACTCCCATCCACAGCATCCTTCTGGACCTGAAACACATCATTAAACTGATTACACTGAAACGCAGGACAAAACCTATGATCCTGAAACATCTGCAGTCTCCTCACCTCTCCGATATCAATGTCCGTGGCAGACAAGTATACAGTGGGTCAGCCAGTCAGATACAAGCAAAACAGTTGTGGCTGTAATTCTCTACCTCTGCGCTGAAGATGTAAACTATTATCTAGAGTTGACTGTGATACACCAGCCTTTGTTGAATCCCCTTGTCAATACTTCATGGGTTTGTATACACTAACTTCTTCCATTTCCCATACTACATACAGCCAGTGTAGCGGCGACATGTGCCTATTTGGAGTCAGCTAATTAAATGAGGCCATGTACAATGAAAGTCAACAAGAGGACAAAGTCACTGATATCCCTCACAATTGTAAACACTTCTCGAGATGAAACTATCTGGAACTTAAAAATCGAAAATATATTTGTTTAAAAACTCAGAAACGATCTAAAGGCACAAGTTCACCACTAAACCTATTTATATACCAAGTTTGTTAAAATATTACAGTTTTGAAGATCTGTTCCAGAAATGAACATTACTTCTATTTTCAGTGTATGTCAAAGCTGTTGCCGTGGAAACTCGAACAATTTAAAAAATTAAATCCCAAACTATCAAAAGGCACCAGTTCACCACTAGATCAATCAATGTGACAGAAATATTGGTGAAGAAATATTGTACATTTTTCAAGATCTCCGGAAATGACATCTTGCATGTACGAACACACAGACAAGCATAGGGAGAGTGTCCATTTTTATTGGTCGGGTATAAAAAGCCCAACCTTATGTCTGAGCATTAGCTCCTTGGTCAAAATTAGCAACTACACGGTTAAGCGGCCACATGAATTCACGGGTGATGGAAGAACGTAGTGAATACATACACATGAAGAACTGATGATACTTGAATCCACACTTGACTGTACTCCAGTACTTGAGTACTGACGGCTAGATCTCCAGAGAGTAGATAAGAGAGTGAGTGACTGTTGTTTTACACCACAGTCAGCAATATTACAGCCACACGATGAACACTGTCACATAACCAGTCTAGGACATGCAGAATGAGTGTGAATGAGTTAGGTTTAACACCGCTTTTAATATTATTCCAGTTATACCACGGCGTGTCAGCTTAATGTGGGAGGAAAGTCCGAAGTTGTGCAGGTCTGAGACGCTTACCACTTAGGTGAAACCCACGAGCACGGGTATGGTGCTGACAAACCTAGAAACATAATCAGGGTGAACCGTGATTCGAACCCACAATCATAGGTTTCTGGCGTGTCCAGGGGACGCAACTCAGCACAGCAAATTGCGGCGCCTTAGACGACTGGGCCACCCATGCCCCCACATGCAGAATGAAGGTGTCTTGGGTGCAGTGTGTGACATACATGAGAAGATGTACAGGAGTGTGTGGAGGGGCGTACAGGAGTGTGTGGAGGGGCGTACAGGAGTGTGTGGAGGGGCGTACAGGAGTGTGTGGAGGCTCATACAGGAGTGTGTGGAGGGGCGTACAGGAGTGTGTGGAGGGGCGTACAGGAGTGTGTGGAGGGGCGTACAGGAGTGTGGAGGGGCGTACAGGAGTGTGTGGAGGGGCGTACAGGAGTGTGTGGAGGGGCGTACAGGAGTGTATGGAGTGGCGTACAGGAGTGTGTGGAGGGGCGTACAGGAGTGTGGGGAGGGGCATACAGGAGTGTGTGGAGGGGCGTACAGGAGTGTGTGGAGGGGCATACAGGAGTGTGTGGGTGTACAGGAGTGTGTGGAGGGGCATACAGGAGTGTGTGGAGGGGCGTACAGGAGTGTGTGGAGGTGCGTACAGGAGCGTGTGGAGGGGCGTACAGGAGTGTGTGGAGGGGTGTACAGGAGTGTGTGGAGGGTGTACAGGAGTGTGTGGAGGGGCGTACAGGAGTGTATGGAGGGGCATTCAGGAGTGTGTGGAGGGGCATTCAGGAGTGTGTGGAGGGGCGTACAGGAGTGTGTGGAGGGGCGTACAGGAGTGTGTGGAGGGGCGTACAGGGGTGTGTGGGTGTACAGGAGTGTGTGGAGGGGCGTACAGGAGTGTGTGGGTGTACAGGAGTGTGTGGAGGGGCGTACAGGAGTGTGTGGAGGGGTGTACAGGAGTGTGTGGAGGGGCGTACAGGAGTGTGTGGAGGGGCGTACAGGAGTGTGTGGAGGGGTGTACAGGAGTGTGTGGAGGGGCGTACAGGAGTGTGTGGAGGGGCGTACAGGAGTGTGTGGAGGGGCGTACAGGAGTGTGTGGGCATACAGGAGTGTGTGGAGGGGCGTACAGGAGTGTGTGGAGGGGCGTACAGGAGTGTGTGGAGGGGTGTACAGGAGTGTGTGGAGGGGCGTACAGGAGTGTGTGGAGGGGCGTACAGGAGTGTGTGGAGGGGCGTACAGGAGTGTGTGGAGGGGCGTACAGGAGTGTGTGGAGGCGTGTACAGGAGTGTGTGGAGGGGCGTACAGGAGTGTGTGGAGGGGCGTACAGGAGTGTGTGGAGGGGTGTACAGGAGTGTGTGGAGGGGCGTACAGGAGTGTGTGGAGGGGCGTACAGGAGTGTGTGGAGGGGCATACAGGGGTGTTTGGAGGGGCGTACAGGAGTGTGTGGAAGGGTGTACAGGGGTGTGTGGAAGGGCATACAGGAATGTGTGGAGGGGTGTACAGGAGTGTGTGGAGGGGTGTACAGGAGTATGTGGAGGGGCGTACAGGAGTGTGTGGAGGGCATACAGGAGTGTGTGGAGGGCATACAGGAGTGTGTGGAGGGGCGTACAGGAGTGATTGGAGGGGCGTACAGGAGTGTGTGGAGGGGTGTACAGGAGTGTGTGGAGGGGCATACAGGAGTGTGTGGAGGGGCGTACAGGAGTGTGTGGAGGGGCGTACAGGAGTGATTGGAGGGGCGTACAGGAGTGTGTGGAGGGGCGTACAGGAGTGTGTGGAGGGCATACAGGAGTGTGTGGAGGGCATACAGGAGTGTGTGGAGGGGCGTACAGGAGTGTGTGGAGGGGCGTACAGGAGTGTGTGGAGGGGCGTACAGGAGTGTGTGGAGGGGCGTACAGGAGTGTGTGGAGGGGCGTACAGGAGTGTGTGGAGGGGCGTACAGGAGTGTGTGGGTGTACAGGAGTGTGTGGAGGGGCGTACAGGAGTGTGTGGAGGGGTGTACAGGAGTGTGTGGAGGGGCGTACAGGAGTGTGTGGAGGGGCGTACAGGAGTGTGTGGAGGGGCATACAGGAGTGTGTGGAGGGGCATACAGGAGTGTGTGGAGGGGTGTACAGGAGTGTGTGGAGGGGCGTACAGGAGTGTGTGGAGGGGCGTACAGGATTGTGTGGAGGGGCGTACACGTACACCCAGCTTCCTGAACACTCTGTTACTGATACATGTAACAAATGCATCACTACATTTCCACAAGTTACAGAGATTTATTTTCTGGCGATATATATTTGCGTGACAATATCAGTTCTACCAGAGATCTGCCATTGAGCTGGTAAGCAACTAACATCTCGCGGTAACTCAAAATGAGGACAGGAGATGACATATAAGACACTATAACGTTATGATGATTGTACACACCGGCCAAAAGACTTGTCAGACAGCTGGATCTTATTATGACTAATTACAATTGATTATCCATGCACTTGCTACAGTCATCTTATTGCCTGTATGAGTGAGTGAACTGGGTTCTACGCTGCTATGGCAACATTCCAGCAACACCATGAAGAAGGAACACATTTCCCACATTGTATACATGTGAGGATACAAACCCCGGTGTTCGGTGTGACAAGTTAACGCTTTAACCACGGGGCTACCCCACATGTATATAACACAGGTAATTACTTTGTAAAGCAGTTGATGAAAATGGAGTCAATGATTCAGCTGCTTTGCCACATGACACAACATGTTCAATACATTTTAACAAGAATTATTTTGTTAGATAGCCCACTTTGTTATAAAACACAGTGCATCAACCTTTCATATTAACCCACAACATATTATCAGTATCAGACATGCCATGTGACCTGTATCGTTCATGTTCGGTTCTGGCAGAGTATATAGATTTTTTATCCATTTTTTGTGTTGGCGTGAGACATACAATCATATTTGTGAAATAGGTAGTTTAATTATGAAATAAGAATCAGGGCACTAATTATGTCAATAATACATATACCACAGAGAAAAATGATATCTTAGGCCACAATAAAATCATCAGATCATCAAAAGAAAATGCCCACGTATGATTCCTTCTTCTTTAAGTAATAGAATACACCATAAACAGTTCAAACAATTAAGCATCAAGTGAATCACATCAGTAAACGGTTAATGTGCACAGATGCCCTGAACAGATTCATTCAAAACAATTTAAAAATAACTGTTTTTAAATGTTTCATATTTTTCAAAATTGAAAATCTAAAGTAATTTATTGTGGCCTTATATTCCATAATGGTGTTCTGTTATATCTATTGGGATCACTGTGATAATTATGTCAAATGGTGACACAATACCCATGAAATAGAAAATATGTATCTAATCTACTAATCTGTTTACAAGAGTTAATGATTGTGCAGAGCTTGAATACAAGGTGGTGGTGGAGGCAGGACAGACATAAAACAGCCCAGATTTCAGCAATACCATAGATACCACAGTAAACGTGTTTAAACAAACAGCATTCCATTTTATCACCAATGTCTCATATAAAAACACCTCTGAAAATTGTAATTTAATAAGTGCAGCATGAAATCACTGAACTATCAACTGATTGAATACAATTGTAATGGATTGACTACAAGATTTAAAACACACAGTGATGGAGTAACAACTGAGACCCACAGATTGAACCTTGGTGTTTGAAATACAGAGGGGTGGCATACACAGGGAAAAGGAAAGAAAACCATGGAAACAGATCAACTAGAATATGGGTGATGCAGAATTAAATTCCCACTGCAAAACAAACAAGGTCCAAGGATGACACCCCACCATAAAACCAAAATGGCCCCTCACATGAAGATGAACAGTTGAAAAGGTGCCGAATTCAACTGGAAAATTTGCAGAAATCCATGCGATGATATTTAACTTGAGTAAGGTGAAAACTGCCAAACTAGTAAACATCCAAGAGACACTGCAGATGAATAGCCGGACGTCACTGTCATGCAGTGCTGCATCCTCGGACATAACACACACACAGCCTCTCTGGCGACAGCCCACTGGTGGCGCTCACTACAATCTAGTTCATGCACCGAAGTACTTCCTCTCCCAAACTCTATGCAACAAAACAATGAGCCCATTACCACCAAAAATCTCACCACTTTTTTATAATCTAGAGAAAAAGATCGGCGGTGCCTCTCCCGGACGGACTTTGTTAGTAGCTGAGGAGCAGATACCAACTGCAAGAGAGAAGGTTAGAGTGAGCACCTCATTAGTGACTGTGTTCTCCGTTGGCGACCTGGGCTCGCTAAACGACACTGCCCGATCTGCACCCCCCTCCGTGGCGGCAATACCTGCACCTTCATTGGATTTCCAGCTGGGTGCCTGCAATTACAGTTGGGTGACAGTTATATGGTTAGTTTTCAGTTCTCTCCCCTGAGCGTGACGGAGGAGTCCGTCTGTTTACACCATCGTCAGTGGTGTCACACTTAACACTTAAGGCTGCTTGGATTAATCAGCCTGACACAGGCGCACCATTGGGTGACTGTATGAGCTTCAGACCAGGCCATCCAAGGACATGGCCACTCAACAGTCATAGCTGGCTGATGACTTCAGCAAGTGGTCAGCCACTTCAAGGACTGTATCCGTAAATAGGAGCTGATCCTTACACCAGCACCACCGTGGAACATCATGGGGCCAAGCTTGAAGTTTCCGCCGAGTCATACTGTATCCTGTGGGAGAGCGTTTATAGACGCAACATGACACTCATCTCCCCTGGCCCTGTTATATGCAGCCAAGAGAGGTATGACAAACCGTGTGAATGTTGTGCAGTATAATCCGTGTGTATGTTGTTCAGCATAATCCATGTGTATGTTGTGCAGTATGATAATCCGTGTGTATGTTGTGCAGTATGATAATCCGTGTGTATGTTGTGCAGTATGATAATCCGTGTGTATGTTGTGCAGTATAATTTGTGTGTATATTGTGCAGTATGATAATCTGTGTGTATGTTGTGAAGCATGATAATCCGTGTGTATGTTGTGCAGTATGATAATCTGTGTGTATGTTGTGCAGTATGATAATCCATGTGTATGTTGGGCAGTATGATAATCCGTGTGTATGTTGTGCAGTATAATTTGTGTGTATGTTGTGCAGTATGATAATCTGTGTGTATGTTGTGAAGCATGATAATCCATGTGTATGTTGTGCAGCATGATAATCCATGTGTATGTTGTGCAGCATGATAATCCATGTGTATGTTGTGCAGTATAATAATCTGTGTGTATGTTGTGCAGCATGATAATCCATGTGTATGTTGTGCAGCATGATAATCTGTGTGTATGTTGTGCAGTATAATAATCCGTGTGTATGTTGTGCTGTATGATAATCTGTGTATGTTGTGCAGCATGATAATCCGTGTGTATGTTGTGCAGTATAATAATCTCTGTGTGTGTTGTGCAGTATGATAATCTGTGTGTATGTTGTGTAGTCTGATAATCTGTGTGTATGTTGTTGTGCAATCTGATAATCCCTGTGAATGTTGTGCAGTATGATAATCTGTGTATGTTGTGCAGTATAATAATCTGTGCGTTGTGCAGCATGATAATCCATGTGTATGTTGTTGTGCAGTATGATAATCTGTGTGCATGTTGTGCAGCATGATAATCTGTGTGTATGTTGTGCAGCATGATAATCCGTGTGTATGTTGTGCAGTATAATAATCTCTGTGTGTGTTGTGCAGTATGATAATCTGTGTGTATGTTGTGTAGTCTGATAATCTGTGTGTATGTTGTTGTGCAATCTGATAATCCCTGTGAATGTTGTGCAGTATGATAATCTGTGTATGTTGTGCAGTATAATAATCTGTGCGTTGTGCAGCATGATAATCCATGTGTATGTAGTTGTGCAGTATGATAATCTGTGTGCATGTTGTGCAGCATGATAATCTGTGTGTATGTTGTGCAGCATAATAATCTGTGTGTATGTTGTGCAGCATGATAATCTGTGTGTATGTTGTTGTGCAGTATGAAAATCTGTGTATGTTGTGCAGTATGATAGTCTGTATGTATGTTGTGTAGTATGATAATCTGTGTGTATGTTGTGCAGTATGATAATCTGTGTGTATGTTGTGCAGTATGGTATTCTGTGTATATGTTGTGCAGTATGATAATCTGTGTGTATGTTGTGCAGTATGTTAATCTGTGTGTATGTTGTGCAGTATGATAATCTTTGTGTATGTTGTGCAGTATGGTATTTTGGTGTATATGTTGTTGTGCAGTATGATAATCTGTGTGTTATGTTGTGCAGTATGGTATTCCGTGTGTATGTTGTTGTGCAGTATGATAATCCATATGTATGAACTATACATTAATTAATATATTACATGATAATCAGTGGGTATGTAATGCAGTATAACAATTGTTGTATATGATATTCAGTAGTTATGTAACAGTATTATAATTATTAAAAAGAATAATCAGTAGTTATGGTACAAAGTATAACAATCATTGTATAGGATAATCTTTGTGATGTTATTATTTAGGTGTCAACAGAGGTTTCCTGACATACAAGCATATCCAGTAAGTGGTCGAATAACACTAGGGAATGTTAGAGACGGATGCATTCAAAGAGTACAGTTTGTATTGTAAAAATCAACATACAGATGAGAGATCAAGTTAAAAACAAAAAACAAACCTCTATCATTAAAATAAACTAGCAGACAAAAGGAGACTTGACAACATATACAACTGTGGCAACAGCCAACATACACGCTTTCATTCACTGACTTAAATAGGCATGCAAATATGGCATTAGGCAGAGACTGGATGGGCATTGGCTAACACTGTGAGTGTGGGGGTCAGAGAGTAGTCTCCCTTTACCGGTCCCAAACCAAGCTCCTTCCCAGCACATGACACCTTCATTGCACTCTCGGTATCATCTCTGCCATCAGCGTGGCAGCGGCCATTACAAGAATATTGAAATTTGCCCTCTAACCACAAATCTAGTTACGTTAATACTTTTGTTAAAGCCATGATAGTAAATTTTGAATAGGTTCATGACTGACCATATTTTCCACGTGAATTTTTTTTTTTTTTTGTTTAATCAGATTGGTTGTAAACATAACAGTCAGTCTGTTGCGAGTGCAACTCCAAGCATGGTTGTTGCCACCTATCACAGTGAAGAACTTTGACTGGTAGCAGCGACAATATAGAGAGGTCAGTGAACGGGCAATCGCTGTGAGGAGGTTGGTTCCCAACCAGAATGGTGAAGAGGACTTACGTCTTTTGGGGACACTCTTGGCGGAACTGCTGGGGGCGGCAGCAGCGCACTGTAGTGTCCTGGAAACAACAACATGTACCACAACGTTAGAACTTGGCAGTAGTCCTGTAGTCCTTGCCAAACTGCCCAAAATTAAGGTATCATGACGACTAGTAGAAATTTGCCATTTTTAAGGGTGTTGCTATATGTTATCATTATAAGGACTAGTGAACTAAAAATGTTAGTTTCTACCCCTGTACCATTAGTTAGGTAGGAACACACTGAGGGTTGCTTTGAAAAGTTCCCACGAGTTCAATGATACTTTGAAACTCCAATTCAGTTTATGGATTTATCTGACTGGAGAAACAGTCAAGAGACAGCATACCTGCTTCTGAGAAGGGCTAGATAAAACCCTGAATTGATCAAATCTATCGTATATATAGAACAACACCTCTGACATACAAGTCCATGTTACTGTAAAAACACAGTGCCGTAGCACTGTAGCTCACCTGGATATGTAGTCAACACATTAAAAGCTCAACTAAGACAGACACTTTACAAAAGTTTCTGTCAGCATTTATATTCACATATACTGCTCAAAAGAAGTTTAAGGACACCTTATTATTTCATATTGCTATAGTTAATTTGTCATGGCAGTCAGTCAGGCAATTTCAGAAGAGTCATTTGCAGAGCCAAATATGCATTTCAACCATGTCAAAGTTAGGATAATAGTCAAAATTTATAATACCGCCAAAAAACAGAACACAGACTAATTACACACTACTAATTACACATATACTAAATTTCATTACATTTTAACAAAAATGGCTGCGAAATGTAAACAACTGGGTTTTCAATATGGCTGCCATGGCCAACTTTATTCAAAATTAAATTAAAAAAACACTGAGCTGAAGAAAATATTATGGCTCAATTGGACTTACAGTACATAAGATATTAATTGGTTAGAAAAAAATTCCCAAACAAAAAAGCATGTGGCCTTTCATTTCCTCATTGAAACCTTGAATATACCACCACAGTTTAGCTTATATAGGCAATACAATTTTTTTACTATTTACATAAACTATTTCCCCATTAATCAACAGTGAAACATCAATAAACTGCTTTCACTTAGACCAACATGAAAGAGAGATAACTATTAACCTATCAGTTTTTTGGTACATGACACTTTTTAAGGATAACTTCTTTTATCTCTGTAACAATGCTTCAGGTCTACTTCTTGTCCCTTCATAAGGTGAATACTGTGTCAGCGCATAGAGTTCTCTCTCTCTCACACCCACACACATACCCACCCACACACACACCCAACACCCACCCACACCAACACAAACCCAACCACACACAAACCCACCCACACCCACACACACTCACCCCCACACACCCATCTACACCCACCCACACACACACCCAATACCCACACACCCACACAAACCCAACCACACCCACCCACCCACACACAAAAGCCACCCACACACCCCCACCCACCCACACACATATACCAACACCCTCACAAATAAAACAAGTTGTTATCCATAAAAAGTGTCATGTATTCATGTTCTTCCAACTTCCAAATGCTTATCAAAGACTTCAATCAGTCCTAGAGATCACATCTTTCAGGTATTCTTAAGACATTGTTAAGCTTCCCAAATGCATCTGTTGATCAATGATACGTGTAGCCTGTTATCAGTGACACTGACCTCCTTCTGTCTTTGGCTTGAGATCGACTGACATGCTGCGTCCATGTGTGCCGGGAGGTCGAGGGGGCGGTGCCGGGGGCTCGGAGTTGACTAAAGCTGACTCGCCACTCACTGAGGACATGAGTGCATGGGGCCGATCTGGGCCGCCTTCGTGACTAGTGAGTGGAGGGGGTTGTATATGACCACGAACAACCATTGGCACTGCAATACACAAGGAAAACATACAGACTGTGTGTCATCACCATCAAAGTCAGTTTCCTGACCACCCACCTGAAACCTCAATCATCTCCTGCTACTGAAGGAAATTATCTCTGCCCTCACAAACATGACTCATAGATAGACAAACAGAAACAAGACCTAGACATGAAGGGAGTCTTGTTATGTGTAAACATATCTCTAAAATAAAGGTGAGTATAAAGGTCAGTTTGAGCAGCCAAGTCCTTTCAAAAATATTTCAGTCATATTATAACCATGTCTGCTTAATGTGGGACAAAGGTCTGAACTAAGTGAAAACGTGGGAACACGGACCAAAATCAAACCACCAGTCCCAGAAAACTAATGAAGCTGTGAAGAACCATAAGAGAATACCTTAGGCAAGGAAAGACACCTTCCATTGGAATTCTAATAATATTGATAATAATCAAATTAATTCTGCCAGATAAAATCGAACCATCACCCTGAGAATACAATAGCTTAAAAGGCGCGAGACAAGCATGATAATGAGAAAATGTTTCTTAACTGTTTTCGGTCCAAATACTCTACAAGTATTCTGATGCAGATAGAAATGACCAAGGATGTTCTTCCTAGCCAGCTACTGTAAATGCTTCCCTAGATTCCCTGATTGGTATTTTATTTTATAAATCCCTGACCTTTTTTCAGTCTCTTGTAAATAACTTTCCCCATCAATTTGAGAACTACTGCTGTAAAAGTTCTGTTACAATACTTTCTTAAATACAAAATATCATTAAAATGTCAACTTACCAGCATTTACATCATCAGGGCCAGCAAAACAGACAACACTACACATACCATAATTGCCGGTACAGTTTGCCATGCACACATGTACAACGACACTATCACAATGATCAGCACTTCATCACTAGTCAGTCAACCCTACATCTAAATGACATTTTTTTTCCACATGTAACATCTAATTGTACGCAAAACAAAAACTGTGGCAGTCTGCACTGTCCTAAGGGAGTCAGTGAGTAATTGAATGTTGTGTCTGCCTCAGTCAGTATGTTCTTACGTTCTATGCCACTTTCAGCAATGTTCCAGCTATTTCACAGCGGCCGGTACTTACATTCTTTGCCCCTTTCAGCAATATTTCAGCTATATCAGGGTGGCGGGTGGCCCAGTCGTCTAAGGCGCCATGATTCACTGAGCAAAGTTGCGTCCCTTGGGCACGCCAGAAACCTATGATTGTGGGTTCGATTCCCGGTTCGCCCCGATTATGTTTCTAGGTTTGTCAGCACCCTACCCGTGCTTGTGGGTTTCACCGAACTGGTAAACGTCTGAGACCCGCATCACTTCAGGCTTTCCTCCAACATTAAGCTGACAAGCCGTGATGTAACTGGAATACTGTTAAAAGCTGCGTTAAAATCCAAATCACTCACTCACTCATGTCTCGGAGAGGCAGACCACGTCATTGTAGCCCTGGTGTACGGCAAAGGCACATCATCAGGGGCTTTAAGTCACAGGAGTGAGAATTGGGTTTAACGCTGCTTTGAAAAGTATTCCATTCATATCACAGCGCGTCAGCTTAATGTCCGAGGACGCCCTGAGTGATGTAGGTCTCGCGCATTTACCACTTTAATGAAACCACTGACCTCAGTTATGGTAATGACAAACCAAGAAACAAATTCTACGTGAACCAGGATTCGAAACAATCGTAGGTTTCTGGCGTGCCAAGGGATGCAACTCTGCACAGCAGATTGCGATACCTTAGAAAACTGGGCCGCCCGTTCCCCTGAAGTCAAAGGAGTCTGTGACATCTTACGACAATATCAGACTCAACAAAATCATGAACAAAAGATTAGATACGTCATGTTTGAGGCTATCTGGTGGAGAGAGAGAGAGAGAGAGAGAGAGAGAGAAAGAGAGAGAGAGAGAGAGAGAGAAAGAGACAGTGTGAGGTGAGTGATGCGGACAGTGTTGACAACTGATTGGTGACTACATTCACAACCCTTTCCATGGTAAACAACAGTTCCACTATCAGTGAACACATTTCATCATTGATGTCACAAAACTCACATAGTATTACAGGTATGATTTTAACTAGATGGTATGTAAAGTTGGTATGTAAAGTTAAATTCTTTCATCTAAAACTCAATAGGAACCTCAATATTTACAAAACAAAAATGGCACAGGATACTGCATTTAAATACATGATTTTAAGTCAGGATAAAGGAAATAATCAATTTTCAAAATTCTAGAGTTTGAAATGACACAATGAACTGTATCTCATCCTTAACCTGCTGTATCTCAGTACGCGTCCTGCATACATAAATATCATATTCTGTCAAAAACATCAGTCAATGAAACCAAGCTAATGAACTGTCATTCCATATGTTTCCAACAGACTTTACTGCTAACACATCACATCTTAAACTATCCTCACTGCCCAGAATATTTTTTTACCAAATTTGTTTATTGTTTAACACAGCACTAGCAATATTTCAGCTATATGATGGTGGCCTGAAAATGATCAATCTGGACCAGAATATCCAGTGATTGGTATTGTGAGCATCGATCCACGCTGTCAGGGTACGATGACATGCAATCCATCAAGTCACCGAGCCTCATCATCAGGTCCATTGTCACCTCTTACAACCACCATAGGTTGCTGGGGAAAAATTATTACCTGGAATCTCCACAGGTTTATAAGACAGACTCCGACATTCATAGTACATAAATTGACAGTTTATCTGAACGTGTGTTCTATCAGTGAGACTCCTGTTATCACAAACACATGAATATCACATCCATTTTCGACAACGTTTGCCATTGACAATAAAATTGTCTGTTTAGCAGGCATGTTTCTGTCTACCTGGATTTTGCTTCTTTGCAATAGGCCTGGGTCGGCCATGGAGGGGTGTGTTGTATTTAGCTGAGGGGTCACTCTGACTAGGGTCAGGGTAGGACTCAGTATTGGAACGTTGCTTTGTGGGGGTAACAGCGTCCGGCGAGTCGGGTGGGGCACAGTCATGCGACCCGGGATCTGCAATACCCATGGAAACAACGCAACTAAACAAACTAAAGACAACATCAATGATGCAAAACAAGGAGAAGCAAACTCAATGGACAGAATGTCAACCACTTGTGCATGCAGTTTAACATTAACACATTGAAAGTCGAATAGTTTACAATTCATGGATATTTGCAATTACATCAAAACCAAAAGAATATTCTGACATAATTTCAAAGCTTATTTGCCACTTAGGACTATCATGCATGCACAAACTACCGACTAGAAACTTGAAACTGAAACTGACTGGTGATACAAGATGGCGTTATTGTGTCAGTGGGTATAGCACATGCACAAGGAAGCCCTGTATTTGCCCTGCTGATGATCGATGGACAGAAGCTGTGTGACAAGAGACAAAATAGTTCTTCCTACTGCTATGTTTCTAATTTTGAATTTAATAATAAACCATAAACAGATTTTCTCATTTGAGTGAGTGAGTGAATTGGGTTTTATGCCACTTTTATCAATATTCCAGCATTGTCATGCAGGAGACATAAGAAATGGACATTTGAACCTGATGTGGCTCGACAAGGAGACACTTTAACCTCTGTGTAACCCTACCTCGATTTTCTTATTTGAAAAATAATTGAGGAAAATGTCCAAAAAGTGAGCATTCTGTCAGTTTACAATTAGTACTAACATTGCACTATTTCTTAACTAAAATTAACATTTAAAAAATCTGTAAATGTCAAGTTGAAACGGAAAAATTAAATATTTGAAATATACTTTCATCACAAACCTACATTCCAAATATAACCGAACTCTACTCCTCAATAAAAAGGTCTCAAGGAAAGTACTCTAACTCGGAAATCTTGTGATACTTATTACCCAGACCCCACTCCTCAAAGGGCCATGACAGACAATTATACATTTTCATCTCACATTACGACAATCCCTGCCCTATCACTGCTCGTAATGATTCAGTACATAATGTTTCAAATGTTGCTGCATATACAGAAAATTTGACACATGGCCCAGAGGCCAACTTAAAAAACAGATATTAAACTCAAACCACCTCATGTTAATTTTAAAATATGGAAGTTACCAAAAACATAAATTAAAAAAAATAAATTAATCAGAATATAGAAGATACCAAAACATGAAAATGAAAAAAATAAAAAAATATAGAAAAACCCTGATCAATTTGTGAACGCTATTTTTTCCCTTACATATTCCATACAGCCAACGTGACAACAACGACAATGTGACAGTGTACGATACGTAAAGCAGTAGAATGTTAGAAGAGTGAGTGGGAAGGCTCCATCACCAGCCTCAATACCTGACAATGCCCTACCCCTGTCGAATCCCTCAGGTGCTATCGGGTGACCATCCGGAGACATTCGTACAGCCACAGGCTGAATGATCTTCGAATCCTGAAACAAACATTGGTCCTAGTTAGTAGGTTTTCTCAGAAGTAAAACTCAAAAACCACTAATGTTATGAATAGTTATTAAAGAAAATGAATAATGAATTTACTGTTTTAACCATTACATAAGCATATAATTAAGAATAAAAATACTGTGTCAATATGTAATTAGTTTCATTTTCACTTTTACAATATACTAACTGCCAAGGACAGAAATGTTAGTATATATATATATATATATATAACCGCCAAGGACAGAATTATTAGGCAACATTAGGCAAAAACAGTCTCAGTTTCTTGTTTCCAATTCTTTTCTACAGGTTTAATTGAAATTTATTATGTGACAAGAGCAGGTAACTCTGACCACACTTCATGATCAGTTGCCTGGCAACGAGAGCTCTCTTGACAAGAACTAGATCTTGTGCAGACCATGTGACTGAACAATTTCATGTCATCCAAATTATTTCTTCAAAACAAATCGCAAGAAATACAAGATATATTTAGGCCTTTGCGGCATGTTAGATGGTTAATGTTTTACTGAAGTTGCTAAAGCAGAAAAGTACCAACGTAAAGTGAGAAACAACCGAAGAAACAAAAATACTTAAAACACATATTTATGCAAGTGCAAACCTTGACACATAGTCAAGGGAATGATATTAAGTTTCTATCACAACTACTCTACATGGATAGAGTTAACATGACAGAATTAGCTTGCATCTGCAAGACTATCTCGTGTTCACACTGCAAGGTACATACAGTACCATGGGATAACAGTCCAATCTCGCTACCGCTACACAGAGATCGGAGGACATCCTGTTACAGGTCATGTCAGAATCTGACCAAACCGAGCAATGCTTATGAGAACACATAACAAAAATCCTAATGTTTCCTAATCATGCAACCATGGAGAGGTTAACACAAGGCATTCTGAATTATAGTTAGGGGCTGTACCATTGATTTCATCAAAATGATCATTATACCTCTCACTTCAATGGATAAACACTTCAATCGGAAGAGACTTTCAATAGCCGGTGGAAAGTACTGCTATACCATCTCGGCCATTTAATAGACATCCCAGAATGTTCTTTTGTTCAGTTTTATATCAAGAACTTAGTCCAAGAAAACATAACGTAGTCTGGAATGGAAGTCGCCAGTTTAAAGTATTGCCATAAAACTAAAAAAAGCTGCTTTCTGACTGTCTTCCTGTCAGTCATTCCATTAGTCCGTCAAAGTCTACGAAAGGCTTGACCTGTAATGGGATGTCATCAGATCTTTGTTTAACAGCAGTGAGCTCTAAGATCTGATTTTTATGAGATTAGTCAACAGTCTTAACAAGCAATGATATAATCCAAAGAAACAAAAAAATACATACTCTACAAAGCATCTTATATTTTGATTAGTACTTTAACTATCAGTCAAAAACAAAGCATGTCAGTTTAACATTCAACTCTAAACATGAAATCAAATCGCTAATCATTCCTATTGCTTTTTACAAGTCCCAAATAAAGGTCCTGTTCTTGCTATATTTGTCGTTAACGGAATACAAATACAAGCTTTAACATTACGGCAAGCACCCTGCTGTTAATGTACAGATTGCAATGAAATTAACACCACAAAACATGGGGAGCAGTACAAAGAGAAAGGTTAAACCCTAACCACTGTGAAATGTCAAAAAGCATGAAATCAGCAGAGTGGCTGAGCTCAAAGCTCTGTGTGATGCAGGGTGCACTAAGAAACTAAAACCTACTCTACCATAAAACCCACTACCTATATTTGAGGAAAAACAACATTCTCCTATTCCACAACAGAGTGCAAGTCTTGTGAATATTCACTGCCTTAGCTGAAGACTCAGTGAATCCACAGTTATCCAGGGAATAGCCTCTCACCATAGCTGTCTATCTTATCGAAACCATCCCGAATGCCAATAACTAATTAATGATCAAGGGGAGATAACTCTAAATACATGATAATTTCACTGGACTTAAATTAAAAAAGATTTTGATACGAAAATGTACATTAAGTTTAAATATATTCTGCATTTACTTTGTATATGACCATGTATACATGTTGCTTGTTAATTCATTCAAAACACACTAGTTCAGACTAGACAACAAATATTGATTCTCTGCTATGAGGAGTGCACTTATTGCAAATGATCTTAAGCAGTGCAATGGCCATGTAAGCTGGCATGCGTCTACCCCCTGGATAACTATAGTGTAACAGTGCAAACACAGAGAAACCTGCGCAAAAATACTCACAGGGTCTGCAGCATTAGGCTTAGCAAACTCAAAGTTGACTGGCAATAGGGCAGGGGAGGGAACTCCGCTTGACCCTGGAGATTCCTGAACAAAGCTAGCAGTCCACTGTATAAACAAGAATTGTCTGTTGTCAAACTGACTACCTTATCTCAACCTCCACGCAGATCTCTCTCACAGAGAATTCCTAACTTTATCCTATATGATGATGATGATGATGATGATGATGATGATGATGATGATGATTATATATTAACACCTGAACATGTACTATACCAATCCTAAACATAATCAAACTAGTTGACACAACAATGTCAGCTATCTGTGTAATGAGTAGTCAATACTGCTGACCTCAATGACAAGAATAAACAGTGATATCATAGGAGTGATGCTCTTCTTTCCTCCCTGAAATCAGTACATTTCAACATAAGACAAAAACAGAGAGCTGGTATGATGTATGTGATTCTACATGAAGTTTAGCAGGCGTTAAGCTGATAGACGTCTATAGAGACCTGTTACCTCAGATCCGTTGCCAGTCACATGACACAACACATGATCTGGTAAGCCAGGATAAGTTGAATCAACTCACAAAACGTGTTGCAGACAAGTAGGCGGTGCATTTAATTTGGGCAAAAATAATCGGTTTGTTTTAGGTAAAGAGGGTGTACGTATGTTGTGCACATGCAGTTCATGACGATGAAATTGCCTACGTTTCGGGGGCACACATGTTGCTCATAAGACTATTGAACTCGCCACTAGAACCCGTTGTTAGCCGAGACAGGACACACTTATATCCATGTTACCACTTGTCGCGGACCACCCACTACCCCTTTCTTTGCAATGGTACACGCCAGTGGGTGGACCTCAAACATAGTCCTACGGGGTGAATTGTCAGGTCACAACTCAACTTATCCTGGCTTACCAGTAGATATAGACAGTTAATATCCCCATGGTTATTACTTTACATAACACACATAATATGTAAGGTCTGTCAATAAATGTTACAAATCATAAAATGGCCATCCTTTCTTACATATTTCTCAACAAATTAAATAAATCATCAAATATCTGCCCTATACATTTTCCACTTGAAATATGATTCATAAACAAATACTGTTAAAATGAACAAACCATTTGCATATAAAGTAAATATAATTCTATTCGTTCATAGATATGTTTACCAAATTATGTGATTAAAGATTATGTTACCTGATAAAACAATATAGAATTGAAAGGAGATTTGTGTAGACATACTAATCTTATAAGCTTGATGTTGCTGATAAGAAACGTAAAATAGCCACTCAAAAATATATAACAAAATGCATATGAGAACAAGCCTTGCTTCAGAAACAGAGAACCTAGAGAATTCTACAGAAACAGAGACAGCTGCTGAAATGAGTTTGCTAAATGACAGGGCAGTACAAGGTGTCATGGCAACAGTTGTCATGGCAACAGCTTCCCTCCATCATCTCTCACCTGACTAGCCTGGGGGGAGGGGGGCGTGGTTCTCTTGAGGGTGCTTCCAGGGGGTAGGTCAGCTGCAAATGGTTCATCTAGGAGAAGACAAGTGGGAATACATTTGCCAACTACTTCCATTATTGAAGTCAGAAGAACATATGTGAGAGTTTGATCCCTGTCAGGTCTCAGATCTGTGGCCAATTCTTAGATCCATTGTATGTACATCAAGTATCGTAGAGTGAGTGATATAATTACATCACAGCATGTCAGATCGATATGTGAGTAAAGTCCGAAATGACCAATGCAGGTCTAGGACGTTTAACACTTTACATCACAGTATCACAAACTCATAGTATCACATAACAATTTGTGATTCTGTATTCAAGCTAATAAAGCCAAAAAGTATCATGTAACCATAGTAACAAACCATAGAGTAATCTACTTTTCTTGCTACAAGTCCCAGCAGCTTTTGGCAACTTCATCTTCCATTTGTACATGCACGCACGCACACAACACGCTCCACGCACGCACACAACACGCACGCACGCACGCGCACGCGCACACGCACACGCGCACACACACACACACACACACACTATCCTGGCTTACCACTTGTGAGTGTAGCATACGGCATGAGAGAGAGGGGTAGACGTTCTGGCAGTTCAATCTCATTCCGTCGCAACACAACCAGATGCATGGCAATACAGAACTCCTCCAGAGACAGAGCTCCATCCCGATTCAGATCTGAGAGTTGCCTGGAAACAGATGTTACATGTCTAAGGAGATGCTTAACACATGATAAAATAAGTTATATACATGCACTAAGGTATTGTGACCTATCCATGATTTCAATTAAATCACACAAAAATTATCATAAATTGAAACGAGGCATCACTCACAACTAATGAGACTAGAATACACCAAGAAATGTTATGCCTTAAAATTTTAGATCGTGAGCACAATATCAGACAGTGTGCTATATTACTGGAAAGAAATACTCACCAAATTTTAGAAAGCTCTACTACTGGCAGTTTAGACTTCTCAAAAAAGTCTTTGGCTACTTTTCCTGTAAAAACAACCACAACAAAACATATGAGCTGTAAAATGAGTTTTCCACTCAAAGGATATTTGTCCGTTGAGGTTGGTTCCTTCACTCCCCCAAAACAATTCTTGTTATATGTATATTCCTTTCAGGAGGAAACATAAAACAGAGCGTCCCTGACTGGACTTCATGTGACCCTTACATCAAGGTCACCTGACATGATGGGCAAATGAATTGTCTCCCTTCACTCAACTGGCACCTGAACAACACAGTAACAAATAATTCTACGACAAAGACTTCCAAAACACATATGGGTAGACAAGAAAGTTTCTTCAAGCTTCAAAAGGTAAAGGGATAAAAGTTTTCATGGATAATCTCTCTTTATCTGCTTTCAAGCAAGGTGTTTTTGAGGATGCACAGCGATGCCTGGAAAACAAGAGAAAAGTGCCCAACATCATACAAGTGAGATTAAATGCCAGGAGTAGTCTCCCTTACCTGTAATGACGCCCCCTAGGTCCGGCTGCATGGTCTTGAACTGTTTCATGTAGTACTCTCTCTGTTCCTCACTGACGGCCCAGATGTCGTCCACGCTCTCCGCCTCCGAGCTGATGGAGGATGAGTCAAACCCAGGAGGCTCCAGATGATCCCACTTCTTGACGCCAGCACCTAGCAACACTGAAACAGTAGGCATGGTCAATAGGCAGCACCTAGCAACACTGAAACGGTAGGCATGGTCAATAGGCAGCACCTAGCAACACTAAAACAGTAGGCATGGTCAATAGGCAGCACCTAGCAACACTGAAACAGTAGGCATGGTCAATATACAGCACCTTGCAACACTGAAACCGTAGGCATGGTCAATAGACAGCACCTTGCAACACTGAAACCGTAGGCATGGCCAACAGGTAGCACCTAGCAACACTGAAACGGTAGGCATGATCAATAGGCAGCACCTAGCAACACTGAAACAGTAGGCATGGTCAATAGGCAGCACCTAGCAACACTGAAACAGTAGGCATTGTCAATAGGCAGCACCTAGCAACACTGAAACAGTAGGCATGGTCAATAGGCAGCACCTAGCAACACTGAAACAGTAGGCATGGTCAATAGGCAGCACCTAGCAACACTGAAACAGTAGGCATGGTCAATAGGCAGCACCTAGCAACACTAGAACAGTAGGCATTGTGAAAAACTGCTCAAACCATTTTCAAGCTACTGGGATATTACAAAACACTGAACAGACATATTCTGGCGAAATCACAGCATTACTGTAACACTGACATGCCATGTATTCATTCACCTCATGATTTAGGTCATATTTTGTTAATGTACAAAATGAATTAAAGAACATCTTACTGTGACTGTCCTCGTCTTCAAACAAGGCCCAGTTTCCGTTTTCACTGGTGGAGTTGAGATATGCTCCTCCGGCCAGGGCCACAGGGTTCACATGGCCACCGTCCAAACTTGCCATCTTCACGCTTACAGGGGGCGCTACCGTGACGGCAGGGTATGTGGCAGGGGCAGTCTGCTGCTTCAGTAGTTGTCTGCGGACCGCTGGGGGGGAGGCAGGAGGGGACTGTCGGGGGGAGAAGGGAGGGGACTTGGAGTCGTTGGATTCCTCTTTGTTGGTTGTCTGAAACATCCACAGTTTAGCGTACAGACCATATTAACGGGGAAACTTCTGTGAAAGTATGTGTTGTATTACTCATATAAAGCAATCCTAGTTTCAATGACTAATGAATGGCAACCTTTGACAACATTTTCTGTTTGAAAAAATAACCATTACCAATAACCATTATCCAGTTCCATGTTTTTCTAACCCTCAGGAAATAATAGGCTATAGCTGACTGTGTTGCGAGCATTCTTCCTAGCCATTTACACTAGGATACACTACATCAGTGAAAAGTAGCGGATGGTCCCATCATACAACAGTCATTGTGACCAACCAATACTCCCTGTTCTGTCATGACAAGGAAAACTGTGTATTGCCAGGGTAACGAGTCTGAGTGGAGGAGTAAGATTATAGTGAATACCCAAAGCAAACCATTACTACCAATGCAGTGCTAGGAAAAGGCTCTAGTCCTATAGTCAAAAATGCCCAATAGTGAAGGTATCATAAGGACTAGTAGAAATTTGCCCTTTTTAAGGCTTTTGCTATATGTTGTCATTATAAGGACTTGTGGACTGAAATTGTTAGTTTCTATCGCTGCAATGTGAATTGTAACTTGTGGGCAAATACCCAATGACTCCAAAACATTATCCGGAACCCTGGATGGAAGTACTCACTTGTGGCTGTTGTGAATTGAACGGTTGCTGACCCTCCGTGACGACCCCGCGGTACTGCCCGGACAAACTCCGTGTGTGGGACTTCTTGGCTGAAGGAGGAGGGGGAAGCTGGCCAGCCGTGCCGCTGGCTTTACTGTAACAATGACATCACCTTACTGTAACACTGACATCACCTTACTGTAACAATGACATAACCTTACTGAAACATTGACATCACTGTAACACTGACATCACCTTACTGTAACATTGACATCACCTTACTGTAACATTGGCATCACCTTACTGTAACAATGACATCACCTTACTGTAATAGTGACATCACCTTACTGTAACAGTGACATCACCTTACTGTAACAGTGACATCACCTTACTGTAACAATGACATCACCTTACTGTAACAATGACATCACCTTACTGTAACAGTGACATCACCTTACTGTAACAATGACATCACCTTACGTTATAGTTAAAATGTCAATCCTCCTAGTAATGTGTGGGCCCTGTAACTTGACATTGCCCGCATCTTGCCTAACATCAGGTCATTCATAATCAATCATTTCGCCCTATGACATAGTTAATTTGCATACAAATGTAACAAAAAATGGCACCTGCATAGGTACAGCTCTGTCAACTCGCATTATCAAAATGGCACCTCATCAGTCAACTGATGATATGTGGGTCGATGATGTCATGTGCATATATTTATATGAGCACAATAGTAACTTGAATACTACAGCAATGTTTAGGCAAAAGTCTAACAATCAAACCTTCCTTGCAGTATCAATAATTGCATTGTCAATCACTATCAATTACAATGTCAAAGTCCATCCAAATCTGAAAAATGCTGTTTGAATAGCTCACTAAACTGTCTCTCTCCGACGCTGAATGACATTGTTGAAAGACAATGTTGATGACAATGTTGATGACATGTTTCTTGGCCCGTGTCACACTGACCTCTGGTGTTTTTCGTGTTAATAACTGCTTCCCACACAATGTTGCCTGATTCTACTGGGTCGTCTTAAGAATATCATCATGCTTAGGACAAATTCTACCCATTTAGCTATACTGATGGTAACAGTATTTTTCAACTTACAAAAGTTAATATATCTACTAAAACTGAAAGTACTTGTGTCACTTGTCATGCTACTTCATGTGTTACTTCCTCACACAATTGTTTTCATATGGGGAAAAAAATCCACTTGAATAATATGCACCATCATCTACACAGTCGAATTAGGGGGGAACTATCTACACAAGAAAATATCCTTCTTTCCCAAGTGAAGATGCACGGTGAAACCCTCACTCACCCATCTGCAGTGACCGGTCCGACCTCCTGGTCAGAGGTGGAGGGCCATCTTCGCTCACCTGAAACATGAGACACAACCAATTAGTGAGCCACTGATTGACTGATACACACACACCAGAACCTGCACCTGTCTCATTGATACAAACCAACCAACCTGACCAACACATTTAAAGTACATTCCCTAGAAATACAGGGACAAAAATGTATTTGATTTCAAGTGTGTATCAGGGAACGCCCAGTGATGTTTAGAGGTGGAATGTCGGTGAAGAATCTTTTTTATCCATCTTGAATCTCGCTTGATAATTAGAGATTTTCATTTTCAAATTTCCTCTTTCTTTTCCATTCAGATTGGTAATAGGGCTTTACCAGGTCCAAAAGTGTGAACCTGGGGTTGAGTGAGTGAGTATGGTTTTAGGCCGCTTTTAGCAATATTCCAGCAATATTCCAGCAATATCGAGGCGGGGGACACCAGAAATGGGCTTTCGACACTGTACCCATGTCGGGAATCGAACCTGGGGTGACAAGCGAACACTTTAACCACTAGGCTACCCGACTGCACCTGGGTTTGAAACAAGACTCATATGCAGTTTCCTTCATAATAACACAGAGTCAGCTTAAGAGCAAGCATTTCATCACATCACTTCCTATTTGTTTTGAGTGACAGCAAGCATTAAGTACATCATCTATTGAGTAAGCTGTTATTACACCCATCTGTTTCATTACTGTTCTTTTCCAAGACAAGTCGACCTAAACATGTCAGTCACACCGTGCATATTTGTCGTTTTGAATTCACTGGAATATTGTGGAACTGCTGAGTATGAAATCACCTATCGTAATATGTAAACACATGCAGTTCCATGCACGATATCAGCTGCCCATGTTGGCACATGAATGTAAAATAGCAAAGACAACTAGAGTGATCTCCCCTTAGAAGGTCGTGAGTCCTCAAGCCTTGCTGAAACTGACTCAGCATGGAGTAATTATTGAATTATTGAGCCCAATTGGTAGTGTCCTATTTGAATTTCTGAATACTCAGGTCTATTTTATGAATCATACTCTGCATTCATTTCATATGTGCACTTTACTTTGGCCAGATTACTTTTGAAAAAGAGCAGAGGTGAGATAGGGTTTAACATCACATGCAAGACAATTGCACTTTTATAGAGACATGCATGTGTATGTGTGTGTGTGGGGGGGGGGGGGGGAGAGAGTGGCTGGTTTCTCCTAGTCTGGACTAAAGCTGATTTTGTAATCTTAACCCACTGAGATACCATGTCACAATTTTACATAAACAAACACATGAAACACCAAAAAGGGATTACTAAAGAATCTAAGTGTAGCCTTCAGGTACCCAGAACTTATTTTAACTGTGCCTATACAATCTTAACCATGCCACTCTAATACAACATGTATATAGAGGACCAAGTCTGTACATATTGATTCTCAACCTTACTTTATTGATACTACTGCTGCTTGTAGCTGCAACAGAATCTAGCTTATTCCACATGCACAAATGAATATTCTGTCTGCATAAAAACTGAATCTACATTTGTATCCACTTATGTACATATTTTCCATCATAACTATCATCATTACATGTCTAACGCTTACGGATATAAACCATAATGCGAATAATTAAAATTGATGATAAAAAAATCTAAACGAAATATTACCTTGTTCGTTGACTTTCGTAAACTTTGGCAAAGCGATTTCTACACCTGTGAACAAAAAAGAGAACAATTGATAACATGTTCAACAAAACTACACATCTTCAATAAGGTGAGATGAGGTGAAATTGGGTTTAACTTCACGTAAAATATAATTGCACTTTTATAGCGACATGCATGTACGTGTGTGTCTGGCTGCTTGTACCAGTCCGGACTGATGCCGATTTATAGGGCTAGCACACAGAGATACCATGCCACAGTTTAACATGAATACCCCACTCAGACACAGTATTCTGACTCCAAGCGGACCAGTCCTTGTTTTAGCCCCTTAATGCCGAGCACCAGACATGGTAACAACAAGTACCATCTTTTAACATCTTTTGGTATGACGCGGCCGGGGATCAAACCCCGGACCTACCACTCTCTTGGCGGACGCTCTACCACTAGGCCACGGAGGTGGTCCATCTTCAATAACATCAACATTGTTTGCATCTCCATCAATAGATGTCCACCACTGTCATCATGATGACCAATTGATAATTGAGACTTGTCATCAGATCATTTGTCAACAAGAAACTAGTCATTGTTTACCCTCATTGTCACGTTCTATCATCATCATCATGTTTTGCTTTATCATCATCAATATTTACAATTGTTTAACTTGAATCATCGCCATTTCAGCTAATGCTAATGCTAATAGCATCATCCCCATATATCATCATTATCATCATCATCATCATCATCACCATATTATCATCATCATATATCATCATCATCATCATTGCAATCGACTAAGAAGCCTCACCAACATGAAGTCCCTTGACCACAGCTGCAGATGTCACTTCTCTAACCTAAAACTGCTTCGGCCACAATACTTAATTCAAGTCTAATTCTGCCTGTTTGACTATTTTGGGTCTAATTCATTTATCTCCTGATCAGTGGTACTTTGATTTACTCCATTATTTTGCAGCCTAGCAGTATCTTTAAGCTGCATGATTTATACCAATACCTTCCTCAGCCAACAAAGTGAAGTAATACCTCCTCTTGAGGCTACAGCATCACAGCGACCCATGACAGCATCACCAGTATGACAGTCATCCCACACACTGCCAGCACACACACACACCACACAAAGGCAGCACACACACACACAACATGAAGGCGGCACACACACACACCACACGAAGGCGGCACGCTCAAGCAGGGGACACCCACTTGCTAGATTTATATTCTCTTCTCTTCCAGCAGACAGTGGAACATTTTTTATCTTAATGAAGCTATCATACAGATGGGGAAACAGTGACACATTTATGTAACATACAGCCACACCATTGATTTAGTAAGAGAATCCCAATTAGCTTCTGAATCTCAAGCAGACTAGTAATGTTGAAAGGATAATGTACTTAGGATGTGTCAGTACAATGGTATTAAAGTGCACTGTTCCTCAGAGCGATCTTAGAACTTTAATCAACGTAACTCCTATACTTTACAATAGAGACATAAGATAACTACGCGATAAACCACAAATAACAATGAAGAATGAAGCATGGTTTATTTTACGATAAAACACTGTTCTATCATGACATCATTTTTGGAGAATCGAGCGTACGCTGGCAACTTGATGACGTCGTATATTGGATAACGGTATTTTTGAGAGGGAGGTGTTTAATGAGCTGTTCCTTATGGATTTAGCTTGGCAATGCAGTAAACGCAGCGGCCGAACTATCACATCTAAGAGTGGGAGAGATATGACAATATGTATTGGGAGAAAGGTATAGATAATCCATGTGAAAATTGTGAGAATATGCGGGAAATAACAAACTTAACCCACCTGTTCATAACATGGACATGTCTGACATTTCCGAGGTTGATATCTATTCAGGGAGTCATCATTTCATAATATGGTTAAATATATTAAAAGCTTGAACATTTTATCATTATCCTTAAAGAGGCTGTACATTTTGTTCATATCTCAAATAAGAAATGAATTACTGATAATAAAATGTGAACACTGTGTGTATTCTACTGATAATAAAATGTGAACACTGTGTGTATTCTACTGATAATAAAATGTGAACACTGTGTGTATTCTACTGATAATAAAATGTGAACACTGTGTGTATTCTACTGATAATAAAATGTGAACACTGTGTGTATTCTACTGATAATAAAAAGTGAACACTGTATATTCTACTGATAATAAAACGTGAACACTGCATGTATGCTACTGATAATAAAAAGTCGACACTGTGTATTCTACAGATTAAAAAATTTGAACACTGCGTGTATTCTACTGATAATAAAATGCGAATACTGTGTGTATACTACTGATTTTATGAATCTTGTGTCAGAATTCATGAAGTTTCCCAAGAAAAGATCAGGCATTCATTTAATAAATTCAGTCTGACACAGACACGCAAAAATTGTGTCTGATGTTGTTTGACATCACACTCAGCAATATTCCAGCTATATGACCGCCCCCTGTAAATAATCAAATCTGGACCAGACAATCCAGTGATTGACATCATGAGCATCGATCTACGCAATTGGGATACAATGACATGTATCAACCAAGTCATTGAGCCTGACCACCCGATCTCATTTGTCGCCTATTACGACAAGCATAGTCGCCTTATACGACAAGCATGGGTTGCTGAAGACCTATTTCACCCCTGATGTTCACGGGTGTCAACAAAGTTGCCTCATACGACACGCTTAGAGCTATGGCTGCATTGTGAACCAAGAGCCTGGCATCTCCACTGTAAATATACAAGTGCGACTCAGTGTGCTGATGCAATAACGCATAGTGTCAGGTCGACATTATCAAAGATAAGTCATTTCCCTCTAAGAACAAAGACAATATTATTCAGTTTGTGTCTGGGTGTGAGAGGTTGTGGTTGACATGTTATTATAGACTTCAAAGCAACGCTGATGAGGAAATTATGTAACAAAGCAAATTCCTTTCCAGAAATGTCTTTAATATTTATGTTCAAGATGGAACAATCGATGGAGAATAAGTGGTTCACTATTTGTAGTTGACATAGAAGACATTAGCACTACTGTAAACATTCGTAACAAAATATGAACATGATCACATAACAAATCACTGATGACACTTGCTGAAATCATCATAGCTGAATAAGTTTAGCTGATACCAATGTATTGATCATCTATTGTCCAAAGCTGCCCTTGTTGCACTGTTTTCCATAGGTGAGGGTAACAACAAGTACCATCTTTTAACGTCTTCTGGAATGACGCGGCTGGGGATCGAACCCCGGACCTTCTGCTCTCCGGGCAGACGCTCTACCACTAGACCACAGAGGCGGTCTGTTTTCCATAGCCTAGAATAACCTTACTGTTATACATGTTTCAGGGGCTCCACAGCTTCAAATTATGTAATCCAAAATGACCCAGGACCCGCTTATGTCTAACACTGTTCTCAATTATTGTCCATGTTTTCCTGCATAGTTGAGTACACCCTAATGCTATAGTGCATCCTGATTGATTTCCTGGTTGAAGCCTCCCAACACAAAGTTGTAGATCATCGTGATCTATCCATCATGCTGTTCTGACTGCAAGGAAGTGCCTCGACAAGGAACTTATGAATAGGACTAATTAATTCCACACAATAAACCAACTTGTGCTTAGCAGTGTTCATTAATGTCTCATGTTATGGCTGGAATATTGCTGAGTGTGGCATTAAACAACAAAGCCAGCAACCAACATCAATAATCTTGTCCTGCGAGTGACTGAATGAGTACAAATGTGTAGCAGTTTCAATGACTGAGTCAGGAGAAGACATGCAGACAAAGGCAGACCAAAGTGTTCACTCTCATAATCACTTGATCTAAATCACATAACCTACCCACAGTTATTTTCAATTCATCAATAAAATATACAAATATACAAACGATTATCATGAAAAAAATTCACATCAATATCTGTATTAGTTAATTGGTTTGTTGTTTAACGCTGCACTGCAATATTACAGCTATATGACAGCGGTCTGTAAAAAATCGAGTCTGGACCAGACAATCCAATGATTGACATCATGAGCATCAATCCACGAAATTGGGATCGATGACATGCATCAACCAAGTCAGCGAGCCTGACCACCCAACCATTTAGTCGCCTCTTATGACAAGCATTATTAGTCACCTTTATCAGCACACATGGGTTGCTGAAGACCTTTTCTACCCTGGATCTTCACGGGTCTGTATTAAAGGGGGCGGTCGGGTAGCCTAGTGGTTAAAGTGTTCGCTCGTCACGCCGAAGACCCGGGTTCGATTCCCGAAATGGGTACAATGTGTGAAGCCCATTTCTGGTGTCCCCCGCCGTGATATTGCTGGAATATTGCTAAAAGCGGCGTAAAACCATACTCACTCACTCACTGTATTAAAGATTCATAGTTTCGTACATTCTTAACATTGATGCTACAAGTGGGGATAAGCTTTGTTTTCTTTCCATCAAATGGGAAAATTAGATCATAACAAAAGTATATGTTCATGAAACCAATATACTTGGGATAGAGCACTCTTTTGGGAGAAGATGCACTCACTTAAAAACTTTAAAACACATCCACACCAAGATAATGGTGCTGAGGTGAGGCAGGATATTCTCACCTTTTTGCGAACACCTGGTATCATAATAATAATAATAATTTATGCATTTGTATACCGCAGCATTCACTGTGCATAAGTGCTCTGTGCGCTATCATCACTACTTGTTAGTGATTCATAAACACATGCTTGTGATATAGTCGGAATTGTACAATAGACTCGACTTTTAGAAGAGATTTCTTATTAATATGGAATTGGTCTTGACTTTTATTTATTGTTTTTTGCAATTTGCGCTCCTCAGTTTGCAGTGATTTTACAGTCAGTCAAAGTCCTACAACATGAATCTATCTGAAAACCTGAGAATGGCATCCCTTTGGCTGGAAAATATGTAAATGAGTGTGTTGGGTTCAACTTTGAAGAGTATTTCTTTACGTCACAGTGTGTCAGCTTGATGAGGGATGGAAGCCTGAAGTGATGCAGGTCACAGACGTTTACCACTCTGGTGAAACCCATGAGCACGAATCAATAAACATTATCAGCCCAAATCCATGATTGAAATATATACTACTCAAAAGAAGTTAAAGAACACCCACCAGCCATCGCAGATTAAGTCATATGAATAGATTTAGTGTTCCTTAACTTCTTTGAAGGAGTATACATATAGAATAGCAAACAAATCAACTAGAGACATTTATTTACGAACAATTATAGCTACATGTATATCATAAATATATTCTATTTACGAGAACTTGTACCACGGCATGTATGACCTTAAACACTATCATACACAAACAATAAATAATAGTTATCATGAAAAGAGTCTTCAAGCACAAAACTGTTACTTTCTGTTTCAACTCCATCGGAATCGACTGCATACAATAACAAGCTAATGTGATAAGGCACACTGAAGTTGTCAACAAAAACTGAAATTCTCAGACATAAACTGCTCTCAGTGAGGGGCAGAATTCCCCACGCTTCTTATAACAAGCCATGTATCAATTTCCATCTTTTGTGCCAAAATCACTATTTGTACAGACTTATCATAAGAATAACACAGTCCCACCTTCAAATATCACTGGGAGCAGGTTTCAAAGCCCCCTCCTGCATCAGACAAATCAGATACCCAACAACAGCTTTAGATAGCATGACAGAATTTTAGAAACTTAACATTGTGTCAAGTAGTGGGCGTAGTCCCTTACTGTATTATCCTGCTTGAATCCATCAAGTATTAACTACTCAAATATTCCGAATTCTGAATGTGAAATGATGGTACAAATAGAATCTAGTGAAATATTGATGGGACAAAGAGTTCAAGCCAGCAGTTAGGTAGTTTGATCAGTAATAAACTGAGGCTATCCATGAAAGTGAACAATGCATACTGAAGTCATGATGTTTGTTGAGTGAGTTAGCTGAGTTAACATCATACTCAATCAACCAAGGTCATGGTAGGGTCTGGAGAGGTGACCTGTAATATTGTCAAGCAGTCATGGAATGGTCTAGAGAGGTGACCTGTCATATTGTCAAGCAGTCATGGAATGGTCTAGAGAGGTGGCCTGTAATATTGTCAAGCAGTCATGGAGTGGTCTAGAGGTGACCTGTAATATTGTCAAGCAGTCATGCAATGGTCTGAGGAGGTCATCTGTAATATTGTCAAGCAGTCATGCAATGGTCTTTGGAGGTCGTCTGTAATATTGTCAAGCAGTCATGGAATGGTCTGGAGAGGTGGCCTGTAATATTGTCAAGCAGTCATGCAATGGTCTGGAGAGGTGGCCTGTAATATTGTCAAGCAGTCATGCAATGGTCTGGGGAGGTTGTCTGTAATATTGTCAAGCAGTCATGGAATGGTCTGAGGAGGTCATCTCTAATATTGTCAAGCTGTCATGGAATGGTCTGGGGAGGTTGTCTGTAATATTGTCCAGCAGTCATGGAATGGTCTGAGGAGGTTGTCTGTAATATTGTCAAGCATCTGACTTCAGAGCGTTTATTGGGTAACAGTGGGGGTTGCTTATCTCTCTTCAAAAAATGTTACTTTCTATCACTGCGAAATCAGAAAATAAAAATAGAAATAATTTATTTTTATTTGCATCGTTACTCTAGCCTTGATTAGTAAGGAGAACAAAAAGAGAAATTATCAAAATCATACAGAAATAAAATAACTCTGAACCTTAAAAAATAATTGATCAAATGCATACATAAAGACTCTAGTCACTGCAATCATCTTACAATAAACAAGAACAAAGCCTTCTCAGAAATGAATACATATACCATGTTGCTATCAAAATACTTCAACATTCTGCATGGATGATAAAATGCCTTGCTTTGGGGGTATGTCCCTACATGTTATCACAATTCAGGCTTGTAGACTTTCAAGGTTAATTTCTATCCCTGAAATGTATTCACACATCGCTAGTCTGCCCTAAGGCTTCAACCAGTGGCCATCATTAGAGGCTGCATTAGCGTACTTCCCATCACGGGACATCAAAGTCTTGAATTAGATCTTCTGCACTACAGACATAAATATACGTTGTGTCAGTTTCGATTCAAACTGAAGCTCGATGCAGATTTTCCACTTAACTAGCCAGCATAATGCTGACTTGACACGACCAGGCATGATGGTTTACGCCAGATTTCACATTTATCACTTCTCTAGGAAGCTGAGAGGACCGTTTTCCCCATTATTTGAATGAAGCAGATAAAATACAAGGCTGTATGTGATAAAGGTGGAGGCATCAAACAAGGACTACCGTAAATACTGGAATAAGTGGTGGACAAATTGAAAGTCCCTGCACCCACATTTTACTCCAGGTACATGTTTTGTGGAGGCATGTATTTTCATCAACTATTTGAAACGTCTCTCCTTGATGTTGCACAGGGGATCTGACTAAAATTAAATTTAAGGATAAAAATCAGCAATATCCCATTTCAGACATGTCAACGAATACCTGACATAATCAGGCTCCAAAATGAGTAATTTAAAAAAGAAAATAGCAATCGCCATTAGCATGATTAGTGTGATTATAGGGTCTTGATTTAAAAAAACAACATCTTGAGCATTGCTTTTTGAGCACTCAAACTACTCAAAATCTGTCCACCATTCCCCCACAACATGAAAGAAGAGTTTATATATTAATTAATAACTTTTAATCAGTTTTATATGTGACCATGCCTGTAGCAAAGACAATAACTTCACAAGTATTGGCACAATTTGGTTCAAAATATCATAATGATTCTGCCAAAATTGTAATGGTTGGCATCCCTTCCTTCAAACTTAATACTGAAAACATAGTGCCCTGAAATGATACCTTTGACAAGTTAGGTGTTAATTCAAGGCAGGCACTCATTTCTTTCAGCGCATCATCAAACCCAATTTTAATTCAAGGCAGCATTTGGTCCAGGTTCTACGGCACCTCAATCAATGGGACACCGACCACAGGCTCTCCGATCAGCAGCTTTTAAAATGCCATTTCTCTAGGTGGCAGCTCTGTTCAACTGATAACTCCTGAAACAGGATCCTTTTTTTTAATGCAGGGAGGGGGCCAGCTTGCAGCCTGTTGATATTTTGACAATTGCAGCTAAATGTTATATCAACATACAAGAGATAGGGGGATTAGGACTGAAACTGGCAGCAATGGTGCAGCCCAGACAACCCTTGGGATATCTTGTTTAAAGGGAGCATTGTAAAGATGGATTTCTTGAACATCAACATTTCACAAACCTTATAGCTGGCTAATTCCTGTCAGTGATAGACTCCGTACCTCTGTTGTGGCTACAGAGGAAGTCTTGACAAATAAACAATCAATCTCTCCATACAAACTCACCCAGATTGCTCACCGTTCAACAGCAATTAGATTTCGTAATCGTGTACAGCAGTTTATAACTAACGAGAAAACCTATTAAACGGACACCTTAACCCAGCTAGTGCTTAAGGATGAAAGCAAGTCATCTTTTCATTTATTTGAAAGCGCATACAGAGCAATTCAGCACTTCTTCACCGAGTTCATTTCATTTCAGATTTAAGGCAGCCCCTTGAAAAACATTTGTACCGAGGCCTTCAAATAACCAGAAAGCCAGATATTTTCAATTTAAACAATCATTTTTGAAAAAGCATTTATCCCATAAAGAGAACATATTTAGGTAGATAACATCCTGAGATAGTATCTACTGATCTGAGTGAGTGAGTGAGTGAGTGAGTGAGTGAGTGAGTGAGTATGGTTTTACACTGCTTTATCTAGCATTATCACGTCAGTAAGGCACCAGAAGAAGGGAATGAAACTCGTGCCTTCCGCATGGCAAGTGAGCGCTTTAACTACCACACTACCCCACCATCCCTTTACCTCTTAGAACCAATCAGGACAATACCGCTGCTACATAACAATCCTGCTTCACTGATAAACATCAATTTCATCCGATCTGGTTAAGTTTGATCCATTTCCATCCATTTTCTACAGTGAGCCTGTTGGACAAGACACAGCTAACAAATGTTGAAGTAAAAAAACTCTCCTCCCATTGCAACATAGCACAGGCCCTTCACCCTAGAGGGCAACCATCTTCATCCCGGTGTTAAGAACACCTGATAGTTTGCATCATTAACAGGATTAAGTTTGCAATCAAGATGCATACAACTTCCACACTCTCCTTGCTCCTTCATCAACATTTACTGTCAGGGGAAAAAACACAGCTTGTTTCGTTTCAAGCAATATTTCCTGTATGGAAGCAGAAAGTGGAAATGAAGTGATCCAGACAATCAATCTCACAGTTTTGACTGTAGATGGCTTGGAGAGGCCACGGCAAGCTGGTGATGATGTTGGTGCTGTCCAGATGGTGGTGACGTCAATGCTGATGCTGTCAGATCATGCTCAGATAATACATCAGCATACATGTAATGGCACCGCTGAGCACCAACCAACAGGCAATACTGACACGATGTGCACGAGTCTGTCCGACTTACCGGTAACATCAACATGCCGACTTAACTGAGGTAGCCAGAAGGAGGAGAAGTAGAAGCATATTACTTTCTATGATACATCCACATGATACATTCGTATCTTATATCTATGATACATCCCTATAATACAACCTCATCATACATTCCTATGATATATTCCTAGATCATGTCAATATGCTACATTCCTACATTACATGTATGTTACCTTGCTATATTACATCCCAACAATACACCCCTAAGTTGTCCATACGGTTGTCCCTACAATACACCCATGTGATACATTGCTATAATACATGCCTGTGATACATCCCCACCAATACCCTGTGATACACACTTTCATCTTTTCAAAGAGAAGAACTAGCAGATGGTTGCTACACACCAGCCCTGTTGTCAGCCTTCTCTCGATGAGGATGTTCAACTTGTCTACCTCCAGGTCGATTCTTTCACCTGTGCACAGGAACCCATCACTCATCCAGTCATCAGTGATGTAGCTGCTGTAGGCAGACTCCCCAGCCCCATGCAGCTACAAACTAGGCTTTCTACTACACCTGTGCTAGAAACTAACTAGACGGAGTCATTAAGAATTATGACTACAGAAAACAACTTAAAATTTCACTAGTCTTGTGAATATCTTATCTAGTGATAATTTTACTCCATACCATAGCACCAGTAAACGCAAAGTAAAATAAAGGAGAGACACCATGTCAGAGTTATATTCAACTCGTTCAATGCTCTTACAGTCATTGTTAAATATTAGTGGGGGCTACAGTTCAGCCCTTTACAAAAGTGTACCTTAAAGGACATAAGCACACTTTTACATCAGAGATGGGCTACAAAACAGAAATTATTAGTCATATTTACAACCAATCACTTCCTTAAACACCTACTTCAAAACTTGAACTTTGAACAAGGATTTCAGTACTAAAAATACAACAATGATAGAGGTTTCATGAGCACAGCTTTCATGTTTTCCCAAACCCTACTGGTTTTAGTTCTCGTAATGGGATCTAGAAATGAACCTGAGACTTGAACCCAAAATTAGCAAATCTTTGCATGGCTAAGGGAGATAACTCTTTTGGTTAACACGATGGTAGGCCTTGATCTTGGCAGTGCGATGAGTAGCCTCAGTTACGCAGTTACTGAATGCATATATTCAAGCTACATCATGGCAGGCTGTAATCTATGAAGTCTGGACCAGGGAAACCAGTGACTGAAAGCACAAGCAACAGTCTATGTCTCTACAGTTGGGTATGATGACACACAGTGAGCCAAGTCACTGAGTCAGACTACCGACCCAATGTTATCTGGAGACCTAGTCAGGGATAAACATATTGTTCATGTCTAACAAGTCCACAGCTCATTTATGACAAATGATTTCTGTTATATAATTAGAATCAGGATGAAAAACGGTTACTCTGTAGTCTGTGTGAAAAACTACTAGCCCGAATCTCTCTTGACATCATTTTCAGTAGACGTTAGTGTTAATTTATGGACTTTTATAAGCAAATCTTACTTGACTCTGGCTACAGACAAGTGGCTGAAGTCACAGACTGCCTCTGAATCTTCACTATTCTCGGGGCTAATGGACATGTTGAAATGTCTAGCCCTAATGTTCTAACCCAGGATCCCTACAATGGTCAGTTACACAGACAGTCTTGACTGAAGTCTCCTGTCCGAACAATCAATTGTAAACCTTTAGTAACATCACAAGAAAACAGATAAGACTAACATCTAGTCTCTGAAATTAACATATCGTACAGAATAAAAATAGTTGATAAATTATCTTAATAAAAACTTAATAAACTGGAGCCCAGAGACTCTTTATTTTCAAACCTGATACTGCAGAAATCTAGACTTGCCAAACATTATAGACTTGCATGGGCTGTATTTGATATATCTGTATCAGGGTCTGTAAGACAGACTAGAAAACAGATGTGTGATGGGATTTACTTCATCTCCCACAATGTTGCCACCAGTAAGGTAGCCTTGAGCCCCACCTGGTCAATGACAGTGTCCTCACACTGCATGCACACAGTACAGCAGCAGATTACAGGCCACACAGACATGTCTCCTTCACAGCCTGCTGCATGCACACAGTACAGCAGCAGATTACAGGCCACACAGACACGTCTCCTTCACAGCCTGCTGCATGCACACAGTACAGCAGCAGATTACAGGCCACACAGACACACGTCTCCTTCACAGCCTGCTGCATGCACACAGTACAGCAGCAGATTACAGGCCACACAGACATGTCTCCTTCACAGCCTGCTGCATGCACACAGTACAGCAGCAGATTACAGGCCACACAGACATGTCTCCTTCACAGCCTGCTGCATGCACACAGTACATCAGCAGATTACAGGCCACACAGACATGTCTCCTTCACAGCCTGCTGCATGCACACAGTACATCAGCAGATTACAGGCCACACAGACATGTCTCCTTCACAGCCTGCTGCATGCACACAGTACAGCAGCAGATTACAGGCCACACAGACACGTCTCCTTCACAGCCTGCTGCATGCACACAGTACAGCAGTAGATTACAGGCCACACAGACACATGTCTCCTTCACAGCCTGCTGCATGCACACAGTACAGCAGCAGATTACAGGCCACACAGACACGTCTCCTTCACAGCCTGCTGCATGCACACAGTACAGCAGCAGATTACAGGCCACACAGACATGTCTCCTTCACAGCCTGCTGCATGCACACAGTACAGCAGCAGATTACAGGCCACACAGACATGTCTCCTTCACAGCCTGCTGCATGCACACAGTACATCAGCAGATTACAGGCCACACAGACACGTCTCCTTCACAGCCTGCTGCATGATGATGACACATGGATAAACAGTTAAAAACAATAAATATCAACTCACATGAAGCATACCTTTAACACTGCATCTTTAACATTGAGCAGATTACTTTTGCAAGCGGGAAGGGCCTCAATTTTTCCTGACATAAGCTCATTACAAAACTAATATCCATGTGCCTCTTAACTCGCAGATCCATCAGTGTGCAAGTTTTGTCCATCGTCTCCATGGATGATATTTTATCCCATACAACAGGTGCAGCTACGTGAAACAGGACGATTCATCTCTTAAACCACCAATTCTAATGCAGATTGCATACATTTTCTCCGAACTGTTTCATATTGTTCATTTTCTGGTAGAAAAGAGCCATCCTAATCATGCTAATGCACATGATGTCATCACAAGTATCTCAAGCTCTGATTAAAGTAATGAAACTGTAGGCCTTTTCACTATCGAACACCACTCTCGACATCAGCGATAGAAGTTGTCACTAGTCTATAGTCCTTGCCAACTGCCCAATAGTTAAGATGTCATAAGGACGAGTAGAAATTGGCCATTTCTAAGGGTTTTGCTGTATATTATCATCGTAATGACTAGTGGTGTGAATATTTATTAAAGGATAGGAGAATCCAACCATGCAACTGAGATACAGTGATATGCAATCACCATGTCAACAAGCCTGAACCTCCGATCCATTTAGTCAAAACAAGTAAAAGAACACCCACAATGAGAGCTGTGTGTTGCAATACCCACCAGTCATGACAGATTAACAACAGTCAAGAGAGAGAGTAAGTGAGTGAGTGAGTGAGTTTGGCTTAACTTTTAACAGTCATAATTCTAGCTGTATCATAAACATATCAGCCTAATCTGGGATGAAAGCCTGAAGTGATGCAAGTCTCAGGTTTTGCCACTTTGGTGAGACCCACAAGCACGGGTATGGTCCTGACAAACCAAGAAACAAAAATCGGGGTGAACCAGGATTCGAACCCACTTTCATAGATTTCTGGCATGACCAGGGGATGCAACTCTGCATATTTGCCAGTCACATAAAAAATATCAGGTGTTCTTTCATTTCTTTTGAGCAGCATATAATGGAAGAATGAAAACACAAAACTAGATCAATTGGAGGAAGGAAATGCTTCACATTCAAAACTCCAAAATTGGTATACGAAAATCCATTAACTATTGATGAAGATGAAGTCCCTAGTTGCCTCTTTGATCCAATGATTCACATTTCAGCTGCTTTTCTAGCAGTCATGGGATGATTACCTGGGGATATATCCTCAGCCTCCATATCTGCCCCAGGGCTGCCATAGCTTGCAAATATAAGTGTACATTGCCCAGTGACATTCACCACATTATCAGTCAGCGGAATATGAGTACTGTATGAAAGAAACCACTTACCGTATTCGACGTAATAAGCGCCCCGCTCTAATAAGCGCCCACGGCGATATTTGCTAATATATATTGGCTAGTGCACAATCCCAGTTAGCACCCCTTCTGACTGATCAGTGTACACAAGACTTTTTATTCATGTATAATGCGCACTCGTGTGTTATATGCATCCTCAATTATGGGCAATTAAATTCTGGAAAAATGTATCTGTCGTATGTAAACGTTTCAGGCTGTCAGCATAAACCACGAAATTTACGATTTTTCAACTCTGTTTTTTTCACCAAAATAATATTCTAATAAGAGCCCCCTATTTCTAATTTTGAGAGGGCCCTGGGCGCTTATTACGTCGAATACGGTATATATATAGGTCTTGGTATTTATATGGACAATAGATACACAGCATTAGAAATTGGCACTAGTCCTGTAGTCCTTACCAAACTGCCCAATAGTAAAGGTATCCTAAGGACGAGTAGAAATTACCCCATTTTAAGGGTTTTGCTATATGTTATCATTATAAGGGACTAGTGGACAAAAACTGTTAGTTTCTAACCCTGATACATATTCAGAAAAAAGGACACGCAGGTTGGTAGTTATTGCAACACTTAGGTAATGCAGTGTTTGAAACAAAGCGCGAAACTCAATGAGTCCTGGGCCTGGTTCCACAAAGTGATCTTAGCACTAAGATGATCGTAACTGCCATAATTTTAACCTAGGCTTACGACAGTCGTCACGCTAAGATAATCGCAACTCCCATACTTTTAACACAGGCTTACGATAGCTGTAGCGCTAACATGATCGTAACTCCAATACTTTTAACATAGGCTTACAATAGCCATACAGCTAACATGATCATAACTCCCATACTTTTAACATAGGCTTACAATAGTCGTAGCGTTAACATGATCGTAACTCCCATACTTTTAACATAGGCTTACAATAGCCATAGAGCTAACATGATCATAACTCCCATACTTTTAACATAGGCTTACAATAGTCATAGCGCTAACATGATCGTAACTCCCATACTTTTAACATAGGCTTACAATAGTCGTAGCGCTAAAGTGATCATGAACTCCCATACTTTAACATGGCTTATGACAGTCGTAGCACTAAGATTGCTTTGTGGCACGGGGCTTATATAGTCTTAACCCTTCCGTTTTACAATTAAAGATCAGGTGGTCCTATATTCTACAACTACCGAAGCAAACCTCAAGGACCCCAACTAGGACCACACTTATTCTCCATCATAGTTATGGCGATACCTTTCCACTCGTGATCAACTGCTTGGCTTTTTCAACCATTCATCAATTATTACAATTACAATCACAGCGTTAACATTTATCTACACTAAATCACAGCGTTGGCAATACAGAAATACAACAAATCAGTGATACCTACTTAGGAGTGAAAGTCAGCTAGCTCAGTCGGGTTTAACATGGAACTATTCCAGCTTTGTTCTGTCTGGGAGGTGGGATAAGGGGGTCTGGCTCTCGCATCTCCCACAAACAAACTATTGGCTGACTGCAATCTCGTTATGTGCAGGTACTGACTGTCTACATTGCAGGACATTTCAATTTCAAGTACTTTCGGGACTGAAGTCCACGGGACATCACATACATTGGGTACAGCCACTAACAGCAAATTGTACACTTGGGTTCATGGGTACTTGGATACCAGCTTACACTGGACAATAAGGTACATTGGATACTGGGGTACATTGGATACTAGGGTACATACTGGAATATAAAGGCTACATTGGTACCAAGGTGAAATGGGGTTTAACGTCGCGTCCAAGATTATTGCACTTATATCGCGATGTGCATGCATGTGGGTGTGTGTGTGTGTGTTTGTGTGGCTGCTTGTACTAGTCCGGACTGATCCCGATTTATAGTGCTAACACACTAAGATACCATGCCGCAGTTTAACATGAATACGTCAACTCAGACACAGTATACTGACTCCTAGCCGACCAGTCCTTGTTTTAGCCCCTTAATGCCAAGCGCCAGATTGGGTGACAAGTACCATCTTTAATGTCTTTTGGTATGACACGGCCGGGGATCAAACCCTGGACCTTCTGCTCTCTGGGCGGACGCTCAACCACTAGACCACGGAGTATGTAAATGTGGTACAGATGTACCATGGGAAACCAACTGTAAAGGGTGTGACACCATTCTATAGCATCACAACCAGGCTTAGATCAATAGGAAAAATCACTTTTAATTGGATCCAAAATACTCTGGGGTTAACGCATTATCTATTAAAACAAGTGACCATGTCACTATCATTATCAGCTGAAAGTGAGTGATGGGATGAGTTTGAGAATAAGTTTAAGAATGATTGAGTGAATGGGGTTCCGTATCGCTGAGTCAGCAATACAATACATCATGGCCACTACCATCACAGCAAGAAGTGTCCCAATCACAAACCTACAAACAACAACATTGGTTGACCTTAATCACTATCAATTCAAACCGAGGCAAAGTAATCTTACTTAAACCAACATTAAAGCACAAATCGGACAGTAAGCACAGAGAGTATTCATAAAATGCAAAATAAAACTGGCCAATCACAATCAATTAGAACTGGACTTCAGTTAATGTCCACTAGGCTTCTCCAGGGTGCCATATGATGTACACATATGTCCCCAAGATTACACGACAATCTGACCTTATCTCGACTGTAGACACCAAATACATACTGGGCTGCTCTGTTGTGGTAACATTGTAAAGATGGTGTAATTAATTCTTTAATGTTGCACTCACAGGCAATCACATTAAAACCTTTAAAAAAAAAAAGCAAACACTGCACAGCCTTGGATAGTGACACTTGAGGCAAACACATTAACTTAATTGCTCTTGTCCTTACTTAACTAATACTAATAGGTACACTCTATATCGGACATCTATCTACCATGTTTGTTTGATGATACAAACAAAGCCACATGCAGCAGCATCAATATTTGAAAAATCTGTCGACAAAGCTCAAAATAAGCAGAAAAAATTACCCTGTTTGCATTTGTCTGGTTTAGTATGATTAAACCATGAAATTGAATATACTCATCTCATCCAGGGTCCAAGTCAATGGCAATACCCTACCTCGGTCTGCCCCACCCCTACACATCTCATCCAGGTCCAAGTCAATGGCAATACCCTACCTCGGTCTGCCCCACCCCTACACATCTCATCCAGGGTCCAAGTCAATGGCAATACCCTACCTCGGTCTGCCCCACCCCTACACATCTCATCCAGGTCCAAGTCAATGGCAATACCCTACCTCGGTCTGCCCCACCCCTACACATCTCATCCAGGGTTGTAGTCAATGGCAATACCCTACCTCGGTCTGCCCCACCCCTACACATCTCATCCAGGTCCAAGTCAATGGCAATACCCTACTTCGGTCTGCCCCACCCCTACACATCTCATCCAGGGTCCAAGTCAATGGCAATACCCTACCTCGGTCTGCCCCACCCCTACACATCTCATCCAGGTCCAAGTCAATGGCAATACCCTACCTCGGTCTGCCCCACCCCTACACATCTCATCCTGGTTCCAAGTCAAAGGCAATACCCTACCTCGGTCTGCCCCACCCCTACACATCTCATCCAGGTCCAAGTCAATGGCAATACCCTACCTCGGTCTGCCCCACCCCTACACATCTCATCCTGGTTCCAAGTCAAAGGCAATACCCTACCTCGGTCTGCCCCACTCCTACACATCTCATCCAGGTTCCAAGTCAATGGCAATACCCTACCTCTGTCTGCTCCACCCCTACACATCTTATCCACGTTCCAAGTCAATGGCAATACCCTACCTCGGTCTGCCCCACCCCTAAACATCTCATCCTGGGTGGCAGTCAATGGCAATACCCTACCTCGGTCTGCCCCACCCCTACACATCTCATCCAGGTTCCAAGTCAATGGCAATACCCTACCTCGGTCTGCCCCACCCCTACACATCTTATCCACGTTCCAAGTCAATGGCAATACCCTACCTCGGTCTGCCCCACCCCTAAACATCTCATCCTGGGTTGCAGTCAATGGCAATACCCTACCTCGGTCTGCCCCACCCCTACACATCTCATTCAGGTCCAAGTCAATGGCAGTACCCTACTTCGGTCTGCCCCACCCCTACACATCTCATCCAGGTTCCAAGTCAAAGGCAATACCCTACCTCGGTCTGCCCCACCCCTAAACATCTCATCCTGGGTTGTAGTCAATGGCAATACCCTACCTCGGTCTGCCCCACCCCTACACATCCGTGTTGCAATACTCAGCCATGCTGTGTCTATGCAGCTAAGCTTTACCCGTGTGGTTAAACTCCGGACAAGGCATTAATCAAACAAATGAAGTTGTGTAAGTCGTAGCAATATATTGATATCTTTAAGGTTGCTTGAAAAATGTAAACAAATGCTGTTTATCATAACACTCTGGCTACATAATAAAATCAGAAGCAAAGATTTACCACAGAGGCGTTCCACTTGTGCTTTCAGTCATGTTTGCTTTGTTTTTGTATACACTGTATGTGCCATATGACATTTAAAATGGAGTGGTGATGAAGAGCTCAAAGGATGGGTGGACATGGTATTAATAACTGGAGTGTTATCTAACATATGAAATCACCAAGAAAGTAGTAATGAGTGAGAGACTGAGTGAGTGAATTTTACATCACAGTCACCAACATTCCAGCGGGCGGGCGAGCGGGTGGGTGGGTGGGTGGGTTTGGTGGGTGAGTGAGTGAGCATAGTTTAACACCAGTTCGATCAGTATTTCAGTTACAGTAAACTACGGTTATAACGAACACGCTTTTAACGAACTGACCGATATAACGATCTTATATTTTAGTCCCGGCCATTTGTTGTACATATGCTGTATATAGGCTTATAACGAACTACGGTTATAACGAACTAAAATTAATGGTACCTTTGAGTTCGTTATAACCGTAGTTTACTGTATATCACAACTTGATGTGAGAGGAAATCCTGAAGTGATGCAAGTCTTAGACTTTTACACTTTTGGTTAAACCCACAAGCATGGATATGGTGCTGACAAACATAGAAACATGATCGGGGCCAACTGTGACTCGAACCAATGACATGTTTCTGCCTAAGGGACACAACTCTGCACAGGGGTGCCTGACAACTAGGCCACCATTGCCTCTTGTCAACAACACCATTGATAGTGTCACTGTTATTCACTCGCGTATGACAGAAACCTGATACTCAGCATCCAAATTGAACAAAGAAACATGATGCCTGATGCAATCTCTTTGCTGTAAACTTTGTATCCATTTAATGTTCATGCATTGTTAGTCTAACAGTTAACTGTTCTGTGACCTTGACCTTAGACCCATGTCACAAGCAGGGCAAGCTACACTCATCCACAAACACCTGGTCAATCATCACGAAATTTACAGCGGTTCTAAAATTTTGACAGTTACATTTTTCCTTGACAGCATACTTTAAAACATATCTCATATATTGATGTAAGGCTATGCTCTAAAGTAGAAGTCCACCATACACAGTATTCAATCTTAATGAGAACTTGTCACTGATATTTCAGCAATCATACCAGAATTTACCATCTTCCACTAAACAATGCCTTAAAATAGAGGCTAGTAATGGACAACAGTGATAGAAATTAAACAATGCCACCTGTCAATTAAAACTGAATGACCAATCAGAAAGTCAGAAGGGATGAGACCTGACACTGTGTCCAACAACCACCAACCCGTTGGACTTTTTCAAGTGATAGATATTTTTCAGGTGACACTTCAGGACAGTGTTTTAAAAAAATTATTTGACAATAATTTGACAACTTCACAGCACAAATTACACCAACCAAATAATGTTCAACCGTTGTTGTTTTTCATAAAAAAATGTATAATTCATTATATTGTTTTAAAAAAAAATCATTCTGTACAGCAAAATTGCACCTCTCAGAGAAATAAATAGAAACATTTTGAGGAATTTGAAAAAGTGAAAGATAGAAGAAAAAAGACAAGCATATTTAAAAAAAATGTAATTAGAACTCCCTGCTCATGGCATCCGTGAAGATCTGGGGTAGAATAGGTCTTCAACAACCCATGCTTGCCGTAAAAGGCGACTATGCTTGTCGTAAGAGGAGACTAACGGGATCGGGTGGTTAGGCTCGCTGACTTGGTTGATGCATGTCATTGACCCCAATTGAGTGGATCGATGCTCATGATGTCAATCACTAGATTGTCTGGTCCAGACTCGATTATTTACAGACCGCTGTCATATAGCTGGAATATTGCTGAGTGCGGAGTTAAACAATTAACCAACCAAACCAACCTTGCTCACGGAACACAATGATGGGCAAGACACATTCGACATAGTCTTTCATGGTGTGAAAATATCCAGAAATATAACATGGTATGTTATTTGAAGTATACACTAAGAAACACACAAGATTTCTTCCGTGATTGTTGGGTGATTCATTTTTTTTAATTGGTTTATGGAATTTTGTTTTGTGTCGGTGGTCGAAAAATAATAATATTCGAACAAATTATTTTCAATTTCGAGCTTTTTTTCATGTCGGCAGAACCGGAACCCAACACATAAAATTAATTGCCTTATCACCCTGGTTAACTCTGATCTGGAGAGAGTTCCCTGTTTCAGAATACTAGTACTACTTTCCAGTTCCCATGTTAATGCCTCACACCATCCTAGCACAACTGAGGAGGACTTCAGACAAGCTGAAAACACCAAGGACATAAAATACATCAATTATGGTAAAACAGGTGCGTTCATATTGATCTTTTCACCAAGTTTGAGCACTTCTTCTTTCATGCAATTACTTTTTTTATGAATCTGTTGACACTAAAAAGAATAATTTGACAACTTCACAGCACAAATTACACCAACCAAATAATGTTCAACCGTTGTTGTTTTTCATAAAAAAATGTATAATTCATTTCAAGTAACCCGTAAACATGGATGTTCAAATAAGCATCCAATATTTAACTGTAAGCATGGTAAGAACACTTGTGTAATTGAATATACAGACGAAAATACCGCTAATTTTGATGTTTTTCCTGTACATGATCACCACAAGTTCTTTCCATCAAGGTGCTACAAACGTGTATGAATAATACATCACAGAAATGGCTGAAAAACACATTAACTACAGAATTTACAACTCAATATCTCATCTTCCACTGGAAGCTTGCACCACTGACAAAAGGTGTTGAACTCGAAATCTTACACTATGAATACAAACTCACAAATAACAATGTATCATTCAGCTAAGCGTTTTTAGTATGATTCTGATCTGAGTGAGTTGATCAATTGCTTAAAATATATATCAACAAGATACTGACATGACAAAGGGACACAACTCTTTACAGACAGCAATAGTCCTGAGGCAACTTGGCCACCCAGGCCCAGGTCCCAGGTTAGTGAATGCAATGTTATGACACAGTCAGCAATATTCCAGCAACATCATGTGGCATTTTAGTATTGATAAATAAGTCAAGGTCAGGCAAACCAATCATTGAGAGCAAGATCAATGATCCACACCATCCAGAAAGGATGACTGGCAATCAGCCAAGTCACGGAGCCTGCCAATCCCCATTTGGGCTCACAAGCAAGCTGTTCTGGGCCTACTTGGACAAAGCGATCTTAGCACTAAGATGATTGTCACTCCCATACTTTAACATAGGCTTACAATAGTCGTAACACTAAGGCCTCTTTGTGCAAGTGGGCCCTGGGGAACTACACTGACCTAAATCCCATCTGGGATTTGAATCCTTACCCACCAGATCCTTGCATTTCTAAGGGAAGTAACTGGATGTAAGAGTCACCTCTTACACCACAAAGCCACCTGCAGTCGGACTCAAGAAAACCATAGCTCTCTATAACAATGTTGTACAACAATGTCTGCCCACAACACAGAGATAAACACGGGGCTTGTCATCATGATGAGATGTTAATGGCTGATCAGGTACAGCTTGTTGGTCCCAGCCCACTTGGGGACACTGCTACCCCGACAGCAAGGATCGGACGCAGTGGATACCTCGCTACAGGAAATCAATATCCTTCTCATCAGAGAGACACAATAATGTGGCAGCCATCACCACTCAGACACGTCCAAACTGTACAAGTACAACGTGTCAGGCCATCCTCGACTCAACTGTCACAAGTACCCATTTTGTTACATACAACACACATAATGCTCGATGTAATATTCGGAATCAATGTCAAACTGCAAATGCTCTCTCCCCAGCCGGATCTTAAAATACCTTGATCAATACAGAGAGTACTACCTACACTTTGTGACTCATCCCTTGTTGGCCATACCAGACAAAATTCTTCAAGCACTGCAATATCCCAGCATTAAGATTTGGTGATACATCCTTCAGGCTATGACACAAATTAAATCTAAGTTTTTAAGATCCCTGTATCCTATGATGCCTCTTAATACAGGGTTATTAAAAAATATAACAAAATTATTTGTGCTCAGCTGTGAATTTCTGTGGACAGTCACAGTCGCTCTGGACCTTCACTTACATAATTTTGAAGAAATATTTCATTATCAACAAGATGAAACGGTGAAAACCAACAAAAGTGTTAGAAATTGAGCGCTCCTTGGGTCCTTCAGGTTCTTAGCTGTTGTATTCAAATTTGGGGGCCGTTAATTCTTTAGTCATTAATATTAGTGATTTGGCAAGGGCCCCTCGACCTTAATTCAAATCAAATAGATAGAATCAGGACTCAGTCCCTTATTTAAAAACTGAGTCTACAATCCAAACATATGTTCAGGATCACTTACATAGTTACATCACTAACCTTATCACACATTACTTGTTTAAAAGACGTACTACAATGACTTGAATGTTTTGGACTTGAGGCTTAAAAAAACAATGATTTTTCATGCCTTTCTTTGCAATTTCATTGTCAAATAGGGACAATAACACTTTTTCAGCCTTATATTATAACGATGGCTCAAGGACATACTACTACTACTACTACTACTACTCTATTTCTTAATATTTCCTAGGGTCCATCTTGTGTGAGTGACAAACTTGGGTGTTTATAAAATGCTGTTATTGCAGGGGACACCAAAAATGGGATTTATCCCCATGTGTTGGATTGGACCTTGCCTTCGACATGAGGAGCGAAAGCTTTAACCACTAGGCTACCCCGTCACCCCTTCCAAGGTATCGGATCTATTGACCCACACGTCTACCCCTCAGTCAGTTGCTCCCGGAGTTCTAGTCAGGATGTTGCTAGACAACACAAACAGAAACCATCATTATCTGTCAAAAAAAAAGAAGAAGATCCAGTTGTCATGGAAGTTGAAACAGTGACGGTCTCAATTATTTATCAATATAATGACATCACCCAAGTGGAAAAAATAAATAATTTACACATTTATTCAATAATTGTGATCACAGGAGGTACAATTTCAATATTTTTCAAACAAAACAAAACAAAATCTGATGAGCAGACATTTCCCTAAATATTAGATAAAATATTTAAAGTAGCAACATAAAAAATCTCTCGGTGGATATCTGACCTTCCACATAAATAAAATACTGTTCAAATCAGGCCTCAACGGAACTCACTCGGTTCTTCTTTCCAAATTGCAGTCCAATTTTCACAATAACATGCTACCCATCAAATATTGAAGGACAAGAAATTAAAACAAGATGAAAACAAAGAAAAGATCAAGTAAAAAGAAAAGTGACTCAAATATGTTTTGATCGTCCATCATTATTGATCTGAGTGCTGTCGTCTCTCCTATCAACCATCTTCCTGTTTTACTCACAGTTACTACTGTCAATCCTTCAAGTGCCAAGCAAAAGTAACTTTCAATCAATTCCATCTGTGGCAAACTCACAAAAAATGTTCTTGATTATTCATCCTGGTGTGTACTGGATTAAAATCTCATGAAGAGCGCTCCACAACTATCCACATCACTCGGTTCCCAAACAGTGGTGCTTGTGGTGAATTGAATTCCTCCTTCCACTTTTTGTTGCTCAACTGAGAAACTGATAAGAGCGGTTTCACAGTATCAGCAATACTGCTACAGTGGCTTAACTAAAAGTATTTAATTCAGATTACCGCTTGGTAGCTCAATCTGTCAAACGTGATGCAGGGCATAGACCTTTACCACTTTCATGCTGACAAATCCTGGGTCAAGGCAAATCTGAGACTTTAATCCACAATCAGCAGATCCTGATACTAGTAAGGGATGCAACCCTGCAAAGAAAATTGCAGTGCCTTAGACCCCTGCAACATGCATCTTATATGCAGTGACGGTTTCAGTTAATTTATTTGGCAGTTACAGTGACTGCAGCAACGTAACTGTACCAGACAATCCAGTGATTGATATTGTGAACAATGATCCATGCCGATGATGTACGATGACATGATATCAACCAGGTCACAGAGCCTGACCACCTGATCCATTTGGTCGCCTCTTTCGACCAGCATAGGTTGCTGGGGAGCCATATCGTAACCTGGAATCCCCACGGAGAAGAGCAGTAGTGTCCAGACTATCCAGGTGTCACTGTATATCACATGAAAAGACCTTCAGCTGACCAGGCTGACTGTCTCAATCAACAATCCATGGCGTGTGGCTCATTCTATCAACCACTGGTTTGCCAGGTCAAGGCTTCATACAATGTTTTATTAAAAATGTGAAAACTTGAAATAAAAATGAAATGCCGCAACAACAAACCATAAAAAAATATGAATAAACTGACAATTTAAGGAAGCAATACAATTTGGAATTTGAGACTTTAAGCAAAAAGTTTGGTTTTTTTCCCCCTTGTACAAGCATATACGTACAATCTTCATGAACAGGTCTTACATTCTAGAACTGTTCATGAACTAAAAGAGCCATTTAATGTTCACAAACTGCTCATGAACTGTTTATGGAAATGTCATAGGGGATGACAGCTGACATCATGGTGCTATGATTCATTTCATTTCCTGCCAATGACAACACAATTTTCTTAATTGGCACTTTCGCTGAAACATAACTCTATGCAAACAAATATTCAAGATGCCTGCCTCTAAAAAGTCTTCTGGTAACCAGCGAAACTGTGCAATTCAACATAACCTGTCAACAACCATCTTCCGACATGTAAATTACCACACAAGAGATCAAAGCCAAGTAATCTTAGCCAGGGTTGGATGCCTTCATCAGATGAAGGAGAAGTGGCATTCCTCAGCAAGTCAAGTAACACCTTGCAACTGGATTTACTGCATGACATTCCTGCTGCTCTTCACACAATCACTGTCAATGCAGGAACTGAGGTGCACAATGTGGCAACATCTGGCTTCAAGTCAAGGGGAGATAACCCAATATCTTCAGCAAGTCAAAGTGACACCTTGCAACCGGAATATTGCATGACATTCCTGCTGCTCTTCACACAATCACTGTCAATGCAGGAACTGAGGTGCACAATGTGGCAACGTCTGGAATCCTGGTTCCCAGCTATCTATGATCATCAATTTGAGAAATGAAGAGATGACAAATTGTGATTTGCAGAGATTAAGACCTGGAGGTGGAACCTTGAAGTGGAGGTGGGAACCTGGAGGTGGGACCTGGGGGTGGGGCCTTGAGGTGGGACCTGGAGGTGGGACCTGGGGGTTGGACCTGGGTGGGACCTGGGGGTGGGACCTGGAGGTGGGGCCTGGGGGTTGGACCTGGGTGGGACCTGGGGGTGGGACCTGGGGGTGGGGCCTGGGGGTTGGACCTGGGTGGGACCTGGAGGTGGGACCTGGAGGTGGGACCTGGAGGTGGGACCGGGGAGTGGGACCTGGGGTTGGACCTGGGGTTGGACCTGGGGGTTGGACCTGGAGGTGGGACCTGGAGGTGGGACCTGGAGGTGGGGCCTGGGGGTGGGACCTGGGGGTGGGGCCTGGAGGTAGGACCTGGTGGTCAGATCTGAGGGCGGGACCTGGGGGTGCAACCAGGAGATGGGATGGGTGGCAATGTTGGGGGAGGAGTCTCACTCTGTAAAAAGTCTCTTGGTCCTGCCAGTATCTGCTAACCATCGGTTCAAATCCCAAATCTGCCTTGATTATGATCCTAGTTTTGTCACCATATCAGTACTAGAGAGGTTAATCTAAGTGGTGAACCTCTACGACCTACATTATTTCCAGGCTTTGTCATAATTTAAGCTAACATCTTGAAATAACTATTCACACAATACTTTCAAAAAACATTTTTAATTTCACGAACCCAATGGGTTCTCTGAAAACTCATTTTTAGTTTATGAGGCACCCAAGCTACATAGAAAATCTTCACACGTAAACAACAAGTCATCAGAAGATGACATATCCACCTGGCCCCCAAAAATTTGAAAGAACACTTACCTTAAGTTCAACTAGAAGAGAAAATTTCTGTCTAATGTCTGTCCATATACAAAAGCAGTTATTGAGCTACCAAAACCATACCATGGATTTGGGATTCGGAACTTTGTAATTCTATGTCAGGTACACACCAATTGGAACAGAGTCATGGAAACAAAACAAATAAAAATTCCCCAAATCCCTTAATAGCAAAAGGCACCATTTGACAAACTAGTCTTTGAGTGTGCACAGTTTCATGAAAGAATACCTATTAGTTTTAGAGATATGGTCCAGACAAACACACTATAAACCGAGTCAAAGTCAAACTTGTCACCATGGAAACAGGAAAAATTAAATTTTGTAAAATTCTTAAATAGCTAAAAAGTACCACTTCAGCCCCTGATAAATACATGTACCAAGTTTGGCTGGAAAATATAGAATATTGTTTAAGTTCTGCTCTGGAAATGACGCCTACCTCCATTTAAGTCTAACTTGTTTCCATGGAATTTTGAAAAAATCCCAAATAGCAAAAAGGCACCACTACAGCCCCTGGTTAAAACACGTTGCAAGTTTGGATGACAAATCTTTCATGGTTTTCAAGTTATGCGCTGGAAACAAAATATGGACAGACAGACAGACCAGATGACGACTATATCCCTGCCCCGTCCCCTCCACACCACCCCGCATCATATAATCTTTAATCACCTATGTCATCTATGAACCTCATCTCCTTGAAAATAAACTGTGAGAAGCAAGAATATAGAATGTGCCCCTTGTTAAAACCAGCACCAATCCAACCCAATATGTTCTCTGTAACGAGAATGAACAAGCTACAAAAATAAATAGCCTGCCTTGAAGACAGCCTAAAATGATTGATATTGAAGAACCAAGCCCATTATGTGCAGTTTGTGGCAGCCCAGTACAGTCACAACACAAAAAGTCTTTGCCCACTGAACTCTGTTGGCCTGAGTCAAGCTGAACACACAAACACCTCCCGGTTATCACTCCAACACACTGTAAACAATCTGCAGCCCAGATACACTCGTACATCACAGGATGGCTGTATGGGACATCACCCACACCAACAGTCCAGACATCCTTGTCCCTGTACATCACAGAATGGCTGTATGGGACATCACACACACCAGCAGTCCAGATACACTCAGACATCACAGAATGGCTGTATGGGACATCACACACACCAGCAGTCCAGATACACTCGTACATCACAGAATGGCTGTATGGGACATCACCCACACCAGCAGACCAGATATACTCGTACATCACAGAATGGCTGTATGGGACATCACACACACCAGCAGTCCAGATACACTCAGACATCACAGAATGGCTGTATGGGACATCACCCACACACACCAGCAGTCCAGATACACTTGTACATCACAGAATGGCTGTATGGGACATCACACACACACACCAGCAGACCAGATATACTCGTACATCACAGAATGGCTGTATGGGACATCACACACACCAGCAGTCCAGATACACTCAGACATCACAGAATGGCTGTATGGGACATCACACACACCAGCAGTCCAGATACACTCGTACATCACAGAATGGCTGTATGGGACATCACACAAACCAGCAGTCCAGATACACTCAGGCATCACAGAATGGCTGTATGGGACATCACACAAACCAGCAGACCAGATACACTCGTACATCACAGAATGGCTGTATGGGACATCACACACACCAGCAGTCCAGATACACTCAGACGTCACAGAATGGCTGTATGGGACATCACACAAACCAGCAATCCAGATACACTCGTACATCACAGAATGGCTGTATGGGACATCACACAAACCAGCAGTCCAGATACACTCGTACATCACAGAATGGCTGTATGGGACATCACACAAACCAGCAATCCAGATACACTCAGACATCACAGAATGGCTGTATGGGACATCACACAAACCAGCAGTCCAGATATACTCAGACATCACAGAATGGCTGTATGGGACATCACACACACCAGCAGTCCAGATACACTCGTACATCACAGAATGGCTGTATGGGACATCACACACACACACCAGCAGTCAAGATACACTCGTACATCACAGAATGGCTGTATGGGACATCACACAAACCAGCAGTCCAGATACACTCAGACATCACAGAATGGCTGTATGGGACATCACACACACACACCAGCAGTCCAGATACACTCGTACATCACAGAATGGCTGTATGGGACATCACACAAACCAGCAGACCAGATACAATCAGACATCACAGAATGGCTGTATGGGACATCACCCACACCAGCAGACCAGATACACTCGTAGATCACAGAATGGCTGTATGGGACATCACACAAACCAGCAGACCAGATATACTCGTACATCACAGAATGGCTGTATGGGACAACACACAAACCAGCAGACCAGATATACTTGTACATCACAGAATGGCTGTATGGGACATCACACAAACCAGCAGACCAGATATACTTGTACATCACAGAATGGCTGTATGGGACATCACACACACCAGCAGACCAGATACACTTGTACATCACAGAATGGCTGTATGGGACATCACACAAACCAGCAGACCAGATACACTCGTACATCACAGAATGGCTGTATGGGACATCACACAAACCAGCAGACCAGATATACTTGTACATCACAGAATGGCTGTATGGGACATCACACAAACCAGCAGTCCAGATACACTCAGACATCACAGAATGGCTGTATGGGACATCACACAAACCAGCAGACCAGATACACTCAGACATCACAGAATGGCTGTATGGGACATCACACAAACCAGCAGACCAGATACACTCGTACATCACAGAATGGCTGTATGGGACATCACACAAACCAGCAGACCAGATATACTTGTACATGACAGAATGGCTGTATGGGACATCACACAAACCAGCAGACCAGATATACTCGTAGATCACAGAATGGCTGTATGGGACATCACACAAACCAGCAGACCAGATATACTCGTACATCACAGAATGGCTGTATGGGACATCACACACACCAGCAGTCCAGATACACTCGTACATCACAGAATGGCTGTATGGGACATCACACAAACCAGCAATCCAGATACACTCGTACATCACAGAATGGCTGTATGGGACATCACACACACCAGCAGTCTAGATACACTCGTACATCACAGAATGGCTGTATGGGACATCACACAAACCAGCAGACCAGATACACTCAGACATCACAGAATGGCTGTATGGGACATCACACAAACCAGCAGACCAGATACACTCGTACATCACAGAATGGCTGTATGGGACATCACACAAACCAGCAGACCAGATACACTCGTACATCACAGAATGGCTGTATGGGACATCACACACACCAGCAGTCCAGATACACTCAGACATCACAGAATGGCTGTATGGGACATCACACAAACCAGCAATCCAGATACACTTGTACATCAGCCAATTATTAGTTACATTTTAGCATTAAATTTTTTAACAACCATTAAAGTGTTTGTTGTTTATTTGTGTCTCTCTGTCAGTAGTTCAATCAAAATGTTCATAAATTCATGTAATTGTAAGTAAGTGAGACATCTGTGATCTTAATAGTAAGTGATTTATTCAAGTTAAAGTGAGTTACGAACTTACTTTACTGACTTCCATTTAATGACTGTGACAGACAAGCCATCTTTTTTAGGCGCAGGCTTTAGGAACTTTAAAATCAAACTGCTGTCACACTTTAACTTTTTTGACATCGCGATCGGTCGCCTGCTAGACCAGATTACCCACAATTCAAAGCAAATAGAATTCCTGACATGCGCAGTGACAAACAAAATGGCGGCGCCTATGCATTCACATTGGACTTTGTGTGTTGTTAAGTTTCAACAGATATAGACTTTTATAGGTCATTTTTTATAGCGATTTTGTATCAGACTTAATGATTGCTGACAAGATTGATATTTATCATTAAAATATGCCTTATATGGCAAAGGTAGGTTATGGCAAAGGTAGGTTATTAACTCCTATTTTCCAAGCGTGCCATCTAGGCACGAAGATCATGATTTAGCCGTGCCATTTTCATTTTAGGCATGCGATTGCACACAAAATACGGTTAATTTCGAGCCCTGGCATGTATTAGTCCATACACTAAAACTAATATTGACTGAAAATCATGCCAAAATACAAGTTGGGGCCAGTAAACTCCAATGTTTCTGACAGTCTGACATTACTCATGTATCAGACCTAGTACCTGGAAGGACTCTATCATAGTATTGGGCTGTCCAGTCTATCAATCAGTGCAGGAAGGGTATCATCAAATAAAAGTAGCATCTGATGCACAAACATTTGCTCTGCCACATCTTTCACAACATAATGTCAATCAGTAGTGTGTGAAGCCTTCCTTGGCATCAGCTGTCAGAAGCTAGAAGTTCAATGTCATTTAACACCCAATGACACCTCACTTATTGAATACCTAAGTCTTCTACTGGCTGTTTCTGTTAATGTCACATTTCGCATTATTCCAGCTAGATATCAGTAATCAAGTCTGGAATAGGCAAACCAGAGACTGACATCACGCTAACTTGGTACGACAACACACACTCTAGCAAGTCAATGAGTTGGACTGACCATTTAACACACATTGCTGGGAACCAAATCTATCCGGGTATCCACGCGGGGCCAATCTTCTCAAGACAATAGGCGTCATATAATGCTGTGGATAAGGTGTGTAAACCCCCATTTATTTGCTCATTTCAGAATGAAAATCACTAAACACTACGTTTGTTTAAATAAAAACTGTTGAAAAAAACCAGCAACAATACAAAGACAAACCACATAGACTGGACTTCTTGGAGCAGACAGCATGATCATGTCACACAACTGGGTTAGAAATTATTTTACATTTTCACTTGTCAGCAAACATGGTCTCCTACAGATCAACTTAACAGTGAAAGTGGTAGCTCACAAGATGTCACTAACAATACCTGAATATTACTTGTCTCAGACTAGCCACCTTATGTTAACTTCAAAGCCTGCACTGACTGTATGTGGCAGACGCAGGTGTCCAAGTTAAACCTCATCCTGCTAAAGGACATCACATCTCTCTGTCCATCATGTCCAGCTTAACACAAAGCTGCAGCTGCCACAATGTTGTCAGTCGACCAGTCCTACACCTACAGAGCAGGAAGCAGCACCCAACATTTGTGTTTAAGACTCTCGTGTCCTCCTTTACTCACAATGGGAGATAGGTGTTGATATGTTCCTGTTCATAGTGCTGTTTCCTCTTTCTACTTAGTGTATGTTTTCTACAAGGTTGTGTTTCCTATTGTCAACAAATGCAGTGTTACAAACGAAGGGGATCTTTGAGGTTTGCTGCGATAGTACGAATACACTGACATATATATATGTTCAGGAACAACATATTCCAGCTATATGACGGCGGTCTGTAAATGATCAAGTCTGGGCCAGACAATCCAGTGACTAACATCATGCGCATCGATCCGCGCAATTGGGATACGATGACATGCATTAACCAAATCAGCGAGCCTGACCACCGGATCCTGTTAGTCGCCTCTTACAACAAGCACAGTTGCCTTTTACAGCAAGAATGAGTGGGTAACTAACGGTAACCATGCTAACGCAACCAGTGCATAATCTCAAGAGAGGACGCCTATACTGAGGCTCTAACCCACAGCTATAATCACCCTCTGCCATAACCATAAATTCTGCTTTTTCCAAAGTTGTCAGTTTTTCTGCAACATAATTCAATTGTGTTGCGAACTTGCCAAGCCATAATCTGATTATGTTATCAGTACAGTAATTACCAGCACACATGCATGACATATATTGGTGCCAGTGACAATAAGAGTGGACACCACACACAAAGCTGGCAGTTTAATTACACTTGTCAAGGCAATTAAGAAGAACTACTCCATCAATACAGCCAAACCTCACAGGCTGGACTGATATAAATCTCCTATCTTCTAACACTTACCACTTTTCAATCATATCGTTTGACATTTTATCAAAATATACTACTCAACACTTGCTGAGGACCACAACTTTCACAATAGTCATACAATCTGATAGTAATATTTAATGTGCAGGTGCTTAACATGCGATTTATCTCCCTGGATTGGATTTCTAAAATCCTCATCATTGTCTTTGTGTGGAGTGCAAGACACCAGCCTGTAGGGGTGTCACGATAAAACGAAATATCGATACCGTATATTGCTATTGGTAAGCACTTAAAGTCAATAAATCGATTGTTAAATCAGTTTCCGATCAATAGTATCGATTTCAGTTAGGAATATCGATAGTTTCAGTTGTATTTACCATATCAATAAAATACATGCAATGTTGTTCAAATTTGTTTTTCATTTGATCATGAGCAGTAGTAATTTACGCATGGTAATGTGGAAGTTTCTTTTTCTTAAATTATTAGGTAAAGAAAAAACAAATCAGTCATATCTCAAACTTTACTTTTTATTTGTTGTTATGGTTATCACATTCAAAGGAAATTTCAGTTCCAAGGTTTAATTCAACTCTAAAATCCATCTAAAATGATACACTGAAAACTATCAATATTTATCGCAATAGTCTCTTGCAATATCAATAGTTATCGCAATAGTGATTTCCAGACCAATAGTCACCCCTACCAGCCAGGTCCCCGAGCACAATGAGAGTTGAATACGATAATTTAGCAATTAAGAACACTTTGCAGGATAATCAAGTTATCAAAGGTGTGTTGAGGACAGAATTACTACAAATTATTGGTTTGTTGTTTAACGCCGCACTCAGCAATATTCCAGCTTTATGACGGCGGTCAGAAAATAATCAAGTCTTGGACAGACAATCTAGTGACTGATATCACGAGCATAGATCCACGCAGTTGGGATACAATGACATGCATCAACCAAGTCAGCGAGCCTGCCCATCCGATCCCGTTAGTCGCCTCATACGACAAGCATAGTCGCCTATTACGGTAAGCATAGGTTGCTGAAGACCTATTCTAACCCGAATCTTACTTCCACAGAAGACGTTGTAGCATGAAACAGTGCTTGTGAGAATTCCTACCCAAGTGGTTTGATTAATACTTACTACTAATTTGGTTCTCAACAAACATTGAGTAGTAAGGGTAGTATGGATAAACGAGAATAACTATGATGTCGGCAATATGGAATGTTAATGTAAACAACGTGAAGCATGTGCTGTTTACATGGTTTAGATTGGAAACCAGTTCATCTAAATGCCTCAAGATAGTAGATAAAATTTATACATTAATATAGTCATTCTTTTGTGACTGTATCTGAAAGTATTGATATGCAAGGGTTTGTATAATGATATGTGCATTGCTGATGGTCATAGACAATATACAATATACCAGTCATATTATGCACCCTATACAGCTCAGATAACATTTTCCGATAATCATTACAAATGTTATTACAAGCATTACTGGTAGTCACTTTCAACTATGGAGGCAATTTCTCACAATAACCAACCCTAAATTTCTGTTCAAAATTAGCTCCCTAAAGGCCATGTGTAAAATATAAACCCTCTTGACTTTATCTCCCTCATGGACTGAGGTAATCACTTCTGTACTGCCTTGGCAACAATCCTCTTACAGTGGTAGTGACAGTGACAGGGTCACTCCACAGCCCACACTGCCACAGAGCTTATACCGTACTGGACATAATAATAGTGACAGTGACAGGGTCACTCCACAGCCCACACTGCCACAGAGCTCATACCGTACTGGACATAATAATAGTGACAGTGACAGGGTCACTCCACAGCCCACACTGCCACAGAGCTTATACCGTACTGGACATAATAATAGTGACAGTGACAGGGTCACTCCACAGCCCACACTGCCACAGAGCTCATACCGTACTGGACATAATAATAGTGACAGTGAGTCCACAACCCACACTGCCATAGAGCTCATACCGTACTGGACATAAGAATAGTGACAGGGTCACTCCACAGCCCACACAACCACAGAGCTTATACCGTACTGGACATAATGATAGTGACAGTAAGTCCACAGCCCACACTGCCATAGAGCTCATACCGTACTGGACATAATAATAATGACAGTGAGTCCACAGCCCACACTGCCATAGAGCTCATACCGTACTGGACATAAGAATAGTGACAGTGAGTCAACAACCCACACAACCACAGAGCTCAACACTGCCACAGAGCTCATACCGTACTGGATATAATTATAGTGACAGCGAGTCCACAGCCCATACAACCATAGAGCTTATACCGTAGTGAACACATTCACAGTGACAGTCACGCCATAGCCAACACAACCACAGGGCTAATACTGTATTGTACATATTCAGTGACAGAGTCACGCTACAGCCCACTCAACAATGGAGCTAATACCTGGACACAATAATATTGGACATATCGACAGTGACAGTCCAGCTTACACACCCAGTGATTCAGTAGAATCATAGCTAATAACATATTTGAAATATTTACAGTGACAGTCACAGTCAAAATACCAAAACATTCATCGCCTCTTAACACAACACACAGAGGAGTGTACACTAAGCAAGATGGTTACCAGACAGCGCCACCTACCTGAGTTCAGACTGTCGAGTTTGACAGGAAGACCTGCCTGGCCCACTGCAATCAACTTCAGGGCAATGTAGAACTGACTGCGACCAAAATGTCCGAGACGCTTGGCTCCACACAGCTCCGTTATCTGAAACAAGCAGAGAGTGCTGTTAGAAAAACTTACATGTATCATGAAACTAGTCCAACTTTTGTAACAGCTCTCAGTGACACAACATCAACAGTGGTCTAAAGTAAAGAAGAGGGGGGGACTGAAGGGCAGCCTCAACCCCAATGTCTTCATTCAAATCTGTGTTCAAAATTAAAGGGGGTCTCTGCTTTCATATTTGAATCTAGGGACCCTATAAATATTTTACTTTTTATCCATACTTTTGAACATTGCAATTATTCCAGCAGAAAACCCAAAGGAGATTCCCCTGTATTTTTAACCATTTTCAGCAGCCATTGTGGCCATCAGATTCCCATTATCTTTGCCTAAGGTGACAACCATAGATTACAGGCCCACAAAGCAAACCTTAGCACTAAGGCTGGGATGATTCATCAATTATAGATACACTGTGAATAGACAGCTAATGTCATGCGATACGAAATAGTCCTGCACCATGATTGTGGAATACATTTATCTAAAACAAAAATTAAAAATAAATAAATCTAGATATGTATGCAAAAGCAAGTCTAGCCAGCTCTAGCTAGCTCTATGAAATCAGCATCAGGAAAATTATTTGTTTAATTTTATTGTGTAATATAAGATTTCATAGACTAAATGTTAGTCTAAATACAAAATACCCATGTATTTATTCATGTTTTACGCTTTAAGAGTACAACTAAAAACATTTAGCAATGCCTGAAAACAACTTTGATACCTCCAATACCTTAACACAACTTATGATGGTTATCATGTCTATAGCACTTTGTGGAACAGAGCCAAACCAACCAATTCATCACTGAAACCTATTCCACAAAACAATCATTGTTCTATGTTCATCGTTCGTCTATACTAAGTATGGCGCTAAGATAACTCTGTGGCTCCGCCATCAAAAGTTAACCTGATATCGCTCCAACAAAACCTCAGTTTATGAATGCATTTTAACCTATTCATTTAACCTAACTTGACCTATCTTACAGTTAGGACTGTCAAAAAGTACCAAATTTGGCTGAGAATTATTTATATTGTTAAATTTTCAATCACAAACGTCAACCACAAAACACTATGACATATTTTCTTGTGGTCTCTAATCAGTTGAGCAAACAAGTGTGATAAATTACCAGATTGACATATTTAGTGACCCAGTTGTATTCTCCTACTGACATGTGTCCACTGTCCCGCCTTGCCTCATCATTCAACCCCCCTCTCTGCCTCTCATGCTATGTATCAGAGCTGACTTGTCAAAACAAATCCTACATCATGACAGGCGACTGTAACAACTAACATAATAACCTTTGCTAGGTGTTTAACACCGCACTCAGCAATATGCCAGCTGCATGACTGCAGCCAGACAATCCAGTGATTGATATTATGTGCAGCAACCAATGCTGTCAGGGAACACTGACATGCTGTTTGTTTGTTTGTTTGTTTGTTGTTTAACGCCGCAGTATTCCAGCTATATGATGGCGGCCTGTAAATAATCGAGTCTGGACCAGACAATCCAGTGGTTGACATCATGAACATCGATCCACGCAATTGGGATCGATGACATGCATCAACCAAGTCAGCGAGCCTGACCATCCAATCCCATTAGTCACCTCTTACGACATGCATAGTTGCCTTTTAAGGCAAGCATGGGTTGCTGAAGACCTATTCTAACATGGATCTTCACAGGTCCACTGACATGCATTCAAAGTCACAGAGACTGAACTCCAATCCATTAAGTCCTATCTCACAAGTAGGACCCATTCTAACCTGAAGTCACCACTGTGGGTTATCATCATAGCAACTCCAGTGGCAAACCAGACTAAGTCGGATTCCTGTCTATACCAGACCACATTAACAGTCCTGAAAATAACATGATAGATAATATATCTTCCAACCCCATCTTTATTTCATATTTCATTATCATCTGTTAAAATCTCATTAATCTGGACCTCTGTCTAAACCGGACAGAACTTTCAGTCCCACAAAAGTCGACCACTGAAATTGAAATCAGAAATCCTCTGCCCTCCTTTATTCGTTTTATCCCTCTGATGCCAGGGTATTTAAAGCAACTGCCAATTTCTCCTAGCCAAATCTCGATGCTCCCATCAGAGGCCAGTACATCTGTCTGGTTCAAATCCCTGGAGAGCTATCGTAACGTTTACTTCACGACTAACTACCAGTGGATTATATTCTTCACATTCCTAGACTGATTCTCCATCAACAAATACTTCCACTGTGGCCCAGCTTGATGCAAGCCTCACTCACAAACACAGTAATAAACTACACTTTACATGTACTTCCTCTGCAGGCTTCAATCAACACCTCACTACAACACATCATGAAGAGATGAATGTTTCCCAGTTCCAAATTACACCATGACCCCCAAACTGAATAATGAAATCACTTGATGGACCATCCAAAAATCATCCAATGTGTGTCATGTCAAAACTCTTGTGAAAATATTTAAAGATATTGATCACAATGCTAGACCTCCAATGCTTTTGGTAATCTTACTATTCATAAATTTCTGTTCGTAAGACAAGAGTCATGATAGAAGATGAAAAATCCCCCCCCTCACCCCCTCCCCTACAAATCAAATATGGATAGACAGGCAAGATGATGACCATATATGCTGGGGGGGGGGGGGGGGGGGGGGGGGGGGGGGATGCTTGACCAACTCCCATCATCTGAGTATAAGCCATACCATTAAATCCCTGGATTTGAAGAAACATAAGACTGCATCACTTAACATGATTCATCTGTGTAGGACACAGTGCAAACTCAGCTCCATAATGAATTATTGATAAATTACCTGTAGATTTAACTACGCTAAACTGAATTTGGAACCGGACACGCAGCGTAAAGTTTCAAAAGTCAAAACACAGTACTGTATTCGACCTATTAAGCCCCCCCCCCCCCCCACACACACACACACACACACACACACACACCACCTACCCCCGGACACAGCTGTACACACGTTTTCTTGGAATCTACCGGGGATTCGGTCAAGACCCACCCAATGATATAACTTTACAGGATTTTAAATGCAAGGATCGGCAAAAGTTGTATCTGAAACTATTTTTTTATCAGGAATAATATATTCCAATATCTTGTTAATTTAGATGCAGCTTTTACTAAACATATTTAAAATAATAATAACCCTAATCGAAGCAGCTGATCGCTATTCCCGGGTATTATTTTTTACATGGAACCAGTCTGGCCAGTCACCGTCAAGGCTCCTGTGCACGTGATCGCGTGATCGCGAGAATTACGTGTTGACATAGAATCATCCAACAAAAACAAATATGACTTTTAACAATTCAAAGTATGGCATTTATGATATATGTATCCATTCTCTGTTTACTTAAGTTCGTTTCAAGGCGTCAATAGCGGTAATCTGACCGTGGTTGCTGTTAATAATGGTGAGTTATGCGATCTTCCGATCGCTTCACACACAATTTCGCCGAAATTAATTAAAACAATATTAAAAGGAATTTTGAATCAAATTAATGAAATAAGTTAAAAACAAAAGTCCAGATATACAAAGAACACTTTTTATAGCCAGACAGTGTAATTACATGAATAATTTGCGAACTTCAGTATGGATTTGTTGACATGGTATTTCCGGTGTTACGCATAGTAATGTCTTTCCATGGGGGAAAAAACATCAAAACTCATTAATTCGTGTATAATGCGCACCCCCTTCTACACAGCTGTGTTTTTTTAAAAAAAAGTGCTCACTATTCTCAAGAAAATACGGTAAGGCTTACTGATGAATTAACGCCAATTTGACCTGAATTGGCCCCAATAAGCGCCCACCCTTTCTGTCTTTTTTTAAGCGCCCTGGGTGCTTAATGGGTCGAATACGGTATGTTGGTTTTTTTGTGAGAAGACTTCCTGTTTGTACATAAAATAAGTTCAATAATTCACACACTCATCAATATACCAGCTATTAAACAGTGGTTTGCAAATTGAGGAGACAATCCAGTGATTGACATCATGAGCATCATTCGATTAATTCACATCATCAAAAAATCAGGAAACAGCAACAAGTACCATGTTTACAATACACAACCCCTTCATCTACCAGTGGTGCAATATCAAGCTAAGATACAGCAACAGGTACAATGTTTATAACACACAACCCCTTCATCTACCAGTGGTGCAATATCAAGCTAAGATACAGAAACAGGTACCATGTTTATAACACACAACCCCTTCATCTACCAGTGGTGCAGTATCAAGCTAAGATACAGCAACAGGTACAATGTTTATAACACACAACCCATTCATCTACCAGTGGTGCAATATCAAGCTAAGAAAGAGCAACAGCTACCATGCTTATAACAGAGATAACACCAGACCAGAGACCAAGCAAACCAAAAGTTGAGAAAGTCAAGTGACCATGGGTCATGATGCCCCAAGCTCATTCCCTCACATTCATTAGGAATGTCACAACATCCTGACCGGTCAACAAGCTGTAAGGCAGGAAAACACACCTAGCTTATACTCCGACCTTAGGTTAAAGAAACAAACAACAAGAAAAAAAACATGTCGTATTTAGAAAGAGAAATAAGAGATGGATGTGGTGTGGTTTCAACACAGTGACAGTAGTATGCAACATTAGCAGACAGCCAGTCAAGGTCTATGTCAATCCTGGTGGCTGGACGATACACCGATGCATCAGTGGATTGCGATTGTTTACATCTAGAGGCAAGTGTTGATCACAGCCACACACAGTAAAAAATGTTGATTCTTACCTTAAAATTTGCTTTAATACCTGTTACAACAATTTCTAATTAGAGGTGAAAATAAGTAGTGAAAATTTAAATATTTTATCCATTCTGCCACACTTGACACTGCCAACTGTAAATTGTCAGTGTGCCAGGTATTTGGCCATCCTGTCTATGAAAAAGATGGCTTATGAACCACAGATAACAGCACATGCAAGTACCATAAACATTGGATCGTGAGCAAGGTATTGGGATACACATCGGATCGCACAGTTGGTGTGTCGTCCCAGCCCTAGTAAATCAAGATCGGTCGATCAGTGTCTATGATTGAGTAAGATGTGTCGGACCAATTGTTTCAGGATGTCTGTTGGTCTGCATTCAGAGTAATTAATTTTTCTGGGACAGATTAAATCATCTTGATATTAAAAGTACCTAACTTTCCAATTCAAAATAGAAGGGGTTAACATGTTTGAGTGTATTTGTTAACTACCTCGCCAACTTCATACTTTACTGTGGACATGACAGAGACTGCATTTTGGGCAATCATTCACCTTATAAATTTTGCTTAAAACGATTTAAAAGAATTTAATTTAATTAGATATTTTGGCATATGGATGAAACATTAATCTATAACAAAACATGATAATTTCTATCACTAGTGTGCTAATTTTAATTTCACAAATGGATTAAACATGCACATTTAGACATGTCCCTCAATATCTTACATGAAACAATATTCCACTGATTATATCATACAGGATCACACAGTGATGTTACGTGGCACTGACGTCATAGGTTAAACATTACAGTGCTACCATCATTCACCTATGCTGCTAGCAATTTGTGACCTGTCCTAGAAATGGAATTTATTTATTTTTTGTCTGATGATATTATGTATCTTGACGATTTAACTTTTAGTCTATAAATATCTGCGGCACTGCTTCATGTCCAAAGATTGACAGAAAATCGATCGTCCGGGCCCCTGATTCAAGATTCATGAGTTGTGCAGTAAACACAACCAGCTAGCATCCTTCAGATAAATTTCCCTGTTAACCTGATCATAGCGAAGTCATATGAAGGATAACACTCTATTGATGCATTTCACCTGCAGCTAAATCTTCTTCCCCTTGTCCTGAATATTCCAGGTTAGGAAAGGTCCCCAGAAACCTATGCTTGTCTGATGGAGTGACTTGACGGATCAAGTTTCAGGCTTGGTGACTTGGTTGACTGCAGGTCATAATACCCCGACATCTTGAGATGTTGTTCATAATATCTGGTCCAGACTCAATTATTTATCAGTCATAATCATAATACAACTGATTGAATCCTTACACATCAAACAAACACCAGTTTAATTTACACTGCAGTGATAGAGCTGGAATATTGCTGACTGCGGCACCAAATTACATCCATGTCACTTTCCCTAGTAATGTACCGGCCAGTACATTCTGGTCACACAGTTAATGTATGTGCAAGGGGACAACAGTCTCAGCTGTTTCCTGATACCATCTGCGTCCTTGTGTCCCAGTGGATCTAATGTCAAGTCAACAGTGACACTAATGAGAGGTCAAGACAAGCCTGACAAGTCTCACATGCGAGCTGCAGTCAGCTCACGGGAGAGAAACTAAATTCGGAATTGGGTTCGGAACTTCAAAGCAAATTGCAAGTTTCTTGTCTATGTTATCATAATAATAGAAGACACACAACAGAAAGATTCCCTACCATCAATATATTACTCAAAATGTGTGACATTAGTAATAATAGGAGACACACAACAGAAAGAGTCCCTACCATCAATATATTACCCAAAGTGTGTGACATTAGTAATAATAGGAGACACACAACAGAAAGATTCCCTACCATCAATATATTACTCAAAATGTGTGACATAAGTAATAATAGGAGACACACAACAGAAAGATTCCCTACCATCAATATATTACTCAAAATGTGTGACATTAGTAATAATAGAAGACACACAACAGAAAGATTCCCTACCATCAATATATTACTCAAAATGTGTGACATTAGTAATAATAGGAGACACACAACAGAAAGATTCCCTACCATCAATATATTACTCAAAATGTGTGACATTAGTAATAATAGGAGACACACAACAGAAAGAGTCCCTACCTTCAATATATTACCCAAAGTGTGCGACATTATAATCTGGTTCAGTATGCATTTGAACTGCATTTCAGTTCCCTCAGGAATACACAACCAATAATTGACTGAAACAAATGGCAATGGGACATTTTTATAATTTTCGATAGGACTCTTCTACATAAAATATACATCACCAAAATTTGAAAAGATATCTTCAGGACATTTTGGAAGTCCATCAGTCAATGTCCTAGAAAATGAACCGATCCAAAATCCTGCACAACCCAGGCTGCAGGTTTGGCTAGAACATTTTGCATTCATATTACCTTCATCTTACCAGGTACTCCAGATTAACATTTAGTTCCAGAATAAAGTTAATTTATTTAAAATCAATACAATAAAAAATCCAATTGGATTCAGTTTATTCTCTAGGGTCTGGGAGATTGACTACAGGTACCCATTCAGTGCTAGGTTGGTTGGTTTATTGTTTAACACCGCACTCAGCAAAATTTCCAGCTATATGATGGCGGGCTATATATAACAGAGTCTTGACCAAACAACCCAGTGATTGATATCATGATCATCGATCCACGCAATTGGGATCGACGACATGCATCAACCAAGTCAGCGAGCCAGACCACCCGATCCCATTAGTCGTCTATTATGACAAGCATAATCACCTTTTACAGCAAGCATGAGTTGCTGAAGACCTATTCTACCCCGGACCTTCACTGGTGTCACTGCTAGGTGAACAGTTGCATTTTTAAAACAAAGTCACATGCCAAAAATTCTAGCCTACTAGCCACAAACTTGACTCTTAGCGTTGATTTTATGTTATCATATGGCCTATTATTAGCAGAGCTTACTAGACCGAGCAGAATTTGGCAAGACTTCGGCTTGGGGATTGTTGCTGGTTGGTGTTTTAGTGTGGAACTGAAGAGCTGGAAACTAACCTAACATGTTAACTGGCCGAAATAGTGTAACAAATGGCATCAACAACAGACATTGAAATTCTACGCGCCCTTAGGATTCCTTAACATTGGACAATCTGTTGTTGATTAATGCCCCACTCGGCAATATTTCCGCCATTTGACAGCACCTTGTTCATGAACCAGACCAATGATGTCATGAGTGATGATCCTCAGATTCCACACTGTAGGGGCACTTGACCACACTGTCAACCAAGACAATGAGCCTGACCCATTAACTCACCTCTTACAACCAGCATCAATTAGTGGGGACCAACTTAGCCTAGAAGCCCATCTTGACTGAACATTTAACTCAAGCAAGTACAAATTTCTAACCCTGCTAGGGCTGACAGTCAAAGCTCCAGCAACTACAACTAGAATCGACCAAATTCTTGTCAAACTAAATCCGATAATTATAAAAAAATTCCTCCAAACAACACAAAAACTTTCACTGAAAATTAACCAAAAAACAAGTTAGGGCTTGAAGATTAAAGTTTTAAGCAGTCTGCACATGCCCCAGCTTAAGAACATTGTTTACGTGAATGTTGTGTTCACTTGTTGAACCTGCACAGCAGAACATAACAGTCACACTGACCAGCTGGGTGATTGTATCGCAGTTCTCAACATAATACTCTCTGTAATGATTACCCTTGATATAGATTTTCAGAATAATTATACATGTACAGCAACCTGGCGCAGGCAGTGTGACTGGTACATTCTGCCTATCCTAAGCATTGCTCAGTGTATCTGACCGAGGGCCATGGTAGTTGGAATCAAATATACAGAGAACAGTATACCATTTCTTGAAAGGTTTACTCAAGAATACTTCTGGTTATTTTCCTGATAGTGACATGAGTTGAATTCCCAAACAAAGAAGTTTTGTTATTTCCAGATCTACATGCCCAGACAATCAATAATATCTTGGGGCTTTACTTAAAGGTTTAAGGTTATATTTGTTACTAATCACATTAACATAAATGACATACTTTCTACCAAGGCCTGTGATAAGGGAAAGTTTCAAGGCCTTTTGCTCTTAGATTGCGATGTTTTCTGGTTGTTGTATTTGAGCTGAGCATAGAAATTTTTATTTAAAAGGCTTGTTCATTTTATGAATATTAATTACATGAAGGTTACAGATAAATGCTTTAAACGTCCAACTATTCAGGATCAATTATGATTTAATAAACGATAGCTTTTAACATAAAAAATAAACTTCAATTAATATGCAACAAATTCCCAAAAGAATGTTACCAGCTTAGTTTAACTCCTTAACTACATCGTGCCCATTCAGTCATAAATCCTTCCATACTGTGTTTCGTTCAATCACTGTGGGCTTTGATGACAATTGTGAAAAAAACACAGAAATTGCAGCAGTATTGATGACAGGAACAGAATGGATTTCTTAAATTTTAAACCATTATGATGATATCACACTATTGTTGTTGCAGTTGATTCTGAGCCAGGAATTCACAGGTCATAATGAACGTTGATCTATGAAGAAAAACACAATGTCATACACTTGTGTTGTTAGATGATAGGACATAAACACTCATATATGTTCAGCTTATAACATAGTCACTGTAATAAGTGCCCTGGGTGCTTAGAAACTTGACAAAGGGAGGTGCTTATCAAAGCAGTACAATGAGTTAAATCTGTTTCCAGAAGACCGCCCCCTGGTCTAGTGGTAGAGCGTCCGCCCCGAGAGTGGCAGGTCCTGGGTTCGATCCCCAGCCATGTCATACCAAAAGACATTACGAGATGGTATTTGTTGTTACTCTGTCTGGCGCTCGACATTAAGGGGATAAAACAAGGACTGGTCGGCTCGGAGTCAGTGTACTGTATCTGAGTGGGGTTTTCATGTGAAACTGCAGCATGGTATCTCAGTGGGCTAGCACTATAAATCGGCATCAGTCCAGACTAGTACGAGCATCCACATCTCTATATAAGTGCAATAATCTTGGACGCAACTTTAAACCCCATTTCACCTCACCTGTTTTCATAGATCGAGTGGTAGTGTTCAAACTAAGTTCAAATGTCAATGAAACTAAACCTTTCAATAATAGTTACAAGTTACATACCCCCTCTGTCACAAGTTACATACCCCCTCTATGTTGCTGTTCCCAGTATTATAAAAAAACATCTGTAATATACACAAGAAAATATGAACTGTCATGTAAATTATCTGTCTTTGTAGGCAGCGCTTTAAAAGATTACTTACAAAATGCTCAAGAAGATGATCAGGAGCACTTACTGGAGCAGGATGCTTAAGATGGTGAATATGCTACACCAAATAATCCAATGTGGCTGACATTGCAAGTTATTTGTATCTGATCCTACTGGATAGGGGACAAAACCTGTAAATCAAGTGTAGGCATAAATATATCTACAGTGGTATGTGCTCTGTACATTAAGATAAAAACTTATACATGTATACATTAGAATGATTGACACCTCACATTCTCCCTGCGTATTTTCATGATTATATCATGCAGAAATCTATTGAGGAAGAAACTTTGCATACTGAACTATGAATCATAATCAAATACACCGAAATTGGATTTTTAAGGCATTCAAATTGAAAATGTGGAATATATTCAACCCAAAAATAAATACCCCCAGTTGGTGGTTATTAAGTCCAGGCACATCAATGCACCATACCACAATCAAGAATCGGAGCATGATATCAAACTCTAACATTGCTATTCAAATTGTAGAAACACATAACAGCATGAGGGTTTATAAACACCTACATTTAGCAACTGCTGAGTCTGACGTTCTGCAAAATCAATTACTCTCTAAATGTAGATGATGGGAAAATTATGCATAAAGTACAAAGGTAACAATGCATGATTGATAAGGGTGTGCGGCATTACCGGTATATCAGCATCTTCCTGAGGCAAGGGAGTTAACTGACTATAAAAGTCCAGTTTCCACCCTTGCCGAACTAGGCTGGTATTATGGAGTTGCATTTTGGCTCGACTAATGAGTTTATGCGTAGTCCAATCAAAGTTGAGCAACGAAATTGAAATCTGATTTGCAAAGCATGTGCACCGCTAACTCATTGTCAATAGATATTTTCAAAATCTTTTCATATTTTTAATCAAGGTGCTCACGTGATTTGATGCACTTCGCGATGTAAGACTCATTTTATTACAATATAGATCTTGTTTATCAATCGTCTTGATTGGGCACCGCCATTTTGTTTGAAGCAAATGCAAGTGATACGAGAGGTGGAATCTGATTGGTCCATAGTGGTGGCACTATGATCGAGCCCAGGAATTCCAGCCTAGTTCGGCAAGGGTGGAAACTGGCCTTTTAAAGTCAGTTAACTCTCTTGCCTTGGGAAGATGGTATATCGGTAATTTGAGGTGTATTCTTTCCACGATACCCACACAATATCATTTTTCATGCTCGGTAAATCGGTTGATTGCAAATAGCCATTTTTATCATGTGTTTAATGTTATAGCCTTGCCAAATACCTCTCATGCTTTTGGATGTGATTGTTCGGCCATCGCATTTATCTGCGTTGCCTAGCTATATCTATGGGAAACAACTCACTCTACAATTACGTCGTTCAATATAGGTCACCAAGTTGTGCACGATTTTTGGAATCTCCAGAAATGATATCATGATAGAAAAATGTTTATCGTGAAATAAACCACATTTTTCATTGTTCTTTGCAATTTATCTATCTTATATAAGAAAATAGATGTCTTCGGAAACAATACTCAATCAGATAGGTTTGTGTAACATGCTAATAGCACTTTAAGTACAACTAAGTGTTTACATGACACAGCGTCCTTCCTGAGTTGACAGAGTCTATAAATACAGCCAACCCCACAGCCAAAGTAGGATGCATAGAACATGCTTTATGTCATCAAGGTTTCTTGTTAATAGTCATAGACAAATATAGACTATCCAATATGAACCTAGCTTTTATGTCACACAAAGTCTCTCCTAGACAGACCCACACACGGCTAGTTGTCAGCCTACAGCACACAGATGATCTCCAGCTGTAGCCTTCTCTTCAGTCTGTGTCAAATACATGAAACAGGCAGTCACTTAACTGGTTTGTGTTTAGTGCGTGGCCATGAACAAATATAGGATATCTATTATCAACAATGATCCACTAGCTCACAGTAAATTAGGCGGGGATCTGATTACATTTCATGTAAGTGGGGTTTTATTTTAAAGCTTTCGCAAACCTTGCTGAATCTTGTTCTTGTATTGTTTTGCATATATGCTTTATAATAGATGTCACGTTTACAATACCTATAGACATACCGTAAAAAGCATAAAGGGCACTCTAAAAATTAGAAATAGGGGGCTCTTATTGGAATAAAATTTTGGTTAAAAAAAACAACAGAGTTGAAAGATCGTAAATTTTGTGGTTTATGCTGACAGCCTGAAATGATACAAAAGTAAAGTCTGTGCGTATTATACACGACAGATATATTTTTCAAGAACTTAATTGCCCATAATTAAGGGTGCATATAACACACGAGTGTGTATTATACACAAATAAAGAAGTCTTGTGTACATTGATCAATCAGACGGGGTGCTAATTGGGATTGTTCACGAGTCAATATATCGCAGTGGGCACTTATTAGAGAGGGGCGCTTTTTACGTCGAATATGGTAATTGAAATTGAGTTTGTGAGTTTGGTTTAACACTGCTTGAACAGTTGTCATACGGCGTGTCAGCTTGAAGTTTAGGTTGTTGACTAACCTAGAGATATAACCAGGGTGAACCATTGGTTTCTGGCCCCTCATGGGAGACAGCTCTGCACTGCAAATAACTGAGGGTGGTAGCTGAGATACCAATATAGATGTGACAAAGTGTACGTCAAGAATGGCACATGTTTGTGAGCTTTCTACCATGTCACTTCCTTATGTTTAGGGCTGGGACGATACACCAAGTGTGTGATCTGATACGTATCACGATACCTTACTCACAATCCGATGTGTATCACGATACTTGCATGTGCTCTTACCTGTGGTGCGTAAGCCATCTTTTTCATAGACAGGATGGCCAAATACCTGGCACACTGATGATTTACAGTTAGCAGTGTCAAGTATGGCACAACAAATGAAAATATTTATGTTTTCACTATTAACTAGCACTACTGATTAGTGTTTGGTGGAACAGTTATTAAATCAAACATTTAAGGTCAGAATCGATATTTTTACTTCGTGTGTGACTGTGATCGATACTTGTATTGAGAAGTAGAAAATTGCGATCCATCGATGCATCGGTATATCATCCCACCAGTAACTACGTTCATGTATATTGTAAATCTTGAAATTAATGCAAGCGTGGAATAAAAGTTGTATACCGTAAATCTTGTATTTAATGTGTCTCCAAAATAATACATTACTGCTGACCCCTAGTCAAAAATGAGACTCAAAATCAATGCAACTCCCCCTACCCCATCCCTAGTGGAATGATACATATCCTTACCTTAATCCAATCAAGCACACAAATAGCACTGCTTATCAGCAGTGAGTGAAGCACTTCCGTAAAATAACAATAAACAGTGTTTTCCATAAAACAACACACAGTTTATATATATATATTCTGTTGACTGGCATTAAGGAAGTTCAAAGGCAAAAAACATAATTGAACCAACAACAGTTCTCTGATTGGAGTGGTCAATGATGCCTAGTTTGATACGAGTGGGTAGAACTCTTGACCCCAGCAGTGATAACTCACCGGATGACTATAGTGTGATTCCTATTCTTTAAATGACATTGTTATGTACTAGTTACAACTGCTTCTAAATGATTATAACCATGTTTGTGTATATATTCAAGTTGGTATTTCTGCTGTCCAAAGCGTACAGTGAGGCCGTCTTATTGTTGTCGCGTTAATTAAAAGGTGAAAAATGTGAGTGGTCTTTGTTCGCATTATGAAACTTCACATTTATGTCTCTTTAAAATGACAACAATAAGACAATAACAATGATGAGGTATTGGACAAGACAATAAATCATGTTACAATCTGGGAACTACTATCCCGAAGATGGCCCCTAGCATCATTTTCAGTAGAATTGAATGTCATTATATGGACTATAGTAGCTATAAAGCCGCAGGCTGATGTTATTATGTCCTATACCCCTTTTCACCATTTACAGATAGTTTATTACATCTTTACAATGGTATAACATTGCATGATCATAACCAAATAATAATGCAAAACTTGTCTTTGTTCAGCTTTGAGAAGTTGGTTGAGCTCATATGATTATTTTCATTTTACGTCACAGTTGTTATCTAATTAATGTCTCATATACAAAATGTGAGTGAGTGAGTAAGTTGGGTTTAACGCTGCTTTTAACAGTATTCCAGTTATATCACGGTGTGCCAGCTTAATGTGGGAGGAAAGCCCGAAGTGATGCAGGTCCCAGACGTTTACCACTTCGGTTATGGTGCTGACAAACCTAGAAACATAACTGAGGCGAACCAGGATTTAAACCCGTACTCGCAGGTTTCTGGCGTGCCCAAGGGACATAACTCTGCACAGCGAATCACGGCGCCTTAGACAACTGGGCCACGCAGTCAACCATATATCTTCTTGGGATAATATCATAAATTTGTATGCATTCAGGGATGACACTAACCCAAATGTCAAGTCTGTTCGTCTTAAGTCAAAGGTGTCCCAAGGGCTATTAAATATTTCAGGCACAGTTGCATGTCTGTTACCTTGCACTAGTCACACAGTTCAAACAAAACTGTCAATGATTCAGGTCTTAAGGATTAGTGAAAATAACAAGCATTAGGTAGTTTTTCCTACATATCCTATAACAAAGACTATAGTCCGGTGGTATTCCATGTCAGAATAGATCCCCAGGAACACATGCTGGTCGAAAGAATATTACCCTGACAGTGTCGAGTGTTGCACTTAATATCATCACTGGAATGTCTGGTCCTGATTAGGTAATTTATACACTGTCATCATGTAGCAGGAATATTGCTGTGGAGTTCAACAACAAACAGTATCGTCAACACTAAGGCCTGATATGTGTAAATTCTGTTGTCATACACACACTTCGACAAAACTGTATTCCCTATAAACAAATACTTTCAAACATAATGATAATTATCAAACCAATATAATACACAAACAAAGAAATCTTACCTAAATCCCTCCATGTCTATGTTATGCTGTCAAAGACCTCCTGTCACATCCTAAGTGATATATAGATCCTGAGTCGACACAACGTTATGTTGTGCAACATATGGCGCTGTGTTCACACTGTGAGTTTGCACAGCGACAACACAAATCTCGCCCCGGTTTGCTATTTATCTATGGTTATCAGCACAGTAGACAGTATTAGTGCTCCAATTATTGCATTCCGTAACATACAAAAGTGTACTCAGTCACTCATTTAACAAACTTCAAAATGGTGTGGAATCAATCAGTCTTACAACCATCATTATCTCATGGTATTTCCTCTGTCATCACACGGGAATGTTACCTCATTATAGCAACGTCGCCTTTGTCATAATTATGTCACTGTGATTCCATGCTCCAGTGTTATAACGAGGAGTTAAGGGAAGCATGTTTTTCTGTTTCGTCATAAAAGAGTAATTCCCTAAAAGCCTCTTGTCCTGATATTTTCAAATAGGACTAAGTGTTCATGCTGCTCTTGATTGAGGAACATCAGGATTTTAGCAATATTCAAGCAATATCGAGGCGGGGGCTTCACACCTTGTACCCTTGTGGGCAATCAAACCCGGGTCTTCGGCGTGACGAGCAAACGCTTTAACCACTAGGCTACCCCACCGCCCCTTTAAGGAACATAAAGATGCTCATCCCGGTAACAGATGGATATAACATGGTGATCTCATTCTGACATAACCTCACATGACAGAACTGAAGCCAGACTTTTCTTCTTAACTTGGTTTACAACTCTCCAAAAAATAAGTAAAGTCTTAAAAAACAGCTTCATTTACTGTCGCTATCAAAATATATAAATTATATAAAATATATAAATTATATAAAATACTATAAGTTCTATTACACAAAACAGCCAATCCAGCCTAGATATTGTTGAAGTTTCTTTCCCTATTCCGCCCGCCCCTAATTTTATTTTTCTAACCTACATTTTGAGGAAAGAAATTCAAAAAATTGAAACTGAAATGTTTTTACATACCATATTCAACGTAATAAGCGCCCCGCTCTAATAAGCTCCCAAGGCGATATTTTCCAATATATTAGCCAGTGAACAATCCCAATTAGCACCCTTCCGACTGATCAATGTACACAATTCCTGTACATTTATTTGTGTATAATACGCACTCGTGTGTTATATGCACCCTTAATTACGGGCAATTAAATTCTGGAAAATTATATCTGTCATGTATAATACACACAGACGTTTCTTTTGTATCATTTCAGGCTGTCAGCATATACCCCGAAATTTATGATCTTTCGACTCTTTCACCAAAATTATTTTCTAATAAGAGCCCCCTATATCTAATTTTGAGAGCGCCCCTGGCGCTTATTACGACGAATACGGTAATTCTTTGAACCTATCGACCTGAATTTATGGGCCAAAATCCTGTTTGTCCGGCCTAATACATCTGTACATCATGTACTGTACAGGCCTCAGTTAGTCTCAGTCAGTCTCAGTCTGCGTTGACTATCATATCACTGACTCCATTTGCTTATAATATCACATCGTCATTTTTAACTTAATGCCACACTTAGCAATACTACAGCTACATATGATGCAAGCTATCAAGTCTGGACCAGACAATCCAGTGACTGATGAGCAATGATTCACGCTGTCAGGGAACAATCACATGCGGTCAACCAAGTCACTGAATCTGACCTCTCCATTCACACGTTGCTTCTTTTCTAGTCAATACATATTCAGCGTTTTACCTGGACTTACAAAAGTGGGGGCCCCCCAATATCTACTTTTAAGGGTCCTAACAAGCAGCATGAGGGTCCTGTAAAGTAATGATATGGTGTAGTGTACTGTGCATTTACATAATTACTTCAGAGCCTGGAATGAATCAATGATGATGTGGACAGTGGTTATTATTGATGGATGGCGCTGTAGGTACAATGAATATTATTATGCATCCTCGGGATATATGTACATGCATTATCAGCGAAGTATGTGAAAGTCTAAGAACTACCACAAACGTCAGACAAACATATGTACAAAGCAGCCAATTAGCTTTCGCTGTTATTTCAAGTAATGGTCTCAAGACTATTTTAATACATATTGCAAATGGCGGCCTCCATGACATGGACATCGTTCATCTTTTTCTGTTAAGTAAATTCCATAAGTAATCATAAAGGTCACAAAATATGTAGGCTGTTACCATAATGTAGGGCTAGTAAAATATGGTGAGGGCTGGCAACATTTCTTGTGAATAAGTCCTCCTGGCCAGTTAAGTCTCTGGAACTAATTCAGACACTGGTTATAACCACAATATGTTCTGGATCAGGGGAAGTTCTGTGATGTTATACCCATGGTGAGTTGCCATGTGATGTTATACCCATGGTGATTTCTGTCATGTGATGTTATACCCATGGTGAGTTGCCATGTGATGCAATCCCATGGTGAGTTCAGTTGTGTGATGTTATACCCATGGTGAGTTCTGTCATGTGATGTTATACCCATGGTGAGTTGCCATGTGATGCAATCCCATGGTGAGTTCAGTTGTGTGATGTTATACCCATGGTGAGTTCTGTCATGTGATGTAATACCCATGGTGAGTTCTGTCATGTGACGTTATACCCATGGTGAGTTGTCATGTGATGTTATACCCATGGTGAGTTGCCATGTGATGTTATACTCATGGTGAGTTGCCATGTGATGTTATACCCATGGTGAGTTCTGTCATGTGATGTTATACCCATGGTGAGTTCTGTCATGTGATGTTATACCCATGGTGAGTTGTCATGTGATGTTATACCCATGGTGAGTTGCCATGTGATGTTATACCCATGGTGAGTTCTGTCATGTGATGTTATACCCATGGTGAGTTGTCATGTGATGTTATACCCATGGTGAGTTGTCATGTGATGTTATACCAATGGTGAGTTGTCATGTGATGTTATACCCATGGTGAGTTGTCATGTGATGTTATACCCATGGTGAGTTGTCATGTGATGTTATACCCATGGTGAGTTGTCATGTGATGTTATACCCATGGTGAGTTGCCATGTGATGTTATATCCATGGTGAGTTCTGTCATTTCACACCAAATGATGAGTTCTGTCATGGATGTTACAATTAGAAACTGGGATAGTTCTACAGTTGGCTGCTCAAATCATGAACACACCAGCTTACATCTATTTGTCATGGGTTGATGCCGTGTGAGTGAGTGACTTTAATAATGATGCTTTTAGCATTGTTCCAGCAACCCTCAACAGGGAATACCAAGAATTGGTTCAGCACATTGTGGAGGAGAATCAAACCAAGGTGTCCAATGTGACGAGGGAATAACCACCAAGCTACCTCTCTTCCCCCTTACATTATGAGATTTTATTTTGTCATGTAAAACCTGACAAAGTTGTGCCATGTGATGTGACAGGAACTTATCTAGGCCTGTCGAGACGCCGATAGTCAGCCCCCAGTCAACATGCTGGAAGTAATGTCAAAATACCTCAAGTAAGAACTTTTTGATAAACCCAATTTGGAACAAAATAAACGTGTTTTCTTATCCTGCTTGACTAGAGAACACAGTCTGCTATCCAAGATAGGTCCCTGTGTCATGTGAAGAATCACACTCAACATCACACGAACAAGGCACTAGCAGTTCTTGTTCCAGCAACCTTCAACCGAAATACAATAAATAATATATATCTTGACAACATACCACAAAATATACAAATTAGGTGAGGTGAGGTGGAATGGGGTTTAACATCGCTTTTAAGATTATTGCACTTGTGATGGTCAAATAGCAAAGTGCGGCGCGGCGAGGCCTGGCGGCGTGTGGTGTGGTGTGGTGTGGTGTGGTGTGGTGTGGTGTGGTGTGGTGTGGTGTGGTGTGGTGGCGGTGGCGTGGCGTGGCGTGGCGTGGCGTGTGGTGTGGTGTGGTGTGGCGGTGTGGTGTGGTGTGTGGCGTGGTATGGCGTGTGTTTGTGTGTTTGGCTGCTTGTACTAGTCCATGCTATTACACAAGTAATTACAATCCTAAACCAACAATGTTATTTAGGTGAAATACATGTGTTTTCAGATTTGCTGGTTTTTATTGAGAATTTGATAGCCAGACATTCCATTTTGAACTGACACTGTTTATCAACACTGTAAAATACAAAAGTTCTCATTCATTTTCTAAAGCACTCTCTCTCTATGTTTAACTCACTGTGTTAGACAGACATGACGTCCCCCTGGAATTGGACGATGTCATGCCATACAATGGAAGATGTCATATGCTTCCATGATCATGATGATAAGTGAACTCGCCAGGTTCGCAGAACGTGGAAAAAACACATCTAAATCGAAGTTCTCATAAATATTGATCAAACTTCATATTTCATTACCGTGATATCCATTTCGCCAAGCCGAACAACACATTTTTCAAATTTGGGATCGAGAAAAACATGATCGATATGATCAAGAAAAGTATTCGTGCGCAATGAATAGAACACAAGATTTCCGGAATCACATTACAGTTTTCAAGCAATAAGATTGCAGGATAAACTCTCATTCATTTAACAACTACCTATTAAACATACTAACATTTGTATTTCATGTAATAGTAATAGGTATTTTCATCGCATGGTCGAACAGTGTTTAACTTTCAATGATATGAAGTTTAGACATGTGACCGGAAAAACGTTCAGGGTAAATATATTGATACTGTCTTGTCACCTGTGTACTTAGTAATGAAGTGTGCCAGGTGTGCAGTATATATATCATGTTACATCTATGTTACATCATGTTGTGTACATTGTTTGTTGTTGGGTCATCCTTACACCAAACATATTCAGTGATGGTGATTTCAAGGATCCAGTTTGGGGCCTCTGTGTTTTATAGAGCTAGCTTACTCAGATACCATGAGGCAGTTTAACATGAATACCCCACTCAGACACAGTATACTGATTCCAAGCCGACCAGTTCTTGTTTTAGCCCTTAAATGCCAAGTGCCAGGCAGGGTAACAACAAGTACCACCTTTTGGTATGCTGCGGACGGGGATTGAACCCACGACCTACCACTCTCGGGCAGACCCTCTAATAATCCACTAGACCACGGAGACGGCCCAACTACTTTAAAAGCTGCAGGTCCTGACTAAACTTCAGGCCCTCATTTTAAAAAATGTAGCTTATTGTGACACATAAATATACTGCAGGCCATCAGGACCCATACAAATTGGAAACTACGGGTGCGACACAAGATCCACCTACCACGGGCCTATGGACAGGCGCTTATTATGAACACTGTTCTCTAGTCTCCATTATAGTACATATATATATATATATAGTAAAAGACAATTTAACCAAAACATCTTCAAGAAATATTTGCATTTCAGAAACATAAAATAGCGCAGGGTAGTTGGAACTTTTATATTTCTATCCCTCCCTGCAGTAGCAGTAAGATAAGCAATGTATACATAACTACATGATATACACGCCGATCAGTAAACAACCACAACACAATATGTACAGCAACTAAGACTGGATAGAGCATCCATATTTCTAATCATGACTTCAAATTGTCAGACAATTTAACACAGCATACAGACAGCTTTGCATCTACACTGAAATATTAGCTTGAACATAAAATTCAAATCAGAAACACTACCACCGATAAAACTCACAGTACAAGTAACTTGGTTACACAAACATAAACTCTACCTCCACAAATGTCAGCTTGTGTGAAGCTTCCCTGTGTGGTGCGTTACAACTCAGACAGTAGGACGTGGAGAGCTACACCAAGTACATCCAGATTATGGCTGACAACTGTGAGACGGAGACAAGGATGGGCCGAATGACAGCGCTCACTGACTTATGTCACTTACCTGAATTCATTGAATACACTACATTACCAGTCTGTCAGAATGTCCCATAGCACTGCGTTAGAAATTGGCACTCATCCTGTAGTCCTTGCCAAACTTCCCAATAGCATGAATAGTTAAGGTATCATAAGGACTAGAAGAAATTTGCCATTTTTATGGGTTTCGCTATATGTTATCATTATAAGGACTAGTGGACTAAAAATGTTAGTTTCTACCGCTGTCTAAGTACCTGAATTCATTGAATACACTACATCGCCAGTCTGTCAGAATGTCCCATAGTACCTGAATCCATTCAATAAACTACATCGCCAGTCTGTTAGAATGTCCCATAGTACTTGAATCCATTCAATAAACTACACCATCAGATATTTTACTCCAATATGATACGTCAATGCATCAAAATCAGACAAGCTCTATTTAAGGGTGCATCTATACTGCAATGCGTCAAAATCAGACAAGCTCAATTTGAGTGTCAATCTTGAAATTATTTGGCTTATTTCTTTACCACTTTACCACACAGAACACATATCTATCCTTGACAGTACATCCTTTGGATGCTGATGTCACGGTGCTCGGAAACGTCAAGCAGCCAATAACACAACATATATAACATAGACGTTAGTATTTTTCATTCACAAAGTCTGATTATGATCAGTTTCAAAATTCATAAATTACATACGCTGATATGTTTTGCTCGTTTGAGAATTTAGAAAGATGTAATTTAGAAAGAGCAGAAAGTTCGCCTGGCGTGAGTTTGTCAGATCTTCATGCAGAGAGGTATCATATCGAAGTAAGAGATCGGTTGTAAATGAGACTGGAAATTGCTTAGCTTAAAATAGTCACAAATATAAGAAAACAATGCCAGTATAATCTATTCACTGTTGACACCAGCACCCACTATGGCATAGAAATGGATGGCGTAAGACCTTGATGTGTAAACATGTTGACATGCAATCACTGTCGACACTTCCCCCTCTCTCGGAGCACCTCACAAAATGGGAAGTAAACATGACCTGGCAGGACGCCAGCCCAGACTTAAAAAGGTGAAGATATTGGGAGTTGTTCAGCTGTGAATCTCCACAAAATGTTGCTACGCATAACACCACATAACACCCTAACAACTATGATACTGGCCTACAGTAAGTGCCAAAATTTGCTCAAAATTGTGCTTTTTTTGTAAGTTCTTATTGTCTTAAGTTCAGAGATATTTTAACACTGTATTTTGATATTGCGACTATTAAAGCATTAAAACATCTTCCTATTTATTTATCACTGAAATAAAGTTTTTCTCTACAAAGCCATGACATTAGTTATTAGTTATATGTATATCAACATAATTTTTTTCATTCAAATGAATTTTTAAGAAAAACCAACAAGTTGAGTCAGCTGATTAAAGAAAAGTGAAAACTACAAGCCGTAAGCTGCCCCAGTACTCCCTCAGCCTGTTGTAAATGACACACATGAGTGAGTGAGTGGGTATGGTTTTACGCCGCTTTTAGCAATATTCCAGCAATATCACGGCGGGGGACACCAGAAAAGGGCTTCACACATTGTACCAATGTCGGGAATCGAACCCGGGTCTTCGGCGTGACGAGGTAACACTTTAACCACTAGGCTACCTGACTGCCCCATCGCATACATTAGACTTACGACACTTGGCATCAAGACTGCTTTGTGGCAAGGGTCAGTGGTCAACATGGTCAACAGACAAGAAGTGCATCATATGGCTCAATATGTGGGAACCAAACAACCAGCAGATCCTGACGGGGCTAAGGAACACAACCCTGCACCATCAGCTGCACCACTACAAATCCATGAGGAGTGAAGGGAGCTGTATTGCAAGAAATACAATTTCACTTTGGTTGGCTGCCTGAACATAATTTTTTTTTAAATCTGATCCAAGTGATGTTCCTTACATGAGGCAAAAATAGTGATTTACAATCAACTACAGTATTTTTTCCTTGTTTATAAAGTTTATCATGTTTATACAAGGACAGAACAAATCTTTTTCAGATTTACAGATGAGCATGACGCACCGCCATGAAGCTGAGTGAGACACTCCTATATTATAGCATCTCTCTACTAGGCTGCCCAGAAGGGACTTCGGTTTTGGAAAGGTCCTCAGCAACTAGGGCTGGGACGATTCACCGATACATCGATGGATCATGATACATTACAGTTCGATACGACTATCGATTCGTGGGTCTATGTATCGATACAAAACGATACACAGCTGATATACTACGAGTAACAAAACGTATTTGCCGCTGTTTACATCTTCTGTTTTGTTCCAACGCAGTCAGTAAAGAAAATAAAGCGATGATACAAGGGCAAATATGATTGGTTGATTTTCGTAGTACGACCAATCAAATGACTCGTATTAGTTTCAGCCTTCAAACGTGGCGGTGTACGGGCCAAGCCGTAGTCACGTCAAAATAGTATATATTTTTATGGACCTACCTGTAATATCATTCATTTATTAAATCTAACACATTTCATAATGTCTGAAATACATATTCCAATTCAATTTATCATTTTTTATCGATAAATTAAAAAAATATTCACTAATTCCCGCGATGTTATTGAAATACGGGTCCACATCGAACATGTCAAAGAGCAAAATAAAGACGTTCTAAACAAATCTTTAAATATATTATACAAAGTAATAAAAAATATCAACAAAAAAATATCTAAAAGTAATCGAACTTACATCTTAGTTATTATTTCCATCTTTTCGTGCGATCGCGTGTAATGTAATTCAAATGACCACTCTCCTACCCAGAGTTCCATGCGGCCGGCAGCTAGCTAGCATAGTACCTCTGCCACAGGCCAGCACCATGTGACGATTGTCACATCTTTCACAGTCCATTCAAGATATTGTATATGCTTTTCATCCGTTTCATGTTTGACAAATCTACACATTTTCATAAACAAATGTCAAAGAATGGTTAACTTTCATTGAGAAAGTATGCAAATACGTAAAAATCTACTTGTTTTTGCGAAGTTATCCTATGTTTACATTGGTTGTACGGCTCCATGTGCTGTCAATGAAGCCCAACGGAGAGCTAGCGACACGGTCACTTTGATGCATAAATATATATTGTCATGCAACTCACTGTCGCAGTTGTAGTAGCATATCTATATAGTTATGCAAAACAATATGTAAAGCGCCCCCAAATACTTGCATTAGTCCGATTTCTGAAAAAGCACGTTTGTTTACAAACAAAAGAAAAGTCCGGCCATGTGATATGCAAATTAGCCTTTGGCAGTGGTGTTATGCTGAGTCACCACTGCGACGGAGTGTGTCAAATGACATCTCGGCTTTCGTCGCCTTGAATTCTCGGCTCGGACACGATGTTTGATGCAAAAATATATGCATGAAAAATCTTTGTCACAGCTCGTAACCTAGCAAGATACGTTCACGAAGTTCCATATTTTTAATATATACCGTGATTTCCTGCTTAAAACATTTAGAATAGCACGATTTAAAAAAAAAATTGCGACAACTTCTAAAATTTATCAAACACGAGCTTGGTATCACAGCTGTAATTTGATTGGCTGCCTTAGGTCACATGCTCAAAACTGTCCATTCACGAAACTTGTAGCAGATTTCGTCAAGAAAGTGTCATTACAAACCAATTTTAATCCAATGAAATCACTTGTTATAACTACGGGAAAAATGGTCAATGTTATGAGAATGTAGATGAAGGAATAAGCTTTCCAGCGATGTGTCATATGCCATTCTTCGACGAACGTTTTATTCATACGAAGCCTCGAAAACAGGGGTATTTCTTCATGTTACTGAGCGGATTTTCCAATTACGTAAACAATGAAAATAAAACAGAAACAGGTAAGTGGATTTTATGAAATCTTATATTTGCCGAAAATCGTCAAGTTTTCACTTCCTTGGTCCTTAATCTGGATGTTAACCATGTTAACAACGTGTTAGCTTACATTTTTTATTTACAATGAACTTAATTAAGTTGTAAATGCATTATTTTAAATAATGTGAAAAACATAACTTTCATATTTATAAACCATAGGATCAGGCCTTTCAAATGGTGTATAACATGTAGTGGCAAATATATTTTACATGCAGATATTTTCTTTGATAAATGTTGGCTTCATCTGTCACACAAGAGTCTCTGGGAACTCGGTGTCCCATCAGTAGACACTTCTGGTTGACTGGTGTTGAAAGAGTTTATGTTCAGACATCAGTTAAACATGTCTGACTTTGTGATTTACTAATTAGTGTGATGATTATTCAAGTTCAGAGTTTCTGACAATTTGCCTTTCATTGATCATTGTGAGAAAATCACAAACCAGTGGTTGTTTTTACCAAATAGTTCTGCTGTTCAGATGACATTTAGAATGCATTTTTATTGCAGAAAATCCAGGTATTTAGTCAGGCTCCTTAACTCAGGCGTTTTGAGTTTTGCTATTGAGTGACATGTGCTGTGTTTGACACATGTTCTGAAGGAAAATTTGAGTTATTTGATGAGAACTATTTTACATTAAACTTTCATCATCTTCCACCAGCTTGTGACATTATTTTTTGTATCGTACCATACGTATCATATCGTGATACATATCGTATCGTGACCTTGTGTATCGTCCCAGCCCTATCAGCAACCTAGGTTAGTCCTGAAGGCGACCAAACTTCAGGCTTGGAGATTCGGGGAATAGCCTGTCATCGTACCCCAAATGTATGGGATGTTGCTCATAATATCAATCACTGGTTCATCTGCCCAAGACTCAGTTATTTACAGGCCATCATCATATAGCTGGAACATTGCTGTGTTGGTCATCTCCATGTTTAACTTCAGAGGAAACAGTCAATTTGGGGGAAAAATAACAAAGAATATAACTGATCAATTTCAGTTGCTATTTTCTATACATTGCAGTGTGAAAAAATTCCATCAGTAATACACTGACAATCGGTACCTTACACATGTTACATGAATGAACAGATATACTACATCTGTATCAACAAAAACTCTCCATCAACTTCAAATGAAGAGGGTCACCGAGATAAATACTGAAGCATCATTCAGCTAGACTAACATCTAGTCTCTGAGATGATAATATTGTACAGAAAAAACAGATGAAAATTATCTCAATAAAATATAACAAAGAGGAGCCCACGGACTCTTCATTTTCTGACACAGCAGTTATCTAGACTTGCATTTCAGCATGTGGTAGTCCTAGTTACAGCCGAATACAGACACAGCAGCATCACCTAGCAGCATCACATAAAATCATAACACCATCATAAACTTTATTCACAGGTCATTCAAATGAACAAAAGTTGGCAGTACTAAAAGTAGTTTTACTAGCAGTAGGGATCAGGAGTCCGGAAAATTTAAAATCCCAATCGGACATTTGCATTTAGGCCACGCCCCCTAGCATATTTTAGTAAGACTTTTCACACACATTACAAGTTACACATATTAATAATATATAAACAGTAAAAACATCGATATTCATGTTGTTTACATGCATAAATAGAAATATTAATAATAACAAGGCCATACTTTTCCTGCATCATCTATCGACAGACGGGTTTTGATATCTTGGATATCCATGTGTTGCCGCTGTATAAATGTCTGTTTCGTTTGCCCTTCCATCATCGTAGCGTCCGTCTAGGGTCAAAGTCGTTCAGTCTTGGTCCGCAAATTGAAATTCGCATCAGTCTGTCCAATGTTTCCATCGTCAAAGAGCATCTAAGTCGAGTCTTGATGAGGTTTTGTTTCGAAAAACCTCGCTCACACTCTACGCTGGATACGGGCAAAATGCGTCCGACTTCCATTAGTTTTACTACATTAGGGAATATTTCTGTCAATTTAGAAGCATGGGCAGTAACTAACATCTGTCCATATGTCAACTGTCTGTAACTGTTGTACACTAAAGGCCGAAATATCCCCCATTCTCTCTCCAGAGTGTCTTTGTCAACAGGTGTATGTCCTTGTCGTCTGCTACCGTAATGGCGTCCTAGAGTCGCTATACTCTCGTCCCCATAACTTGCCAAGTCACGTGTGTTGTCAGGATCAAGTGCACCAAATGAATCTGTTCGTTACATTGTCAACTAAAACTTGTACGCAGTCCCTAGCCCTATCAGTCAGTGTTCTGTCATGATGTGATCTTGTCATTGTCACATTTTCAAATTCGTCAGAATTGTCAGTCTTCGCCAGAAATTCTCGTAACTTCGGTCCATATGTCGGTCAGGTACTGCCCCTTGAGTCCATCTAGAAAAGCGTCGAAAATCCTCCTCATGTCAGCGCAAGTCAAGTCACGTGTCTGCAAAGCCCTACTTACAGCCCCCATCATACCAAAAACATCCTGTAGGAAAGCTGTCAAAAATCTAAATTTGTAAGTAGTCAATTGTCGTAGCAGAGAGTCTGCCATCATGTCCGTGTCACTGTTGTCCTCAAGCATGGCAATAAGGGCAGGCAAAGCTTTAGCACAGTTGTCTATGGCTCGTGTCATTGACAGCCATCTTACACGATGCACCTCCGATGGTCTAACTTGAGGTTCGTCCAGTAGATCCTGCCAAACCACATCTGAAGGTTTGATAAACACTTTGGGGAACGATTAGAAAAGGAACAAATAGTGTTCAATATACTCTCGTAGTATGATACCTCCTTCACAGATTTCACAACATCAACACATGCCAAGGCCAGTCTATGCGCAACACAATGCATCTCAACAAGATGAGGACAGAAATACTTCATATTGCAGCCACGCAGCCCCGTTTGCCTGACATCACAGCAGCACCATCTGAACCCATCCCATACACTTTCCCCAACACAACACCAGAAGCCGACAGAGGCATGGTTCAGGGATTTACCTTGACCTTCAAAACCAGGACCAGAGGACCCCCAATTACTAATTTCAAGGATCCATACAGGAGATATGAGGATCCTGTAAAGTAATGAAATGGTGTAGCGTACTGTACTGTAAGATTTAACAGAGTAAGAAATTGACACTAGTCCTGTAGTCCTTGCCAAAATGCCCAATAGTTAAAGTATCATAAGGACTAGCAGGGTTAGAAACTAACAGTTTTTGGCCACTAGTCCTTATAATGATAACATATAGCAAAACCCTTAAAAAAGGGCAAATTTCTACTAGTCCTTATGATACCTTTACCATTGGGCAGTTTGGCAAGGACAATAGGACTAGTGCCAATTTCTAACGCTGACTAGTAGAAATTTGCCATTTTTAAGGTCTTTGCTATATGTTATCATTATAAGACTAGTGGGCTAAAACCGTTAGTTTCTACCACTGATTTAACCAGAAAATGGCATTATCACTATCCCCCGCCATGGGGCACATCAGAATTTTGTTTGTTCATATAGTAGTGAATATGAGTGAGTGAGCGAGCTAGGTTTAACGTCGTTTTTAACAGTTTTCCAGTTATATCGCGGCATGTCAGCTTAATGTGGGAGGAAAGCCCGAACTGATGCAGGTCTCAGACGTTTACCACTTCGGTGAAACCCACGAGCACGGGTATGGTGCTGACAAACCTAGAAACATAATCGGGGGAACCGGGATTCGAACCCACAATCATAGGTTTCTGGCGTGCCCAAGGGACGCAACTCTGTACAGCGAATCACGGCGCCTCAGACGACTGGGCCACCCGTGCCCCCTAGTAGAATATGAACTGTAAGAAAGAATCACATAAAGCCTTACTTGGTACTTGGGTCGCTTTATGTAATCAGAAAAAATTAATTAATATGAAATTAATACACACAAAAGGAGCCTTCTATGGACAACATAACTCAGTCTTGATAAGTATCTCTAAGATGAGCTAACTTCAGTAGCTTCTGAGAAAACTTGCCCTCATGACACACACTATACACTGAGTAAATTAGCATGGATTAAGGGCCATAACTCTGTCAAACAAAAATTTACAGGACCAATTTTGAACTCTTGACAAGTATCTCTTAGATAAGCATACAATCTTTCATTCATGCAACTTTAGTAGATTCTGAGAAAACTTGTCCTCATTTCAAGCAGAATGCACTAAATTGAAAAGCATGTAACACCAATTTTCAACTCATTTGAGATCATGCCCAGTAACATCAGTGTGTAAAAGTACATTTCTCTGACTTTAATAGTTTTTTAGTTTTCTCCTTTGATAAGCCGAGGGATGAACTCTATTTTGAAGAGCAGACAGACGGACGAACAGAAGAACTCCGTTTCCATTATCCCCGAGCCACTTCTTGGCGGGGGATAATAATTACCTTAATTGCAGGAACTTGATATTTCTTGTCAAGAATTTGGTACAATTCATATTATTGTGCATCCCTCGGGACGCAATATATATTATTTCTGCATCCATTCTATACATTTGTAAGCACTGGATGCACATTTCCGTATCTCATAAAACCCTGATGGTTGTCAGAAATCCTAACGCAGAATTGTTTCAATTTCTGCACAAATATTCCAAAGTATCAGCAATACACCAAAATTCTATTAATCTTCAACTTTACAAAGATATTTGAAGTTTTAAAAGAAACAGACAAAAAAAGGTGAAAGCTGTATAACAAAGAAGCCTTGTGTTGAAGCAGGAAGAATTACTGGCAAACTACCAATATTCTAATCTTCCCTGTAACACAGGCACTTCATTAATTCATTAGAGGCATGTAATAGTAAAGAGTGTACGTCTTTAACACACGGCATTGATTTCATCTGACAGTTTGGTATCTGCAAAGTTGATTACTAAAGTCTGTGGAGAATGTTTAAGCACGGCACTACATGCTGTGGGAATCCTTCATCATATATCTCACTTCCATACAAGAATTCTTTACATTCACAACAAATCGACCAGGCGGGTGCAGATTTCTGTTTCCCATCAGAGAAATATTCCACACAGCACCAACTATAACACTATGTAATTCATTCTACTGGTCCCTGATAAAATCTACTAGACTGGAGCCCATTGACCAGCATGTTTTTTTCTTCTTTTTCATCATATTCATGCAAGGATTTATCGAGGCAAATTGGGAAAAATCATTATTAGGTTCAAAACTGGGATTTTTTAAACACCTTAATTTCTTAAATTCAGAGGTATATTAACATTTTTCATTCAATTCAATAATGTAAAGCTAGCCATGAAGCTTTTTCCCTTAATTGGTCCGTATATCACAGAAATATATGTGATAAAATAACAAGAATTTGGAAGTTTTTCAAAGACACTTTTACTGACATTGGCTGCAGACTGGGAGCTGGTTATCGGCATCTGAGCCGATCTAGATAAATCTCTATCACAATCAATCATGACCATGATATCCCAATGAGGATTCTCAGAAGCAAACTACGCTTGTCCTATGAGGAAAATAAATAGATTGGGTTGTCAGTTTTGGTAGCCTGGGACATTACTCATAATATTAATCACTGGCTTGTCTGGTCCAGATGCAATTATTTAGTGGCTGCTGTCATTTAGCAAGAATACTGTAGAGCGTGGCATTCAACAAACATTCACATGATTAATGTATAATAGACTTTATAAACCAATTATCAAGTTTAATGATAATAATAGTCACTCATATAGTGCACAACTCCACACACAATGTATGCTATCACACAAGACAGTGGGAAGCTTTCCACTCAGTTTCAGCCACAAAGGAAAAGGAGCCATATTCTTCAGTCGTTACTTGTGGACCCATGAACATCCGGGTTTGAATTATCTTCCTGAGGCAAGGGAGTTAACTGACTTTAAAAGTCCAGTTTCCACCCTTGCCGAACTAGGCTGTTATTATGGAGTTATATTTTGGCTGGACTAATGAGTCTATGCATAGTCCAATCAAAATCTCGTAACGAAACCGAAATCTGCTTTGTAAACTGTCGTGCAGATTTCGGTCGATGCAGGATTTGCAAAGGATGTGCACCGCCAACTCGGCATCAGCAGATATTTTCCAAATATTTTCATGTTTTTAATCAAGGTGCTCACATGATTTGATGTACTTTATGATGTAAGACCCGTTTTATCACAAGATAGATCTTGATTATTGATCAGATTTTCTTGACAGGGTGCCGCCATTTTGTTTGAAGCAAATGCAAGTGATACAAAAGGTGGAATTTGATTGGTCAATAGGAGAGGCATAGTAGGGACACAACTCTTAATAACCACTGGTGGCGCTACCATCATGCCCAGAAATTCCAGTCTACAGTTAGGCAAGGGTGGAAACTGGACTTTTATAGTCAGGCAACTCCTTTGCCTCAGGAAGATGGGTTGGAATTGGTCTGCAACAACCCATGCTTGTCATAAGAGGCAATTATGCTTGTTTTAAGAGGTGGCTAACGGGATCGGATGGTCAGACTCGCTGACTTGGTTGCTGCATGTCATCGTATCATAATTGCATAGAATGATGCTCATGATGTTAATCACTAGACTGTCTTGTCCAAACCTAATTATTTACAGACCGCCGTCATATAGCTGGAATATTGCTGAGTGTGGCAGTAAACAACAAACAAATAAACAAATCTTTACTTGCAATTTTTAGATAGACCCCTCCACCTCCATCATGTACATCCTAGTAATGTCCTGCTGGTGGGTTGTGTGATGTTGCAGACATGCTATCACGCATACCACCGAGACAATTGGCAATCACAATTATGTGACACTGCAGTCCCATCAGACACGTGGCCGACAGTCCTGGCCGGCAGCCAGCATCACATGCCAGTGCTCCGTCAACAGAACCCCAAGGGCACTGACCTAACAGAACCCTCCAATTATTATGATGGCCCCTATCATTGAAGCATGATGGTCAATAACAGATGGAGGATCAGGTCAACAGGTTTCACTAATGACCACTCATTATTAATGCATAGATTTACCATCGAGGATGTGAACAATCATGGATGGAACTAATTTTCCATTTTCCAGATCATCAGTAGTGCTGAAAACTTGTTTGTTTTGTTTGTTTATTGTTTAATACTGCACTCTGCATTATCCCAGCTATACGTTTGCTGCCTGAAGCTAATCAAGTCTGGATCAAGCAATCCACTGGACCAGTGATCAATGTCATATGCAATGACTCATACAGTAAGGGTACCTAATTACGGAAAATAACGCTTTCTCGTTTTAAATGTGTTATTCGAAATTAAGCCCAGGGCTCAATTTCAGAAGCGCTAACGCTTGCTTACCTAAATAGGGGACAATCTTTGCTGAAAAAATCAGAAACTGTTAAGTTGTTTTAACTCAGAAAATATATAATATGAATTTTAACTTTAAACCGAAAATAACTTCATAAAATGCAAACTTGGAACGTGCACTTGTTGAATGCACATTAAGATTTGCATCGCCACGTATTAACTTTCAAGTTATGAATTTAAGGAAGATCACTCCAAAATAAATATCCAACTTGAATTTCATAGGCCTACATATGGAATTATTTCAGTTTTTAGGTCTGTGAGTGTAATTACGTAAGAGCCTAAATACGGGAAGTCCCACTATGATGAGACACAATCAACCAAGTCAACAAGCCTCACCACCCAATTTATCCTATCCAGAATTTGCATTTTTAAAGTCAATGTTTTGTTATATTCAGAGAAAGATGCAATCTGGGATTGGCAAACCAATAGCATGATAGCATGAGAACCATTCCATACCACCTAGACATGATGACACACAATAAGACAGGTTCCACATCACCACCACTCAATCCTCTACAGTGAACTAATGTTGTTTGTTGTTTAACGTCGCGCTCAGCAATATTCCGGCTATATGAAGGCAGTCTGTAAATAATCGAGTCTGGACCAGACAATCCAGTGATTGACATCATGAGCATCGATCCACGCAATTGGGATACAATGACATGCATCAAACAAGTCAGCTAGTCTGACCACTCGATCCTGTTCGTCGCCTTTAATGACAGCACAGTCGCCTTTTACGGCAAGCATGGGTTGCTGAAGACCTCTTCTACCCCGGATCTTCCCTTGAACTAATGGCTACCAAAATAAGCATGGAGTAATGAGAACCTATTTGGTCCCTGAATCTTCACAGGGAAGACCTAGGGGTGCCAAGACTCAAGTACTGTTGCAGAAAACCTCAATAAACTCATCCTGATGAGCATGATAATTTCTAACATGACCGTATTCGACTTAATAAGCGCCCATGGCGATATTTGCTATTAATATATTGGCTAGTGAACAATCCAAATAAGCACCCCTTCCAAATGATCAATGTACACTTATTCATTTGTGTATAATACGCACTCGTGTGTCATATGCACCCTTAATTATGGGCAATTAAATTCGGGGAAAATATATCTGTCGTGTATAATACGCCAGATTTTTCTTCTTTTATCATTTCAAGCTGTCAACATAAACCAAAAAATTTACGATCTTTCAACTCTGGTTTTTTTTCACCAAAATTATATTCTAATAAGCAGTGATAAGAGACCCCTGTTTCTAATTTTGAGAGCGCCCTGGGCGCTTATTACGTCGAATACGGTATTTCAAATTGTTATCATGGAGATCAGCTGAATTGTCTTCACCCAAACAGCAATCCATATCCAACATTTGTGTTGTCCTATTATTAATCTTAATAACATTAACAGGCCATTCTTCCATCAATGATAATGACAGTGATTGTTTCTGGAACATGTTGTCACTTCCAGGGAACGACAAGGCAACTAGTCCATTAGTCTGAGACTATACAGTCCGTAGCTGACGTGTTCATGAATCGTGATCATGATAAAACAGACATGTCAACAGATTGGCAGCCTCCAACATCAGGATGGTGTGTCAGAAGTAACTGAAGCAGTCATAACCACCACCCAGCTGAGTAGCAAGGCTTGTATCTGTATACTAGCAGTATCTAAGTCTACACACTGCACACGCAAACATACGTCAACTCGTTTTACAACAAGGCCACCTAGTATGCATACATGGCACTTCAAAATGTTTTAAAGAAGAAAGTGGTGCAACAATATTGACTTTGTTTACTTGTTGCTTAATGCCGTACTCCGCAATAGTACAGCTACAGTCAAACACAGGTATGTCGAATTCTGATGTGTCAAGCTTATGGTTGTCTCAAACTAAAAGCTGGGTCCCTGCGCATGCCTTCTATATTCATCATTTTCGGTTGTGTCGAACCTCGGATATCTCAAAGCATTTACGTAGGTCCCTTCAACTTAGACACAACGGCATATGACTGAATATTTCAGTGGTCAGTAAATAATCGAATCTGGACCAGACAATCCATTTAGTTGCCTCTTTCGACAAGCATAGGCTGCTGGGACTTCCTACCCAGAATCCCCACAGGTCAACACTATTGTGTCGGGAGTCAGACCAAAAGTGACCATACCGATCAGTGGTGAAGCCCAGGAAATCTAAACCCACACTTGTCCCTTGGCATTATTTTCAGTATAGTGTATTCTGAACAAGCTGAATGTGTATACGTTATTATCTGATTATCTATGCACTCTGGCTTGCAAGACATATTGTGAAACAAAAAGTAAATTATTTTTTATTGTTATAAACAAATAATAACTTTGAATTTCAGATTAATGGCTGCGATATTGTATGACAAATACTTGTATGCAACATGATGCAAGACATATTGTGAAACAAAAAGTGAATTATTTTTATTGTTCTAAACAAATAATGACTTTGAATTTCAGTTTACCATGATTACAGCAGAAATTATGTGTCGACCAAAAAATAAATTAACCAAACTAAATTACACCATAATGTACTACATTCAACAAACAGCTGACTAAAACATAAAAAAACAATGATTAATTATTATCAATATATTCAAGTTGTAATAGCATTATGTGAATTTTAGACACCGTGCCCCACTATTGTTCATGACAGAAATAAAAAAGGTTGAAAGGGGTAGAAATATCAAAATTATGAACTTGTCCCTGGACTAGTTCAAACAGTAATTCAATTCTCCAGAGACAGCCTAATTGTCCGGAGGGCACAGGTGGCCCAGTCGTCTAAGGCACCACAATTCTCTGTGAAGAGGTGCGTCCCTTGGGCATGCCAGAAACCTATGATTGTGGCTTCAAATCCTGGTTCACCACGATTATGTTTCCAGGTTTGTCAGCACCATACCCATGCTCGTGGGTTTCACAGAAGTGGTAAACGTCTGAGACCTGCATCACTTCCGGCTTTCCTCTGACATTAAGCTGACACGCTGTGATATAACTTGAATAATGTTAAAAGCGGCGTTAAACCTAACTCACTCACTCTATTGTCCAGATTATGACCAAAATTGATGGTTTTATAACAAAACCATCTATTTTCGGGTTATAAATCAAACGAAATCCAAACGTTTTGTGCATCCAGTGTGACCTTCCATGACTTCTTACAAATGTTGCACAATGTGGCTACATGGTATGCCGGTCAACCAATCAGAGAGCATTTCCTAAAGTGTGATCGAAATCAGAACAAGGAAATAAACACTGCACAAAAGTGAGTTGGGTTGGTCATACTCTTGATGTTTACGCTTTTTTAAAACCATATTTAGTACTAGTTACGAATAAGTCTTTGAAAGGCATTTTTAGTTCTAGTTCTCATATAGAATTGATACACATATGGAAGAGAATTTATGGATGTCAACTTCAAATACTTCAAATTGTTGACATCCATAAATTCTCTTCCTTAGTTACGAATAGTTCACCAAAATTTACAAAAGGCCTTCTAAATTTTAAGGTTGCCAAATGAAGTTCTTATTTTTGTCCAGTGATCTCAAAAAAAGAGTCAGGCATTGGTCTTCTACATCCCTGAAATGTCTATTGCAAAAATGCACATCATGTTAATTGTCTCATAACCGAAGTAATCTCATTCAATTAAGTTCAACTTCATTAATGATCATTGCAAGACAGTAGTCTCATTCAAATACAATCAACATATTGCACTCTTGATTTCAATCATAAAATACAAATCCACAAAAATAGCATATAAAAAGAGACAATTCGCCATGGTCTGGTTCCCTTTCCAGCCTAGGTCGAGACATACAAATAAATGCCTCATGCGAATATCATTAGACATTGTCTCCGTATAAATAGGGTCAGCATAAAGATAACCTTTTTAAAGAATGTCGAAATACACAATATAACTTCATTTGTCTGCATTGTCAGATAGGACTTCATACAACATGTATTACCCATCTGCAACAGTTGTTGAAGCAAACATACCAATTGCATCTGACACTTGCCATCAGTGACACTGACAATTCCAAAATGGAAGTCATAATACCATTTCTTATCAAAATTCTTGGTAATATCATGGTAATATTAAACCAAATATTTTTTTTTATGTTAACATCATTACGTTCTCAATTGTAAATCAGATGCATAATATTTTGAATTCAGACAGTCAAAACAGATGATAAAGAAATGGCAAATGCATTTTATAATTCGGATTTTCATAATGTCTTATCATAGATGTCTATGACGAGAGCATAACAACAGTCGGCTTTGACCACTGCACAAGCCCACAATGAGTCATCACCACTGAACATGGCTCCTTCAACATGTTTGACGTATTAAGTCCAATAAAACCACAAACATTGTTACCTTCAACCAGGGAACAAATAAAATTTTCTGCATGTAAATAAACAACTGCAACGCACGTGAAGGGACAACACCCCTTTCTCATTAAAGCCGAAACATTAGAAAGGATGGTATGAGATGAACAGGAGCTTCCTGCTAAACTCGCATATCTTAATGAAACAGGGTATGACACTATTGCATACGTTTTCATTCTTACCTGATGTAACGCTTCCTGCTTCAAACCTGAAGCTCTGAACAGTTCTAAAGCTTTGATTCCACTTATTTTCCCAGAAACATCACTATCACAGGTTTGAAATAATTCTCCATAAAATCGCTGCTCTTGATCACTGAGCTTCAGGCCCTCCATCTTACATCTCTTGCACGTCTTATGTGGACATACGAATAATTTTATGTATTCTGCAACTAATCCTCCAGAAAGACAGTTTTTGCATAGTTCTGATTGTCCAAATATGACATTCACTTTAACACGATGGATAACTGGGGAAATCTGTCACAGTCGACTCCATCTTTAATTGATTTCTCGGGCAATGCCTCACGCGATGTCCTCACTAAAATATCTCAGATATAATCCAACTGTCATCGTTCTTAAAAGTACCATTCAACACTCATAATTAATATATATTTTGTAGATGGTTAAGTTTAACCGAAAGCAGATTCAAATCCTAATATCATCAAATACAAGTATCTGCCATTTTGGAGTAAACAATTTACACAGAGTACATCGCGTTTTACATGGATTAATTTGGGTTAATTTCAGATAATTATTTCACTTAATATATCCTCAAATCATAATACATTCCAAAAGGTGCGAGCAATTTGTGTATAATGGTGATTCGCAATAGTTCGAGAAAAAGCTTTCCGTGAAATAGCTTTCTTCGCCGGCAAATTATACAAACTACTTTCCTTCAACGGGTTTCATTTGTATTCTGCATAAGCGACAGCAGGTGCGCATTCATTCAAATTCGCTTAAAATAAACCTTAATGTTCACAATCACTCGGTTGTATTTTAAATTAAGAAAGAACAACATATTTTTCTTATTTTGTTTAAAACAGAAATTTGAGGGCATATTAGTGCATATCAAAACCGTCAATTGGAAAATAAATGTATACTCGTACTTATATTTCCAAACGCATAGTACTTTTAACACATTCAATCCAATTATCTTTATCAACGGTCCTAGTCCAGATCGCTATGTGTACGTACAGTACAGTAAGTTCCATGTACAGTATTCTGTCTACAGTTTATATCATTTATGTTGATAATAGTATTGAAAGTTTTGACAGAATGTTGTATCTAAGTGTTATCCTTCCCTCGCGAGCCGCTTTGCAATGACTCAGTCTGTTTATCTGAGACATGGTTGAGACGTTGCAATCGAGTGTGAAACTTCCCTCATAGTGAGTTGTGTTTTACGCCGCTTTTAGCAATATTCCAGTAATAACACGACGGGGGTCACAAGAAATTGACTTCACACATTGTACCCATGTGGGGAATCAAACGGGTGTCCCAATCGTCTAATGTGCCTCGATACGCTGTGCAGTGCAGAGTTGCGTTCCTCGAGCACGCCAGAAACCTATGATTGTGGGTTCGAAAACCCGGTTCGCCCCGATTATGTTTCTAGGTTTGTCAGCACCATACCCGTGCTCGTGGGTTTCACAGATGTGGTAAATGTCTGAGACCTGCATCACTTCGGGCTTTCCTCTGACATTAAGCTGACAAGCCGTGATATAACTGGAATACTGATAAAAGCGGCATTAAACCCAACTCACTCACTCATAATTTGGGACCGCGTTTTACTTCGAATCAATGCTCCATTATTTGGGAAATTGACGGTCTGGGCATCATGTACATATGATACAGCCAATACTTAAGTTGTGTCAGTTTGTAAAGTTACTTTAAATTCCATTCACTCACAATCGAAATAGTTTAATTATTCATTTTACCAGTGAATGATTCCACCGGCGAGTGAGTTATTTTGGTTTAACGCCACTGTGTTTATACTTATATCACGGTGTGTCAGTTCGATGTTAGGGGCGGTCGGGTAGCCTAGTGGTTAAAACCTTCGCTCGTCACGCCGAAGACCCGGGTTCGATTCCCGACATGGGTACAATGTGTGAAGCCCATTTCTGTTGTCCCCATTTCCGTGATATTGCTGGAATATTGCTAAAAGAGGCGTAAAACCATACTCACTCAAGATAGACACAATTTATGGATAACAACTTCTTTAATACTGTGAAAAGCGACGTTTCGGTATAGATCCTTATACCGTTGTCAAGCAAGACTGAATGAGGGACATAGTACAGAATATATATAGAAGGTGGAGGATTCTGTACTATGTCTATCAAACAATTCATACTCACTCACTCAGTTCGATGTTTGAGGAAAGGCCGAAGTGATGCATTTCTTGGATGTTTACCACTTCGGTGAAACCCACGACCACATAATCGGGGCGAACTGGATTCAAACCCGGTCATAGGTTTTCGGCACGCCTGAGAAACGGAAGTCTATAACACCTATATGTGAGGATCACAATTAGTAAACTATTTCGGAAGTCAATAAACGTATAAACGTTTAACATAACACGATGAATTTAAACCAGTTTTCCACAGATAACATAAACAAACATTATAAACGGAAAGACAGTGTGAATCGTGTTAAAGTTTACTAATACATAGTTATTTGTAAATTATGTTTTGGAATCTATCTGAATCCGATTCTAAAATTGTTGAAATTTATTTTTGAAATGTTTTTGTTTCAAACGTGATATTTCAATGCCAAAATGTTCATCCAAGGGAGTAAAAAACAAACACTATTGTTCACTTTAATACATCATTCATACACACTAACCTCCATGAACCCAGTTCATCTTGTAGATATAGGGAACTATATTTGTATTAATTTTAACTTGTGTTGTAACTAAATTGAAAGATTGTTTGCTTTGCTTGAATACAAACTGGGTGTATGTTGAAAATCTAAAACCGCTTTCTTATCTGAGGTCTCTTTGATACACATTTTCAATTTAGAAGAACATGAATACATGAACTTTTTATGGATAGCAACTTTTTTTATTCTTTGTGATATAAACTCTATGCACTTACTCAGCTTTCACCCGATGAAGGAACAAGAAATAGTTCTGAAACGTCTTGACAAAGAAGTTGTTTTCCATAAAAAGTGTCACGTATTCATGCTATCTTCTCTGCTGAACAACAGTCGTAAATTAGTCAACCGACAGACGACTTGTTAAGGAAAACAAGATATAACTAGTTGTAAGGGAAATACCATCTCACCCACAGCCTGAGCTCGCACAATTTGGCGCGAGTTGCCTCATGTGTGTGGTACAACATATAATCAACGAACTGTTTATATAAATATTAGTCAAAATGACAGACAAGGATGCAGGTATGTTATTATTGCAACATATTAATCGTCTGTATTATGTGACCCAAGAAGGAAACGGTATTTATTTCAGAATTTGTATACCGGCGGCAATTTTGTTTATTTCCCCTTTCTTTTGTATCATGGCGGGTTTATTGGGTTGTTTCGTTTTATCGGGTTTCTTCCTACTTGTGGGATCGAAAATCGAACCTCGCTGTGTGCTGTGTTTCTTTTATTTGAGAGATGTGCATGATTGGGATGCCCAGTAGTTTATGGGTTTCGCAGAACACGCATACGTTCATCGAAAGTGCTGCTTCAAAGAACCCGGCCCCATTCTGTCAAGGCACAACACTTTGCATGGTCAGCATTGTAGGGATTGATGTAAACGGTGTTGCCGATGACGTTTAACTATTTTGCAAGATTTTTTGGTCTTGTTTATGTCTTCGTCCAGTTCACATTCTTAGTCAAGCAAACAAACAAAATCAAGTGATCAGTTAAAAAAACCACACAGGCTTCTGATAAGCCTACTATGTCACTCAGTAAGTGGAGTTTTCTCATTCTTATTTTCTAGCATGGCACCCCATGCCTTTCTTACTTAGCGCAGCTCATGGCCAAATATTTTGGGCCAAAGTCGGCAGCAATTGTCAGTAAAACTTACCAAATGGGAAGTATATAAGTTCACGACTGGCAGGGATAATTCTAGGGTGGGACCTTGTGCTTTTAGCCCCTAAATTTGAAATTAAGGGCAACATTTTCAAATATAATGGGGCATTTTAATATTGTGCTGTATGGGCAAGTCTGGGTGTACCTCTGGAATATTTGAAATTTTCACATAAAGGGCCCATGTCAGAAAATTCTTAGTGAACCATTGGCTAGTCATGTCCATATAGTCGTAACTAGGTTATGGTTTGCTGGGTCACTGTGACCGGTGTTTTACTTATAGAAAGGTCAGTAAAGAGGAAGGGGCAATAAAGCTTATGTTGAAATTGTTGCAATGTTGAAGTACCTCTGAAATTAAGACCTCCAAATTTTGAACAAAATAGCACTTTTTCAAACTATGCCTGCCAAGGTCACTTAGCTTGAAATCCCAGATAATAATTGCTTATAGAAAGTCATTGTAGCATTTTAGGTCCTGTACTTCTAGTCTTGTAGTGCTAAGATTCCACTACAACTTCATTTTACCAAAGTCTTGTCGTAAGCTACATCGACTGGGATTGGGTTGTTGCATAATTGTAATAGGTTATAGCTGAAATGACACTGAATGAATATGGCCAATGAATAAAGCACACTACTACATAAATCGTTTTTATGATTATAATAGGTGCAGATTTTGTGATTATCAGTAGCCGTTTTCACCCGGTGAAAAAGGTGACATTTTGATGTTTCAGCCTGCGTCCATTGTAATAAGTGACATGGCTGATCGTGTCATTATTATCATTATTATAATTTTAATAATTTAAAGGGGAAAGTGATTCGATCATTGCCAAGGATGAATGTATTGTTTGATAGAATGGGCAATCAAGATCAGAGTAGCTGCTTCAACTTTCACTGTTGGCTGTAGTTAGTGTTATTTACTGAAACATGAACAATGAAAGTTGAAAGACCTCATAAATGTTTGATTAGTGTGGCGAACATGCCCTTTACATTCTCATTTGTTTCAGAAGGCTTTGACGATGCAGTGGAAGAACGAGTCATTAATGAAGAATATAAAATATGGAAGAAAAACACACCATTCTTGTACGACCTTGTCATGACACATGCCTTGGAGTGGCCCAGTCTCACAGCACAATGGCTTCCCGATGTTACCAGGTTCGGGAGATAGAACTCGCATAATATTCAGATAATATTTTCTTAACAAACCCTAGACTGTAACTACCACACTTTCTACCATGTGTTCTACACTGCATTATGCTTATTCCACTCTCCACTCCATCAGGAAAACTTTTCTCAACAGTTGCTCACATGTTGACATATTGTACAGTATGTATACACCAGTACACTGTTGAAAACAAATGTCAATATTTTTTTCTTGATGTACTTTTTCACAAGTCGTGGTATCCAAATCGTGGTTTTTCCACATATTTCCCACGATTTGGAGTTTTGGGTTTAACATCATTGATCCTGATCAATTGGGTTGATCTCTTGAAAATGTGGATTCTCAATTCTGAAGGTAATTAAGCCGCACATGGTTACCTCCCTTAGACACATGTGCACAGCTTGTTCCCAGTTCCAAGAGATTTGTCCTCTTGATTATGATTCCTTTCAAAACCAAGTTACACGTAAAGTTGGCAAGTTTAATCAGCCTTACCATATTCCTTAAGCATTTGAGATTCTAATATGAGTCTTTTAACAATATTGAACATCTCCCCTTAGGTAGAACAACCAACACTTGTTGAAGATGTTTGGAAATTTCCCTTTTTTCCGTCTGGAGATGCTTTTGCTTTTGTTTCAGTGTGAAATAAGTACGATTACCATAAATATATCTGTTTGGCTTTCTTCACGCATGTTTACACTGAAAGCAGAAAGGGCATAAGATGTGTAAGTTCAGGTCTGAAATGCTCTAATTGATTCTCACACCGAGTTATGGAAATTGACCCTTGAAAAGCTGCATCAACATGAGGTCACCCTGGTTTATGGTGAATCTGACATCTTGAAATCATGTTTGTAATATTTTTTGTTTCAGACCAGAAGGGAAGGATTATTCACTGCACAGATTAATTCTCGGCACACACACGTAAGCGGAATGTTTATTAGAGCCTAGGAATTTCAGTTCAAAACTGTATAGAACCTAGGCTTGCTTCTGGATTATCTCCCCTTGTATCTGAGGTCATGGTTACAAAGGTACATACCAAGCCATCGCCACATGACGGCCTGGTTCCCGACAAACCAAATATTAATATTCATGATATTTTGTGAATTAGAACTGGCACAGATATTACCTATGTATCAAAATTAAACTTGTAGGCACTTAAATCCACAGTTCAAGTTGAATAACCAACCATTTAAGCTTATGCAGCGTTATGAATAGGCACTTGCAAAACTGCCTAATAGTTAAGATATCATAAGGACAAGTAGAAATTTGCCACTAAGGGTTTTGCAATGTTTTTGTCTCTGTGATGAATACGAAAATGTCGTGTAGTTAAACATACCAGTTGAGCACAATGCTGAAAGCATTTTTGATTGCGACCATTCTCCTCATGGTTATGTTAAAATACTTCCATAATACTTTGTTAACTAAGTAATGCACCATGGGAACTGATCAAATTGCCAACTCTTGTTTGCTTACGTTTGTAGGTAATTGTTGAGATTATAAGGCAAATGATATTTGAATCGCTTGGTCTCCTGACCCATGTTATGACTGGAATAATGGTAAATGCAACTTTTAACCACACTTGTGTTGTCAACAAATGATTTTGGTGTTGGCCCTCTGGACTCCCACGAAAGACAAATGGGGTTCCCGAGGGCCGGATATTGGTCAGCGCCACAAACGCCTACATTTGGTTTTCGACATTTTGATTCTGAACAAGTTGCTTGAAATCTTCCAATCTTAAAAAGTAAAATGGATTGTCTTTGGAATTGATATAAGTCGATGACAATCATGTATACAATGTTCTAGTAATCTGTGTAACTGTTGAATGCCCTGACCATGTATGTAGCAGAAGGTGTCTATACAGCATGCACTTGTCTACTGACAAGTGAAGTTTTCACCAAATTTTCAAGGCCTGCTATTTTCAGTTCAGATGAACAGAACCACTTGCTGATAGCCAGCGTTCAGCTTCCTAATGACAACGCTCAGTTTGATGCGTCACACTATGACAGTGAAAAAGGAGGTGAGTGGGGTTCCGAGGAAACAGCTCCACATTCAAGGAACCGTTGCCTGGGCTAATGGTTGGAGAGATTTTGAACCATTGTCCAAACTGTTTCAGAAATTCATCATTCATTAATTTCTTGACACATCGCTCAACAGCCACAACATTCTAGTACTTCATGCTTCATTACTCAACAGCCACAGCATTCTATTTCTTCTTGACACATCGCTCAACAGCCACAGCTTTCTATTTCTTCTTGACACATCGCTCAACAGCCACAGCTTTCTATTTCTTCTTGACACATTGCTCAACAGCCACAGCATTCTATTTCTTCTTGACACATTGCTCAACAGCCACAACATTATAGTACTTCTGGCTACATCGCTCAACAGCCACAACATTATAGTACCTCTGGTTACATTGCTCAACAGCCACAACATTCTAGTACTTCTGGCTACATCGCTCAACAGCCACAACATTCTAGTACTTCTTGGACACATCGCTCAACAGCCAAAACATTCTAGTACTTCTGGCTACATCGCTTAACAGCCACAGCATTTTATTTCTTAACACATCGCTCAACGGCCACAGCATTCTATTTCTTCTTGACACATCGCTCAACAGCCACAGAATTGCACACGGGTGAATGATGTTTCATCAGAACTTTGTAGTTCCTAAATATGCGAAACCTGGCATGACTATTTGAACCCATTGCCGACATTTTCATCCTGTTTATTTTGTTGGGCTTGGAGACGACCATTGTTCTATTGTTCCCTCACAAAGTTTGTAGCTGAATAACTGAATGAAGCTACTATTAGACAGAGATGACCAACCAGTATGATTTTGTTAGAATCATGATGATAATTTTAACCAATTTCAGACAGTCCAATTAAGTTAAATAGTTTTGAATTTTTTCTTTTTCTTTTCATACTTGCCTCAGTTTCATGATTTGTCCTATTTGTATTAGGGCAAATTAAATTAGTTATGGTAATGAAGTCAGGTCAATTTAAATAATTAATCAAAATTGACCATGCCAAAGGTCACACGACAGTGCTTAATGGTCTTGGGAGAGGCTGCCAATGGTAGGGGTTGCAAATATCAGTTTAATCAAGTAGATATCTGATGGTCAAATGGAGAAGGTAGCTATCCAAAGTAAGTCACTGTCAAAGAAGGAAGAGGTCATTCTCTTTGACTGAATATAGATGACATATTTCAAGATTTGAATCCAGCTTGCCACACTGCAGTATGACGGCATACAGGTCCTGTAAGGTTTGACGAATATTGGTGATATATGAGGTATTTTCTGTTTCAGAGTTTGGAGGTTTTGGCTCTGTGAGTGGCAAAATAGAAATTGAGATTAAAATCAACCACGAAGGTGAAGTAAACAGAGCTCGGTTTATGCCCCAGAACCCTACAATAATTGCAACAAAGACACCCTCGAGTGACGTCCTGGTCTTTGACTACACAAAACATCCATCTAAACCAGGTAGGGATGGACAAGAAATGAGCAACTCTCAACACTTATCAACTGTTTCTGTCATTTATCTAAAGAATGATGTCGTCGTGTTGATTTTCATGTTCCGGAAAAGTTAATTATGCTTATAATTGGGTTGGTTATTGAAATTGGAAAGTTTTCGTATTAGGAGTTCCTGGAGTAGAAATATTTGGAGGCACTCTATAACCATGTTGATATGGTGAAGTCGAGACTCGGACATATGATGTAGACTATCCAGCAAAAGAAATTATGCGCACGTTTGATGGTGGCTACAAATGAAACAAACAAGAAGTGGTTATTCGATGGTGATACAGGTGTGTTTTGACCATAAGTTTGAAGTGTTAGGCGACTGTTTGAGCCTTGTAACATTGGATAATGTTTGTAATTTCTTGGTCAAATCCAATTTTCAAGTTTATGCTTTCTTTTGCCTGTCAGTCTATATCTCATCAAGACAATGCAACATTCTATAGCTATGTGGTAACCATGGTAACTAGCTTATTCTTTGATATGTTGACGTCTTAGTGATATTTGAAGTCAATGTCAAAGCAAATGCAAAACTTCAAGCAAAATTTGTCTGCTTACAGATCCTAGTGGTGAATGCAGCCCCGAGCTCAGATTAAAGGGTCATCAAAAAGAAGGGTGAGACCTGTTTCATTGTAAACTTTAACCCCGGATGGATTTCCGACTGACAGAGTTTAGGCATGACATGCATTGGCCCAAATTCATGTTTGGATCTAGGTTTGACTGGCAGACACTGTTGCATCAAGGCAGGTTAAAGTCATCAATGATGATTCTTATCGATATGCGTTGTTGCCAGAAATAAACATGACCCTGGCTTTCCATTAGTTGTTCAGATTGGCCTGCAGTGTCACAGATGATGAATTTTGTTATGTTATGTTTGTGACTTTTGATAGATTACCCAAGTGAAAATACATGTTATACGCACTTGAGAAGTTGAAGGGTTCCAGTGACCCACATTGAGCAAATCCTAGATGCAATACAGTGGGCGTTTGTTTGTATCAGCTAATCTCACGTGTGTGTTATTTTTTTCAGTTATGGATTATCATGGAACCCAAATCTCAATGGTCACTTGCTTAGTGCTTCTGACGATCATGTAAGTAGACGAAGAGAAGAATTTATTAATTATTAACGATTTTCTACTTAATAACTTCTTGAGTGAACATCACGGTTATTATGGAATTGGCTTCTTACTGATCATAATGTTTTAATTAATGGAGATTTAGACATTAATATGTCATTTTGGATTTTGAAAGAGACGTTCTGACTAAGTGCAGCAATGGTGTAAGATATTGCTCATGGTCAGTCACTGGTTTGCCGATCCAGGACGGTGTGATCCTGCGGGAATAATGTTTTACAACATTCACTCGTTTAATTACATGTGTGTTTATTTCCAGACAATATGCTTGTGGGACATAAACACAACACCAAAGGATAAAGTCATTGACGCCAACACAATATTCACTGGCCATACGTCGGTGGTGGAGGTGAGTGTGATACTTATATTAATAATGTGCCCGATTCCATTCACAAAGTGAATACTATGATGCTACATTATAACTACCCTGGTCTTAAATTCACTCACTGTGCATTCACATTTCATTCTCAGCCCCCTGAGGAGTATACAATTCAAACTGCCGTGCGAGGTGCTAGGTCATATTTACGTCTTGTCATTCTCATGGATACAACTAGCTGTTCGCAAATCACCCTAATATGGATGGAATTGTGCTGAATAAATCATATCCAATAGCCTTGAAAATATTTTCTTGGATCTCACACATGAAAACACTTGTCTGATTTTAGAAAGAACTGATTTGTATTAATTTGCGAGATGTGATGTTTTTCAATGTCTTCATTACAGGATGTAGCATGGCATCTTCTTCATGAAAGTCTGTTTGGGTCCGTGGCTGACGATCAGAAACTGATGATGTAAGTGGAATAGTCTTGATGGTCCGAGTACTGACCAGTTGATGACATTGCATAGATACGTACCTCTACATGTGACAGGTTCACTCATCAATGTGACACGGGAACACGGGGTAGAGAAATATGTAAAAAGAAATATACTTGGTTCTCGGGCACCACCGCACATTTTGTTTTTATTTCTATTTTCAATTTAAAAAAATAATCTAATTATAAAAGAAATGTTCAGTGTCTTGAACACACGGCCCTGGCAGTGAAATGCTTCAGTACTTAAAAACAATGTGATCCAGTGCAGTTACTTCCCTTTACATGTGCACTGCTTTACTGCCCATCGTTTTATGGTCCTAGCGGCAATAGGAGTTTGTGTGGTTGTTTTTCCGTTTGCACATTTGGTCAGTGAAAACATGAAATTTATGATCAAATGCCACAAGACATGATGATTTTCAAATTCAATGTTATTTGTGTACTGTATTCTGGACATTGTTACATAGGCAGAAATTAATGTGACAAAGCTGGAAATGGCAATCAGCTGTCCAGATACACGGTGAACACTTTTATAGCCAGATAGTGTAATAACAGGACTAACTTGCGTACTTCAGTACCGATTCATTGACATGCTACTTCCTGTGTTACGTGCTCAAGATAATGTCTTAGTGTTGTGGAATAAAATCAAAGTTCATTGTATGCGTGTAAATTTTATGGCCGCTACATACGCATCGAAGAATACAGTTTCCCAAGTTGATTGTACACAACTGTTTATTTGGTCACATACTAGATTGAACATCCCCGCCACCCCCGAAAAAGGCCACCCGCCTTCACTTTATTTTCAAAAGCCATTGCCTGGGAACCAATTCTTTTATTTTTTTTAAGCCTAACATAGTTGACAGTTAAGAGGTGTTGCAGGTTCATGGCAAGGAATACAGGTTTTAATGAGTCTTTTACCACTCTCATCTGAAATTTGTTGTAATTAATTTCTTGCTCTTATGTATTTTTCCAACGATAATACGTAAGCTGTTGCATGTAATGTAGGGTGAGGATGTTCACCAAATTATTTATTGACTCGCTGATACAATTGTATTATTTCTGTCTTTAAATCAGCTTTATATTTTTTCTTTTTGTGAGTGTTATGGGAGCATAATGATTACATGCTTATTTTAGCTGGGACACACGCTCAAACAACACGAGCAAGCCGAGCCACACCGTCGACGCCCACACAGCAGAAGTAAACTGTCTCTCCTTCAACCCTTACAGTGAATTCATTCTTGCCACAGGATCTGCAGACAAGGTACATAGCCACAGCTGAGACGCTGATAGATTTGATTTAAAAATTGCTGGTTGATAAAATTAATATGCATTCACATAAGAGAATCTTTTTTTGTTACCTTAGGACAGAGAAATGTGGGTATGTCACCATGTGTCGACACATCAATAATTCATTTTACCCTTCTAGTTCATTGTTGCTATGAATTCCTGCAAAATTAATGATTAATCTGTCACTATCATGTGTGAATGATAATCAATACTTTTCATTGTTCTGCTTTCAGACTGTTGCATTATGGGACTTGAGGAATCTAAAATTGAAGTTGCATTCATTTGAGTCGCACAAAGACGAGATTTTCCAGGTAACATTACATGTTGTGAAACTGATAAACTGGTTAAAGTCAAAATGAATTGCTGCAGTTTATATCAAACTGTAAAACACTGAAAACTGAAAGATTGATATGAAGGTTTGGTGTAAATATGACTCCGCATTGTTTCCATTTGTCTGTGTAAAGTTCCTATAATCTTCTGTGATTCATTCTGTGGTAAGACATGGGAGTATAGATAGTGTTGGTCCTGACATGGCTCTATGTCCTGTAACCCAGACTAGCAACATTCATGTTAAGTTTGAGCTGTCTAAAGTTTCTATTGTGTGCTCCCCCTCCAGGTGCAGTGGTCCCCCCATAACGAGACAATCCTGGCTTCAAGCGGCACCGACAGGAGGCTGCATGTGTGGGACTTGAGGTAGGTTCATGCAGCACGACTCGTGGATCAAGTACAGGGGGGATTTCCTTGTATTAAGACTTAGTGCTAATTGCATAGTTGAAATTATGACAGTTAAAATAAGTTTGTGGTCACACTTATAAATCATATTTTATTTACCAAAATACTGTGATGTTTATCAGAAGAACCGAGCAAAAATAATACTTCCCAAAGTGAACTGGAGTCCAAACACAGGCAGGATGAACATAAAAAAGTCAAGGGCTTTAGTAACTGAGAAGTGTATTATCCATCATTGAGGAAGGAGGCAAACTTAACAACTGCTTGTTATTTAGTTTATGCTGAAATGATGGCTAAGAAGATTAATCCTAATGTCGTTATGTTGGCGCACTTCAATACAAAGTACCTAACCTCCTTTCTAAGTGTCGTGGCGATCAGGTAGCCTGGTGGTTAAACGTCGATTCCTGACATTGGTACAATGTGTGAAGCCCATTTCTGGTGTCCCCCGCCGTGATATCGCTGGAATATTGCTAAAAGCGGCGTAAAACCATACTCACTCACTTTCTAAGTGTCTTGCAGCACACTTGAATATATTACCTTACTATCCCTGATTTATCACAGCATATTGCCTTGATTGTAGCATGTCGAGGGTATAAAACCTCGGTTGTTTCTCTCATCACATGGACAACTGTAAAACACCTTTCCTCTTTTTTTTAAAAAACAAGAAGCCATCACCTGAGTATTTACAATGTCTGTGTGATGCTACATCCCCCATTATTGCGTGAGTAATTGTGATAAACATAGCCGTCCGTATGATCCGCCGATACCTTGATCAAGGACTCGTTTGGATGTAAGTAATGACAGTACATGTCTCATGTTTACAGTAAGATCGGAGAGGAGCAGTCTGCGGAGGATGCAGAAGATGGGCCACCCGAGTTGCTGGTAAGTGATGCGCTGTTTGAAGTCTACAAGCTACACCTGGGAATAGTAGACGTTTTTCACTTTCCTTTTTTGACTTGCTTTATCTATGAGACGAAAATATCTTCATGTAATGTCGTTGTTTGTGATTGAAAATCTGCAGTATGTAGATAATTGTATTCTCACAGCAACAGGTCTTACAAACACAATATATTCCTCTGGAGTAATAGGTAATGAATATTAAATTCCACAGGAGTGCGTAACTTTTTGGATACTGTGGGCGTAAAGAATGAATGGAAAGGCAAGACCTATGTTTGTGATTATTACCTACATTGAGACTTGGTACTCAGTTGTTCTCTCACTTAGTGTTTTTGTGGGTTTTCTTATTTTTCAACCATGGGAATTAGGGCTAAGAACATGTCCCCTGTATCCTGTGGATGGGGTAGTCCGGGTTGATGCCCATGATGGCCCTGTTCGATTACTCACAGAACATACAGCTGGAATATTGCCATGTGCAGTGTTAAACTAAACAAAATAATCCCATCATTAATTATCAGCTTTTGATCGGGATACCCCAACATATACGACGTACATCTCATTACGTACATTCTTAATTTTCAGTTCATACACGGAGGCCACACAGCTAAGATCTCCGATTTCTCATGGAATCCAAATGAACCCTGGGTAATCTGCTCCGTGTCCGAAGACAACATCATGCAGGTCTGGCAGATGGTAAGTGGAGAGTTCGGGATTATTATTTCAATTTATTTGGAATTTATTGCTGTATGCAAGAGAGATTGACGCACAAGTCAGTCTCATCAAAATCAGATATCTTTTGATAGCTTTCAAGATCTGTAGGAGAGACAATGTATTGGAGGAAAAGATCTGATTTTAATTAAATAATTTGGGTAAAGAATATGTAACCTTGTCTTTGTCCAGGCGGAGAACATCTACAATGACGAGGAGCCCGACACGCCTGCAGCCGAGCTGGAGCAGGCCGCTCAGTAGAAGTGGACAAAACGTCGCAAGGACAATTCATGTATCATTGATATGGTCAACCCACGTTGGTCTGTGTAACAAGTGTTATGCAACATTACAGTATGGAGAACTGTCTTAATATTGTCACCAGTGGACGCAGATGTCCCTGGTGACCTTGGTCCTGTGGATTATTTATGAGAGGATTCAAGATTTTGTACCTATTCATCATCATGATGCCGCAGAATCGAGCTGCTGTTTCAAGGTCAGGTTGCTGTGGTAGTCTTCATCAGAAATAAACACGCTTCATCCTACCCTGCGTTGGTTTTGTGCATGTTGCATGTGAGCTAAAATTGTGCTTGTCGTAAGAGGTGATTAAACAGGATTGGGTGGTCAGGCTCGTCATGTCAAGATTGCAGAAAAAGTCCTTGAGCTTGCAGTAAAAGGATCGGGTGGAGATTCGTATCTCAATTGCTTGGTTATTTACAACAAACACTGTTACATTTTGTACATTAACAGATTAACACTGGGATTGTACAGCCTCAAAGATGTATGTACAAATTTGAATTCTCAAAGGTGACCTTTGCAACTGAAGTTGGATCATGTGCCAAAATAATCTGTGTAGGCAGTCAAATTCCAATTCCCAGGGGTGCTAAACACGTAGACAACATGTATGGTACACATACAGAATTTTATACAGTTCTATAAAGAAAATCTCTATACAGCATGTAGACAGAATTCACAAGGCTTAACAGTATACTGAAGAAACTACACTTTAAATAATTACACATACAGACGTGTACCAGTAACAGTATTCATCTCACAACACTATTACGATTTCAAGCTGCTTGTACAGGTTATGAAACCCATGCAAATTGTCCAACATTTAGAAAATGTAATGTGTTGAAAGCAGTAAAATCATCTCGAGAAAGGATTTTTGAAAATCCTGGCTCCTTGACTGGACAATGCAATTGTTAATTCTTTACCCATGACGAGTATAAAGCGAATTTCTTTCCAAGGTAAATATTGTAAAAACGGACTTCCTCGCTCATGAAATACTGAAGTGGTGATTCTCAAGTTTGCAAATTCAATTACTAGCATGTTCAGTGTTTCGAAACAGACAAGCTGTCATGATTTAGTTGTAGTCCTTCACGGTCTTGCATTGGTACCATTCTGAACTGATGGAGGTTCAGTGACATCCCATCCTTGAATGGCAGGTTCTAGTTACCTGTCAGAACACTTCTCAGCTGTTAAAATACAGTGGCTGAAAAAAAATGAATGAATTAATTATGAATAGACGAGTATTAGCACAATTTACAGTGATATACACACAAAAAACGAGAAATGCTTTAAATAAAGACATTGAACACCGCTGCCGGCAAACATTTAAAAAAGTGGATTTGGGATATGTTTTTCCTGACTGTAATTTACAACACACCAAACCTGCCTAAATAACAACGAAACAGGTACATGTAATTGGTTATTTTCAATATGGCTGCCATGTCAAAACTGGATTGATGTGAGCTAAAACTGGCCCTTGGATACATGGAGTTGAGTTTTACACCTCGCAACAGTATTTCAGTTACATCATTGGATGTCGTGCGAGGCAACAAAAAACAGTTTCCCGTTTCCAGCCACACCAGACCCTAAACCTTTTTTGTTTTTATCAGGTTGCAGTCAAGCTTTCCTGCATATAATGCCACAAGCTTACATTTGATGTGCTTCACTAGGAATAAACCAATCCTGTTCAAACCTGTTTCACCAGTTGTCTAAGGTGCTGCAATTTGCTGTGCAGAGTTGCGTCCCTTGGGCACACTAGAGAACCTATGATTGTGGGTTCGAATCCCAGTTCGCCCCGATTATGTTTCTATGTTTGTCAGCCCCATATACCTGTGCTCGTGGGTTTCACCGAAGTGGTAAACGTCTGAGACCTGCATCACTTCAGGCTTTCCCCCCCGCATTAAGCTGACATGCCGCGATATAACTGTAATACTGTTAAAAGCGGCGTTAAACCCAACTCACTCACTCAAACCTGTTTTATTTACATTGCTGTGTAAGTTGCTTGAATGAGCACACACCTGACCCAGTTGTACAACTTTAGTACAGCATGATCACAATGGCCGACATTTTTTATTTGGTTTGTTGTTTAACGCCACATGCTGGTATATTGGGACCAGTGATTATGTATCTTTACAAGGGAGTGCTTATTACAAATTTCATAACAGAAACCATAATCAATGGGTCCTGGTAAGAGAAAGGGATACAACTCTGCACTTCTATGTCACTTAAGTTACTTCAGAATAAACTTCTGATCTGTGCTGTGATGCCTTCAATAACTGGGCAACCATTCCCTAACACTGTCAGTGGATGAAGCAACTCACATTTGACATCATCTGGTGGTGCTTGCTGATGTCATACAGTTCCTCGGGGGAAATCAGGGATGTATTCATATCTAATTCAAATGTCTCGTACGCCTGCAGCATCTGAGTAGAACATAAATATCAGTCACTAAACATGACAGTGATGAGACCTTTTGTACACACATTCAACAGGTTCTTCATGAATTAATTACAAACAAGAAATACAAAGCTTGGAAAACCCCTATCGGTTTCAGATTGAAGTGTTGACAACATCAATAATTCATGGGTTTGGATACACTGTTCCCTCATTAACCATGATTACATACATCCACTTAGTCGTGCCGCGACGTTCAATTCCAACTCACCTCAGTTTGCATCACACCAACAGCAATGTGTCTCACTTGACAATGGCTGCAACGTGTGTTATATGATCTATGCATGGTGGCAATGGTGGGGTTCATGCACCGAGTACAGCTCATGTGACTTCCACAACCTCATTATATCTTGCCGTAAAAGGCGACTATGCTTGTTGTAAAAGGCTAACGGGATAGGAGGGTCAGGCTCGCTGACTTGGTTGATGCATGTCATCGATCCCAATTGCATGGATTGATGCTCATGATATCGATCACTGGATTGTCTGGTCCAGACTCAATTATTTACAGACCGCCGTCATATAGCTGGAATATTGCTGAGTGCGGCGTTAAACAACAAACCAACCAACCAATCATTATATTAGCTGCCTAAATATCGGCTCAATGTACTCACAGGTGAACTAGGAACATAGTGGATACAAGCCAGTGAAGTATTAATGATGTAGTGTTGCTTGATCGATTTGAAGTGTCATTTCAATTAATTTATTGATTAGCCGATTGATGAAGGTGATTGGTTGATGTATTGAAAGATTTGATTGGTTGACTGATTAAGACTTTGCTTGATAGAAGACTCGGGTTTCATATCAAAATAGGGTATCCTCAATTATCCTGGATATCATGTCTCCATTTATTTATAGTGAGTGAGTATGGTGTTACGCCACTTTTAGCAATATTCCAGCAATATCACGGCAGGGGACCCCAGAAATGAGCTTCACACATTGTACCCATGTCGGGAATCGAACCCAGATCTTCAGCGTGATGGGCGAACGCTTTAGCCACTAGGCTATCCGTCCGCCCTCCATTTATTTATAAGAAATATCCTGGACCGATTCAACACCATAGTTTTGTGTGGTGTGATGTCACCACCTCGATCTCTCTTATCACTAGCTAGGCACAGAGACGAGAGGTAGTTCATTTGACACCTAGTTTTAGTTGATACGAATCTGGCTCAACACGAAGCTATGGCAGCGAAAGGGTGCAGGGTATTTATCATACTAGAACAGAGATATAATACACTGGACAATCTAGGATGTGGCTAGTGCCACGTTTCACAAAGTGGTGTTAGCACAATGGCTTTGTGTATGAAGTGAGGTGACGAGAAATGGGGTTTAATGTAACATTCAGGATTATTGCACTAATATAGCAACATGCCTGTATGTGTGTGTACGCGCTCTTGTACTATCTGTACTCATGACGATTTTATAGCTAGTCCACACAACAAACTGACCGAGCCGACCAGTCCTTGTTTTATCACCTTAATGCTGAGCGCCGGGCAGGGTAACAACATCTGCCATCTTTTAAAGTATCTTCGTTTGATTGGGCCAAGGGATTGAACCACCGATCTGATGCTCTCCAGGCAGACTAACCACTGCACAACAGATGCAGTCTGAACATGTATGATGATGAGTACTAGGACTGCTGCCACTGTGATATCGGCACGTACCTGGAACGCACACACTGACACAGGCATCTGTCCAACCGCCGTCCCCAGACCTGGGATCAACACTGTGCTGATCTTTTCTTGACTTGCATCTTCATTGTGTCGCTTGACTGTAGTCATATGTGAGTAAGATAATATTTTATCAGTCAAATCAAACTACATAATAACTACATATACAATGATATAAAATAATAAATTATTAGATGTTCATCCAGATTTGTTAAAGATGAGATGAAATGGGGTTTAACGTCGCATCCAAGATTATTGAACTTATGTAGTGACGTTCATATGTATGTGTGTGTGTGTGTGGCTGCTTGTACTTGTCCAGACTAATGCTGACTTTGTAGTGCAGTCACAGTATACTGACCATCTTTAAACGTTTTTTGATATTAGGTGCCAAGGGATTGTACCCCTGACCTTCTCCCCAGACAGACACTAACACTAGGCCATGGAGGCAGTCCAGATTTGTTTACACTGTTGGGCATTTTACATTTATTTATTTCAAACAAACTACCGCTACCGCTTAACAAAGATCTGTGGACATCCCATTACGAGTCACGTCAGAACGACCTTTCGGGAACTTTGACTGACCAATGAAATGACTGACAAGAAATCGACACAAGGCAATCAGTAGACAGCTTTCGCGATCTTGATGACACTAGTTTCAAACTGTCGACTAGGCTACAAAACATATTTTGACGTATTCTCGATTAAAAATGATAAAACTGATAAAAAGAACATTCTGGAATGGCTTTTAGATGGCCTAGATTGTATCGATATAATCATAAAACCCAGAACTGTCTTTCAGAATACCCCATGTTATATATTTCCAGGTTACATGATTAGAAAACACATTCCGACTGTCACTTTCATGATCTGGTAAGCGACGCTCTAATTGGTTGGTTGAAAGGTCATTCTGACGTGACCCGTAATGGGATATCCTCAGATCGTTGTTTAGCGATAGCGAGAACTACGATCTGATTTTAATGAGATCGAAGCATTAAGGAATATTCCTTTCTGTTGTGGAGGATGAAAATCAAATAATTTATTTAAAACACAATTTTGTCAAGATATCTTGAAAGGTTTGTGATATCATACGCATGAAATTATATATCTGAAGTCAGCTAAATTAAAAATAGGTTGATCAGTCAAAAAATGATATTCTACAGTTAATTGCCATATCATATATGATAAAGATGTCGTGTGTATCAAAACATGTGTTTTGTATCGATACCTCATGATACACCCTCTAAAAATATAATGAAGTAACACATCCATCAAGGTAAATGGTAAATGGCTACAATCCTTGTTAAAAGTTACGCTACAACTGGAAACTAATTTAGCCAAGGTGATCTTTGGTAGAGCTCTTATTAGGTCAAGAGGATAATTTGGAACTAAAATTGCCACATAAAACATTTTAGAGTACACTTCAATATTTTTTGTGTTTATGGAGGTAAAAACAACTTGTGTGGAAAGGGGAAATCATCACGAAATGTCTAATTTTTGTAAGTTTCTTTGTTTGTAGTTTAACGCCGCACTCAGCAATATTCCAGCTATATGATGGACAAGACATGACCATCGATCCACCCAACTGGGATGCGATGACATGCATCCACCAAGTCAGAAAGCCTGACTACCCAATCCTGTTCGTCGCCTCCTATGACAAGCATAGTCGCCTTTTACGGCAAGCATGGGTTGCTGAAGACCTATTCTCTACCTGGATCTTCATGGGTCGCAGAAATGTTTAAATTCTGATTAATAAATGTAGATATGATATGAAATCAGTGACATTGCTCAACACAATAATTCACCACATGCCCCTATTCATCAGCCAATCAGGAAACAGTAGGCAGCTGGGGGGCATGGCCTTATAATTTTAAGGTTTATTGAAACACCAAAACAATTACTTGGTTGGCCAATCAAATGCCATGGAATAACATAAGTTAATAAAAGTGCCATATTTACCAGCCAGTATAACAGCCTTAAAGGCGAGATATGCATTCACTGTGCCCTCCACATTCATAGGGACTCTCATTGTAGGGACTGATACTAGCCATTTGATTGGCTGGCCCTCGTTTGTCTTTGACCAATCCATGGAATCATCCTTAGCCCCGCCTTCGAAAGTTGGCAAGATGATGGCATCTCCCTGGATGGATAGAGCATGGAGTGTGTATAGTCTGTGATCATACCTCCATGTCAGAATGATGAGATCTGATTGGTTCACGTGATCTTGAAAAAAATATGTATCCCACTTTGGAGGAAAATAAATTTCTCAGTGGGGGAATAAATCCCATATACCCCACCATGAACAAGTCAGGCTTCATGTGGACTTTTAAGAGGCAGAATTAATCCCTTATACCTCACTACGAAGCAAAATGCTGCACGTTTGTTCTAGGGACGGATAACTCGGGTACTTGGGTCGGGTGGGTCATGAGTAGGACCCGGGTACCCACAGGACTACCCAGACCTGTGGTTAGTCATGTGATATATTGTTTAATGACAAAAACTCACTTTAGTTTAGTGTTAACACTACATGTCGCTAATGTTCGCATTGCTTTCTGATGATACATCCATTCCTTTTGACTTGCATTTCTTTGAGTAAAGATACGCATGATCAGATCGTTTGATATATGTATCTCAATAGTTACTGCCTGGGCAGCAGTGCAACAATTCCCAATCAGACATTTTGTTCCCAACCCCTGAGACCCGTGTAGGGCTGGATAATAGGGGGTTGGATACCCGGGTAGTAGATCTGGACTCGTCCCATCCCTAGTTTTTCCCCTCCGAGTCAATGAAAGTCACATGCCATTGCACAAAACCTCAACTCAATCGAACAGCTGTTTTCTATCAATTTTTAGTTTGTTTTAATTCTATTACAATGTCATATTAAAACATGCCGGTAAGATAAATTTGTTGTGGCAGGATCACTTGGGGTATAAGGGGTTTTAAGTGTCCCGCGTTAGATTTTATACCACGAACATACGAGGGAGGCATAAAACCCCTTGTACCCCTTGTGATCCTGCTAAAACAAATTTATCTTATCAGCATGTTTTAATATGACATTGTAAAAGAAATAAAACAAGTTAAAAAAATGCAGTTTTATCAGTCTCTCAGCTGTATCACATCGAGGGATGCCAATAATGGGCTGCATACATTGTAACTGTGTGGAGAGTCAAACTCGGGTCTTACGTGTTGTTAGCAAACACTCTAACCACTAGACCACCCCATCACCTGTCACACTGTAACCTATATTTTTTTAATATGCACGCCTAATATTTCGTGTTTTATTTTACAAATGAACCAGACACATGAACAGTAGATGCAGCCATCACACACATGAACAGTAGATGCAGCCATCGCACATATGAACAGTAGATGCAGTCATCGCACATATGAACAGTAGATGCAGTCATCACACACATGAACACACATGAACAGCAGATGCAGCCATCACACACATGAACAGTAGATGCAGCCATCGCACACATGAACAGTAGATGCAGTCATCACACACATGAACAGTAGATGCGGCCATCGCACACATGAACAGTAGATGCAGTCATCACACACATGAACAGTAGATGCGGCCATCGCACACATGAACAGCAGATGCAGTCATCACACACATGAACAGTAGATGCAGCCATCGCACACATGAACAGTAGATGCAGCCATCGCACACATGAACAGTAGATGCAGCCATCGCTCACCGGAACAGTAGATGCAGCCATCGTACACATGAACACATGTTAATGAGTCACTTACCACTAAAAGTTCACCATGTTTTTCGGTGCGGATGATTTCTTGGAGTCTTTTCTGCCTGTTCAAAGAAAGATAAATTATTGCAATACACAAAACCTATCCACACCATACATACATCATCTTCCCGAGGCAAGGGAGTTAACTGACTATAAAAGTCCAGTTTCCACCCTTGCCGAACTAGGCTTGTATTATGGAGTTACAATTTGACTGGACTTACAAGTCTATGCATAGTCCAATCAAAATCGCGCAAAGAAATCAAATCCGGTTCGTAAACTGTCGTTCAGATTTCGGTCGATAGCAGGATTTGCAAAGAATGTGCATCGCCAACTCGTTGTCAACAGATATTTTCAAATTCTTTTCATGTTTTCAAGGTGCTCACGTGATTTAATGCATTTCGCCATGTAAGACCCGTTTTATCACAATATAGATCTTGATTATCGAGCAGATTGTCCTGACTTGGCGCTGCCATTTGAAGCAAATGCAAGTGATATGAGAGGTGGAATCTAATTGGTCCATAGGAGAGGCTTAGACGGGACATAAATGGAAATAGCCACTGGTGGCGCTAAGATAGAGCCCAGGAATTCCAGCCTAGTCGGCAAGGGTGGAAACTGGTCTTTTAAAGTCAGTTAACTCTCATGCCTCGGGAAGATGTACATGCATAATCTCTCTACACAATACACTCACAACAATCTTGATCCACTGTAAGACCTGATTCCATTATTGACAGACTAGACTGACATTTAGTCCCAGAAATAAAATTATCTTATTTAAAAATATATATCTGAAAAAAAAATAATAAAATAAAATCCAAATGGAGCCCAGAACAATCCTTAATTTCAGACTTAATTTCAATCTAGACTTGCCCAAACACTTGGACTCCTTTCTTTTTTTTCTAGGGTCTGGGTGACAGACTATTGACAGGCTTGTGTCACACATATGGAATATGGCTGAGTGTACGTTAAACAATAAACACATCTGGTGAACAGACTAACTGTATGGCTGTTGAGTGGGATAACCAGTGGTCGATGGAGTGAGCACATGTCGGACCAGCAAGATCACATCTGACAAAAATCTATGTAATATCATATGACACTGAAAAGTCCTCACATCTGCCAACCAAAGTGTAAGCTGTAGACCATATCGATCCCTCCATCCATGAAGCCGAAACTGTTGGCAGGGGACACCTGAGAGTACAAGTACATCAGTTGTGAACTGTGGGGTCTTGTCAAGTGTTCAATGAAGCTAATAAATAGTCAATCGATGTAAATTTACTCACAGATAAAGACTGTTCAGAGTTAGTGGGTATATATGAAATGTTTTGCCTGTTTTCATAGGAAATATGAAATATTGAATATACCAATTGTCAAGGTCATTTGATTTTAATATTTCTTAACCCCTGCAATACGTGAAAACAGCTTAATATGTATTACATACAGCAAACAAAGGCAAGTTACTCTGCATATATGAGCGTTAATATTTGACAGGAAGTACTAATATAACATTTTCATGGGAAATACGAACTTGTTTTACCAATTGTCAAGGTCATTTGATTTGAATATTGCTTAATCCCAGCAATATGTGCAAACAGCTTGTAATACATACAGAAAACCAAGGGAGGCAACTCTGCATATGTGAGCATTAGTACTAATATAACACTGTAGAAACAATGCTGCTCCCAGTGTCTCGAGATAATGTCGGTCTTACCAGAGCATCAACTGAAGGAGCATCTTTAAATATGTCACCATGAGATATCTGAAAATATATAATATGTGCGTAGAGAAAGTCACTAGAGTGAGTGAGTGAATATTTTTTACACAGGAATCAGCAGTATTACATTTCGGTGATTGAAAGCATGAAAAGATCTATGCTAAGTGACACAGCCTAATCTCCATCTACCACAAGCAAGAGGTACCGGGATCCTGTTCTAACCTGGAGGTGAGGTGAAATGGGGTTTAACATCGCGTCCAGTCTTTTAACGTCTTTTGGTATGACGTGGCCGGGGTTCGAACCCTGGACCTTCCGCTGTCCGGGCGGACACTCTACCACTAGAAGACTGACTGTCAGTATGAGTCTTATCATACAACAAGTGCAATAATCAGACACTGGACTATTGTATAACTATTGTACATGTTGGGTGTTCATTAGAGGTGTGATACGGTCATAATATCCCAATGCTATTGGCGCAACACAATTTGTATCCCGATACAGTAATCATATTTTATAAGTTGTCTTTTTTTCTTTTTGCAGGTGAATCAGAACCCTGAATCGTTTGTTTCTATATTTCAGAGATCAAAGATGGGATATTGTGGGGTAGAAACATATTGGTAGAGGGCACTGTGAATGTTATGCTATTTGTGTCCAACCACGAGTGAGTGAGTGAGTTTGGTGTGACGCCGCTTTTAACAGTATTCCAGTTATATCGCGGCATGTCAGCTTAATGTGGGAGGAAAGCCCGAAGTGATGCAGGTCTCAGATGTTTACCACTTCGGTGAATCCCAGGAGCACAGGCATGGTGCTGACAAACCAAGAAACATAAACACATTCAAACCCACAATCATAGGTTTCTGGTGTGCCCAAGGGACGCAACTCTGCACAGCAAATACTAGACTATGAACAGTTTAGTTTAACATCTTAAATCTGTTATTATTCAAATGATTTTACACAAATATAACTCACAATGTAACGTATCGTATGTATCACAATACAGGGGTTGTAAATTGATGTATTGTATCATGGACGTCGTATCGGGATACAATACTGTATCGCCATATTGTTACGTCACTAGTGTTAATACTGTGACAGCAAGGGACATAACTTCACCAGGTACCTCTATCCTTGTTTTGTGATCTTGAAAGTGTTCCTGCCATGCAGCAACCATTTTGCTGTTTATGTCTCGGAACTTGTACGTAACGACATGGTTGTGGCTCGCTGCTACTGCTGCCTCTGCCCCCTCGCCTTCCACATCTCCTGCTGCGTCTTCCAGCACTGTAACCTGATGACTCTCTTCATCTTGTAATACCTGGAGGGACATTTTACACCTGAAATATAACAACGTGGCAGTGATAGTGGCAGTGTTGTATTATGTTACAGTCTATAAGTAAAATAGCTGACATTTTTACTTAGGCATTTATAAAAACACCAAATTATTTCAGTCATTTTACAACTCTGTTTCTGTCAGATCGACTAAACATTATGAAGAGTGAGTGAGTTGGGTTTAATGCCACTTTTAACAGTATTCCAGTTATATCACGGCGTGTCAGCTTAATGTGGGAGGAAAGCCCGAGGTGATGCAGGTCTCAGAACGTTTACCACTTCGGTGAAACCCACGAGCACGGGTATGGTGCTGACAAACCTAGAAACATAATCGGGGCGAACCGGGGGATTCGAACCAACAATCATAGGTTTCTGGCATGCCCAAGGGACGCAACTCTGCACAGCGAACTGCGGCGCCTTAGACGACTGGGCCACCCGTGCCCACACATTATTAAGAAGTTCAAAGGTCATAAACATATAACAATAAACTAATTATGCTGGGATTAGAAGCAACAAAATTAAAAAGAAAATATACATTGACTTTTGTTTTCTTTTAATCCTATTATTACTGGGTAATGATATAGAGAATAAAAATGTAACAAATGTTATATTTGGTATAACACTTTCTTAGTAAAGTCCCAATTCTGGTACTTTTTGGGTTGAAAATGCCAGGTTTGACAATGCCAGAAAGAGGCACCTAATTGTCAGCACACAAAGTCAGCGCTCTAACCCACTCAGCCACAGAGGCTTCCACAAAAATGAAATTCTGACAACTGGTTGTCTAGATCACATACTTTGTGTACCCCTCTGACAAGTGTAAATTGGCACGGCTCCTGTGGCCGAAAGCTGTGAACACACAATGCCATTTAGAGAAAGTGGTCAAATGTAACAAATATTTTGGATAACACTTTCTTAGTAAAGTACTGATTCTAGTACTTTTGAGGGGTTGAGTCCCATCCGAAATTCTAACCCGGAATTCTAACCCACACTGCCAGAGTGAGGCACCTAATCGCCAGCACAATAACTCAGCCATCTAACCCACTCAACTACCGAGGCTGTACTTCACTAAGAAAGTGTTATCCCAAATAGTGTATAACATTTGTTACATTTAACTGATATTCAAAATGGCAGCGTGTTCAGAGAATAAAAATGTTTGGAATTTGTTATCATAACATAATAAATGGAAAAATAATTGAAATGACATTTTGTCTATTGCCTAACAGTAATTAAAACATTGACTGTAACATATATAAGGTATAGTTGTATACATATTTACTTTCTTTATATTGCCACCCTCAATTATCTACACTGTTACATCTCAATTCTATAATGATTAATGCCCTGGGGCTATTCCCCATCATAACTTAGTTTGGTGTGACATCACCTCCATTGCTCTGAACTGCGCACCAAATTCTCTCAAACGTAAAGACCGCCTCTGTGAGAGCGGAAGGTCTGGGGTTTGATCCCCGGCCGCGTCATACCAAAAAACGTTAAAAGATGGTACTTGTTGTTACCCTGTCTGGCGCTCGGCATTAAGGGGCTAAAACAAGGACTGGTCGGCTCGGAGTCAGTATACTGTGTCTGAGTTGGGTATTCATGTTAAACTGTGGCATGGTATCTCAGTGTGCTAGCACCATAAATCGGCATCAGTCCGGACTAGTACAAACAGCCACACAAACGTGCATGCACGTCGCTATATAAGTGCAATAATCTTGGACGAGACGTTAAACCCAATTTTACCTCACCTCACCTCTCAAACGTAAAGGGTAATTTGATTGGATGGTTGTTTTTAGCATCGTTTCACATAAATCAGGCTCAAGACAAAGCAATGGTCACAAATGTGTCCTGGGTTTTTTTCATACTAGAAGGTAGAGGACCCAGGACAATCGCGGATGATAGTTTGCTTAATTGTACATAGTTTATTGGAATATATATTGACCTTTTCACTTACACTGTAAAAAACCTGCACATCGGCCATACTCTACAATGTCTACACTGTTTAAGCTAAATAGTAATTGAATGTGTGTAGTTTTCTTCTACCAATTCTATTCTAAACCATAGCTTCAACTATTATTAGTTGTGGATACAGTAGGTTGCTTGGGTCACTCCATTGTTTTAAGTTGCACATTGTGTTCTAGTCTGTCTGATTAGTCGACCGATAGTTGAATTTATTGAATTTATGACCGATTCGTTTCCATTCCACACCAGCTTTAAACCTTTGAATGATCTTGAATGACCACTACTGTCCTTTGCATGGTGTTGTGTCATTCATTTGCTTGTTAGTATTTGGAAGAGGCTATTTCTGGATGTACAATACTGTGTCCTATACCTAAGTGACAATGAATGTTAGTATTCATTGTGAGGTATAGGTACTTAACGAGAGCTGCAATGGGGTCCTACAGTCAAGACATGATCCTACATCATGTGATGTAGGGATATGTCTTGACTATAGGACCTCACCGCAGCTCTTGGTTAGGTCTACGGTTGTTAAACTATAAAAGGCTGCATGATGACAAGAATAATTAACACTGCAATCTGAAACACTGGAAACTTGTCCAAATCCAGAGTCAAATATAATTTCCTCTGATCTTGTAATCTATATCAGCAATAATCCCTACAAGTATATCTATGTGAACACCTGACAAGTGTGGGAAAACTAGCAGAGTGATAACGAATAAAATGACAAATGTTCAAATTAAGACATTGCGATATTTAGACTATGATTTGTGAGAGTTGTTGTCACATTTCAACAGTAAACAAAATCGTCTTCATTGCGTATTTACCTTAAGAAAATTTAGTCCGATGTCCTCACGGAGTGAGTCGACGACTGGTATTCAACGTATTTGTAAACCTACATTTACAGTGCAAGCAATGGCTACAAGCCTATATATTATGCGGATACTATGACTAATATCACGTCGTGTCTACGCACACGTGTATATTGTCAGTTGCTTGTCAACACTTCCTGTGTTTGTACTACAAACGTTGCTTCCACATTCTACAATCCCATTATTCATCCCTAAAAATAGACCAGTTTCATCACCTAGATTGGAGGCGAGTCTTGACGCAAGAAAACCCAAAACCTTTCCTGGAGGTGTGTCCTGTTTGTGCCCTCTGATTGGTCAGTTATTCATACTACATTTCTTAAAACTAAATTTGTAACTAATTTATTCGTGTTACCGACAATGAGATATTATTATTTGTTCGGATAAGAAAATATACATATAAATATGAAATAAGGCGAAGAAAATTATCTTTTAACTTAACGGAATATGATCTTTACATACAGCTTTATACAAAATTAAGTTGTTTTCTGGTGTTGATATGCGTATGGAAACTATTACGGTCAAACAAGGTACAAGGTGCCTGCTGCTTCAAGAAGTCCAACATGAGTTTTCGATCACTTCAGGTTCTGAAGGTATTTTCATTAATTCCCAATACTAATAAGGTTTCGAAAATGAGGTCTAAAACAACGTTTTTATGGTTAACATGCTGACATTTGCATAGTGGCTTACAGAAGGCAAGAGCATGATTGCATATCTGTTGTTCAGATTTCGATCACAATGTTTAACTTGATAATTTGTGTGAGTCCGTTTCTCTACTAAATGCGTAATTATTAACTAATTATAGATAACTAGATATATTTTATTGGTTTCATGTTCGGGACACTGCTTTACATCTAAAACACAAATTGTGCTCCTGAAATATGACAGTCATGACAATCTATTGAAATACAGTCACACGAGTTGCCTTTTTTAATTTCCATGTATACGTATGTACAAAATATTATATATAGGCTATATGGAAATTTCAATTGCACTTCTTCAGTGTGAATGCTTTAACTATTAGACATCCACTGGTTGCTAATACATAGCTACGATTCATGCCTTCATGTCTTTCGACTTATGTATGATGCTGATTTTGCTACGGTCATCACAAGTTCTGTCAAAGTGCACATTACATAATATCATGAACATTTTTATGATTGTATTTTTCAGCCCAGACAAAGCTTAAGATGTGTCCGACATTTATCTAAAGTTTCTGGATTGAATGTAAGTACCGGTATACATTTTACTCAGGTTATACCGTATTCGTGTAATAAGGCTCTGTTATATAAGGACATTGCTCCATTATGACATGCTCCGCTATCATGCATGATAGCGGAACTTGAAATTAAGACAAGAGATATTATTTGGATGAAATGGTCTCAGATGTGGAGGTACTCGTGGACTGCAGAAATCAGCTTAACCCCTGTTAAGCGACCCCAACTGCAGCAACCGCTGCCCTGCACTAACTGTTGCCAAGCAACCCATGTTGCTTAACGATGCAGCATCCGCTGCCCTGCAACTACAGTTGCCAAGCAACCCATGTTGCTATGCAGCTAGCGCTGCCAGGCAAGTACCATTGCCAAACCATGAGCGAGTGCAACTATCTGACCATCCGCTGTAAAGCGGACAATAAGCCATCTGCTGTAAAGCAGAATGGATAAATTGGTTCCTGCTGTAAAGCGGGCAACCCTGTCCTATATAATTTATAATTTGGGATGTATCCCAAGACGCCAAATGTAACTTGTAATGCAGTCCACCAGCACCCCGCCCATCCGCAACATTTTATTCATGACAACATCATTATATACAAACATAATACTCCAGTAAAGTTCCACCAAATTGACAACTGCAAAGCTTGAATAACTTGAAATTAAGGATAACAGGGTGATTGGGTGGGTGCAACAAACTATAGATGAATGCGCGAATATAACTATGTGTTGTACGGCTGAAAGCTGGAGAGCAAGTGCTGCGTGAGCTGATGTCACGCTACAAGGGGTCATAGAAAATATAAACAAACGCTCCTATACCGGACGTGCCAAGAGCGGATCTAGGCCAGAGACAATGGCACCATGCAAATCAGCACGTAGCCGCACAGAATGAAGGTATTTAGCTGTAATGATATTAGCATCTGTGCCAAGCCTGACATAAAGGCATTTAGTTCTAATCACGAAATGCTAATAAGCACTGTCTGACAAGTCGCACAATCAGCCAACAGCCAAAAGAAATACCGATGTATTTGAGATGTGTCTCACGCTTCACTGCCTCTAGGTCCATGCATATGTGAACTAGCTGCCCCATCAATCATCTTTTTCCCTCATTTGAAATGATATCTACAGAGAAAAATGGTAGAAACATAACCCCTAGTCGCAGAAGAAATATTCTTGTCAGGGCCCCATTCCAGAAAGCGATCTTAGCGCTAAGGTGATCATAACTCACATACTTTAACACAATAGTCGTAGTGCTAAGATCGCTTTATGGATTTGCCCAGGACTTGCTAGAATTTGTTCACTTTTGTTTTGGTATTAACGCATCATGATACTTCAGAAGATTTCAAATTATTGCTAGTTCCTCAAAATGTGTCGAGAAGTAGGTTTATGAATATGAATTTTGTTCAGAAGGTCAGTGTTAGAAAGAAGAGGTCCTTGGGCATTGTTGAGGTTTGCTGCTATGTTACCCTAAACATGCTAAACTAACTATTTACTATTTATTACTGCAAGAATTCCATGACTTTCATGTATAATTTTGAACACTGTCATTGGGGTCACCAAGCTGTCACTTGCGGATCTAACACCCAAATTCTTACATTAAAATGGCCTGGCCTAATGACAGTCATGAATAACCAATAGTGATAATTGCTAGCATTTACCTGTATTCCATGTAATTCCTGTTTTACCTGTATTCACCAGTATTTGTCTGTATTTACCTTCTTTCACCTGCAATCCCCAGTACTGGTATTTCCCTATATTCACCTGTAGGATGTACTGACACTGTTAGTCTCAGCTGTGAGGACTCCTATATTTGCTGTATTTACCTGTATTCCCCAGTATTTACCTGTATTCTCCTGTATTCACTTGCATTCTCCTGTATTCCCCTTCAGGATGTAGTGATCGTCTCAGCAGTGAGGACTCCTATATTTGATGTATTTACCTGTATTTACCTGTATTCTCCTGTATTTACCTGCATTCTCCTGTATTTACCTGTATTCTCCAGTATTTACCTGTATTCTCCTGTATTTACCTGCATTCTCCTGTATTAACCTGCAGGATGTAGTGATCGTCTCAGCTGTGAGGACTCCTATATTTGATGTATTTACCTGTATTCTCCTGTATTTACCTGTATTTACCTGCATTCTCCTGTATTAACCTGCAGGATGTAGTGATCGTCTCAGCTGTGAGGACTCCAATATTTGATGTATTTACCTGTATTCTCCTGTATTCACCTGTATTCCCCTTCAGGATGTAGTGATTGTGTCAGCTGTGAGGACTCCTATTGGCTCCTTCCTGAGCTCCCTGGCTGATGTACCTGCCACCCGACTTGGCTCCATCGCCATCAAGGAGGCAGTGGCCAGGGCAGGTATGTGCAGTGTTCAGATTGTCAAGTCTTTAGAATATCAAGGAACAATAAGAGGATTTTTGTTTTTGAGTCTTTGTTCTTTGATATTAGGTTAGTTACATAATCATGACATGACTTATCTGGTGTGAGAATTTAAGCAATGATTTTGAGATCATTATCCTAAACTTTACACAAAGTAAACAAACAATTCATCAAGGGTTGTAGAAATCAAGGCTTGGGTTAGAACAATAGAAGTATCATGGACTAACCCAACCACCCTTTACTTTATAAGTAAACTAATCCAGAAGCCCACAATAGATACTAAACTAAGAAACTGCTTTACCAGTCAGGGTGGCCTCTTTGGGATGTGTTTACTGACAACTTAAAATAATACTGGAGAAATGAAAGTACATGAATTTGTTAAATGTATTTACAACAAAATTATATACAAACACTAGTGTCTGCCACAATTGTACCCAACAGTTTTGATTGTTGCTAATAATATTATCTGGTCCAGATTTGATTATTTACTGGTTGCAGTCATATAGCTGTAATATTACAAGGGCTGGGACGATACACCAACTGTACGATCCGATACGTATCACGATACCATGTTCATGATCCGATACATATCACAGTACTTGCATGTGCTGTTATCTGTGGTGTGTAAGCCATCTTTTTCATAGACAGGATGGCCAAATACCTGGCACACTAATGATTTACATTTGTTAGTGTCAAGTGTGGCACAATGGATTAAAATATATTAATTTTCCTCACTAAACTTCACTACTAATTGTTGTTTGTTGTAACAGTTATTAAAGCAAACATTTAAGGTTAGAATCAATATATTTTACTTTGTGTGTGACTTTGATCGATACTTGTATCGAGAAGTGAAAAATCCTGCTATAACGGAATGCAGCGGTACCTGTCCTGTGATTGTGTGTTGCAGGTATCAGTGTGGGGGATGTGGACGAGGTGTATATGGGCAATGTGTTGCAGGCAGCCCAGGGACAGGCACCCTGCCGACAGGCCACACTGGGCGCAGGTAATACTTACTGGGGGCGTGGAGTGTTTTGTGGGTGTGTTTAAAGTTCATTTTATTATTATAATTATGGTGCCAAAGGCATGGTTGAAATCAAATTGGTATGGTTAAGGTAGTTCAAAATAACATAAGGAATGTTTTATGGATAAGTGTGCCCACAGTTTTTTAGAATTAAAAATAATATGTCTTTTTTTGGTGGTATTTTTGTTTTTAAAGAGATATTGCCAACTTGTTTTATTTTGCCTTCTGTTTTATCCCAGCCTGGCAATTGATGTGGGAACAAAGCCTGAAGTGATTCATGTCTTCACCACTCACCACTTTGGTGAAACCCACGATCAGGGTATGGTGCTGACAAACAAGCTGATGAATTTGAGGCCATGATCATAAGATTGTGGCACACTCAAGGGACACAACTCTGCACGGGGAATTTCGGAGACTTAGATGACTGGGCCATGTCCCATTAGGTGTTTGAAGATGTACTTGTGTGTTGCAGGTCTGCCCATCACAACACCCACCTCCACCATCAACAAGGTGTGTGCGTCGGGGATGAAGTCCATCATGCTGGCTGCGCAGAACCTCATGTGTGGCCACCAGGTTAGTCTCACGCTTACTATGTACTGTGAAACCTTGTTAGTGTGGAAACCTGCTGGGAAAGCTTACATGTATAGGGAGAGACAGAATTCTGTATCCATGAGTTGTTCATTCTGAAAATAGTTAATCTCTGTGCTTTCAGTAGGATGGACAGCATTTCACTGTATTTGTGGTATTGCTAATTGTTATGCTGCATTCGCAGGCTCATTGTGGTATATAAAACTTTCTCAGGATTTTGTTTGACCATTGTTGAAGGTTTGACCAATGTTGAATGTACTGAATACAAAATGTTACACCTTGTGAAATGTTTGACAATATTGCAGTTTATATACTGTAGAATATGTTAATAATGTTCTATAATTTAAGTGTTTATATATTTTATATTAACATGTTTGTTATTGTATATATTGGATAGCATGTTTGACAATGGTATATGTTGTATAACATGTTTGACAGATATATAACATGTTTGCCTATGTTGTATGTGTGTAGGATGTGATGGTGGCCGGTGGTATGGAGAGTATGTCTCATGTACCGTTCTACATGAAGCGAGGACAGACACCCTATGGCGGCATCAAGATGATGGTTGGTGATCTTTGTACTTCAACATGACTGAATATTTTAAACATTTATAAAAAGAAGGTCAATAAAGAGTTTGCCAAAATCATGTCATTATTTAGCTCTGACAGTCTGAGCCTTCAGAATTATGAGCTGTACAGTTACAAGTGTAACACCGTTGTTAGACTTTGGTTGATTCATCATCCAGTGTCATACAACATAAAGGTTCATAGGATATTACAACTTGTGGGGATTCCAGGTCAGAATAAAGGTCGTACCACTTATGCTTGTCAAGAGAGAGGTTAAAATGGCTAGGCTCTATGACTTGGAGTATGCATGTCATTGTATCCAAACAGCGAGACTGATTCTCACTATTTTAATGACTGGATTGTCTGGTCCAGACTCAACTGTTTGCAAACTGCGGTCATTTAGTTGATATTTTGCTGAGAGCAGCTTTAAACAGCAAACAAACAAACAAACAAGCAAACAAACATAATACTAATTGTATTCGACTTTGTATTCTTTGTCAAATGAGAAAGCCTAACACGCAGGACACTACAATTTTTTTTTCCAGGATGGAATCGTGTTCGATGGTTTGACGGATGCATATGATCACATTCACATGGTAAGGAGAATAAGAGTTGTTTTGAAGTAAATAAGCAAGTTGGTCAACTGGTTCCGTTGAACACGGCCATACAGGAATAGAATCCAGGGGGAGTAGGTCAGATGAGGATTGGGTGGTTGCATTGGCTGATTGTGTGTCGTTATTCTTGGGCGGTGTTCATTACACATGCCTCCAAGGCAGGTAGCCTCATGGTCACCGCATTAGGGATATAGCTGCTACATTGCTGCCTGCAGCGTAAAACATCAGACCCGTGAAGATCCGGGGTAGAATAGGTCTTCAGCAACTAATTCTTGCCGTAAAAGAAGACTATGCTTGTCATTAGAGGCGACTTACAGGATCAGGTGGTCAGGCTCGCTGACTTGGTTGATGCATGAATGTATGGAGTGATGCTCATGATGTCAATCACTGGATTGTCTAGTCCAGACTTGATTATTTACAGACAGCCATCAGATACCTTGAATATTGCTACGTGCGGCGTTAAACAACAAAGAAACAAACAAATGTAAAACGACATGCATTCTCACATTCCCTGACATGTTCCCTACTACTCAGTTGAAGTGTGATCATTTTGTTTTCAAACAATGATTAGAATCGGCAGACTGTCAACTTATTTGATTTAGAAACGTGACTTTTTAATGCTGTACATGTATGCTTTTCCTGACAAATGTTATAAAAGGGAGCTAACTTTGACTGTCTGTCAAAGATTGAAACCGTGAATGTCCAACATGGCCAATGTCTAAGTATATGTAATGAGTGACAAGTTCAGTTTGATCTATTTTATAGAACAGCTCTCGACTTGGGTATGTTTCTTTGTATGTGACTCCCAGCATTGTTTAGGCTTGCAGTTACTTTAAGGCAGACCCCAGGGGTAGATGTAAGCAAGGATTATATCCTACCTAAATATTATCCCGGGGGAAGTTTTACTATAGAGTATAGTATAGGATAGGACTAAACACACTGGCATGGGTTCAAATTCACTAGGGAGAATAATCCTGACACTAGAGAATTTCATTCCCAGGATAAAAAATAGGGTAGGATAATACTCACTCTTACATAGACACCATTGGTCAATCCAACTTGTCCACTGCTCATGTCGGATTAGTCGTTTATGTAAACTAGCTGGCTTGAAAACAACTAGTCCCGCTGGATTTTCACTTGTTTACTGACAGACTAGTGACTGTGTCTCCCCTTGAAACCCCACACTCGGTTGGTGCATTGTTTCATGCGTCTCATTAACGACTATTTCTCAGAAATATGTGAGAATATATGGCACTATCATACATAACCGTAGCCCCGAGACAGGCAGAGTGCAGATGATGCAATTGTTACTGATTGTGCTGATAAGAATACTGTCGTCTTCATAAACTAGCATCCTTTTGTATGTATATTGCAGGGAGTGTGTGCCGAGAACACAGCCCGCAAGTACAGCATCAGCCGCGAGGCCCAGGATGAGTATGCCGTCAGGAGCTACCAGCTGAGTCAGCAGGCGGCACAAGCAGGGCTTTTCAAGAAGGAGATTGTGCCGGTGGAGATTCCCAAGAAGAGAGGTGAGAACAGCAAGGAATGTGCCATATTTCCTCAAAAGGAGAGACTTGGTGACCTGATCCATATTACAGGTGGGCTCTTAGTGGAGAAAGAACTGTTATCTGTATGGGTGCATTGTAAAGAATGAAAAAAAGAAAATTAAAGATAGTAAAATGATGCAGAAAAGTGTTGCAATTTGTCAGGGCAGTTTATGATAAAATGCAAAAAATGGAGTAGGCAGTTTTATCCTGGGGTTGGAAGGGAGATTGATCGTGGAGTTGGAAGGGAGTTTGATCTAGGAGTAGGAAGGGAGTTTGATCCTGGAGTAGGAAGGGAGATTGGTCCATGAGTTGGAAGGGAGTTTGATCCTGCGGTTGGAAGGGAGTTTGGTCCTGGAGTAGGAAGGGAGTTTGATCCTGGAGTTGGAAGGGAGTTTGATCTAGGAGTAGGAAGGGAGTTTGGTCCTGGAGTAGGAAGGGAGTTTGATCCTGCGGTTGGAAGGGAGTTTGGTCCTGGAGTAGGAAGGGAGTTTGATCCTGGAGTTGGAAGGGAGTTTGATCTAGGAGTAGGAAGGGAGTTTGATCTAGGAGTAGGAAGGGAGTTTGGTCCTGGAGTAGGAAGGGAGTTTGATCCTGCGGTTGGAAGGGAGTTTGGTCCTGGGGTTGGAAGGGAGATTGATCCTGGAGTTGGAAGGGAGTTTGATCCTGCGGTTGGAAGGGAGTTTGGTCCTGGGGTTGGAAGGGAGATTGATCCTGGAGTTGGAAGGGAGTTTGATCTAGGAGTAGGAAGGGAGTTTGTTCCTGGAGTAGGAAGGGAGTTTGGTCCTGGAGTAGGAAGGGAGTTTGATCTAGGAGTAGGAAGGGAGTTTGATCTAGGAGTAGGAATGGAGTTTGGTCCTGGAGTAGGAAGGGAGTTTGATCCTGCGGTTGGAAGGGAGTTTGGTCCTGGGGTTGGAAGGGAGATTGATCCTGGAGTTGGAAGGGAGTTTGATCTAGGAGTAGGAAGGGAGTTTGGTCCTGGAGTAGGAAGGGAGTTTGATCCTGCGGTTGGAAGGGAGTTTGATCTAGGAGTAGGAAGGGAGTTTGGTCCTGGGGTTGGAAGGGAGATTGATCCTGGGGTTGGAAGGGAGTTTGATCTAGGAGTAGGAAGGGAGTTTGGTCCTGGAGTGAGAAGGGACTTTGATCCTGGTGTGTCTGTGTTCCAGGTGACCCTGTGACAGTGTCGGAGGATGAGGAGTACAAGAAGGTCAACTTCGACAAGTTCAAGTCTCTCAAGGCCGTCTTCCAGAGGGAAAATGGTAACACAACAGTGATATTGACTACTTGCTCTCCAGAGAGGATAGAGAGGATATCTCTGTAGAGGATATGTTTTTTGTCTGAAAGCACAAAGAAGTCTGAATTAGAGAGTTGTAGGTCAGTTTGAGTGATGATAATTTATTAAGGAACTTAGGGGACCAGAGAAAAAGTCCGTTTTTCACCAAAATCCAAATTTGACAGAGGGCCACTGTAATCAGGTTAACCTGCAAATTCTTCACTGTCAGTAGCCTATACTGTGTAATCAGTGTGCAGTTCTCAGGTTGGAATGCGCATAGGAAGACAAGTGATTGAAATCCTTGCTTTCATGTAGGACACACTTACCTTTACTGAGGCTCATATGATTGTAATGGAAGCCTGTGGAGATTCCAGGTTAGAAAAGGTCCCCAGCAAGAGGTGACTACATGGATCTGGTGGTCAGGCTCGGTGACATGGTTGATTGTATGTCATCGTATCCGATGGCATAGGATGTTTATATTATCAATCACTCATTTTGCCTGATCCATTCTATTGTAGTCAGGTTCATGTTAAATTGCTAGAATATTGTTGACTGCTGCATTAAACAAGAAACAAACAAATTCTGAATACTGAGTACAATGTGATTATGAATCAGGCACAGTAACAGCTGCCAATGCGAGCACCTTGAACGACGGCGCTGCAGCTCTGGTACTGATGACAGCGCAGGCCGCTGACAGACTCAAAGTAAAGCCACTTGCAAGGATTCTGGGTAAGTACTACTTGACACAGTGAGCAGAGGAATCCAGGGTAGAGTAGTTCCCAGGCACCATATTCTTGTGGAAGTAGTGACTGTTGATGATCAGGTTACAGGAAGTGGCCTGGCTGATGGTGTGTATGGTAACCTCATTATGTGGAATGTTGCTCATGCTGTCAACCACTGATTTGCTTGGCCCATATTGAATAAATACAGACCGTCATGATGAAGCTGGAATATTGCTGACTGTGGAATAAAACAATATGTGGACGTTCTTGGAACAATATAGAGGCAATCTTCTGGTTTAAGGGGGGCACGGGTGTCCCAGCCGTCTAAGGCGCTGCGATTCACTGTGCAGAGTTGCGTCCCTTGGGCACGCCAGAAACTTATGATTGTGGGTTCGAATCCCGGTTCGCCCCGATTATGTTTCTAGGTTTGTCAGCACCATACCCGTGCTCGTGGGTTTCACCGAAGTGGTAAATGTCTGAGACCTGCATCACTTTGGGCTTTCCTCCCACATTAAGCTGACACGCCGTGATATAACTGGAATACTGTTAAAAGCGGCGTTAAACCCAATTCGCTCACTCACTCACTCTGGTTTAAGCCCATCCCTGATATACACCAAATTACTTCCGAGGAGAGCAGTATGATGTGGCCATTACAGATGATGGGCCAACAAGAAAACTCTACTTCTCATCTTTTATAGGGATATTCAAGTGACCACATGAGGAAAGAATGTGAAGTGTTTAAAGATGTGAAAAGTTTACAATATTGCCAGGAAACTGTCACATTTTCAGCTTCATTTTAAGCTAAGATGGCCATAACTACATGTTGCCATAAGTCTCCTGACTTTTCAGTGTGATCAATTGACAATATTGTACACCTTATATAGTGACACATATCTGTTTTGAATAAGCTCCCCATACCCGTGCTCGTGGGTTTCACCGAAGTGGTAAAGGTCTGAGACCTGCATCACTTCGGGCTTTCTTCTTACATAAGGCTGACACGCTGCGATATAACTGGAATACTGTTAAAAGCGGCGTTAAACCCAACTCACTCACTCACTCACTCATTTGAATAAGCTAATGACATGAGGCCATGTAGGGCCCCTGGAAGTCGAGTGAGCCCGGTGTACGAACTCTGTGCCTGACACTGAAGCAGTGTGTTGGGCACATGTTGTTCTGTGAAGCTAGAAACATTTCCGTTTGTGAGATCTGAGTGTTCACGGGCTTCCTTCTTGCTGCAACAGGGAATTTGCTTCATTGGTTATACATTGTTTCACTGCTTTGTGTATTCAAGGGTAATGAAAGATTAGTGTATACAAACCTGTCAAGTATTGATGATGTACAGCTCTGTTACTGTATCTGTTGGTGGTATATATTTTGGATTTCCCATACCCTCTCTGGCATTCAGAACATATTTAAGAAATTCATGACTTGCTTTACTGTGATGAAGAATTTATATTATTTGAGTGAATAAAAAGAGAGTATGGTGGTAAGTCTCTCTGAGAAAAACACTAAACATTTGTTGTTCATTCTCCACCACTCAACAACAAATGGTAATACAATGTATGAAGTACAATGAAAACATTGTGCCATTATGTTGCAGGTTTTGCTGATGCCGCCATTGCACCCATTGACTTCCCTACTGCTCCAGCCAAGGCTGTGCCTAAGGTAGGATGCTTTATAATAGGCATGGTCATGACAGAAGGGATGAATAGTGCTTGTCCAACATCCATGGTGGGATGCCAGGGAAGACTATGCCCTGAGTGCTTTTCCAACATCCATGGTGGGATGCCAGGGCAGACTAGGCCCTGAGTGCTTGTCCAACATCCATGTTAGGATTCCAGAGCAGACTAGGCCCTGAGTGCTTGTCCAACATCCATGTTAGGATTCCAGGGCAGACTAGGCCCTGAGTGCTTGTCCAACATCCATGTTAGGAGTCCAGGGCAGACTAGGCCCTTGTCCAACATCCATGGTGGGATTCCAGGGCAGACTAGGCCCTGAGTGCTTGTCCAACATCCATGGTGGGATGCCAGGGCAGACTAGGCCCTGAGTGCTTGTCCAACATCCATGTTAGGATTCCAGGGCAGACTAGGCCCTGAGTGCTTGTCCAACATCCATGTTTTGATTCTATGGGCAGGCGAGGCCTTGAGTGCTTCTCAAACATCCATGTTGGGATTCAGTGTGTGTCATTGTGTGCTCCTCTCTGTGAAGGTCCTGGAGATGACCGGAGTCAACAAAGATGACATCGCCATGTGGGAGGTGAATGAAGCCTTCAGTGTTGTGGTCCTCGCCAACATCAAAGAGTCTGGCCTTGACCCCAGCAAGGTCAACATTCATGGAGGAGCTGTCAGTATTGGCCATCCTATTGGGTGAGTCAGAGAAAATGTCAATGTTAGTGAAAGTTGTGTATAACTCTGTTAGGACCTTTTGAGCGAATGAGGTGTCACTCTACTTCCGGAGTTTATGTAGGATTGCAGCTATGTAATGCAGGAAACACCACAAATAGTCTTCAATTATAACACCTGTACATGAATTTGTCTTTGGCAAGTTGAGAAATGCTTTAACCCCAAGGAGTTTTGATCAGAGGTTAGTTTATTTTCTTAACCTTAAAATGATTTAAGTAATAACGCGTATCTAATTCCGTGTGTATTTCAGTATGTCTGGCGCTCGCATCACCGGCCACATGGCACACAACCTGACGCCTGGACAGAAGGGCATGGCCAGTATCTGTAATGGCGGCGGGGGAGCGTCGGCCATCTTGATTGAGGGACTGTGAAGTTGGCCAACATTGTGACTAGCATCATATCAACAAAGGTTGCCTGAGCATCATGTTAGGGTTGTGTGAACTGTATTCTCAGATGAATGGATCTGGATTATTTAATATTGTTCATGAAGATCATTGTTAACAAGTGATATTTTTTACACAGATTTATGCAATTATGTTGCATTAAAGTTTTGAGGATTTAGTAATATCAGTAATATCCACTCTCTTAAGGATTTTGTTTAACGTGGTATCAGTGGTATTACTGTAATAATGGTAACAGGTATTTTCATGCATATCTTCCTTTTTCTGTAATATTATTATTAAGAGAATTGTTATCTTCCAAACATTTCTGGCTTTACTTAGTATCATATGAAATTTTTAGCTTTATTTATAGTCAGTATTAACAATTTGTCCTGCTAGGTGTGAGGGGCATCATGATACACTTATCCAACACGATAATCGAGTCATGCATAGCAATACTCAATTGATCTAAATGGCTCAGCTAACAAGAGGTTGTTGCTATAAACCAGATTGTGTTTAACTTGCATTACTTATTAATTTAGGTTTGTTCTGATAGTTTCCTGCAGTCAGATGTAACCATTTGTCGTGTCATGTTTTGAAAAAATGTAGAAAAAAATTACTGTTTGAAAATCAATTAAAAAAACATGAATTGATACAAGGGTAGGTGTATCATGTATCATCATCAGGTGTAAATTTGTGATGCCTCAGTGAATTGTGACGGTGCAACTGGATGTGATGGTGACTAGTGTTGTAGTGACCAGGGGATGATACTCGTTCCTGATGACGTACAGACCTCATTGCCTCATGGTAAAGTATGCATCACAGTACACAGATGGCATCATTATTGATTTATATATATATAAAAGAGTGTCCGGGTGAATCACAACATCTCTGTGTTGAGGAGAGCCTTATGGAGTGTGTGTGTGTGTGTGTGTGTGTGTGTGTGTGTGTGTGTATATGCATGCATGTTGAGTGTTGAGTGTTCTGTGTATGACCTAGTATCATCAAGTGCTACATGTAAATACTGTACAAAACAGGAATCTCACAGCAGTCATTATAGAAATGTACTGAAATTACCGTTCTCACTTTAAGAAACTAAAACTGTATTAGAGTTGTGTCAAGCTAATTGTCAGTTTTTGTGAATAAAAACTTATCTCACATGCTATGGAATTATCTCACATGCTATGAATGAATGATTCATGTTAATTATCATCTGGTTGGCTCTGATTGACTTTGAATTATCTTTGAAGACGTCTGGATACAAAGAGATTGAGCAAGCCTATGTGAGCCCTGAGTGATTTAACTAAGATGCTTGTTCCTGTTCTATCAGTCAATATGTATTCATGGTTGGAAAGAAAATCTCTTAAACACTGTCTAAATATATATACTTATACAGGATGTGAAAAAGAAAGACATAAAAATATTTATGTTGGAAATCATGGTCATCAAAATAGTTTCCTCCATTTCTTTCTTTGTCAAATAACGTAAAGTCACCACGAAGAAAGATGTCATATCCTCTTATTCAACAACTTCTATGGCGACTTTAATTCGAACAGCACTGTCTAGATTAAAGAATCATGGGTAGATAGATTTACTACCCGGGTACCCAACACCCTATTATGCGACCATACCCGGTCACGTGTTGTACCTGTCTTTACTCAAACATATACTACTCAAATAAGTTAAGGACCAACCGATTATTTAATATTACTATAGTATAATCTGTTATGCCATGACAGATTAACTATAGTAATATTAAATAATCGGTTGGTCCTTAACTTATTTTGAGTAGTATGTAAAAGTCTCAAGCAATGTGTGCATAGTCAGAAAGAAATGTGAACATGGCTTGTAGAGTAGCCATGGAGTGATATATATTGTTTTTGTCATTAATCAATATATCACGTGACTAGCCACGGTCCGGGTAGTCCTGTGGTACACAGCTCCTACTCAAGATCCACCCAACCTGAGTACCCAAGTCACCTGTCCCAGCTCTTGGACATAGTCACGTCCCTGTCCCCAACAAGAGTCATCTGGAAGATGGGGGTTTACAAAACAACTAAGTTTCACTGTACTTGCAGCAGCCATGACAAAATGCCAAATAGGTAAATAAAAGTATTCATGTAACAAGAAAACCAATATGCAATTGAAAACATTGTTTAATGTACAAAATGTATTTATGTACACAATATGAACAAAACATCTGAAGACTTCTTGGAAGCTTGTGATACAAACAATATATGATACAAACTGTACATGAGAATGATATGCCATTGAGGATGGGGAGGGGAGGCAACTGCTGTAGGACTGTAACAATACAGTGAAGCATGTCATGCTCAGGATCTGTATTCTATCATGGAACAAACAAGATGTAGTAAACATGAGTCTGTTAGAATAACAACAGATTGAAATTACTGACATTCATTTTCACGCCACATAATAAAAGTTGTGATACTTTCAGCCATGTTACAAAGACTATCGTGCCACAGTCAGTCGGCCACACTCCACAATCTTGACTGACACAAGCTAACCAGCAAGCCATGAGTTTATGATACATGTAGCACTAAATTGTTATGGCTGCAAGACTTCCTGCCTTCCCCACATTCAAACAATTCAAACAAACTTTGACTTTTCATGAAAGTGTCTCACTTGCCATTTTTATCTCAACTTTGACCATGGGATAAAATGACTAATCAAATACCAACAATCATTCAACAATAAGAAAATGAATGTTTGGACATCTCAGTTGTAACAATAATTCTGACTATGGAAGAGATGGAGACAACAGTGGTAAGACGTTACCAACAATAAAAATATGCTTGCAGTAAACACGGCTGTATGACAAAACCATCATGTCTTTCTCCACCTTAACAAAAAGCAGTGAATATCTGAGCCAAACTGAACTTCACAGAATTTTGACTTCAAAAAATGTTTATTTATATATGCTGACTGTACTCCACATCATGCCTAGGTATTCTCATTCAGGACTATTTTTCTGCCTGAAGTCATCAAGAAGCCACCAAATAGCCCTGACAGTCCAAGAGGGTTCACTCCAGCAGGTTACATTATGAAAATGTGCAGACAAAAGAATAGTAAAATATTTGAACACATTTTGAGATCATTCATTTTTGGCATGTTCAATTTTGTTCCCATAGTAACAAGGAAAATATGCCTTCAAACACAGCTGACTTTCAAAGTGTTGAACATTCAGACACCTGCCATGGTTGTACTGATTATCAAGTCACTTGATAACCATAACTGTTCTCATGTTAGAAACATCCTACTTATACCAACACTAAAACAACTCAACATATCTTGTAAGTTGGGAGCTGATAACACGCGATCACCAACAAGCAGTTCTCAGAGGGCCACTTTCAGAAACAAGTACATGTACATCGTATTTGACCTTTCAAGCACACGGGGAACATAAAAAATTTCAAACAAATTTCGTGGTTATTTCATACTCCATTTCCTTTGAACTACCATAAAGCTTATGAATGTTTCTGAATACTACAACATATATTACAAAAATAAATCCTTATGATAACTTATAACACTTGAAACTGGTTTTCAAACCATGGGTAGGCTGACGTTATTAGATAAAGGTGTTTGATACGTCAATTACCGTAAAGTATTTACAATACATGACTATGTTGTTCTGTTTGAGGTTGTTCTCATAAAAGGACGCCAATTTAATAATTTTGACAATCTAAACATAAACAGCTTATGCAAATTATATCAAACTTGATGATATCCAGAGAATAGCCACAGCAAGATGTCACCACCATTCCACTTACACAATTCAAGACATTGCTGACATGCAACACTTGGTCAAGTATGTCCTCCTTAACGATGAAAACGAAACAAAAGGAAGACTACAAACAAACAAGTGTTGTAACTGGGACACGACTTCATGTACGGTAAACAATGTCATGTTAGTGTCTTAACGTCTTAACATAGGTAATTAAACGTTGCTGTAAGATAGCTGTTGTTGTATAACTCAAATAATCGTACTATGTGGTATTCATGAATGGAAAATGATGGTGTATGATGCGTATTTGTCATTAGAATAAAAACCAAGTTACATGCTTGCTGCCTTGAACAAAACGTTGCAAAAATGTGCAGTTGTAAAAACGACATGAATGATGACCCTGTGTCAGTGAACCTGATCAGCGGTCTGGTGATGAAGTGAAGGATATCAATCAAATTGATGAGTCTGAGATCAGCAGATTTTCTGTATGTATAACAGTGGACTCTAGCTATCCTGGCGTGGAGGGGGACAATATGATTCTTCCATATCAACAGAGTGAGTGAGTGACTGAGTTGGGTGAAAACCCAGGTTTATGTGTTTGTTGTTTAATGCCACAGTAATATTCCAGCTCTATTATGGTAGTCTGTAAATAATCGAGTCTGGATCAGACAATCCAGTGATTGATATCATGAGCATCAACCAATGCAATTGGGAAACGATGACATGCATCAACCAAGTCAGTTAGCCCTACTATTGATGTCATACGTCGACTCTTTGACAAGCATGGGTTGCGGAAGACCTGCATAACCAAGGATCTTTGGACCATAATTGTAAAACATTTGAGATTTGACCCCACGACCATAAGTTCCTGGCATAGCTAAGGGGTGCTACTGTGATACAAGCTAGGTAGAACTAGTTGACCCTTCTACATTTCATCCATACCTGTGTGAATTGTCAGTAGCCATCCACAAGCAACCAAATCAGTCGTTTAGTTGGAAACTAAACCTTGTGACAAATAAATATTACACATAAATTTGTCCATTAATATTCTTTCAAAGTGGGTTTTCTGTTGCACAACTATCTGTGCACAAACAATTCCAACAAATGAAACTGATATGCTTCTGACACAAGCCTCCCATACATCCAAGTATTCACAAGGGATGATACTGTTGAAATGTTTATCTACTGTACATTTTGGCATCAGTTGAAAATAAAACGTCTCCTGAAAACTTTTAAGCAGGAGCAGAAATTATCCAGTAGACCTAGCAAAACATGTCTGTAATGGAAGTTGTGATGATAATCCAAAGACACTGATATTTCGCCAAACACTGTGATACACATAAGATATCACTTAAATCTGAATATTTTTTTTTAACTTTTACCTGAATGTTATCAACGTTCTTGCAATAAGAAACCCAGCACTTGCACAACTTGCACAATAGCAAGAATTGATGCTGAGATGTTTTTCAAAGTGGATCAAGAAAGAGTATCTGTTGAAATGTATTGCTGTCTGTATAAAGTGGCACCCATATCCTAATGACAAGGCAACGTTTCAGCGATTTATCTCATCAGTGGAACTAGAGAGGATCATGTTCTACATCGTGACTAAGAGTTGATAGCCAGCGTTAGCTGGGGCCGTGGGTGACATCAGATTATAACTAGAGTCCACTGGAGTTAACTTGCTGAGGTCAGACTAATGAAATTTCTTGTTTAATATACTACTCAAACCAAGTTAATCTGTCATGGCTGGTGGGTATTGTAACCACAGCCTTCCAAGTGTGGGTGTTCCTTAACTTGTTTAAATAGTATGTATTTTCAGGGCCAATTTGCAAAATGTCAACAGGCTGAAAACAGAACCAAAAATGTTTTGATTGGAGGTCAGTTACGCTAGAGACTCCCTGAACTAAACCTTTAACAAAAATACAACAAAAGGATTGTAAATAAAATAAGGTATCATTCCTTTCTTTCATTGTGTTTTTCATTAGGGAAGGTTTGTCAACAAAGGACTGAAATCTAATACAAGAGAGAAAAATGAGAAAATGTTTGAGATAATTTACCATGTAGAGTGATCCAACGTAATGCTGACAGTGACGCCTTCCACGCCAACAGTTATATAACCCTCACAAGCCATCTGGGATAAACATAGCACTAGGAATGTTGTGTGGAGGCAGTGAGAATCTGTTTGTGAATACTTTGATTGTCAAACACAGTGTCATATGTGAAACACAGTGTCCAGCCAGCAGTACTATAGGGGCTAAATACCACCTGCAAATAAACCTTCACCCACCATGTGTCATTACAACAGGGTCCAACTCAATTATAGTCAGTGGCTCAGAGTTTTTCCACACAGATATGACTTAACACTCTGCATTGAAACTAATAGCTATTTGGACAAGGACAAAAACATAGCGTAATGAAGGTTTATAGTGGGCTTGTCCTTGTACCACAACATGATCTTAGCACTATGGCCCATTCAACAAAGCAATCTTATAGTCACAACTCTTTGATCTCCCATACTTGAACGTACACTTACGACAGTTGTAGCACTAAGATGCCTTTGTAGAACAGACCCCTGGATCCCATTCTACAAAGCAATCTTATAGCCACGACTCCTCGATCCCCCATACTTGAACGTACACTTACAACAGTTGTAGCACTAAGATCACTTTGTAGAACAGACCCCTGGACCCCATTCAACAAAGCAATCTTAGAGCCACAACTCCCATACTTATATACACTTACGACAGTTGTAGCACTAAGATCACTTTGTAGAACAGACCCTTGGATCCCATTCTACAAAGCAATCTTAGCGCCACAACTCCCATACTTATATACACTTACAACAGTTGTAGCACTAAGATCACTTTGTTGGTTGTACTATGGACCAGCTGTTGTCGACAGTGTGATGCAATGGTTATTACACAAGTTTCATGTACACTGCTACCAGTGCAAGGAATGTTGTCACACATCACTCCCATTCACAGGGTCGTAGTTGATAGGAGCGCTGTTGTAGTTGTGAGCTCCTCCGTACTGCTCACTGTTGCGCAGCTTCTCCGCGGCTTCCAGAAGCTTCTTCTCGTACCAGCCATTGACGTGAGACTGGATGTTGACGGGCTGCCGAGGGGTATGCTGTTCATAATTGGCATTCGAGGAGTAGTTGAATGCTGGAGTACTTTCCTTTGGTGGGGAAAATGGTGAACTTGTTGCAATGACTGGTGTAAAAGGGGAACTACTCTGATTGGAATTAATGAAAGGGGAATCACTCTGAGTCTGAGGCACAAATGGAGAATTGTTCTGACTGGGTGTTCCTGTTGAGAGGCTACGATCCATGCTGAATGATGAAGATGGGGTTCCACTGTTGCTAGGCAACCCATTGGGACTCTGTCCCAGATAAGGAAGCTTTGCCTTACTACTGTAGCCGGAGTCCTGGTTGCTGCTACAAGTCGAGTCCTCCTTGTTCTGAAGATATGTAGGGTTATATACACTTGTCCTTGGATACGGACTCTCGTGACGTAAACACTCTGACGGGGACAGATTGAAGCTATCCTGAGAGTTGTTGCCCGTGTTAGTCACATTGTTACTGTGGTTACTCACATGGTTAACTACGGTATTATTGTTATCACTGATTTTGCCGCTCCCAAATCGTCCCGACACAGGCGTCACACTGCCTGTTCGTGTGGGGGCATTGTTGTTTGGACTATTTACAGGGTAATTGCTATAGTTACCACTTTGGCTATGGTTTGTGGTGGAATTAGCATTATTGTTACTAGCACTGTTTCCTTGGTTACCAGAAAGATTAGCACCTGAGTCGGCATAGCGATAACCGTATGGTGGCGGTTTGCTTGGCCGTGATTTCACGTCTGTATTTTCACTGTTTTTTAACAAGTTATTCTCTGATTTGCTCACAGAGTTTTGTATTGGCATACTTTCATAGTTGCCATAGTTACCTTTATCACCATGGATACCATACATACTCCTGTACGGTGGTCGATCTTTGTTGAACTGGGAGATATCAGCATAATTACTGTCTCGTCCTGACTCCCGAACAGGATCTCTCCGATATGAACTATCATAAGCCTGAAACCCTGGTTTCGGGGAGGGGGCCGTTGTGTAGGCCGGGAAGCCGGGTTTGGGTGATGGAGCAGATGTATAGGCCTGGAAGCCTGGCTTGGGAGATGGGGTAGCAGCATTTGTCGGAAACCCTGGTTTAGGAGAAGGTGCAGTAGTTTTCACACTGTTGGCAACTTTCTGCATCTCTCTAACACTTGCATAGGGGCTCTCTCGGTATCCAGCCATACTGTTCCGAGCAGGAGCCAGATTGGCACTTGCTGACGGGTTGTTGGTCGGAGGAACCCTGTATGCTACACCATGTTTGTTTTCGGGCACACCATGCTGGAAGCCAGATGACCTGGGAGCTGGATGTGTCACAACGCCACTCTTGTCACCTCCTCCACTGTTCCTGTCCATCTCATCTAACGGCCTGTCCAGGCTCTTGCTGCGAGACACATGCTGGGCGAACGTCTCCTTGTCGTCTGCCAGCAGAGTGTCGGTGGATCGTGTCCTGGGCTTGTACTTTGGCATCGGAGCCTCTTCCAAGTACATGTAGGTCTGATTGTTCCTCTGGTTGTGTCCCCCTACAGGGGAGGGAGCCATACTGCTGTGATTCATGCCAGCATTGTTCTGTGTGAAGCCCGCATGGTTCTGCGTGAATCCCGCATTGTTCTGTGTGAATCCCGCATTGTTCTGTGTGAAGCCTGCATTGTTCTGTGTGAAGCCACGAGTGTTCTGGTTGATGCCACCATTGTTCTGAGTGAAGCCAACATTGCTCTGACTGAAGCCACCACTGGTGTGTTTGAAGCCCCCACTGTTCTGCCTAGTAAACATGGTGGGGTTTGGCAACTGCCCAGTGCTAGGTTTAGGAGGCTTTTGGGGAACCTCCGGTGCACCGGGCATGTTTCTTGTGTTTGGAGGTCCCCTTTCGGATAAATTTTGCTTTGGCATTGACATATGATTACTGAGAGCACCAGAGTCAGTATGACTGCGAAGTATTGGCCGAACACTTGAACGAACATCTAATGGGCTTCCTTCTCTAGAACGAGAAGCTCCATGCACTTGCGGACTTACCTCACGCGACCTGCTCAGTTCTGGTTTTGACTGAGAAACAGGATGCTGCCAAGAGTGAGAATGAGGCAACCGTTTCGGAATAGCTCCTTGATTTCCCGTCTCTCTCTTGATGGCACTGACATCAATGGGAGAGTTTGCACTTGGAGAGATCATATTCTGATAGTGTCCCATCATCTGGCGATTAGGACTACCCTCATATTTAGGTGAAGCTCCGTCTGCTATTCTGTCCATCTTTCCGTGAATCTCGGCCTTGGTGACAGTCACATTATTGTTGATGGTGTTGTTATTTCTCTCCCGCCGTCTCGCACTCTGGCGGTAGGATGGCACCTGCCATGCTCGTATCAGCTGCATAGCTTCATGACGAGATTCGTAAAAGTCTTTCTTCCGATATTTTCCACTATAATCGGAAACTGAAAGCGTTTCATCTGACCGTGATCTAAACAACCGCCCGTTTTCATTTTCATGAAAGTCTGTGAACATTGTCCTTGGAGGTAATGCCGAATCGTCATGGTGATGATTTAAACAATGTCCATATGATGCAAGTTTCGAATCAAGCCAGGTCTGAATCTGTTCATTATATTGGTTGAACATATGCCGAGTGTCTTTCCGTTCATGATGCAGATGTTCCTTGATTCGACTCTGGCATATCTTGTGTTCATTCTCCAGCCTCTCCTTGGTGAGTTTGTCAATAGCGAACACCTGCTGTGCTGTGCGTCTATCAAGGTGGTCGATTTGCCCCTTGAGAAGCTGATGAGAAGCGTTAGTGTGGTCCACCATGTTGTCTCGGTTTGTCTCGATCTTGTGCTCCAGACGCTTCAAGGTGGGTCCACATTGACAGAGAGGAGTGTAGCCCACTGGGCCCTGCAACAACCAAACGATAAAGCGCGTGAGTGTTTGTTACTATATCAGCTAAATGAGGGACGAAATCCCAGAGTCATGTAGATACAGATCTAGTCATAGATGTGGATGTAGACATAGATGTGGATGTAGATGTGCTGTTAATATATCTGACAGAACAGTGGACTCCCTGACTTGAATGAATGCAGTGAGTTTGGTTTAACTTCACTTTGAACAGTGTTTCAGTTATATCACAGTGTATCAGCTGCAATTCAAGTGTTGCACGTCTCAGATGTTTACCATGATGGTGAAACCTAAAAGCTTGAGTATGCGGTGCTGACAAACCTAGAAACACAATCAGAGAAAACCAGGATTGGAAGCCATGATCCTAGGTTCCTGGCATGCCTAAGGGAGACAACCTTGCAGAGTGAACTGCGGCACCTGACTGTTGCCCCCGAGGGTGTATGACTGAATATCTGGCGAGAGGACTGACCTGTTTGATGTTCCCGGCCAGATCCCGGTAGTACTGTATCCCGGTCTGCGGCACATACTGACTGAAGAACCCTTGCACGGCCGACGGCTTACTCCAGGGCTGGGCGGGACCAGAGTTGTCCCCCCTGGGAGAGGGGGTCTGACCGGGACCCTTCATCATAGGGGGAGGGGTCTTTTCCTTGTCCTGGAGGGTAGAAAGTTACATTCATTCATGTCCATGAATTGTTTTGAGGAATCGTGGATAAAGAGTAGTTGTTCATCAAATCAAGATGACCATGTTTCCTTTTACAGATGCCTAGTCAAAACCAAATTAAAAGAGAGGCTGTGTCGCTAACAGATAACTGGTCGAGTAAAACAATACATTGATGTTCCCTAAGTAGAAACATGAATATCCAGTCAGGAGTAGTCCCTAATTTACAAATAATATTTCTTATACAGTATTAAATTAATGTTACTTTTTTAATTAATTGGTCAACCAAATGCTATTGCATGTCTGCATTATATACCAAATTGAAACTAATTTCAACAAACCAATGTCTGATAAATATAGAAATGAGTTGGTGAGAATAGTTTTGTTTCACATTTCCCCAAAACTACTTACTATCTTAATCTGTTCTTGGTATTATTTACTAACCTTTTTCTTTTTCTTGAAGAAGAAAAACTTGCGCTCTTTCTCTGGCTTCTCGGATTTGATTGGCTGTTCAATGTCCGGGACAACTACAGGCCCTTCCATATCCACCTGGATCTCATCCTTAAAGGTCACCACGTTAGGGTGGGTTCGGGTCATAGGTCGAGGGGACTTCGGAGACTTGGGAGTTTTGGGCTGCCAGAGGTCGAACAGGGTCAAACATTGACATACAAGTTGAATGATAAAAAAATAGTAAGAAAAATGGGAATCATAATTCTGGTTGAAATTGGAAAGATAAGACTTTTTTTTAATTTAGGTCTCTGTTGAGATTTACCAAGAGTTATTCCCCTTCCACCACTGATGTCCAACATGTTTGTAATTACTCTGTATCAGAAACAGTCAGCTGCATTCATGGACAAGTGAGTTTCCTTCCTAAACCCATACATGAATAACTGTAGCTATTTACCCGAGCAAAGGACTGGATGATGATAATTATCTCTGGGTGTTCCTTCCTACGAGCGACATCCATTGCCGTCTCATTTTGCTGTAAAATTAACATGCTCCATAGTAGACACAACCGTGATGGGACAACATATGCCAATAACAACTGAAATAACATCACTCAACAACATTAAAGGAAAAATATCACAATTCAATAATAAAAATAATTGAACAAGTAACTGGCTATAGACAAAATTTAAAGAAGGAAATACTATCCACATACAAAAAAGTTATTGGCTTATAATAAATATCATCTTTATCACTTAGCAGTGGTAAAAATAGCATTGGATTGATAAGAAAGAATTTGACTGATGTTCAGACCTATGTTATGTACCGGTGGAAGTCCAGGATGTACCTTCCTTTTCATCATCCAAGTAAATTCCCTCGGTCATGATAGATTGTTGTAGAGGGTCAAGAGCACGTAGGTAAATAATCTGTTTATAGCATACCTTATTTTTTATCTGAACATCAATGCCAGATTCCACTAGGAGTTTGGCAATCTTCCTCCTCTTGAGGGCTGAAGCAATGTGGAGGCAGGTATCCCCATTCTGTACACAAGAATACAAATAAAGTCACCGTTTCAGAACTCCATCCTCTTTCAAGCAAATTCAAATAACACTGGTTGATGTCCATCCTTCCAGATACCCAGTCCTTCAACCCACTCACCCATCACTCCTCCCATTCCCCAAACCATGACCCTACTGACACTCACACCTACCACCCTCTCCCTAACTCACCCATCACTCCTCCCATTCCCCAAACCATGACCCTACTGACACTCACACCTACCATCCACTCCCTAACTCACCCATCACTCCTCCCATTCCCCAAACCATGACCCTACTGACACTCACACCTACCACCCTCTCCCTAACTCACCCATCACTCCTCCCGTTCCCCAAACCATGACCCTACTGACACTCACACCTACCATCCACTCCCTAACTCACCCATCACTCCTCCCATTCCCCAAACCATGACCCTACTGACACTCACACCTACCACCCTCTCCCTAACTCACCCATCACTCCTCCCGTTCCCCAAACCACGACCCTACTGACACTCACACCTACCATCCACTCCCTAACTCACCCATCACTCCTCCCGTTCCCCAAACCATGACCCTACTGACACTCACACCTACCATCCACTCCCTAACTCACCCATCACTCCTCCCATTCCCCAAACCATGACCCTACTGACACTCACACCTACCACCCTCTCCCTAACTCACCCATCACTCCTCCCGTTCCCCAAACCATGACCCTACTGACACTCACACCTACCATCCACTCCTTAACTCACCCATCACTCCTCCCATTCCCCAAACCATGACCCTACTGACATTCACACCTACCATCCACTCCCTAACTCACCCATCACTCCTCCCATTCCCCAAACCATGACCCTACTGACACTCACACCTACCATCCACTCCCTAACTCACCCATCACTCCTCCCGTTCCCCAAACCACGACCCTACTGACACTCACACCTACCATCCACTCCCTAACTCACCCATCACTCCTCCCATTCCCCAAACCATGACCCTACTGACACTCACACCTACCACCCTCTCCCTAACTCACCCATCACTCCTCCCATTCCCCAAACCATGACCCTACTGACACTCACACCTACCATCCACTCCATAACTCACCCATCACTCCTCCCGTTCCCCAAACCACGACCCTACTGACACTCACACCCAGGGGTCCGGAAACCGTCATATGCGCCGGACATGTCCGATTGGGAATCTCAAATGACCGGTTTAAAATATTGCTTACCGGACATTTTAAAAAGTATTGTCCGGACATTCTTAAATTTTGACCGGACATGATCAACAGTTAGGACTGAGCAGTTTCTGTCTGCAGTTGCAACACAATTAAGATTTTCTACACTGACAAGCTTTGTTTGTTTTGATTGCTGTAAATACATCGTACCTACATGATAGTCCAATCGGTCAATCACTGTAATAGGCAATAAACTGAGTTGACACTAATTAATCAAGGATTAATTACTGAGAACATCTTGTTAATTTGCGTGAAAGGTGTTTACAACTGTACATAAATACCTTGCATCATCGATGTACATCATTATCCTCACAATGTTACGATACGTAACCTCAGACAAGAAGCGAAAGCGTGACGCGGCCAGTCGACTGATGCAGATCAGTCGAGCGGATCTGCCAAACCCTCAAAGTCAAGACGATCATTTTGTAAGTCGTGGCTAACGACTTTCACTTGGTTGACATACAATGAAGATTTGCAGATTTTATTGTTTTCAGTAGCTAGTCGTATATTGAATCTTCATTGACCACCATTTTGCTTTCTCGGACGATCGATATCAATTTTTTTAAGGTCAATAATTAAGTACAGATGAAAAAAGTATTCAAATAACTATTGCTCTCAACGATATTTTAGTATTTGTGATTAAATTATCTGTCTTGTTTTAAAAAAATCTTCAGTTTAAAAAAAACCTTTTCCCGTGCGGTCACGTGATAACCAAATATGGGATAATAGTCTCGATCCAAATGTTACAACGCGTACACTTGAGCAGACTCATGAATATAACTCATGAATATTAATTAGACCGTTTACTACGTTCACAGATCGTTATTATAACAGAAACAAACGTATGTTTTCCAAGTATATCTAAATTGATATTATTTGTTATTAATTGTCCGGTGAATTAAACAATTTAAATTGAAACAATTCATAATTCATCATATTATGAATACGTAAACTTGTAATGTGTGTCAAAAGTCGTACTAAAATACGCTATTTGAAGGGGGCGTGGCCTAAATGCAAATGTCCGATTGGGATTTTAAATTTTCCGGACCCCTGCTCACACCTACCATCCACTCCCTAACTCACCCATCACTCCTCCCGTTCCCCAAACCATGACCCTACTGACACTCACACCTACCATCCACTCCCTAACTCACCCATCACTCCTCCCGTTCCCCAAACCATGACCCTACTGACACTCACACCTACCATCCACTCCCTAACTCACCCATCACTCCTCCCGTTCCCCAAACCATGACCCTACTGAAACTCACACCTACCACCCTCTCCCTAACTCACCCATCACTCCTCCCGTTCCCCAAACCATGACCCTACTGACACTCACACCTACCACCCTCTCCCTAACTCACCCATCACTCCTCCCGTTCCCCAAACCATGACCCTACTGACACTCACACCTACCATCCACTCCCTCACTCACCCATCACTCCTCCCGTTCCCCAAACCATGACCCTACTGACACTAACACCTACCACCCTCTCCCTAACTCACCCATCACTCCTCCCGTTCCCCAAACCATGACCCTACTGACACTCACACCTACCACCCTCTCCCTCACTCACCCATCACACCTCCCATTCCCCAAACCATGACCCTACTGACACTCACACCTACCATCCACTCCCTAACTCACCCATCACTCCTCCCGTTCCCCAAACCATGACCCTACTGACACTCACACCTACCATCAACTACCTAACTCACCCATCACTCCTCCCATTCCCCAAACCATGACCCTACTGACACTCACACCTACCACCCTCTCCCTCACTCACCCATCACACCTCCCATTCCCCAAACCATGACCCTACTGACACTCACACCTACCATCCACTCCCTAACTCACCCATCACTCCTCCCGTTCCCCAAACCATGACCCTACTGACACTCACACCTACCACCCTCTCCCTCACTCACTCCTCCCATTCCCCAAACCATGACCCTACTGACACTCACACCTACCACCCTCTCCCTAACTCACCCATCACTCCTCCCGTTCCCCAAACCATGACCCTACTGACACTCACACCTACCACCCTCTCCCTAACTCACCCATCCCCCAATCCATGACCCTACTGACACTCACACCTACCATCCACTCCCTCACTCACCCATCCACATGTCATACCATCTTGTCATTAACCAGCTCACTCTCCTACTCACTCACTCATCCACATGTCATACCATCTCGTCATTCACCAACTCACTCACCTACTCACTCACCCACCGACCTTCTGGTCATAACATGTGGTCATTAACCAACTCACTCACCCACTCCCTCACTCACCCATCCACATGTCATACCATCTTGTCATTTACCAGCTCACTCACCCACTCCCTCACTCACCCATCCACATGTCATACCATCTTGTCATTAACCAGCACTCACCCATCCACATGTCATACCATCTTGTCATTAACCAGCACTCACCCACTCCCTCACTCACCCATCCACATGTCATACCATCTTGTCACTCACCAGCTCACTCACTCACCAATCTTCTGGTCATACCATCTTGTCATTTACCAGCTCACTCACTCACTCACTCTCTACACATCTATCTGGAGAGGGCAGCAGGTTGGTGTGAAACCTGACTCTGGATCAATGCTACAACATGACAGGGCGAGGCCCCAGTGGTGGCCCAGTGTTGTGTGAGACGGGGACAGACAGACTCCTCACTGTTTATAACGCCTGTCTGTGAAACTAGCAATAGAAAACTGATTTGTTTATTTATTCTTTGTGACATAAAAATAAAATAATAATTTGTCTTTATCATGACATAAACCATGTCTTTTCAAGTACTCCTCTCAGAGGAGAAAAAATAATAATCATAGAATTCTTCAGACGTAGATTGTATTCATTTTGACTCACAATTTTTTATGTTTCGCACCGAATGCATATTTTATCATAAATCTAATATTTTATCCACACTATATGAATCAATGAGTGAGTAAGGTTTTACGCCAATTTGAACAGTATTCCAGTTGGTGTGTCATATGAATGTGGGAGGAACGCCTGAAGTGATGCCGGTGTCAGACGTTTACCACTTTGGTGAAGCGGGTACGGTGCTGTAGTGGATCCCATGAGCTGCCGGGTATAATGACACACGATCACCCTGGTCACAGATGGCACCCACTAGTCCCTATCAGCTCAAAGGACAAGCTTCAGTCATGGGATCCATTCTGACCTGACCTGCCTACAGGGTGAACAGGCTACAGATCCGAGAAGGGTAATATGTTTAACAAACATGCACATGGATACATGAAAGGTGGAGGAGCCTGTCTGCACTGCTGCCTTGTAATCGAGGAGCTCCACAAAGTGCAGAGGTCACAGTCCACAGAGAAGCGGCAGAAATATCTCAGACTACCCTAATTCCACTGCCTATTACTGCACACTAGGATGCCCCTTAGAATGGATGCTGATACTGACGGCAACACAACCGGTCATAATGTGAACACCTGTATTTATTTTGGCTTGGCAACTGGAATTTGTTTCCTTTACAATGTGTATATATGTGTGTAATCTATTCACGCCTTACAAATAAAGCTGTAAATAATAATCCTTTTTTAATAAACAAGTTTTTAAAATGAATGTTTGATAAGGTGTAGCGAGCATTGGAGCAGTAATGGAGGTTATACATGAGCCCCACACACATCAAATAGGCAGAAACATTTGTGTGAAAAAGAACCCAAATTCAGAAATAGATTTCTTTCAAGTAATATAAAATCATATTTGCAGACGCATCCAGTGGAATCAAGTGATAAGACTACGTAACCGAGACTCTTGAAAACTAATTACCTAACTACAAACTCTGGCTGCATTAAGTCATCTGTTGGCCCAATTTTTATTTGCATCCGTTTCTAATCCTGCCTTACCAAGATGCCTCACACGCAATGTCATAAATTGCGTAAGATTTTTTTCCTCCACTCCCCCTATGAAGAAACTGAAGCTTACATCAAACGTATGACTGTGAGAGAGAAGTTGTTGCATCAAAATTAAAAATGGGAGTCCAAAGTGTTGCTTTATTCACGGATGCAACTACATTTGACCTTTGACACTTAGGGATGTCCGTGGTGTATGCATTTCAGAAACATATTAACATGATGGGAGTTAACTAAGTTCATTCATTTATGTAATTTAGAAACCCTTTTTAAGGCAAGGGTGAGGCACGAATATAATCATTTTCATAATTAAATAATTAAAGTTTTCTGGGCAATGAATTAATGCCATGTTTTGAAGCAATTACAAACACAGTGAAGCAGGAGAGGTAATTATTTCAGTTTGATGAAAGTTAAATTATCTGCGTTATCATCTTTCCAAAGCTGCTAAATATCCTTGACCAAATTGTTAATATTCCTGAAAACTGAGGAAGTTATAACAATGGAATCCTTTTAACTGTGCATTTTGTTAGTGGAGGAACTAAAACACTGAACACTGAAACCATTACATTTTTAACAGAAAAACTGGGTCATCCAAACTATGGGTATTTTCTGGGCCTGGGACGAATCCAAATATACTACCCAGGTGGTACCCAACCCCCTATTACCTGACCCTACCCAAGGACACGCTGTTGGTCTGCAAATATTCGGGTACAAATTGTTTGATGGGTAAATATTTGTATTTATTTTAATTATTATTAATTTTTTAATTATTTTACCAGAGCTGTGGCAAAAACTATAATGATCAGATCATGCATACACTGAAGCGAATGAATGTGTGCAGAGTCAGAAACAAATGAGAACATTAGCGATTTGTAGTGTAATCATGGAGTTATTGTTATTGTTATTGTTTTTAAACAATATATCCCGTGACTACCGGTCTGGGTTGTCCTGGGGGTACCCGGGTCCTACTCAGGACCAACCCGACCTGGGTACCGAGTTAGCCATACCAGCCTACTAGAACCTGTACTAATGTCTCAGGTAGTTGTGTGAGGTTGAGGGGTTTGTGCTGCTAGTCATGATGACCTATGTTCCAGAGGTGTAATCAATAAATCAAGCTACTGAGAGTCTTGTAAAAGCACTTTTTGCATAAATTACAGAGTCTGATTAAGAGTTTGTAAAGTTCCAATTCAAACAATGCACTGAATAAGATTGACAGGTCACACACTATGAAGATCTGCTAATCAGAGTGAGTGATTATTGTGTAGGCATCGGCAATCTTGCAGCTATTCACAGCAACTACTATCAGAAGAAACTTTCTCCCACAACAGATGAGCCATGAATTTTCCACAGTTCTGACCCACAGAATCTCAAACCAGATTAAAACATTCAGATTCACAAATTAACTCTTACATCTAATATCTTGTTAGTAAAAATTCTTGTTAGTAACAAAACATTAAAGTTACACCCTTTCAAATGTAAAAATGCATTGTTTCTGCAGCAAACCAATCTCACGTATCTTAAACTGATTGATTGATGGAACAATGATGAGAGTTGTGAGTGTTGTGAGTGTTTTTCTAAAGTTACTCTTTTTATGTTTCCGTTGTCTTCCTGTAGGAGCTTTCCTGTATCGTTCACTAAGACTTCTTAATCCTCACCTTGTTTTGTTCGTTGATCCGACACCTGGCACTGAGGAGTATGCGCGTGACACCTGCATGGCCGTACCTGGCTGCTGTATGCAGCGCCGTGTCACCGTACTGGAACACATTAACACAACATATCACTCAAGTGCACAACATCTCACTGAAGGGCTCATCTCATTTAAAGGGTACACTCAAGGGCACAACTAAGATCTCACCAAAACCACCCACATGCAGCTCAAGAGCAAATCTAAAATAACTTCTTTGAACTAGTCAAGAAAATATTCCGGGAGGGAATGTTCTGTCAGACAGCAGTCAGAAACATTACACCAATATCTTGGTGGCCAGTCAAAATTCAGTCACTCTTGTATCCATACATTCATTTCATTATCTAAAACAATGATTTTCTTACATATTTAAAAAAATCACAAACAAATCATTTATACACATGGCTACACATATACATCTGAGATTCTTGTCTTGTTCACTCACATTGTTCTTCAGATCTGAATCACAGCCAGCATAAAGCAGTACACGGGAGCTCTCATTGTGTCCGTTCTGGGCAGCGAGATGTAGTGCAGTGAAGCCTCCCTTGTTGGCAACGAAAGTGTCACACTCATGCTTGACCAGCATCTCCACCGTCTTGCTGAATCCATTCCAGGCCGCCTCATGCATGGCAGTGTTGCCATTCTGAAACATCACCCATAACAGTTAGCTTACACAGTCAGTCAGTGAATGCATGACATGATGTTTGTTCCAAATTCAATCTTGCATGGATAAATTTACAGGTAATCTAACTCTACACTGAAAATTGAGTAGTGAGAATTTTCAGCATGTTCCAGCAACATTGAGGGACCAAGAATGGGCTTCACACATTGTGCACATGTATGGAATTAAACCCAGGTCTGTGTAGTGACAAGCCAATCTATTTCATTACAGGTGTATCCTGCCATGACAGTCTTGAACAGACAAACCAGTGGTTGATAACATGAACAACAATCTGTCATCATGTTCTGCTGACAAGCAGGAAGCCAGGTCACACAATAGCACCGCATAGAGCAACCCTAACAAGTTTTGGGTAATGGAACTTTTCTGTCCAGGACAAACATATAAAGACTGCTTGAAATAAAGAACTTTTCCCACGTGGGTACAAACACCTTCTTTTCATAACCATAGCATGAGCCCTAATGCGAACCAACCATTAATGAGAGTTGAAAGTTGTCTCCCCTTGTGTTTATTCACACAAGTGCTTGGCCATTATCTGACTGAATGTTGAGGTATTTGGAATCTATGACTGTCAAATCTATTAGTTTGCTTCAAGATTCAAACCCTACCTTATCCTGCTTATCAATGGCACAACCTGCCTCGACCAGAGTCTCAATGACCTCTGCATGACCTTGAGAAGCAGCGCGATGTAATGCTGTGTAACCAAGCTGAAATGAAAACAGTTTTGGACTAAGGGGCGTAACTAGTCACATATTTCTATATCCTTTGATTCAGTTTTGAAAAGACAATGGTTGAACTTTCACAAAAACATAGGTACTATAACAGTCCACAGGTATGCTGACCTCTACACACTAACGAAAACAACACCACAAAGAAATACTTGTCGTATTTATTATTATTTCTACTTACAATATATATTTGTCATAACAGAAGGTAAAGTATGTTATTTTATTTATCTTATATACATTTAAGTGAAAGATTATTTAAAGAACTGTTAACAAACTAAAAAAGTTGAAAAAGTTAGAAGTAGAAGCTTTATCCTGTCTATCGGTAACATGTTTATGTTTACGATCTGTACGATCAGATTCTTTTCATTTCAGTACTCTCTCCAGTGTTGATCCAACGCATAGATTAAATTACCCCACACCAGGCAGTGAACAGTAGGCAGCGAACACTATCCTGTTTGATGTAAGAACACTCTCAAGGACTGCCGGTGAGGCTCCATGTCCAAGTAATGATACTCTTGGCTCAAGTACATCATCTCAGGTCAATCCCAAAGTTAATCTCTTCCACACACTGGGAAACTTTACCAATGTTCCTGTGAGCAGTGTTTTATTATATTCTCAGACAACCTAGATCAGGCACATTTCATGTTTAAAAGAGATCAAAAACTACATTTTGTGGAGTGATATATATGTTTTCTCTCTGAATTCCAACTTGTATTGCTTCAGATTGCTATTATAGCAGATTGTGATATTCGGAATCTCGTCCATGCATTTGTTTATGTAATGATGTTTACTGATAGGAAATCAAATAACTTCGGTTTCATGTTTCTTTTACATCTGATAAAAGCTGTTCCTTATCGAAGGGGCATTAGACATTACAAAACAATCAAGTCACATCTACACAACAATGATCAAGTGAAAACAGAATACTATTCTTTCAAGGTCAAAGTTTTCACTTTAAACTCACTTTCATCAGTTAGCTGCATTTATCAAGCCTCAAGTTGGCCATTAACACCAGTCTTTGCACTTATGTGATGTTTATCTTTCTAAACTTGTAATAAAGAGATCTTTTAACGCCTCTAACAAATTCCCCCTCACTGCAAGACATTTGGCATCAATCCCACCGACTCTTGAAAGTAGTTCCGGCAGCCGGCTGCTACCAGAGGCAGAACACTTCAGGATAAGGAACCAAAGAGTGACAGACGAATCCAGCCAATGAGAAGCCAGAAGTCTGGGATTAATAGCCAATGAGAGTAGAGATATGGTGAGAAGTTCCATGTAGAAGAAGAGTAAGTCAGACATTTAACTGTTTCCTTCCTGAATGTGTGCGTGTGGGGGGATCACAAGGGCCATGTGTTCCTGGGAAAGGCGAGGAGAGGATAGTTTGTGATGAAAGAGGTACAAGAGCCACTCTCACATCTCTCATTGAAGGCTGCATTGGCTGGGCATAGAATGCTCTTGTTTCAAAGTAGTTCATAGTGTCCATTGCTAGATTATTAGGTACTGAACTGTACTTTGAGATACAAAATGACAAAATATCTGTCTTTTATTAAGACACAGCAAATGTTTTTTTGTTTGTTGTATAAAAAAATAATGTCTGAAATTACAGAATGTTAATACAAATAATATGAAAGCAGTCTGTTACATGCAGGGGATATGCAATGCAGATATGTGCATCCAGTACACTAAAATGTGAGAATGGACACATCTAAATGTATATTGCATCCCAAGGGGCTCACTTTCCTGTAATCAAAGTAATCACTGAACCTTACACTACAGTACACTACACCATTTCATTACTTTACAGGACTTCATACTTCCTGTGAGGATCCATGAAACTAGCATTTGGAGGTCACCTGGACCCCTAGTTTTGTAGGTTACGGTAAAACCCTGGGATTGGTAGTTTAGTAATTACTAAATAAATAAACATATAAATAACAATAAATTATAAAACTAAAATTAAAAAAATAAAACAATGCATGTAACATTTCTTCATGAAACCCCTCTCAATAATAGACAACCAGGCCCAAAATAAGGTTCTAATCTTTAAATCTTTTTGTGACCAACCCCCTTTACAGGTAGAAACATTTCTGAGTGTGATTTCCTTGATAAATACTGATTTATAGACCATGAAAAAAAGGTGAGTAAATTACTTGAATTGTATTATAGTTCAGTTTGATATCCCACCATACACTTCAGGCACAACAATACTGAAGGCAGGCTTGTATGTATCAGAAATCACCACTTCCATTGTTGATGTCAGAGTGCCACAGTTTAAAAACAAAAAGCCTTATACGTGTATTACATTAAGATAAAGTCTTCTACATTTATTCCATTCAAACAAAATCATAATTATGTTCATGACATTCAAATAAAATATTTTCATAGAACATATTACGTGTGGCAAAATGTCAATGTTTTCTCAGGGCAAAAAATATGGCTGACAGAATAAGGGAGATAACTCTTGTTAACTTAAGTAATTTTTCCCTGCTCTTTCACACAATGGGTATCTGCTGTCTTCAGCTGTTTTCATGTACTTTAGCTGAAAGTGTGACTGGTGAAGGGTCAACACAACTCAATATGACCGCTTTGTCATCTAGGGGCATTGACACTGTAAGCATACATGGAATACACAGCACAAAGACTTCAGTGCAATTAACCTACCTGATATATTCAAGGGGTAAGCTAGTTGTTATTGTGTTCACTCATGCCAAAATCCCGAGTTTTGATTTCTCAAAAATTAAATGAAATTAAAAATACTTCTCTTGAATAAAACTATCACAAAATACCATACATACACCTACTCACTCCATCTTATCAATGGACTACCACACACTGAGCAAATTCAACTCATATAGCGGAAAACAATATTCTGTATTGTTTACCTGTCAAATCCAAAAGTCCACCTTTGAGCATAAATATACTCACATACAAATACTTCTTTCAAAGCCTATCACTTTCACCTCATTGTAATCCCAAAGTAAGGTAAACTCAACAAGAGAAATAACTTTTTACATTATCATAACAACAAATTTTGTTTTGGCTGACTGTTATATGGAAATTAGATTTGCCTTCTCCTTGAATGCGTCAGACACACTTGAAATTTTTTTGTTTTTATAAGCATAAATCAGTCACAGTAAATAGGCGTCCATACGACACAGGGAATTAGACCTGGTGAGCAGACAATGGGTGTAGTGTGGAACGCACCACCTTAGAGCCATTAAACATGGAGGTAATTCAAAACTTTACATAGTGCACTGCAGGGTTTGTTATTGCAAGGGTGCTTGTTGATACAAATTGTTGGAATTATTAACCAGGACAGTTTATGGGAGAACATTTTAAAGCATGTATGGAGGATTTTTATACCTTCCAAACTAAACCTTTGTGATACAGGTACAAGTAAAACAATAAAATGTCCAATATATAATTTTAAGAAACCCATTTTTAAATAACATTTTAGTTACAGACAATATAATTTTATTACGTAGGATATTTTCTGTCACATTGAAAGTTTTCTTTTAGCTGACTGTTTTACAATATGGTAAAATGAAAAAAACAAAACATCACTGTTCGCTAGATATGGTGGTTAATATGTCTTAAATTCTTTATTCTAAAAATACCCAACAAGTTTCTTTTGGTCTTGTTTTGCAATCTTATGTTCAGTACTTGTGTTTACTTCATTTTTCATTCATTAGTAGCAAATCTGGAAGTTGAAATTTAAAAAAATAATTGCCGACCACCTACATTGAAGTTGAGGTTATTTTTATTTGTAAACCAACTAATATTAAACATAAGGCCTAAGCTAGATTGTTTTATTATGAATATTATATACCTTACTCGAGAGATTTTGAATAAGCTAAGAAAACTATAATTTTCACGGCTTATAAAATCTCATTCACCTGTCAGAATCTATTTTAAAAATTTGTACTTGTAAACAAAAAATACTGGATCAAAAAAATAATTTCTAAGCAAACTACCTACCTATCTTTTCTTCATGCAGAAGGAGCAAAATAATTATTTGGAGGCACCATCACCTCCACACATCACAGTGGAATGACATCTCAACTACTGATCGCCTCAGTGAAATGTCCCCAAACTGACAATACCACGATGATTACATTTTAGCAACACAAGATTATAGTCTTAAGGGTAACACGTTCTGTGCCGAAAAGGACACATTAACAGCGTCATGCATGAGTGGTGTCCCTTGAATAGAACACAAAAGATTTTAAATGAAAGCTTATCGTACCCTGCATATCAGACTAGGGGGCGATATGGGGCTGTAAATAACAGAGCCTGGTCGTTACGTGTTGTAATGATTTTAATCAGACATGAAAGCTAGGACAGGCACATATCAAACAAGGGGAGGTACATTTCCCAGTGTTTACGTGGCCAAAGTAATAACAGACTAGTAGGGTAGGCTAGCAGCTACACCATCGTCCCATCACTTAAAACCTGCATTTAATTTCCCATCTGTGGATTACGCCACTGAGACAAGGTTTCAAAATCTGTCATGTCATTTACTGCCAAAAGCAAAAAGGCACTCACAGCGTCTTGAGCATCCTTGTCACCATCTTGTTGCACCAACATCTTGCAAACCTCCACCTGTCCATTCAGGGCCGCATACTGCAGAGCTGTTCGTCCGTCCTACAACATACATTAATCTACTTCAGGACAACTGTCAGCATCACATCCACTAAGAGGGGAGTTCAAGCCTGCTTGATCTTCTTTATATAATGATAGAAGGTAAATGAACACATAGGGTTAAACTTAAATCAGTAAAAACACTTCATAACAACAACATAAGTCAATTTGTATCCTCATTAACTGTTCCCTTATTTTCTTCTTTCAGTATATACTTGTGTTCCCAGGAAATAGAACTCTCCTTTTCTACTTTAACATGATGTACAATGCAGAAACAATTGATAAAATTGTCTTAGACCAAAACATTTGACAAGACCTAGTTTGGTCATCTATTATCCATTCATTACATATGATAGATGAGTATCCTATGGCTTGTGGATGTAGACGTTAACTAGTTAACTAGTTAAATCAGATCAGATCAGCCTTGACTGACTCTCTCAATAGCGAGTGAAACAATTATGACAGGGAAACCTCAGAACATGAAGTGAATGAGTATTGTGTTACGCCGTTTTTAAGCAATATTCCTGCAAAATCACTGTGGGGAACACCAGACATTGGCTTCACACATTGTACCCATGTTGGGAATCAAACTCGGGTCTTCAGCATGAAGAGCAAACACTTTCACCACTAGACTACGCCACCGCCCCCAGAGCATAAAGGCCTTGTAGCATCAAACTGTCTCAGCAGTGGATTCTTCCAGTACCATGTTACATAGCAAGAGAGGTGAGTATAACAAGGATAAGCTGTACACAAAACATCAAGGTGAACTAGCTGTTGCATTCATCAAATACGTATAAATGTGAAATACAGAATTGCAATGTTTCCCAAAGAGTTGATAATTGTTGTAACATCCCTGCAGACAGAGTGGCCGACTATTCATGTGGATTCAAGCAATGACAAGTATGTATGTGTCTTTTTGTGTCTTTTAATGACTCTAACCAGATTGTTATTAAATATGTTCCGGGTGGTTGAGGACACAAGCATCAATGGAAGTCTGACATTAAGAATTATCAACAGGAATTTATGATGAAAAGACTGGCAGAAAGATGTATATACCTTCAAAGAGGAAGACAAACATTGAAGTGATCTGTATTCATGACCCAGGACTTTGTCTTCCAACACAACATCATGGGGTGCAGTGAGTGAGTGAGTGAGTGAGTGAGTGTTATACAGTACCAATATCATATTAATATAAAGGCAAACATAGAGGAAGTATAGAGTGGCAGTATAAATCCAAAATTTGGGATACAAGGACATGCAATCAAACAAGTCACTGAGCCTGACCTCCTGATCCATTTTAATCAACTCTTCCGACAGTTTTGTTCCATCCCAGAATCCATGCAGATTAGTACTGATTACTAGTAAATACTCAATTTGCCTCTTCTACATCACCTTCCCGAGGCAAGGGAGTTAATACTATAAAAGTCCAGTTTCCACCCTTGCCAAACTAGGCTGGAATTATGGAGTTATATTTTGGCTGGTCAATGTATAGTCCAATGAAAATCGCGTAATGAAATCATTCAGTTCATAAACTGCCCTGCAGATTTCAGTTGATCTGATTTGCAAAGCATGTGTACCGTCAACTATCAGCAGATATTTTCCAAATCTTTCCATGTTTTTGATGAAGGTGCTCAAGAGATTTGACGCACTTTGCAAAGTAAGACCTGTTTCATTACAATGTAGACTTTGATTATCAAACAGATCGTCTTCATTGGACGCTGCCATTTTGTTTGAAGCAAATGCTAGTGATATGAGAGGTGGAATCTGAGGGTCATAATTGGTAATAGCCACTGCTTTGATCGAACCCAGAAATTCTGGCCTTGTTTGACAAGGATGGAAAATGGACTTTTTAAACAGTCAGTTGACTCCTTAGCCTCGGGAAGATTGTTCTCCATTGACAATAACCCACAAACCTGTTGCAGTACACATGCACTCTCCTCAAACCCCTAAAAAAGTGTTACAATGCAAAAGTCCCAACTCCCTCGACAGTTCATCCAGTAATTTCCTGAATCCATTTGATGTCATTGATTAGCGAGTGTAGGTTACAAATGACTTTAGCTTTATACAAATAAACTCCCCAATTGATTTCCCTGTAGTAGCCAAACAATGCCGGGAATGCCTGGGAAAGCTAGTCAGTAAATTACTCTGTGCGTGAGGTGGCCTTCAGTCCAGCGTAATTCTGTGCTGACTCTATATCAGAGGGGTGTGAATTCTAACACCCTGGCTGTACGCAGCCTGACACACACAGCCACATCAACTATACATCACTCACAGCTCAGGGTGTCGCACCAATAACATTTACATTCATTTCATATGTTCAGACACCATTTTGAGTGAGTGAATCATTGGCTTTGGCCTAACGCTGCTTTGAACAGCCCACACTTGATTATTTACAGACTGCCATCATATAGCTGGAATACTGCTTGGTGTAGCATTTAACAACAAACAAACAAAAACAATAAAGGCTTCAGCAAAAGATCAGCATCGGACAAACACTACTGAGTGAGGGCTTGATAATATGCATACATATGTTCAGAAAAAAATGTCAGATAGTAGAGTGTGTGAGTGAGCGAGCGAGCGAGTGAGTGGGCCATATGAAACAGTATTTCAGTCACATTACAGCGTGCCAGGTTAATGCAGAAGGAAAGACCAAACAGATGCAGTTCCTAGATGTTTACAACTTTTGTGAAATTAACTAGCACAGGTATGGTGCTGACAAAATTAAAAAACATAAACAGTGCTAATATGGGATTCAAACCTTGTGATCATGTGCTGTCTGGCACGCCCCATGGACACAACTCAGCACAACGCACTCCCTCACCAAGACGACTGGCCACCCATGCACCCAGCACCATTGTTAAATGTGGTCATGCTGTACTAGGACTACCATATGTTGTATTAAGCTAAAATGGAATGAAGAGTTTTATACCTTTATTCCAAAGTTTATGTACATATGATTTCAACACCGCAATATAACTGTAATACTGTTAAAAGCGGCATTAAACCCAACTCAATCACTCACATATTATTTCATGGCTTGGACACCAAGAAGGATACCAACCTCAGACCTTAACACTATCTCCTTGAATAGAATAGTGTCTTACGCTTTCATGTTGGTGTTCTTCTGATTAAACACACTCTCTACACACAGCAATAGTTCATCCATATGATGGCAGCCTGGAAATAATCAAGCTTAGACCAGACAATCCTGTGATGGATATTATGAGCTATGCCCCACACCTTTCTGGTACAATGACATGCAATCAGCCAAGTCAAGTCTGCATCTAGTCACCTTGTATGACAAGCATAGGTATGCGGGGGCCTTTTCTAAAACCCATGAAGTGTTAAGGCAATATATTTAGACTAATCCCATCCCTAAATTCAAAAATGGGGACACAAAGAATGACATGCAAGTTTTTTAAACCTTCATTTCTATGCCAATACAATTTCATGCTTGGCAGTTGGAACATAGCATTGTACCATGACATGAGCCTGTCAGCAAGCTAGCAATTACCTTTCAGAGACACATAGCACATTCTAATTCAAATAACTGAAGCAATACAACACGATCGTCTTCAAACATAAGATTTCCTTCCATTTCCATGAACAAAAGGAGTTGCCATGTGGTTGGTTGTTCGATCCACATCTCACCCCATAGTAAGGTCATACATATTACGCTTGTTTCAAATTGAGATAAATCAGCCTTGTGCATGCCCGTAGTTGACAAATAGCCATACTGGATAATGTCCTTCTGGAATGGTTCAAGGAACAAAGAAAACTATATTTGATATGTCAAGTGAAGTAATTTCCTATGATAAATACATAATTAGTTTGATTTACTAACCAAGGACATGTTCGTATACCTGTTAATGCGAAGATCAAAAGGGTTGGTACACAGGTACGCCCCTGAAATGACAGGTAAAGAAACCAGGTGTAACTGCCCCTGGACGTGGAGGTCAGACTCAAGACAAATTACAGTGTGGACGAGGGTTATATAATTAACAGCATTTGAACACCGCACAGCAGGAAACCAAGGCCATAATCTGTTTTCGGGAGTACCCAAGCATATGAACTCAACTACAGTTTTGATTGCTTCATAATTATATGGTAAATTGTCTGTTTCCTTTCCTTTCAGGAGCTGGATACAAAGCTCTCTTGTGTTTTCCCCATTAGAACTGCTCCCTTTCCATGTCTGTAGAATCTGACTGAATGAAGTTTGTTAAGTTGGAAATTCCAAATGCGAAAGTATTTTTCGTGTGATGAAGTTTGACATCAAGAATTATCAGAACCGTACAACAGGAATTTATAATGACAAATAGATTTATTTACTTTCAAATAAGAGCATAAAACACTGAAGTGACCTGTATTTATAATGCAAGAGAGTGTCTTGAACACAGTGCCATGGGGCTTGGAATATCAGTAGTGACATGTATAGAACTATTGCATAGATGTACTGTGGACCTCTGTGTTGTCCATACTTGTGTTGTTTCTCATACAGAGTGAGTGAGTGAGTGAGTGAGTGAGTGAGTGAGTGAGTGAGTGAGTGAGTAAACAGTTGTGCATACTGTGTATATCCGTGTAAATATGTCACAACTTCACAGACTGCTTATTTCATCATTAACACCAAAAAAAACTTTACAAAATTGGTTACATCATTCCAACAACGAAACACAAGCCTAATCCATTCCATCAAAACAGGAAACAGTTGTCCTATAGTGGACGTTTTTGTTTTTGTTTATAAGAACAAATGGGCAAAAATTGGTTGGTTAGCTAATCACATGCCACCAAATCACTTGCAGTTTATTTTTAACTCAATAAACTGAAGCATATAACAGTCACCTCTTAAAAGAAGGCGTGTCATCATATCATTATATTTGTTTCAGTCATCTCCTGTCACATACAACCATTAAACCAGGATTTGAAAATTGTTGTTTGAAAACAGCAACTATTAGAATATAGTGCAAAACACACAACTTGGAATACAGTCTTAACAGTAATCTTTTCATGATGTGCACCTGCAGTGACAAAGTAGTAATTTATAGCTTGACAGATTACAGTTGTTTTGCCAGCTATGTCCCCCGAAGAGCTAAAACTAGCAGTGCGATCTCCAGTTGCAATAGTGACACTATTATGTAATCTATGCCCGGCATTTCCTTCAATCTCGGCCGTTCTCCGGGTCTTTACACACACATGACACTGCACTCAACTTAAAACTCAATTTAAGGTCACCCTCAGTAACCAGCCCCCTGCAACTGAACTTTGGAATTTGTACACGCTTTAAGGTTTTCACTTGGTATGTGGCGAAACCTGGTGGCAGAAAGGAGAAACATGACGTAAGGGATTTTGACTGGTGAAGTTACTTTGACTTTGGGAATGCTCCAAACGATCAAAGACTCAAAAATAGAACTTGGTTCTGGTGTACAGACAATCTAATGTTTCACATATAAAATGAACACCAATCTTACATGATGTAAACCTATTGACTACAAACCCATGTAATGACATTTTTAAAAGTCAGGAACCAGCATGTCACTTCTGCCTGACCGTTAACGGGTACTGTCCTGACTTCTTTGTACCACTATTTTGAAAAACATGACAAATATGAGTTTTCTCAACTATTCAAATTTGATTGAATCATCTAACTTCACTTTTTTTAATAACCTTCATGTCATAATGTTAAATAACTCCTGTTGTCATGCAGCCCTTGTTTATTCATAAAGATCTAGCTAGGACCTAGTGAAATCAAGTAGTCCCTTGAACATGTTAGAAATATAAACCTTATTCTCTCACCATGACAGAATTATCAGAATTAAATCAATTAAAACATCCTCCAAATATGCTCTTTTGTTTGGAATTAATTGTAAATGTTCCACGTTAGGGTGTCACAAAGACACAGTTTGAGGTGACAAGACCTTGTATTTGTCCAGGCAAGGTAAAGAGTGGGATTGTTTGCCAACATGTATGCTGTGCCTCAAGTCCTGTGACTCCCTGCTCAAATCTCCAGCACAAACTGAAGCTACGTCGCACAGGTAAACAAGGCTTGTGGACATTCTCCTCTGTCAACAATCTTTGTCTAAACTATTTGATTTATGGATTCCGTGCACCATTCCATTGCTTGAAACAATGCTGTTCACAGTGGCTAATGCAATACTTTGCTTAAGCAATCAGCGGAATTCTTGACTTTTGTCACAATCACTTTATTTAGAAACTGGGAGGTTCAATACCAAGATGGGAGCAAATTTGATAGAAAAAGACTGGGAAAAAGAGAATTGTAAGGTTATATTAAATTGGCGACTTCTCAACAAAGATCCCTGTGATTGTTATTTTGTAACCCATTGTCACACACCAACACTGGTGTTTATAGCAATCAGTTCCTGACTTAGCTGTCAAGATGCTCAAAGTGGAACAGTTTTGCTAATATCAATATCCAACACAAAAGGTCTTTCAGGTTCATCAGACAGTATTTGTTTTTTTGTTTGTTTGTTGTTTAACGTCGCAATCAGCAATATTCCAGCTATATGACGACAGTCTGTAGAGAATCAAGTCTGGGCCTGACAATCCAGTGATTGACCTCATAAGCATCGACATGCAATTGGGATACGATTACATGCATCAACTAAGTCATCGAGCCTGACCACCCGATCCCGTTTGTCGCCTCTTACGACAAGCGTAGTCACCATTTACAGCAATCAGACAGTAGCCTCAACCAATAGGGACTAGGTGACATGGGGCCAACATTAAAAGAAAGATTAATATTTTTTTAACACTTGCAGATAGTATCAATTATTATGTGGCTTACAAATGTGTTAATGTTGTTTTTGATAAAAATACATAAACAGCCATGAAAAATGATATCAATTATTTTTTGCTTCAACAATGAATTCCAGAGAATATTGTTACTAAGCAGCACTTTCAGTGAGGTTTGTTTTACAGAAAAAGGACAATGGAAACCCCTTTAAACCTTTAGTTACAACGGCAACAGTGTACACTAAGGAATGCGCTAAATCCAATTACAACACCACAGGCAACAAGCCTACACATCAGACTACCTCCCCTAACAACTTTCTCGTGTGTTGAAGTCAACAATACCCTAATGGCTTTCAACACAAAAACTATTCTCAGTAGGGGGCTCTCGACATTTTTACTGGAGCCATACATCACTAAATACAATTCCCTATTATAAGCTGTAGATATTATGATAAAATATCAACTTATATGACAATATCGACCCCTGACCTCAAGCCTCCTGAACACTTGCTTCAAACAGACCGTAGGTGGGAGATCACCATTATTCTGCTGTAGGTGGGAGACATACTTCAACCAAAATGTGACACCAAATAAATTGAATGTCACAAAAAGTTTTATTACCAAATAACTATTTGATGTAGTGCTGTTTTGGAATTTGCACTGCATAACTTTTTACAATGGCTGTATAAGGTTTATCAGTGACAGAATATTGTTTTCCGCCACTTTGAGAGGGCAATACATTGCAACATTATTAATACAGACAAATTCTCAGTGAAATAATTAGGATTAACAAATTACAATTGGATGTTGTCGATAGTAATTGTTTGGGAAATCGGGGTTTCGGGATTAAGAGGGTCTAAAGTAACAGAGCTTTACTCTATTGCAACAATACTCTGGCAGAAGACACAAAGAATGGGATTCACAAGCCAGGTTTCTAGCATGACAAGCGAACAATTGGCCACCCTAACAACCCACAGACAACCAAAATGGAATCATTTATTAGCTTGGGTCACACTGTGCCTGAAAACTGTTGATTGAAGTAACCCGTCTACTCCGTCCAGCACGGCTGCAGCACATATGTGTAGGGATGCTTCATGAGAATTGACCCACAATCACTGAACAGAAAGGTGAATGTCTGCTGCTGAGTAAGCAATACATACTGGTAAACTGTGGCAATATTAAGGCACTGGATTCCGGGAAAGGACCTTGATAACAGAATCCATACAGCAGCAAATGGAACTATGAGCCTGCCCCTGTGTCTGAACAAAGAGGTGTGAATACCTAATCTGCCAGGGTGCAAGGTGCTCTGTGTCAGGTATACACTAACCCCTAACCCCAATGGGGTGCAATGTGGGGTTAACACTTACCCTGTTGGGCTGCAATGTGCCCTACGTGAGTTTAAAACTCACCCTGTCGGGGTGCAAGGGCCCTACGTGAGTTAAAAACTTACCCTGTCAGGGTGTGAGGTGGCCCCCGCCTGAAGCAGCTCCTGCACCTTGTCCACAAGCCCCTTACTGGCGGCTAGACGGAGCTTGTCCTCCAGGGACCCCAGGGGCAGGGGAGTCCCGGGGGTAGGGGATGAGGGTGCAGCCTGGTTGGGGCCATTCATCTCTGCAACAGAAGGTCATTGACATGAACATGACGGCAAATAAATGTACCTCATCACACAAATGCCAGATAAGATTGCCTTCTTGTTTCAGCAACCCTTCTTCCAACATTTTGGCCCTGTTTCACAAACAGAATCGATGTGAGATCATATTGATGGTGGCAGACATAGCCATATGACCTTGACAAGTACAGTCATGTACACAGTGACACAGCCTCCTTCTCATACACCGTATACATAATGTTACTGCAAGTGGAATCAAACTTCCTTGTTAATGTTTACGATATATCAGTTAATCCTCATCCCTACCAAACCATCCCTGTCATCTGGCAATAACATCGTACTGACACATTAAAATCCTGAACACATAAACTGTAGAATGAAACAGAACCTTTTTAACTGCATGTTTTTCATTACAAGACATACAAACCAGTCACATGAAGAAAACATGAGGATATCACATTACCAATTGAGAAAAAAAATAGTTTTGGCAAGATCTGGATCCTCTGCTATATGATTAACTGTGGAAATTTCCAGGTAAAACAATATTCTTATGTACATGGCAAACTCTTAACCCAAGGGATAACAAAAACATATTCCCAAACCATAAGTCACCAGGACTGTACATTTCTATTATTCAACGTCATGAACACCATTACCTACTGCGTGGAGCAGACACTCTTGGAAATATCCTATCACACATTAGTGTCAATTAACAGGAGACCCAACCCTGTAGATAGGCTACATGCATACAAGTCCCATTCTGCATTACCACCACTGAACCCAGACACTTAGGGTCAATATTTAACATATGTCAATGCCAAATCCTAGTGCGATAAATAGTATCAATGTTAATCTTACAAGTTATCTCTCATTACAGATGCCTTGTCTTGTTTCAAGATGAAGAGAGTGTAGCTGTATTTGCCAGTAGTGTTTAGATGATCTTACTTTAAACACTTGGAGAAACAATCATCACGGTTTTCATTGGCATTTAGAAGTTGGAAGAACAGGAAGACCAAAAAGTCTGTTTGTTCGTGACAATGTTTCAGGGCAAATCCTTCTCTGATGGAATATCCTGTTAAAGAAAAGTTTCTGTGCTACATGTAGCGGTAGAATAAATATGTTACCTACTTAAACCAAATAACATAATTCATTCAACAGTGTCATTAATAATAACTCACCTAATCATACTAAATTCCCACATGTACCTGGCCTTGCTACCTGTCGACAGGTAATCAAGGTGTGCCTTACACAGCAATCTACCTGCCTTTCCCTCTTGCCCAAACACAGGGGACTCCAATGCGGGTAATCAAAGGTACAGTCTGCACTAAACTAACAGACTACTCACGCTCACTAATATACCCTGAATAAATCAACAAACTATAAGCATACCTTCTAATTAGCTTCTTCAGACCTCACCAGTCTGCCACTAACGAGCTCAGGTGTGACCTAAAACGCATTGTTCCATACCCTCACAGACGCTGTTGTTTTAGCTATAAAACTATAATTAGGTGAGGTATGGTAAAATTGATTCATCTCAAATTAAGCAGTCCATTTTAATGTTGGATGTCTGATCAGCACTGTCATTTGACACCAGTCAGCGCCTCCAGACAATAGATGGATTAATCTTGTTAACCAGCTAAGCAAACACTTCATCTCTTGACCTAATTAAAATCAACATCAATCAGTGGATTAAAACAAGTTTATACTGAGGATTATTAAAACTCACAGCCATCAAAGGCATTCCTTTAATCTTCATCTGTTATTTAGTCATCATTTAGTTTTGTCTGGATAGTAATCCTGTTTACAACAAAGGGCTGTCTGAGTCAGTTATTATTCAGCAATACCTGTTGCACAATCTGAGCCATGCATCAACAGTAACACAAATGGGATCATCCGTGGAAGTTTAATATTCATGAGGCAGGTTCGTGTGGTTCCAATTACATGACTTGCAAAATGAGTCGACAAAAAGAGTTCTTAAAAATTCAATGAAAAATATTACTTTTCATCAATCTAAGAAAAGGGTTAATTAATATGCGACAGTGTCATGGTCAAACTTTCAGACAAATTAGTAATCAGAACCACAGTTTAATTTCATGTTCTATACTCTATTGGTACTTCTTTACTTACTTTTTAAAAAGAACAATATCCACACCAACAGTTTTTTTCGAATCAATAATCTTATTCAAAATTATTCATCCTGTGAAAAAACACTTTCCTTCTTATTCTGAATCAAGGCTCCGATAACCATCAAGAAGAAGTGAGAGACCTCTCACCAGGTATAATCCCCAATGACCTTCATTAAACATTCTCCTACACCACAACATCAAATGACGCTTACATTAATGAAATAAGCAAATACCACACAGTATCTGAATACCTCTACAAATTATTTACCCAGCATGATCCCAGCGTGTGTGTCGATGTCATGCTCCCAGCTGCCGACCGTGCTGCCTCCACCCCGTACAATGGCTGGTAATGCCAGCAGCAGCCACAGCGGCAGGGACTACATCTACGTGTATTGTTGACATCCGACAACAACCACAGATGGGATGATTGAAACCAATAAATACATTCTTGCTGTTGAATTAGATGTATTGGTGGTGTTTAATTAGATGTATTGGAGCTATAATATTAGTGAAATGGCCTGAAAAGGCCAGTGTTATGTTGATGGAGGTAATGTTTGTGTTTGAACGAAGGTCTGTGGGAAGGCGTGTTTTCCTTCTTGCGTTTGTACGAATCCTACAGCATAGTATGCTCAGCATAATACAGTCACATTTGGGCTCTGAAATATGGACACAGGTATGTGTCTGAAAACCCAACCCAGTCTCGAGTACACAATTTCAATGGTAATATGCCACACAATCAACATATTGTAATCTTTTTGTCATTTTATTTTGTCTTTTCTTGGGAAGAATTGACTTGCCTTTGCATGTGTTTCTGATGGGTGCCACTCGTGGGGCAGGATACTCTCACCTTTGCACGAACACCTGGTATCATTACTATTTGATTGTGACTCATAAGCACATGCTCATGGTACAGTCAGATTTGTACAATCGACTCTGCTTTTAGCAGACATTTCTCGTGGCTATAAAAAGGCTTGTTGCTTTTATTCAGCATCATCTACATCAAAATGCACCCAGACTCTAACAGTATTTTTCTATGTCTACCACACATGTGAGTTATCTCCCATGGTCAGATACTCAAGTCCTTGATGTAGGAGCCTGTCAGATCCCTTATTCACATTTTGTGAAACTTAATGTTATAATAACAAGCATGTATTGAAAACACCTGTGTTAGTTTTCTTTTATTTGATTCTCAAGGATGTTTGATAACAAGTTTCAAGGCATTTCTTGTCAGCCAAGATTACCCCAAATTTGAAAGTGTCATCCAGAGGCTGGTACTTTGAAACCATAAAATATCTTCCCAACCAATAACTAAAAGAATCAAATTCCTAATCACCCTTTAATGACGTATATTTTTTTATACAACTGAAAATACAATATGGTAACCTGACACTAAACCAGTTCATCATCGGAGAGACCCTAGCAACTGACAGCTAGACAGTGTGGTAGTCTACTACAGACCAAAGTCTTCAGCTTACTTGAGTCAGGATTCACATAGCTAAGACTTATATTACCACATGATGTTCCAAGATGGTCGCAGCTTATATCACTGGTCCTTACAATAGCAAAAATATATCAAGAATATAACAGAGCCACAAGGCTCCGTAGCTCTCCTGGACTATGAAGAAACAATTTCATGATGTTTCAACCTCATTATGTGACAAAGATAAATAGACTGTTTGCACATTGGTGCAATAGATACGAAAACAACACACACCGTTATTGTCTGAAGCACTAAGGCTGAGGGCCAATAACGGTTCCTTAAACTACCTTATTGCCATTATCATTCACACAAAGTTTCAGCTTTCTAAGTTAAGTGGTCCTTGGAAATAAGATATTAAACCTATGAGCAAACTGAGAGTTTTGAAAGTTAAAACAAAACCACAGTGATTTGAGCAAAAGGTGAGCTAAAAGTTTCTTCACACACTTGACTAGGCCAGAATGCAACAGAAACAGTTAACGATGCTTGCATTCTGTGAAGGTCCCATCACCTGTGGCAACAGCCACTACAGGGGCTGCTGCGCTCACATGGTCACAGTGCTTGCATTCATTGTAACAGATATGCTCAAGGAATAAAAGCAAATGATTAATTCTTAATCTCTTTCACAACTAGTAATAGTGCATTGTCATTCACAAAAAGCAGTATTATTAACTATTCATGATCAACATCTGTAGTTAAGGTGTTTTTTTCAAACTGAAGGTACATTGAATTCTCTTTATTGGCTCCTGCTATCCAAACAGTGATTAAAAGTAATAAATACCTTAAGACAAGGCTAATAACTGACATGTTTCATGGAAAGAAGATCAACTTGTACTTGTTTCAGTTTATCATAGCTTATAATTGTGAAAGAAAGTTAATCCTATCATTTACATTACTTTAATGTATAGATTTAGTTTCTCAAAACATGTTTACTGCATTCTCAGACATTTTTTCACCAAGATGGCCAAAACCCTTGGGGACATTGGTGAGTATAGACTGCCAGGACACCACTGCTTCTTACTCATGCTTTCAGTCAGTCGATTGTCTGCTCCAGATGGTCCGTTGTTCAATGTTCTAGGTGTATGACAGGGGGCAGTAAATACAGGAATCTGAACAAGACAATCCCGTGATCGATATGGTTAGCAACTATTGCAGTCATGGCACGATGACAACACAATCAACCAAGTCATGGAGTCTGACAACCCACCAGATCCACACAGTCATCTCTCACGACCTGCATAGATTGCTGAAGACAGATTCTTTCTTTTATTATATTTTATTGTTTTTAAAAAAGAAGTACCTGTACATAAAACGTGCTTCTGCCCAGGGTAGCAGAAAGCCCATGACATATAGCACAGCTTAGCAGTGCATCTTATTTTTTTTTACAGAAAATAACATACTTCTCACTCACATATTCACTCTAGTAATACAAACATACTGCATATATCAAGTATGAATAAACTACATACATTAAAGTTTATATTATCATATTGCAGTGTAGGAAAGTACATGGTCTCAAACATTTAAGTCTTAAGTACAAAACTAAAATAAAATTAAAGTTGCGCCTCATTTTTGAAAAGTTGATGATACAGCATCCAAGCACCCTGAGGACTTATTCCAATCCAGAATCCCCATGTCTACAGCTAGAAACTTGCTAACAGTGGCATTAAGTAAAAGTCACTCACTCACTCATGACAGAAAGTTACAGATCCTGGTGGTTAACACCGAGGACACAGATGCCAGATGTACTTCAAAGTGCTTCAACTTCAAACAAATGTTTCTGAATCTCAAAGGAAACATTGAATCAGTAAATGGTACAAGGATTTGGCATCTTGGAGCAAGTTATTTAGAAAAGATGTGTGTTTGATTACCCAACAACTACAATTATCCTATTTTTTTCAACACCAGACAAATATGAGCTAAATCAGTACTGACCTGTCTGAAGATACACACATGAACAATACATTTCTCCTCAAGAATAATGTTTCATTAATGTTAAGCAAAGAGGATAATATTACTGAGAGGATTCAATGTTCCATTAAATTATATGAAAATATTAATACCTCTAGCCTTTTGGTCACACACAATGCCACAGAAGATTAATCAAGATTTTAAGATTTAAGGCGATTAGCTGTCAATGAATACCACACTACTCCCATAAACTAATCCAAGAGTATACAGCAGTCTTTGTGATGTAATGATTTCCTTCCAACTAACTAAGACCCCTGTCATAACAGATGATATACTTGTGCACAGATAAGCCACACGTCTTCGTCTGACAATGAGGACAAGCCAGGACGAGAGGTACTTCAACAACACAGATACCATGGAGATAATAAATAACTGCTCTGTCATCCAGCAGCAATAAAGTGTGATGCAAGAGCCCGCATCATAAACCACAGATCGCCAGTAGCTGTCATCCGACTCACTCTGCTGTGGGTGAGGGTCAAGGGCACGTGGATTGTTGCACCAGTTGCTGTTGTCTGTCGGCCCCCAAATAATGAGGCAATTGATACAACACTGACTTCCTGCAGCAAAAATGTGCAGTGAACAGTGTTACAGGTAGTCATGTGGTCTGCCAGCTGTTACAATAGTTTGGAATGCATGTATATAGTATGTAAACCCACTCCAAATTGATTACTTGTTTCACAAAAATTCTAGTGATGAAATGGACATTGGATTCTGGTGTATCGGTAGTCATCAATATAGAAAGAAGTCCAGGACCCACTTGCACAAGTGACATTAACGTTACTACTATTGTAAGCCTATGTTAAAGCAGAGACCATATAATAGAATCTCTGGTTATCAAAGAATGGGAGTTACTATCATCGTAGTGCTAAGATCACTTTGTGCAAGTAGTCCCTGTGACAGTGTTTTAGTTTTGGGGCTAAAGGCCAAGTTTTTTACTTCTAATACTAAAAGTACAGATTATACAGAATAGTGAGTGTAAATACTATTGCAGAAAATCTGAGTGAGTAAGATGTAACACCACTTTGAACATGTTGAACAGTATTCCAGTTATCTCACGGCATGTCAGCTTCATGTAAGTAAAGCCCAAAGTAATTCAGGTCTTACATGTTTACCCCTTTGGTGAGCATGGCACTGACAAAACTAGAAACACAATAGGGACAAACTGGGATTCAAACCCATGTTTCTAGCATGCCCAAGGGAGGCAACTCTGCTCACGAGTGCCTTCTGAAACTTCTGAAAGGCCACAGGACTCATCTTAGTTTCCAACACTAGATGCTGTTAATGGTCAATCCTGGAAGACACACACTCACTTCATCATGTTCATATACATATCCAATTGAAACAAACAACTGAAGACAAGCTTTCTTGTGAAAATGTTCAAACAGGGGGATGAACTAGCAATTAATTTGCTTTCGGCTATGCAAACATGGTATATGCAGTATATTTGTATTACGAGAGTGAATGTGTGAGTGAGAATTAAGTGTGTTATTTTCTGTAAAAACATCTAAGATGTACTGATAAGTTGTGAAATATTGTTTCAATGTCACCTGTGTTTTGCTACCCTGGGTGACAGCTTGCTTTATGTAACAGGTCTGTGAAGAAAAATTACCATTTTTGTTGTGTTCTAAACTCCACAACACCGTAGACTTGCTTAATCATCGGGAGATAGTTTATATGCAAGTATCTGATCAAAATCTGACATACACACGCTATAAAAACGACATATTCTTTCTCAGTGAGTCATAAAAATTGTGTCTACGAAAAGGTTTACAAATCCAATAATCTAAGGTGGCTATAACAAATAGCCATCTTACATAAATGTCTTATTTTATAGGTAAACCTGCATTGCCACTTTATAGTTTTGTTCACAGCATTAACACCTGCATTCTTCACACCCGACTGACTCATGTGTAACGTGCCACAGGGAATATTCAGCACCATGTACTGTAGTTATCAATATCCCACTGATCACAACACTAAGTTGTTGCCCAGATTAGGCTGATATTTTCCAGTGGGCAATATAATCATCTCTGCTGTTGTGTGGGAATGTGATGTTAATAATTGTTGTTCTCATTATCCGATAACATTTTGAAGTAGACAGCAAAATCTGTCATCAAGAATAAGAAGGAGCTTCGAAAAAGATAAATTTCTATTCACAAAGTACATCAACAATCAATTAATGTGCAACACTTGTTTTCAATGGGTTTAATGGAGTGGTTCAACATGTGGTTCAACATGTATACTATACTCTACTGTCACAGTACAGTAATGTTGTAGTAACTGGTGTCATTACTGGCCAGGGACAAAGACTGGATTATCTGATGTCCTTCGGTCAATCCTAATTACCTGTGATATTGGAGGAGTCACACCTGGATGTACTCATGGTGGGTTGTGTAGGGGAAACTTATTAACTGTATTACTGAGGTGGCAGTGATTGCCAAATTCAAGACTTTTTTTAGAATTTTATGGAACATAAGACCGTTGTTTAAAGATCTTTTCACGGCAGATTCAAATTCAAGCTTGTGTCAACCTTGGAGTACGTGGGTTAGTGTTTGTGTGTGTTAGTGGCAGAAGAAATAGGTTGAATGGTTTTGAGTATGGTTGAGTATGGCATGCGTGAGACAGTGAGGGAACTGGCATTCTAATGGGAAGGCTATCCCAACATTCCACAATGAAGACGAATGTGATGATAATGTTGAAGCAATTTCAATAAGCAGCAGACAATGATGTTTATATTTCGCATTTTTCTCGTCACACCGAACCACCCTCTTGAACATCCAGATGGTTTATTACTACACTGCTGCAAGCCAGACATTCAGCCTACTGCACTGGGTGCCATCAATCAGTGTCAGACCTACCCTCTCCATGTGACCCTCCCCAACCCTACCACATCAACCATTGGCAACATGGACCATACACTCACAGACAACCACAGCAGTACCCAGTATCTTGGGTCAAGGGGGACACACCTAGCCATGTATTATATACATGACTACTCCATAATGCTGCCATCACCCACTCTTTTTGACGCTCCCCTTAATATACCGATAAAGATTATCTGAAAAACCTTTTAGTGTGAAATGTTTTCTCAACAACTGTTTAGATAAGTCATAAAAACTATAAGGTTGATCATGAAATGTGTCAGTTTACCAGGAGCTAACTTTTCAGGTGGCTTCTAAATATTCTTTTGGTTTTTGACATAATTAATACTGGCAATGCTTTGCTACTAAATGTCTCAAATCTGAATATTTTTCTATGTATTTTTTCATTTATGTGGATTACAGATTAGAATTGGTCCACAGCAATTTGGATGTATGGGATTGGTAGGCTGGTCGATTGTGTCATGGATCACTGTTCATCATATAAATCACTGTGGTGTGTTCAACTTACAGACTGCAGTCACATAGCTGGAATATTGCTATGTGTGACATTAAACAACAAAACACACTTCTATATTCTTGACCTTTCCTACAGTCTTCAACTAAAAAAGGATGGCTACACATTGCAACAAAACAATTAATTGCCACCTAATCACAAAACCTCTCTAAACATTTATACTACACATCACATTCATCGTCTCTTCCCAATGTGTTGCATATCTGGCCAAGGTGTAGATTTCACCTGTCTGGTAGGTAAGATAGACACTGACACACCTGAACACCCATCTTCCTGTGGGTACTTGCAGCTAAAAAAGAGGGTGGCTTATTGTAGGTATAGGTAAACTGTGACACACATGAAAATCCGACCTCGAACAGCTTCCTCCTTATAACACTTATACTCACCACACAGGCAACATGAGAATGATATATTACTGAATTCCATCAGAATGTAACAGAGCAAATCATGACACAATAACCACCTCCACCAAGAAACCGAAGTGCTGACCTAATGGGTAATTGTATAACATGTGTCTCATGACTTGCCCCAGCTTATTCAACCATAGGTCATGATGGACAGCAGACAGGAATTGTGCATCCAAGTTAAGCATGCAAGGTTCCTTGCATAATAGAGGAGATATTCCAACAATGTGAGAAATGCTACTTTTTTAGCTTCATAAGTGGAATAAGTTGTCAACATAATAGTACACATTGCACAATACAATAAGGAGATATGCAGCTTGGATAATGCACTGGAAGAGGGGTACAACCGGGTACAACATGAAACTATGTGAAGTCAACAGATGGACCATAAGAATGTAAACATTGTATTAACAAATAATCACCTACTCTTCAACTACCTCAACCTAGGAGCTTGTTTCATATATTTCACTTTTTGGTTTTGACGATCTTGAATCAACGATAACTGACTGTTGACACTTATTATTCATGGTGATTTTGAAATAGGCAAAGAAAAACACATAAAAAAGTGGTCCAAGTTGCTAATGTGCAGGTTGGTATGCATACCTGCAGTGTTCATTTAATCCGGTTGTCTGCCAACAAAAAGTTTGCTAAAGTATACGACAGTTGACATGTTGTACCAAACTTCCCACTTGACTCTCAGATAGTTGGTAAAATGGGAGCTACACTGATTCCTAGGACAGAGGAGTCAGTGAGTTAAAAGAGGCTGCCTATCCCAGCCAGGAAGTAGTTTATCATCTCCATGACAACAGATTATTGGATGGTATACGACATCTGGTTGCTGGGGTGTTATCATCCATATCATCATCCCTTCGACCTTAAGTTCTTAAATGACACAACAGCTGTGTTGACTATTTACAAACATGAGGCAAACACTTCCAGACCAAGCACTGACATGATAAACTGGCCAAATCCCAGAGTTTCATCAACAGGCTTATCAGGCTCCTCACCACTGTGTGATGTCCTGATGGACATGTTTGACTTTTAGGTGATCACCTTGTAGAGGTGCATGCAAACAATGCTGTTCTTAGGATGTTGAGATTAGATCAAGATTAACAAAGCTCATATGACTATTCAGCTTCATCCACCAAATAATGTTGATATCAAGATGCCATAGATATGAAGGACAAAATATGCAAGTCAAATATAAAACACTATCTATTTAACATCCATTTCATTCTAAGAATGTTATGAATGATGAGTTGGAACCCAATTAAAACACCATCAGAGGTACTCCATGTAGCATTTGTTGGACAAAATATGCCAACCTTTGAAGTACCACAAAAAATGTCAATGAACATTGTCAAAGTCACTGTGGGAACTGCTTTGAATGTTTCAGGGAATTTTACCAATGATAAATTACAACTGACATCATAGAAAACACCAAACAGAGAGCATGTAACAAATCACAAATCATTTTCTCTCGTGAGACACAATGTCTTCATCATCCTCTACTCAACACTTCTTTCATCTGTTTCATGACCACTCAATTAAAAATCCAATACAACACTATCTTCCTGTAGGCAAGTGTTAACCCATTCAAACCATTCTCCCTATCTCTCAATTCAAGTCATATACTATCTTCATGAAGACTTCTGATAACCTCAAACATGACAAAGGTGGACTTCAAGTGGCTTGGCTTTGTTCATGAAGAAGCTAATCCTACTGTAATAGGTACCAGAAATTTATGAGGTTGGTGATAATCTCAGTTTGTCCTTTGAATGATGATACGAAGGATAACATCATTGTTGATTGTCCCATCGCTTGGCCAGAGGGGACATATATGTTGTATACAACACTCCTGCTGTATGCTGTAGTAACCATCATCAGCTCCATGTAATGATGATTAATTCTTGTACCTATTGACCACACCTGATCTACATCGGGACAATCAGTACAATAGCCATGATGTTTGTTTTTTATATATTTTGAAAACTTCTTCAAAATTTGTTCTATTTCATGAAAATAACACTTAATTACCTAAAAAATAAATATATGTACCATGGTAACAGGCTGTAAATTAAATCATCCAAAAAATGACATTGTCAAAAGCAGTGAGATAAGCACATAATAATAAGACAATTCTTTTGTAAATAGGTGAAGGCACCCTGGAACTGTCTCCTTTTATGTATTGTGACTTGCTTACCTGCGTCTTTTGCTGCACTTGTCAACATATGATGGCATCCAAGGTAAACAACCATTTTCAAAACATAAATCCACATATCAGGTCAATGACACAGATGAAGTAGAGCCACATACACATTCATGGCTGAGGCAGTCCAGACTCATGTACCATCCAACTGATTCTGAGACTCCAATGGCCACAGTCTGCCTCAAGTTTAATGAAGTCAGCCAGAGTTGCTCCTATCATGTGACCACCAACTCATTAACGAAGTGGATGCTTGTGACAACACTGTTGCTGATAGATTTACCCTAGGTGTCAAAGTGGTAAAGAAAACAGCATAAATAACTCTAGCTTGGATTTGTTTTCTTAAGGAATTAGTTCAAAGGACAATTGATTAATGGTTGATACTGGACTAAACTACTGTGAGATTTTCTAGCTTGGTAATATTATGGACAAAAACAACATTGTTATAAAATGTTATTGCAAAGCAAACATTGTGTCACATTGGACAATGGCGAGTAGCTTGGGCACATGGCATGAGTTAATCACAGCAGATCAGGTCAGCCTTGGGCATGGGTGGCAGGATTATATACTTGATCATTTCACCATAGTTTTATGCTTCATTTATTCTCTTAAAGGCTGACATTGGATGATACCTAGAGGCTTCCAGACCCAAAGAGTCATGTGATACAAATGTCACCATTGAGCTTTGCACTAAACATCCTAGATGTAGTAAGTATACTGGGAGATGTTTCGAATTGCAAAACTGTACAATAACATTCTTCAATACAACACAGACAGTAATACTATTTCTTACTCTTCTGATTTCTTTAAAATATTACACATTAGATAGTTCTTGGAATGACATTTAGAAGTGAAACACATAAGGAAGAGAAATTATGGATGTCAACTTCTTTATAATGAGGAACTTAACATTTTGGAATATATACTTACTCCTTCATCAGGTGTAAGAAAGAAAGATCTTACTTTGACAGAATTTGTTTAATTTCGGTCTGATATGAGTAAGTTAAAACTGCATCAGTAAATTTCATAAAGTATCTTATATATTGTCAGTATCCACTAAGAACCATAAGACAATTTTCATGCCAAGTTTTCCACCAACATATGCTGTGTGGGTCTAGTTCTAGTGGTTCAGCATAATTTCTGTTTTCAAAGTAAACAGTCAATATTTTGTCCCGTGACTAAATTCTCCCAGCTGAGATTACACTACTGGACAGATTATTTGGATAATCCAATGACAAGAAGTCCACAGAAAAGTGACCCATGTCCAACTTGTCTGTCAAACTTAAAAACACCCTTTATATTTTCTTTCCTCTGCAAGGCAATAATCCAATACTGACATCATGTTGTGTTAGGTGAAATCTCACCCTTGTCGATACAGACGAAAACATGGATCTTCCCATCAAGTAAACACCTGTCAGGTAGATTCACCTGTCAGTGGTCATCAGACAGGTAGGTGATCTCCAGCTTAACTCCATAATCTCACGATCTCCACAGGTACTCTCACGGACACCCGACCCATCAACAGTGATCCTCCTGATCACAGCACTGATGTACAAGGGTCCTACCCAGGACCAAGGCATTATATGGACACGGCTCAGAACGCTATTTCCTATTGTCAGTTCCTCTTGATTTCAAACTGTACAGGTGGATGGTCATGTTTGAGTTCTCAGTGCTCCCCGATCAACTAAGCTCCATTTCTAATCTGTAAATTGGCCAACACTTTGATTCGGATGTTGAGCTTCCATGGGTGAGTGTTGAGATGCAAAGATGATGTGACTCGGTGTCTATCACCAACGGCACATCAGGATGACATGAAGCCAGTCACACTGTTCACACTAATGGGGAGGATTACAGACAAACACTTCACCATGGTAGTATCCCAGGAGGCAATTACTCTTACCTTTCAGCAGAAATTCCATATAAAATCTAAATTATGAAACTAGACACTGCAAATTCAAAGTAAATATTTCTGTATTTCTTATATTGTATTTCGTATGTCTCATAGGGCATATGTATTTATATTAGGTGTCCTAATGATTTGTAACCATGATGTTAGGAGACCATTAATCACCCTATTCCTGTTCACCCCCAATGAAGAAACACACATTACGTACCATATTTTCTTGAGTATAGTGTGCATTTTTTCCCCCAAAAAACACAGCTGTAGAAGGGGGTGCACATTATACACGCCATAATGAGTTTTGATGTTTTTTTCCCCTAATGCAAAGACACTACCATTAGTTTTAGTTAGTTTTCAAATAAGAAATTATGCAATCCTTTCCTTGTGTATTCCACACAAGTTTTACAATCTACTTAGCACAAGATCATTTGTGGAACAGGTACCTGACAAGGTGCATAAAAATATATCATAGTCCCGTTTACATTTTTCGGTCTTATGTACGTCATGAATTATGACGCAATGGACCAACATAACCTAACCAAAGAAAGATGACAGTATAAACATATAACACAATAATATAATGTGAAGCACCAATTAGATGACAATCAACTACAGGTCAACTAGTTCTTATGCTTCTGTTATATACTACTCAAAACAAGTTGAGGACCACCCAATTATTTCACATTACTAAAGTTAACAAATTTGTCATCATGGTCATGGCATGCCTATAAATATAACAAAAAAGTTTTTTTTAATAGTACACAACAATTTATTGTATTCAACGTGACAGATTTTCAATATTTGAAGTATTATTAATATTACTGTCTGACCTGAGCTTCAATACATTCAGAAAATTGTCTCAGTGATATTTAATGGGGGATAGATGAGAAGAGAATGGCATTATTGTTCTCAGAAGCTTCTATTGGTCATGGCAAGCTCCTAATATCCGAGACAACAATACACTAGTGCCTTTATGTGGCAGAGTAAAAACCCACTGGCGTACAAAAAATGCCTCATAAACTTCATTGAAATATCCCCTCACACACAGGGTGTTGTATCGTCATGGTGATGAAAATGAATAGCAATGATTGGCTGAACAAATAATCTTCTGTAACTTGACAACCGGTGTTAGAAATTGGGACAAAGTAACATCAAACAGTTCATTCGGTTTATTGACCATTCCCATTTACCTTTCATGGATGGCGATTTTGTTGTTGAATCTATACCCCATCTCATGACACACATTTAGGCCGGCTTTAAAAGTAGTTAAAGTTCATGAAATTTGTTTAGAAAAGTGGTGTTAGGGCGTATATTTTATTGATGGCGAGGACAGAACATTTAGTTTCATGGGCGTTATATGTCGTACTGAATTTATGGACCATTTGAAAGAAACCGTTTTGCAAATAGAAACCTTTTTCCTCCAGTGTGGCTCTTGTTATTTATCCTTCAGGTGTGAAGTGAAACAGTGCAATCAATACCATGTAACTAATCTTTTCAAGCTGTGCCTCAAATCTAAAAAAATTTAGATCACACCTTACATTCTGTTGCAACCTAGTTGGTAGCACATTATATAGTGAATGAACCACAAACTTGAGACCAAAAGTGATAGAAAACTCAATAACACAGTACATGATGTGCTTGTTTCTGTTTCAGCATGATTTACTCTGTATCACTATGCTTCATTCACTATCACTATGCTTCATTCACTATCACGATGCTTCATTCACTATCACGATGCTTCATTCACTATCACTATGCTTCATTCACCATCACTATTATTCATTCACAATCACTATGCTTCATTCACTATCACTACTATTCATTCACAATCACTATGCTTCATTCTGAAACAATACACTTCAATCAGAATCACTATGCTTCATTCACAATCACTATGCTTCATTCACTATCACTATTATTCATTCACAATCACTATGCTTCATTCTGAAACAATACACTTCAATCAGAATCACTATGCTTTATTCACAATCACTATGCTTCATTCACAATCACTATGCTTTATTCACAATCACTATGCTCCATTCACTATCACTATGCTTCATTCACTATCACTATTATTCATTCACAATCACTATGCTTCATTCTGAAACAATACACTTCAATCAGAATCACTATGCTTTATTCACAATCACTATGCTTCATTCACAATCACTATGCTTTATTCACAATCACTATGCTCCATTCACTATCACTATGCTTCATTCACAATCAATATGCTTCATTCACAATCACTATGCTTCATTCACTATCACTATGCTTCATTCACAATCACTATGCTTCATTCTGAAACAATACACTTCATTCAGAGAAAGTACACTTTATTCTGAAACAATACACTTCATTCTGTTTCAATACTCTTCATTCACAATCACTAAGGTACATTCTCAATCACTATGCTTCATTCTCTAAAACACTCCATTCTCTATCAATACATTTCTTTCTCTATCAAATATGCTTAATTTTATATCAATGCTTAATTCTCTATAAATGCTTTAGTCCCTCTCAACATACTTCATTCTCTATCAATACATTTCATTCTCTTTCCATAGACTTAAATCTCTATCAATATGCTTCATTCGGAAGCCATAGTAACGTACAAACACAATCACTGACATTTGACATATGAAATATTGTCTTGACATATGTTTAATGCCTGTAGTGACAAAGTGATGCATGATCTTCTTGCAGTCAACAATGGTGTACATGTTGTGCACCTTCACACCTTTACCAAGCATCTTGTGTCAGATCATCAATCAGAACACACAGTCATGCACATGAACCTCACCTATTTTCTCCAACCATCAATCAGAACACACCAAGCTATGCACATGTACTTAGCCTGTGTTGACAATCCACCATGTTATGGTGCCAGACATCTTAGTGCCATGACAGTATCATGTATCATATCACATTTCATTGATTTAGGAGAACAGATCAATCAATCATTTCTCAAGATAAAGGAGTTTATAATTCTGTTTTCCTTAAATGTGTTTAGCACTGTCTGACACATTATTGACAGTTGTTTTGTAATTAGCTGCTAGAACAATAAAGGAATTAACACTGTCACCAAAAGGACATGGGAGTGTTCCAGAACAGGAAACAAACACTTACATAAATCATTCAGGATAAAACAGACACACCTTCAATATCAACTGGCTACTGATTGAATGGGATCTTGAAAGGCATAAACACAGATACAAGACCTGTAGAAATAAATACTCAAATGTAACAGCTGAAACTTGAAAAAATACATTGACAAAACACTGAATGTTTGGTTATCATTAACCAACAGATTTTATCTAGAGTCAGACCAACTGATCCATTCAGGCCCCTTGTATGATAAGCATACGTTACTGGGCACCTACTCCCACCCAGAATCCTCAGGGTCAAGATTCTCAACATGGTACGGTTTGTCACACATGCTCTCAACCTCCATCAACCATTGGTTTGTTTTACTCAAATCTGGTCATTTGCAGACTGTCTGGAAGTGCTGGAATATTGCTGAGTGGTCATTAAGTCATGATATGATATGCATCTTCCTTCAAAATCATGAAATATACATTACAGCATATCATAAAGATAGGACTACACAAACAAGATGACCCTTTGAAATCTTGACATCTGATCTGATTGCTTGGACTGATATGTTCCTAAGTCATGACACTCTCAATCATCAAGACATTCACAAAAGCAATGATTTCTAGGTACACCATAATCAGCTTTTTAGTAATTCTGTACACTGACCAGCAAAATCAATCTTTACTTATTTATATCAATCAAATAATTCAAAGTACTATATTGACAGAAGGGCCATGTGGAAGTGATCAAATCAGGACGATATCATTCATAAGTCATCTGATATCATACACATATCTTCGAGGTATGTTTGATCTCTACTCCAGTTGACTATACAATTGGCCTGTACCTCTGCGTCTGACTCTGTATACGCAAAGATGAAAGACAGGAACTAATCCTATGAAATTTGACGGCAAATCCTAATGGATTACATCAACTTACACACTGTGTACACAAGTCAGAGCCAGCGAACTGCCGGACAGTAAGCCAATTGGATGTGTACCACTAAGTGACTTCCAACAGTATGCCAGAACATCCGGGAGCCAGTACAATAACTAGCACAGTAGACCTGGTGCCATCTATTTGCCTTGTTGACATTCCCACAAACACAGGCTGCCCTCTGACATGCACTTTCAGTCAGGACAAACAATGAGTATATCTCCGCAGCAGCCATGGGATACTACAGTCCAATATGTGCCTATGTCACCAAAATATGTCAATCAATGATGGTACACAGAGTATACTGGGACAAAAATATGATCGAGTGAGAATGGTTTTACACTGCTTTTAGCAATATTCCAACAATATCATGGCAGGGGACACCAGACATGGGTTTCACACATTGTACCCATGTGGTGAATCGAACCCCAGCATTACACTATAACATTGATTCAAATGGAGTTTGGTAGTAATCATTCATTCTGTAGTGGGTGATTTGGGTTGAGCTCAGTCCTAAATACAGAGACACAGCTTAACGTGGGGAAGCCAAACGTGAAAAGAAGTCAGAAACATGAAAACATTTTGGTGAAAACCACAAGCCTGGGTATGGTACTGACAAACAAAGGATCATAACTGTTGATAACTTGGGATAATTGTTGATAACAGGATTCAAAGCCAAATCCAAGGAATCTGGGCCCCAAAGAGCGAAAGAGGGATACAGGTGTCAAGCTTCTTTGTAGCCATATACAAACATGGTTCATCTAGAATGAGTTCCATTCACTTTAGGAATCAAACACATGCCTGATCACTGATGCAAGACAAGCAAAGATCCTAACCTCAAGGCTATCACAAAACATCAATACGAAAAACAAGAGTGTTGCTTTTTAGTCAAGAACGGTTTTACAAATGCATCTCTAAAACTGTTTCCTGTATTCAGTGTGATGAAGGTGACGGGTCTGTGTGTGCACCTGTAGGAGACGACCAAAACAATCACAGGCATATCTATTTTCAATTTCTATTTAAAGCAAACCATAAAGCCAACAATAAAGTTTGGTCGTGTTTTGATACAAACAGCCACCTGTGTGTATATGTATCTTAAATCTTGCCCTGCATTCAGCATGTTCGTTGCATGAGAATCAATGGACAAATAATAAGGTGACATATTTTTTGTTGTTTAATCGGTGACAGACAAGCCGGCAACATACCAGCCTTCTATGCTTTCAGAAATGTCATGTCGTTATGTTTTTAAATGTCTGCATCTTGTTCTAAAAATGCATATGAGTAACAAACTGAAAATAGACAAACTCAATATGGAGCCCATGAAGCTGTTGCCTTTTAGTGCTGCTGTTTAGACAATGTCAGACAACAATCCATACACTTGTCTTCCTCTCCACACACAAACACAAATATGTGAAATGTCCTGCTGATACGACTTGGACCGTCTCTGCTGAACACTGTTCTGGGACTGTTTAAATACATGGCTTGGAACACTTCACAGGGCAACACGCTGTAATCACCTGTTGGCCTTTTTCCACAGCGTTTGAAAAGTAACTGACAAAGTTTCAAACAAACAGCCTGATCTCGTTAAACAGGTAGTTAGGTTTCTATTAGAACATTCTGGATCACGAAGACATAAAATGTTATGGATGATAACTTCTGTGTTATTTTCTTGCAAAGAGACCACGCTCCATGGTCTGTTGATCATTGTCAGTCTACCTCTGCACTAAGTAATCAGTGTGTTGTGGGAACATGAGACATTGGCTTGGTGTAATTATTTCAGCTTGATTTAGACTGATATCTAAATAATTCAATTTGAATTGGCAAGCAAAGTGGTGTTTGAATGACTAGTAATTTGTTCAATTCCTGAAGAAAACAGGCAATAACAGGGCACTCTCTCATATTGAAATAACACTCAAAATACAAAAAATTGTTTATGGAAGAAGTAATCATTATCTATAGGGAACTGTTTAAGAATATACACTTGTTTCTTTGTGAATATATGGGGTATATAGGGCTCTGGAATATGAAAACCAGGTAATAAAACACATTTTATAGCTCAACCCATATTTTTTAACAGGTGGTTGTCTAAGAACCCTGTATACAAGGTGTAGGAATATCAATTACCTCTTAATGTTATACCTGGAGATATTAACATAAACGAGCATCTTCCGAATCATGGGCACCATCCCAGAAGAAGAATTCCTCCGAAACATTACTTGCACAGGGCATTGTACGAAACAAGTTAAGCAAGGCCGAAAATGGCCTTGTGGAAACATCATATTATATCCAGACAAGTCTTAATGTAACATTAACCTAACGAAGAATGTCATTCAAGAAATCCTCATAATTTATAAAGAATGGAATAATGTTTGGAATATTACACCCTCAATTCTTTCATCTTGAACTGTCACTAAACCTGCAATAACAACATCTAAAGCAATCTCATGGGAGAAAGAATTCACTTTGAATTTATGTGAAGGTCGACCTGTTGTAATCTTTCCCAGGTGAATGTATGTCCATCCCTGCTTGCCATACATGAACAATATGGCTGCCGAGCATTCCATGATGCCAACAGCAGGAACAGCAAGATTCAAGGGTAATAACTGACAAGGAGTGACTGACTTGCCATCTAACATGCATGTGTTAACGCTAAGACTAAAATAATACACTTAAGTCATGATATAATTCTGGCTTGTAAAGTATTTCATGATGCGAAACCCCTTGTGGGATTCTGGGCAAGAATAGGTCCCAAGCAACCTATGTAATAAGATGGAACCAAATGTCTCGGGCTGTCAGTCTCAGTGGACTTGCTTCATAGCGTGCAAAATATAATGCAAGTATCACATATTTGAAGATGCTTTGGAGACAGGTAGATGTAAGAGTGAGTGAGACACACTCAACCCAAACACAATGATCTTCAAGGTTATGCTCCCTACAAGGTCATGATGGCCCCTACAACACAGGAATTCAGAAGGGCTGATTTAAGGACACAAACATCATGTGGCTTGTTGTATTAGATATTAATACCTGACAGGTGTTGCCCATTTACAATTATATGTGGGTAATCTTGTCTGAGGTCTGTTGGTACTCTATATAGACTCCATCAAGACTTGTTGAGTTATGAATCTTGACAACCTTCAGCATATTTTTTATGTGTTCCTGCCCATAATTTGCATTTGATTGAAAATATGCTTATTTTGAACATGTTTTTCTTTCCAGTTTTGTACAAACTTTATTCAAGATATTACTTAAACTAAATTACCTCAAATATCGGCACTTGTTGAGCAAGAATTGTGTAAAATGGGAAAACAATTTGGTGTAGACTTGTGTTGAAAACACAGATGTGCAAAAATGTACCAGTCAAAAAGAGCCATTAAAATTGACTATTGAGTTTCCTTGGAGTAAAGCTGTTTCAAACTACACTGAACAAATACCTTTAAAAGCGCATACCAAGCAGCAGTTAGGCATCTCTCATGTCAGTGATGCGGTCATGCTTATAACGTGGATAAAAACAACACTTTCAACCATGTAGACTGTTAAGACCGAGGTGGGGCAGGCTGTAGGATTCAAGCTACGGGTCACAGGTATGTATGTACACATGACATCATGAGTACCGAGCATGTCTAATAACCCAGTGGATTTACAAACCTACGATTGTCATCAGGGAATATTTACAGCTCCGATGGAATCTCGTGACAAAAGGCGATATCAAATTTCACACGGCAATCACCGATTGAATGAGATAGTAACCCAAGTTGCACTGGGTAAATCTGACAAAACACAAAATGCACAAAGCTGAATAATGTCCTCTCCTGGCTGATCGTGTTGAACAAAGCCCTACAGTTGTTTAATGGGTACACATGGTTTTGTAATGTGTGTGTAGATTGGCTAGAGTTGTTTCGGGGTAGATGGCATGATACTTTTCATCATATAACCCGATCAGTACTTTCAGCATATCGATACGTCACGGTTTCTAACATAATTAACTGCCTGTCATGTTTAAAATTGCACTACGCTAATACATGGTTCATCTTGAAATCAAAATACAGTGAATCCTTGATACACCACTGTCATCGGGGTCCAAGATCCCAAGCCTGGGTTCTAGGAAAGGGAGTTTTACAGATATTCATTGCTGATGATCAACATTATGTTATCATGGTCAACAAAACACGTGTTTGTAGTAAATGGAACATAATTATCCCACAGTAAAAGCAACATGAATGTAGATCTATGCAGCCTAGACTGTTATCATTCTCAGTTTCCCCCAAAACAACAACCTAATTTCTAAGACCTTTGGAGGATACACCACAAACAGTGTTAACTGTAATGTATGTGCGTCAAGACTTCAGTAGTACTGTGTAAACCAACATGACAATTATCATGACTTCAACCTATAATTTTCTCAATGTATACACAGCCCCACATGTGTCCGTCCCACCCATATCACAATGATATAATGTGCAGTAAGGGTTGCCACATGATCTGTGTGTGTATGCTGGTGCATGAGTCAGTATCATTTATTAACAGCTAAACTGTACTATTTATATTTTTAATAAAGACAGCCCTCTTCAAGAATCTATTATTACATTGTAGTACAAGTTACAATACTCAACTATTGATTTATCATTTGTTTCCATGGTGACAGAAATTCTGCAAAAGTATATGAGAACAGAAATATCCGTTTTTGTAGGTTATTGTATTTTAACAGAAATTCTACTTTCAACAATCTGTAATCTGTAAGCATGGTACATAACAAATTACCAAGGCAACATTATCTGATATTGTTGTGACTAAAACACCTATCACTTCAGTTAATTATTTTTCAACCACAACCTTTTCTTTAGGTATCAATTAATTTCATAGCTTCATCAATAATGACAAAATACAGCAAAATTTGTATTTTCACTAAAACAAATGAAACAACACCCATGAAGGTTGATTAAGCTTTGAAGAAACCCTCTGTAAAAACAGTCTAACGGCTAATTAAGACCCACAAGGAAGACCCACAAGGAAGACCCAATATTTGAACATCACGTACCTTGTCCATGCTGTTATCCATCGATAGCAGGTATCCGTTAGTGTGCTCAAAGGTTTCGTTTGATTTCAGTATTCCAAATATATTTAACTTCTTTCAGAAAAAAGACTTGATCAGACTAAAGGTCATCTTAACCCGCACAAACACACTGACTGCTGTAAAGAATTGTGATTAATTAGATGTAACAAGCTATAGCATGGCTCAACATGCTTTAGTTTTGCTGTCACAAATAAGACTGTGTGATTGACTGAAACTGACTTCTACATCCACACAGATTGACAGGACTGCCCCAAAGGCTTCAAGAACCATTCCACAATCATGCAATGTTCCATTGTCCACATAATCTCGGGACCTCCAAGCCTGCTGTCCAGTATATTAGCAGTGGACACAGACAAGTGATAACCAGGGTCTGTCCACTCTATGACCACAAGGCAGCAAAGGTGCTCACATCAACAGGTACAACATTCCCTACCAGTATTAACCAGTCAGTAGCTGTGTTCTTCATAAGCACAACACCTACCAACCATTCAATACATGAACAGTGGGCATCCTAGGAGACTTGTTCCACATGATTCAGTGACAGCCAGCGTCAGACCTGTGTTGAGTTTGGCAACAACTGAAGCAACTGCTGGTTCACTTCATGTCCTTGTGGGTCCTTCATGTCATCAGGCCACTAGACCCCATATGGCAGCTGTCCACAACAGTCATGTTCAATCTGCCAGATGACCAAGATAGTCCAGACTTATCAGTGATGGTCCTTGCATGCAACAGGCCATATAGGCTATTACTGAGCAACAAGTGATACGAGAGATAACATCCCAGCATGTGATAGCCCCTGCCTGGCCTGACCAATAGACACACCTGAGTGACTGCTGGGAGACACTTTGATTGTTCATCAGCTTTGGTCACTGCCCAACAGAGGGTATTTGACTATATAGTGTACATCCCATCACATGTTGCAGGTACATGACCATAGAACTATCTAGGATATATAAAAGTGGCTATGGCAGACAAACTGAGAAAGAACATTAGTTTCGCCAAAATTGAAACCAACATGACAATTATCATGACTTCAACCTATAATTTTCTCAATGTATACACAGCCCCACATGTGTCCGTCCCACCCATATCACAATGATATAATGTGCAGTAAGGGTTGCCACATGATCTGTGTGTGTATGCTGGTGCATGAGTCAGTATCATTTATTAACAGCTAAACTGTACTATTTATATTTTTAATAAAGACAGCCCTCTTCAAGAATCTATTATTACATTGTAGTACAAGTTACAATACTCAACTATTGATTTATCATTTGTTTCCATGGTGACAGAAATTCTGCAAAAGTATATGAGAACAGAAATATCCGTTTTTGTAGGTTATTGTATTTTAACAGAAATTCTACTTTCAACAATCTGTAATCTGTAAGCATGGTACATAACAAATTACCAAGGCAACATTATCTGATATTGTTGTGACTAAAACACCTATCACTTCAGTTAATTATTTTTCAACCACAACCTTTTCTTTAGGTATCAATTAATTTCATAGCTTCATCAATAATGACAAAATACAGCAAAATTTGTATTTTCACTAAAACAAATGAAACAACACCCATGAAGGTTGATTAAGCTTTGAAGAAACCCTCTGTAAAAACAGTCTAACGGCTAATTAAGACCCACAAGGAAGACCCACAAGGAAGACCCAATATTTGAACATCACGTACCTTGTCCATGCTGTTATCCATCGATAGCAGGTATCCGTTAGTGTGCTCAAAGGTTTCGTTTGATTTCAGTATTCCAAATATATTTAACTTCTTTCAGAAAAAAGACTTGATCAGACTAAAGGTCATCTTAACCCGCACAAACACACTGACTGCTGTAAAGAATTGTGATTAATTAGATGTAACAAGCTATAGCATGGCTCAACATGCTTTAGTTTTGCTGTCACAAATAAGACTGTGTGATTGACTGAAACTGACTTCTACATCCACACAGATTGACAGGACTGCCCCAAAGGCTTCAAGAACCATTCCACAATCATGCAATGTTCCATTGTCCACATAATCTCGGGACCTCCAAGCCTGCTGTCCAGTATATTAGCAGTGGACACAGACAAGTGATAACCAGGGTCTGTCCACTCTATGACCACAAGGCAGCAAAGGTGCTCACATCAACAGGTACAACATTCCCTACCAGTATTAACCAGTCAGTAGCTGTGTTCTTCATAAGCACAACACCTACCAACCATTCAATACATGAACAGTGGGCATCCTAGGAGACTTGTTCCACATGATTCAGTGACAGCCAGCGTCAGACCTGTGTTGAGTTTGGCAACAACTGAAGCAACTGCTGGTTCACTTCATGTCCTTGTGGGTCCTTCATGTCATCAGGCCACTAGACCCCATATGGCAGCTGTCCACAACAGTCATGTTCAATCTGCCAGATGACCAAGATAGTCCAGACTTATCAGTGATGGTCCTTGCATGCAACAGGCCATATAGGCTATTACTGAGCAACAAGTGATACGAGAGATAACATCCCAGCATGTGATAGCCCCTGCCTGGCCTGACCAATAGACACACCTGAGTGACTGCTGGGAGACACTTTGATTGTTCATCAGCTTTGGTCACTGCCCAACAGAGGGTATTTGACTATATAGTGTACATCCCATCACATGTTGCAGGTACATGACCATAGAACTATCTAGGATATATAAAAGTGGCTATGGCAGACAAACTGAGAAAGAACATTAGTTTCGCCAAAATTGAGGTTCCTTTCAAAACCCTATTTTCATCATTTTCAGAGGTATTTTTAGTCATTTTTCCAAAGCTAAAACAGCTATTATAATTGGGAAATACCTAATTTCAGTTTGAAAATGTATGCTGACAATTGCTTTAGATCTACAGAGTCATTGCCTCTGAGAATATTGAGACAAATCACTGATACTACTCAGCAATATTTCACTAGTGATTGACCATTAACAGTATCCCATAAGTCACAAGACTTCACATGTTTGTCAAATTTCTGACAGAATGTAGTCGGAAACTCTAACTTATCACATGAACAAAGACCAACAATCTTACTTGCCTAGGACTACAAACTAATTCCATCCAACACATATTGGAAACCAAGATCATATGTAACAAATGTTATATTTGGGATAACACTTTCTTAGTAAAGTACAGATTCTCGTACTTTTTTTGGGTTGAGTCCCATCTGGGATTCGAACCCAGACTTGCCAGCACACAAAGTCAGCGATCTAACCCACTCAGCCACCGAGGCTTCTACTGACAACTGGTAGTCTAGATCACGTACTTTGAGTACCCCTCTGACAAGTGCAAATTGGCACAGCTCCCATGGCCGAAAGCTATAAATACACAATGCCATTTAGAAAGTGGTCTAATGTAACAAATGTTATATTTGGGATAACACTTTCTTAGTAAAGATCATATATCCCATATTTCACGATATCTAACTTTGTTACCTCCACAATTGCCAGTATTTGATGAGAAGACATTTTCATACATCTCATGGCCATGACCTCTGGTATAACAAATGTTCTTTTACCTTGAAATGGTCCTAACTCTATACCACAGCAATGGGGTTATCCTATTCACTATAAATCTTGTCTCCCAAAACCACAGACAGCAATTAATCCCCAATGAAAACCCTAGGTGGGAGCATTCCATTAAGCTAATCTGTGTAAAATAGGTCTTTACACCTCGGCTGGGCACATAAAGGGCAGGTGACAGTGTACATGCTTGGCCATTCACTGGCAGATTGTCTCCTCAATCGTCCACTACCTGGCCAATTGTCCCCTCCAATTGTCCACTTCCTGGCCAGTTGACCAGGTAAGGGATGATACCCCAGGACATCCCCCTGCCTGGGGCAAGGTTGGTTGTAAAAGATGAGATAGATCAAGACAATACTTGATTATATTTATCTGTGCAGAAAACGATGAAAGGTATCACTTTCATAATCAGTCTGTTCCTCTTGTGATTGTTTAGGGGTGCTTGTGAAGCATACTCTCCAGTGATGAGCACAGATTAGATTACATCAACGTAGGAACAGAAATACAAGAATTTATCATCCGGGATTGAAAACATCTATCACAATGTCAGCTATTAATCAGTCTTGCTTGACAACGGTATATGGATCTATACTGAACCTTGCCTTTAAAACAGTTAAAGAAGTTAACTTCTTTCAGTGGCATTTAGAAGTTGGTGTGATGAAGTAAGACAAGTTCTACGGATGAACAACTTCTTCATTACAATTAGTGCGACGTTTCGGTGTAGATCCTAACACCTTTATCAAGCTTGTGCTACGTTTCGGTGTAGATCCTAACACCTTTATCAAGCTTGTGCTACGTTTCGGTGTAGATCCTAACACCTTTATCAAGCTTGTGCTACGTTTCGGTGTAGATCCTAACACCTTTATCAAGCTTGTGCTACGTTTCGGTGTAGATCCTAACACCTTTATCAAGCTTGTGCTTGATAAAGGTTTAGGATCTACACTGAAACGTCGCACTAATTGTAATAAAGAAGTTGTTCATCCATAGAACTCGTCTTACTTCAGTTAAAGAAGTTGTTATCCATGATTTATTTCTACTTTGTCTGAGGGTCTAGGTTAGAGATGACAGTTACTAGAATAAGGCGCTTTGGCCACACTATTGCTAAAGTAGCAACGACAAAACTGTAACTTCAACAATGCATTCACCGCCAACAATATCTCACTTATGTTTCAGTGTTGACATGTCAAAATGGTGAAGGGATCAAAAAGAAAACATACCTCTGCTTCCAGCTACTCAAGTCAAGTTCCTCCTACAATGAGGGTATGTTGACCTTCAATACTTTGATCCCTACAGAAGAGGCTGGAGATCCTTCTGAGATTCCTCACACCAAACATATAATTATTCAGGGGTGAAGTGTATTGTCCGAGAGAGTAGCGTGGTGTGTGTGTGATTATCTATGCTATTTCACATCTTCCCCTTCTTCCTTTATTGCTCTTTCTCCGAAATAGGCCGGGCACTTCACTGTTTACATCCCTCTTACACCTTCATGCTGTCATAGTACAACACTGTGCTATAATACCCTCAATAATACAACAATCTATTAAACCCCCATTGCACAACACAACACTGTATTCAATCTCCTACTCCAGACTACAGCCATGTTAAAGGCCAGTTTCCTTCCCCAACAATGTGTCTCTCAACTGTTTTATTGTCCAATCCCTGCAGTAAGATTGGAGCACAGGTAATAGTTTGTTTTTTCCACTTGGGAGCATCCTGTATCCTGTTTCAGTGTCTGACTCCCCATACCGTGGTGTAATACCCTTCTTATGCTGGCACCTGCACAATGACGGCAGCTTGCTGAGCATCTTAACTGCATATATTATACCAACACCTCTGGAAGGTTTAATGGAACATTGAAGCAGTTGTTGTTTTTCTTCATTGACTGTTGGTGTGTGATTTCCTCGTGGGAGGAGAAACTTTTGGTCAAGATACACAACCACTTGCAGCAGCATCACTTGAATTTCACCACCAGTGCATGAAGTCATCATAACGGACAGGATGTTGAATATTTTTGATACTTGACCATGTTCACAAACCTCTTCAAACATGTTGCAGTTTAATCAAGAGTCCTCATACTATTGTTAACATTAAACTACAAATGAGTGAGTGAGTGATGATTAAGGTGGTCCTGAGATTATTGTACCTTGTGAAGGACACCTATTAATTTTTAACACTGAATGTAACCAATGGAAGGAAACTGTAAGGAATTTTTTAAAGTCGACACAAACCTTTCCATAACCATTAGAAATCTGTTAAAAGCAGAGTCCATTGTACGATTCCGACTATGTCATGAGCATGTGTTTATGAATCGCTATTCAACAGTGATGATACCAGGTGTTAGCAAAAAGGTGAAAGTTTCTGAAAGTTCTATAAATCCTTTCAGTAATTCAGTAAACAACAGCTTAATTTCTAATATTCCATTTAGATCTCTCCCTACAAGGCGTGTATCACTTTATCCTAGTTAATGACAGCTGCCACTCTCATAAACTGGATCCACCATTGCCCTTCCTTCCCATACTCCTAAAGGTCTCCTTCTAAGAAACCTGTGTCAATTCCGCAACAACAGTTAACATGGCTAAATGGATGTGTCAAAAGTTCAAACATGCATAAACTTAACAAGGTGGAAGAGAAGCTGAGGACTATATCCTTAATGTCACAAACACCTGTCGAACAACTCACTGATAATTCACAAATCTAATAATAATAAATTTAAAATATCTGTAAACCTAAGAACCCTATCCTTAATTATGTGTGCTATATTTTAAAATATCCATAATTCTAAAAATCTAATCCTTAATTACAGGTGCTCCAGGTGGACATACCTGCAATACAAGGAAATAAAAGTTTGAAATGCCAGAAAACAATCGGAATCATTTGACCCATACTACAAGGCCCATCTACCCTGACTTGTTTTTGTGTGACCATACTTTAGGTGCCTTTAACAAGGCTTGAACTACAGACATATGATGACCACAAGGTCAGAACTATAGAATTCACATGCAGATTAACCCTAATATGTTGGTGAGACTTTAACCAACCATGAACACCAGGTGCCTCAAACAATGCTTTGATGCAGACAAAACCCATGTCTTGGTAACAAGTCCAGTGAACCCTGAAAAGAATTGTGAAACACAACCTCTCAATAAAGACCGCCTTGACCAGAGTGATGTATTTTCCCACCTGGCTTTAATTTACTTTACAAATGTCTTACAATTTCCTTACGGAGGAAATATGGATGACCTGTCTTAGGATGAAAAAACTGATAACGTCAGTAGTTTGGACTTAAAAGACTGAGATTTCACCATCACCTCTTCCCTGTCATTGGCCATTCTGACCAGGGCATTGCACTTTCCCACCTGGCTGTAATATACTCAAACCAATTCTTTATTGGAGAAATATTGACGACCTGTCTGTTGATGAAGAAACTAACATCAGCAGATCCATTGAACCCTACACAGACGAGTCAAACAAATACTCTCAACAATGGCCACTTTCCCAAATGGCTTTAATCTACTTGAACCAACAAAGTACAATTTCTCACTACGGAAATATGGATGACCTGTGTACAGATGAGAATCTTGATAACAGCAGTCTTGGTGACAAGTCCAGTGAACCCTAAGCAGACTTGTGTATTCCAATAAAACACATCTGTCCCCCCAATGACTGCCCAGTGTTGCACTTCACCCACCTGGCTTTTATCTACCTGCACCAATGGTACAATTTCCATGCTGGAAATACGGATGCCCTGTGTATAGATGCGGGAACAGATAACGGCAATGATTGTTGACAAGTCCGGTGAACCCAGGAGACTTCTGACATTCCACAACACATCCTCCCTGCCTGGGACCCCCTTGACCAGTGTCACCCAGCTGGACGTCCACCGACCCCAGTCTGTGTGTTGTCCCGCTCAGTGCGGATTCCTTTCCCACTTGATGCCGACTGTCGACACAATGTCCCCCATTGTCTGCAGACAGTCCTGCACAGCTGGATCCTGACAGACACAACTGGGATGTCTTAGTTCCCTTTTCTCTGTCACATTCCCTTGATAGCAGAGACATTAATTTCCATTTAGTTAACAAGTGAGCAAATTGTTCTTTTTATGAAGGCTGATCGTTGATTCCTGACATATGACAACCGGACATCTAAACTCAGGTGGTAATTTGGAGCAGCAGATTCTGCCATTGATAAATAATCACGTGTCATTCAATCTTGAAATTGTTGCAATCTATAGGTAGACGAAGAGGAAGAAGAACTAGACCCTTTTTTTAAATGTTTTAACACATAGTTCAATGATTCTTGCTGCCAACATGGCCAAACTATTATATATGTCATAATTTTAAAAAACCAGACACAACAACAAGACATTCTAGGATCTGTTTAACTTTAAATTGTTTATTTTCTTGCATATATCCTCTAAAAAAAGGAGTTTCATTATGAAATAGTAAATTATTACAACTGAATTAACAGTTGTATAAAGGGTACACGGAAGGATGATGTGATGTGATTTGATGTGACCGACACCTGGTCATCTAGTAATCAGCTGATCTGCAAAAGCTGATGTTTTAAGGACAGTAACAAAGCACCACAGCAATACCACATGACACAGTAAGCCTGATTGTCTCTGTTGTCGGCATGCCACGCACTATCATACCTGTGGTTACGCTAAGCTGAACCAGTGCCTCAGAGTCAGGTGTTGTTCCCAATGTCACAACTATTGCTGTGAGGCCCCTAGGCCCACTTGATTACAGGTGCGATTGATCAGAGGAAAGCTGATTACCTGGATCAGTCCAACATCTCAACAATGTCTGAAGCTTAATGGACAGACCATGTAATTCCCCTTCACTGAAGTCGGACATGTTCCTGACTGAACTGGATACTTGGAGCATGTTACTCAGTAACACTGCTACATTGTCACAGAAACACATGATGTAATTATCACATGGATCCATGGGTCAGACTCAAAGCCTGGCAGCTAAACGAGTTTTATTCTTAGGATAATTAAAGTCATCAATATTACGTCATGTTGTAAAAGCGCTTTCGTTGTAGCCTTACTATACCAGCGAGAATGAGTATGTATCAACTGACAGATCTGTCCTGTGACAGCCATCTTGATTTGGTTGTGGTGAGTGGATTAACAAAGAGAAAAGATTAAGAAGTGCCACAACATGCTAACACTGCATGACAAATTTAACATCAGGTGTGAAGGAAACAGTTGCAGCTCCTGCTGTTTAATAACATTCTCTCAACCTGTGTGAACTGCATCTTGTCTATTGGAGAAAATGCGTTGTCTTCAGTAATAAAACTAGTTTCAATGTAAGAACCATGACAATTTACTCTTTTAACTGCATCCCAAACCCTTATGGTGTCTAAGGGAACATTGGTGGCACAGTGGGCATTGCCATCGTAACTTGATAAACAATGTCATCTCCATCAGTTGCACCAACAGCTGCTGATCATGGATAACATAAACAGATTGTCCATGAGAGTGTGTGAGTGAGTGAGTGAGTTGGGTTTAACGCCGCTTTTAACAGTATTCCAGTTATATCACGGCGTGTCAGCTTAATGTGGGAGGAAAGCCTGAAGTGATGCAGGTCTCAGACGTTTACCACTTCGGTGAAACCCACGAGCACGGGTTTGGTGCTGACAAACCTAGAAACATAATTGGGACGAACCGGGATTCGAACCGACAATCATAGGTTTCTGGCGTGCCTAAGGGACGCAACTCTGCACAGCGAATCGCGGCGCCTTAGACGACTGGGCCACCCGTGCCCCCGTCCATGAGAGTGATCCTTGAACTGTGATGCTCCCACATGGAGCTCGATTCAAGTCCTCAAACAGGGTAGGGAATACCTATGCCTATTAATTGTACATAGGTAATTCAGACCACCTTTTTCACAATTCCACCCATTTCAAAATCAGGGATAATCATAGTGTACTTTAGTTCATATTTCATAGAGATAAGGTATAATTAATTCTTACTTATCAATCTAATAGAGACTAACCATATCATTTTCAAGTTTATGTTTTACATGTATAAACTTGGACAGGATCTTATAATATTGTACTGTAACATACATGTATATAGTTGGTGACAACTTATCAGGAGGACCATCTGGTATGTTTCTTCATATTTTTAGGCAACTGTCCCTCTATATTTACTACATGGTATTTCAGGTTTCAACATAAAACACAATAACGAATAACAACAAGAGAGAAAAAAGACATTTCACAGAAAAAATGTTAATCATTTGCAAATTCACGATAACAGGACAGTTGAGAAATAACATATCACAGCTAATTCATAACGTGGAATATCAAATCACAGCAAATTAAAAGAGCCAGTAATGCATAACAAAATAGGTATTCCCTCCCTGCCTTAAACCTAAGGTCGTGAGCAACACAACTCTGCAAACTTTAACAGCCATAAGGCAGAGGCACCAAGAACTGGCTTGACAAATTCTACCCATGTGTTGGCAGTGTGTGAAACAAAGTTTAAACCACAAAAAACAGTCAGGCAGGTGACCCATAAGTGGTACTTGTCCATCTTCAAAGTTACCTGTCCGCATTCAGACATAATATATATTGAAAAATTGAAGTGAAAACAAATCAAATCTTGATTCAGTTGATTCAGTTGAAATAATGCAAACAAATACTTGAGAATCTACAATGAGTTATAACAAAACTGAATCTATTAGTAGTCTTAAAATTATCTGCCAGTCTGTAGGTGGGGCAGGTGGAAGAAACTTTCATGAAGCCCGACAGCAAAGTGGGACGTGAACCAGGGGCTTCTTCTGTGAATGACAAGACTTTCTGATATATGATATCACAGTACATAAGTAGTCATCATTGTTTGAAGGTAAGAGAAGAACAGACATCTTTTTGTGAGTGACAAGACAAGAGAGATGTATGACCCATTGCCCAATAGAGCAAGTAGACTGTCATCTTGGCTGTCATCATGGCCAGGTGTAGAAGGATTAGTGGAGGTGATGGGATGGTCACGAGTGGATTATGTTAGCTTCTGTGCTGTGAGATAAGAGAACATTGAACTGACAGATGTTTATCCCTGATGATACATCAAGTGACTTCACCCAACCCTACCATTCATGGACATAGCATCAATACGTGAAGGAACTAAGACTGATCATGGTTCATTGACTACACAGGAAACTGAATGTTGTGCTTCAACACGGCGAACAGCACCACATAATACATTGTACCAAGTTGGACATGTTGTTAAGAATGATCTGCAAAGACGTCAGACCAATCAGAAAATAAATAAATAGAAAAACAGGTCATGTGAAAAGTGACATTTGGAACACTGTCTGTTGATCAGAATAATATCAATTTAGGCTTTTCTCCACATGAAGCTGGAATTCAAAACTACAACCAGTGGATCCTGGCATAGTTAAGGGACACAATTCTGCACATCAAATTGCAGTTGGCGACATTGTAACAATGTTGGTCCTGAAACAGGATGAGTGTGGTGAATAGAAAAAACCCATTTGTTTGACATTTACCGTATTCGACATAATAACGCCCCACTCTAATAAGCGCCCACGGCAATATTTCCTAACATATTGGCTTGTGAACAATACCAGTTAGCACCCCTTCCAATTGATCAATGTACACAAGACTTATTTATTCATGTATAACACACACTAGTATGTTATATGCACCCTTGATTATGGACAATTAAACATTTCAGGCTGTCAGCATAAACCACAAAATTTACAATCTTTCAACTCTGTTATTTTCACCAAAATAATATTCTAATAAGAGTCCCCAATTTCTAAATTTGAGAGTGCCCTAGGCGCTTGTTAGGTCGAATACGGTAATGGTACTGAGATATAAGCTGTAAGTACTGAGTCCACTACCTACCAATGTCATGAAGTAAAGGACAAACATCATGACGGGGACTAAAGTATGTGTACTTTAATATGACACAGACTGTGACAAACAATCCTAGTGAAATCCATTCAACCTGACAGGAAGACTTCCCAGTAGGTTAGACACAGCTGTAATCTTGTTTTAGAACAACACAGCTACTCCCCGCCTTCTACAGCCATTACCAAGGTGTCAACATTATCGCGAGGTGTCACATGGACAGAGGAACAGCAGATGTCCTCAGATGCCTCCAGAAGCACATCACAGACTTCTCAAGTCATAGAATAGCGCTATGATTCTCCATAATTGACAGCCATTACCGAGGTGTGAACATTACTGCTAGGTGCCACAAAGACAGTAGCACAGTTCATGTCAATATGAAGAGTAGCACCTCTGTTTCACAATGGACTTCCAGCTGGTGTACAGGGGTGAGAAGTCCACTTATTTAATATTTAAACTCTCTGCCACTATTACCTCTGGTGTGAAGTGCGTGCTGGGTTTTAGGTGACTATATGACATGGTACTTATTGACATGAAAAGAATGTCATTTATTTTCTGTCACCAACACTTTTACTTCCCACCAAACTGCAATCTTGAATATTGAGTCTGAAGGATGAAGTAGGGACCACCCATGGGGACTATGGGGTACACTAGGTTCAACCTGTGCTGTCATAAGAGGCTCACAGGCCAAAGTTGGATGTTGCTCATGACATCAATCACCGGTTTATTTGTTTTGACTCGACTATTTACAGGCTGCCACCATTAACTTGAATGCTCCAAAGTATGTCATTGAACAACAATCAAAATATAGTCATGACAGTAGAGAAATGCGCAAATCAAGCAAAATTGTGCTTGTGCATCCTGTTTCCATCACATATCAATGTCTCGCAATACAGTCACTGTGTTCACAAAACAACTCTACAACTTCACTAGCATTACTCATACCAACTTTTTGTAATTTTATTTCTCTACTGAGGTGTCCGGACGGCAGTGGAGTGTAAACAGAGCCCAGGACAGCCATGGCGGCGGCCATGACTCATTCCCGGGGACTGGGCTGTCACGATGGAGGGGGTATGATAACCTGTGGTCTGATATATCGGCTCTCACCAGCAGGTTTACCTACCATATATATTGCATTTCATTGATTCTACGGTCTGCCTGTCTTCGTTTCACCAACAAAGGCATGTGCTGGGAGCTAATGCCACATAAATCACACTATATCTCTGGATGTTGATCAAGGCTATACTTTACTGATGGCCAATAATGTTTGGGAATTGACAACGTTAATTTGCTGTCATTTATCACTGCTTGAATCAATGGTCTGAATCCAGTCTACCATACACTGTTATGAAACGTTTTGAAGAATTGGTTGTGTCACTGCATAATTATCCCCCTTTAGCCTGCAAACATGGTGTTAACTTGAGTCAGTGTTTTGGCAGTTTTGTTTCTTTTGTGAAACAGGTGTAGATACATGTCATTCTGCACATAACATGAAACATACCTAGATTTGGAGAGGATGCAACTTGATGGCCACTTGTCTTAGACTCAGGCAGTGTCTAACTCTCTGAAAAACTATTGGTCTTAACAAAACAGAATCCACTCTCATATATCATCGAAAAGGCACTCTTAGTTCAGAACAAACCCCAAAAACATTCTGTGGCAATGAAAATGTTTTTGTTGCAATTGAGTGAAATATGATGAAATTTTAATGTAATAAACACACCCTAAACAGGCCCCTATTATTAACAACTAACGCAAGTCATGTACATAAAACATTGCAGCAAAACTGCAGGAAACTGATTCATATGATCCCTATATAATGCAGTGTCAGGCCATGCTAGTAAATGTCAAAATGAAACAAATTTCAGTCACAATATCAACAATAGCTCGAACTAACACAGCATTTTGCTTTTGAAAGATATGATTATAGGTTCACAGACAAAAACATCCTCCTCCCTGATGCTTATATATAAAACATGACCCTCCATATTTGACATGCATCACTATGAGAAAAGTGACATGCATTCAAAACCCTTAGAAGTCTATTGCTCTCACATAAAACATCATTGAAACCACACACAGAGACATAAATGTTTAAATGCTTCACTGGAAAGTCATCATTTCTGAAATATGTCAGTCAAGATTGACAGAAACATCAATAATTCGTATCTCCTTCCAAGCTAACTTTCAGGTCAAGGATGAGAATCCACTGTTGCCCAACAATGCCTGATATTGATGGATACACCAGCAGTAGCCTACAGAAGGGGCAAGTCCTCACGCTGAATCACAGTTAGCTGTTGTTGAGATGGGGAGGAGGAGGAGGAGGAGGAGGAGGAGGAGGAGGGCTGTTTACTTTTGGTTGTGTTGTTTCAGGTTACCATGTGTTGTTTTCGTGGAGTATGGCGGAGGTGACACGCATAGATGGCTCATGATCCATGGAAGAGTCAGTATTGTTGGTGATTGTCCGGGTTGTCTACGTGAACGCTGCTTTGTTCAAGCCGTTTTCTCTATGGCTGGGTGCACGTTGACACACATGCTGCTGTCTGTCCCAATCCTTATTTTCATATTAATGGGCAACTATGTTGAGACATGCTGAATGTATGAAAAGATCACAGAAAATACAAATGCCTATGATTTGATATCTTTTAAATGAGAACTGAACATGCCATTAAAAATTATTACTATGAACTCTATGTGATCATTTGAAATCATAAAGAATAAGTGTAGATGTGAAATGATTGACAATGTGACAAGAATAATATATAGAGAGAGCTTAAAGTCGATTTGAGCAAAATTTCAGTAATACCACAGCATGTCAGCTTAATGTAGGAGGAAAGCTCAGTGATATAGGTCCAAGATGACAACAACTTTGTAGAAACCCCGGACAATCCATAGGATAAAAATGAGTGAAAATCTGTGATTCAAACACATAATATATGGATCCTGACACAGCAAAGGGATGCAACTCTGCTCTGCTCCACTTGACCAACTTTGTCCTTATTCTACAATGGTATATGGATGCTATGGCTGGCTTGTGTTTTGTTCCAGAAGAACAATGACGATCAAGCTCCACAAGCTACTATAGCTTATGTCTGACTTTGGCTATCAAAGCTTTGGATTTGATCCCATTCAAATTCTGTGACCCCCATAGAAAATGATCATTGTATTTTGATCTTTATTAGTTCGAATGGTGTCAAGAAAGACATTGAAATGAGCCACACACTGATGTAGTTAGTCACTTTAGTTCAAAGGATCCTCCTAGTCAAATTTGAAGACAATCGAGACACTGATGACACTATTAACCCTGATCCTAATAGTCTTACTCCTATTTCAAGACCAAGTAATTTCAATCGCAGTTAGAAACCTGTTGATAAGTTGTTAACACAAGCTACTACAGACTGGGTGCTGACTTAAGATGTCAGAGTTTAACACCATGGTCTTGTATGGACAATCAACGGTCATCGTTTAGAAGGGTTTTAGTTTGGACACGTAAACCCTCTACATTATCTTAATGGCCAGTTTGGATTTACTTTAGTGTATTACACAGAAGCTTCACATTCAAATGGCTTTTCCCTATAAAAAAGGTAATTTTTATTCATATTCGTCTATTCATCGTATGGTTCACGAGGCAATTTTAAGTTTCCTAATTTAACAGAATCACGTACTTGCTGAACCTGTAACCCAACCAAGTATGATAAATTTCAGACCTAAATTCATTACAGAACAGTTTAGAAGACATTGGCTTGTTTGACAGACTCTTTAAAATATTTCCAGGATAAAATATTCCTCTCACGTGAAATTATGAATATTTAATAGTGTTGATAGAGGAATGAATATGTCTAACGCCCCATATCACATTACTGAAGCAGTCTCCCATTGTGCAAATATTCAAAGAGTTTGAATAACAGCCGAATTTCTATACACAATGTCAACTACCTGGCTGTGAACGCTCCTATCTATCTAGACTATCTAAAAGCTTTCAGAAGTAACGCTAACAGAAATTATTCTCTATTATTTGGACAGAAGTCTTGTTCCCTCAAAGACAAAAGATCAAAGGTTAACTATGGAAAACCTGCATCTATGAAGACATAAATCTGTTCCACACTGGAAAAAAGCGATTACATATACACTGTCATAAGTGTGTGTTAACGTAAGCTGGCAGTAATAGGCATGATATGTGTCACTTAGCTGATAGTTAATGTCACACCAGCAATATTCCAGGCATATAGCGATAATAATATCCACACTTTACATTACATGATTCAGTTATTTCATACACATTTTCAAGACATTATGGGGAACAAAATGAAATCATTTCTATTCAACCATTTTTTAATGTTCTATTTCTTCAGCAGCAAGGGCAGGTAACTCAAGACATATCATAGAGTCATGATTACACGTCAAGAAACTTTTATTTGCATTGTCTACAAACCCCCAAAATGTGTTATTAACTATTGTTGAGAACAAAAAAACAATAAGTTTTCCAGTAGAGGTAAAAACAAATATAGCTAGATTCCCATCATAAGCCCATATTGGAAAATGTCCCTTGAATATCGATGAGTAACAGAGTAGGGCTGGGACGAGTTCAAATTTATTACCAGGGTACTACCCCCCGATTGTCCGATTGGGAAACGTTTGACTGTACTCCTGTTAAAATTAATTTAGATACACATATAAACGGGTCTGGTCATGCAAACACTGAAGTTGACTGATGTTTTATCATTAAGCAAACATATAAAGTCAGAAGGAATGTGTGCAAAGTCAGAAGGAATGTGTGCAAAGTCAGAAAAAAATGTGGACATTTATCACTTATAGTGTAACCATAGAGTTCTAGATAATTTTTGCCATTAAACAATATAATCTCGTGACTAAATGTGGGTGCGGGTAGTCCTGTGGGTACCCGGGTCCTACTCAGTACCCATCCGACCTGGGTACCTAAGTAACCCGTCCCAGCCCTATAACAGAGTAATGACAAGGTATGGTAAGGTAAGGGAATTACAACTATACATGAGAAGGTTGGAGAGTTAAAATAGGGTAATATATGCGAGTTACATCAATATAAAGTAATATGTTGTTTGGACAATGACATATGTGGTTCTAACAACCAAAGGTAGGACATGAAAGTTATGACAATCCATGGCTAGGTATTGGATGTGGGACAATCTGCAGGAGTTGCTCCAGTAGTCGGCTTCCATCACTTCATGGAATGAAGCCCAGGAGATAATCTGTGCGCATGATGTGTTGTGATCTTTAGTTATCCCAAGAATGACTCCGGTAAGGTCAGGCATGAGGCTGTCCTCCACCACTGGTCATGTCTAAACCACCTACAAACATGTGTCCTCTCATCACGTTTACACAGGGTAGGGGCCACGTGGTCAGTTTACTCAGGGTTAGGGCCACACTGAGCTGTTTGATCTGGCTATCACCCATGTCATCGGTCAATATGAACACTGGACATACACATGGTATACAAACAACTGAAAGGTGATCAGAGCTCGCTCAAATCGGCATTCATTCCGGAAAGAGGTATTGAATCGTGAATAAGACTGAAGGCAGATTGTCAATGTTCATTATGTCCATGCTTCACCTGGTGTGGGGTGTGGAGTGAATGGTGGTTAATATTGTAGTTAGCATCATTCTTCAACAGTGATCAATACTTTTGGATTCAAATGACACAATCTGCCAGGTAACATATAATACAACTCAATTGTTTGCTCTTATGTCAATTAGGAGTACAGTTGTTCCAGAACCTTCCTGGGATGCGGTCAAGGGAAGTGTGCACTCGTGAAACAAGTTTAACAGAAAAACAGTTCCTCTGGAACAGTTACCATGGTTACCAGAATCTGTCTTTACCTACAACTCCATCTAAAAGTATAATGCTTAAGATTATAAAGCTGTGTTTCCAATTACTTGCTTTTAAACAAAAAGAGTATGTCTGTTTGGATGGCAAATCATGTGTAGGTTGTACAGAATAGTCAACCCCCGACATGTGAGAAGTGCATTTCAACTTACTTTGAGCAACATGTAACAGATAGTTTTTCTTAAAGACCAAGAACAACAGAATTGTCTGGATACTGGTTAGGAACAAAGCCATGACCTGGACTGAGCAGCTTCTTACAGGAGATGGGAGATTTGGGAATCAAAGTGAAGATGTAGAGATGTGGAGGTGGGGGCACGTAATTCCCTCTGACCAGGGCCAAGATGGGGAGTCTGGACACAGCCTTCTATCGAGGATGGGAGGCAGACGGCAGATTAGCGAGTTTCAACTGACTTGGACTGAGAGGCTTTCAATAGGAGACTGGAGATTTAGCAATCAGAGAGTAGATGTGGAGGTGGGGGCAGGTAATTCCCAAAGATCTTACCAAACATGACAGGGTTTCTTTGTGTGGGACAGATACACACCCATGACTTGTTTGGTGATTAGGGCAGTAAAACAACTCACCATACTGCACTAGTCTTGCAAAACCGAGCATTTTTTTCCTTCAGAACATAACTGTTGTCTTGATCTGAAAGAAGCTAATCTTTGAAGAGTGACATCAGCTATATTGAAAACCTGGGCAGGTAGATCAGGTTGAGATGGTGGAACTTTCACACAATGAGACCTACAAATAACATACCATAATAATATTTTATTTGTTTATTTGTTGTTTAATGCCACACTCACAATTATTCCAGCCATCATGGATGTATGACATCAACCTGGACAAAATCCAATCTGGACCAGCCAGGCCAATGATGGACTTAAGGATCACTCAACATGCAGTCAACCAACCATATCTCAAAAACCAAATACGAAAGTCACAATTCATGTCAATTACAATAACCATATCATAGAAGAGGCGGGAAGTAGATTAGATGTGACACATTCGGCTGTCCAATGCTGGGTGAGTGGGTTGGGTTTAACGCTGCTTTTAACAGTATTCCAGTTATATCACGGCGTGTCAGCTTAATGTAGGAGGAAAGCCCGAAGTGATGCAGGTCACAGATGTTTACCACTTCGGTGAAACCCACGAGCACGGGTATGGTCCTGACAAACCTGGAAACATAATCGGGACGAACTGGGATTCAAACCCACAATCATAGGTTTCTGGCAAGCAAGGGAGGCAACTCTGCCAGCAAATCGTGGCGCCTTAGATGACTGGGCCACCCGTGCCCCCCTGTCCAATGCTGATATTTAGATTTGTAAGCTAATACATTACCTGTGACATGTGTCACGGTAACCAGGCAACGCACGGTACAGTTCATCATGGGACAGTCCACCTGTTACCTCATGTGTTCACAATCTCCAACATAGTCCAACATACATCAACACTGTGGTGCATTCCTGTAGCCCTTAAATATGTCACATGTTCCATTTTGTACTGATGACCATCTAAGCAACAAGGCGAGTTGTGGTTGCTTGTTGTTCCGAAATATTTTTGTTTTGTTTGCTGGTTAGAATTCCCTACAAGCTATACTGGTTGTACATGGCAACTTAAAGGATTGGGTGATCAGGGTCGGTAATTAACACTGGTTCGTCTGGTCCAGACACGGTTGTTTACTATTGTTGGAGTGAGTGAGTATGGTTTTATGCCACTTTTGGCAATATTCCAGCAATACCAAGGTGGGTTAATTACACCAGAAATGGGCTTCAAACATTATACACATGTCGGGAATCGAACCTGTGTCTTTGGAGAGACGAGGGACTGCTTTAACCACTAGGCTATCCCAGTGCCCTTAATATTGTCGAGTGTGACGTTAAAGAAAGAAGCACATCATCGCAGGGCTTACTGATTTTCAAATTCATCTACATGACACAGCCATGATGAATGTACGGAACATGGTTTATACCCAACAGTAGCGGCCTATATGTTCATAACAACAGAGAGCAAACTGTCATACAATATCTGCAGCCACCATGTTTGAATTGTGCAGTGGCTCGCCACTGACACCTTCCTGTAAACAGTCTGGGACATCTATGGTTCACATACTACCCATAATTTACCTACCTACTGCTTCAGAACCGGCCTTCCTATTCTGAAACCTCTTTCGGTTGGCCTGTTTTACTGCCTGATCTCAACACATGCCCTGTACTTGTTCACTGAATGGAGGTTAAAACTCTGCTCAATATATATGTGAACCAACTTGGGGTTTTGTTCAGTTAAACAAATCTTTATATTTCATCATACATCACAACTGATCAATTTTTAATATGTTCAATTTCTCGGTTACCATGGTAACTTGTGCATATTAAATATTTTCAGGATTTAAACAAATACCAGAGCTTTGATCAGCTACAGGTAAAAGGTCCTCCCTAAAAAGAAGAAATGGCAAAATGAATCCAATAGGCCGATGGGCCTGTACCAATAAATCAACACAAAACTTACAAAAATAATATTGCAAAATAGAACTTTTTCCCCTCCCCCAAATGGTAAATGAAAAACACTAGTGTATGGTTGGACTGACCGACAGCAGGTATGAATGGACACAATGTGCCGACCAACATGTAGAACAGGGTGACGACACTGTGGGTACACACGGGGAATCGGGTCTTTATCTCGCGCGATGAAAGACACGTTCTTTGAACACGGGGTCATGGCATCTCAACCTCCCACCACTTGTAGCGAGTGTTTGTGTCCACTCAAACACCTCTCACACGAGATATGCCCACCCATCTTCATAGAAGCCTGTCGTTTACAGCAAATACCAGTCGATGTAACACCCAATTTACACCTTGGACAGAAGATTCCGCCAGCCCAAACTCCGAAAAGGAAGTGTCTTTATTGGGACAAAAGAGAAAATTCCTTGTTTCATTAGGACAGTTGGGAGGTGTTTGGAATCAAACAATTAGCATTGAGTTTTGGAGGAGTATTTGACTAGCTGGTTAGTACAAGGTGCCGAAGCTTGATCAGACCTACAGCGAGGCTGCTGGAAGGTTTAGGACGTCCAAATCTGATGTCACAGCTCTCTGAGCCGGCCGGGCAAGGAATGCCTTTGATACTGAATTTATGTGACTGATTGAAACTGTTCAAGTTTGTTTAAAATCGATCACATTTTTCAGAAACAATTTTTCAGGTTTCTTTAGTTTCAATATCATGTTCTCAACATTTACAAGAACATGAAGAAACTGCTGCATCAATGTGTAAACATGACAGAGAGATACATGTATTGTCTCCGCCAGCTATCTAGGTCCGTCTTGTTTGGTTGTTCTTTAACACTGCACTCAGCAATATTCCAGCTATATGACGGCAGTCTGTCAATAACTGATTGTGGACGAGACAATCCAGTGATTGACATCATGAACATCGATCCATGCAATTGGGATACGATGACATGCATCAACAAAGTCAGCGAGTCTGACCACCCGATCCCATTAGTCCAATTCTAACTCGGGTCTTCACAGTGTTTAGGTCTGTGGGAACTGTGATCTTGACGCATAAATGTAGGATATATATAGTCAGTGTACATGGTGTATTATGGCTGCCCAGGTAGAACAATGTCTTGTCTCATTAACTGCTATAATCAATCATGACAAGTTAACCAGTGCATCGTATAAAGAACATGTACTTCGTCAAGTGAGCTGGTCCACCTGCATATACTGATGAATCACCTATTTATAACCCTCTCTGTACACATGGTACACAGGCTAGTAATCTGTATCAGTAAAAGATGACATGGATGTAGACTTAATCAGCAATATAAGGCTAATCAGATTAAAACTAATGAGTTTCATATCCTCCAGACTCTGGCAAATCTTCAGTTCCTAATTACCATGAATAATGAGTTCAATTATGGGCAAGTGGCCCCTAGGACGGATGGATCAAGATAATCCTTATTTGCTTATGTTTCAACTGTTATCATGGTTATAGTCCCTTAGATGTGCTTGGATGTGCTTAGATGTAAGTGACACTCTTTCAACAAAATTTTAACAATGTCAGAGTAATGTCTTTTGGGGAATACCCAAAATGGGTTGCACACGTGTCGGGAATCATCCATGAATCCCACCAAAGTAAAGACATTATCCACTGGGCCATGTCACCGACCTTGCTCTTGACCTTGTATAGTTCATCTAGTAGGACATCTTCAGGGAACATACAAAAAGTTCATTAATTTCTTTCCATTAGAAGATAACGAAAATTGGATAACATGGTTTATGATGTTTAAGATCCATCCAATCAATCAAAAACAGAAACAGACATTTAATCTCTGATGAACCCATTTAACAACTTACAAAATGACTCAGCAGTCATCTAAAATCATTTCATCATCACCTGAAGCTATGGTTCACCTTGATTTCAGAAAATCTTTCGAAGATGCACCGATCAAAGTCTCACCAGGAGGGATATATATGTTTCCCATACATAAACAGTCACCAGCTTGCCCTGGGGTGAGGCAGTATCTACCTGCCACTGGCTAACTCATTAGTCACTCCCAATCTGTAGTAGATTCCTTGATGAAGAAAACACACACAACATCATAAAGTCAACACCATGGTGCCAGGATCAAACAGAAGCATGGATTTATCACTGATGACCCTGCTAGCAGGTGATAAAGGCAGGTGTTCCTTGGAAACATTTAAATGCATGTTTTTTTCTTACGGTTGTCCTATCAAGCTGACTTGTATGATCCTCTTATCCTATTTTACCAATGAAATAAACAGAAGAAAAGAACTACCGGGTCAGCATGGTAAGGTCATGACTGAAACAGGAAGCTTGTGCATGCATCTGGCATGACATGTTGAATACGCCTCAAAGAAAGCCATACACAATTCGACAATGTAGTGAAAACATCAGAAGCTAATATTTCATTCAGTGACATACTTCGTTCATGTGTAGCAGTTTTTAGGTTTAACACTGCACCCAGCAATATTCCAGCTATATGACTGCAGCCTGTAACTAAGCCAAGCCAAGCCTGACCACCCATTTAGTCCTCTCTTACAATAAGCATAGGACCCATGAAAATCTGCGGTAGAATAGGTCTTCAACACCCATTCTCGCCGTAAAAGGTTGGTTGATGCATGTCATCGAATCCCAATTGCGTGGATTGATGCTCATGATGTCAATCACTGGTTTGTCTGGTTTAGACCTGATGATTAACAGACTGTCATCATATAGCTGGAATATTGCTGAGTGCGGCATATGTTTCCACAATATCATAGAATAAAACGGCATGACATTGTCACGACAGCAAATATAATACAAAGACATACATGTATAGGAATTAACAACAAATCAGACAAATTTTCCCTTACAAATGAAGTATGTTTTTTAGACTTTTCAGACATGTTGTCCAACAAGAAGTTCCAAACTAAATTCACCTGTAGCCTTACTAAAATATTAAAGACTTACTGGTGTTTAACGTACTTTCCCTGACACTAAATGTGACAGGTATATGACTGCCAACTCAGTAAATATAGTCAATGGTGATCCTAAGAAAGCTTCTCATACGAAATCCCAGCGGCTAAACATGTTTAATCTGTATATACCCTACATCGAAATACTGTCGTATATCTAACTCAAGCAGGAGATAATCAGCAACTCTACCAGCCCCATTTATCATCTGGCATGCCATAAACATCGTCTTTGCGCCTTCATGCTGCCTCCTGATTGGCTAATCCTGTGGTACATATCTGTCTGTCACACGTAATTGGCTAAGTGATACTGTGCTATCTGGAAGGTATTGCTTGGTATCACATAGCACTATCAATTACAATGTTGTAAATTGACTTGGAATGGCCATGGCTCATCTCCTTGCCCATGTTGACCAGGTTGTTTACAGTAAATACTGTGTAAAAGTCTTATTTACGACCTCTACAAAAATTCCTTTGTGGGTTTAATCAAAAGAGGAATTTAGGGTTAGTTTTGGGATAGTGTCTTGTTTTGTTGTATAACCTCTTACTTTAATTCTTTTATCCACATATTACAATGACAGTATCATGCAACATGGAATTTTCATATTTTTTGTGTACATTTCAAACATACAAAATGACTTTATGAAGCTAAAATGCTATACAAATCAAGCCATAACAAGAAGAATATATGATCTTAGAGAAACAAGTTTGAAAATGGTAGAGATCAAATATATTTCTTGATACCGTGCTCCCTCGTTATTGCACTCTTCAATATTGCACTAACTCGGTTATAGCGCATGGTAAAGCATGGCCCCCAAAATTTACTTACAATTTTTGATAAACTCAAGTTTTCCAATGACATGATGTCTCCCCCATCTCAGAAAACATTATCAGCTGATCACCGCGATCACGTAACACCGGAAATACCATGAAATATGCAGATTTTCTGGGTGCTAATATTAAGAACATTTAAATATAAAAACGTGTTAATTGTTAGCATATGATGTATTTAAAAACATTTTAATCATCGAACATATCATTCTGATTACCTTTCATTTAATAAAGTTTGCAAAACTTACCATGAACACATCGAACAGACACGTTAATAAAATATTTCTTGCCTAAATATGACTTGATAAAAAAAAAAAAAATCATACATGCTTATGATTAAGTTTTTTTATACCATGTTAACTGTACTCATAGATAATGGAGCAAGTGATGCTTCCATTTTTGCAAGCAAAGAATCCAGAACAACAGTATTTTTTAAACCGCTGTTGACATCAATAATTAAGCCATTCATCAAATCATTGCCATTTCCTGTCAAGCCAGTTAATTATCTGATAGTTTGTGCAAGACTCGCATGAGACAAAGCAATCAGAGCTACGATTGTAAACATTTGCTAATGACTTTGTTATCACGACCCAGCCAGGAGATAACTGTAATTATTTTCTTTTCCCCAATTCATTACTTGGACATGAAACATTGATTCTGAAGTTGCATAACATTGACTGGCACAGCAGGTACTTGTAACCAACTGTCAGTTTATTTGTGTAAAGTTGGGGATGTTTGTAGATCACAGTAGGCTAGAAGTGTCAGATTCTTAGACATAGAGCAGGCACCTCACTCACAGTGTTTGTCAAGCTGAGGTTAAGGAACAGGAATGTCTTTTTTTAACTAACATGGCAGAAGTGGACACAAAATGATGTTTTTTATGTACTGGATTTGAATATGCTTACTATGCTGATGAAATATGTCTTATTGAAGCATGTGCAGAATTCATAGCCATCCATTGTTGTATCTTAATTAGAAAGTAAACGTTCCTTATACAATAAAAATTTTACTCCATAAAAAGTGCTTATAACAATCTGCTCAGTCTTCAAGAACATGTTTATCCAATTGAACGAGTGAATATTGGCACTGCCTGCTCTGGAATCCCCACGCAAATAAGCATGGGGTGCTGTAGACCTACTGAGCCCCTGGACCCATCAAGAGACAAGCATGGGGTGCTGTAGACCTACTGAGCCCCTGGACCCATCAACAGACAAGCATGGGGTGCTGTAGACCTACTGAGCCCCTGGACCCATCAAGAGACAAGCATGGGGTGCTGTAGACCTACTGAGCCCCTGGACCCATCAAGAGACAAGCATGGGGTGCTGTAGACCTACTGAGCCCCTGGACCCATCAACAGACAAGCATGGGGTGCTGTAGACCTACTGAGCCCCTGGACCCATCAAGAGACAAGCATGGGGTGCTGTAGACCCACTGAGCCCCTGGACCCATCAAGAGACAAGCATGGGGTGCTGTAGACCCACTGATCCCCTGGACCCATCAACAGACAAGCATGGGGTGCTGTAGACCTACTGAGCCCCTGGACCCATCAAGAGACAAGCATGGGGTGCTGTAGACCCACGAGCCCCTGGACCCATCAAGAGACAAGCATGGGGTGCTGTAGACCTACTGATCCCCTGGACATATCAAGAGACAAGCATGGGGTGCTGTAGACCTACATAAGCATACAACTCTTTTAGCAACCTTAAAAATTTGTTTCTTAAGACTAGTCAAGAGGAAACCTTACTTCACTAGTCCTCAGAGTTTGTAGCTTGTCCTGCTTGAAAGAGACACAACTGTTTACTGTGTTTACATTTTCTGTCAGTTTTATTCAGTTCCAATTGTAGCAAACTTGAAGCACTGAGAACTGGTTCAGAATGATAGACCCCAAATACTACTAGTCAATGAGGACTAGTACAAATTAGTAGTCTCGAGCTCGCGGGCTTGCAGACAAGAGCAAATTTCAAAGGCTGTATCACGGGAAAAACTGATCTTTCCAGTGTGACAGCCTTAGCCCAGTTGATCATTGAGCCTAGCCTTTTGCACATAGTCAACCCAAGGGAAGTTTAAAACCTTTTTCTGACAGACAAAAATCATGTTTATGTAGGTGATAAACCAACTTTTTCATTGCTAGATCCTGTTGATGTCCACAGATGTTTTGAAAATAAATAAGCATATCATGCTGTCATGTTTTAAGCCAAACACATTGACGCGTCGACTCATCAGAAACCGTGGAAGGTGGTGACATCTTGCAAGTGCACACAATGGCCGACACCTGATGTGATATTGCCAGCACACATTAAAAACTTCAGTGGTCTGGTTTTACGTTTCTTTTCATGACTTCCTCGGCTAAATATTTGTTGAGTTATACCCGTCAACAATCTACCCTGCTCGGAGAAGTGCACGGTCACATGACCTGCCTGGCATGCTATAGGAGAAGGAAGGCATTATATATCTGTCAGCGGTACCTGCACAGGTATTGTATAGCATGTTTAATGGAGTCAAAGATGTCAATATGGACGTGAATAAAAGCAAGCAGTGCCACTTCCTATCAAGTGTAATCAAGGGGAAATGTGTTAGTGTGTACACATAGATGCTCACTTCACCCTAAACTCTTCACTGCAACTTGAGAAGAGGCTGTATTCAAAGTTTTTGTCATTGATAACCATTGCCACTGATTTATTAAATAATTCATAAGTAGGTCAAAGACTGAGAAATGCTTTTCATCTTTGTTAGAAGTGTTGGACATGTAAGCAGACGAAGGAATATTTAACACTCAGGATATGTCCAAAATTAAAATCTTTCAATTTGGGAGTGCTTTTTATTGTATTTAAATCTGTCAATAACTGGTGTGCCGTCACAGACACTCAATATATTCAGCCTGGGTAATGCATTGATTCTATCCAGCTGATCTCAAGTAATATATTCTGACAATCAAGTGTACCCAGCATGAGAGTGGAATATGAGCCCTGGGACCCCCAGGGAACAATGAGTGGCAACAGCGGGAGAGAATACCTGTAATATGGCATGGGTGTGAATACGAGTCATAACACCCTCATATGGGCCATGCTATCAGCTATTCACCAGTGTTCACTGACCTAGTGATACAACACAGTGGAACAGCTTCCTGTGCTTTGAATGTAGAAGCAATTTCTGGACTATTTCAGAACTAACACCTTTTATTACAGAAGCATCAGTTTGATAAAATGGTCATTTATAGGCGTCTTAACCAAACAAACTAAAGAATAAATTGGAATGACAGAATTTATGACCTTAGAAAAGGTAGATTTCTCCAAATGAGTCATCAATATCTTGGCTTGGGGTGTCTGAAATGGAGCCACTCACAGACTCAGTGTGACTATAGCAGTATAGTACACTGAATAAAAAGTAAATACTTAAGCATGAAAACAACAACATGTGAACCTTCCCAATTTTGGACCTATAAATGTTTATTTCCCCAATTTGCCCACCTCAGGTACTGTAATCTTAGATACATGCCTGCACTAGTTGCTGGGAAATCAGTACAAACAGTATACACCATTGTCCCACAGTAACTGGTTTAGTAGAAGAGCACAGCTTGGAGCCAATCTTGTGTAAAATCTTCCCCGTTTCAGGAAACACATTGTTACAAATACTCACAATGTTGGCTTGTATGCAACACACCACCGACATCTTTTGAAAGTAATACAAGTCCTGTGCATGCTTAAGGTACACTAAAAGCTTTGTACCCAAAGCAATCATTCAAGTAAACTGTTACCATAATTATGCATTGCACATGTCAGTTTTTGCCTATTGTTACCTTTCGACAAACAACGTACTGAAACTTGAATCGCACATACAAACATACAAACAGGTCAAATTCAATCTTCAAATGTATCTATATCTCAAACACGTGCTTCAATTGAAAAATGAACAAAGTACAGTTGCATACTTGATATCACCATGTCATAAATACTTGGTATTTTCTCTGACCACCCCCTCTAAGCCTAGCCATGGAGATTCAGGATCTAAGCAGTTGGCGGGCAAGCCCTACCTTGAACCAACCCACCACATTGAAACTTGGGTAAACCCTTTTGATCAGGTCTATAAGGACACTCCGTCAAACTGACAGGACTAAGTAGGGCAGGTTTCCATTGTCTGAATATTCAATGGAGAAATAATATCTATGAATTAGAAGCCGAGAATAAATCACAACATACATTAAAAACGATCTATTTGAATTGGTTAAATATCCACATGTTCTACTCCACTTTTGAGAAGGCTTTTTTTTCTTTCCATGACACACACAACTGATCCTCATGATATGGCAAGTATATATCTAAATAGAATGAAATACCTGATTATCCCTATCAAAAGTTAAGTAATATATATTTCAGCTTTCTTTGTCTGCACTGAACTTAGATCGCTTACTACAATATCCCAGAGAGTATCTTTTGTTTGTTTGTTGTTTAACGCCGCACCCAGCACTATTTCAGCTACATGAAAACAGTCTGCAAATAATCGAGTCTGGATAAGAAAATCCAGTGATTGATATCATGAGCATCGATCCACACAACTGGGATACAATGACATGCTTCAACCAAGTCAGCAAGCCTCACAACCCGATGCCATTAGTCGCCTCTTATGACAAGCATGTCACGGCATGGGTTGCTGAAGACCTATTCTACCCTGTATCTTTTAGGGTGAGTACTTTGTCAGTGAATGTGAGTTTAATGTGGTGAGGAAAGCCAAAATTGATGTATGTTGTTGTTGTATAGCACATTACCACATGGTGGAAAACATTCGTGGGTGACCAAAGATCTATGACTAGCAAATCCTGGCTTGGCTAAGGGACACAACTCTGTGCTGCAAATTGTTGCACCTAAAAAGATTGTTACCCAACAAATGACTAGACAGGGTCAGGTAACTTCATCTCAGATCAAGGAATGTATTACCGTATTTTCTCGAGTATAGTGCGCACCCATGTATAATGCGCACCCCCCTCTAGCGGGTTCAATATTTTGGAGAAAAAAAAGAAATTTTAATATTATGCGCAGAAAAAAATTACACCGTACCCTTTCAGCGAAGTCCGGCAAACGAACGGGTGCTGAGAAACTTCGTCAGTACAAATTCGAAATTTGAGATAAAAAATCACCAAACATGTTTACTTACCGTTTAAATAGTATTTATTGTTCTGCTAGGCATTGTTATATATCTAGGGATTAAGATTACCTTGTGTATTTTCTCGTAAACTAAGCCGGAAACAGCAATCAGCTGTACACACGTTTTCTTGGAATCGACCGGTGATTCGGTCAAGACACACCCAATGATATAACTTTATAGGATTTTTAATGCAAGGATCGGCAACAATTGTATCTGAAACTATTTTATTTATCAGGAATAATATATTCCATTATTTTCTTAATTATATGCAGCCTTTACTAAACATATTTAAAATAATAATAACCCTAACCGAAGCAGCTGATCGCTATTCCCGGGTATTATTTTTTACATGGAACATGTCTGACTAGTCACCGTCAAGGCTCACGCGCACGTGATCACGTGAGCGCGAGAATTTCATGTTGACATAGAATCCTCAAACAAAAACAAATATGACTTTTAACGAGTCAAAGTATGTCATTTATGATATATGTATCCATTCTCTGTCAACTAAAGTTCGTTTCAAGGCGTCAATAGCGGTATTCTGACCGTGGTTGCTGTTAATAACGGTGAGTTGTGCGATCTTCCGATCGCTTCACACACGAATTTGCCGAAATTAATAAAAACAATATTATAAGGAATTTTGAATAAAATTAATGAAATAAGTTACAAACATAAGTCCAGAAATACAAAGAACACTTTTTATAGACAGACAGTGTAATTACATGATTATTTTGCGTACTTCAGTATGGATTTGTTGACATGGTATTTCCGGTGTTTCGTGCTCACGGTAATGTATTTCCATGGGGGGAAAAAACATCCAAACTCATAATTCGTGTATAATGCGCACCCCCTTCTACACAGCTGTGTTTTTTGGAAAAAAAGTGCGCACTATACTCAAGAAAATACGGTACTTGTAAATGACTTGTGTTTACAATAATTCCAACACATATATAATCCACTATTGTGACATAAACATATCTACATGCTATTATCTTGGCATAGGTAAGTGGAATTTGAGGGAACACTCATTCCAGTGTTTACCACATTCTCTGCCCTACCCCACTTTACCCCTTTACTGAAGGCAGATAAAGACAGGCTGGATGAAAGGCATTCAGGCGATCCTTTCACTACAAATCACTGCTCAAACACTGAACAAGGTTTGCAGACCATACAGTATAGCCACAAGGTGTCATTGTTTAATGTTTGGATGGCTGATTATACGGTTGAACACATTCAAATCCCTCGCCATCAACAGACTGGAGCTTTGAACAGGAGACAGACACCCAAAAGTGTTGTGTTGAAAATAGAAGACTTACAGTGAGGGGATAAACCTCAATAGGCAGTATGTAAAGGTCTTTCATAGTAAATGTCTACAGAGTCCTGGGACGTTTTTCAATTCAATTATTTGAATATGGCACAGATGTTGAAAGTCAACATCCAGGGTGTACTTAGAAACCTGTGTGTTCACAACCTGTTCATTTCTTACAGAATGGGGTCTTACATTTTGTTGAGCCTAAATCATAAAGAGACATATAAATGACAAAATAAACAGGTTTACCACGTCCCTTGTTGGTAAATATTTGATTTTCACTGCTCACTCCTCGGTTTTTAGCGAGAGTTTATTCAGCATTTTGGGACCAAGGATTATAATATCATGACCATGGACACCTTCCTGCCACCAACATCACAAACAGGCCTCCTTTTGGAGAGAGTTGCGTTGTCAGTATTATCTAGGGCTGGGACCGGTAACTTGGGTACCCGGGTCGGGTGGGTACTCAGTAGGACCCGGGTACCAACAGGACTACCTGGACCCGTGGTTAGTCAGGTGATATATTGTTTAATGACAAATATTATCTAGAACTCCATGGTTACACTACAAGTTACTAATGTTTGCATTTCTTTCTGACTGTGCACCCATTCCTTCTGATTTTTCAAATGGTTGAAAAAAGATACAACCTAATTCAACTTCAGTGTTTGAATGACCGGATTGCTTAATACATGTATCTAAATAATTTTTGCCAGGGCTATGCTACAAATGTTCCCAATCAGACATTTTGAGACATCTCCTGAGACCTACGGTGGGTACTTGGGTAGGGTTAGGTAATAGTGGGGTGGGTACCCAGGGAATAAATTTGAACTCGTCCCAGCCCTAGCATTATCATTGTTTATGTTGTAAGGCCACAATCAATTAATCTTCTTGTAACTGCAAGTCATGAACAATGATAGGTCAATTCCCTCAACACACTTTTAACAATTAATGTCTGATCATCATCATCTATCACAAACAGTGCCACTACGCATCACACTACATCAACATAACTGCTACTCTGGTATATATACTACTAAAAAGGTTTAGGAGCGATTCCTTCATATTACAATAGCTGATTGGTCACTGCATGGCAAATTAACTATAGAACTAAAGTAATATGAAAGAATCATGTTGCAGAGCTCCAGGTAAGCTGCGTATCTGCGTGAAATACGCATCAGAAATGCAGAAATACGCAGTAAAATAACATAAGCGTATCAAATACGCAACGAACATTACAGATACGCTTCAAAAATAAAACTTGAGCGTAGCATCAAAATATTGTGAAGTAACCCTGCGTATTCAATCAGCAAATCAGCAACTTATTTTGAAATTATAAACAGGCATTCATCAACCTTGCCAAACTCCACAATGACAGTTACATCATGATCATTTGCCATCACACTTTCTTATAGAAGTATCGTGGTATTTTTTAGTCCTATAAAGCTCTCGAACCCACATGACACCAGCTTGCAGGCACTAGATGAATAGTGTTTTTAAATATTTAACTTAAATACCCACATGTGTAAAAACTAGTGGGTAACAGAAATTTGAATACCCAGATAGAATTACAGATACCCAATGATTTTAAAATGCATGGGTAAAATACCCACAACACCAAAAGCTTATCTGGAGCTCTGATGTTGTCCTTAACATTTTTTGATTGGCATATATAAGGCATTTCCTACAACAGGTGAGTTGCACATGTTGCACAGGAGCACTGCAAGCTTGACAAGAGCATCCCAAATATGTCCACTCGTACCTCCAGGAAGATTTCAGCTGTCGAACGTGCCCAACATTGTCATGATCAAGGCTCCCAGAACCCTGGTGTGTATATCTGCGTATTTACCTATCAGACTGTGAGCTTCTGTGTTCTCTGTCGTGTTGACAAATCGCTGTCAACAGTTACTTACTTAATCCACCGGTCCCTTACACGTAGTGTCGAAAACAAATATGTAGACAAACCCATTACCCACCAGATCTGCTTCTTGTGGCAATGACTGCAACACTTAACATTGTAGTAATGCTCTCAGGGAGCGATCTCAGGGCTACGGCAGCCGCAACTCCCATTCTTTTACAAGGCAATGACTGCAACACTTAACATTGTAGTAATGCTCTCAGGGAGCGATCTCAGGGCTACGGCAGCCGTAACTCCCATTCTTTTACAAGGACTTACAATTGTTGTAGCGCTAAGATCGCTTTGTGGAATGGGACCCTGGAATTGTTTAATTCAACTTTTACAAAGGTTTCTTATTTTCATAGTAATGACATTCTCGTTAGTAGCAGGCACAATTACATCAAATCTGTAGTTTACAAGTGTATTTATTATTCTATACATATACTTTGTGTCATTTCCACTGAAGAACAATTATTTGACTTTTACATATCAACATAATTATATGATGAAAATGCCCTATTCTATATAAATCTTAATCTCAGTCAGTCCTTTTTATTAACTCATTTTTTATTTACATAGTTCACATTTTTTTATATAAACCTGTTGAAAAATATATTTGGATTTTATTGGTAACCCAGGGCTAGGTATCGCCATACTCAATCATGACACCAATGGATTAATACAGAAACATGAAGTATAGATGTCTGATTAATGTTTGGGTTTATAATGTGTCCAGTAATGAAATAAAATCAAAACTTTGTTCACAGCCACTCTCTGGTGCATTCAACGATCCCTTTATGCAGCATCCGGCATTGATCAGGATTTCTCTCTGATCCATCTCTCTGATCCACCTAGACCCGTGAAGATCAGGGGTAGAATAGGTCTTCAGCAACCCATGCTAGCTGTAAAAGGCGACTATCCTTGTCGTAAGAGGCGACTAACGGGATCGGGTGGTCAGGCTCGCTGACTTGGTTGATACATGTTATCGATCCCAATTGCGTGGATCGATGCTCATGATATCAATCACTGGATTGTCTGGTCCAGACCTGATTGTTTACAGACCTCCGTCTTATAGCTGGAATATTGCTGAGTGAGGCTTTAAACAACAAACCAACCAACCAACTGATCCATCTAATGCAAAGACTGGACTTCTAATTGATGGAATATGAATAAGTTTTTCCGTCTCTAGACATGCAAAAAGTTAAAATGAAAAATATTCTTAAGCACAACTGCACTTTTTAAAATAATATACTCGTCCAAAGAAGTTGAAGTACACCTGATTCTTTTCAATGACTATAGTTAATCTGTCATGGCTGGTGGGTATTGCAGCACAGCCTTCCAATTATGGGAGTTCTTTAACTTGTTTTGAGTAGTATATTATTACTGATGATGTGGCAGATCACTTACTTTACCTATGTTGTCAAAATCTACTTCCACATGACTCCAAGCACCAGCACAAACTTCAATACATGATAAACATGCATATGATTCATGTTGAATAAACACAATAAATTGATCCACAAATCTTCTGGATGACATTTTTGCATCTAAATTGATTGCACTGTCAAAATAAATGGACAGCCAAACATGGTTTTAACTTCAGATGTGACAACCGCATTGTGCTCTAAATGCTTTGAGACATTTAAATTCGAGATTAGATGAATCATCTTAAAAAAAAATATGTGTGTGTATTTAGCAAATCCATTCTTCAATATCAATGGCAACATATTTGCAAAAGATACAAATATTTTAGACATGTTGGATAATAAATACACAACTTGGGCAAACATGTTTTTCAACAGAGATCGAGTCGTTATTTTCTGTGCTGTAAAATAGCTCAGAAACAAATCACAATCTTCCAAAGAAAATGTCAGTGTTATTTAATTTCTTAATTCTTCAACAGTATGTATTTCATCATTAGCCTCTTCCATGTGAAATGTCTGGCTACCTCAAGCAAACCTATTCCAGCTTCACAGCTATGAGAAACTAAACCAGCTTTGTATTTTATTGTTCTGTTGTACAAAGACTGTCGGCAATAAAACCTAATGATCGCACAACAACCTCCCCACTGACGCTGATTTATTTGTTTTCTGGCTTTGTGCGAGCTTACAAACTGGTAGCTGCATTGTATGCTTGGAAATTCATTAAATGGTTTGACACAAGCTCATGATTTTATATGACTCTTTCCGCAAGAAAAATACAATCTTTTGACAATTTTGATTAATAGCTGATCAGTGGATAGATCATGTTAAGATTTTAATATACATTCATCAGATTCGTCTGTAAGAAAGGTCAAACTGGTTTTGTGTTTTCTAAAGATTTTAGTTTGGTTCATTTGACTTCGTTGACATTTAATTTTATCACCTGAGCTGCGAGTTAGAAATATTTTATACCTGTTCAACCAATCCTCCCGGTTGCATCTTTTGACTTCAATCAACTCCTGTGTTGTGTCATATTTTTTACCTGTTCGGATTATCATTGACACAATCGCTATATTTACGTCTTTATCACGTGATTTACTGATCCGACAATGTGCATGTTCAACAATGTTAGCAGACACGCTACAAAGCGACGTCTGTGTTATTAACAAAAGTTCTGTCTTTGAGTTTTATCAAGTGAGAGACAGAATCTAAATCTTATTTAAAAAATATACCAATGAAACAGAAACACATCTCAACACGCGTTACAGTCTACCCGGAAATATACCCAGATAGGTAGCTATCTAGGTAGGTAGCTATAGCTGGTATGGCACAACACCAGACGATCATTATACAATAATCGCCTTAATTGTTGGGTAAACTTAATTAGACCAGTTAAAATCAATCATTCATGTCAAAATACACGTTGATTTATCATTATCAAATCAAAACAACCAAAGTTTAACAGCATTAGTAACCACGAAGAATCATTTCTTACCTGTCATCAAAGTAAATCTATCCAAGTTTCACGTGGAAAGACGGCCCCCTTTACAGAGGGCCTGAGGTAGGGTAGCGTTCCAACCGCGTCCCATCGCAACACAGGTAATCTAGGTGTAAACGAGTCCCGCCAATTAACACTCTTTGTAAATTACATCCAAAGAATCCACTGACACCAATCAGGTACCTGTCTCCAACCTCCGCAGCACTCGGCGTGGTTAAACTCGGAGCGACTGAATAGATCCCTCAAGTGTTCTGCGACATTTACAACTCCAGCTTGTTCAACGGAGTAGTCAACCAAACTACATGTCGTAGGATATCGGTGATACTCGGAGGTTTCCGTCATACAGGTAGACTATAGGCTGTTTCAATTTGATATCGCTGCGACATATTTCCTGGTGGTATTGTTATGAGGTGAGGTGAAATTGAGTTTAACGTCGCGTGCAAGATTATTGCACTTATACAGCATTATATACCGACGCGTGCGTGCGCGCGTGTGTGTTTTATAAATATGTTCCATATACTAATATGAAATGTTATTGGTTTCACAAGTTTATAATCAAATAATTTTTTTTGTATATTATTAGGAGTCATTAAATTCATTGTTTTTTCATTTCAGAGTTTCCAATGAAATTTTATTCACGAAACGTTCGAATTCCTTTCACAGAAGAATTCTCACGTTTCTAATTTTATGTATGTAGTTTTTCATGTGCATGTGTATTTAAAATTTGTGAGGGGCCCTTTGGGTAATTAATGGTACAATGTCATCGGTCATCTCTTCACAAATTCTATAAAATCAGAAGTTAAATATTATTTTTTTTAAAATATGTTCACCTGGCCGTAACTGACTGCATGTTTTGTGACTTGTTACCCAAGCTTCAGCTTTGAAATTATACTTTTGAATTATGGTTAGGTTTCAAAAGCCTAACGAACAAGTGTTCTTTTTCCATTCGTAAATGTTTGTCATTGTTAAACAATTTATAAAACGGAAAGACGGTAAAAAATGGCCACTCCCACATTCATCAATGTGTTTGCTTACATTATATATAGAACGCATATTTGGATCTCGAATATGTTGTGATTCGGTTTTTTAGTTGCATACCAGTTTCTCCAATATAATGCTCACCACACCCTGCACCTGTTAAAACATATAACATATTTACCGCGAACGTCTATGTTGTTTTTGACAGTAAAAAGTTTAGCTTCGTTCAATTGAAATTTGCAGTCTTCAGTTATTATTGGGCAAGTTCCACATTGATGTGCGTTACATTTTGTTACACTGACGGTATTTGTATTTTGTAAGTATTTAGATGGACAAAGAATTTGATAGAGATTTTTAGCATCTGGATGTGTGTGTGTGTGTATGTGTGTGCGTGTGTATGCGTGCGTGCGTGCGTGCGTGTGTGTGTTTGTGCTCCCGACAAACATGTTTAATGGCTTTAGAGGAGTGAGTTTGGTCTTACCAGCTTTGAACATTCAGCATTTCAGTTATGTCACGGCGTGTCAACTTGACGTGAGAGGGCTTGACGCGGTGCAGGTCTTAAGCCCCCCGTTACACTATCAAACACAGATAAAAACAAAAATTGGTCAAAGAAAACCAAGTTTTCTCAGTCAAAGTTGGACTGTTTGCACTCATCAAAGTTTTCCAGAGGCCATCCAACGTTTAGCAGGAGTTATCCTGCCAAGATGGATGCTGCTGATGAAGAATGTTTTGCTGTTATGTGTATTTTGTGTATTGTCATGTTGAGAAGGCGGCGTCCGGGGAGGCAAAGGAATATATGGTCCCTGGATTGGCTGCAGAGGCGGCATCAGCTTAGTGCCTACCAATCTCATTAAAATAATATCCTAGTTCTCGCTACCGCTAAACAAAGAACTGAGGACATCACATTACGGGTCACGTCAGACGACTATGCGCAAACTTTGACCGACCAATGAAATGACTGACAAAAAGTCGACATTAGCCAATCAGAAGGCAATTTTCTCGTGCTTTACGGCACTAATTTCAAATTGGTGACTACGCTTCGAAACATATTTGGACAAATTCTCGATAAAAAAATTGAAACCAGAACAAAAGAACATTCTGGAATGACTAATAGATGGTCTAGATTGTATGGATTCAGTCGTTAAGCCCGTAACTATCGTTCGGAATACCCTATGTTGAGGTGTTCGAAGTTGCGTGATTAGAAATCACATTCCGACTGTCACTTTCATGATCTGGTAAGCGACGCTCTGATTGGTCGGATGAAAGGTCGTTCTGACGTTCTCAGATCTTTGTTTAGCGGTAGCGAGAACTGAGATCTGATTTTAATGAGATTGAGTGCCTACAATACTCATCTACAAGAGTAGATAGAGAGGATTCCAGTGCCTATGCCAACTATATAATCATGAATAGAGACACGTTCAGGTTTCTTCTTGAAACCGTGAGGCAGGACACAATGCTGAGGGTTTCTTGCATTCTGATTGGCTAAATTACATCAAAGTCCACCAAAATTTTATAAGAAACAGGATTGGTTTCTATTCCATCAAATTCCGTCAAAGACTTTGTCAAAGAATTTGATGATATTTTTCATTATCCAAAAACTGGTCACAATGGATCAAAGTTCTTGATAGTATAACGGGGACTTTTGACATTTACTACTTTGGTGAAACTCACGAGCACGGGTATGGTGGTGGCAGACCCATCTTTGAGTAAATTAATCATTTTACAGTTCAAACGAGCCTCGTAATGTCCAAATAACAGAATTAATGTATTCCAAATCTCTCTCTCTCTCTCTCCTTCTCTCTCTCCTTCTCTCTCTCTCTCTCCAGATCCCCAGATCGTGGGTTGGAAGCCCAGGTTCATCCCGAGTACGGTCCTTGATCTGCCAGCACCATACCCGTGTTTGTTAAAACTGACGGCACTAGAGAGGTAAATGTCTTCAATTCGCATAGCCGTGGAAATTGCTGCTATATGAAGTTCACAGGCCTTGATATGATAGTGCTCAAAGCGGCCTAAATGTTTAATCAGTCGAAGTGTGCACTTTTTGTCATTGGATGCATCACGCTTTAAAAGTATAATGTTATGAACAAAGCACCAATGTTCGTGACATAATTTCATTTCTCATTCATCTCATCTGCATCATCCATCATATTAACAAGATGGCGACAGTTATTCCTCACGACTTTGAACGAGCATTCAATCACGTGAAAGACGGAAGTTCCAGATATGACTTTGCATGCTCTGATCTCTATTTTCGCTGTCCTGTAAAACTTATGAATCATGTACAATCTTTGTCTTTGTGGCTGCGTGTAGTAAGTTGCAGAAACCAAAGAACATGGCATTTATTTTAAAAACAAATGTTAGAATGTTTTTAATCATACTCATTGGACCACGACTGATCACGTCTATAGTCTGTACATGTCACCATTGCTATATAATGAATAATTCTTGTTTGTTTGTTGATTAACACCGCACCCAGTACTATTCTATCTATATGACGGCTGTCTGAAAATGATCGAATCTGGACCAGACAAACCAGTGGTTGATATTATGAACAACGATCCACGCGGATGGGTACGCAGACACGCTGTCAAGCAAGTCACCAAACCTGACAACCCGATCCAACAAGTCACCCATATACGACAAGCAAAGATAATATTAATATGTTTTCTGTAAGCCATCACATCAAGGGACACAGGTCAAAATATCATGATGTATAAACCTTGACAAGTCAAGGATAAAGAAACTAAAATCAGCTCTTACATAATTACAGAATATTGCAGGATAATATATTGACTTCAATACTCAAACACATTTACCTTAAAATAGTCACGTAAACACTGATCTGTCCTTAACTCAATGACGTATACAGATGTAGACATTTCTGATAGACTGGACATTGACTGGACTAAAGTCTATGACGTATACAAATGTACACATTTCTGATAGACTGGACATTGGCTGGACTAAAGTCTATGACGTATACAAATGTAGACATTTCTGATAGACTGGACATTGGCTGGACTAAAGTCTATGACGTATACAGATGTAGACATTTCTGATAGACTGGACATTGGCTGGACTAAAGTCTATGACGTATACAAATGTAGACATTTCTGATAGACTGGACATTGGCTGGACTAAAGTCTATGACGTATACAAATGTAGACACTTCTGATTGCCTGGACATTGGCTGGACTAAAGTCTATGACGTATACAAATGTAGACATTTCTGATAGACTGGACATTGGCTGGACTAAAGTCTATGACGTATACAAATGTAGACACTTCTGATTGCCTGGACATTGGCTGGACTAAAGTCTATGACGTATACAAATGTACACATTTCTGATAGACTGGACATTGGCTGGACTAAAGTCTATGACGTATACAAATGTAGACATTTCTGATAGACTGGACATTGGCTGAACTAAAGTCTATGACGTATACAAATGTAGACATTTCTGATAGACTGGACATTGGCTGGACTAAAGTCTATGACGTATACAAATGTAGACATTTCTGATAGACTGGACATTGGCTGGACTAAAGTCTATGACGTATACAAATGTAGACACTTCTGATTGCCTGGACATATATATTGACCGCGGAGAGACCGTGGAGAGAGCGAAAGTTTAACCTCGCACAAAGCAAGAGCGTCAACGCGTAAAGTGCAAAACACAACTTCTTTGAAACAGACTATACACCGTAAAGCGATCGATGCGCCGGGATCGGGGTGACACTGCAGGTAAAACTGAGCATGTTGAAACTGAATTGACCACGTATAAAACACCCCTGACTGTAACCCGACCCTACTGAGTCCCACGGTAACGCTTGTCCCTGTTTCTTTACCCACACGTTAAAACATGGACACTAGGACGGATTTGGGTAGTTTTTAATCTATTATTAACCCATTCACTATCAACTCCCTTCTACGCGACTGGCACGAATGGCTTTATGTCTTGTTATATTGATCATAGTAAATCAATATTTTAGCAATGTGCCATAAACTCGGCGTTAAGTTAGGACCCGGGACGTTATTGTGTATAGAGTATAATGCAATGAAAGTCACAACGCAGAAAGATTACTGGCGACATTGATTAAATTTGCATATGATATTATTTTACTTTTTTAGGATGTCCTGTCAGGGCGTACCTGTTGACCCGTGTTTGACATCACGAATGGGTCATGGTGAATTCCGAAAGACAAATACAACTTGATGTGAAGTACATTCACAGAGAGAGAGAGAGAGTCGGCGTGAAAACGAACCGCATTAACCACTGCCCTACCGCCCGGCGCGTGAAGATCCGGGTTACAACAATTGTTTGTCGTTGCGACTCTGCTGTCGTAAGAGGCGACTAGCGGGATCAGGTTGTCAGACTCACTGACTTGGTTGATGCATGTCATCATATCCCAATTGTGTGGATCGATGCTCATGATTTCCATCACTGGAATGTCTGGTTCAGACTCGATTATTCAAGAAACCGCTGTCAAAAAGCTGGATTATTGCTGAGTGCGGCGTTAAACAAAAAACAAACAAACAAACAAACAACCGCCTCAATTGTTGTGAGTCTAAGGTATGTTCGATCTTTTCAATAATCAGCGACATTTTCCATATCGTCACGTTCATACGGCTCCGTTCCCATGCACTCTGAATTCGACATTGTGTATATTTGTTAAACTTCCCCTTTCCGAAAATATACTGATTCATACTTTCACCACCAATGCACTCTAAATCTGCAAAATGTTGATAAATATTGTTTTTTTTCTTTCAGGACAATACCCATGAGTGTGGAGAAGGGGATGGCTACGAGTCGTTTGATACTAAATCATGCTTTTGAATGGTTTATATTTTAGAACTATTTATGTAAGTTTGATTGGGGTTTCAACTATAAAAAGATTTGTTTTAAAACACTCTATGATTGAATGATGTTTTATGTCGCTTTTACTTATACTCTAATTAATCTATCAATTAATTCCGCAATTAATCTAACTAATCGATATATGTATTATATATACGATTACGATAACTTGAAATAATAGTTCTCACTCCTATCATTCCACGTACATGGGGCAGGGTGTTGACAACATCCATTCAGAGATGCAGATAAGCTGCGTCTTTGTCTTTAAAATACGCAAGAACAAACTCAAATACCCAATTAAATTTGAGTTACTTGCGTACAAAACACGCACAAAGAAAAGACAACTGTATGGCACCACTGTGCGTAATTACTCAAACGAAGCTTTTTTCAGCTTGCTCCCCGTATGTCTTCACAGATGGTTATTTACTGATGGAATGAATTATACATGAACTCTAATCCCTAATGCAGTGAATAATGCAGCCGCTACGTGTCCCTTTCTGAAACGTAGACATGTAATGGCAGCAAATCAGAAGTCACCTGAAACAGTATTTCAAGCAGAGCTATTTAAAAAGAAATCTATAGTTACTTAAAGGTTATACAGGTCCAAATATAATGGACCCAAAGGAATTAAATATGTTGAATTCCAAAGCAAAATACAAATTTATGTACCCGTGAGAATGATTACATGTGAATAATACTCAATGGTTCCAAACATTGTTGGAGAACTGTATGCGTGGAGATGTCACGCCAACAGAATTACGTCGTGGAACTGATGCATTTTAGACTTCATATCATTTACTTGTTGTTCAACGCAGTTGGAATACGAAGACATGCATCAACCTAGTCAGTGAGTCTGACCACCTGAAACCCCATTAATTGAGTAACATACTACTTAAAAGTTGTTGAAGAACACCCGATCATATGATTGAATCGGGTGTTCTTTAGCTTCTTTTAAGTAGTATGTAGACACATATACATGGGCAAAATATGGGATCGCTTGAATTGATAGGGTACTCAATGGTCATGACTTGTATGTTTAACAGATGGTTGTTGTTTTGTTGTTTAACGCCGCACTCAGCAATATTCCAGCTATATGGCGGCGGTCTGTAAATAATCGAGTCTGGACCAGCCAATCCAGTGATTGTTATCAACCAAGTCAGCGAGCCTGACCACCTGATCCCGTTAGTCGCTTCTTACGACAAGGATTGTCGCCTTTTACAGCAAGCATGGGTTGCTGAAGACCTATTCTACCCCGGCGCTTCACGGGTCGTTTAACAGCTGTGTTACATCAAGGATGGGAGAGGAGGGGGAATGTCAGTAAGGATTGTGATCCCCCATGGACCAGGGCCGCTGCCTGGCACCGTCTCGGCATGCTCTGGGTGGGGGTCCTGACGGCAGCCCGTGGGAGCCGGAGAAACTCCCTTGGAGATTTGGTCCCGATGTTGAGACGCTACGTGGCTTGTGTCTTTGGCTCACATGACGTTCAAGTTCACACAGATGTTCGTTATGGTTGAGATCTGTACGTTTAGCTGACAACGATGACTAGGTTGATTTCTCGTCATCGTATCCCACATGCTCATGATATTAATCACTGGATTGTCTGGCCCAGACTCAATTATCTCTTATAACTGAGTGCTGCGTTTAATAACAATGAATGAGTGAATATGGTTTTACGCCGCTTTTAGCAATATTCCAGCAATATCACGGCGGGGGACACCAGAAATGGGCTTCACACGTTGTACCCATGTTGGGAATCGAACCCAGGTCTTCGGCGTGACGAGCGAAAGCTTTAACCACTAGGCTACCCGACCGTCCCCGTTTAATACAAAAATAATTAACACGGACCGGCCAGGATGACTCAACGCATATGTTATGAATATTGCAGAGTGCGGCGTTGAAACAAACAAACAAACAGACAAACAGACACTTTTCTGATGTTATCTCAGAAGGCATGCATGGAAATGGTAGCAATAATTTATGTGTTTACTTATGTTAACACCATAGTTTACTGCATGTTTAAGAGGGTCAAAGTCTGAACGGGATATTTCCTAAATGCATTAAAAGTGACTTATAGTGCCGATAGAAGGCGCTGATGTGGACATTAACACTTGAACTCTTGCAGGGCATTTATTCCGCAATATAAAGTATGCTGTACTGTAATGGTTAATCTTTCACATCAAGACATAAACTGACCTTAATGTATTAACATGTAAATAACGGGTTTGAAGTAATGCTTGGACTTTGAAGGTACGCGTCGTCGTTTCACGCCGTGACTAATATCTACGGCGGGACTGTTAACTGTAAGCGCACCAGGTAAACCATTGTTTATAGTGTAACACTAAATCAGCTATCCCTCAGATGAGATTTGATACTCACCTACGTATTATCTACATCCGTCCGTATACGTCAACAATCAATCACATATTGTAAACACAAACAAATATTAACCACTTTGGTAATTACATATTTTAAAACTCAAACAAATATTAACCTCTTTTGGATTCCGGGTTAAGCCCCAGCAACCTATGCTATAGACACCGTTCCACAAAGCGATCTTAGCACTAAGTTGATTGTAGTGAGTGAGTATGGTTTTACGCCGCTTTTAGCAATATTCCAGCAGTGTCACGGAATTGGGGACACCAGAAATGGGTTTCACACATTGTACCCATGTCGGGAATCGAACCCGGGTCTTCGGCGTGACGAGCTAACGCTTTAACCACTAGACTACCCGACCGCCCCTAAGTTGATTGTAGGTCCCATACTTTAACATAAGCTTACGAGAGTCGTAACGCTGAGATCGCTTTGTGGCCCTGGGTACCGTTGTACAAAGCGACCTTAACGCTAAGGTGATCGTAACTCCCATACCTTAACATAGACTTATGGCAGCCCTAAGGTTATTTTGTACAACGGCACCCTAGGTCGTAAAGGGCTATCAAATTGATCATGTGGTCAGGCTGATTGATTGCGTGTCGTTGTTCATAATATCATTCACTGGACTGTCTGGTTCAACGATTATTTACAGGCAGCCGTCATATAGCTGGACTATTGCCGAGTGCTGCTTAAACAACAAACACACATCCGCTGAGCAGCCATATTGTCCTCCCGATCACCGCTTTGATTCCTATGTTATATGTACTTCCTGTCCTATTTTCAGTCCACAACATGGAAACACCGCGACGTTGATATAGTCGTATATACAAATAACGCCATGCCCGACACTGTAGCTCACCTGCTTCTTGACTACTCGGACAGTGGACGATGTATTTACTGGCAGTGAAAGTTTCCAACATAAAGTAAGACGTGTGCGAATTAGGATTCGAACACTTAGCACAAAATGTTATAAATGTATGTCCAGTTAAAGAATATTCTAGCTTCGTGTTCAAAACTGACTGTGTAGGAAGGGAGGATTAAATCTTGTTAATGATATATTCTATGTACTAGGTTACAAATCTTAATCTACTGACATAACTGAAATATTGATAAAAATGATAATGACATAACTGAAATATTGATACAAATGATACTGATATAACTGAAATATTGGTACAACTGATATAACTGAAATATCGACACGACTGATACTTATCTGAAAAAGCGATACAACTGATATTGATATAACTGAAATACCGATACAACTGATACTTAACTGAAATATCGATACAACTGATACTGATATAACTGAAATACCGATACAACTCATACTGAACTGAAATATCGGTACAACTGATATTGACATAACTGAAATACCGATACAACTCATACTGAACTGAAATATCGATACAACTGATACTGACATAACTGAAATACCGATACAACTCATACTGAACTGAAATATCGATACAACTGATATTGATATAACTGAAATATTGATACAACTGATACTGATATAACTGAAATACCAATACAACTGATACTTAACTGAAATATCGATAAAACTGATGTTGATATAACTGAAACATCGATACAACTGACATTGATATAACTGAAACATCGACACAACTGATATTGGTATAACTGAAATATCGATACAACTGATATTGATTTAACTGAAATATCGATACAACTGATATTGATATAACTGAAATACCGATACAACTGACACTAATATACCGATACAACTGATACTGATATAACTGAAATATTAATACGGATATGACCAAAATACTGTTATCCGCCTAAAAGCCCAACTTCTGCAGCAACTCAAAATATCACAGGTTTCAAATGCCAGAAAGCAATTATTGGAGCTAAACTAAAACTAATTTGACAAATCCCGATCCTAAGAATCTTCTCTAAAGCGAAATACAAACATGTTAATTAAATGCATAGCTTTGGCTTGTCTGGCCTAATGACTTCAATATCTATTTATGTATTCAATTGTTATGTGCATTTGTTGTTACATCGGGTGTCTGTGCAAGCTCTAGAACATCGTTGGATTAATCTCGTTTCTCAAACATCTGCACACGCCACTGTCAACCGCTCTTTGATTTAAGAGCGTTGTGAGACTGCATTTTTATACCAGCTCAAAGTCTTACACAACCGCCTCTGTCTAATCTAGAATCAGCTGCAGTTGCTAAACCATAAATCACGACAGAATATTTTTATTCGAATTCTCTGTTGAGTCGCCTTGCCATAATTCATGACTGCCGTTGCACATGATGCTGCATTAAAAGATTAACAACTGCACGACAAAGTCGCTTCCCTGTGTGTACAGATGTCTCCTGGAGAAACTCCAGTATCCCGTTGTCCATGGAATTATCTCCTGCTTGTGATATAGGACGTCCAAACATTGGCCTGCATGCCGCTCGCCGTCCACACGGCCGAGATACGGCCCGTCGTCCGCCATGTTTGATCTGCCGTTGGAATCTGGCAGTGGCGCAACTTGAAGCTGCCAATGGCTATCTGTTTTATTGCTGACTTCTTTACCTCTTACAGTCGCGTACCAGGAGATGCCGTTGCCACGAAAGCTTGTTGCATCTGTGTATGTACCTTAGATACGTTTCAATATACAGAAATGTACCCTAGCCAAAATCAGAAAACAGAACGGTACACTAGGATGAGTCCATTCCGCTTCCTTGGAATTGACTCTGAACATTAAAGTTTTCTTGATCGGAACTGTCATGCTGTTGTATGAGATGCATTCCAACGTGCTATATAAATTGGTTGGTTGGTTGGTTTGTTGTTTAACGCCGCACTCAGCAATATTCCAGCTTTATGACGGCGGTCTGTAAATAATCGAGTCTGGACCAGACAATCCAGTGATTAATATCATGAGCATCGATCCACGCAATTGGGATCGATGACATGCATCAACCATGACAGCGAGCCTGACCACCCGATCCCGTATGTCGCCTTTTACGACAAGCATAGTCGCTTTTTACGGCAAGCATGGGTTGCTGAAGACCTATTCTACCCCGGAATCCTCACGGGTCGCTATATAAATAACGAGCATACAGTGACGTCATTCGGTATACTCTTAATTTCCGTAGCCTCCTCACCCAACTATCATGACATTTGTACATATATCTCGATCTTCGAGATTCACAGGGCGGTCGGGTAGCCTAGTGGTTAAAGCGTTCGCTCGTCACGCCGAAGACCCGGGTTCGATTCCCGACATGGGTACAATGTGTGATGTCCATTTCTGGTGTCCCCCGCCGTAAAAATTCTGGAATATTGCTAAAAGCGGCGTAAAACATACTCACTCACTTAATTTCCGCGATGCACAGCGTTATCCAGCATACACTCGTAATCAAGCGAACCGGAACCTCAATGTGAACCGGTATCGGTTTCCGGTTGAGGAATATGGACTCGTCCGCCGTTTTGGGTAGCGAGTACTGTTCATATCTGAAGTAACCTCGCCGACAACGAATTCTACAGCGGTACTAAGCGGCCTGAAGTGAAGTATCATTCAAAACGGTTAGAGGATCAAATATGTATTCACTACTTTATAACCCTCGTTTGGGATTGTAATAAATAATATGATTTAATAATAAATATATCTTTTTACTGTAAGTATGTCTTACGCCGCTTTAATTATATATCAGCCGTATCTCCTCACGCATGCCAACTTAACCCTTCACTTCTCTCGTAGACACTTAAACTTACCACCTTGGTAAAACCCCCGATGCCGAATAATGTCCAAATAGCGAATGTACTTCAAGATCGGGGCGAAATTTGGAATTCGCGCCAGAGTCTACATTAAAATTATCATAATGGGATGGGAGATATGATACACTGGAACGGTGTTACAGTGAAAGAGTAAGTATGGTTTTACGCCTCTTTTAGCAATATTCCACCAATATCACGGCGGGGGACACCAGAAATGAGTTTCACACATTGTACCCATGTGGGACATCAAACTCGGGCCTTCGGTGTAACGAGCAAACGCTTTAACCATTAAGCTACCCCACCGCCCCTGTCTGTATTGGAACTGATTTGATGCGCTGTTGTGGCGTTACACAGCTAATGCAACTACAACATGTAAAAAATATGTACATGTCCAGTGAACACCATGTGCAGAAAAAGAAAGGTCCTAACCCTCTCTTGATGCTTTCTGATCACATGTCTCCATGTTTAGCTTAACGCTGTGAAGTATATTTTATTTTTCTGTCGTTTCACTTCCAGGTGTAACATACAGTGGATATGGGCTGTTCGCGTCGTCATGATCCTGACATCGTGTTTCCACAAATAATCAACTGTGCCAAATCAATTTCAAGAAAATGACCAGTGACATTCGAAATACCCGTTTTACTGGTGGCCAATGTGATATTTCAACAAGGAAAAAACATTTTCTAATAAATGACATTTACAAATAAATTATTCACATACCCTTCGGTCGTATAACTAGTATAAAGTTTAACAATATTGCTGTTTTGTCATTTCCTTGGTGGTGGGGATATGTGCGCTGATATGTATCCCGGAAAGATTCGGGATAGAACTGGTCTTCAGAAACCCACACTTGTAAGGGCATCGTTTGGTCGGGCTCATTGACATGATTGATGCGTGTCATTGCATCCTAATTGCGTAGATCGATGTTGTCAATCACTGGATTGTCTGGTCCAGACTCGATTATTTACAGACTATCACGGAGCTGGAATATTGCTGAGTGTGGCGTTAAAAAACCCAAACACTTTTACGAAAGAACAGTAATGTTATATTTGTAAATACTAATTGTAACTGTCTGCATTAGACTCAGTGGCGCAACTGAGCTAATTACACCACATAAAAACGTATATTTTAAACAACACAGGAAGTTAATTACGATATAATACGTACTCCACACCGAGACCCAAAGGCAAGTCCACATGCCCCTTGTTTAAGAAACTCCTTATGAAAATATTGTATTTCATTTTGTCCAAGCCCACATTAAATAGAATTATGTTATACAGCAGTCAACGTCTACCCCAGTTCCGACTGACGTTACAGTGAGCGCCCCTCTCTGCGAGCAGACGTGACGGAATGTCCCTGGAAAAGAAATCCAGACGACAAGTTGCGCACTCTTATAATGATTGCATAGTTTGAGTTAAAGTAAATTTGGACTCGTGTTAGCATAATGATTGCACCAATTAACGACAGTTCTGCCATCCGTCAAGGTTATGTAATGTCATTACAAATACATTCAGTGGAGGAGACCCAACCGCTAGCAGTTTCGTGGTCAATTAAAGATCGTGCTGAGCATGTCAATATCTATCGTGCAGAACAGGGGATTTCAGGTGGCCGTTTATGTCATTACCTTAAAGTCGCTATAATTGTGTGTACCTGAGTGTGAGTGTACTGGGTTTTAACACGGCTTAAAACAGTATTCCAGTTACGGCTTGTCAGATTAATGTGGGCGGAAAGCCAGAAGTGATGCAGGTCTCAGATGTTTACCACTTTGGTGAAACCCACGAGCACAAGTATGGTGCTAACAAACCTAGAAACATCATCGGGTCGGACCGAGAATCGAATCGATATTCATAGGGGACATCCCAAGGGACGCAACTCTGCACAGCGAATTGAGGCTTGAGAGGTGGTGATCCAAACGCAGTTGTCACTGTAGACATCCAAACCACATTTAGGTCGCTTCTTATTACAAGCATTTCTTGTACTTGGTACCTGTTCAGCATCATGGTGGTCGCTAACAATTAACATTTTGGATGACATTGAACTCCTTTCCGTTTCTTTTGTTAACAAGGCCGTTTGGTATTACCCGGAAGTAATACCGCAGTAAATGAGGTTTTAAGAAATTGTTGAATGTTTATGCCACTTCCGGTCGCAACACAAGTAGTGTTACTTGGGTAACATCGGACCTTAGCAGTGGTTTCCCAGAGGCGCGAGCCAGCGCACTTGACGCAGTCTGGTGTTAATCAAACCCTCTGCGTCTCATCTGATTTGTTGATTATCAAACACACGAACAATCATAAAAGTAATATTTACACACTGTGAATCAAGATTTATCACCGAAAGTGTGTGTTGTATATTAAGCATGTATTGTAATCATCCTCTGCTAATTTCTTTTTGCATTTGTAGGTGTGCACAGGTACCTACCTAGGTATATCATATCATCAGTCGTTTGGAAGCGAGAGTCATACCCAAGTGGTAGCACCCGAGGTCGGAGAATGGGATCTTGAAACATGATGAGCAATACGCGGATAAATTAGCTGGCATTTAATTAAATTAAAGGTCAATATCGACCGTTCAAACCAAGCGATGATTCATGCCAAAACGAGGCTTACTATTGTACTATCTGAACATTGTGTCGTGGGAGAGGGTTTGTTCGCATGTTGGTTAATGCCACACTCTGCAATAGTCCAGCTTTATGACAGCGTTCTGTAAATAATCGAGTCTAGACAAGACAATTCAGTGATTGACATCAAGAGCATCGATACACGCAACCAACCAACTCACGGAACCTGACCAACCGATCCATTAAGTCATCTCTTACGATACCTTTTGGTTGTTGGAGAGTTATATTCTTACTCGGAATCCCACGGGTGTGCAACAAAGAAAATTCCATTGTGACGTATTTAGGTCACGTGTTGTTTTTAGGTCTTCCAGCCTTGTGTATCGCGCGATGGCCTCCTTTAGTACCAACAGCAAATTGTTCTTTTAACCGACGGATTTAACATAAATAATTAACCAGCGTGTTCTGTTTCAATTCATGTACAAGTGTCAAAGTTGGCTCAATCATTCCGATACTTCCCCAAATTTGGGAGCCGTGTCTTTGACTTTGATAAGGACTATGCAGGAAACACGTATTAGGGATTTCCTTATGGGTTATTTTTAGCCATAACGCAACTGACCAATGTCCGCCAGCTGTCCGTCACGCGGCGTCCCTGCGACATTGACAGTCCGTGTTGGCCGAACGTGGCCTCACCCACACCACCCTGGTCAGTACGACTGACCCATACCTGCCTCACCTCTGTGATTGTATGTCCCCGCGTCTCTCGATACTTGGTTCCCAACGATGTCATGAACGCCCAACACGTTGTATCAACGGAGACGCAATCTCACGACAATGTCTGACCACAACTAGCCAACCTAGTAATCTGCCTGTGTGTGGGTGCCTGTTCGGAGTCAATATTATCAAGATTCGGGCGTGTTTACCTGGATATACTGTGTTAGTATACTTAAAATATATGTCGATGGCCAGTTCAACATGACAATACACGGGGTTAGTGTTAACCGACTGGTGCTGACAAACCTAGAAACATAATCGTGTGTGCGCTCGGAGATACCATGCCGCAGTTTAACATGAATACCCCACTCAGACACAGAAAACTGACCCCGAGCCGACCAGTCCCTGTTTTAGCCCCTTAATGCCGAGCGCCAGGCAGGATAACAACAAGTACCATCGTTTAACGTCTTTTGGTATGACGCGGCCGGGGATCGAACCCCGAACTTTCTGCTCTCCGGGCAACTAATCATGTGGTGATTCCGGTTAAAAAACACACCTCCTTCCAGCAACCTTGGAGGTCCTTAGTGGCGACATGGATCACGTGGTCATGCTCGGTAACCTGGTTGTGTGTCATCGTACCCCATCAGCGTTGAGGTGTAGAGTACCTTGTCTAGTTTTGATTTTTTACAGGCCGTCGCAATTACCAGGAATATTACTGAATGGGGCGTTAAACAATACACGAACAAACTTACGTAAAGAAACTAACACCATTGTATTATTGAATACAGACATCAGAGATAGTCTTATGTTAACACCACAACACTTGAAAATAACGCTGGTCACTGTTTTCTTGGTCTAAGAGCTAATAGGAGAGAGAATTGAGTGAGGGTTATTTACGAAGCAGTCAACAATATTCAACTAATAATCAATTCTGCCCCATGCAGTTGTGTTGTAAATCCAACACGATCATCGATCCATACCACAGGGTACGATGACACAGTCAATATATATGATATTCTATGATACCGCAAGTTTCAAGGCAGAGTAACGTCCCTTAGGTATGCCAGTATCCTATGATCGTGATTTTATATCCATATTCGCTCATACTATCAACCTGTACTTGTGAACAGCATACCCATGTTCGTGGGTGTCACGAATATGGTAAACGTTTGCGTTACGAGTTTCGAATCCACGACCATTGATTTTTGGCGTGCCCAAGGGGCGCAACTCTGCATAGCGAATTGTGGCGCCATAGACACTTAGGCAAGCCGTGCCCCCCGCCTCAAGAAGAGCTTTACTTACCATGTCGTTGGTAATCTCTCATACCAGCCTCGGGTTCTATGTTACTTTGACAGATGCAATTCTCTAAAAGTCGACTGGGATAAGACAATGACACGTGGTACAGTCATCGATACATTTGTCCCCCAACATCCTTGCTCCCCCATTACCTTCGTCTCCAGACAGTATTAAACCTTTGAAGAATATTTCAATAATTCCCTCCTCGATGTGCATCTGGATTGTCATGATGTTGGTACAAGGCTGATGAGTGTAGGATGTTGGGATGGGGAATAGGAGGTGAAGGTGATTGATGAATGATGGGTTAGGGGATGGTATAATATATCGTGTATGATCCATGATTCCGGTTCCAACAATCCCTGGCTTCATCAAAATGCTGGAAGTCTGCGACCATCGTCAATTTGGGCTTTCTTTCAATTTTTAGCCAACACATCGTGAAGAACCAGAAATTCTGCTCAAAGCGGCGTTACAAACTACCCACTCACTCCGAGGTAACCATGTTCTGTTCAGCGTTCCACAGTCTCATGGGATTACTGAAGATTTCCTACTCTTTTTTATCAAGGTTTTAAATCTTTGAGAGACATTTGAGTAATTTCTTTTATCACGTATAATCCTTGTACTGACGACAATAATCTTGACCAGAGATCACGGCAGTCCAGATTCATAGGATCACTACCTGTGTAGATGGAATATCACCGTTGTTCACGGGCAATTACCCACGGTTCATCACTGTGGTAGAGGCTTAACCAGAGACCATGGTCTCAGGCTTAACCTATGTGTCCCGTTATCGCTGGATCTGTCTACAAGATCACCATGTCGCCGCCATTGTTCAGCGTCCGGTTTGGGACCTGAACAGTTAACGAGGCCGGTAGGTTGGAAATCTGGAATTGCTTTAGAACACCAACATTTTGTCTTGGCTGTCTTGAAATTGACACCCCAACATCTAATACGATCTCAGGTTAGACATCTTTTCAATCTAAGGTACAAAGTGAATGTGAATGTTGTTTTGCGCCGCAGTGAGCAATACACAGCTATATCACGGCGGCCTGTATACATGATTGTATCCGGCCTCGGCAGACCAGCTGGAAAAGTTAAGAACTACGATCGGGCGTCTGGGGCACAGTCAGCCTGGCAACACGTTGTATTAAGCGGATCCATGTTTGAGATATGTTGAGTGAGTGAATGTTGTTTAATGTCTCAGTAAATAGGTGCAGTAAGATGTTGCAGGTATATCACGATTGGCTTTAAATATTGAATTCTGGGCGAGACAAACCGGTGGTTGGTGTTATGGGCAACGTTATACACGGACGCGGTGACCCACCTCTATTGCCCACGGAGCTATAGGTGAGTGAGCGGAAGAGTGAGTGAGTTGATGATTAAAGTACAGTCATTTACATCATAGATGCAACACACAGTTACACACTTATACAACAAAAAAAACCCAAGAAGATTACAGAGTTACCGTAGCTCTAGTTTGGCTTCCCAAACTCCATTTCGTAAACGAAGACTTCCTATCTTCTACACGTACACAAAGATGTACGGTAAAAACAGCGCTACGAATGTCCCAGCCATACGTAAACAAAGACGTACGGTAACAGCAGCGCTACGAATGTCCCAGCCTTTCGTAAACAAAGACGTACGTTAACAGCAGTGCTACGAATGTCCCAGCCTTTCATAAACAAGACGGTACGGTAACGACTGCCCCGAGTATACACGTAAATAGAAGCTTACGGCAATAGAAGCGATTCGACTACCCCAAGTCCTATACGTATACAAAGGATAAAGATAACAGTAGCGCTACGACCTCCCCAGGTATATATACATATACAAAGGCTTGGGGCACTTGAGTACAGGTCCCCAACAACCTATACTTGTCATTAAAGGATACGTTGTTTCTAATATAAACCATCTGTTTGTCTGTCCCAGGCTCGAACATTTAAAGATCAGATAGACGGATTATTACTGACTGCGCCGTCAAACAACAATCACACCTAGTGTTTCGACGTGACGGTTGCTCATCTCTCAATTACTACAGATTAGGATAATCGTACTCTTGAAACTGGCGTTCGTCACAGATATAGGAGGGGGTACGGGTGGCCCAGTCGTCTAAGGCGCCGCGATTCGCTGTACAGAGTTGCGTCCCTTTGGCACGCCAGAAACCTATGATTGGGGGTTCAAATCCCGACTCGCCCCGATTATGTTTCTAGGTTTGTCAGCACCATACCCGTGCTCGTTGGTTTCACTGAATTAGTAAGCGTCTTTCCTCCCCCATTAAGCCGACACGCCGTGATATAACTGGAATACTGTTAAAAGCGGCGTTAAACCCAACTCACTCACTCACTCCCAGATATAGGCAGCCGTCACTACCCGAGATATCGATGACTCGATCAATGCTTTCACTCACTCATCGATCACACAAAATAATCGCTAACCACACTTCGCCTGACGAATATTACCTGAAGTTCACCCGAATGCCAATCACTCTCCGACCGTCATCTAGTACATGCAGGCGGGGCCGACGTCTTTGTCAACGTGAGACCCCCCACTCCAGCATTCAGACCAGTCTGTATCAGCAGTAATGAGTGTTGTAGAGAAACACCACGGAATACAGTGATATACAATATTGAGAGTTAATCCCCCGCGGAGAGTAGACAGCGATATTGACACACGGATAATCTCCGGTAGCTGCGTTGAGAAGGGAATACGACGAGACCAGCATTACCTGGGAATAACTCTCCCATACCTCACCCACTCATATCCCAGGTAGGATAATAGAACCCCATGCACTCCTGTTCAAATACACTACATGGGAGATCATCACAATGGCGTGTTTGTTTACCCGACACACGGAACTTGTTTACTTTATGAGAGATGAACCATAATTAATTTTGAAGTGGGGAGATAGTTTCATTCAATTTAATTCGCCATGTACTCGTACATTTCATACATATTCCTTGACACAGTTTTCTATGAAATGTTTAGGACCGAATCTATTTATTTTATCTCACACTTTTTAATTTCTTTTTATTGTCCTAAGCAAAAAGATGTACGCACTGCGTGAATGTAATTGTGTTAAATATATATAAACCTATGCATCGTCTTCACTCAGTAAAAGTAAAAGAGTTGTATCTTTAAGTCTTATTTGAGAAGCCACAGTATCAGAGAGTATCAGAAGAGAGAGTTGACTTAAGTATATCACATTCTCTTTTCTTTCTATGGTACGTTTCGACACATGGGTCAGATAGAAGTACTAACACTTAGATCGAGACGTCGCATGGGAGAATAAAAGAAGTGTGAAATTCAAACGTCATCACTGATTTTATTAAATGTGACAATTCAATTTTCAATTGCTTACATTTATAGGCCGCTTCCCTGAACCTGCTTTGCTGTTCTCGGTACTCGTTCCCTTAACAAAACCAACCTTTTTAAGTTTGGTATGAAGCACACCATAGCAATAGGCTCAGATGTGTCAAACCCCAATTTTGTTTATAAATTTCCCTAAAAGCATGTATTTAAACGACCTGAATAGTTTCGTTATCAATTGCATAAACAATATATTTTGAATTATCCCAAATACAGTATTGTCGTGGACTCGTAGGACTCCTGCAGAGGAATGTGTTATATTTTACGATGCTTCAATCACTCGCTGTGCAGTGCAATTATGTCCTCAAAGTGAGTGAGTATGGTTTTACGCCGCTTTTGGCAATATTCCAGCAATATCACGGCGGAGGACACCAGAAGTGGGCCTCACACATTGTACCCATGTCAGGAATCGAACCCGGGTCTTCGGCGTGACGAGCGAACGCTTTAACCACTAGGCTACCCGACCGCCCCTATGTCCTCAAACGACGACTTTAGGGCTGGCACAGACAAACAAGGAGAAGACGTCTCTGAAAATATATTCAGTCTACCCTGGGATGCCAGTTTACGTCCACTTATTCCCGATCAATGCTACCACTCTACCCAGAGAAAAACACTATTGCGACTGGGGCCGGTCTAGGGGGTCTTCTCAAACGTTCAATGATAATTACAGAACACTCACAGGTATTTGATGGTGAACTTCGCGTAAACAAGATAACGATAGCGTTTACTGTCAAGGGTTCCTTCCTGAAATGTTACCCCGTGAATGGAATCAATGTAAGTAGAGAAACTAATTGTGTTCAATTCTCCCCAACAAAATAACTTGCTATTTTCAGGCGCCTCGCTCTTTTGACAAGGCCCCATAGGATGTGACTAATTCTACATCGTTTCACGTTCCGGTTATGGTTAAAGCGTTGGCTCGTTACACAGAAGACCCTGGTTCGATTCCGCACATGGGAAAAATGTGTGAAGTTTATTTCTGTTGTTTCCTGTCGTGATGTTGCGGGAATGTAGTTGAAGCAAACAGGTGGACCCGTGAAGATCCGGGTAGAGAATAGGTCTTCAGCAACCCATGTTTGCCGTAAGAGGCGACTATGCTTGTCGTAGGAAGCGACTAATGGTCGGGGGTGGTCAGGCTAGCCGACTTGGTTGATGTATGTCATCGTATCCCAATTGCGTAGATCGATTCTCATGATGTCAATCACTGGTTTGTCTGGTCCAGACTCGATTATTTACAGACCGCCGTCATATAGTTGGAATATTGTTGAGTGTGGCGTTAAACAACAAACAAACAAAACAAACAAAGACAACAGTTTACATGCTCATGATGTCTCAAGGAACATGTGGGTCGCAATTAATTTCACAGTACACAGTCATGGAAAGAGTGAAGTGGGAGTTTTCAAGTTATATACTTTCTTTTGTCCGCGCAGTTTAGTACCGCGCAGTTTATATACAGTGAACACTCGCAAGTCCGGACCCTGCTATTCCGGGAACACCGCCTTCAGGGCGATACTGTGGGAAACCTTCTAACTATCAGGGGGCACGGGTGGCACAGTCGTCTAAGGCGTGCAGAGTTGTGTCCCTTGGGCACGCCAGAAACCTATGATTGTGGGTACGACTCCCGGTTCGCCCCGATTTTGTTTCTAGGTTTGTCAGCACCATACCCGGGCTCGTGGGTTTCACCGAAGTGGTAAACGTCTGAGACCTGCATCACTTCGGGCTTTCCTCCCACATTAAGCTGACACGCCGTGATATAACTGGAAAACTGTTAAAAGCGGCGTTAAACCTCACTCACTCACTCACTCTAACTATCAATACTCCAGATATTTGTTTTGCCACTGACTATTAACTCACATTAAACCTCGTTGGAATAAAATAAGCAATACACTGGTCACAAGGGAATATAAATATATTGAATAACCTAAGAAAAATATAAACACCAAACGAGAATTAGTGAGAATTCTCATTGGGTGTGTATATTTATTATAAGCAGTCTATTGGTTATTTTAATCCAGCGAGTAAACATTTAAAACGATCAGCAATTTGAACATGTCTGACAATTCATATACCAATATTTAAAAGATTTCTGCAACTTAAAATGTTGACAACATGTGTTCTTACCAAATCTCAATTTTTGTCCGTGTTTTTCGCCCTTGCGCGTCTTATCTAGAGGTCTGATTGTATGATCCGTGTATTGTGAACTAACATCTCACTAATGCTCCTTGCTCCGGACATCTTAGACCCAGAAATAACTATTTAAAAAAATAATATATATATATATAAAATTAAAAAAAACCCCATTAAAATCCAAATGAAGCCCATAACAACCGTTAATTTCAGCTGAGGCAATCTAGACTTGCCAAATCATTCTAGACTTGAATTGGACTCCGCTTTTAATGTAATTCAGTGTGGTCTGGGCGACAGACGTACGGGCATCTGTTCATCCAGGCGAATTCACTGGTCCGGAAATTTGTCTGAATGAATCAAGTCGTTTTTCAGTCTCTTCCTATAGTCAGATGGTTCGATTTCATTATTGCGAACACTTTTGACATGAATATATACTACTCAAAAGAAGTTAAGGAACCTCTGATTCTTTCTCATTGCCTTAGTTAACCTGTCAGAGCATGACAGTTTAACTACAGTAATATAAAATAATCTGGTGTTCTTTAAATTCTTTTGAGTAGTATATTAAACCATATACACTATTGTTAAACAGAACAGAAACATGACATGCTCTATATGTTGATCGACGTGGTCAGAAGTACACCGTCCAGACGTCTTCTTGTAGCTGCTTCAAACTTGTGTCTTGCTCATTGATGCATCCCCATTCGATCCCACAGAGCACTGATACAAAGCAGGGCGTTCAGTACTCTTTGTCGGACATGATCGACTCAGGCCTGTGTTGTTGTTAATTATACTGTCATTAATTTTCACGTAAACTGCCGGTCATTTTGCATCCATGTTTGACGGTGACTAAAAATGAAACAAAACAAAGAAGAAATGGTAATTGGATGGTGATGTATTTGATACGGGTATCATAGTTGTGTTTTGGACCCATGCTTGCCGTAAAAGGCGACTATGCTTGTTGTAAAAGGCGACTAACGGGATCGGGTGGTCAGGCTCGCTGACTTGGTTGATGCATGTCATCGGTCCCAATTGCGTGGATCGATGTTCATGATATCAATCACTGGATTGTCTGGTCCAGACTCGATTATTTACAGACCGCCGTCATATAGCTTGCATTGACCAACAAACAAAGAAACATTAGTCGACTGGTATGAGTGCTTCAAGCGCAAGATGATTTCGCACTCAGTGTGAAACTTGAACACGTCAGTAATCTTGTTGTTGATCAGGTTTTTGCAGGAAATATTATTCTGTTCGTCAAATCGGCTCCTCATGTCAACCATGTCAACTTTTACAGAACATACATGTGTGTTCCTTTTTTGTACAGTATGAATGTCCTCGTGTGTCATCTTAATATAGGAAGAGTGAGTGAGTGAGTATGGTTTCACGCCGCTTTTAGCAATATTCGAGCAATATCACGGCGGGGGACACCAGAAATGGGCTTCACGCATTGTACCCATGTGGGGAATCGAACCTGGGTCTTTGGCGTGACGAGAGAACGCTTTAACCACTAGGCTACCCAACCGCCCCTAATATAGGAAGAAAAAGAAAAAGAAAAGCAAGTCTACGACACTTACGATTTCACTGAAAACTACGAGCACGCGTATAGTATGGTGGCCGAGAGGGGACATCGCTTTCTCGCTCTATCGCTTTCTCGCTCTATCGCATTTCTCTAATGATTAACCATAGTCATATGAAAGAATCGGGTTTCTTTAACGTCTTTTGAATAGTATGTACTGTAAATCTTGAATATTAACGTTAGAGTTAATTATAACTGCAAAAAATGAGAGTAGACTAAATTAATTATACTTTGCATTTATGTCTCAGAAATGACTGTTGATAAGACGGCCTCAATGTACACTTTGAATAGCGGAAATCCCAACTTGAATATATAACCAATTACATCATATCTGTTTCCACATTACGTTTGATGAGAACAATATATCATCCCAAAACTAGAAATTACATTTGGACATCTGGTAGTATTACCATTGCTTGGGTGAGGACTTCAACTTTGATGACATCTACTCCGCAAACAGAATAAACATTGCTATAAACGTTGTTTTTAGGGGGAAAATATTGTTTTTGAGGAAGTATGTACTACTCAGCGCTAATGAGCGGTGTTATTTGCTATTTGTTTTGATAACTTGTTTTGATTGTTATGAAAGCACCCATATCTGTACTGTTAAATTATGTCTAAGTAGAGAGTGAGAAAAATTCAACATCCTGTCAATATGTATAATTTGTAATGTGACTGGAAAAATCTCAGCTCTCTTTTATGATTAACACCCCCACCCCCCACACACACACAGGTCAGGTTAAACAATTCAATTCATTAATGTTGTTTTACGTATAAACTTTCTATCGTAAAGAAACCCATATAGTGGCCAAGAGGAAATATTGCTATACAGCGAGAAAGCGATAGAGCGAGAAAGCGAGAGAGCGATAGAGTGAGAAAGCGATGGTACCTCTCGGCCACCATAGTATAGTGCTGATAAAAAAGATTGTGGCAAATCTAGGATTCGAACCACCATCAGCGGATCCCGGGACGTAATGGGAAATAACAATTGTATTCATCGATACCATGTAATTTAATTGTATTTTAACTGTATTTACAATACAATGTGATGTAAGCATTCTATGAGGTACGTTTATACTTGGGAAATAAAAACGCGATGTTAACATGGTATTCGAAGAGTTACTTCCCTTCCCATATAACACCACTGTCCGAGTACCTTCTTCAAGTTGACGTCGGAGACAAATTCCACAGGTACGTGCTCACATGATTGTCTTTTCTCGTAAATATTTGCTTATCCGTAAATAAACAGTTTTATAGAAATCTGGCATTATTATGTTAATAACGCTTTCAGAGGTCACTATCGGGATCATATTTACAACAAAGACACTTGACCCATTGGGGGCTTATTGGACAGTTTTACCACTATATTGCTAGAAAAGACACACGGATTAAGTGCTTCTAACATACTACATTACATATAAAACTTCATTATACATTTAAATACCACATCGTCAAAGCCACCTGCACATCGGTTGCTAGGCAACACGGAAAGATCACAGCAAAGAAATGCTCAATAATTCAATCATTTCCTAACTCTCCAATCTGAGAGAAGAAATATTGCATAACAATCTATTAAACCGACGTTTGGACTCTAAAACAAATAACACATCGACAAACGTTGACCTTTTTCACAGGAGTTTTACCCATTTCTCGGTTGTTTAGTAGCTTGTTTCCAATTTATCGCGCTCTGAGTAGGTGCGAGAAAGTTTGGTTCTTTGTACGTGGGTCGAAGGGCTTTGCTGAGTGCTCTTGAACACTCTGGACCGCTTAAATACCTGGGTTATTGTCTGGTGAATAGTGTTTATACCATGATTTATGACAAATGACATCTGACACATGCTTTCCAAGGCGAGAGACTGTCTTGATAAGACAAACCATTGGGGCGCTCTATTAAGAGGGAATATTTTTTAAGGAACGCCGTTGTCATTGTGACGTAACGACACGAGCAGGTGTCGTGCTGCTAAGGTAATTGGAAATTCGCAAAAAACTGGCGTATCATTAATGGCATGGTGTGCTCTGATAATGTTTATATTTGTCAAACATTTTAAAATATCACGTTTTTACAAAGGGAGTTAACTCTTACGGTCATGTGATCAACGGCCTGTGGACCCAGAGAATGGGTGTGATTGTTTAAGCGTTGGGTTGCTTTATTAATTGTATCATGGCGCCCTGTCTGGATAAGACAAAGCAGTGGCACGACCAACGACATCGGGATCCGAGGACACGAGAGCTTTGTTCAACAAAACCATCTCACGGCTACGACCGTTTCGTCACCATCAAGTTGGATACACCGTTTGAAGCCAATTTCTGGTGTTCCTCATCGGGATATTGCAGAAATACTGGTAAATGCGGCGTAAAATAATACCCACTCACCGACTCAATTATTCGTCATCATATGATGTAGGTATTGCTTTCATTCCAGACGACGTACTTTAAACTTTGTACTTTTGAGTGGCATTCACTCACAACCTCTGAGACCCGTGAAGATCCAGGTTAGAATTGATTTTCAGCAACCCATGCTAGTCTCGAGAGGCGACTAAGGGGATCGGGGTGGTCTAGACTCGGTGAGTTGGCTGATACATGTCATCGGATTGTCTGGTCCGGACTCGATTATTTTACAGACCGCCGTCAAATAGCTTGAACAGTGTTGAGCGCGGAGTTAAACAAACAAACAAACAAACAAACAAACACGACCTCTGAGACATCCAATCACATACTCTGTAGTGTATGTTATTTACTTGAAGATACAGGGCGGTCGGGTAGACTAGTGGTTAAAGCGTTCGCTCGTCACGCCGAAGACCCGAGTTCGATTCCTGTCCGCAGCCGTGATATTGCTGGAATATTGCTAAAAGCGGCGTAAAACCATACTCACTCACTCATTACTTGAAGATTCGGGTGCCATAGGTATTAAACAAATTGTAACAAAAGCGTTTTCTCGGTGTTGAGTTCTATTCCCAACACGACTGTGTGTCCCCACGGTGATATTGCTGCCGTAATGTTACCAGTGGCGGTACACTGACTTACACTTGGTCCTCACAGTCCTACTGTACACGTATGACCAGTAAAGCAAGCACGATGTTTCTCTTTTTAAAATTAAGTTTTGAATCTAATGTATAAATCTTATGTAATTATTTTGTCCCCGTGTATTCGTTATATGTGGAAAGGTTTTGAGGACAGTTATCAGATTGTCGTGGACTTTTTTATACTGCCAGCCACAGAAATCCTGTGATTGATGTCGAAGAAACAAACCGAAAACAGATTCTTCGTACAAAGGTATTGGGTTTCTTTGATCGGCAAGATCGAACCGATAGGTTAAACTTACAAAGGTTTCCCTTTGAGTTTGTTTTTTAATTCTAATGTCAGTGGAAATACCTTAGCGTAGCCTTGATATCAGTTGTAGCACGATCCCCTTTCGAGTCTGTACACGTGATACAGTAAGCATATCACTGATGCAAATACATGCTGCGCCAGTGAACACAGCGACAAATACGTCTTTGGGTGAGGAACTGGTCTCTTTCTACTTGTAAGTCAATTGCTAAAAGCGGCGTAAAACCAAACTCACTCACTCACTACTTGTAAGTCAATATTATAGCATGAATTGCTATAGACGTTGTGGGAACGGCGGCCCAGTAGTCTTGTGCAGAGTTGTGTACCTTAGCTGACAGGATCTGCTGAATGTAGTTGTGAATTCCTTATTTGGGTGGATTATGATCTTGAGTTTGACAGCAACGTGGTAACGTCTACGACGTGCGTTTGTCAGCAACGTTTGCGACGTGCGTTTGCCAGTAACGTGGTAACGTCTGCGACGTACGTTCGTCTGCAACGTAGTAACGTCTACGACGTGCGTTCGTCTGCAACGTAGTAACGTCTACGACGTGCGTTTGTCAGCAACGTTTGCGACGTGCGTTTGCCAGTAACGTGGTAACGTCTGTGACGTGCGTTTGTCAGCAACGTAGTAACGTCTACGACGTGCGTTCGTCAGCAACGTGGCAACGTCCGCGACGTGCGTTTGCCAGGAACGTTGTAACGTCTGCGACGTGCGTTTGTCAGCAACGCGGTAACGTCTACGACGTGCTTCACTGTTGACTTTCTATCCATAAGCTGACTCAGCTTAATAAAAATACAGTAATGTTAGAGCGGTGTGAAACCCATATCACCAACTACAACAGTCCAATAGCTACGATTACTTTAGTGAACGGGGCCAGCGCTTTCACAGAGCCTTTAACGTGAGTCGTGCTAAGAAGGCTTTGTGCATCTCTCTTTGCATAAACGGTAATTTACAACAGTGATTTTGTGGATTAGGACCCCATTTCAGAAAGCGATCGTCGCGATACGACAGTTGTAAGTCTAGGTTAAATTAAGTTACGATCACCTTAACGTTACGATCACTTTGTGGAACGGTCCCCTAGTCCTGTTGTTATACCGTGACTTACGATAGTCGGAATGCTAAGATCACTTTGTGGAACGGTCCCCTAGCCCTGTTGTTATACCGTGACTTACGATAGTCGTAATGCTAAGATCACTTTGTGGATCTGGCTCTGGCATAAACAGAAACTTAGGGCAGTCGTAGATTTAAGATCGCTTTGTTAAACGGGCCCTGTTTTCAAACGTATCATAGCGACAGTCGTAGTGCTAAGATCGCTTTGTGTATGTGTCACTCTTATGGCAGCATGGTGCAGAGTGATTAGTGTTTTGTAGATCGGACCTTTTAATATGCTTTTTTATAAAAAAGATTGCATCTTTAAGTTTTCCCTCAGTCAAAAAGACTAGCTATACATCATATGAAAATATATAAATGGTATGAAATGTCTGAAAAAAAGTAATATTTTGTTGAAATTACTCAAAGAAACGCCACACTGGCTCCAACAAATATATCCATCGAAACACATTTCAAGTACTTTGAAGTCTTCCGTGGTCTAATTAACACTCCCAGACATCTTGAATTCCTAGTTTATGATCTCAAGAATAATTTTCGGAACGATTGATAAGTTGATATTGTAACGTAACTTAGAAATAATCGACTTACATCATATCGTAATAAGCAGTCGCTGTTAAAAAAATGTTACCCAATAAATCACAAAACACATAAAAACGATCTCAGAAGAGTCTGAACGCCCATTATGTCATATTGCCTCGTGTCACCCAGCACCGAGGCGGTCTTTTAACGTAATAAGTAAAACAGCCCTGGGCGACGCCCGTTCCCGCAAATATCAGACTTATTACGTCCATAATTTGTATATAATCGTCCCTTTCATCTTCCTATCAACATAGCACTGATGCCATATTGATTCCAGTCGTCTTTGTCCTACAAGGACCATTACATCAGCGAAGTACCGAGCAAGTGTTCGTAACGCTGAACGCAGGGAAGTTGTTTGCAGCGTTGAGGAGTTGAGTGGATGCTGGTCTGTTTGAGGATGTAGCTAACAAGGAACAAATCGGTTAGAAACATTGTTGTGGAATATTTGGGGGTGGTGGGGTAGCCACGTTGTTAAAATGTTCGCCTGTCACGCCAAATCCACGGGTTAGATCCATCACTTAGGTAAAATATGTCACGGATGACTTAGGTGGCCCCTGCAGTGATGTTGCTCCCGGCAGTGATGTTGCTGGAACATTGCTCATTAAAACACAAACTCACTCACTCATCTTTTACATTTTTGTTCAAGATTTGTGTGTCGTGATTAATTAATATGGTTCCCCAATTGTCGAAATATTAGCCATATTAGTGTGAAAAAGAGGTGAGGTGAAATGGGGTTTAATGTCGCGTCCAATGTGCACTTATATAGCGACGTGCATGTACGTGTGTGTGTTTGTGTGGCTGCTTGTACTAGTCCGGACTGATGCCGATTTATAGTGCTAGCTCACTGAGATACCATGCCGCAGTTTAACATGGATACCCCACTCAGACACAGTATACTGACTCCGAGCCGACCAGTCCTTGTTTTAGCCCCTTAATGCCGAGCGCCAGATAGGGTAACAACAAGTACCATCTTTTAACGTCTTTTGGTATGACGCGGCCGGGGATCGAACCCCGGACTTTCCGCTCTCCGGGCGGACGCTCTACCACTAGACCACGTAGGCGGTCAGTGTGAAAAAGAAATTGTATTAAATGAATTCTGAGAATACTGGAATACGATATGTAGACTTTCATGGAAATGGTGAACCACGCCATGCTGCCCAGTTTTAGTAAAGGTTTCGATTTAATCTCATAACAATCCTATCTTCTACTCCGAAGCGATACCCCTGTGTGTGAAGATCTTGCGACAGCTCCCTAGATTCTGTCACCGATAGACCCTAGTTATACACGTGCCGATTTGACCTCAGTCATGTATTCGCCACCTCTCGCCCATTTCCGCAAACTGCAAGACGATCAAAGTTATGTGCGAAACACGACGAACCGATCGTGCGGGTAGGATTGTTAGTACAAAGAATACATCTTCATATGGCTGTTATCATTTTACAAAATATCCGTTAAACTCACAAAGCAAACACGGATATGGTACAACAATGTGACTATATATTTCGTTTTGTCCGTTTACATGAAGACGGAACAAAGTTCATACAATGGCGACGAGAGAGACACGAGTCGCCATTCGGCTTATCCCGGAATGACACGAGTGGTTACGAATGCTGGAACATGGACACACCTGTTTGTCGTCTGTTAACATTGTCTTGCCGGCGTAGATTCTGAATGAGTTTCTAAATTCTCAGTTAGTACGGTGTAACTAGAACTAGTTAGTATGTTAAGTTCTATTAACTACAGCTGTATGCAGTCCAGCCTTTACACATGCTTTAGCTGGAATTATAGTAATTCGACAAAATGGAACAGCATCGAAAAGGACTGTCATAAGTTTATCAGTATTATTGACCTAACCCTCCCTCTCGACGGGTGCTGCCGGTAGGGAATGACATGCTCATACCCTGTGTCATCACTCCAGCTTCTCCACTGGCTCGTTAATGTAGGTTCTCAAATTTGTCGCTTCCATATCATCCTCGAATATCCAGGGATCTCATCGCCATTCTATGATAAATATCACCTATTCGTCTCCATCTCTATAATCAGTAATATTACAGATATTTGTTAGAGCCGTGAATCGGGTTTAAAGTAAAGCTATGGTGGTGACTGAGTCAAAGGTATTAATCATAAGGTATACTACCCTGGACTATCGAGGATGCTTCCATATTGTTTTCACTTTGTCCGTCTTTAGCTTATCGCGACAGAGATTAATCTATTTTAATATATTGTAATCCAGCATCACAGAGACTGAAATTACTGGACACCTCTTGTTAATGACCTCAGAAGGTTCATCAGTGGATAGCGGGAGGTCGGTGGTTCGATATTTTGGTCGCGTCATACCAAACGACGTTAGAATATGGTACTTGTTGTTACTCTGTCTTGCGCTCGGCATTAAGGTACTAAAACAAGTACTGGTCGGTTTGCAGCCAGTATAATGTGTCTGATCGGTGTATTCATGTTAAACTCAGTGGTATCTGAGTGAGCTAGCACTATAAAACCCTCATAAGTCGAGACTTGTACGTAGAAGCAAATTTTGTCTACGTTTCAGTCAGAATACGTCAACAAAGTATATATGCGTCTCGCTCAGAACACGTAAACAAAACTACCTGCGTTTAGCGAATCAGAAATAGATCTTAGAAGTGTAAATCTATGTTTATGCTACCGTCAGTGCTGCTAAATCTCTCGACCCGCGAAGATACGGGGTAGAATAGGTGTTCAGCAACTGATGCTTGCCGTAAAAGGCGACTATGCTTGTAAGAGGCGACTAACGTGATGGAGTGGTCAGGCTCGTAGACTTGGTTGATGCATGTCATCGTATCCCAATTACGTGGTTCGATACTCATGATGTCAATCACTTGATTGTCTGGTCCAGACTCGATTATTTACAGAATGCCGTCATATAGCAGAGTACGGCGTTAAACAGCAAACAAACAAACCAAAAAAACCCAAACAAACAAAAGCTAAATCTATCGACGTCATGGATGCAACAAATAACAGACGTCAGTACTGCATGACGGGCAGTATTGCTACTGTCAAAGACAACGTAACAAAGACCCTAGGCGAAGACATTGTCGCGTTGTCGACCTTTCAAAAACAAGCACAATGTGTCGCAACAAGTAACCTTTTAAGTCTCCATATATATCTCACCAGACCACCATGTTATTGAACACTTGAAGCAGAATTAAAGATTGCCACAACACAACACGATACACTATTTGCAGACATCCCTTGTTATGTAAAATAGAACACACACATGTGTGTGTATTCTTCCACGACGGCGTCAACTCAGTAAATTGCCCGGAACTACATAAACACCCGTCAACGATCCATATTCAATTGTTTTTTTAGATATTTTTCAATTTTATCGCCGACGATTACAATCTGTTTCTTTGATGTTGTGTTTTCACAACTGCAGAAACTGTTGCTTGGAGCGGCGGTGTGTTTTATAGTCATTGATTGCATCAAAATATGAATTATATGTGTCTGCACGTTTATGTTTTGGGTTGTGTAAACATGTGCAGGCTCTGTGTATGTGACGTCATTGATAGGGATCTGAAGACTGTGTATAGTTTAGAGCACGAGTGCCTGGTGTCTATACTCTGACTCTAACCATTTAAACGATAAGACATCAGGGTCCGAATGCTCTAACCTGCTTAAACCATGACCAACGGTCAAAGAGCTCTAGCACCTAAAACGTTTAAATAACATTGTTTTCATAAAGTTTATTAAAAGATAATCAATAACTGTATGTTTAGCTTTGATAACACTGTGAGTCGCCTATGGGTGATGCACGTGGAATGTGTTTATTGACTCTCGCTCTGCACGACTCGTGTTATGAAATGCATGTCCGGGCGCAAGTATATAATTCATTTAGGACCAACTCGAGCACATTTATCAACCACCTAAAAATTACTTGCCCGTGTTGGAGGACGTGTCATGAGCAACCATAGCCGTTACAGCCGTTATAACACTGTTGTCGTGTGCAAAAAGAGAATTCACACGACACCGTTGTTATATCGACACTGAGACCGTGCGTGCATGAGTGCGTGAGCGAACGAGTATCTTTTTACGACGCTTTTTCCAATATTCCAGCAATGTTACGACGGGGGACACCAGAAATGGGGAATCGAACCCGGCCTTCGTCGCGAAGAGCGAACGCTGTAACCACAAATCTACCCCTCCACCCTTCTTACCACAGCGTTGGCTAAGCTACAGTAAGGCACGGGTGGTCCCGTCGTCCAAGGGGCTACAATTCGCTTTGTGAGTGGGTTCGAATCCCGGATCGCCCATTTTTAGGCTTGTCAGAACCATATACCAGTACTCGTGGGTTTCGCCAAAGCGTTAAACGTCTGAGGCTGCATCACATCGGGCTTTCCTCCCACATTAAGCAGACACCCCCACTCAACTCACTCCACACAATGCTAATACAATGGATAAATGTGATCTACGCACCAATCAGAAGCTCGATACCTCTGCAGGTTGACATCCCATATTGTTATGTAAGCTACAATTGCATTGGTTGTCCAAACAGCCTTGCATGCTCCGCTCTAAGCTAAGTGCTTCCTGTTAGGCGATCATTGACAGTCACAACAGACAATTACCACGTCGACTGGGGCAGCAGCAATCCGCTAAAACGTCATCACCAGCGGCATGGCCGACATCAAAGCCGTTGTTTCCGTAATGGCTGTTCTAGATACAGGGAGATCAATGGCTAGCTATATCCCGCTTGGATCTATGGATAGAAGAGGAAGTAGTGCTTCAACGCTTATCAAACATTAATGGACATCATTTGGTGATGGGCTTATTCACGATGCGCACTTTGATGAAAAGTGATATACATGTGCTTTGAGAAAAAATATGTTTGGTGAATTTGATCTATAAAATTCCTAGTTGCTTGGTTAGCGCGAGATGATGAGTATCGATATATGGGATGGACTGGAAGTGGAATATGGGAGACGTCGGTTTTCGAGGATCCTGCAGCCTGTCACTGACATTCGACCTGTTGGTTGATGGTTGCATATTCGCGTACTGAAATGTTTTTTGCTGGCACTGGTGGCCCAGTCGTCTAAAGCGTCAATTCATTGTGCAGAACTGCGTCCCTCTGGCGGGCCAGAAACCTTTAATCGTGGCTTCGAATCTCGGTTCGCCATGATAATGTTTCTAGGTTTGTTAAAAGTACTCATGGAAATGAAAAAAAACCCTGTTTTGTTGGATTTAATAATCGACACAAAGCATTACGTAGATGTAAATACGAAATAACTAAACAACTGGAAAAGTACTAGTCTGGATTTGCTAGTTTGATCTCAGTGCTCAATACAAAATGTACTTTACAGGAGGTAATTTGTAGGCACTTTCAACATTTAAAACTAATTGACATGGCAGAAACAGGCTATAGACATTATGCAAATTAGCCTGGAAAAAAAGTTATCTAAACAACAATAAAAATAACAGCTATGTTTATGTACATAATAATAATGACATGTAAGTTGTTGTTTGAGAAGGGAATATGTTACTTTTACGTTCTGATATTTTGACGATGATCCACTATCCTACAATGCCACTCACAAATTACTAACCACTGACAAATGCACGTCGGTTTCAAGCACCTGTTTTCACCTGTCGTCAAGGTGTCATAGATCATGGACATTCACCTTGATCTACTAACACCTGGTTATGCTCAGTTTCACAATAGTCTGTTTTGTTCATATTTTTACACACTTTTACGTGAGTACTTTTTTTAGCACCACACATGTGCTTGTGGGTTTCACCAAAGTGGTAAACATCTAAGATCTGTTTAACTTTGGCCTCAGTTACCACATCAAGCTGACACGCCGTCATATAACTAGAATTCTGTTCAAAGCGGCGCTAAACCCAACTGACTCACTCAGTCTAACCTACGTTTAGGTGCTACGTCTTAGTCCAAGATATTTAAAGGTAATATACACAAAATAAACAGATATAATCCAAAAGGAGACCAGTACAATACTTAATGTCAGAACTAAGGCAATCTAGACTTGCCAAATTCTTGTCTTGCGTTGGATCTGTACACTAGGGACTGGGAGACAGACTGGTACAAACACATTACGTTCTCATTTAGTCGTGCTATACACCAGTCTTACCTTAAACAACATACTAATATTATGATAATGATAAAACAATAATAATAATTAAAGGCAACTGATATTCACAAATGCATGTCATAAATGTGATGAAAATGCAGTAGATATGGTCTCTTAATCTTAGGTCTGATAATTGTCTTCCGAATATGCATGAGACAATCACTCCGATCTCGAAGCCGAAATCAGATCTCTGGCAATAGACTAGAGGATTCACATTGTATTATTTGTGTTGCAGTGACATGCCATAGTCTTATGTGTTCTTATATGGACCCCGAGATCGGGTGGTCAGGCTCGGTGACTTGATTCATGCATGTCAGCGTTTCCTACTTGCGTAGATCGATGCTCATGATGTCAATCACTGAATTGTCTGGTCCAGACTCGATTATTTACAGACCGCCGTCATGTAGCTGGAATATTGCTGAGTGTGCCGTTTTGTTTGTTTGTTGTTTAACGCCGCACTCATCAATATTCCAGGTATATGACGGCGGTCTGTAAATAATCGAGTCAACCCAGAAGATGATTTTACGAATACTTCTGTAACTGGATGCGAGTTCGAATCCCAACGTGAGCGTAATTAACTTTGCTTTCACAATTGCAACACTGTTTACTCGAATTTTATTATCGAACGTTTTCAGTTTAGACGATGTAACTTTATCGTCAAGCTAGAATGTTAACGGCACTATTATTTATTGTTTTACCACTATTGAATGGTGTGAGTGAGTGAGTTAGGTTTAAATCCGCTTTAAACAGTATTCCGTTATAGCACAGCGTGTCAGCTTAATGTGGGAGGGAAACCCGAAGTGATGCAGGTCTTCGACGTTTCGCCACTTCGGTGGAATACACGAGCACGGGTATGGTGCTGACAAACCTAGAAAAATAATCCTGTCGAACCGGGATTTGAGCCCACAATCATTGGTTTCTGGCGTGGCCCAGGGACGTAACTCTGCACAGCAAATTGCGACCACTCAGACGACCCGTGCCCCCACCTCTATTAAGAATCCTGCAGTTCTATTGGTTAATCCGTACCACGGGCCCAAACAATACATTTCGATGTGGGCCCCCAATGCACGTGACAGGTGCTGACTCGTCATGCACATGATTAGTGTATACCTGTCACGTGATGAATGTTGACTTTTGTCTGCTAGAAAACAAGATGGCTTTATAACTGTGAATGTCTGTATAACAGTACGTATGAGTTAGTCTTAACGAGGTCACTGTGCGAACACAACGACCCTCGGACCCGATCCCTGAGGTCTCATTTTTTCGCATATTGACCTCATCAAGAGTAATTATTTCTATAATCTCGAACTACGGATCACTCGATGTATTCCGCACGATTCCAAACACTTCGAGTTAGCTAAAGTTTTGGTGCGTGCGATCGGTACCCACATTAGAGCTTCCAATACGGAATGGTGTCTCACTAAAACATGGTACATGCTATTATTTGATCCCCATTGCATCGGCGCCTGAATTCTATCAGCTCCCATCTACATGGGCATGCGAAGCAGTGATGGGAGTGTTTTCGACGTCGACCAAGTTGATAGATGTAATCGTCATTGGCTTCCTTGTCTCGTCTTGGAATATAGATGGTGCCCTGTTATAAGTAGCTGGACATGTTATCATCGCGGAAGTCATCTTCGGTCTGAACATGCGTTATTCTGGCACCAAGAGTGCCAGCCTCCGCTATGAAGTGTCTTTGATTTTAGACATTATTCCGTAAGATTGGGAATATACGAGAGTTGCAAGCAAACTCCATTGCTGAGAGATTATGTGCATTGACCATAAACCGTATCGTGATAATTTTTTCACGAATGTGTCTGAACGTTGCCTTGATGTTATAGAAGGAAGTTGACGGCTAATAACTTCGTGCTACATGTATTTATATTCGGTTTGCAACGTTAAGCGCCATGACATTTTTTCTGTCTCTTCTTTTCAAACTCGTAGGCGTAAAGAGAGACGGTAATAACCTGCATTCAAAGAAACGCGAGCCATGGGTTTCTTTTGAAACCGAATTTAGCGCTAACAAAACTACAGTTTACATAACTTTCTACATTGGTATCATGACGTCATGAAACATTGAAGAAGGTACAGTTTCGATGAATGCAGCCAAATCAGTGCCCATAATCAACACCAACGACTTCGTCATGCTGTGTTGTGTTGTATGTGTTTTGGCGTGTTGTGTTGTGTTGTATTGTGTTGTGTTGTGTTGTGTTGGGTTGTGTTGTGGCGTGTTGCGTTGTATGTGTAGTGGCGTGTTGTGTTGTGTGTGGTGTTGTGTTGTGTTGTATTGTGTTGTGTTGTGTTTTACGTGTTGTGTTTTGGCGTGTTGCGTTGTATGTGTAGTGGCGTGTTGTGTTGTGTGTGGTGTTGTGTTGGGTTGTATTGTGTTGTGTAGTGTTTTACGTGTTGTGTTGTGGTGTGTTGTGTTGTATGTGTAGTGTGGTGTGTTGTGTTGTGTTGGGTTGTATTGTGTTGTGTAGTGTTTTAAGTGTTGTGTTTTGGCGTGTTGCGTTGTATGTGTAGTGGCGTGTTGTGTTGTGTGTGGTGTTGTGTTGTATTGTGTTGTGTAGTGTTTTACTTGTTGTGTTGTGGCGTGTTGTGTTGTATGTGTAGTGTGTGGTGTTGTGTTGTGTGTGGTGTTGTATTATGTTGTGTAGTGTTTACGTGTTGTGTTATGACGTGTTGCGTTTTATGTGTAGTGGCGTGTTGTGTTGTGTGTGGTGTTGTGTTGTGTTGTATTGTGTTGTGTAGTGTCTTACGTGTTGTGTTATGGCGTGTTGCGTTGTATGTGTAGTGGCGTGTTGTGTTGTGTGTGGTGTTGTGTTGGGTTGTATTGTGTTGTGTAGTGTTTTACGTGTTGTGTTGTCGCGTGTTGCGTTGTATGTGTAGTGGCGTGTTGTGTTGTGTTGTATTGTGTTGTGTAGTGTTTTACGTGTTGTGTTGTCGCGTACTGCGTTGTATGTGTAGTGGCGTGCTGTGTTGTATGTGTAGTGGCGTGTTGTGTTGTGTTGTACATGTTGTGGCTGGTTGTTTGTGTTGTGGCGTGTTGTGCTGTATGTATTGTGGCATGTTGTGTTGTGGCGTGTTGTGTTGTATGTGTTGTGGCGCGTTGTGTTGTGGCGTGGCGTGTTGTGTAGTATGTGTTGCGGCGCGGCGTGTTGTGTAGTACGGTGTTGTATGTGTTGTGTTGTGTTATGTTTCTAGTGTTGTGGCTGGTTGTGTTGTGTGTGTCATGATGTGTAGTGTTGTTGCGTATTGTGTTGTATGTGTTGTATTGTGGCGTGTTGTGGTGTATGTGTAATGTAATGCTGTGTGTGGTGTTGTATTGTGTTGTATAGTGTTTTATGTCTTGTGTTGTGGCGTGTTGCGTTGTGTAGTGTAATGATGTTCGTGGTGTTGTGTTGTATTATGTAGTGTTTTATGTCTTGTGTTGTGGCGTGTTGTGTTGTATGTGTTGTGGCGTGTTGTGTTGTGGCATGTGTGTTGTGGCATGTTATAGTGTTTATGTTGTGGCGTGTTGTGTTATATTGTGTTTTATTGCGTTGTGTTGTATGTGTTAAGTTGTGTTGTAATGTGTATGTATGTGTAGTGTAGTGTTGTTGTATGTGTTGTAATGAGTTGTATAGTGTTGTTCGTGTTGTGTTGTATTGCGTTGTGTTGTATTGTGCTTATGTGTTATGTTGTATGTTGTGCTGTGTATGTTGTGTTGTGTTATGTGTGGTGTGGTTTGATGTGGTGTGTGGAGTAGAATTCTTTGGCGATTGCGTGTTGTTAAATGGGTCGGGTCAAAATATATACTTTTTTTAGCTTCATTAATTTTTCAACAAGACCACTTAATATACAACGACGATACAATTATGTACAAGTACTCAAATACTGTAACCATCTGTTTCACGCAAGCTTAAATTGGTTCACATGTTACGATCTGTATAAGAGAACATCGTTTTTGTTCTTTTCTTTTGAAACCATTCCAAATCTGAAGAATTATCCAACTTTGCTCCTTTAGCAGGCTTGGCACTTCTTGTAATGGCGTTAGGCAGTGAAGATTCTGGTCCTAATGGCTTGCAGGAAGCATACAGCAGACTCTCATTACAATGCGGCGGTTCCTGGGGGACTCCGAGGTAAAGGGCCTATTACATAATCAGGCGCGGGGGCCACTAGCAAGACGATTAAATTTTCATCAAAGAGAAACTGCGGCTGAAAATGTCAACTGTCGTTTATCAACCATGCTCCTGGGGCAGTGAGCAGGCAACTACGTCACGGGGATGACTTTTCAGAAAATACTCTGAAAACATGCGACAACCTTTTTTCTCATCGGAGGCGGAATATAACGAGTTTGAATGATCACCTTAAGCTGCTCCGATTGTAAAATGTCTGGGTGGTATTTAGGGAGTTATGTAAAGAATATTGTATTTACAGACCGATGCCTTCAAAGAGATGCGGGACTGCATAATATTTACATTGCTGTAAATAGATACCAGAACATCAGGCTGAATTATGGTCTAACGAGGTAGCTTTGGAAAATTGCATTTGACAATTATTTCTTAAATATGCAATAGGCCCCGGGCCACTGAGGTGTCTTCAGTCAATGTTTGATGTTTGATTATGAATGGACCCGGAGTGTTAATATTTATGGCATTAATAGAGGCTTTATACACGTGACAGTTCAGTACTACAAAATCCCAAATAGGCAAGGGGCAGTGGGGTAGCCCAGTGGTTAAAAGCATCCCCTCCTCACTCCGGAGTCCCGGGTTTGAGCCCACGCATGGGTACAATGTATGAAGCCAATTTCTGGTGTCCCCCGCCGTACTCTCCCTATTGGTGGAATATAGCGAAAATATATTCACTCACTTATTTAGATCGGCCTGATGTGGCCAAACCCTCAGAAGTGATCGGTTGTCGCATCGAAGATCTGTGTTCGATTCCCAACATCGGTGAAATTTGCGACCCTATTCAATGGGTCCCCAGAAGTGATAGGACTGAAAATATTTCTACAAGCGGCGTAACACTTCATTCATTCTTTAGTATACCTACAGACCTCATGATCTCCTCATCCCCATCTGAGTTGTTTCTTACGACAAGCATGAGGTACACGGAACCTCATTCGAATCGTATATATTTCCTTGCAGTAGTGAGTGAGTGAGTTCGGTTTTACGCCGCTTTTAGCAATATTCCAGCAACATCAAGGCGGGGGACACCAGAAATGGGCTTCACACATTGTACTTATGTCGGGAATCGAACCCGGGCCTTCGGCGTGACGAGCTAACGCTTTAACCACTAGGCTACCCCACCCAACCCTTCCTTGCAGTAGTTCCTGCAGTAAATCCCTTCGAGTAATCCAAGTATACACGTTTATTACATCCCATAATTACACTGATAGAAAGAAATAACGGAACGGTTATGAAGAAGCACGGCACGGCATGTCGTAAATAACCCATAAATAAATAACAATGGGTTGTTTGGGATGTCGTAAATAGCCCAAACATATTCATAGATTGTTTGATAATGTTGTGGGGTCTTCAGCTAACATTTCAATCATGTCATGTTTAACAAAGCAGTGTACATTAATCTTCGGTATTACTTCGCGTTACAACATTTGTGCTCATACCAATATATAGTAGGCCAGTTTATAATCTCTGCGGCTCGTACCATAAAGTAATGCCTGGATATATGGCTAGCACAAATGCTTATGTTTTAGCCTCATTGACACTGGTTGTGTTGAGGGCTATATAAATGTCCACCCGTACATAAAACTTGTTGTTACTTTACAACAGGGGGCACGGGGAGTTCAGTCGCCTCAATTTGCTTTGCAGGGTTTAGTCCCTATGGCGTGGGTTCCACTCCCGGTTCTCCCTGATTATGTTTCTAGGTTTGTCGGGGGCACACGTGGCCAAGTCGTTGAAGGCGCCGCAATTCGCTATACAGAGTTGCCTCCCTTGGGTACACCAGACACAAATGATTGTGGGTTCGAATCCCAATTATGTTTCTAGGTTTGTCAGAATCATACCCTTGCTCGTGGGTTTCACCAAAATGGTAAACGTCTGAGACCTGCATCCCTTCGGGCTTTCCCCCCACATTATACTGACACACCACAATATAACTGGAATACTGTTCAAAGCGGGGATATACCTAACTCCAAAACCCAATTTGTCAGCACCAGTCACAATGTAGTAAACACCTAAGGCCTGCATCGCTTCGGGTTTTCCTCCCACATTAAGCGGACAGGCCGTGATATACTTGGAAAACTGTTCAAAGCGGCATTGAACCAAACTCAGCACTTTACGACATTTACGAATCATCAAACGCAGCGTAACACATCTAAACCAAACTCTACCAACATATTATCATCTTCGTGTTTTATTTGTGTGGGTAGATGCTGTTACGTTCAGACAAGATGATGTAGTTGTCGCAGCAGACTCCAATGTCCGGTATGGATCCCCTAAGGCTGGTGCTGTTGAATCCGTTTCCACAATGTCTACCTCACAACTATTGTTAACTACTTGTTCAGAGGGAGTCCTTCAAGAGGGCTCCAGTTTCGGTCTACGTACGGACAATATTGATCTCGCTATCACAGGGTGCTCTTAGTGTTTGAACCGATGAAAAAATAATGTCATTAAAGACTAGATGAAAGAAAAGAAGACAACAAACGATGTCTGAATGATCATTAGGGGGTAGTTTGTGCGCGGAGTTCCAAGTCTCTGTAGATCTTACAGTCCCACGTCCACCCCAGGACCTCTCATTTCCGTCTTGACAGCTTTTTGTCTCAATCAAAAAGCTAACGATGAATCCGCCCTTTCATGTCCGTTTCGACCCTCCATGCCAAGGGAGCTAACCACTCGGCCGCTTGTCATTGTGTCACATCAAAGGGGCGAATGTAAATTTGTGATAATTTTTATAACTTTATAGCTCGCTAGCCTCGAGCCTACACGCATTTTTTCACTAGATTGGTTAGCTGCATTAATTCCTCGATTTTGCTCAAGGCAATCATGAGTGTTGACATTGCGCATTTGATGCAGAGCACACTTTAACTGGTTGTTCACAAGTCAATCTTTGGCGTCGCTTTGTTCGTATCCACGATACTTGCAAGCCATTCAGGAACGAGGGCCTCCATGCCTGATCCTTAAACAGAGTTACCGTTCTTGCCTTGCGGCCATCATTCGTTCGGCATTGATATCGGGCGATCACTTCCGGTGGCCTCTCCACTCCTGGCAATTAGAGCTGTTTGATACCGGTGTAATGGCGCGATTAATCTAAATTGGCTTTTTCATGTGATATTATTAGGACCACTTCTGCCGTTTACATCTTGCAAAAGTCTTTTCACTCAATTTAAATTTCGATGTTGCGAGACGTCTATGCAGACGCATGGTTATTGGGTTTGAGGGAGTTATGACGTCACAAAGGAAATTGTCAGTTGGTGGCAAACCGTTTTACGACAATCTTGGGAGCAATTTTATTTCCTTTCATTGCAGCAATGATTATTTGTTGGCTTGTGTCTGAATTTAACCATCTCGACCTCAGATACTGGTTGACGCTGCAATAATCGACCCTCTTGTGAGCACGTAGACGGTTCAGGCACAACACAACGTTTATCTAGCTCGCCAATCTCTATTAGTATCTCGAAGGACAATGAGATGCAATAGTCATTATGCGATGATTTACTCAACAATTTGTTTATCTTTACGCCTGAGATGTGTTTATTACATTACTGGAGTTGGACGTCCCTCCCCCCTCTCCCCTGTCCCCATCGTTGGTGATCACGGCGCTGGTTTATCAGACACGATCAGATACAGTGAACTGGTGTCAATACACAAGCTTCGTGATCTGATGACATGCATTTCCTTTGAGGTTTGTTAGTGTGTTTTGTCCGTGTAAACAACAAACAGAATGCTCCAATGGATATATTTAAAAACACACGCCCGTGAGTAGTGACTGACCAAATCGCAATTAGAGCTGGAATACTTGAATGATGGCGTGAGATTAATTGCGTGTGATTATTTCCCCGACTCAATAAATAGTTATGATTGTTTTTGTATTTGATTGACATTTATTTAGGCACTAATTGATATTTTGGAGTGAAATGAAATGGAAGTCACATGGGATTAACTATAACGTGGAAGATCGATTTGACCGAAATGTGGAATTCCATTTTCATGTCAGGCTAGAATGTCAACATCATTCGAGAGTCGACGTATGGTTTCATGACCTTGTCATGTGAGCGAGTCCAGAAGGCGCGCGCGTGTGTGAGTGTTCGTGTGTGAGTGTCTATATACATGTTAGTGAAAGAAAGTAAGTATGCGTGTGCATGTGCGTGCATGTGCGTGCATGTGCGTGCACCACTATTTTAAAGCATTGTTAACATGTTAACGTACAAATACGTTGAACCAGGTGGGCCAGGCAAACCAGAAAGCCTGAGCAGCGATCTACGTCGTCGGGGTACGTTGACACCAAATCAACCAAGTCACCTAGCGTTTCCATAAAGGGAATCAAACCTAGGTCTTCGGCGTGACGAGTGAACACCTTATAGTGTATCCCAAAAAGGAATGAAAGACTATTCTCTTAGGTATTTTAACAGGGGTTATTTAATAGCCTAACCTGACCTAGCCTAGCCTAGCCTTGCCTTGCCTTGCCTTGCCTTGCCTTGCCTTGCCTTACCTTACCTTACCTTACCTAACCAGACCTAGCCTAACCAGACCTAGCCTAGCCTAGCCTAGCCTAGACTTGCCTAGCCTAGCCTAACCTAACCTAACCTAACCTAACCAGACCTAACCTGACCTAACCTGACCTAACCTAACCAGACCGCCTCACCTCACCTCACCTCACCTCACCTAAAACATCCCGGGTAGTGGGACACTTGACCTGATCAGTAGTCCTGTCATCTAGAGCTCCGACAGTTCTACACGCAGGTGCAAACCTAATACCGGTGTTAGAAAACTCCCCGATAAACTCATTCCCAACCAGCAGGTTCATTAGCCGGTATCTCGCGAGATCTCGCATTTGTCGCCCATTCATTAAGCCACCACCAGTGCCTGGTAACCCATCTATGTACGGGCAATACAGAGCGATAACACAAAATGCACATAACTAGTCTCCTACCCTCACTGTAGGCTATTCGCCGTTGTAGGGATTAAATGTACCATAGTCCACATGTAGATATATACATAGCATATCGCAGTTGTTATACATTGGTGATATATATCAACTCAGAGTGCTAGATTTTTACGCGTTAAAAGGAATTTGCAGAAAAAACCAGCCAATTTATTAAACCTGATGTACAATATACTAAGTATTGTTTTTGATCTACCCACAATAAGACAGCTATGTAAGACTTTGTTGGATGTGAAAAAACATCCAATTTATTAAACGGACATACAGGAGCTTATTTGTGATCTATCTACAATGTGGCACGTGTGAAAAACATTGTATGATGTGAAAAAGTGTCATTTTATTGAATCTAATGTGCAACGCATTGTTTGCGACCTATCAGCGATGTAACATATGTGAAAACATTGTCGTGTATTAATTCAACAGTAAAAACAAACACCCTCTTGGTCTATCATACTCGTTTTTTTGGCTTGTTGTTCAGGTAACCTAACCAAGTCATTGGCTCTTATGACGCCGACATGTAGTAGGCGCCAGAGCTTCGAGTGGCATGTTGTTACCTCGGAAGAGGAAGTGGCTGACCTTAGTGACATCTAGTGGCTAGGGGAGACGACTCCCTGCTGTCAGGGGAGTTAACTCTGTCACTCAAGTGATTTCTGGGAGTGCACAGGTGTGATAGAGATGTATTGACTACATGTGATAGGGTTATATCATAGGCGAGGGGATTAGACGGAGTAACTGCGGACAATGACTGTAGTGGCTGGGGTGATGCGAGGTGAAGTCTGTGTCAGAGATTAAGGAGCTCTGGGTACAGACATTCCGGCTTGAATTTAGCAGCAGTGAACATTGCATGATAACAATCTTTTTATAATCAAATCATTTACACCGATACGACACCTGTCTGCGTTATCAGGTGAATTTTCTAATCAGCCAATCCGCGTAGAGGCTTCTCGGTAACACCGCGTGAAGCATTCGGAACTGCACATCCGACCTCTGTATCTCGAAAACGTCCGACAACGGGCAGTTCCGAGTGAAGAGTAGTATGGCTTCCACGCCCAAACTTATGTTGCATTATCGATGGAACATTCGTGTTTTTTGTCAGATTGTCTTTTGTTCACATGAAAACTTCCGAATCAGGACAGATTCATTTGACAATGAACAGCATTGACGAAAGTAAGAATATACTTCAGTGAGTTTTCTTTAGAAAGTTGAGTCCTTAATGTTGATTGGGTAGTCAACGTTAGCTTAATGTTCACCTGACATGATCTGCTGTGAGTGTTTGTCAGATCTTCGCGCAGAGCAGTATCAAATCCGAGATAAAGACCTGAATTAAACGAGATTGCGCATGATATTGGTGTGATGTTAATTAACTGACACAGGTTAACTCAAAATTATATTCAGATCTGTGTTTAATTGTTTGAAACTCGTTTTGGTCGTTCCAATAATGTTGGGGTTAATTGATGTTTTGTTCTGTTCAAATATATATTACAGCTCTATCACGACATCATGTAAGTTATCGACTCTGGACCAGGAAAAACAGTGGTCGATAGCACGAGCACCGTAAGGGATCTTCCCCGTCGGAGTACGACGACACACACTGTGACCATATGATGTTGGTCGGCGCTTGTGTCGGCCGGGACCACTTGCACAAAGCCATTTGAGCGCTAAGATTATCGCAAGCCCATGTTAAAGTATGGGACTGACCAGGTATCTCGACAGGAATACCGGTGTTCATAAAAGCTGATCTTATCACTAACTGATAGTGATTTATAAACCCGTGATTATTACATGACACAGTCGGAACCGTGATAAATACAAGTCTGTGATGTCTGATCTCTATTTAGACTTGTACCAATTGTTCCCGTGTTTGCTCAGGCGAACAATTGAATTGCCTTTGCATGAGTTTGTGACGGGTACCATCTTTTCGCGAACTTCTGATATCATCACTAATTTATAGTGATTCATAAACCCATTCTTATGGTATAGAATAGTATAGTCGGAATCGTGCACAGGAGATTATTAATGATTATAGACAGGGCTTTGTCGCTTGTGTTCAGTAACGGTTATATTCTGCCTCAGGCGGGCTCAATATAAAGTGTATGCCACAAACACAGTCGTCCATAAAACCGACACAAACAAATTCATGCAATTGGTTGTATTATCACACAGAGAGCTCACATGCCCAAAGTATTTTTCCTGATAGTTGAACAGCTTGTGTAAATATTCAATGCTTGATATTCATGCATTTTGCCAAATGAAATATGCATGTCCCCTTTGATGCTGTCCCCTGACGGAGGAGGATGCATATGCCCTTATACCATGCATACGAGGTGGAAAGGTCACGGGATGAGAAGAGACGTCCAAGGTTTCCATATCGATGTCCTGACTTGTACATGACCAAGTGAGGTTTAACGTCGCTTTGAATAATATGCAGATATATCACGGCAAATCGGTTCGATGTGGGAGGAAATCCCGAAGCGGTTCAGGTCTTAGACGTTCACTACTTTGGAGAAACACACGAGCACTGGAATGGTACTTACAGACCAATGATCATAGTCACGGCGAATGTTGGATTCGAACCCACGATTATCGGATCAAGACGCACATAAGGGAAGAAACCAGGCACGGCGAATACCGACGCCTTAGACGACTTGCAACCCTGTTTGGTGAACCCATTATATGAGTCTCTTTACTCCAAATCACGGACCGCCTACGTGGTCTTAAGGTAGAGCGTCCGCCCGGAGAGCGGAAGGTCCGGGGTTCGACCCCTAGCCGCGTCATACCAAAAGACGTTTAAAGATGGTACTTGTTCTTACCCTGTCTGGCGCTCGGCATTAAGGGGCTAAAACAAGGACTGGTCGGCTCGGAGTCAGTATACTGTGTCTGAGTGGGGTATTCCTGTTAAACTGCGGCATGGTATCTCAGTGTGCTAGCACTATAAATCGGCATCAGTACGGACTAGTACAAGCAGCCACACACACGCACATACACGTGCATGCACGTCGCTATATAAGTGCAATAATCTTGGACGCGACGTTAAACCCCATTTCACCTCACCTCACCAAATCACGATGTCGGGGTCTGAATGAACATATAATTGCAAAAACATATTGTTCTGAAATCAATTGAATGTATGGTTGGTGGCGTGAGTGAGTGAGTGTGTTGGGTTTAACGCCGCTTTTTTTCAGTTATATCACGGCGTGTCAGCTTAATTACCACTTCGGTGAAACCAACGACCACGGGTATGGTGTTGACAAAGCTAGAAACATAATCGGGTCGAACCGGGATTCATAGCTTTCACAATCATAGGTTTCTGGCGTGCCGGAGGGACGCAACTCTGCACAGCGAATCGTGGCGCCTTAGACAACAATATACACATGTGTGAAGAGTGAGGATGCTTTTGAGGCAAGCATTTGAGTTATATTACGGCGTGTCAGTTTGACAATGGGAGAGACGTCCATCTGTTTGGAAATCCAAGAGCTCGGACCCGTACTACATGGTGACCACGTACAATAATCTGGGTGAATCGAGACGCGAACCCACGATCAGCATATGCTGGCACAGCCAAGGGGCATAACTTTACACAGGGAAGTCCAGCGTCTTAGACTACCAGGATACACCTGCTTCGAGAAACATAAGGAACATACTGCGTCGGAGTTACCTCCCTTCTCATGACGACCTGCATGCTCCAGCACGTGACATCGTCTTTGCCCTCCTCGTATCACCGATACCAGAGTGCAAGCGGTCATTACAAGAATCTTAAAAATTACCCTCTAACCCAAAATGTAGCGACATTGGTAGTTTTCAACTCCGTGCATGGTTGTGGTCGCTTTGCACATTTTGGAGCTGTAACTGGTTGCAGCGGTAGTAGAGAGAGGAGCTTGAACGGCCTGCGTTCGGAGTTACCTCCCTTCCCATATTTGCTTAGGAGTTACCTCCCTTCCCACGTCTGCTTAGGAGTTACCCCTTCTCTTAACGATATGATTGAAGTTGCTTTGAATTACTGTACTTTTAAACTGAGTCGGCGGGAAGAAGAAATACTGTAACAATTGATAAAATCGAATATTTTGTTCCACATATATTTTTTGACAACGTCTTACATTCAACGAAGGTTGTGTAACCCATAGGCTATATCAAGCATATCACCAGAATTAATCTGTGATTTCACCTGCTTCTATCAAGACCGTATTACGATACCATTAGTGATCAGTACAACGGTTATCTCGGTGGAGTGGCAACCCTCGAGAGTCCTGGATTGAAGATGAACCGGCATGGCCTGTGTCGATATTCCCGTTTCATCAGTATCCGCTGTCGGGGTGGCAGTCTCGCGTGTGTCCCTGGCCTATCTGTAGTGGGACTCCTCCAGACTCCGAGTGTTTACTTCAGGGTAGAGGGCAACATCCACACTGTCTCCCTGGCGGCCGGCTTGACAGTCATCTCGTTGTAGCTGATACTGTTGTCGGGTTATCTTTGACATAGATGTCGATGAATGTCTTTTTTAAATGAGCTGACATTCATCGTTTTTTGAGTATGGAAGTATGACATCCCTATTTTGACAGCAGTATTTTCACCATAGAAACACATACAGAAAAATATACAGGGCGTATGTTTTACGCATCTCTTAACAATTTTCCAGCAATATCAAGAGGGGAAAGGAAATCGGCTTCACACAATTTACACATTGGCAATCAAACCCTGGTGTTCAGCGTGATTGGGAAACGCTTTGTCCAATAGTTTAGAATAGGTCTTCAGCAACCCATACTTGCCGTGAAAGGCGATTATGCTTGTCGTAAGTGGCGACTAACGAGATCGGATGGTCATGTTCTTTGATTTGGTTGATGCATGTGGATCGATGTTCGAGATGTCAATCAATGGATTGTCTGGTCCAGACTCGATTATTTACAGACCGCCGTCATATAGCTGGAATGTTGCTGAGAACGGCCATAACAAACAAACAAACAAACAAACAAACAAACAAACAAACAAACAAACAAACAAAGCTTCGAGGTGGTGTATGGTGGTGTAAGGGGCACGGAAGTCTATGTATAAACTCATAGCGTACCAGGCGTGTTTCCACAGAGTACGAGGGCCCATTTTGGCCAACAAGACCTCCAAGAGTAACGTAATAATAAAAACTTTTGAAATGTTATGAAAGTTATTAAATGTGTCCATATGAATGAGTATTTGCCTTGCACAACTTACACGAGTACGAGTGAGAACAAGGCTATATGTCTGATGATATTTATATGGACATATACATAATGTCTGATTAAGTTTATAACAAGATGAAAAGTGTGAAATTTCAAGCGGGTCGAAAAGGTACCTGATCGTAGGTCATTTGTGGGGCAACTGCATCGCGAACCCCCTACACACCCGTGCACACGCAAGTATGCATACACCCAACCACCACCTCGACACCCGAATTGTCTAAAATGCGTCTTCCCAGTTCGACATGCCCGAACATGGTCTAATGGGTTATCTTCAAGTCTTCTTCCAGGTCAGTAGCTCCAACTGAATCATCTGTATCACCTATCTCAGTGACCCATTGATCACCAGGTGACACGGCAGATGACAGGTGATTGTCTGATTGATAATGTCAGGTAGTGTGTCACAATCAGTTGGTGGCGTGATGATAGCTACTGTCCTTACCTTTCTGCACCAGTGAGTGAGTGAGTGAGTGAGTGAGTGAGTGAGTGAGTGAGTTAGTTAGTGAGTGTGTTTGTGTGTTGCTGTACAACTAACAACATTTCTCTCAAACAGGAAGCTGACAATGAAAGTATATATCATTGCCACCATGGACCCTTTACTCCCAAATAAACCCATCTATACTGCTAAATTAGCTTGATCCCCCTTTCCAATATGACTTCTGTATCCCTATTAAACGCTAACAAAACAATAGAAAGCACCACTTTTTAAAATTAGCTACATTAAATTTCAAGAGGGTTATACACATTTAGACTCTAAACACGTCTGGCTGTTAAACACAATACTAAACATGTTAAGACATAAACATGTCAAAATTATGGAACAAGGGACGTGTTTAAGTTTGTGTTTAGAATCTAAACACATTTTCCACAGTGTATTTACGTGTCATTCACTACGACGAATCATTGTCGTTTCATGTGAAAGTTATTCAGATTTTTTCAAAACAAATTCGGTAGTCCTCACATAAACGACTCAACTATATTATTTGAGTTTGTTCTTTGTAATGACATGGATATTTGGGTATTCAAGTACTGTTGACGCTATGAAATATGCTAATTGGGCCTTAGCGGGATTACTTTTATGTTTCGTATTTTCCTCCTAAAATGAGAATACAAAGGACATCCTTTTTGTCTCTTGCTTTTATTGGATTTGTTGTATCACAACTGATGTGTAATGTGATTAGGAAGATAAATGAATGAAATTTGATAAGGGCTCTTTTGTTCGTCCCCGAATGGCAAATTACAGAGTCAGGAAAATGCGATATTTTTTTATTAAACTTAATTTGACATGCACATATATCTGACGATAAGCTTTAACAAAGCTGTTTTATACTTCTATTGGTTGTATGGTTGGGTTGGAAATGAGGTGAAATGGGGTTTGTATCGCGTTCAAAAAGCTTGCACTTATATAGCGATGCGCATGCAAGTGTGTGTGTGTGTGTTTGTGTGTGTGTGTGTGTGTGTGTGTGTGTGTGTGTGTGTGTGTGTGTGTGTGTGTGTGTGTGTGTGTGTGTGTGTGTGTGTGTGTGTGTGTGAGCCCACTGAGATAACATGGATAAACCACTCAGACACTGAACTGATACTGATCCCAGCTGACCAGTCCTTGTTTTGGTCCTTTGGCACATACCCGTGAAGATCCGGGTTCGAATAGGTCTTCACAAACCAATGCTTGCCATAAAAGGCGACTATGCTTGTCGTAAGAGGCGACTAACGGGATCGGGTGGTCAGGCTCGCTGTCTTGGTTGATGCATGTCATCGTGTCCCAATTACGTGGATCGATGTTCGAGATGTCAATCAATGGATTGTCTGGTCCAGAATCTATTATTTACAGACCGCCGTCATGTAGCTGGAATATTTCCGAGTGCGGCGTTAAACAACAAACAAACCCTTGGCACATCCATTACCATTTGTAATGTCTATTGGCATGACACGGTCCTCGGACCGAACCGCCGATCTACCGCCTTCCGGGCAGACGCTCTATCCACTACGCCACGGAGGCGGTCTGCTTTCTCGCTCGTTATACGTGTTGATATGAATATGATAAGAATATGTCCAAAGCATGTGAAAAGTGAACAACACAAAATTCCGCATACCATCAAGATGACGTCTCTACCCCCGGGCTTGTACAGGGGGTGGGGGGCAAGTAAGTGACCGTCGCGTGTCCGTACATATGACGACGTACCCCCGGGACATGACATGGCCCGTGTATAGAGGAGACTGGCAGATTGAACATTCTCAGAATTGTTTTTTGTGCGGTGCACGGAACAAGTTGTACGTGTCGTCACGGAGACATATGTCACACCCTTATGGCCTGAAGACTACACGTGTCATGTGAGCGAGTGAGTTGGGTTTTATGCCGCTTTTAGCAACATTACAAAACTGTCATGGCGGGGGCAACTGCAAACGGGTTTCTAACGGAGTTCCTCACAGCGAAAGCCTCGCAACCGAATGGTCGTTATGTTCGTTATGTTTACAAACCGTGACTGCTGTGACGTCGAATACTCTTACCTCTGCTAAAGTATTTTCTTTGTATAAATTTGATTTTTTTTTATTTAACTCTCATGTAATTGGTATAGTTAGAATGTAAGGGGGGATGCGGTGATTAACTAATCTGATTAAACAAACAAAAGGGTAAATTCATCAGGGAAATCTGGTCAGTCGTAAACCTTTTCAAAATTCATTGTAATGGCATTCCCAAAGACATCAGCAAAATATAAACGTGACTACATTTGATGTGAGAGGGCAGATTTCAAGACTCTTATACGGCCACTCACACAGTGACGGCAGCCATGTTACCAAGTTAGTAACGAAGGAGCTTGATGTGTGAAAAATCGACCCGAGCCTATGTCGTGACAAGCACCCGGAGCCGAATTCATCCTTAGCATCCCAGACTTATCGTAAGAGCCGGTTTATCTGATGATCGGGTGATTACAATGTGTGACCCGACTTTTGGCGTGTCATCATGCCCCGAATAGTTATTCATAATCTTGACCATATGTTTGAGAAGCCGGCACTATGTCTGGGTCCCTGTTCAGAGTTGCGTCCCTTTGGGGTGCCAGGAACCTCTGATCGTGGGTAGGATCAGATTCCCCCTGATCGTGATCATTCATGTTTTGTCTGCATCGTAACCGTGCACGTGGGTCTCACCAATGTCATCGTTGTTTGCGGCCCGTGTCAGTCTGGGTTTCTTTCCCTTCAAGCTGACACGCCATGATATAATTGAGGTTCTGTTCAAACCGGCGTTAAACCAACCTCACAACTGCTTATTGGATGCTTCATCAGCGCAACACTGACACAAAGGCAAATGGTCTTAAACTGCTAACATAGTATAGTCCCTACAGAGCAATTAAACATGTAATTTATGATTGCTAGAACTAAGACCGTCATCCTTGAGACACTGACCCATAGTTAAGCACGAACATTGATTAATATCAATGTCCTGAGGACGCTTCAGTTCCAACAGAAAAGTGTTTAAGTAACAGGACTCCCTGGAATTCATTCCACTTTTCTCACCTTCCAACTTTTGAAGTTTCCCAGACTGACACCCTGATGTATCGGCTCTTGCCGGAGTGATGTCCCTTGACAGTCTGCCACATAATTGTATAGACTGGTACCCTTTCCTTCGCTTAGCAGCTGCGCGACTTTGTGTACCTAGACTTGTACCATGTCCTATTGCACAAAGTATTGTGCGGCGATGAGCGCAAGAGCTCTAGGGCAGGCAAACCAGTCAGTTTATTGTGTACCGTGCGCAACAGAGGCAGGGGGCCAGCCTACATAATTGTATGGCTTGTGTTTGAACCATATGCGTGTGACGTTGATGTAGTTGCAGTCATCCGTCTTCGTTGTCGGCGTCGTTTCACACGTCGTTCATGATGCTGTTTGTTGGGATGCGGATGCTGATGCTGGACAAGGTTTCAAGTAATCAAAGTAGACAGCAGAATATTTTGCGTACTTGCCTTCTGAACAGAAGTCAAATTTGAAATCTCAATCGACAAGCATCACAATAAAACTGATCATTTTAAAATTTATGAGTGCATAAGCACTCCTGGTTACGGCAGCGAATTCTGAAGTTATGGCGTGAAGCAGCCATTATGGCTTTGATCAAACGTTGACTGTGGTAAAAGCCAGGACGTGATTGTCGTAAATCCAAGATGCAATTTCACGAAACAAAAAATTCAAATACATAAAATTTAAATCGGAAACAATCAATTAGGTTTCGTTTGATATTCGTGACTTTGGAGTGCTTTCAAATTCATTTCTTTAACGCAATATGTCTGCGAATACCGTATAAACTGACCGTTTGTCGGTAGTCGTAAAAGGGCCGTAAAACGGTGGTGGACTTGTATTCCCTCTCTGTACATAACAGTTGCGTCAAGCCTGCCTTTGATCAGCGTAGTGAAAAACATGCAATCGCCATTGATATTAGCAACGATACCGCTTTTATCATTCAGAAATTCATGCAATTTGAATACAATTAAGATGAAGCGAGCGCTTTGAAATGGTACAATGTATGGTATCGTTTTAGTGTTTATAAATGATAAAGTTTAATTAAAAGGGGTGATCTTGAATGAATCAATAGCACATCAAAGGCGGGTCGGGTGATAACATTCATTATCTGATGAAATATTTATAATGACATGAGCTAGGAACGTGTGACGGAAATCAGCGTCAGTTAGCGCCAAACAGCCATCGATCAGCGCAGCTTGTTCTCCAGACTTTACCGCTAGGCGTGCTGTCATTTACCAGACTAGTCGGACCTTATACAGGGTTCGGGCTGTTAAGTAGCCCCTCTGGTACAAAAAGTGTATTTTATGTGGATGTTTTGATTCGCGTTGTTATTGTTATGAATCTAACCGATACCGCGTTGGTTGACAAAACTAACGTCAAATATGACGTTAAACAACGTGGAATTCCGTGAACTGTTTTGTTTATTGTTTAAACATGATTTAAAAAAAGATGAAATCTATAGCATGACAAGACAGCTCGTCGACTACATGTCACAGGGTTTGGTTTTAAGAGGTAATATACTTTGATAATCATTAGAGGCGCAGGGTTAAAAATATTTGTACTTCTTTTTATCTCAGTTCTAGATGAAATGAGAAATCACGTCCTAAAATAGGACCTTTATTATCCAGAGCTGTGTGAAAATAACGAACTTTTAACTGTAGGGTAATCCTTACATGGCGTTCGCAATATATTCATCAAAACTAATCGAGAAAACATCCGCAATTACGATTAAAAAGAAGACGCAGCGCAAATACAGCGACGCGCCCGTCTGAACGACCTTCTAACGGAAAAACGCCTTGTTACGTTATCGACAGGCAACAAGATATGCTGTGTGGAAAATGGCGCGTACACGCAGTTGTGACGCCAGAAGTGGTAGAGCGCCTCAAATACTCCGTATCGATATCAGAATATACACTGTCAAAACTGTGTTTAGATCCTAAATATATCCATAATTATAACACGTTTAGGATTTTGTTTAACAACTTTTTAGGGTCTAAATTTGAGAAAGACCCGTATAGCCCCCTTGAATTTTCTTTTAACGTTCAATGGGGATACAGAAGTAAGGGAATTGGGGGAGGGGGAGTGGGGGAGGGTAACTTAAAAAGGTTAAGTGTCTGTCGTAGTAATGAGATATACTTTCATTGTCAGCTTCCTGTAGGATAGAATTACAATACGCCACACAGCAACAACACATTCCTGAACACAAAGATTTTAACACTTCGGCGGAATACGAACCTGCAACCCCTTGATTTGCATTCCTTCAAGCTACCACTTGTACAACAGAGCCGGGGCGGTCGGGTAGCCTCGTGGATAAAGCGTTCGCTCGTCACACCGAAGACCCGGGTTCGATTCCCGACATGGGTACAATGTGTGAAGCCCATTTCTGGTGGGCTAGCCCATTTCTTGTATGCCTAGTGGTTAAAGCGTTCGCTCGTCACACCGAAGACCCGGGTTCGATTCCCGACATGGTTATAATGTATGTATGAAGCCCATTTCTGGTGCGCCCCGCCGTGATATTGCTGGAATATTGCTAAAAGTGGCATAAAATCATTCCCACTCACTACTACATAGCCCGTTGTCGTCAAATGTGTCAGTTTTCCTCGTCACCTTTAGCTTGGTTTATTAGTACATTTAAATGTTGATATTGTACCACGTTCGTTGTACGTCCTGATGGCATATGTCGTATGCAAGTGCCTGTGAATCTGATTTGCACATCTAATTTTTAGTATATATAATACATCTTATCCGTATTTGACTTATTGCCTGGTGATATGCACTTTATTTAAACTTATTTTAGTTCTGAACACGTTGAACATGTTTAAACTTTAAACATGTACAGATTACGGGGATGTTTTGTTTAGGTGGTGTTTAGGCTGTGAGACGATAGAATTGAAACATGTTCCTGAACGTGTTTGTATCTAATCATGCCTTGTATGTGTTTACATTCTTAACACGTTTTTTTACAGTGTAAAAAGTAACGAAAGGCAATACTTCAGTGAAAAACTAATATAATAATTTATACAAGCATCGGAATATGAGTTGTTTATAGCCATTGCAAACTGTAATGCTGTTGTTCCATTAAGGGATCATACAAAATTATAAGGACAAATATACAAAAAAAAAGGAGAAAAAAAGAAGAAAATTCACAGAAAGTCCTTTGGGGTGGTTCCTTTCATTACATGATAACTCGTTTCGTTTTTTTCACAGCGTTGGTAAAACAACTTCTAAAATGCACGTTGCCCCAATAGTCTAAGGTGCGAAAGTTTGCATCGCGGACTTACGTCCCATAGATGTGCCAGGATGTGCTGATGGTGAGTTCGAATCCTGCTTTCGGCCAGATAATTGTTATCGGTCTGTCTTGAATTGTTCATCGTGTTCAAATATGCTTTAATATTTTTGTGTTACATTTGATGCCCCGTTTCGAGTTGGTCTCCTCACTACCCGTGAACGTGCCAACATCCCCCAACCTCTGGGCATCCGGCATACCACTTAATTTGTCTTGGCATCCAATTTAATAACTATTGAGTCCTATCAGCGTACACACCTGGTGCGAGTAAATTAGGCTGGAATTTCACATAGAATGCATGACTTATAAACTTAGGTCTAATATTTTGTCGATTTGTCAAACTTTGCAAGAAAAAAAGACTATTAAAGTTCAACATTTAAATATTGGCATCCGCGTACCAGATGAACATTTCATCACATCTAGCGCACTGCACTGCAGCATCCGGAATACTAATTAACGGGATTTGGCATCCGGCGTAGTAAAGGGGGTTGGTAACTTCATTATTTGTTCTCGCATTAACCGTTACTCCACATATTGACTGAATCACACTAGAAGGTATTCTCATCTTATTGCTTGTGTCGCCAAGGACTATATCAGTGCTCCTGATCACCCTTGTGAACATAGGGCAACAATCGGAGTCGATGACGCATGGTTGCCGGAGGGGAGGATTTACTTTATGACAATATTTTACGTTTCCTTTCAGTCCGATATTAATATCTAAGTACAACCTGCGAGGCAAGATAGGAGAGAAAGGAAAGGAGAAGGAAGCGTTAAGCTTCGATTCATGTAAACGTGGGTCAGTGACAACAGAGGGAGTGGGTGAGCTTGGTTAAACGGCTTTGAACAGTTTGCTGTTTATTTCGCGGCGTGTCTGCTTAATGTGGGAGGAAATCCCGGAGTGGCGTAAACGGTTACTACTTTCATAAAGAGCATGGTGATGACAAATGAAGATTCATAATCAAGGCGAATCTGTAATTCGAACACAGGATCAGCGGATCCTACGAAACTGTTAGAAGACTGAGCCGCCATATTTGAGTGGACTGGTCAAAATGGTCATTTGAGAACATCTTGTCATTCCTCTCTTGTTTAATTGACGTGATCATGCGTGAACCACACAAACCAGAGGTCGATAGCTTGAGCAACGATCTAAGTTTCCAGAACGTCTTTTGGTAAGACGCGTTCAGTTGGTTGGAATATTAAGAGTTGATTAAGGGTTTAGCCCGCTTTAAACATTCTTTCGGTCAGATGACGGCGGATCAAAGACACACAAGAAGGTAAAGGAGTCTTTACAGTGTAGTGTATGAGAATATGCATAGATAAAACACTGAGCTTGGTCGGAAATTGAAGTCGATGAATGAGAACGATAGTGAAGAAGCGGATAACGGAAAACGAAATAGAACTTAAGATTGGAAGTGATGGTATTATAATCGAATAAATATGTTGAAACAAGCTCAGTTGTTACAGTCTAATTATTTTAGTTACTTATGTTTCTTAATTTCGAATCATCATCAAATGTTGTACAAAATTATTGAGAGACTGAGTTTGGTTCAACTCCGGATTAAACACTATTCCAGTTATATTAGGGCGTGTCAACTTGATGTGCGAGGAAAGCGAGCTCAGATCGCCACTTTGGTGAAACCCACAAGCACGGGCATGGTGCTGACCTACCTAGAACAACAATCAGGGCGAATCAGTGATTCGTGGTACAACATTTAGCCTCGGATGAATATCTCAAGAAACTGATAACACTATGAATACATGCTTTGTCTGTACATATCAGCGCCATTGTGGATGCTGCCGTTGTGATGGCGATATCATGGTCGCCAGTTGTCACACTCCCATGTCAAAGTACATTCATCAGATAGGACTGCATCACCAGGTTGCCCATTTCCTCTGTACCTGTCAATCACGTGACTTACCTGACGGGGCTTAATGGTCACGTGACCCCCATCCCAGATGACAAGATCCAGTCCGTCTGATGGACAGGTGAATGTGATTTATGCCGAAGGCGCGTACAGTGCAATGGACATACCAAGGACCCCAGGCCTCGATATCACAAGACAAACCTGACATCACGACTCATCGTTTATTTCAACAACTCTGAGTTTAAATTTAACCCCCTCAATACAAACATTCCATTATCAGCGCATAATTCATATGTTGCGATAAAATTGAATAGAATTAGGGCGGTAGGGATGTGGTTAAAGCGTTCGCCAAGGGCCCGGGATCGATTCCTCACATGGGTATAATGTGTTCCCCCCGCCTTGATATTTCTTGAATATTGCTAAAAGCGGCGTAAAACCATACTCACTCACTCACTCACTTATATGACAGTGTTACGATAAAACTGAATAGACTTGAGGCTGTGGGGGTAGCCAAATGGTTAAAGCGCTCGCTTTTCACGCCGAAGACCAGGGTTCGATTCCCACATGGGTACTACCATTGCCTATGATGTATCTGGACGTCCTCCTGAAAGCATTTGTGTACCACAAGGCCGAGAGTGAAAGAGTGAGTGAGTTGTGTTTTGACGGCGCTTTTAACAGTATTCCAGTCATATCACGGCGTGTCAGTTTAATGTGTGAGGAAAGCCCGAAGCGATGACGTTTACCACTTCGGTGAAACCAATGAGAACGGGTATGGTGTAGACAAACCTAAAAACGTAATCGGGGCGAACATGGGTTCGAACCCACAATCACAGGTTTCTGGCATGCCCAAGGGACGCAATTCTGCACAGCGATTGCATCGCCTTAGACGAATGGGTCACCCGCACCTCCCCACAAGGCCGAGAGCACTTTATAACCAGGTGTATAGAGTCGAGCGGGGTAACATTGTGGGATCAAATACATTGTCTGAAAAATCCCGCTACTTTTAGGCTTTTAGGTTCACAAAGGGCTGGTTAGAAATTAAACCGATTTTGGATATCGAACCCGGATCTCTGGCGGAGAGCCTTAGGCGACCCATACTGAAACCGGAATCAATCGGCACAACGCACTCAGTGCTTCATAGGTGATAATAGAGGTGACAGGTTTCATTCACTGTGTACTTACTTTGTGGGAGAGTCAGTATTTCCGTCATCCCCATGAATCGGAGCCTGTCGTCGTGTTTTGTGACATTCCTAGCTGTCGTTGCGACTGATGGATCACGGTGCCGTGATTACATTGACGTCGACAGCGAAAAGGCAGTATGGTGGCTCAAGTATGTCATATCGCGCCTTTGTGTTCTATTGCGAATGCGAAGATTATTTCACACCTTCGTTTTATCGCGTACGCGTCTTCGTCACAGCACATCGCGTCTTTGCTGCATTGCATCGCGACTTGACTGCATCATGTCGCGTCTTTGCTGCATCGCATCGCGACTTGACTGCACCGTGTCGCGTCTTTGCTGCATCGCATCGCGACTTGACTGCACCGTGTCGCGCCTTTGCTGCACCGCATCGCGACTTGACTGCACCGTGTCGGGTCTTTGCTGCACCGCATCGCGACTTGACTGCACCGTGTCGGGTCTTTGCTGCATCGCATCGCGACTTGACTGCACCATGTTGCGTCTTTGCTGCATCGCATCGCGACTTGACTGCACCGTGTTTTGTTTGAAAACCCTCATGTCCAAAGAAGTCAGTGTGTGGATGGGTTGTTAGTATGTGGGATGGGTTGTTAGTGTGTGGGATGGGTTGTTAGTGTGTGGATGGGTTGTTAGTGTGTGGAAGGGTTGTCAGTGTGTGGATGGGTTTTTAGTGTGTGGGATGGGTTGTTTGTATGTGGGAAGGGTTGTTAGTGTGTGGAAGGGTTGTTAGTGTGTGGAAGGGTTGTTAGTGTGTGGAAGGGTTGTCAGTGTGTGGAAGGGTTGTTAGTGTGTAGAAAGGTTGTTGGTGTGTGTATGGGTTGTTAGTATGTGGGATGGGTTGTTAGTGTGAGGATGGGTTGTTAGTATGTGGGATTGGTTGTTGGTATGTGGGATTGGTTATTAGTGTGCGGATAGGTTGTTAGTATGTGGATGGGTTGTTAGTGTGTGGATAGGTTGTTAGTGTGTGGATGGGTTGTTAGTGTGTGGATGGGTTGTTAGTGTGTGGATGGGTTGTTAGTGTGTGGATGGGTTGTTAGTATGTGGATGGGTTGTTAGTGTGTGGATGGGTTGTTAGTGTGTGGATGGGTTGTTAGTGTGTGGATGGGTTATTTAGTGTGTGGATGGGTTGTTAGTGTGTGTATGGGTTGTTAGTATGTGGATGGGTTGTTGGTGTGTGTATGGGTTGTTAGTGTGTTGGATGGGTTGTTAGTATGTGGATGGGTTGTTAGTATGTGGATGGGTCGTTAGTATGTTGATGGGTTGTTAGTGTGTGGATGGGTTGTTAGTATGTGGATGGGTTGTTGGTGTGTGGATGGGTTGTTAGTATGTGGATGGGTTGTTAGTATGTGGATGGGTTGTTAGTGTGTGGATGGGTTGTTAGTGTGTGGATTGGTTGTTAGTATGTGGATGGGTTGTTAGTATGTGGATGGGTTGTTAATATGTGGATGAGTTATTAGTGTGTGGATGGGTTGTTATTGTGTGGATGGGTTGTTAGTGTGTGGATGGGTTGTTAGTGTCTGGATGGGTTGTAAGTGTGTGGATGGGTTGTTAGTATGTGGATGGGTTGTTAGTGTGTTGGATGGGTTGTTAGTGTGTGGATGGGTTGTTGGTGTGTGGATGGGTTGTTAGTATGTGGATGGGTTGTTAGTATGTGGATGGGTTGTTAGTATGTGGATGTGGATGGGTTGTTAGTGTGTGGATGGGTTGTTCGTGTGTGGATGGGTTGTTAGTGTGCGGATGGGTTGTTAGTATGTGGATGGGTTGTTAGTATGTGGATGAGTTGTTAGTGTTTGGATGGGTTGTTAGTGTGGATGGGTTGTTAGTGTGTGGATGGGTTGTTCGTGTGTGGATGGGTTGTTAGTATGTGGATGGGTTGTTAGTATGTGGATGGGTTGTTAGTGTGTGGATGGGTTGTTAGTGTGTGGATGGGTTGTTAGTGTGTGGATGGGTTGTTCGTGTGTGGATGGGTTGTTAGTATGTGGGATGGGTTGTTAGTGTTTGGATGAGTTGTTAGTGTGTGGATGGGTTGTTCGTGTGTGGGATGGGTTGTTAGTATGTGGGATGGGTTGTTAGTGTGTGGATGGGTTGTTAGTGTTTGGATGAGTTGTTAGTGTGTGGATGGGTTGTTCGTGTGTGGATGGGTTGTTAGTATGTGGGAAGGGTTGTTAGTGTGAGGATGGGTTGTTCGTGTGTGGATGGGTTGTTAGTGTGTGGGTGGGTTGTTAGTGTGTGGGTTGGTTGTTAGTGTGTTGGTTGATTGTTGGTGTGTGGATGGATGAGCCTTTGAAAGACATACTGTAGTGCATGGATTTACCATTCCCACAATTTTGCCCCATCAGTTCACTAGAGGATCATGGTCAATTGCCTCCATATTTGCTGATGTCATTAATAAAGTGAAACAACGTCAATCCTCACGGCACCGTGTACAATCGTCCGGATTAACGAAGTAATCATCCGAAAAGCTGGTGTTCCGGAGTTACGAGGTTTTATTGAAGTTGCATCGCCAGTGCAGCGCAGTGATCGGTTGTCACACCCTGAGCCCCTGGCTGGTCTCTAGAACTTAGAATATGTTTGCTGCAATGACCTGATTGTTCCACATCTTGTGTCAACGCAACCCGGGGGCACGGGTGGCCCAGTCGTCTAAGGCGCCGCAATTCGCTGTGCAGAGTTGCACGCCCTTGGGCACGCTAGAATCCTATGATTTTGGGTTCGATTATGTTTCTAGGTTTGTCAGCACCATACCCGTCCTCGTGGGTTTCACCGAAGTGGTAAACGTCTGAGACCTGAATCACTTCGGGCTTTCCTCCCACATTTAGCTGACACGCCGTGATAAAGCTGGAATACTGTTAAAAGCGGCGTAAAACCCAACTCACTCACTCACTCAACGCAACCCGAATATTGCTCATGCTATCAATGACAAATTTCCCTGACCTAAGCTCGGTTATTTACAGGTCGCAGTGATATAGATGGAGTATCAATGATTGTCGCCGAAAGAAAAAATATACTGTAAAAAAGGTATTCAGAATGTAAACACACACACGACATGTTTAGATCTAAATATATTTAGGATTGTGTTTTAATCCAAACGGAATATCCATTTGGTGTGTTCCATCAAAACACGTTTAGGGTCTCAATACTTGAACACAGCCTAAATACCAACTAAACACAACGTCCCCATAATTTAAACATGTTTAAATTCTACATACGTGGGGAAACGGGTCTTTCCTACATTTAGACCTTTAACACAATCCTAAATCCATCAAGGGACTTGCCTAGGTGTGTGTTCAGGATCTAGATCTAGACACAATCTTTTCGTGCATCTATAAAGATATTTACAAATGTTCCTAGTATATGACAATACATAGAAGCTATCTCTCGTGATAAGATGATCTGTTGCTTTCAGAGACTGGTCAACTTCAACATACACCTACCTTTGTTATGCAATGTTCTACGAACAACAGTTCTTTAGATATGACGATGACGCACACGCATGCACCAACTGCCATAAAAATACGCAGTACTTTCTTAAAATCAACACCATATCCTTCATGTTATAACTTAATGTGTCTAATAAAATTAATAAAAACGGTGATTATCTTAACAGTAAACTGTGGAATTTTACTTCCCGGTACGAATTGTACGGGGAACGCTAGTTATATTAAACCGCATGGCCATTCTGTAAAGATAACTGATACTTCATCCTTTGATCACTCGCTCACTCAACCACAAAACACAGCTAGAGTTTCATTTTTGTGGCAAATGCTAAGTTTATGAAAGTATTCCCCAAGGCTTGGTAATCCCAAACTCACGGTTGGTTGAGGAGTGCTTCCAAGTTTAATGTCCCTACCTCCTTTATGACACACATCAGAGGTGTTGGGGGATATCGAGGAGCCCTAGAGAATACGAAATGACATTAAGGGACGTATATCTTCCTAAAATAAAATAATATTATGTGATTTGGGTCATAATTTGAAGCAAATTTGAATACCCACACTGCCTTCAACGTCACAGCGTGGATCAGGTTAGTGTTCGCCAGGGCGTTGCACTAGGTCTACTTACGTCACGTCGCCTGGTCGAATTTGCTTGTGTTTTGCCAAATGATGTACAGTAAACTACGGTTATAACGAACTCAAAGGGACCACTAATTTTGGTTCGTCATAACCGTAGTTCGTTATAAGCATATATACAGCATATAAACAACAAATGGCCGGGACTATAAAATAAGTTCGTTAAATCGGTCAGTTCGTTATAAACGTGTTCGTTATAACCGTAGTTTACTGTATAAATGTTTTGTCCTTTCTCTCCAAAGCAATAGTGAGACTATACCTAGTCTATGAATAATGGTAATATGTTTTTCAGAGATGATCCCAACCGAATCTAACAAGCAACCCAATGGCGCCATTCAGACGTTGAAACGTCGCGTGGTTTTACATAATTTAAAGGAAATTTAGTCTCTCGTTAACTTGTCGTTGGCATCATTTATGTCAACAATGCGAAATAGAAAACAGAAACGAAGAGCAGTACCTCACCCATCCGAACATCATTTACACAATATATTTCATTTATCAAATTGTTACGTCAAAATTTCATGTCGTCATTACGGTTTCGTACTTTCGGGTTTTTTTACGCCGCAGTCAGTAACATACCAGCTATATGTATATATCTATATATTTCTTTGGAACAGTAACAAAGTCTTTTCCTGAGGTACCGATCCTCAACATATACATGTACATCCAAACACCAGTTCAAGATCATTGGGGCGGTGGGGGTAGCCTAGTGGTTAAATCATTCGCTCTTCACGCCGAAAACCTGGGTTCGATTCCTCACATGACCCGGGTTCGATTCCCCATTTCTTGTCCCCGCTGTGATATCGCTGGAATATTACTGAAAGAGGCGTACAACCATACTCACTCACTCACACAAGTTAACCGGTTCATTATTTGCTAGTATGTTTACATATCGCTACGAATGATGGTATGAAAAACTCCATCTCCAAAAAACAAAAGTTATTAAATTATAGTTATAAAGTTTTCTTCATTTTCAGATACTGCAGTACTTCTAAACTTGCCAAAGATTTTAGACTAACATGTGCTGTATTGGTTATATGCTGTATATTGGTTTCAGGGTCTGTATGACGGACTACCCGCAACTCTATATAACCCAAACACATGTTTTTCTCACTGTTATCGCCACACAATCCTGCCCTCTTCTCCTCTCCCCATCCACCCCTGATGAGATAATCGGACCTTCCCATCAATAATATTCACGCAATGTGTACGCATGAGGACAAACGTATTGAGTTTTAAAGAGGGGTGTCGAGAGGGATCGATGGCTTCGTCAAACACAACTTTTCTTTGATGTCTACGATGAGATGTGTTTGATGTTTCATGGCGACGTATTGATCAACGTAAAACGAGAGAAGTACTTCTCCCATGCTGCTCGACGTGTCAACATCGACGGCCGTGCAACGTTGTCAATCGACGAGTGGTCTTGAGGAAAAGCATAGAATCAGTTTGCTTTCCGTCCGTAAGAAAATCTGGTAATCGAAAGTCTTTAAAACTTTAAACACGCCCTATCTTCGTCATTTCAGGGTATGTCATCACGCTCTCTAGGCTTGGTATTGTCCAACCATAATAAGTAGTAACGACTGGCCCAGCCGTCTAAGGCGCTGCAATTCGCTGTGCATAGTAGCGTTCCTTGGGCACGCCAGAAATCCATGATTGTGGGTTCGAATCCCGGTTCGCCCCGATTATGTTTCTAGGTTTGTTAGCACCATACCCGTACTCGTGGGTTTTACCGAAGTGGTAAACGTCTGAGACCTGCATCACTTCGGGCTTTCCTCTTACGGTAAGCTGACAGGCTGTGATGTAGCTGGAATACTGTTCACAGTGGAGGGAAACCAAGCTCACTCACTCATATTCAACATCTGCAGAAGCAACACATCCTATCAGTTCCAATACAGACAGGGTCGGTGGGGTAGCCTAGTGGTTAAAGCGTTTGCTCGTTACACCGAAGGCCCGAGTTCGATTCCCCACATGGGTACAATGTGTGAAGCCCATTTCTGGTGTCCCCCTCCGTGATAGTGCTGGAATATTGCTAAAAGCGGCGTAAACCACTCCAATACACAATCACACACACGCACGCACGCACACGCACGCACGCACACGCACACACAAACACACACAACAGCATGATCAACCCAGCCAACGATTGGACGGTGTACCCTCAGCACGTGCACAGGTCGTACCACGTGACGCCAGCTGCACGCTTACTCGTTCTGGCACCTGCAGTTGTGCCCCCGTGTGATTAATATTTTTTCTAGATCAATCATTGTAGGCGAAGTTACAAACACGGTAGGTCAAGAATTTGACATAAGCGCTTGTCTCGTGCTTGCGACATGAAACGAGACACAAAGCCCGCGCTCGCGATGTATTTATTCGCAATTTCACAGTGGCTGAAAATGTCAATATTTTCGAGACTTTAATTCACGAAAACGGATATTTCATTGCTCTCTTCAGAGGAATAATAAAATATCTATCTCTGGATACCCAGGGGATTTATGGAGGTAGGGATTTAGAAATATTAATTTCGCTCGAGTGAATTGTTTGTTGGGCGATATCTGGAGATGTTTGAAAAGTTTAGGTGTTGGGAGTTTGTGTTTAAACCTAGACACTGTGTCGGACCTGGCGAGATTACAAGTACCTTTAGCTGTGTTTATGAGGCTAAGAGCGAACCGGAATCTTTCATAATTTACAAAACACTGACTTCTCATGAGAAATGTAATTTTCAGAAAACCGCCAGATCAGAGTTAAATAGATTGTTATTAACGAGGATTACACCCGCCTTTGATCTCATGCAATTTATACTTCTAACAAATCCCAAACCACCAACAGACGTGTTTCAATGTAGCTTAGATTGGTGCAATTATAGATTGTAAATAGATTTAAATTCTCAAACCTTATCCTGTAGCCTATAATAATCGATAAACTAGATTCACTTGTTTCGAATTTTTTGAAAATGGACAATATCTTGCAGTACAGCAATTATGTAAATGTTTCCCCGATGCACTATTTTACGTTGAACGTAACTTTTTAATCCTGAATGTATTTTCGGGCTTTAAACTATCAATAATTCTGCCATTATATACCCCGCCCACAAGTTGCCAGGTTTGCTTTTCACTGTATCATCCTACTCGGTACCCAGTTTCACCTGGGTGAAGAGGTACATCAAATATTACCTGCGTTTTAGTTTGGGTCAGATTCGAAGTCCAAGAAACTCTCATGCTTGCCGAACATGGTCACCCATCCAACTACTTTCCGCCGCCAGCGTTGGTTTACTTCTCCCGTATAAACTATATAATATGCAAAGGGCCATGATGCATTGCTATTACTCCGCTTCATTTAAACGGATCGAGTGCCATTAAAACTACTGAAACCACTAAATTGAATCAATTGAATCTTCGATTGTTGTTATCTCGGCAGACACAACTTCTTTGTCTTAACAAGGAGAAAAATCCCACAAATAAACCAGCATATGCCGTATTCGACGTAATAAGCGCCCCGCTCTAATCAGCGCCCACGGCGATATTTACTAATATATTAATATATTGGCTTGGGAACAATCCCAATTAGCACCCCTTCCGATTGATCAATGTACACAAGACTTATTTATTTCTTGTATGATAAGCACCCTTAATTATGGGCCATTAAATTCTCGAAAATATGTCTATCGTGTATAATACGCACAGATTCTTCTTTGTTATCATTTCATGCTGTCAGCATTAACCACAAAATTTACAATCTTTCAACTCTGTTTTTTATCTCACCAAAATTATATTCTAATAAGAGCCCCTTATTTCTAATTTTGAGAGCGCCCTGGGCGCTTATTACGTCGAAGGTGAGGTGTCTACTTAGAGAGGTGCACCAACCACAGACGGGATCTGAATCATTTCCTATAGTTTCAGTCGGAACTCCTAATGGTCTGTTTGCCTACAATGCGTGGAACTTAAATCGTGAAATGAAAAACATTGTTCAAAATCATTTTTTTTATCGTCCGAAATTCATTTGTGGGGTTTCGCAGCCCGGGCCTTCTGGGAACGCATTTACCACTATAGGCAACACCACCGCCCGGTTTCGTTTCGATGTAAAACCACGCCTGCTCTATTATGCCATCCAGGGCCTGTTCCACAAAGCAATTTGGCGCTAAGATGATCGTAACTCACACATTTCAACACAAGCTTCCGACAGTCGTAGTGCTAAGATCGCTTTGTAGAACGGGCCCTGGTGTAGAGGAAATTGAGGAATATGTCGTTACAGCACATGCACTAAACGGTCATGCTGCTCTGACTTTTAATAATAGTAGCACTGAGATCGCTTTATGCTAGTGGGTCCATGTTTTCATCAGCTTGCGCTATCGTCAAAATCTATTTATAAAACAACCCGTCATTGATAAGTGATGTTTGATTAACAATTCAATTGAAGAAAAAAACCCAAGAAAAATGAAACATGATTTAAGATAACTTAAATTTACTGTCTATGTCAAACTTAACAATACGCTGGCGCCACAGTCTCATCACGTGTCAGTGTGATATTGGAGAAGTGGTCCAGGGGATAGAGCGTCTGCCCGGAGGGCGGAAGATCGGTGGTTCGATTCCTTGCCGTGTAACACCAAAATACGTTACAAGATGATCTTCTTGTTGTAACCCTGTCTGGCGCTCGGCATTAAGGGGCTAAATCAAGGACTGGTCGGCTCGGAGTTAGTATGCTGTATCAGAAGGAGGTATGCATGTTAAACTGTGGCATGGTATCTCAGTGGGCTAGCCCTCTAAAACTTGCATAAGCCCCGGCTAGTAGTGAGTGAGTTGGGTTTAACGCCGCTTTTAACAGTATTCCAGTTATATCACGGAGTGTCAGCTTAATGTGGGAGGAAAGCCTGAAGTGATGCAGGTCTCAGACGTTTATCACTTCGGTGAAACCCACGAGCACGGGCCTAAGACGACCCCCCCACCGCGCCCCCCCCCCCCCCCCCTCCCCGTTAGTAAAAGCAGTCACGCAAAAACACTCGGACATGCTCGTCGCTTTTGATGCAATAACCTTGAACACGACCTTAAACCTCATTTAATGTTGGAAAATGCCCAAAGTGACGTACACGCAAACTGGAAGACGTTTACGACCTTTTGCGAAACCCACGGGCACAGCATGGTGCTGTAAAATAAAGGATCATAACCATGACAAAACTGCCATTCAAACCCGACCACCGGATCCTGCAACGGCCAAGGGACGCATCTCTAAACGTACACGGACCACACCGTGATACGACCATCGTAATTCTTCTATTTAAACATAAACTGGATGCTCGGGGCACTAAAATCGTGTTATGGAACGGGACCCAAGGCTCAATATAACACGTTTCAGTTTCAGATTAAACACGAATCAAAGGAGATTGAAATAACAGGATAAAAAACAACGTTCGTCTTAAAAAAAAGGTTTGAACCAGCTCAGTCCTCATAAAGAAGTCAGTGTCTGCGACAAATGTATGACTTCGTCTGGTTGTATTTTGTGAAGCGTTTGTGTAAAGGAGTCCGTCAGTCGAGACCGCCTGCGCGTTGTTGTGTGCGATTGCTTGACATCAGACAGCGGCGCGAGACATGGTATCTATTAGTCCCACATTAAATAGCACGAACACAGAGAGACGAGAGGCTGGATACGGACTTTGTGGCGCACAAAGGATGTTGCAATTAAAATATTATTGAATTTGAACTTTGTGGATTTCTTGAAGTGAGTTGTTTATTGCTTTTGTTTCCTGTAGGTTTGTCGCCCATGCATGACATTATTTCATATCGTATGCCTTCACCCTGTGTAATAGGAATGTATAATGGGGATCATGACGCGCAAATAACCCAGTGATCTTTGGTAATCTGCACTGGAAGCCTTTTGTAGAAAGAAACGTATTTGTATTCAGTGGGGTTTACATACATGACTACCCGGTTACATCTAGACTGAGTGGGGGAGTGGGTGGGTGAGTGAGTAAGTGATGAGATGGGTGAGTGAGTGGGTGGATGAGTGAGTGAGTTAGCGAGTCAGTGGAAGCCTTTTGTAGACAGAAACATATTTTGTATCATGTTTACATACATCACTCCCCGGTTACATCCAGAGTGAGTGAGTGGGTGGTGAGTGAGTGAGTGAGTAAGTGATTCAGTGGAAGCCTTTTGTAGACAGAAACATATTTGTATTCTGTGGGGTTTACATACATCACTATCCGGTTACATCCAGAGTGAGTGAGTGGGTGGGTGAGTGAGTGAGTTAGTGAGTCAGAGTGAGTTAGTGAGTCAGTGGAAGCCTTTTGTAGACAGAAACGTATTTGTATTCTGTGGGGTTTACATACATCACTATTCGGTTACATCCAGAGTGAGCGAGTGGGTGGGTGAGTGAGTGAGTGATGGGGTTTGTGCGTGAGTGAGTTAGCGGGGTGAGTGAGCGAGCGCGGGCATTGTGTTAACAGACCATGACACCCCCATGATCGGACCAAGTCTTGGGCATACATCGCCATCAGATCCAAACACAAGCTCCACACGGCTCTCCAAACACTATTGCTGCCACCAGTCAAAGCTCCCCACTGTGGTAGACGTCCACAACCATGCTAGGCAACTTGCAACCAACTGACCGTTATGTTTTCAAACAAGTGATGACTGTCATGACGCCGAATAATCTGATCCCAACTAAATTAATTTCTTTTTGTTTGTCAATTTGAAGCTCTATTTTATTTCAACTAACATGGAATTGGTATAGTAAGAATGTAAGGGGAAAGTTGGGTGCACAAAAATATAAATGTCACTACATTTGGGGAAAGAGGTAAAATGTCAAGATTTTTGTAGTGCCCGCTTCCACGCGGGTAACGAAGAGTAACGAAGGTGTCACGTGCTAGGAAGGAGTTTCGTCCTGGCATGGTAAAGGGGCGCAACTCTGCAGAGCGAATTGAACTGTGTATCACTTGGGCACTGTGCCCCAGGCCCGATCTTAAATTGAGTGATTGAGTCTCATTTGACACAGATTTCAACAGTAGTTCCGTTATGTCACGCTGTGTCAGGTTGATGTGGGAGGAAAACTAGACATGATGCAAGTTTTACACGAATTGTACAGCAACAAATTTACAATTAAATAAAACAAATTATTGTTTTCCTGCATTTAATCTGTAATCTGTAAATTATCTCTTGTGTCGATGTGCTTGCGCTACTAACATACGCAGACAATTTGTAAAGCTACATACACACGTGTTTGGCAGACAGATGGGACCTTTTTGCTGATAACGTTATCGCTTTCCGATCGAGGCTGAATGGCGGACACGCGACCGGATATACCACAGTTCGGCAGCGCGAATAGTGTTGATACAAGATGGCCGCTATAGATTCACTGTTGACTGCAACACGGCCGACAGATGTTACTATACCGCTCTTAAATTTAGAAGCTTGGTTTCACATACCGTTTTAACTGAAATACAATATATTGAGATAAGAAGGAAATCAATGTTATCAAATGAGTAAAATGAGATTAAAACGAACTTGGTCATCCGAACACTTACCACTTTTTGTAAAACCCACAGGGACAGGCACACCAAAAATCATAACTGGAATTAAATCCGGAGGAACTAGGCTCCTGGGGGACCCATATCCGCTCTGCTACAACTAGTTAATACACCGAGTGAAGAGGTCGGGTTTTATTTGTCTTTTAACATTATATACTAGCATGACGGTCGTGCATATCGGTAATGGACTTAACACATTGTAGGGGCGGTTGTGTAGCTTAGTGGTTAAAGCGTTCGATCGTCACACCGAAGGTCCGGGTTCGATTCCCTACATGGGTACAATGTGTAATATTACTTAAAGCAGCGTAAAACCAAACTCAATCACTCACACTCACATATTGTACCCTAAGTACAACTGTGAGGCAACGAGCTGTGAGGTGAAGAACATGACACTGAAATAAATTGTGGTGGTGGTAGTTTGTTTGGGGGTTGTTGTTGTGTTGGTTTGGAAGAGGGAGGGTGCAAGGGTGAACGCTACCACACTCTTTTATAACATTATACTGAATATTTATAAATATATAATTTGAACTTTCAGCACTGTGTTGATATCTTTATTGTGATGCGTTTTCAACACACTGCTACCAAACACAAATTAATTGGCAATTATTTGATTTCTACAAGCGCTTTGTGATCATAAAATGCATCCTTCCTTGTCCATACAGCGGTTTGTGTCCGCGCTTGCGTAAGTTCCGTTTCTCTTATTCAAACGAAATGATCGCATTCATATGAAAGCACACTTATAGTTATGAAGTGTAGAATTTAGAAACTGTGAAATTAAAATCAGTTGTCGTCCCTTGTGTTTACACAGCATAAGGGTTGGCCGGATATTACACAGATAGTGAACACGAAAATAAGACACTCATCCCTTTGCTGGAGGCGAGGTACGTGGACAAACGGATTTAATAATTCTGGCAACAGCTTAAGAAAACAGAGGAAGACATGCTAACAGTACACCCTTATACCTTACACATGTTTTGCTTTAATTTCAAGATATCAATAATCCTTCCAAATTATTATCACACATGCTGGTTGTCCTAACGCCAAGGAACGAAGTAAACACACCTTTTTAGATGTTGTTTATATGTAAACCGAACACCCTATTTTCCTACGAAACTTGATTGCCAATCTTTAGACATGGCGTGTTTGCAGTGAGGTGTTAATTCATGACAAACCTATGACCGTCGTCTTTTATGTCTAAACCAACATGTATGTTGCATTACCAAAGAAACCCGACACCACCGGAAGCCGCTGCTTAAGAAGAGCCCACGTGACCTAGTCCCATCATACCTCACTCGTGTTGGCCCGTGCAGGTTCCCGCCACTTTTGTCCTGTCGTCTGCGCCTGAGGTCATCTGGATGTTTACACAACGACAAGGCATGAAATCAAATACTTTTAGCGTGCTTGCTTTAAAGTATCTTACCCGAACCCACCGATGTGTATTAATTTCAGGATAGAAAGGGGTCGGATCGCGGCGAGAGCTTGGAATAACACAAATCTGAAGTAAATACATTTGAGTGTTCCTAGTTTATAGACGCTTTTGTTGGCCATGAATGAAAACAGGCGTTATTATACCATTCGCTGCTTCTATTCAGTCGGTATTAAAAGAGTGTATTTGCTCTGGGCCTGGTAAAGCACACACCATCAACATGTGAGGGTATTCACAAGTCACCTTGCTTGGTCCAAATCCCCACTGAACGCTACTCCCGACTTTGGGCTTTGTCCTCCATAGTGGTTGTCAACCAGACCGAGGCTTAGAAAACTCTAAGGGAGATAAACCGTCATTAGCACCCTCTCCTAGCGATGTAAACTTTCACTGTTGTTCTTTAATAGCGACTGGTCACTATATTCAGACTCGATTATTTACAAACCGTCGTCATAGCTGGAATATTGCTGAGTGCGGCGTGAAACAACAAATAATCAATCAATCACATGACTATAATTGATCTGTCGTGGTTGGCGGTCATTGCATCTGGTATACCCGCTGTCGTTGCTTTGTGACACCACGCATCAAATTATGGTTACTAGTTGGAAGGTGAATATTCCATTCTGGGGATCTGCTGTTTTATTTCATTGTGTTCTCGTGCCTCTGATGGTTAAAACGTCCTGTCCAGAAATGGACCAAGAGCAATGATGCCCGAGATATGGTTCTCGCGAGAATAAACGATATTTCCAATCCCATTTAGATGTGACGTTTCTCAACAGTTCGATTTCGAAGCCAACATGTGAAGCATATGCACAACAGTAGCTTAAGAGGAATAACAGTAGAAGCTTTGATCTCAAGCAATCCATATGACTTCCTGGAGTGTTTTTAGACGCCGGACTATAAGATAAGCAACAGGTAAATGTCAATTTGATTTAACGAAGAAGACGTCTGTCACCTTTAAGCCATAGGTAAAAAAACAGAAAATCAAAAGCCAAACAGGATCCACCCACAGGTGACATCAAAGAGTGATATAAGTATTATCCTGTCAGGTGACATGCTGTAGTATTAATCATATCTTATAAGCAGTGGCACACTGAATTTACATGGCGTCAGGTTATTTTATTCTGAGCTGACAAGGGACCGATCACATGATATTCTGGGGTGGTGGGATGGGTGGGTAGTGATTTTGTCTGATTCGTTTCATTCCGTGAGAAGCCGAATAGCACGTTACGGAAAGGATCGAGTGGTCACAAATGTTCTTTGACCATACAGAACTAGAACTGAAAATCTTTGCCTAATTTTCGTCCGGCACTTGCTTAATGTTTAAAAGAGTATTTTTTAACATATGAATGGAGACATGTCTTATTATTCATTTTAGTACTTTTTCTCCGTTTGTCTATCATCCGAACCATAGCTCTACACGCATGCGTAAGAGCCCTATTGTAATTAAACCCCGCTGACGTCATTCGTTGAGCACTGACAAGAGAAGGAATTCTACAAATGGGGAATAGAAAAGAAACGCAAATAGCATCATTATCCGTTTCGGGCGAATCCCATTTTTTTGGACAGGAAATGAAGACAAACACTTTCAACATAATCAATAATAAACAAATCAGGCAGATAAACATAGTAAGGGATACAAGGATCCACATCATAGCAGCCTTCGTAAACAGAAGCAAATCTTTCTCGTTTAAAAGAAGCTAAAACTTTTTAACTCCTAAAACCAAACTTTCTTCAAAAGGCACATCGGCATTGGTTTTTATGTTTGATTATTGCAGTGGAAGATAGCCGGCACCGCGGGGAGAGGTTTCAAAGGCAATCTGACCATAAAGGAGTTACGGTTCTTGAACAGTTGAAACAACTCCTGGGAGAACCTTTAACATGGCGGAGTCAAAGCTGTAACGTGATGGTATTGCGCATCTCTCTGTGCGAAGGTCATTCGACTCGCGATTGAACATAGTTTAAAGTTGATTATTGGCTGACCGGTCAGCTCGTCCGACAAATTAATCCTCATCAAACATTTATTGCCAATTTTGATTTACATTACTTCAGTTTTAAAACTTCAGATCAAATACTTTGTATATTCTTTATTGTCCTTTTTGGGAAAAAGTGCGCGTGGGTTATTGTAGGATATTGTTTGAAGTCTCCCCTTTCTGGGATATCGGCAAGATTACGACAGTTTGGAGGAGGGACGAGGCAACGGAAAGTATCTCTCCATTATTATGATCAAAGGAAACCTGGTTCTATATGAATGCGATAAAACTCTCAAACACGAAACTACTCCACTGCATCTTTATTGAGTTATTCCAGTCTTTGCTGCGGATATTAAAGTAATGGGCCATTCCTTTGAAACGCTGGCCAATTTCTTGGAGGTATCTTTTAATGCCTATCGGCTTTATGGGGCTATTTGTAAAAACATCTCATCGGGTCTTTCATCTCGCGAGATTTGAGCGATTCTTATCTCATTTGCCGGATTCCTATTTTGGTTATTGTAACCGCACTCACAATACTGAGGTATCAAACTAAGGCTTTGAAACGTAATGGTTAAAATAAATACCTACAAACTAACATCAGAAGAAGACTGGTGAAAATTCTATACCCAAAGACAGAACACGGAGTAAAAATGGATTATCTGACGTAGGAATATGCCAACTTGCATTTGTTTACATTTGTCGTTCGGCTGATGGCTTGGAATATCAAACATTCGGAGTGTGTAGCGAATATTACTAATGATCGTCAAAGAAATGTAATGATTTGTAAAGGAGAGACTGTGAGTTTCAAATGTGTTGCTTTGATGTTCGGGCGTATAGGATCGAATCCTTGCGCCATCAATAGGTATTCCAGTTTTGTCAGCTGCACGCCATTGAAGTGTTGACATTCGCGTTATATCTTTACACTAACTAGCTTGAAGTTCTAAGATGCATGGGACTAAGCTTGCAAAGTAGACACTGTCCATTGGTGCGGAAGCCAATCTGGTGTTGCGAGTGTGCAATGTCGCAGTTAATATGGTCTTCACACATTGTATCATTCGGCACAGAACCTGGTTCCTTGTGCGAAGAACGAACGTACGTTCCACGTGACGGCCTCTCAGGAGCCATAAGTATTATTACGACCATAATAATGAGTAGAATATCGATCTTGCCAGGAGACGATGAGAAAACGGAACTATTGAACTGATCGAGTGAGCTAGGTTTACCCTCCCCTATCACATTTGGAACACCAAGAATTGGCTTCAAACATTCTTCTCCTGCTGGTAGTCGAACACGGGTCTGTGATATGGCGAGCCGACGCTGCCACTTGGCTATCCAGTCATCGCTGGGAGTTTCCAAATTTTCCTGGAAATCGATAATACATGTGTATCCATCTAAAAGTAACGTTTTAAGGATAATGATTTGTGATCAATGTTATTTGATGCCGCAGTCCACAATATTCAAGCTCTCTCATGACGGCTAGTGTACAATCGTGTCTGGGGCAGAAAAACTGTTGCTGCGCTCGACATCCCATACTGTCGGTGTGCAAGTGATACGAAAGCAACTGAATCAGTGAGGCTGACCACTCGATGCTGTTTAGTCGCAAGAAGGGGGTCATCATTCTCAAACATAGAATCAGGATTTGAATTTCATAATTATAAATATTAGATTTTTCTTATCAGATTTGCAATATATTACTTAAAATGTGAAAAAGGCATTGTTTGTATTCATCAACGAAGTTCAAACAAACACGCTTTAACAAAACGATAGTACAGATATCATATCAGTTCATACACTGTGTCAATACTAAGTTTAACAACAGTTTTTAATGCAACGTTGCGTACTTAATCGACCCAACAATCGCGCTTTGGACTCCTGTCCAAAGTACATTTACCGCACAATGATAGAATGCTAATATTTTCTTCATTAATAATTACACCATATTTCAGCTCGTGTTGTCATCTGCTTGCACAGTGAGGACAAAGACTATCTTTCAACAAAGACGGCATGGACAATATAGACGGTAGTTGAGGCAGTAAATCCAATCTCGCAGACAATTATCGTTTATATCCACGCATCTACATCCCAGCCATAATAAACGAGAGTTATCTCCCTTATAACTGTCACTCACCCAGTCCGGAACTACTTTTAATGACTGTATGGGAGTCCTTCCCGCCGTTGACATTCAGATGGTGCGAACGCGGGATGTCGAGAGGTTGTGGTGAGACAGGGTTTAAGATGACAGACACGACACTCTTAAAACATCATAGCCTGGCAAGTTGGCCTCAGGCAAGCTGGGTTGGCATTTGATAATGTTGTATAGTAGCCTTGGCACCATGGAGGTGAATATATACGTGTCTGTGGTCTGACAATGGATGCAGAGCTTAATCCGCAGATTTTGATTAAGCGCTGTGATTGACTCGTAGGCGTGTTCCCTGTGCCCAGGCTGGTTGTCCCAGAGGCAGCACCCCTCTGGAGGATCCACCCTTTTGGTACCACCCCTTTTTTCAGACCCGTTATATGTTAACTCCACCCTCGGCCATGTCATTTAGTGACTTAGTATTATGTGCACCCCCATTTTTCAACATTCTTGACCCGTCTCTGGGTGAGATCGTGGGACGCTGCACGGCTAATCCATTACCAATGCGTATCCCGATGATGATCGGAGTGTTACAGCTTGTTTCCTGGCTAAATGTGTGTCACCATGCCATGATGCTCATCCTGTCAACCACCTGTTTGCCAGACCCTGAACTGATTTTTACTGGCAATGTGATACAGCAGAAGTATTGCCGATTGACTTGAGGAACACACCATTCACTCACATCTGTGTGGGTGAGTATAGGCACTTGTTCAACAATAGTCGGTGTACGACAGGCCTACCGGTAATCAGGAAATACCAGCTCTCATGATCAGATTGACTACTGTGATCGTATACCGACTGTTGCTGGCTTCACATTTTCAACCATTGGCTTATCTGGTCCAAGTTGGAATAGTTCGATATTGCTCACAACAACGTTAATCACCTGTTCCACACCAGTGTCCAATCATCTGTTGTGTATAATTGAACTCCAGAAGGACATGCTGTAGTCACTAACATATTCCACAATAGAAGGATACTGTTGCGTAGCTGCACAACGTCAATTCGGAATCTACCCGATGTGACACAGCGACGATTTCCCTCTATTATTCTCAATACACGTCTATTCCACACAATACAAGCTCGGCGCGGCCGTTTAAGTGGGGCGGGTTGTTGTGAAGACGCATTGAACACTGTCAGTATTGCAGTTACAGAAGAAGAAGAAGAAAATTAATTTTAAGATGTCAAGTATAATAACATCGAGTTTCTTAGCAGTGGGTGGACAATCCCCGGCCTCGTGGGCCTAGGAGACTCAGCCGCACTCAGCAACATATGGCGGCTGTATATAATCGAGTCTGGATAAGAAAAACCAGTGATTGACATCGTGAGCATCGATCCACGCAATTGGGATACGATGACATGCATCAAACAAGTCAGCGAGCCTGACCACCCGATCCCGTTACGTCTCTTAGGACAAGTATAGTCGCCTTTCACGTCCAGCATGGGTTGCTGAAGACGGATCTTCACGGGTCCAATTCTCATTAAAACACTGTATATATTAAAAAAACTGCCGTTATGCTCACTTGAGAGAACATTTAACTAAATTAAAATACAATCACACATGTATATATTCCATTCACGACATACATGTCAGTTTGATGTGAGAGGAACGCCCAACGTGACACAGGTCTTAGATATTTGGACATTGGTGGTATGGTGCTGACAAACCTAGAAACATGATCTGGTCGAATTTGTGATTTGAACCCGCGATAATAGGTGGGCCACGATTTGTCCATTGCTAATGCCCTATCAGCGCCAATAACTGTTGGGTTCCCTTCTGAAGTTTCTGCCTTTATTATCTTAGTACTTTTGTTGTTCTTGCAGGTACATATATATGTTCTCTACCTCATAGCATTAATTTATCTGATGAGTACAGACTCCGAAACGTTGTGTTCCTCGTAATAAAGAAGTTGAAATCCATAAATTCTCTTCCTTAAACCAGGATGTTTGTATGTCATCGTCAACTACAGATGAGCCTTTCCCTATTCGAACCCGAAGTTTCTCCTTGACTCCCAAAGAACCTAAATAGTTATTGTCCACCCGAGGAAAAGAGGCTTATTTAAGATTTTCGTTCCAACCTTTTCCTGTATACTAAAACTATTTCTATTGCATGAAGGACGTATCTGCTCACGATTTCCAATGGGTAGTAAGGTTGCAGGTGTGCGCGTGAATTTTCAGAGGGTCAAAATTGCAGAAATTGAAGTAAAAATGCATAATTTGACAAAATTGACTGTAACATTTGTATTAAGTAATTAAACTATCCAAATTATGTCTTTGTTTACAGGTAATATGTTCTGCTATCTGAATTTGGCAAACATTTAAATGTTGTACTAATTATCATTGAAAACATTGATAAAAAATTGTAGATATACTGGCAGGCACTTTTGTACGAGCATGTCATTAAAACCACTCCAGTGACCCAGGAACGAATGCCAGCACTGTTAGAATTGCTCAAATGTAAATGCACAGCAGATGCTCCAGGTGTAGCGGCGCCACGAACAACATGGGGTGTTCCCTTGGATGCAATTGTGCTATGTCAAACAGAAACAACTTACCTACCTCTCCAGAAGAGCTGGACTCTGACAGTGACTAGAGGTGACATTATTTCACAGCCCTTGACTCTGTGATGTAGTTTTTATGTACTTCATAATACCACAAGTATGCACATGTTTTTCTCCGCTCAAATGATAAACTAGTGAAATGCTCGTACAAAAGTGCAGTATATCTACAATTTTGAGTGAAACTATGTCCATTTTAATTGAAATCGGACTGGGGGTGGGTTGGTGTCGCTTGAGAAATTAGCTTTTAATATATCATTTGCTTTATTGTTAGGGGTCAGTTTACCCCAGGAGTCAGTGAATAACATAATCTTTGAAAAGACAATGTAAAAGGCTTTCATATGATATATTATATGACCATTTTGAAGAACTATATTAGGTCTTGATTTTGAAAACAAGTCAAAATGGCGGCCATCTTAAAATTCAAGATGGCCCCCATAGATGCTCATAGAAAAACTTGAAACATCATTTATCTTTATGATTTTACTATTTTGGTGTTTTAAAGCATTCTTGCAATTATACCACTAATCCACTACATCAGCATAATCTGCCACCATATCTCAATGAGCAATGTCCGTCAAAATTGTTTTTTGCGGGGTGGGGTAACATTGTACACAATATCACAGATCCTATGTAATATATTTTCATTCTGTTTCCTGTATAGGATAGCACAATGGTTCAGGCAACTTTTGATACACAGGTATAGTAGTGTTATTGTCACAATTCAATAATTTATTGAATTAGTGTTTTACCTACTCACAAGATTTGAAAATGAAGTTTTAAACATGAAGAAAAACATGACTTTTATCAATAGAAAAGGTTTAAGGTATACGGGAAAATGTGGGGACTAAAATGTTGCTTTTCACCACTGGCCAATTGACTTAGCCAACTTGCCTACCCCACCGCCAACTACGGAAGTAAGTTCATTAAAATATACAACTTAATATCATATCAAAGATTACATCAAGTATCTTTACACTCTGTTTAGTGCCGATTAGTGCACTAACTTGGAGATCACACGTTATGCAGTAATAATGAACAGTAGGCCGTAGCTGACACGAGAGCTGAAATACGACCAGCACACGTAGTATCACCGAATCATAAATGAATAAACCTGACGTTTATGACGTATGGTGGTGGCAGCGTCGTGTTTGACTTGCGCCCTGAACACACCGGGCTCCGACCAGGAGTTAGGCCCTGACAGCCCCACACTACTCTGATTTACTATCTCCGCACATATCCACTCTTAATTTGACCACATTAACTAATCGGGGGTGACAAGCAGTATTATGCTGTTATCGTCAAATTGAAACTCTGAGATAGTGTATCCAGTGTCGGTTGAGAAATCAACATGAATTAATGATCTGCCCCGTGCAACCCAACACAAGGGTTAGATGTAAGGTAGGGGAAATCTGAATGATAAATTAGCATTCGGAATACCTGCAATCCCCATGGACAAATACAGATGGTATTGATTTCGAGTGGTCCTAGACTACCAAACTGAAGACAGAACACCCTAAGCGCCCGGGAGAGCTAGGAAGTGTTGGCGAGATAGGCATGCAGCGACCCCTGTATCTGTTCTGGTGGAAGAAGAATGGAATACGAAGGGTGGAAGTCATGATACAATTGTTTGACCCGGATTGTGGATTGTGTTAAAGGACATTAGGGTCAATTGACAGTTCAATCTTCAGAAGAAATAAATGGTCTGATGCGGTTATGAACAGTTTCCGAAATGTTTCCAGTGATCCGATCATGTAATTTTCACCCCTGTTTTGCCTTTTCGCCCAATGGAATCAGTCCCGGCATATAATCGAGACTGGTTATTCTCTGGCATTGACGTTTTCAATCGCGTCACTGGATTGTCTGGTAGATCACTTGATGGTCTGGTCACAACTGGACTGTTTATAGGCCGCCGTCGTGTGGTAGGAGTACTGTGTGTGTGTGTGTGTGTGTGTGTGTGTGTGTGTGTGTGTGTGTGTGTGTGTGTGTGTGTGTGTGTTGGGGGGGGGGGGGGATGGTTGTGGTGGTTGTGGTGTATGGTTGTGTGTCGGGGGGGGGGGGGGGGATTCTCATAGTGATCCATTCATATAACTGATTAACGCTATTTTGCCTGTTGCGCCTTTTTAGAGGCACATGTTTCAGAACATAATCGTGACAGATTATTCTCTGGTGTTGACGTTACATATATATTGCGGTCGTCGTTTAAAACAAACCCGGTGTTCGATTGTTGTTACTTCGTATTGGTTTTGGTAAAACATCAGGTCATAATTTGTTGGTTTTATGAATGGATTACTACTACTTCTACTACTAAGGGCGTTGGGGTAGCCCAGTGGTTAAAACGTTTGCTTGTCATGCCGAAGACCCGGGTTCGATTCGCCTCAAGGGTACGATGCGTGAAGCCCTTTTCTGGTGTCTCCCACCCTGCTATCGCTGGAATATTGCTAAAAGCCCTAACTTTTACTACTACTACTACTACTACTACTACTACTACTACTACTACTACTACTACTACTACTCAGCACTACAACTACGATCAATAATACCGACGGTTACAAGAGGGTTCCATGTCTCCTGACTTGGTGCCCTAATATTCATCTCGGGAACTTAATTTAACCAAGACAGATGATCCATATTACTCGTCACTTGTCAGTTATTCTCCAATTCAGTTCACGAAGAGCTGGCCACTGAAGCACTGCACCTCTGCACCTCTGCAGCACTGCACCAAAACTAACCCTCTTCCATGTCGCCTGTCTCCCAACTGAAATTATTCCGCTGGAGGTAAATTAAACCTCTTATCAAATTTCAAAACATATTTTACTTTACGAAATAAAAACTCTTTTGCGATCCTCATAAATTGAAAAAAAGCATCGCATGTCAACCCTCCATAATTATTTCCCTTATTTACACATCATAAAAAACGTGGTTGTCCACATAAAATAACATGGTAGATTCCCCTCGGGAGACTCGGCTGCCCAACCCCGACTCCATGCAATTTCACATTATATGCAACACAAAGACTATACAGCCATGCCCTGCACTACCATCACCCACACCATGAAGCGGAGGGATAACGCCACAGTGCTGGGTCTACGCGAATGCTACCTGAGTTTCACCTGAGTTAATCAACAGTGTCCCCGACGCGCAGCCAGGTGTGTTAAGGACTAGTCCCCATTCAACCAACTGATAATATCGCATGACACGCTCTCGCCCGGCTATGTACATGCTGAAAGTCCATAACACACGTTATTGAATTATGATACGGAGAATGAATATTAATAGGCGAGATGGGACTCTCTTGCCTCGGGAGGGGAATATCAGAGCCTAAGCTAACAGGGATAGCCTTTAATGAAAAGCCACGGATCATGTTTCGGAATATCTTAGCGCATCAGATTGAAGCGGCAGCTGAAATCCTTTCGTCACATGCCGCAGTAGAGTACAATTTTATGACAATCTCTATTTCAGCTCATGAAATATTTATTAACTTTTCGGATGTGGCTCTCGCCTCACAGCGACATGTTGTCGACCTATGCCAGCGTTCTTATATCTGTCGTTTCTGTTGGGTTTGTTGGGATATCGTTTAACTGTATATGGCATATGTTGTCTTTGATTACAATCTGTAACAGAATTTGTTAGGTTGAAAGGTTGTCAGCAATGTCGTGTTATTGACACCAATTTGTTGAGAACATTTTGTTATATAAATTTTTTGCTTTAATGTAACCTCATACCTCAACACAGGTTTCGAAAAAGACTCCTTGCAATAGGTCGAAAAGAATGTTTTTCATTGTCTTAGTTTATTTAATATTTGCTTTTAGATGTACAATCATATACAAATTACTACATATAATCAATGACATCTTTAAAATATATATTGCGTTTCTTAAGTGCAGAAAATATATTTTCCTGGACTGTTAAATAAAGACGGATTTGAGCTGGAGAATAGCATTTTAAGTTTTTACAGGTTTGGATGTGCACAATAATACTTTGGTAAAATGCTCTCTCTTAAACCTGCCTAGAGTTGACATTGGGGGCAAAAATGGTATTCTGATAGTAGTTCTCTTCAGACAAAATAGAGGATACAATAAGAACTGTCTTGCCAGTCCTTTCAACTAACGCTTAGCATTCACAGATATCGCAACAAGAAGAACAGATAACTCTGGGTGATATGTTGAGAGCTGTGATCATATGCACGTACAGCGGAAGTGAGTAGTGGTGTGTGTGGCAGGCATTGCCAATTAGTTAGTGAGCGTCTTGGGGTTTAAAACCGCTTTGAACAGTTTTTCAAACGCACGGTATATAGTTTTTATGCGAAAGGATAGCCCCAAATGGTGCGTATCGTAGACGTTTACCACTAAGGTGAGGTGAGGTGAAATGGGGTTTAACGTCGCGTCCAAGATTATTGCACTTATATAGCGACGTGCATGTACGTTTGTGTGGCTGCCTGTACTAGTCCGGACTGATGACGATTTATAGTGCTAGAACACTGAGATAGCATGCCGCAGTTTAACAGGAATACCCCACTCAGACACAGTATACTGACTCCGAGCCGACCAATCCTTGTTTTAGCCCCTTAATGCCGAGCGCCAGACAGGGTAACAACAAGTACCATCTTTGAACGTCTTTATCGAACCCCGGACCTTCTGCTCCCCGGGCGGACGCTCTACCATAAGAGAGAGAGAGAGAGAGAGAGAGAGATCTAGAGAGAGAGATCTAGAGAGAGAGAGAGAGAGAGAGAGAGAGAGAGAGAGAGAGAGAGAGAGAGAGAGAGAGAGAGAGAGATTAATAACCGAACCCATGAACAACTGATCCTGCATCTTAGGCAAGGGCGTCAAATGTGATCACAGAGTTTTGGCGCTTACGACCACACGTCACGCCGAAAACACAATCAAGGGTAGCGTATGTGAAACTCATTCATGGTGCCCCACGTCGTAGTATTGGTGGAATACTGAATCTGGTTGTAACTGTCCCACTCCTAGTAGTGTCGGCCATAACGCTCTGCCAATCAACAAAATACAGACCCTCGCTCTTATACATGCAGAACTACGGTATCAACAAAGATCAGGGACATATTTCCCGTGGCTTGATCTCAGTAACGTTTGGCATCTGAACACCAACATTCAGCCATTGTGCTCCGAGATATGTAATCCGTTAATCTCCCTCTCCCCTTAGCGATGGTCACTCCCGTTGTTTACAGATCAGACTGGACTCATATAGCAGGTGCAATCATTATAAACAAACATCCCTGTGTTCACTGGTCGGGAAGTGCGACGTCGAGCGCAGTAGTGGGGGTAATGGCGTGGAAGTTAGCACCGGAGAGTGGTGCGCATGGCTGACGTTACCGGACCGTATCGCCACCTAGCGGCAGATGTTGGTTCACCACCTACCGCGAGGTCCAGATTCGGGGAAGGTCACTTCTAATAGCATTTTATGTCCGAAACTCTTGTCAGTGTAGTTGCTTTAAATCATTTGTCATAATTCGGACGCCATCTTGATTTTTCATTTCCGACAAGGGCCTCCTGGGCATAGGTTTGCAATTCTTCACGGAGACCGTATATACCATCATGCATAATTCCTGAGAAATTTTTGTGTTTTTAGATTCGTTGCCTTACATACATTATGACCTATGAATTTAAAGTAACATAAAATATATATGGCTCATAATCATATTACAGCCATGTAACAGTGTGTACATATGACTGGTGATTCAGAGACCTCAATGGCACATTTATGAAAAGTTCGTTACATCCGAAATTCGTGTACAGGCATACAAATCACTTCTGGTATTGATGCTGAACATGTTCGTTACAACCGTTATTCGCTATATCCGACTTAGTCAAATACCCATTTTACTGTTTATAAACCTGTAAAACTTCACGATAACGTACATATGAACCTCTCTCTCCACGAAGCTGTCATTTGAAATACATGTACGATAGCCCAGTCTTGCAAAATCCACCGTCTCCTGATCGACAGCAATAACTTCCCCCTGCCTGGTCACGCTGTATGGAATACCAGGTGCTCACTGGGTGTTGACAGTAATAGCCTGATAGGGAACCCCTAATTTCATTCAGCGCCACTTTCAAAGAAGAACCAGTCTAACTTATCGCATTCGCATCACTAGACGGGTAGTTAAGTGCTGCTTATTCTTCAACATGCAAATATCTCAGAAACGTGTTCGCACTTTACCCCGGAACGCTACCCGACACATACCAATCCGTCATACTCCAAGAAGCGTGAAATGACAACCGCAGGACATCGCTAGTGTGTTGCTGAAATGACTACGTCCATTGAATGGACGGACTCTTTGATCCCGTTTGCAAAATAAATATGGATTTACAAACACTATGCTGGAGGTTAAGAAGTGAAGCTTTCAACATACATGGAGAAAGTAATAATTTAATATGTTTGTGTAAAGTTGTCCTCGGTAAAATGTTTTTCGTTCTAGGACTTGACAACGTGTGTCTAATTCCTCCACGGGAGTTAGTAAATCGCATTATACGTGGTTTTGAATTGCAATGCAAAATGTCAAATGATAATTTTTTTTAAAGTTCGCTTTAGTGCATATGATCATCTACTTAAAATATTGAAGTGATGTAAACAGGTTTATAAATATAAAAATGCGAAGTAAGCGTTTAGAAGTGAAAATGACGCCAAATGATGCTCCCGAGTGCATATCGATAATTCCATATTTCAGAAATACACTGCCGGACAAAGAAAAGTATACACCCATGTTGGATGGTGGCTAAAAATGAAACAAACAAGGAATGGTTATTCGATAGTGCTGTACTTGATACGGGTATCACAGTTGTGTTTGGGCCTCAGGTTTGCAGTGTTTCGGGGACTGTTTTCAGCCTAGTAATGTCTTGATAACGTTTGTATTGTATGGGTACTGTGATAATTGTGTTGTTGTGTTGGCGGTTGTGGTGTTGGCGGTTGTGGTGTTGGCGGTGGAGATGTTGGTGTTGGCGGTGTGGTGTTGGCAGTGGAGATGTTGGTGTTGGCGGTGTGGTGTTGGTGTTGGTGTTGTTGTTGGTGTTGGCGGTGTTGGTGTTGGCGATGTGGTGTTGGCGATGGAGATGTTGGTGTTGGCGGTGTGGTGTTGGCGGTGGAGATGTTTGTGTTGGCGGCGTGGTGTTGGCGGTGGAGATGTTGGTGTTGGCGGTGTGGTGTTGGTATTGGCGGTGTTGGTGTTGGCGATGTGGTGTTGGCGGTGGAGATGTTGGTGTTGGCGGTGTGGTATTGGTATTGGCGCTGTTGGTGTTGTTGTTGTTTGCGCTGTTGGTGGCGGTTGTAGTGTTGGGGGTGATGTTCGTGTTTTTGTTGGTGGTGTTGTTGGAAGTGTCACTGTACAGCTAGCTGTACTGTGATAATTGTGGTGTTGTGTTTGCGGTTGTGGTGTTGGCGGTGTGGTGTTGGTGTTGGCGGTGTGGTGTTGGTATTGACGGTGTTGGTGTTGGCGGTGGTGTTGGTGTTTGCGGTGTGGTGTTGGTGTTGGCAGTGTGGTGTTGGCGGTGGAGATGTTGGTGTGGTGTTGGCGGTGGAGATGTTGGTGTTGGCGGTGTTGGTGTTGTTAGTCTTGGCGGTGTTAGTGGCGGTTGTAGTGTTGGGGTGATGTTGGTGTTTTTCTTGGTGGTGTTGTTGGAAGTGTCACAGAGCTGTACTGTGATAATTGTGGTGTTGTGTTTGCGGTTGTGGTGTTTGCGGTGGAGATGTTGGAATTGACGGTGTTGGTGTTGGTGATTTTGTTGTTGCTGTTGTTGTTGGTGGTGTCTGCGGTTGTAGTGTTGGGGGTGGTGTTGGTGTTGTTGTTGTTGGGGGTGTTGGCTGTGTTGGTTTGGCGGTGGTGTAGGCGATTGTAGTGTTGGGGGTGTTGTTGCTGGTAGCGTTGATGTTCTTGTTGGTGGCGGCGGTCTGTGCTGTCGGTGCCGTGCCTGCAGCTGGTGGGGCTACTGAAGCAAACATAGAGAAATAGAAGGAGTGAGAAGACGAGGACATTCACTTTCGGGATATCAACGGCATCTCAGAGGTTGAGATTTGCTCGTGACGTGGTTTTATTTGTTACGTCACTATGTGACGTAACGGCGAAATAGCCCTGAGAGACGTGAAGTCACTCGTTCATACGCTTTGGCATACGCCGTGAAGATCCAGGGTAGAATAGGTCTTCAGCAACCCATGCTTGCCGTAAATGGCGACTATGCTCGGGTGATCGGGTGGTCAGACTCGCTGACTTGGTTGATGCATGTCATCGCATCCCAATTGCGTGGATCGATGCTCATGATGCCAATCACTGTATTATCTTGTCCAGACTCGCTTATTTACAGACCGCCGTCATAAAGCTGGAATATTGCTGAGTGCAGCGTTAAACAACAAACAAACAAACAAACAAAACAGAATCATACGCTTTGGATTCTCTAGACTGGTTCTATGACTAGTGCTTCAAGTGATTCTTGTTGCCGGTTTAGTATGGTTATTAGTTTCTGAATAGTAAACTAACACAACCAGAGAGCCCGCCACGATGGACTTGCCACTATTATACCGACTGCAGGAAAGATTAATTAATAACGTGTGTGACAACAAAATCGTAAAACTCATTTTGCGTATATACGTTCACAGATACGACATACAATATACGTCTACCACACATAACAGTGAACACATAATAAGAGGTACTATAGTAACTCGTTACCAAAACAGACGGCCTGGTGACTTCGAGTATGCGCCATGACCTTTGGGGGTAAACGATTGAAGGGTCCTTAAATTTATTAAAGGGGGACCAGACTCGGGTCAATTGGCTGTCCCAGCAAATTTGATTCTCAAGACTCTCTGCAGCCACTTTGTTTGTCTGCTAGTTCAACGTTTATTAGGTATTCAATGCTGCGGTTCATGATGACCCTAATTACAGAATCGGTCGTACGCATGCGCAAATTACACTGTCTGGACCTGGCATGAAATTGGCAATGGAGCTTTGTCTCTCTTTCATCAGCAGGGAGCCTTTTCCATGCATGTTTTTTTTCTTTTAACCGTTACTTTGACGTTTTTACGGCATATATTGGACTTAGGCGTTCCTCCCTTCTGTTCAATGCCGAACAAGGCTATCCTACAACCCAGGTGTGAAGCAAATTTGTTTTTTTTTAGTTTGTTACCAGTTTAGTGAAGAGCTCTTCCAATATACAGGTGGCGCTCTTCCTGTCCCCAGGTCCCGGATGTTAAACAACCTCTATGGCTCACGTCTCGTGCGGCTCACACGGCATTGCGGTGAGATTAGACCGGCGTTTCCCACTGAGCTCCCGGGCCTTCTTCCAGTGGCAGGGCGTTATCTGCAAGGACGTGAGGTTTCTGAGTACGTTGCAATTACTCGGATATATTCACGAACACGTTTAAGTAACGGTATGTTTGTGTGAAATCAGTGCCGTGTTGACACTGTATTGATGTGGTTCATACATACACTGTTCGGAGGTTTGAATCCTGAATTGGTTGAATCCTGGATTTGCTACAAATTATGATACTTGTCAGCACCATACCTGTGCTTGTGGGTTTCACCAAAGCGGTAAATGTCTAAGACCTGCATCACTTTCCTCTCACATCAAGCTGACCAGCTGCGGTGACTGGAGTACTGTTCAAAGCGGCGTTACGTGCCATTGGCTACCTCAGCCATAACAAAACACGTTTTGTTTGTTGTTTAACGCCGCACTCAGCAATATTCCAACTAAATAATCGAGTGTCGACCGGACAATCCAGTGATTGACATCACAAGCATTGATCCATGCAATTGGGACACGACATGCATCAACCAAGTCAGCGAGTCTGACCACCCGATCCCGCTCGTCGCCTCTTTCGGCAAGCATGGGTTCCTCAAGACGTATTCTACCCGGATCGTCATGGGTCGTTCTAGCATGTACTGCACTGAGGAATATTATGATAGTCTAATGGTTACTTAATTATTTATCACTCGATATTATCGATGCTAGATGTTAATACAACAACACCTCTTGCGTCATGACCCTTGCAAATCGCTCAATTTTAATCACCACTTGATCCCGTATATGTCGATATATCAAACAGGACGATATGTTTTCGTCATCTATAGATTGCAAGTTTAATTTGATAATTGTTTCGCATTACACTGATATGATTTACATTGTGACATGTTTAGTTAGGTTGACAGATTAGGTGCAGAAAAAAAATAATTAACGTCCCGTTCAAGATTATTGCACTTATGTAGCGGAGTCCATGCATGCATGTGCGTGTGTGTGTGTGTGCGTGTGTGTGTGCGTGCGCGCGCAGAGGCAGAGTAACAACATGTACCATGTTTTAACGCCTTTTGGTACAACACGACCGGGGATCGAACCACCAGATTCCACTCTTCGGCAAGTGATTCTAGCATAAGAAAAGTACTTGTATGTAATGTATGCATTGTATGGGTTCGATTCCCAGTCGCGTCAAACCAGAAGACGTTAAAAGATGGTACTTGTTGTTACCCTGTTTGGCGCTCGGCATTAAGGGGATAAAACAAGGACTGGTCGGCTCGGAGTCAGTATACTGTGTCTGAGTGGGGTATTCATGTTAAACTGTGGCATGGTATCTCAGTGTTCTAGCACTATAAATCGGCATCAGTCCGGACTAGTACAAGCAGCCACACACACACACACACACATACACGTACATGCACGTCGCTATATAAGTGCAATAATCTTGGACGCGACGTTAAACCCCATTTCACCTTCACCTATACTGGATATAACATGGTTTGGGCGGCATAGCTCTCTGTTTGTACATACCCGACTGGACGTTTTAATCTTCCGTGTTCGTATAAAAGCCTATTGTCATATCGGATTCGGCGGAGTATTATTGACTTCTATGAAAGGTGGTAATCTTATATTATAGCTACCTGATTTAATATTCTACTCGCTCAACTCGCGAGGCGAAAAATTGATTGAATATGTTCCATGGCTTGGGAGGTTTTTACAGTAATAAGTTGATGAAACCTCTTCTTGCACGCAAAGAGTCACGGCTCGTAGGAGTATGTATTTGTCTATATTTCTTTGATCAAATGAAAAGTGAAGCAACGATTGAGCTGACTTTAGAAGGCAGTTCAGTTATAGCATTTGCTCGTGGCAAAATTGAATTTCCGCTTTCAGATCGAACTATGGAGAGTGTTGGCAGAGCTTATGGGAAAGTTGAAGGACTAGAGTCACTGAACCCGCTTTTGTGTACTTGTTTAATTTGTTTGCAGGTGACTGACAAGGAGTAATCAAACCCCCGGCACTTGAAGTACAGATTGTGAGCGTGTTTAATATCAGGTGTTATTGGGAGGCGAGTGGAGCGGTACAGATTCACACGGTTGCACGAAATGTAATAAATTGGGATTGGTATAGGGTGATCTCACTGAATAGAACACAGTTTAACACAGGCACTGAACCCCAAAAGAAACGTCACTTCATGAAAATACTTCATGAAAGTTTCCCATTGAAACATCAACGCATTTTTTTAGGTATCTCGTTCTTGACATTAGTCTGTATCCAAATTCAATCTTCACGGCCAAAAGGTGACATAAATATGGATATGTGGGTCGCCCAAACGCAGCTTAACAAACGACCATGGTACAAAATCCCGAATGCTTTCTATAAAAATCAAAATTCACTTGCATTTTCTTGTGCATTTTCTGATAACCGGCACCCTAATACTTGGATCCATCGTTCTTGAGTCGATACTAGAGCATGCCCAGACTTACGAAGAATCAGTGAAACCAGGCTTTATGACGACTGTAGATGGTTCTCTCGCGGACATTAAAAGCATTGGTAATAATTCGTACAGCCTGGCCAGCACGCAGTCGCCATAGAGTCTGGTATATCTCCACCCACCACAGTAGATACTGGACCCATGCACCTGGTTGTCCAGCCACGACAGTAGATACTGGACCCATGCACCTGGTTGTCCAGCCACGACAGTAGATACTGGACCCATGCACCTGGCTCTCCAGCCCCGACAGCAGATACTGGACCCATGCACCTGAATGTTCAGCCCCGGCAGTAGATACTGGACCCATGCACCTGGTTGTCCAGCCACGACAGTAGATACTAGACCCATGCACCTGGTTGTCCAGCCCCGACAGTAGATACTGGACCCATGCACCTGGTTTTCCAGCCACGACAATAGATACATGCACCTGATTGTCCAGCCACGGCAGTAGATACTGGACCCATGCACCTGGTTGTCCAGCCACGACAGTAGATACTGGAATCATGCACCTGGTTGTCCAGCCACGACAATAGATACTGGACCCATGCACCTGGTTGTCCAGCCACGACAGTAGATACTGGCTGTCCAAGCACGGCATTGAGTTAAGTGGGGTTTGAGAGGAGCGGGGATTGAGTTGAGCGTGGATTTAGTTGAGCGGGGATTGAGAGGAGCGGGGATTGAGTTGAGAGGGGATAGAAGGGGACTGAGAGAAGCGAGGATGGAGTTGAGGCGGGGATTGAGTTGAGAGGGGAGTGAGTTGAGCGAGGATTGAGGGGAGAGGGTATTTAGTTAAGTGGGGAATGAGGAGACGGGGATTGAGATAAGCAAAGATTGAGAGGAGCGGGTATTGAATTGAGCGGGAATTGAGGGTAACTGGGATTGAGGAGACGGTGACTGAAGAAAGCGGGGATCAAATGGAGCGGTGGAGAGCTGCAGTTGAGGGGAGCGGAGATTAAAGAGAGAGGGGATTAGTTTGGAACAGGTGGCGTGGGGTTGGGTCCGTGGGTTTGGTTGGATGGGTTTGGTTGGATGGGTTTCGGTGGAGTGGGCTTGTGTGAAGTGGGGTTAGGTGGAGTGGGGTTGGATGGAGCGGTGATTGAGTGGTGCGGGGATCAGTTTGGAACGGGTGGCTTGGGGTTGGGGCAGTGGGTTTGGTTAGAGAGGGGTTCGGTGGAGTGGGCTTGTGTGAATTGGGGTTAGGTGGAGTGGGGTTGGGTGGAGCGGTGATTCAGTGGAGTGGGGATTGGACTGAACTGGGATAGGTTGGAGCGTGGATGGATTCAGCGGCGAAGAAGCCCGAAATGTGAATAGTGAAATCATTTCGCTCTGTTCAAGACCACCATGAAACATTCACAACAACACATGTCCACAGTAGGATAAGTTCTATTTCACTGAAAGGCCATAGAACCAAATTACTATTCTATTTTCGGGAGTTGTTGCAAATATGTAAGACAGTTCATATTCTAATTAACATAGCAGAGTAGAATCCGTTTTCAACGTAATCGATACATTTTGTTGTTGAGTGTGATGTACTTAAAACGGCAGTTCGATATATTCACTTCTCGTAGTTTGGACAAACTAGCAGAGAAAGGACGTATTTGCCCCAACCACGTAGCCTGGCCCAAGGATACGAACCCTCAACTTGAACAGATACGTTCACGGGAATAATCTGTGGAAATCTGCGCGTCTGTTTAACTACGCTACATAAGTATGCGGACGATAGAGAGGCGGTTGCATGCAACCTTTCCAAATTACGTCATCATCTAACAAAACCCGCCGTTCCCCCCTACACATAAATGTCGTAAGATTTCCAGTCATCGAGACTCTTTTATTACTCGAATCTAAAATTCTTATTCTTTTATTTTCGGATTCATAAAATTCAGCAACGAGTAGAACAAAATAATGAAATCAAGCACTATAAGGAAAGTACTACCGCCCGAAGCGCACCTACCCGAATAGATGCCGTGAGCCGGTCATGTCACGTGATCCCCGGGCCCTTGCATCACGAAGAGCTGCTATTTTCTTTGGCAATTACGATTTGGGAACAAAAGTTGAGCAGGGGCGTTATTATCACCGAAGTGAAAGACGACATTGTGCGGCGTCAGAGCGGGGGCCACGGAGCAGAAGGAACCAGTCTATACACCATTCTCCTTACAAGAATAGGAAGCGCTTCTACTCCCAGGGGAGGCGTGGAGTAAGAATGGGGTATGCTATGAAATATCGGGTATATTCAATTTCCACGTCACAAACACAACATTGGGTGCCCATCTAAATTTTATTGCCGTACTTATCATTGGAAATGATCTAATCCAAACATTTCAGCCCTGCCTGAATTACTGTTGGTTCCGGCAAGTATTATGGCTCTTCAGTGTAGCGTGTGAGCCTTGAATTAAGCCTACGACACGGGCGCCCCGGAGCGGTGATAGTGATATGCTTTGAGAACTACTTTTTTGAACGTGTATTGCAGTGGTTTGGCGTTGCCGTTCTTGTGTAGAGACCCACGTTAGCTTCCTCGGTATGTGTGCTTGATTCTTCGTGGTAAGTTGAGCGGAATAGGACGGGGTACATCTACCGAGGTGGCCTCTTGCTCCGCCATTAACTCGCACGGTAGATTGCCACCAGCGGATCTCTTCTGCTTGGTTGCAGTTTGGACCGCGAGTAGGGATTGCCTCTCTCACTCCAGCGAATTTTAATTGGTGCTTGATTCGGCCATGCTATAAAATATACTCCAAGTAAGCTAATTTATTGAATTATTAAAAGTAGCCGACATAAAAGCCGATCTAACAGTTCCCAATAATAGCGGGGGAGCAGACGATAGTTTGAAGCAGACGACATAACCAGTGAACTGCCAGTCAAGACTCGACAATTGCCGACAGGATTCACGCCTAGCCTAATACATGTAACTAACATCTAGTTCTCCTCAATGACAAATTAAATAAACAAGAGAGACGCCCTGGTGAAACTCACACGGCAGGACATTTGGGATGATAGCCATTTTGTAAGATTCAAGGTGAGGTGAGGTGTGGCGAAATTAGCTTTCAGGTCGCGTTGAACCAAGATCCTGTACTTACATAGTTCTCTCTCTCTCTCTCTCTCTCTCTCTCTCTCCTCTCTCTCTCTCTCTCTCTCTCTCTCTCTCTCTCTCTCTCTCTCTCTCGCTCTCTCTCTACCACAAGACCACGGAGGCGGTCATAAGATTCAAAGTCAAATGACCAATGTCCTTAAAGGCATGAATATAATACATGATAAGAAGACGTTATAAGTTGTAAGATTCAACGATTTCCTAAAATGAGCTTAATGTTCTGTGCAATGAAACCTGAACATGTTGTGAAAATATTGTGTTCACTTAGCTGTTTTTCGCCAATTCCATTTAGAATAATTTTGGCCTATTCCTTTTTGGGTATTTTCAATCAGCTTCACCAGTGGAAGAAATATGACATACACATATTTAAACACACACGAACTGTTACAAAACTGCTTATCGATTCATTGGTCGTGTATATTGATATGCCAGAATTCATTGAAACGGGATAATTATTCCTTTGTAGTTTAAATATAGGATGTGTGCCAGCTACAATGGAAGCTGTAAGCCTGAAAACCCCTACAAAGGAGGATAACGAAACAAGTTAAAAGAAAACGCAGGGAGATGAGGTTAATGTTTCTCGTCCAAAACAATTCAGTGTTTGTTTTTAAAGAAGATGAACTTTGATTGAAGTCTTTATGTGCGTGACTTCAAAGTTAAACATTATAATGGAAATCAAAGGGCTCCTGGAAAACATTATTCTGCATGTAATGTTTGTGGTCTTATCTGGATGACCTTTCTGGGAATATTCCAGCACCACAGACGAGAGACTGCACAATGTTGATCTGGCTAATGGTTGGGGGTGTATTGAGCAACGGTGAATCTCGGGAAATTGCAAACAATAATTTTCTTGGTAGGGTGTGTTTGAGAAATGATGAATCTGTGGGTAGGCGATGTATTAAAAACGTTGATTCTCTGGGAAGGCGGTGTATTAAAAACGTTGATTCTCTGGGAAGGCGATGTATTAAAAACGCTGATTCTTTGGGTAGGGTGTGTGTTTGAGAAATGGTGAATCTGTGGGTAGGAGATGTATTAAAAACGTTGATTCTCTGGGAAGGCGATGTATTGAGGAACGTTGATTCTCTGGGTAGGCGATGTATTAAGGAACTTTGATTCTCTGGGTAGGGTGTGTGTTTGAGAATTGATGAATCTTTTGGTAGGCGATGTATTAAAAACGTTGATTCTCTGGGTAGGCGATGTATTGTGGAACGTTGATTCTCTGGGGAGGGGGTGTGTTTGAGAATTGATGAATCTGTGGGTAGGCGATGTATTAAACACGTTGATTCTCTGGGTTGGGAATGTATTGAGAAACGTTGATCCTCTGGGAAGGGGATGTATTGAGGACCTGCTATGTTCTGAGGATGTATTGAGAAACGTTGAATCTGCGGGCAGGGGATGTATTGAAAACCTGCGAATCTCTGGATAGGCGATGTATTGAGGAACGTTGATTCTCTGGGGAGGGTGCATTGAGAAACGATGCTTCTTTTTTGGTAGGGTATGTTTTGAACAAATGATTTTCTGGGGATCTTTGCTGGGCCTGAAATGGAACACGTAGCGCTCCTATATATAAAAACGTGTATTGGCATTAATGTTTTTGAGTCAGCAATGTCACTTTGTAGACCGCGTAGCGTCTTCATATAACGTCTTCATTTCATCTACGACCTGTGTTTACAAAATGACAAGAAGGACACGTGTCATTCTATCCAAGACCGCAGAATTGCCAATGACGTGTTTCCGCACCTCCAAGGACACGTGTTCGCACTACCGATGACGTGTGTTCGCACCACCAAGGACGCATGTTCGGAACCACTAAGGAGGCACGTTCGCACAGCAATGACGCATATTCGCACCATCAAGGACGCATGTTCGCATCAGCAATGACGTGTTATCGCACCAGTAATGACGTGTGCTCGCACCACCAGTGGCGTGTGTTCGCACCACCAAGGACACATGTTCGCACCACCAATGACGCATGTTCGTGCCATCAAGGACACATGTTCCCACCACCAAGGACACATGTTCACACCACCAATGACGCATGTTCGTGCCATCAAGGACACATGTTCGCACCACCAAGGACACATGTTCGCACCACCAATGACGCATGTTCGCACCACCAAGGACACATGTTCGCACCACCAAGGACACATGTTCGCACCACCAATGACGCATGTTCGTACCACCAATGACGCATGTTCGTACCACCAATGACGTGTGTTCGGCTCCACCAAGGACGCATGTTCGTACCACCAATGACGCATGTTCGTACCACCAATGACGTGTGTTCGCCTCCACCAAGGACACATGTTCGCACCTCCATGGACGCATGTTCGCACCTCCAAAGATGCATGTTCGTACCACCATGATGCGCCATCAATGAAGCATGTTCGCACCTCCAATGACTCATGTTCACACCACCAATGACGCATGTTCACACCTCTACTGAAACGTTTTCCGACCACCAATTACACAAATACACGAGTTCAGGCATTGGACGTGCGTCCATGAAGTGTCACCTGATAATGACGGTGCTCGCTGTTACACATTGTCACGTGACGTGTTCTCAATGCAGCATCAAACAAGCATCTACTCCACGGGAATCTAAAGCAATCTTCTTAAATACAAAATCCGAAGTACAATGTATATCATGGTGCATACAGCCCCAATGTGATTACGCCGACAACACAGAAGGCCGTGAATTACTGCTGGCTGTTGAAGTCACTGTGTCGGGGATAATCTGATTGGAATTTTACACATTTCGCGTCGAATCTGCTACAGTAAGCAATGATCAAGGGCAGACGTGTCTGCACAACTGAATTACATTGGAACAAATGTGACTGGATTTGAGACAGAAGCGGACATCTTGAATCAAGTTTACATGTCGTTTTGTCGGGTTAGATTCTGTCAGAGGATGGGATTTCGAGTTCCTTCACGTTGCATGTCGCGTGTAGGCTGATATTTCGTCATATCTGCTGCGTGAGTTGCTTTCTGGGAGGTGGAGGGAGTCGGGATGGGGATGGGGGTTCGGGGAGAAGAGAGTTCAAAGATTTGGGTGCACTCAAAACAAAATGAATGAATAGAAATAAGTCGGAAAACAATTCGCATTTGTTAGCTAAAAGTTAGTCGATTGTTCTTTTTGTTGAAAGCATGTCACTAAATGATCTAGTTACATGTTTTTAACACGTTGTAAGGTTACTGGAAGATTGCGGGTTAGAATTGGTCTTCAACAATACATGCTTGTCGTAAGAGACGACTAACGGTATTGGGTGGTCAGGCTCGCTGACTTGGTTGATGCATGTCATTGTGAGTGAGTGAGGGAGTTCGGTTTAACGCCGCTTTTAACAGTATTCCAGTTATATCACGCCGTGTCAGCTTAATGTGGGAGGAAAGCCCAGAGTGATGCAGGTCCCAGTCGTTTAGTACTACGGTGACACCCACGAGCACGGGTATGGTGCTGACAAACCTAGAAATATAATCGGGCGAACCGGGATTCGAACCCACAATCATAGGTTTCTGGCGTGCCCAGTTGACGCAACTCTGCACAGCGAACCGCGGCGCCTTAGACGACTGGGCCACCCGTGTCCCCCGCATGCCATTATATCCCAATTGCGTAGATCGATGCTCATGATGTCAATCAGTGGATTGTGTGGTCAAGACTCGATTATTTACAGACCGCCGTCATATAGCTCGAATAGTGCTGAGTGCGGCGTTAAACAACAAACAAACAAACAAACAAAGAAGTTTGCGTATTCCGTGAAGATACCTCACCTAATCGTAAAAGTTCATATTCAGCACTGATCATGTTTATTTCTGCATAATTTTGCTTTTTTATTATATCCGCAGTTAAAGTATCAGGTATTTGACAGAATAACGTGATCACAATCTGGAAATTTATGACTGTTGTTATTTTAAGTGCCACTGACATTTATTAAAATGTTTAATTGTTGTACCGTGAATGATTTAGTAATGCTCATGTTTGGATACCCTTTATGAAGGTGTTATTTGATGTTGGTTTGGGTTACAAATGTTAATGTCATCTCAATATTTGTCAACCATAAGTGCTGAGTCATGCAATACTTAATTAACTAATATAGCGGACAACGGCAGTTTAAACATATTAGAATCGCCCCCAAAATTGCATTAATATTTAACACAGCGTTTGACTGAATGTCGGTCACAGCACCTCTGTCGGTATTACCGTGATAGGAACGCTGACAGTTTGTCTTCCTCTTACAGACCAAGGCCTATAATCAGTCCAAACCTGGGGTTCGAACCCACGACAAAACGGGGCCTTGTTCTCAGTATCTAAGGGACAAAACTCTGCACAGCGGTACATCTTTCCAGTGGCCTTTCCAGTGAATCTTCATGGGGAGGTATGGAATCCTAGAGGGGACACTGTCGCGTCAATCTCATCAAAATCAGATCTTAGTTCTCGCTACGGCTAAACAAAGATCTGAGGACATCCCATGTAGCAAATGTAGAGTAGTACATGTATATGATACGAAGAGTGAGTGAGTGAATGTGGTTTTACGCCGCTTTTAGCAATATTCCAGCAATATCACGGCGGGGCGCCAGAAATGGGCTTCACACATTGTACCCATGTCGGGAATCGAACCCGGGTCTTCGGCGTGACGAGCGAACGCTTTAACCACTAGGCTACCCGACCGTCCCTATGATGCGAAGAAGCAAAGGAACAATTAAACGGATAATCCTATCACTATTGCCATGGAATATTATTATATACAAAAAAAGTAAAAGTGCTTATTTTTGCAAACAAAAACAAAAGTGTTTCGTCAGAAAAACTATACAGGATACAATTTCAAATATTGGCATTTACATGGAAATTTATCGGAAGATGTGCTTTATTATTTTTCATGTTTACATATCAATGTCCTTGACCATAGCCTTTTCACCACGTCCTTATAAATAAAATTACAGTTAGGTCAAAAATAACTCTTTAATACACCATGTCTCTCATTGGCTGTGTTTTACTTCATGACAGATCTGTGACATGGAATAATTGCCGGGGCCATGATCTCGGATATGTTTTACTCCCAGCATGCCCTGCTTTAAAAGAATCCGGCATTAGCATTTGCTCATGCGCAGGTCGATCAGATAGCGTCACGTCATAACTTGAGCATTAGCACATCACAGCAGAATTATGTCCTATAAAACATTAACTCACAACACGTATTCTTCATCATTTGGGAGATATATGTACAGTACAAACACTTGACGTTAACTAGGACGTTTATGGGTCTGTGACTGAAAGGAACACCATTTGTCATCGAGACGTGATTATTGTGACACTATAGCAACCACTGTCACAAATTAAATCAGTGTCTCTCGTTTAAACTCTCTCGTCTAAGACATAATTCACCTACTTTATTGTCATGGAGTTGTTTTTTTTATCTTAACCGTTATTCATATGATATTTAAATATTTATATATGTAAATATAATTTTATACGACGTTTCGTGAAGAATAAATAAATTTTATTGGAGGTTGTCACTGTTGTCTTTTAATGAATAAATAATATTACATGCACAGTTTTCATGAGAGTTTTATACAGTTAATAATCAACCTATGAATTTATAATTTCGAAAACAATGTCGCTAAACAGGTCTCACGTGGAGTCACAAGCCAATTAGCGGTAACCTTACAACAATCATGTTAAGTGATTACGATACTACAGTCATGTTTAGTGATTACCATCCTACAGTAATGTTTAATTATGACCCCTATTATATCCATGTTTAGTGCTGACCATACTATAATCATGTTTAGTGGTGACCATACTATATCCTTGTTTAGTGGTGAGCATACTAAATCCATGTTCAGTGGTGACCATACTAAATCCATGTTCAGTGGTGACCATACTATATCCATGTTTAGTTGTGACCATACTAAATCCATGTTCAGTGGTGACCATACTATATCCATGTTTAGTTGTGACCATACTAAATCCATGTTCAGTGGTGACCATACTAAATCCATGTTTAGTGGTGACCATACTATAATCATGTTTAGTGGTGACCATACTATATCGCTGTTTAGTGGTGACCATACTATATCCATTTCTAGTGGTGACCATACTATATCCATGTTTAGTTGTGACCATACTAAATCCATGTTCAGTGGTGACCATACTATATCCATGTTTAGTTGTGACCATACTAAATCCATGTTCAGTGGTGACCATACTATATCCATGTTTAGTGGTGACCATACTATAATCATGTTTAGTGATTGCATATTATAATCACTTTAGTGATTGTCATACTATCCATGTTTAGTGGTGAGCATAGTATATCCATGTTTAGTTGTGAGCATACTATAATCATGTATAGTAATTGCCATACTATCATCTTGTTGACTTTATTAACATGTAAAGACAATGTGTCCTCTATATCAATGTCCAGATAACATGACTATAATCAGTCTATAATGATAATATCACTATGCCAGTGTAACAAGGTAACAAGGTGAGGTTATTTTGTCCGCTTAATGCCAGCGCCAGGCAAGGTAACAAAAAGTACCATCTTGTAACAAAGTTTGATATGGCGCGGCAAGGGATCGAACCCCCGACCTTCCTTTTTGCGGGCAGACACTCTTTCCACGAGACCACGGAGGCGGTCTTAATGATAACAATACTATGAATAGTAGAAAAAAACATTGAATTTATGTTTAGTGGTAAAATAATCTCAAAAGTCGAGTAACACCAGTAATTACCCTTTAGTGCTTATATGTGTTTTAAGTGTTATACAAATTTGTGTTATTATGATATCAGTGTTAATTTTATTATAATAGTTTGATCAATGATTTTTACACTTTATGTTATTGTATATATTATACCTATATGGAGATCGAAACTTCAGACGAGCGAACGCTTTAACCACATCCCAATGTTCGTCACTCTGTAGATGGATCGTGATTACTTTGCATCTGACATTATCCTGTTAATAGCGAGATGGGTGACACTCCCGGAAACTAGGTGGTATCAAAATGAATAAATATGCCATCAGTCTTTCAAAGGCTTGATTGACCCTGGCGTGATCCGCGCCATAACGTTTTGATTTCGTCCGGTGTCCGACAGTGATGCTAACTCCCCTTTCGCTGATCAATAAAACTTTATGGGTAGACGCCAGAGGGGGCATGATGGAATAGCTTGCTGCCATTTGCACGAGACATATCCACGGTGATTCCACCCTCCTAAAGTCAATATCCATACGTCATCTTATGTTCCTTGGTCAGTTTCTGATTTTCTCATCAGACACGTGTAGAGGTCAAGGGTGTCGGATCTTGTCGGCTTCATCAGACACGTGTAGAGGTCAAGGAAGCCGGATCTTGTCGGCCTCATCAGACACGTGTAGAGGACGAAGGTGCCGGATCTTGTCGGCCTCATCAGACACGTGTAGAAGTCTAGGGTGCCGGATCTTGTCGGCCTCATCAGACACGTGTAGAGGACAAGGGTGTCGGATCTTGTCGGCCTCATCAGACACGTGTAGAGGTCAAGAAAGCCGGATCTTGTCGGCCTCATCAGACACGTGTAGAGGACGAAGGTGCCGGATCTCGCGGCCTCATCAGACACGTGTAGAGGTCTAGGGTGCCGGATCTTGTCGGCCTCATCAGACGCGTGTAGAGGTCTAGGGTGCCGGATCTTGTCGGCCTCATCAGACACGTGTAGAGGTCTAGGGTGCCGGATCTTGTCGGCCTCATCAGACACGTGTAGAGGTCTAGGGTGCCGGATCTTGTCAGCCTCATCAGACACGTGTAGAGGTCTAGGGTGCCGGATCTTGTCGGCCTCATCAGACGCGTGTAGAGGTCAAGGGTGTCGGATCTTGTTGGCCTCATCAGACACGTGTAGAGGTCTAGGGTGCCTGATCTTGTCGGCCTCATCAGACACGTGTAGAGGACAAGGGTGCCGGATCTTGTCGGCCTCATCAGACACGTGTAGAGGACGAGGGTGCCGGATCTTGTCGGCATCTTCACTCGAGTTTAGAGGACGAGGGTATCGGATCTTGTCGGCCTCATCAGTCGAGTGTAGAGGACGAGGGTGCCGGATCTTGTCGGCCTCATCAGTCGAGTGTAGAGGACGAGGGTGCCTCATCTTGTCGGCCTCATCAGTCGAGTCTAGAGGACGAGGATGCCGGATCTTGTCGGCCTCATCACTCGAGTCTAGAGGACGAGGGTGTTGGATCGTGACGGCCTCATCACTCGAATCTAGAGGACGAGGGTTTTGGATCTTGTCGGCCTCATCAGTCGAGTCTAGAGGACAAGGGTGTCGGATCTTGTCGGCCTCATCAGGCGAGTCTAGAGGACGAAGGTGCCGGATCTTGTCGGCCTCATCAGTCGAGTCTAGAGGACGAGGGTGCCTCATCTTGTCGGCCTCATCAGTCGAGTCTAGAGGACGAGGATGCCGGATCTTGTCGGCCTCATCAGGCGAGTCTAGAGGACGAGGGTGTTGGATCTTGACGGCCTCATCAGTCGAATCTAGAGGACGAGGGTGTTGGATCTTGTCGGCCTCATCACTCGAGTCTAGAGGACGAGGGTGCCGGATCTTGTCGGCCTCATCAGGCGAGTCTAGAGGACGAGGGTGCCGGATCTCTTCGGCCTCATCAGTCGATTCTAGAGGACGAGTGTGCCTGATCTTGTTGGCCGCATCAGTCGAGTCTAGAAGACGAGGGTGTCGGAACACATGCTCATAACATAGTCGGAATCGTACAATCGACTCTGCTTTTAGCATAGATTTCCTATGAATATGCACGCCAGAAACCTATGATTGTGGGTTCGAATCCCGGTTCGCCCCAATTATGTTTCTTGGTTTGTCAGAACCATACCGTGCTCGTGGGTTTCACCAAAGTGGTAAACGTCTGAGACCTGCTTCACTTGGGGCTTCCCTCCCACATTAAGCTGACACGCCGTGATATAACTGTAATACTGTTAAAAGCGGCGTTAAACACAACCCACTCACTCACTCACTCACTCCTATGAATATGGAAGGGTTTTGTAGATTTTTATTGTAACTACAAACTTCCAACATGAAAAGGGGTGGTAGTGTAGCCTAGCGGTTAAAGCGTTCGCTCGTCACCCCGAATACCCGGGTATGATCTCCACATGGGTACAATGTGTGCAACCCATTCCTGGTGTCCCGGGGGCACGGGTGGCCCAGTCGTCTCGGGCGCCGCGATTCGCTGTGCATAGCTGCGTCCCTCCCACATTAAGCTCACACGCCGTGATATAACTGAAATACTGTTAAAAGCGACGTTATACCCAACTCACTCACTCACTCTGGTGTCACCCCCTCGTGATATTGGTGGAATAGTGCTAGAACCATAAATGAATAGAAACGACAGTAGAATAACCTGAAAACTGTGTGAGAATATCTAAGTCCGTTTACATCACACACTATCAACCTACTACAAGACAAAATCACACAACAATGTATAATGTTGATTCAGTTCAACACGGGGCCCCTGGGAGCCAAACACATACAGACGCTCGCGTAGTAGATCCGCGTTCTCGTCTCCGTCCAAATCATGTTAAACTCCTTCTCTTGTGATTGTTGGCTAACTATGTCACAAATGGGATTAACAATCCAACACTGATTTACTCGTGAAAAGAAAATACTCGCATATGAGATTGGCGAAACAAGCACCAATTAAATTTGCCTGATTTCCGTGGCCGAATGCTTTACAACTTGATTGATGTTTTACCACACTCCGCTCATCAAAGGCAATCTTATGTAACAAATTAGATAAAATATTTCAAGTGACTTTAAACATAGTCTCCATTTGCAAAGTAACATAATAAGTTGTGTAATTGTCACCCGTGGATGGGCAGAACATCTGTTCTGTTTGGATGAGCTGCTTAAAATCCCCGGAAACAATGGGATTATGGTTACAAAGTTATCAATAATCAAAATGTAATCGAGAATTAGCATGTTCCATTTATCTCCGGAGAGATGGGGTAATTGAAAAATGAAATAAATACTTCTCGCGTAGAATGAAAAACCACACTTCAAAGGTGTTGATCGGGACATGCCATGACATCATAGTCAGCATTAAACAGAGAAAACATCACGTGCTGGCATAATTGACATGATGTCTTTTACATTACTTTCTATGTATTATGCAGGGAGGAAATTCTTTCTGGACTGCATGTCGCGTTCGTGTGGTGAGTGCAACAACAACAGATTACTACTACTACTACTACTACTACTACTACTACTACTACTACGACTACTAATGATGCTGCTGTTTATGATTATGAATATGAATATGATAAATATGATGATGATTGTGATGGTGATGAATATGATGATGAATATGATGATGATTGTGATGATGATGAATATGAAAATGATGATGAATATGAATATGAGGATGATGATGTGATGAATATGATGATGAATATGATGATGATGAATATGATGATGATTGTGATGATGATGGTGATGACAATGATGATGAATATGAATATGAGGATGATGATGGTGATGAATATGATGATGAATATGATGACGAATATGATAAATATGATGATGAAGATGATGATGATGATCATCATCATCATCACCATACACAGTGTGGCAAACCTTATTCTTTTCCCTGACTCATAGCAACAATGTTCAGGGGGAGCTGGTACCTGGGAATAATAATGCAAAACAACGTTTGCAGAAATACTGCGGCCGAGCCTCCGTGGCATTTCCTTTCAGTGTTCGAATATGAATCAAGGAGGCGCAAAGTCTCAGTCAAGTAGTCTACAATATGCATAATCCATATCATATTTATTAATATATGTGGTATTTGTCAATACTACAAATGCGTCTACTGTTCTGGAGAGGGTCAGAATGGTTCAGGTTTGAGAGGAGGTGCTTGAAAAAACAACTTACATTACCCCACGAGCATACCTATGTAAATTGGCTAGGGTGTGTTTGTTATGGAAATTAATCTGTTCCCCCATATGGGGGGTAGGGGTATCGAGTGTCGCCAGTAAAGCCGCGACGGCCTTCCGCACTCAGAGACTGTGGGGCAAGTTGCACACATGATGCGTATCGCGGGGGACATTGGCGGCCGAAATTGTCATAAAATCTCCGCGATGCGGGCACAGGTGTGTGCTAGAATCATAGGTAAAGGAAATTTAAATCAGCATTTTATTTATTCCCTCGAGGCTGACATATTTCACCTGGTAGAAAAGCTAGCAGCTGATTTATGGAGTCATAAAATTATTTTATTGCATTTACGTCTTGCTTTAACAGGAGATGTATATACACACAATGTATACGTATTGACATTTTTTACAAGTCACGACAATAGACGATGTTTCTCACTTATTAGTGACTTTTGTTGAAAGGGTGTTTGATTGACCTGGCTATAGTTACCTTTGTTCATTTAATACACAGATTTTGAAGATATTAGTTTACAAGGAATAATTCTGAACGGAGGAAAAGGCTAGGGCCATTTTGGGAGTCCTGTCAATGAACGCGATTGGATCAGGTCCATCTTGGGAGTCCTAGCAATGAACGAGGTGGGATCAGGTCCATTTTTGGAGTCTTAGCAATGAACGAGGTGGGATCAGGTCCATTTTGGTAGTCCTGGCAATGAACGAGGTGGGATCAGGTCCATTTTGGGAGTCTTAGCAATGAACGAGGTGGGATCAGGTCCATTTTGGTAGTCCTGGCAATGAACGAGGTGGGATCAGGTCCATCTTGGGAGTCCTAGCAATGGACGAGATTGGAGAAGGGTTATCTTGGGAGTCCTAGCAATGGACGAGATTGGATCAGGTCCATCTTGGGAGTCCTAGCAATGAACGAGGTGGGATCAGGTCCATTTTTGGAGTCTTAGCAATGAACGAGGTGGGATCAGGTCCATTTTGGTAGTCCTGGCAATGAACGAGGTGGGATCAGGTCCATTTTGGGAGTCTTAGCAATGAACGAGGTGGGATCAGGTCCATTTTGGTAGTCCTGGCAATGAACGAGGTGGGATCAGGCCCATCTTGGGAGTCCTAGCAATGGACGAGATTGGATAAGGGTTATCTTGGGAGTCCTAGCAATGGACGAGATTGGATCAGGTCCATCTTGGGAGTCCTAGCAATGAACGAGATTGGATAATTGCCATCGTGGCAGTCCTAACAATGGACGATGTAGAATAGGGGTCAATTTTGGCAGTCCTAGTAAGGGTTGAGGTAGGATAAGGACAATGTTGTCAGTCCTAGCAAAGGACGAGATAGGATGAGGGCCATATTGGCAGGCTTAGCAATGGACGAGGTTTAAAGTTTAAAGGTATGAAAATGATCAGACATGTTCAAATGATCGAGAGATTTTTTCTTTCTTACTCTTGCATGTTTTGAACTTCTAACATGATCAAATGCAAAGTATGGATAAAATGAGTAAAAATGCATTTTTTTCGAACATCTAATGCAAATCTAAGTTGGAGCAATTCCGTGACCCAAGATGATGTTTTACCATATGTGTGTACTGTTTTACCAATGTGTGTACGGTTTTACCATATGTGTGTACGGTTTTACCATATGTGTGTACTGTTTGTATCGACATGTAAGAAAATCGGCTTGGGTCAAAGATGTGCTCATTTGTATAGGTCAGAAACACTTTTCCCTAAACCACTCAACAAATAAGCCTGTCAGACACTTTTAATATTTATCTATGCATATGGTGTCCTCATGAGTCTCAAACACGCAGTTGTTGAAATAAACAAATTTAAATAAACTTATCCATAATATCAACACACATCTGATAACTATCGTAACATTTCCTTAAAGTTTTGATCAATTTATAAATGAGGCACATCACGTGGGCCAAAAGGGCCTTTATCATACTTAGTCCCTTGATTTTAAAATCCCACCATTGCGTCAAAAAACCGTAACAACACAGTACTCGGCAAACAGAAACACCGCATCTTCGCATTGAATCTAAAGTAACCTGAAGACAAGCAACACTTGGGCAGCCTGGTTTCGTGAGTGAGTGAGTGAGAGTGAGTGACTGAGTGAAACTTTTATGAGTGTGTAATCTCGCTGAACCATTGACGTTGTACATACACGAATACAGTCGGTTCTCTTCCCAAGGTTCGCTCCCAATGTGATCGTTCACCAATGTCTCCACATCAATCGTCATATTTTGGGTGGAATAATGCCTGCCGATGCAACGTTAAATTTTAACTCGTCAATGTAATTCATCAATGTGTTCACAAATGTGTTCAGGGTCAGATATGTTCACATCAAAGTGTTCATCAATGTGTTCCGGGACAATATGATCACAGCAATGTGTTCAGATCAAAGTGTTCATCATCAATGTGTTCACTGACATGTTCCGGGACAATATGATCACAGCAATGTGTTCAGATCAAAGTATTTACCATCAGTGTGTTCACTCATATGTTCCGGGACATTATGATCACAGCAATGTGTTCAGATTAAAATGTTCATCATCAGTGTGTTCGTCAATGTGTTCACTCATATGTTCCGGGACAATATGATAACAGCAATGTGTTCAGATGAAAGTGTTCATAATCAATGTGTTCACTCACATGTTCCGGGACAATATGATAACAGCAATGTGTTAAGACCAAAGTGTTCATCATCAATGTTTTCAGAGCCATGGAGATTCGATGGATGGGATACTGGTACTAAATGGACACAACTCTGCACTCAACCACAACACCGCCTGCACCCTTCCAAATCGAAAAGACAAAGCTTGATTATACACTGCCGGGCAAAAGAAAATATACACACACGTTTGACGATAGCTAAAAATGAAACAATGAAACAGAAAATGGTTATTCGGTGGTTATGTAGTTGATACAGGTGCCCTAGTTGTGTTTTAGAGCATAAGTTTGCAGTGTTTCGGGGACTGTTTTCAGCCCTGTGACGTTTTGATAACGTTTGCAATCTTTTGGTCAAATCCAATTTTCTAGTGTGTACTTTCTGTTGCCCGACAGTTTATGTGCCTATGCCCGGTCGATATGGTGATTAAAAATCATAAAAAAGATAAAATAGCAAGTAAAAAGAAACGAGATGCAAGGGATATAGCTTTAGGGTAGGAAAAAAAACCCCTCGCTCTCATACGTCTCCACCCAGTCTACACAGTTGAAGCTATAGATTACGTGAAAGTGATTAAGTTGAAGTCCAAATGATTCATTAATCTTAGAAAGAAATGATAATTACAAGAAAACTGATGTGTGATTAAAGATTATATATCAGGTCGGGGTAAGCTCGGAGACGCTTGCTCTGTAAAGGGAGGTAAGCCAGCAGTGAAGTGGTTACGGGGCGAGCTGGAGACCGTGGACTCGTTCACCTTCAAAGAAAATATTCCATCAAAGTCGGAAACACAATAAATCAATGTTGAAATCGTCCTTTGTTTCTAGTGTAGCAATTACATTAATTTATCAAAATTACGACAAATCGTTGATTTTTTGTTGTAAAATCGACATCTTGGATATCGGAAGCGGAAATGCGTCTCGTTTTGAAATGACAGATGTAATGTTGCATGTAAATGCTGGGCTGGATTATGGCCGAATCGTGCATGAGGATATCGGAATTAATTGTTATGCCGGTCGAGTAAATGGCGATCTAGACATCACAAGGGAAGCCATGTTTGCCCACAATGATAGAGCGAGTTGGGTACACAGCCTCGGGATTTACTGAGCTGTTCAGATCGTTGACAGTGGAGAGATTGAATCTCTCGGTCTGCAGTTTCAAGTAGACGCAATAGATCAATGTTTCTTTTATTACACTTCCCATTGATTCTCATCAATTATCTCAACAGCGACAATGTTGTACTTTCTCTTTGATCGTTGAATACTGGACTGGACTGCCCCAGCTAGTTCAGCTAGGGGCTGGCGACTGGGGACTTGGGGTTAATGGTCTGGGTTTGGGGAACCTGGGGCTGGGGTTTGAAGGGGGTGAGGTTCTGGATATGGGGAGTCAGGCTGATGGTCTGCTGTCTTGGTGTGGGTCTTGGTGTAGGCATGGGGTCCGCAGTCAGAGTGTCTAGGTGTGCGCGTAGGACCTAGGATGTGGATCTGGGCATTAAAGTATGAGGGTTCGGGATGAGGATGTGGGTGTGGATATGTAGCCTGGGGCTTTGGTCTAGGGATTAATGTGTGAAAGTTCGGGATGAGGATGTGGGTGTGGATATGGAGCCTGGGGCGTTGGTCTAGGGATTAAAGTATGAAAGTTCGGGATGAGGATGTGGGTGTGGATATGGAGCCTGGGGCGTTGGTCTAGGGATTAATGTATGAAAGTTCGGGATGAGGATGTGGGTGTGGATATGGAGCCTGGGGCGTTGGTCTAGGGATTAATGTATGAAAGTTCGGGATGAGGATGTGGGTGTGGATATGGAGCCTGGGGCGTTGGTCTAGGGATTAATGTATGAAAGTTCGGGATGAGGATGTGGGTGTGGATATGGAGCCTGGGGCGTTGATCTAGGGATTAATGTATGAAAGTTCGGGATGAGGATGTGGGTGTGGATATGGAGCCTGGGGCGTTGGTCTAGGGATTAATGTATGAAAGTTTGGGATGAGGATGTGGGCTTGCGTATTGGGATTAGGACCAGAGGTTTAGGGGTTATTTTAGGGTTTGGTGTCGGAGAGTTCGGTGGGACGGTCCTGGGATTGCTCTGAGAGTTTGGGGTATCGTTTTGAGTAAATTGTGGTTGATACTTTCAATACTGAAGCGCGCATTTCGAAACCAGCCGAATATAAAGATACCGTAATAGGTTAAACTAACGACACACTTAAACATAATAATCTATCACCAAAAACACCATCAGCGTCTTTGAAAAGACAAGACAGTTCGTTCGCAAGACAGTTGAAACGAAAGGGATGTGTATCCTCTATGCCTCTCCCCAAATGATCTATCTACCTTAATGTTCTAGTGTTAACCATGTTATGTAGACAGCCGCCACAAACGCCCTGTATCCACAGGTCCTCTTGAGTACCAGGAGAAGACAATATGAAGATGAATTAGCTTCTGGCTTTGAGGCTTCTCGTACAATTGTAAATAAATAGCTTGGAATCCCAGCAAAACAAGGCGTAATTGGCTAAATTACTTGAAGGCCAACTTTAAAATATGGTTCTGTAGTTACAATCTAATTTTCAGCAGGAAATGATTCCTTTATAGGACCCAAGATGTCAATGGGAGGCGAAGATTTCCCTCTGAAGTTTCTACAAAGTCAATTCTCATTCCATCATTAGCGGAAAAAGGCCTGATCAAAGTGAGAATGAATATGTACTAACCTCTATCAATGAAAGCTTCCATATTTAACGTGGACATCGGCGACGCGTAATCACACAGGGGATGTTTTTTTACAATATATATGTTTCGATCCTGGTTCATCTGAAGAATTAGCAAGCCATAGGTCGGTGAAAACTGAGTGTGTGTATGTCTGCGTTCGTGCGTGCGTGAGTGTGTGTGAGTGTGTGTGTATGAGTGTGTGTATGTATGTGTGTGCACGTACATGTACGTGTGTGAGTGTGTGTGTATTTATGTGTGAATGAGAGTGTTGTGCGTGTGTGTGGTGGGTGTATGTTGTGTAATGAGTGTATGTTCTTTGTGTATGTGCGTGCATATTGTCTGTGTGTGTAGTTAGGTGTGTGTGTGTGTAGTTGTGTGTATGTGTTGTTGTTGTGTGTGTGTGTGTGTGTGTGTGTGTAAGTGAGTAAGTGTTATGCTTGTGTGTTAGTGTGTGGTGTGTGTGTGTGTGTGAGTGAGTGAGTGAGTAAGTGTTATGCGTGTGTGTGTGTGGTGGTGGTGGTGGTGTGTGTGTGTGTATGTGTGTGTGTGTGTGTGTGTGTGTGTGTGTGTGAGTAAGTGTTATGCGTGTGTGTGAGTGGATGAACATGTGTGTTGAGTAGTGGCAGAGTGTTCTTTGTGTATGCGCGTGATGGAAGCGTAGTATGACATTTTGTTTACTGGTATACCAACTTTTTTTACAAAACGTAAATCTCTTGGAGACTGATTACAGAACATCTATTCTATAAAAATAACTCACCTTTAATTTCATATTAATCTACATATCACATTATCCCGTCCACTGTATCTATTGCTTGTCGCAAAACCCGACAAAATGGGGATCAGTTTCTGTGTCACCATACTCCGATGGCGAGAGCGTTTGGCACGCCTTGTCTAGACTTGATTATTTGCAGAATAAAGTAAATTCTTCAGTTTATATAAATTCAACTCAAGGTGCAAGGAAAACTCAATTCGGGTAGTAATCCTGTACTTGTATTGTTAAACCACATGGGTATGTGGACAGATCAAGGGTCGAACCAACCATCAGCGGATCCTGGTACGACGGAGGGACGCAACTCCACAACACAAATTGCACTTCCTCACACCAGAACAATGTGATAATTTATTAATTTGTAATGGCCTGGAATCTAGTATCTTAGACCCTTCAATATAGAGACCACTCCCCCGTGCATAGAACGAGAAGGGACGACCCATCACGATGTCGGTCATTCTATCTGCAGCCAAAGGAATGTGTATATACGGTAGCCGCAGTTGTAATGTCATATATCACTTAACGCGTGACATCTTACTCAATATCCCAAGCTGCTGCCATGCACAAGCCTACTGTTATTATAATTGTTCGTAGCATGTTGGCTCCGGTGTCTGATTTCGCTGATTATTCGGCATGAATCAATGTCAAGATCTTCCGATTTTAGGCCTGAAACCTGTCTTTCGAATCTCTAACCCCTGTGAGCAGTCTTATTATAGCATTAACGAAAATCAAATTACTGGCCTTCTGCATGACATGAATTTAAAGGGTTTTCAGTCAACTGATAATATAGATATCTGAAAAGAAGTTAAGCACGCCTTACCACTGGTATATTTTGCATATAAAATAGTCATTTAAAATCCTGTGTCAATTTTCTAACGAAACACGTTATTATTGTTTTTTTTATTGCTATAGAGAAACCGAAATAGATTATCTAATGACATTATTTATCCCATGGCAATAGTTATCTGACTTCCCTTCTATTTGATACCCCGTTTCTTTGAAGCATATGCCTCAGTCCTTGAGTGAGTAAGTGAGTGAGTGAGTGAGTGAGTGAGTATGGTTATATCTCGCTTTTAGCACTATTCCAGCAACATCACGGCGGGGGACACCAGAAATTATTATCAAAATACTTTTATCCAAAATCATCAGTCAACCAATCCAAACTTCTTGCACATTCAGCGTGTCCGATTTAACTTGCTTTGAACATTTGGGACGACAAAATGTCGTGGACCTGGTGACAAAATTCCACGTGCTAAGTAGCAGACAGAGAAAGTGACTTATGCGAACGTATGGAATAGAGAGTATGTGAGTTAGTTTGGTTGAACGCTGCTTTGATTATCATATCAATTATTTCTTTGCGTCAGTTTTTTGTGGAAGGGAACAGCCCCAAAACCATATTGTTTTCCCTTCCGCCCAGCCCTTACTGTAATGCCATAGCCCCAAATGAAGGAAGTCTAGATTTTCCACAGGTTCAGAATCTCCCATCTCACTGGGGCAAGTCTATGGGTTTACTACTTTATTCCACACACGGGTATGGTGAGCAAAAGCCACAAAGAATTGAAACTTGATAAAATCACGCGCAACCGGAAGTTGTAAAACGTAACGTAACAAACCCTTACATTTACTTATTGGATAAAACGTTACACATGATATCATACAGGAATCATGTGTTTAAGCATATGCTTATTTATCACTTACGAGAGCAAACATATCGGGGTTCATAAAAATCATATGTGCCTGGGGTCATATCACGTTACGAGACAAAAGTGTATTGTTTCTGTCATCCGGGTGGCATTGTTGACCTCAGTCGAATCTTATTGTGACGTGAGGTCGGAATGACATCACACCAGAAACGACGTCATAGCTGAAGATTGTTGACGTCATTCGACAAATTGTGCCAGCCAATGTTGTTTGGTGTGTATGTTACAGCCCCTGTTGGTTGATTTGCACGTTACAGCCCCTGTTGGTTGGTGTGCAAGTTACAGCCCCTGTCGGTTGGTGTGCTCGTTACAGCAGCTTCTGTTGGTTATTGTGCAGCATTCAGCGCCTGTTGGTTGATTTGCACGTTACAGCCCCTGTTGGTTGGTGTGCAAGTTACAGCCCCTGTCGGTTGGTGTGCTCGTTACAGCAGCTTCTGTTGGTTATTGTGCAGCATTCAGCGCCTGTTGGTTGATTTGCACGTTACAGCCCCTGTTGGTTGGTGTGCAAGTTACAGCCCCTGTCGGTTGGTGTGCTCGTTACAGCTTCTGTTGGTTATTGTGCAGCATTCAGCGCCTGTTGGTTGATTTGCACGTTACAGCCCCTGTTGGTTGGTGTGCAAGTTACAGCCCCTGTCGGTTGGTGTGCACGTTACAGCTTCTGTTGGTTAGTGTGCAGGATTCAGCCCCTGTTGGTTGATTTGCACGTTACAGCTTATATTGGTTGGTGTTCACGTTATAGCTCCTGTTGGTTTGTTTTCACCTTATAGATTCTGTTGGAAGGTGTGCACGTTACAGCTTATGTTGGTTGGTGTTCACGTTATAGCTTCTGTTGGAAGGTGTGCACGTTACAGCTTATGTTGGTTTGTTTTCACGTAACAGCTTCTTTTGGAAGGTGTGGACGTTACAGCTTCTGTTGGATGGTGTTCACGATACAGGCTCTGTTGGTTGGTGTGCACGTTATAGCTTCTGTTGGTTGGTGTGCACGTTACAGCTTATGTTGGTGTTCACGTTACAGGTCCGGTTGGTACGTGTGCACGTTACAGCTCATGTTGGTTGGTGTGCACGTTACAGGATGAAATATAGATGAACAACTTTTTTCCCAATTAGGATCAACGTTTCGGTGTAGGTTCTAGCACCGTTATCAGGGAAACGTCGCTCCTGTTGTAAAGAAAAAGTTCTTCTTCCATATATCTTATTCTTACTTAGTACTCCAACTTTTAAATGTCTCTCAAAGACGACAAACTTCAATGCGAATATGCATATTCTGCAATCCAATATGCATGTGGCATATGCATTTTGATTTAAAGGGATCTCATGCATGATATGAATAAAATACTTCCTTTTAAACATCGAAGTTTTCGGAGGCTTTGATGTGAGTATAGAACATTCTCCAGATTCCATAATTGTGCACCGATCAGGAAAATCTGACATTATGTCTAGTGAGCAGGAAGGTAATAAATCCACATATACTCGGCCTCTCTGGTTCACAGGAATGGTGATTAACGAGGTGAGTGATAAACATATTTGGGATCAATTTCGGTGAGCATCGACCATGCGCGTCATAAAATGATTCAATTTCTCTGCCCATCGCATGAAATTTCATTACGAGAACAATATATACCAAGCGGCGCCGCGTTCCTATAAACACTGGTGAAATACATACTTAAATGAAACCTCAATTGACATGAAGCAGCGTTAATGTAAAGGAAAACGCCGGCCTTATTAGATGAGCATCAACTCAATGACATGATACGTTATCAGTGCTGGCAGAAAATCGACACGAGAGTGACACTCCGAGTCTTCGAGTCTGCGCACTGTCGTTACCGGAAGTCCTACTGCCATATTGGAGAGAAACTAGTTAATATGGAAGTATGACATGTATTGATGTGGTAATTAAATTCTTCTCTCTCATCTTTGCTGATAGGATGTGAGAAGGGGTTTAACGTCGCCTCCAAGATAACTGTACTTATAGCGACGCGCATGCAGGTGTGTGTGTGTGTGTGTGGCTGCTTGTACTAGTCCGGACCAATGCCGGTTTTATAGTGCTGGCCCCCTCAGACACCATGCCACTCCTTGGTTTATTTTTATAATGTCGAACGCCTGGCAAGGTGAAAACAAGTACGCTATTTTAACGTTGTGTGTGTATATATGTGACTGCTTGTACTGGTCCCGACTAATGCCGTTTTTTGTGCTGGCCCGCTGAGATACCATGCCGCAGTTAAACATGGAAACCCCATTCAGACACAGTATACCGACTACGAGCCGACAAGTCCTTGTTTTATGCCCTTATTGTCGAGCGCCAGGCAGGGTAACAACAAGTACCATCTTTTAACGTCTTTTGGTATGACGCGGCCGGGTATCGAACCACCGGCCTTGCGGTCACCGGGCATTGATTATAGGAGGAACATGATAATTATTCACATGTTCGTATATATGATCACTGTCTGTGTAAGGAGAAAACTCATTTTCACGTAGCCACAGTTTCCATAATATTCGCCGATGATGTGCCTTCCTTTTAGACTGACTGTGTTAGTGATGGAACTGTCTTTCTGCATATGTGAGGTGAGGTGAAATTGGGTTTAACGTCGCGTCCAAGATTATTGCACTTGTATAGCGACGTGCATGTACGTGTGTGTGTTTGTGTGGCTGCTTGTACTAGTCCGGACTGATGCCGATTTATAGTGCTAGCTCACTGAGATACCATGCCACAGTTTAACATAAATACCCCACTCAGACACAGTATATTGACTCCGAGCCGACCAGTCCTTGTTTTAGCCCCTTAATGCCGGGCGTCAGTCAGGGTAACAAGAAGTACCATATTTTAACGTCTTTTGGTATGAACCCCGGACCTTGCGCTCTCCGGGCGGACGCTCTACCACTAGACCACGGAGGCGGCCTCTGTCTGCACATTTTATAATGCATTGTTCTTTTACTGATGGAATAGAAAGAAGGTAATCTACCGACGACACAAGGATGTCTGCAACAAACTTAAAACCGCATAGAAATATATTTGAGAAAGAAAACAAACATGAACCGAAACATCTATAATTAAAAAATACATAAAAGTTTTCGACCGATATCAGTATCCATTTCAGTCCTTTGATGTAAAAGTGATTTCACTGGAGTAAGAGTTATTCTGCTCTTCGGTTGTTCTCCAACGTGAAAACTTCAATGAATACGTTTGAATTTCTATGAATGCAATCAGTTTTTGTTATCTTCCTCAATGCTAAGACAAAATATACTGCTTATTTGGGACTGGAATATAAACTTTTCAGTATATCTGTCATCGTGATATTCATAAATGTATTATTCATATTTCGTCTTTTTAATGATTTCAAATAAAGTAGGAAAGTATGACGTCACATAGCACGTGTTCGGTTAGTCTGGAGCTGCCGAGTAATCAGTTAGTCCCAAGCAGAGCGTTACGTACTGGGACAGTTACTACCGTCGTATGTCGTAAAGGCCACGTACACTGCCGACCCCGTGATAGAAACCCCAGGAAATCAATGTTTATACCCACCATAACACACTAATATCACTCACAGATTTCATTTACGACGGATCTACTTTCTTTCATGCGTATTGATATATTTTATGACCTCGCCAAGTCTCGCACAGTCTCGAATTCGGAGGATACTGTCTGTGGGTGACAGGAGTGTGATTGTTTAACAGTTGTTTATGAGTAGATCTACATGATGCAAGTTTAGCTGATTCTTATTCTTGAAAATAAAACGTGTGGTAGTTTCTAGTCTCTCCAGACTAGTCTTCTAGTTTTGCTGAAGTGTGGTGTCGAACGTAGCGGGATATATAAGCATTGCATTTCTGCGTTTGATGTTGGTATAACATGACCTCAACACTGAATAATTATCATGGACTACTGGGTATTATGGACACAATAAAACCCTATGTCCATATGTTGTCTTTGAAAAAAAATGAATAGCATAACCAAGCGTGTATATATAGGCACTGGCTATGCGCACGAATAGGTGGCAAGGCCGTTTTTCAATTCTGAATGAATCATCTGACAATACATTTTCGGCATTTTTTAAAAAACCGTCTTGGCGTTATTAGACGGCCAGTACAAGGTAAGACTTCACACGGGGAATATAGATAATTAAGACAGTTTATGGTTGAGTGGCCAGTGCAGTAATAAATCCGACAAGCTGCCGAAACTACAATACGTTTCACTGCCTGATTGCAAATGAGATGCATTTATTAACAAGGTGAGTGCGGTGCATTGACATTCCACCTTCTGCCTCGATGAATAGTACATGCACATACAGCGGTTACTGGAAGCGAGGAGCGAGGGTTTCGGAGAAATTGCAGAGCCAACAGTGAAGGCTTTGTGTCTCGGGCCACGTCTCTCGTCGTGGTTATGTAAAGTCAGTGAGCATGTCAAATAATCTCGTATAACATGACCACGTTAATATTTCATCCCAATTTCATTGAAGCCACTTCATCAGCCGTGACCGTGTAGAAGTCATTTTATGTTTCTTGTTGTATTGAGAACCGGCGTAGAGATACTGGTACTGTGATACAGAGGCGGTTGGTCTGACGCTAAGCTTTGTAAGTGTTTCCATATTGCATACAGATGTGGTGGTACCATTTGGCATGGAATGAGTTTAATATAAGGCACCATATGTGGTTAAGGCAGTGGGTGAGAATATAAGTGAAATCATTGGTAACCCATCCAGACAGGCCGTGTGACGTCACAGGTGACGTTGCATGCACACACATGACGTCGAGGTTTGGGCATCATAAAGATCCTTTTTTGGCCTAGAGAGTGAGTGAGTGATGAGTTAGTGACTACCTCACACCGTAATCCAAACGTGCAAGCTTTATTACAACAGCCTGTAAATAATCAATGGGATTGTTGATATGAGGCAAATTTGACGTTATTAACGTTATTGACAAAAAACGTATATTTGCAAGTTTGACTTTATCAAGGCACTTGAGACGTACATTTGCAAGTTTGACCTTTTTGAGGCACGTGAGACGTATTTTTGCAAAGTTTGACGTTATTGAGGCACGCGAGACGTATTTTTTGCAGGTTTGAGATTGTTGAGGCACGTGAGACATGTATTTGAAAGTTTGACGTTATTGGGGCACGGGAGACGTATATTTGGCGTTTTATACATTTTTTATCTTCTGGAAAGTGTCTAAATTGTAAACTCGGTCATGCTTGTAGTGGACCATTGACTATTTACGCACGATTATCAGAATAAATATACTCTTGAAAGAAACTTTATTCAGAATTCAGTTTTCAAATTAAGGTTTTATTTAAAATGTAATTGATTTTTGACAAATCGAGTAAATGTGAATATTTTAATATGGACAGTCTTTATGGACACAATATTAACTACACGTTCTTAATTAATTGACTAGTATTCATGTTATGGCAAACCTGCACGTTGTTCGACATTGCAAGAGAAGACTGATTCCTAAAGCATGCCAAAACTCGGTCCAGCTGTTCGTTAATTTCAGTCACTGACGTGTTGTGTCATGGCGCAATGAAAACAGTCAGATCAAAGATATGCTGACATTTAGAACAAATGTCAAAGCAAGATCAATATAAATTACCACACTTACATAAACGCTCTGTATTCATGACAACAAGTATTTCATCGTCGAGTATCGATATCATGTATGCAAATGGAGAAAAACTTGTCTTTGATCTTCGCGCTGTCCCCGGACATGGGATGATAGCAATGATAATAACACAACGACTGAAGATGATTTACATGAATGCATGACGTTTAAGTATTCACGTTGTAGAACGTATAGCGGAGACCTGCCTTGGGTATATTTCACGTAAATGCCAGTAGAATCTAAGTTGATTTATTGCTTTGAAAATGAAAAAGATATATGAACAATACGAGTTTTACAAACTATTTTTATCACTGCCGACTCGAAACTTCGAATATCTTTTTCTTGTAAAATCCTTCAATGTAACGAGATAACTTTGCCATTAAAACTCGTTACTGTGCAGAAGGAATCGCTTCTGCAATAATTTACATGGCAATTTAGTGTTGACAGGAAGAGGAAAAAACTCCAGCCACAACCGTATACCCAACCTTGTCATGTCCGAATATCTCAGCCCTTACCGCTAAAGAACTGAATTATTTTGGTGAAAATTCGTAAACGATTCAGTATAAAGCCCTTAGTTCGAAATCCATGCCTTCCGGAATATTTTTTTGTTAATACAAGGGGCATCAATAGTCATTCATCTAAACTCTTTTGGGTGAAGACAATAACACTTGGAAGGGCAGAATCCGGATTAACAAGGTTCTTTGCTACGTGAAGTACAGCTATATTTGGCTGTCTGACATGTTACATTGAAATACTGGTAGGCTGTCCGTTAAAGATAAATTGCGTGGAGAAGGCATGCGTGTGGAATGTTCAGCATATGGTTTCAGCATTTTTTAAAGTGTATGATTACATAATCAGGCAGTCTGAGGAATTATCTGGACTAATAAGTGCATCGTGATATGGGCCATACAGACCAGACATAAAGATACACTGACACAATCACACATTCAAACATAAAGTATGACATAGAATTTCAGGGCATCGCTTGGTACATGCCTCCCAGGTATAGATTAAACCACAGCTGCGAATGTCCATGCATGGAGTCTAGTAACGTACAGAAACGTCACAACAAAATTATATAATTTAACAAATTCCTAACGAAATGGGAGCGACAAATAGAACCGACGAAGAACTGTGATTTTCTGTTGATGACACCAGGTGTTCAAGACAGGAGAGAGCATGTCTTGCCCTACCAGTAGCAGCCATCGTGTCTGAAGGACAAACTTCACGGTACATTTTGTCCATAAATATATCACCAAACCAGGAAAAAGATCTTATGCAATGTTTAGGTGACGCCATTTAAAGTGTTAATAAGTCATAAGGTTAATTTGGTGGTGTATTCTTGGGCCATCTATTGTAAGACATCGGACAGATACAGACTCTCCGTTGAAAGAGACACAGACATGGATAACAGACATGAACTCATATGAACAGACTCACAAAAATCTCTTAGACTCACAGACACCTGTCACAGCAATAGGTGACTAAACAGACAAAAAAATCGGATTAAGAAACAGACCTACGGAGATATAGACATACAGAGGAGAGAACTCACCGAGACCTCACAGACACATACTCACAGACACCTGTCACAGCAATAGGTGACTAAACAGACAAAAAAAAATCGGATTAAGAAACAGACCTACGGAGATATAGACATACAGAGGAGAGAACTCACCGAGACCTCACAGACACATACTCACAGACACCTGTCAGAGCAATAGGTTACTAAACAGACGAAAAAAAACCTCGGATTAAGAAACAGACCTACGGAGATATGGACATACACAGATAGAAAACTCGCAGATACCTAGCAGACACAGATTCACACACATCTCACAATCTCGTTAAAATCAGATCTTTGTTCTCGCTGCCGCTAAACAAAGATCTGAGGACATCCTATTACGGGTCACGTCAGGCCGACCTTGCGCGAACTTTGACCGACCAATGGAATGACCAATCAGAAGGCAGCTTTCTCGTGCTTTACGGCACAAATTTCAAATTGTCGACTACGCTTCGAAACATATTTTGACAAATTCCCGATTACAAATTTGAAACCTGAACAAAAAAAACATTCTGAAATGGCTAATAGATGGTCTAGATTGTAAGGATTCAGTCGTTAAACCCGTTACTAGCGTTCGGAATACACCATGTTAAAGTTTTCGATATTGCATGACTAGTAATCACATTCCGACTGTCACTTTCATAATCTGGTAAGCGACGCACTGATTGGTCGAATGAAAGGTCGTTCTGACGTGACCCCTAATGGGATGACTTCAGATCTTTGTTTAGTGGTAGCGGTAAGTAAGGTCTGATTTTAATGATATTGAGACATCTCACAGACACAGACTCACAGACACCTGTCAGAGCCAGAGGTTACTAATAAGACCAAAAAAAGAAATTAAGAAACAGATCTAGGGAAATTTTGAGACAAACAGAATTTTCACTTAGACAAGTTAAACGACATGCACGGATTCAGATGAATAAAAGCAACAAACCCCTTTCTATCATCATAACAAATCTCTGCTGAAAGCAGGGTCGATTGTACGGTTCCGAATGTATCATGAGCATGTGTTAATGAATGACTATCAAATAGTGATGACATCGCGAAAAGGTGAACTTATTCTACCCCACCGATGGAAGCCGTCACAAACACATGCAAAGGCAAGTCAATTGTTCACCTGAAACAAACCCGGGAACATTTGATACAAGTCAAAATAGGGAATTGCATCGGTGTCACTCATACGTGAAATTTTGAAATGTCTACCATAAATGTTAATGAAAACTTTGCTGGGGCCTTGAATGTTGTAACCTTGATAAAACAACGCTTGAGCAAGAGTCGTATGACGCTTATTGAAATCTTGGTAGAATGAGCATGCTCGATGGTACCTCAACAGTTGTGAAATGTAGACACCAAAGGCTGGAGCTGCAGGAATATTGATCGACGTAAAGGGAAATTTGACTATTGGAAAGTTGAGATCATACCGGCTTGCAGAGAATTATGTTGTCACTCTGAATCTGTATGTATAGACCTAAATATGAAACAGATAAGGTGGTTTCACTGGTATCTCGTATTTCCTTTGCGCGAACCCCGGTATCAATACTATAAGGTAGTTTTTGATTCATAAGCACATGCTTATGATATAGTCGGACTTGTACAATGGACGCTTAGCAGATTGATGTGGGACGTTCACCGCTGTTGATGTGCCAAAAACCAAGACGAATATCAGGCGAATCTGGGATTCGAGCTCAGGACAACAGGAGACCTACAGGCGAGAAACAGACACAAACATACACACAAGTAGAAATTCAGTTATGTCGACCACTAATTTGACGACGTGGGGTGTCGTGGAGAATGATTTCATTACCATTATACGAGGAGAACTCCCGATGCAGGAGCGTCAGGGGGGATCATCATCACCCGACAGCGTCTTACTGCAGACAATACAAGTCATGAATCTATTGTTATTTAACGCTGCATGCCCCGGTGTTGACTTCTACAGTATCCAAGTTGTGGTCAGAATAATGACTGACATTTATGACCAGGTCAGTTTAAACCTCCCGTAAACAGAGCAGCGGGAACAATGGCGCGAGCTGTAGCCCCACCGCAGTCGCCACGTGACACCGCCATCTACCGGACATCAGGACAAATACGTTATTGCGCATGCGCATCACGTTAGCGTCAGTCAACAGCCTAGCATATTAGTCCGGATGTAAAGGTTTTTTTTATGGATATGGCCGATTGCTTGTTATAAAATGGTTCATAAAATTTGAGTGTTAGGCTTAGTAATCCACACGTGTTCATCGTGATAGACAGGGTGGCATTGAAGTGACATTCATTGGAGCGACAACGTTCCTTTTGGTAACACGGAAAAACCTTGTAAACGCGAACAACTTTAACTCGAAGTCCTTTAGCTCGATATATCATTCAAGATCATGTATTTTTATGGTACTAGATTCCAGATCGGCAATATTCTGTAATGTCGAAAGTCCGAAGATCTTCACACCAACACTAAAAAATCGGTTCAGTTACGTGTTATTGCCAAAAATATACTATGATCGCTTTGCTGTTCACGACTTGGACAAAGGCGTTTACATAGCAAAATGTTAGAATATTTTAAAAGACCGTGTCATTAATCATACTTTGGCATTTTATTTGGCAGTGGTCAGGGATCCAAGTAACTGTGCTGAGTTATTTCCCTTGGCTGTGGCAGGATCCACCTGAAATAACATAGTGATCCCGGTTATGATCCTTGATTTATCGTCATCGTAATCGTTTTCGTGGGTTCATCAAAGTGGTAAACATGTGTAACCTTAGACTCGATTACTGACAGATTGCTGTCATACAGCTGGAATATTGCTGCAGGCGGCGTTAATTAACAAACAAACAAACACTTTGATTTTCTTCGCAAAACGACGTTACAAAATTCACTCATTTCAAAATTATATTTTACAATTTTTATAAATGTGTTCAGACAGATGGTTAACCGAGTGTGAGTATAGGTCAGTCTTTTACACACACCTCTGTAGCCTTCAGTCGTGCCGATAACGGTAATCGCGACCGGTGCCCTGGCCTTAAAGCCAACGATTGAACTACAAGATTTCCAAACAGCCCCTTATCTCTCGGGTTGTGGAGATCGGTACTCGTTCCACGAAGCGATCTTACAGCTACGTTACATAATACGAGTTAAGGTAGTCTTAGCGTTAAGATCGCTTTGTGGAACAAGGCCCTTCCCCAGAAAGAACCTGCTCAAAAGAGATGACTACGAGGTGAAACGGGAACATATTTCACAGGCTGATTCATGCTTACTCAACTGTTCACCATACTGTGAAAAATAGTTATAGGCAGTTGCAAATAAAACGATATTGCCATTTTTGCAGCACAGTTCAAGGCTCGGGCCAAGCGTCAAAGGCGGAATATGGAATTCTAATTTTCTACAGCGCCGAACTAGGTTGAGTAACAACTTAACGACAAGCGTGACTTCTTCCAGGTCAGAGGTTAATTCCAATTTATTTATTACGTGAGTACATTTTACGTATAATAGAGCGGTTAACTGTGAATAATGTGAGCTAGGATCTAGGTCACCTTTGTGACTGTTTGTAATGTATTCCGTGTTTACTGTTAAATGTGTGCGTTTGGTGACGGCTTCGCGTTTAATAGCTACTTCAAAGGCACCGGCTTAAACACGACGTGGTGTGACTAAATATGGCGGCTACGAGAAAGCGAGACACAAACATGGAAAGCGTTGGTCCGTGGAAAAGTACATTAGCTGCTTGTTCGGAGGAACGAGGGAAGTATGCACCATTAAAGATGGAATAATCCTGGCTTTTAACGAGCTTCACCAAAGTGGCCATGGTTTACCACATGTACTATATATTCCTGGAACTGTTGCAGGAACTGCAGGCAGGGGCATCACTCACACTTCCCCTTACCTACCAAAAACTAGGGGGTTGTTTCATGGAACATCGTGATGGCTTTGTTTCGAGCTGACTGATCAGCCTAACAGCTAGACCAACATAGTCTGTCAAATCTTTATTACACAATCAATGTATCTCTTCTCAAACATGTTCTAATTTATACTCTTGAAAGCTGGATTTAACAAAAATAATTACAAACATTATCAAAACCTTACTAGGCTGAAAGGGGCGGTGGGGGCCTTGGATTAAAGATTTCGCTCGTCACGCTGAAAACTCGGGTTCGATTCCCCACATGATTACAATGTGTGAAGCACATTTCTGGTGCCCTCCCCCCCCACCCCAACCCCCCACCCCACCCCCCCCCACCCCCCGTGATGTTGCTGGAAGATAGCTAAAAGCTGCGTAAAACCATACTCACTCACTCACTCACCCATCGAATACCTTTTTTTGTTTGTTTCATTATTAGTCACCATCAAACCTGGATGTACATATTGTTGGTCCGGCAGTTTTTTAATCTAGACTGGTTTTGATGAAATTAATTGCAGTCATGGCCCGGGACATTATCAGCAATGGGAAATCCTTTATGTTATATTTTCAACTTCTATATGATTCGTGTTTACTCCAAAACAAATCCACGGTATTTTTAAAAAATAAATAAATTTAGGTGTAGATCAGAGTATTGTTCCAACCAGGAACACGGGGGTTGCAATTTGACAGTACACAGTAATGAGTGTGAATTGTCAAGTGTATACTTTCTTTCGTCCATCAGTTCAGTACAGGTGTTATGTTACGGACAATCCTGACAGGTACCATGGTGAGAAGTGGCTCTGCATGGGTGGAAGGGTGCCATCGTTTAAAATAAGTCGAGCTATAGTGTGTACATCGTGGCCTATCCGTCCAGCTGTTATGCCCATCCAAGGCGAGGACAGTCGCCTTCAGCGCTCAGACCGACACTTCTATAGCCTATTCAAACCCTGTGTTGTGAATATTTGCTTTTAAATCGCCTGGCTTCAGATTTATGATTGCCCGTGTGTCATAAATTACCTACGAGGCAAACGTGCGTTGATACCATCGCCATCTTCAATAGATGGACCGACTTCGAGAGGAGCCCCGGCTGGTGTAAGGCCGGTCGCGACTATTCAGGCGACGCTTTACCTGTGAATAGCTACCGCCGTCAGCAGTCGTTATTACAAGTTTCCATAGCAAATGTGGTAAGGTAATTACACTGAAAAGACCCGAAGCGTACTTGGTAACAACTCGAAGCATCATCGAAGCTCCTCTATTGATAACGTGTGTGTTAAAACATACTTCCTCGTTACTTGAGTTGTGTTTTGTTCTTAAAGTAAACAGGGTGGTGAGACAATGATATTATATACCTGCCGCACGCCGGATATACAACAGTGGGAGCACACCTGCCACATCTCACCATTGTTTGATACTTTTAAGGTACACGGATTTTTTAATCGAAAAGGGTGTTTTAAAGCAAATGTTTGGATAAATAACTATAAAAAAACACGCGACTGTCGCGTTTTTAATACATTGTTAAAAACGACGGTCGATTTACTTGTGTAAATTGCACAGAAATGATAACAAAGACTAATACAGTTTTAAAATATTGCGTGTGTTTCAAAAGTTTTGATTTAATGAAGTGTCGTTTTCTTACGGAAGTTTCAGTCATAACTCTTCAATTCCATGTGAAACATAAAACTGCCTGTTTTATCGAAGAAGATCTGCAATCTTTTTTTGGACAATTTACAAACTTACACAAACAGTCAAACCAAATCTGTAGAATTATCTGCTACCATTTAGTAAAATCAAATAAACTATTATGAAATATTCAACACAACAGCAAACCCTAGAGTATGTAATATTAACTAGTGAAAGAGTGAAAACGAAAACACTGAAAAATTCCATAAAAACACATTGTGTTTTTATGGAATTTTTCATTGTGTTCGTTTTCACTCTTTCACTATATAAACTCATATATAAACTGCCGGTTAAAAGAAAGTGTACACCCATGTTTGTTTGTGGCTAGAAATGAAACAAACAACAAATGGTTATTCGATGGAGATGTATTTGATACGAGTATCCCAGTTGTGTTGTGCTCCTTGTGTTTCGCCGACTGTTTTCAACCAAGTAACGTTTTGATAACGTTTCGACTTTTTTGGTCAAATCTAATTTTATACTTTCTTTAGTCCGTCATATAACTAAAACATATAAGGTTTACATAATCTCTCCCTCTGTCAAAAAGTCAGCACTTTAACAGATGTGGTTGTCCGCATACCGCGAGTCCGTTATGAGAGGGGTCCCCATTAGTCTTAGTGTGTACAACCTGGCACTGCATGTGTTTTGTTGTTTGTCTATCGTTATCGGTTTGTCTTTCAACAGTTCTGACACTCAAACAAGCGAGCTTGTTTGTGTTATTCACGAATTTCACATCTTCACGAGTCACTGGGTTATTTTGGGTTTAATGTCCCTAGAACAGGCCGTTAAGACGTTTATTACCTTGGTAAAGCCACGAATTCGCCATGGTGCTGACAAACCACGTATCATAATCGGATTGAATCTTGGATTCGAACCAAAGACCAGCAGTTGCGTCGCTTTTGTCAACTGAGCCAACCGTGCTCTGATACAGTCTAAAACAGTTTAATTTAACGTTCTTACCTTACCTCGCAGAAAGAACCTATGCACCGAATGAACCTATAAATTATTATACGCACATAAATGTAATGTTAAAAGACTTAAATATTAACATGAATAAAGTTCATAAACCTTGAAATAATTGAAACGGGAAGTCGATTGTGCAAAAAAACACTTGGTTTGTTGTAATAAAACAAAAAAATAAATCTCTCAAAGAAAAGACATGCATTTAGTGAGAGTCCACAGCCGTGCTAGTGCTTTTCGCTCTATTGTTGTCAGCAAATCCCTTCCTTCAACAGGTCACTGAAAATTGGACCTGTATTACGTTTTAATTTATCGCTGCATAATGTTATGTAAGGGCTAGCGCATTGTTGGCCGCGTCCCTCTTACGCATGGTATCCTCCCTGGGTTTAACTGCTTTTGGAAATGCCTCTTTTTCTGTGTTTTTTTTCCAGAAACACGTGAACGTTTACGAAGTATATTTATACTTTACTCCCTTAATTGCTTCGGATGACAACTATACAATATTATTTAACAAAAAATATAATTTGATGACGTTAATAGCCCCTGTCGGGAAAATTAACCTTATTTTATATCCCGGCAGTTATATAATTGGTAACATAAACATGATAACATATGATGCGTTTGCTATATGTTCATGCATTACAGTGCCATCTTTCATCTGTGTGGGTCAATTGTGCTGAACATTATGATTTTTTTAATATCGCAAAAAATGTCATAATTTAAGTTAATCGTTTGAAGATAATATTTAGCAGTCTATTGCATCTGGTATCCAAATCACCTCTGGCGATATAACATGCCTTCCAAGGTTTATGATGCGTGTTGCAGTCATAAAAGTGTCATCCGTTGCACGTAGCGGAGACAACGACAGGGGTGGACGTTACAACGCCTGGACAACCCATCGGCGTAACTGAACCCCTCCCGACAGAACCTCCAGGGGGTCACGAGAAGGTTTTCTTACGTCACATTACTGGGACATATATACGCAGTGGTAAAAGTAACTGGTCATATTCTTGTGTATGTTATGATTATCCAAATAACTCAAAACTAATTTGGTTTGCTGGAAAGAATTGAAGCGCACTCGAGGAACGTTTGGCTGAAAATAGCGCCACTGTGCTTTGTGAAGATTTTTAACTTCTGAATATTAGAATTGGGCGTTCTCTAAATTTCAAACTCGAACCCAGACAAGCAATTTGAGATGTGACTTTCTTTTTCATCTAAAGTAAATTGAATCAGGCTTGACATGTCTGTTTTGACAGGTGTACACATGTGTCCAGTTAATACATAGAAATCTATTGAGTTAGTTAGCCCAGACTTAGCAATACCTTAATAAAAGATCTAAATATCTATATATTCCTTTTCTATAAGGCAAACGTTATATGAACCAAATAAATTTATATCCTTCTCTTCTTTTTCTTCTTCTATAAGGCATGATTTGGTTAAAATCACCACATGAAAATATCTATATCTTCCTCTGTAGGTTAAAACCCGTGAAGATCCGGGATAGAATAGGTCTTCACCAACCCATGCTTGCTGTAAAAGGCGACAATGCTTGTCGTAAGAGACGGTTGCTCCGGCTCGCTGACTTGGTTGATGCATGTCATCGTATCCCAATTGTGTGGATCGATGCTAATGATCTAAATCACTTGATTGTCTGGTCCAGACTCGATTATTTACAGACCGTGGCATATAGCTGGAATACTGCTGAGTGCGGTGTTAAAGAACAAACAAATCTGTAGGTTAATTTAAGCAAATGACTTTCTTCTGGACTACTAAGGAAATGGTATGTAGTCAATCGAAAAGTGGTACTTCATCTGTATAGGTAAATCTCTAATCATGTCTTCATCTTGATTTTCAGCACTTAATTTTGTTTTGATAACGTTTTTTCTTCTTAGGGGCCCGGGACCCTTTAAATTGTGGAACTGGATTACTTTTTAAAGCTTTTTCAGTAAAGCAGATTCACAAATTTCTGTTACAATCGAGCATTTCTGCTAATATGTATAATAGAGCTCAGTGACAAGCAATATAAATACTCATTTGACGATTTTGATTGTTTGTGTGTTTAACACCGCAATCAGCAATATTCCAGCTGTATGGCGGCGGTCTGTTAAATAATTGAGTCTGAACCAGACAATTCAGTGATTGGTATCATGAGCGTCGATCTACGCGATTGGGATACGATGACATGCATCAATCAAGTTAGCGAGCCTGACCACCCGATACCGTTAGCCGCCTCTTACGACAAGCAAAAACGCCTCTTACGGCAAGCATGGGTTGCTGAAGACCTATTCTCTACCCGATCTTCACGGGAGACGATTTTGTAATCGCATTCCGTTTCAGGATAATACTAGCCTTAATTCTTTATTAAACGAAATTGTATGTTTGTAAATAAAGGAAGCAAACAGGATTTGTGGATTTGTAAACATGAAGCTGTGGTATGTCCCCGCAAGAGCAAGCACGTGGCTTATTCCCAAAGTAGGCGTGGCTTTATGCGGTAGATCACAGAGCCTTGCCAGTCCAGTTGCATGATTGACAGCTGTACACTGCTCGGCGGTGTGTTCAGCGCCTCGCTTGAGCCCGCCCACTTCATAGCCGAGGTGCGCGCCTAAGCGAATCGTGCCGCGCGGAAAATAGTCCGTGGCTGATACGTAAACAGTTTCAGATATATCGACTGACAGTTGAATGTGAGTAACATTTACATCTAGTCTGCGTTCGGGCAGGGAAACGGTGCTCGCTTCCCCACGTGGAGATTGTTTTGAAGCAGTAAGGGGCAATATAAACGAAGCGGAGCGATTGTGACGAGCCCGTGTCAAGTGTTGTTCATTTCAACCAAACATACACGCAGTTTCAACAGTGTTGGTGTATCAGTGAGTTGTCGAGAGGCCCGAGTGTGTGGGGTTCCAAGTGTAGACTCAGCCGGGGCGATCACCGGCCGTGCAGTGGTCAGCGGACGAACTCTCGGACATTGAGGGAACACGACAACCCTCGGGATGGAGTACCCCGAGTTGCGGGTCGTGTGTGTGCTGCTGGCGTGTTTAGTCGCCAGCATTGAGGGTATGTCTCATTACCGTGACGGGATACTAAACGATAACGCCAAGTGTGAACCTATCACTATACCCATGTGCCTTGACATGCGATACAACTTCACTCGTATGCCTAACATGGTGGGACATAGCAATCAGAAGGACGCAGCTATACAAGTTCACGAGTTTTTACCACTTGTTCAGATCGGATGTTCCAAACTTTTGAAGTTTTTCTTGTGCTCTTTGTACGCTCCAATGTGCTCTGATATGGTAGAGGAGACAATGATCATTCTAGCTTGTCGGTCAATGTGCGAGAAGGTGAAGAAGGAATGTGCTCCTGTCCTGGCAAGTTTCAACTTTCCGTGGCCCGAGATGCTCTCGTGCGAGAACCTCCCCGACAAGAGCAATAAGGACAACTTGTGTATCGAGGCTCCCAACGTCACTGAAGAGCCTGAATTTAAGACCGGAGCACCTGTTGAGCCCAACTTCGATTCATTCAATCCAGAACTCAGGCGAATATTCGAGTCATTCAGGAAAACAACAACAGAACCTTCGAAATACGGACGTCCTCATTACAGGGACAGTGACATCTGTCCGACGAGGTTCGTGCACGTGGAGAAACTGGAGGGCAACAACTCATGCGCCCCTCGCTGTGATATCGACGTTTATTTCCGCGAGGAAGACAAGGCTTTCGCGGAGATATGGATGATTGTATGGGCGTCAGTATGCTGTCTGTCAACAGCGATCACCGTGTTGACTTTCGCCATCGATACGTCCCGTTTCAAGTACCCCGAGAGACCGATAATATTCCTATCAATGTGTTACGCCATATACTCGGTAGCTTATATGATACGGGCGATCACGGGTCCAGGGGCTATCTCGTGTGACAGAGGTCGAGATGGACGGGAGTTCCTCATCCAAGAAGGACTTGAGAGTACGTGGTGCATCATCGTGTTCCTCATCCTTTACTTCTTCGGGATGGCCAGCTCGATATGGTGGGTCATCCTAACGGTCACCTGGTTCCTCGCAGCCGGTCGCAAATGGGGCCAAGAGGCTATTGAGGCTCTAAGTAGTTACTTCCATTTAGCTGCATGGGCTATTCCTGCTATAAAGACAATCATCATCCTGACAATGAGAAGGGTGGATGGAGATGAACTTACAGGATTGTGTTATGTAGGTAATCAGGACACGGACGCTCTAACGGGGTTCGTCCTGGCCCCTCTCATCGTGTATCTTATTGTAGGCACAGCGTTTATTCTTGCAGGGTTCGTGGCGTTGTTCAGAATACGAAACAATCTCAAACACGAAGGCACAAATATTCGCAAACTGGAAAAACTTATGGCCAAAATTGGAGTATTTTCTGTTTTATATACTGTACCAGCTACATGTGTTATTGGGTGTTTATTCTATGAGAGAATGAATTTCAGTCGGTGGCGGACTCTGGCCATGCTCCGTCAGTGCCACGGAAAGGAGAGCTGTCACCTGGAACATTCTATACCAACAGTAGAGGTGTACATGCTCAAGATCTTCATGTCGCTCGTGGTGGGTAGCACAAGCGGGATGTGGATCTGGAGCTCTAAGACAGTTGCCTCCTGGAGACAGTTCTTCTCAGCAAGGTTTTCCAGGAGGAAGTCGAACTATAATGCAAACTACCACCAAGCACCTGTTATTGTCATGAAGCAGCAACATGGACCTAAGTGTATGCCCAAAGTTGCTGGTTCCAGGGTGTGATCCTTCTACTGCCAGGAACTGCTTTACACAGTGTATGACTGAGTGAGGATTTCACAAAATGGCAACTATTATTACAAAGCATTTTTTGCCAAAATATCATGATCATTGTTATATAGTCACCGGATCTCATTATCATATCACGTGACTGTGGCTTGTGTTTGTGTCGACAGTGAGAAAGATTGTGTGGTATCGATGGACAAGTTGAAGATGTGGAAGATGTGGAATACACTGACTGCCAATACATGACGTTCTGTTTCATTTTCTCACTTTTATACCTTTTCTTTACCGCAGACAGCGGAGCATTTTTATCATGGAAATTTATACTTTTCTCAGGATGCTTAAGGTAAATTTAACTTTTTAAAGTCTTAGTCCCTCTCCGAGGTTTGTAAGGTTTGTGAAAATGTCACTAGGTTTGGTAGGCCGTCAAGTCACCTGGATGAACTAAAGAGAAACATTTCCCCGCCTAAAGGCCCTTGGGTATAAAATTCGGCAAATCTCAGAGAAAGCAATGTTGTTTACCCAGTTCCTCCCATCCCTAAGCATGAGAGCACATAGAGGAGAGCTCCTCGCCCGTCTCTCAGTTAACGGATACGTTCAAAGACAGCCAAGTGAGTCAATATGAGGACCCGCTATTGACAAACACAGTGTGCCGGAGTCCCTATCTGTCGGCTTAGCTATTGTAACGATGTGTCGGGGGGCGATCAGCGAGACAAACCCGTGTCCATACCTGTGACCAAGGCAAGTTAGCACACACAGTCAAGCAATGTAGATAAGGGGGGTTGTACTAGGTAGAAGGTGATCGTAATACGAGATTGATTAGAACCTGGGCAATCATCTATCAATCATGATGAGAAAACACGTTTTATCTGCGTAGAGTACACGAATTCCTGTGTCAACCTTTTGACGGTCGATGTCTCCGCTTTGGCCGTGCAAGAATTCGCTTTGAAGTCCAATGTATCAGAGCACAGGGCCCGGCGATGGCGGCAGTGTGAGGCCTGCTTGTACAGGGTGATTATCAATATTTTGGATGAATACTAAACCCCCAATTTCATACATGATATGGATTTTGGAAACCAATACAAACACGAACCTCTTTGATGTAGTTTGAAAGTATTTTCCTTACGTAAGAAAAGCATTCATAATCGATCGCGCTATCAGTAGTGTTTTTTATCAAAGGAATTTCAATGACAAAGTGTTCTGGATACGTACGCCGCAAGCCAATGACATGTAATGCATGAACAGTTTTTTCAGACTTGGACTATCTAACCTCTCGGTCATAAAACATAGTCGATGAGTTCCGGCATAAATATTTATAAATTAATTGGAACCATGTGAGGATCTACAAGTTTTATTGTGCTTGGGCTGGACTGAAAGAATCTCACTTGGCTATAGTATGCAATAGCTTTAAACGGGAGCGGAATATTGCTTAAGGAGTAAGAAGCTTCCTCAACAGGAAATTAATGAACCTTTCGGCATATCCCCTGTGCCCTATTTGTATTCGATAGTAGTGGCTCTGTGTTCAATATCCAAGTCAAATACAGACGCGGGCTATGTTTACGGAAATACTAAATCTAAATAACACTGGCGTATATGGGCAATGTACCGCTTCTTATCCGGGAGGTGATTTATGCAGGTTGATACCGAGTCGACGAGTGGCTCGTTCTGATTTGAACAAACAACTTAAGGCAATGCTTGTATAGTTGAACAGTGTCATTCCGGGCAAGCCGATGTGAATTATTACCTAATAAAGTATGCTATTTGAAACTGACACTGACATAATCAAACTATGTTACATGTATGTGGTTAAACACTATCAGCTGAAGAATTATCTCAAATTCGATATATATACGATTAATGTAAATTCTATAAATTTTAGCGCAAAGGGTATAAATGCATGAATAACCTTGCAACATTTTTCAAAGGATCAGTGCGAAATTGTTTCTCACATCTTGTTTCAACCGTTAAATCCTAACCACTGCTACTTCAATGAACAAACTTGTTATGAAAAAAACCCCACAAAAGCGTTTGAAATATGGTTCATTATTACCTAAATTCACCGTGATAAAAGGTTTCTAACATAAATTTGCTCATGCTTGAAATAGGCAGATCTACGAGCCCTCGTGTCATTGATTGGAACATTTATGATCTAAGCTGGGCATTATGTTACCTATGGAGCGAGGGCAGTGTGCACTGGTTGATCGATCAGTGAACGACATGCTTGCCATCTTATCGATTTAACGTTGACAGCCGGACAGATACTTGTAGTGGCGATGCTTCTTAAACGTCATCGGTATATTTCTCTGAATCCTTGTAAGAGAGTTTATGTTTTACAATGAATTTGCAGTAAATTATAAAAAGCATGAAAATAATCGGTATAATTTGAGAAGTTTGAAAGACACCAAAGACATAATTAAATTTCAAGTTAACTGAAAAAGAAAATCGACAGGAAATATAAAATGTATAATTTATTGCCGATAAGTGAATGTTAAAAACCGTTTCAATGATGAAAACTGTTTAATTTATTCCAAACATCAACCACATATTGTAAAATGATATTTTCGTATAAAACATATCTTGAATCTTAAATATATTTTCAGTTTTAGATAAGGAGAAAAACATGTTTGAGGTCGTTTGAGTGCGCCTCATAAAACTCAGGATGTTGGAAAAGACGACTGATCTGGGGCTTCCATAAGCCCTTAATATGTCAAAAAGAGGGAGCAAAATGGCCCCGGTTGGTTATCTGTATGGACCAAGGTTGTGCCCCCCACATTGAATCTCAATTGGGTGATCAGCCGTGCTCTTGCCGTGTTCTACATGGTGCATATTTTACGAGTCTTGTAATATGATCAGGGCTAATTTCAACAGGTATTGAAACGTATAATACCGGAGACGGCTATGGGATGGGGAGGGTGGTGTTTGGTGAGAGCGATTTGTTTCCCGGGAGAAGAAGCCTACGTGTTTATGAAGAGGCAGAAAGGACGATCCGCTCTGTTGTTAGTGGGCCCATCTTGCCTGGAGAACATTTACAGATGGGGGCAATTTACACATGTGAACATCTCTTTCATGTTTCCTTTCCCCAAGGAGTATCTACACTTTCCCCACAACTTACTTTCCCCTCCGAGCTGCCGCCTATTTCCCTTTATATGGGTGGACCCTCTGACTCATTGCACGGGATGGGTGTCCCTTGACAAAACTTAAAAGATCACACGGGGTCTCTCAAAAGTCAATCTGTTTTCAGCCAGCATCGAGATGCAATAGTTGACATTTACACAAATCTTCAGATCTCTCTTTTTACACAGCTTGATATGTTTACGGATATGTCTTCGTAGGTTATAACGATGATCTAAAGCTTTATTTCGAAGTACAGGAATGTGTCCCATCTTCACATTTGTATGTAATATTCGCCACTTTCCATTTTTGTGTTCATTCATCCACAGGCGTTTTTTTCTGTTCTTGCAACAGAAGTTAAATAAATTATTTGTTGTCAAACTAATGAGAGCGTGTTGTTGTGTACGAAACAAACAATGACAGAGTTGTGTGTCTTCAGCTCTTTTGCACGAGGACACCACACAAAGAGTACGTCATGTGATCCCGACAGTCTCGTCATGCGTGAGTTGCAAACGAGAGGCAGATGACATTCTGTGCGGAACTGCTTTCGCGGCCATCTTGTTTGCAGGATGCACTAATTGCTCCAGACGTTGCTTCTGCGAGAAACGTCTAACTGGGAATTCCTGCAATAATTTCTCTCGCTTACCATATCGAGGGGTGCCTCACGGAACTAGAATCCCGACCATGTACATTCCATTTCTGCAGAAACTGTCACACACACCGTGCATGGTTCGGGATCAAAAGCTCCAAATCATAATTCATGGCAGTAATGTAATATAATAGATCTTTTATCGTTTCCCCTTTTTCTCTGCAAATACCACACATTCCAAACCCCAGGAGTGATGGGGAAGCATAGTGGTGAAAGTTTCGCTCGATACAACGAAAACCTGGGTTCGATTCCCCTCAAGGAAACGTGTGAATTCCAGTCTTCGTCCTCCGTCTCGCCTCTTATCGCTGGAAAACTGCTGATACGACGTAAAACAATATTCATTTATTCACCTTCATATCGTTGAAATATTGCTAAAAGCGGCCTTAAACAATCGTCTAAAAATCCAGGTATTTACGTTTCAATCAAATAAATATGCTTCACGTCGGAAGTGGCCAGAGCTACTCGTTGCTACAAACAGATTCCCATTTTCTCGCTTTACAGTTAGATTTCTACCGAGAACATACCGTGCTAGTATTCAAGTCAAGTCCTTGAAAACGTCAATCTGTGAGTCATCTAGGCATATATCTTATATTTGCAATTCAAATACGAAATACCTGTTAGACAACGATCTCAATTCTTAATATTTTACAGGTCAAATGTGAACCGTCAAGTACGTCACCGCTTGTGTAATGGCAGTCATCTAAGGATATCCCACTTACAAGACTTTGATCGTCTCTTTCTAACCGCTGCAACATCGGTAGATAACCTACTTATAAAACGACACGGGGACAGCTCAATTCGCATACTTTCGTCACCTGATAAATCTACGACTGAAATAACGGTTGTGCCTGAGGGTCGTGATACCAACAGGTTTTCCGTGTTGATGTGTTGTCATGGCAACTGCCCTCCGGGTACATTCCCTGTTAAAAACACATAACTCCATCAAACTGGATAAACCTTTTAGAAAGCTTTGTTTTCAAAAAGTTGCAAACTCTTTTTGTTGTTTAATTGGTTGATTGGACAATCGTTTACATTACATCACCGAGCCTTCATCCCTTAAGTGGTATTGGCAGTGAGGAAAAAATGGAGAAATGATTCAGTTTAAAGTACTTAAAAAAGTCTGTGAAGCAATAGTTAGTATAATTAAGTTTCTTTCATAATATTTTGCAAAATATATAATGAAATACAGACCAATAGCTCATGTGGGACTGTAACAAGTAGTATAGATAACACGTAGAAAAGGTTTCACATGTGTACAATGCGCCGTACAAAAACGACATGAAAATACTGGGACATAAAATTATCGAAATTAATTATAGTATTGTTTTTTTTCAAATTATTCCAAAGTATACTACTAAAAAACCGTTATTGACCACCGATTCTTTCATATTACTATAGGTAATCTGTCCTGATATGACGGATTAACTATAGTAATATAAAATAATCGGTGTTGCATTACATCTTTTGAGTAGTATAATTCAATGAAGAATACTAAATATGCCTCAAAGTACAAAGTAGCTTAACTAATCCGTGGAAATTAAATCTAGCAAAAAATGGCTTTAGACAATTAAACCTAGACTAGTCGCTGAAATGAAACTATTTTACAGAAAAAAAAGTTTAATTATCTTAAAAAAATATTTAAAAAGGAGACTAGGAACTCTATCCATTTTCAGATACTGTAATAATCTAGACTTGCCAAATGTTATAGACTTGCATGGGCTGTATTGGATATATTTGTTTCAGGGTCTGTTTGACAGACTAAATGGAACCCTGCACATGCAACTAAACGTAGACAGTAGGAATACCCGCTGTCTGGTACAATGAATATAAGCGTGCATTGTGACGTACAATCTAAACGAAGAGTGACAGTCTCCGTCTCGCATGGAATAGGAACGCGTTTGATGCACGCGGTACGCCTGCGCCAACGCATGACAATGTATGAAGTCAATGTTTTTAATCAACCAACCGAAAACAACCATCGTAGGATTGTACAGATTCATTCACTCACAACACTGTATATACATGGACAGGTAAAAAATAAACATCACATGCAAGTGGCGCTTGAACTATACAGGTTTTGTAATTGGTTTCTTTTGTAATTTATTGTTACCATTTAAAACATACTAAACCATGTAATTACATAATTATAACATTTTTCTCTCAAAATGACCATTGTTTGACATACGGTTAATAGTAATTACAATATTTTGGATAAATTATAGAGAATAGGTAATGAAAATAAGGCAGGTATTTCACTATCTGATTTAGATATTTTAGTCCTAATATAACCTATGTTTATGTACATGCAGTACACATAATGAACGAACAAGTTACAGTAAATTACAGGTGTGTTCAACTCGGGTGTGGACTCACGACGGAGCATGGTTTAATTTGTTTTGAAACAATTTTTTTCCAATAACTAAAAAATCCATAAATTAAATTCAGATTTGATTTGTTTCCCTTTTCCTGTTGTCATTCTTATAAAGGACATTTTGTTGTAATTATATTTTTTCGACAGCAGTTTTTGGTACGGTAGGTCATTATATAGATACTGAACAAAAAACGTTAGGGATCATGAATATCTTTTAGAATATTTTCCAAGTCCAAGTATACAATTTCATAAAAATGTCCCCCAAATTATTCATGATCCCTTACTTTTTTTGTTCAGTATATTATATAACATGTTCATGATATGAAATTCATGATACTAAATATGAATAGAAAATGATTGAGGTAATTCCGAAAGACAACTTATTATATTGTCGTGGCCTTACGTGTCATAGCTTAAACGATGAACCAAGAAGGAGGACGGAATGCGGGACACGTGCACAACACACACACACATCAATATTAAACACAACAGACATATTTACGTATTTCTGGCCACGATGGCTATTGTGCAATTGTATTTCATACAGGAAAAAAATAAATATGTGACTGAGCGCCATATACGAGATGCAGTAGTTGAACAGATGTTCATGGCAACAATCCCAACAACAACAACAACAACAACAACATAATAATAATAATAATAATAATAATGATGATGATGATGATGATGATATTAATATTAATATTAATATTAATAACCCTCTTTGCTGCATTTTATATTTAAATCTGTAAATGATGATGATGACGATAATAATAATACATCTACATTATTGACAAACTAGTAGTACTTGAATTTCATCTTCTTGATGGCGTGACTATATAGCTATATATAAATGTATGTATACCAACATCAGAACTTAATGAGGCATGTACATATGTTTAATGGTTGTAAATATTTTACATACAATAGAACATGGATGTACAGATTTTGTACATTTGACATCCCACGAAAAGTCTTGATAATATCGTTGTGCATTCCCTGTATGTGATCACAACACGGTATTATTACTGTTAACAAAACTTGTACAGTTTGTGCCCCATACTTGTTGGTTAACGGCACAAGTATAAATTTGTTTTCTACTTTAATTTATCTTTAACACACCGTGAACATCGTCACAGTTGCTGGTTTGTGCGTTTCTCTTTGTTAAATATACAGACTGTACTTTCATCACACGCAGCGTTCCTCGTAAGATGATTTACAATATAGGTTAGTCTGTATAAACAGTAAATATCTGGTCCTTTACAAAGCGCGATGAGGCGGCATATGGCGTGTGTTTTTAAGAAAACATGCAGATATGTTCTGGTAAATTAATTGTTTGTCACTGCCGCAGAAAAGACCAAAAATATATATTCATAACTTTACAGTATGGATGTCCCATGCGGTTGTGCTAAAGATAACACCGAAGGATAGATTAATACCCATAGAACTCTCCGTGACCACAACACGAATATAAGATAGCGTCATCTTTGCGACAATAACAAAAAGTGGATGCTCCCGGTTTAAATACTTAGCTCGTAACGGTTGCTAAGTTACAGCTTGCGCTCATGTTTCTAACTGAATAATGATTATATAATATAACTAAATGTAAGAACTTGACGATGAAAAAAGTACTTTATTGGCTACTAACTTGATAAATAATTTACAGTTTGCTTTAATTCGAATAACATGGTGTCCTTATAATGGATTCTCTGTTTTGTGATTTACGTAAAATTAATGTTGATGGACATGGTGTATTAAAAAGGTACAAAAATTCTATTAAGAAATTAAACAGATTTAATAATTCAATATCACAATTGCTATGATATTGCTATAATATATAGTACAGGAAATATTATAATCCCTGAGATATTCCTATTTCACAAAGGGAATATACATCTGTGAAATATTCGGATTCTACCTAGAAATAGTGGTAATATTTTTAGATATATTCCTTGAAACATAGACACACGGTCGCAGCAAGGTGGAGAGTCAAGCAGAGCTCCACCATTACTAAAGTAGGCCGCACCCCCCGGGCAGGGGCGTGCTGCCTCGCCAGGCTGATTGTCTCACACACACACACACACACACACACACACACACACACACACACACACACACACACACACACACACACACACACACACACACACACACACACACACCAAAAATAACAACAACAGTAGCGGCATCTCCAGCAACAACAACGACAAATCGATTGACAATATTTAGATTGACAGTCACATCTGTGAGCGAGTGACAGTGAGCGATGGCTTCGCTGTCAGCTGTCACTTTCAAGCTCGTCGTGACAGCCTGTATGTTGGTTAAGTTAGTCTGAAAGGATATTTCGTACTGGATTCACAAGGACATCAAATCAGTCGGGTCTGAAGTCACACTAATACAGCCAGACTGCGATGGTAAGCCTACGTACCCTGGTGACCATAACCTATATTGGTCAAAATAATATATGAGCATTGTCATGGGCTCAGATGACCGATGCAAAAATTCCTGAGTGAGTGAGTGAGTGAGTGAGTGAAATGTTTCTGTATTTTTTCCCATTTTGAAAAGTACAGCGATTTAAAAGGTAAAGATAAAAAATAGGTGATGTTTTATGTCCTCCTATTACATGGATTCATGGACCATAGTGTGTCTCAGTGAGTGAGTTTGGGTTAACGCAGTTTGAACACTAATTTTAGTAACACCAGGGCGTGTCGACTTCATGTAGATGGAAAGCACGAGGTTTTCCATTTTGGTGAAACCCACCAACACGGGTATGCTGCTCACAAAACATAGAAACATTATGAGAGAATGTGGGACTCGAACCCACGATCACAGGTTCCTGGCAGACCTAAGGGACGTAACTCTGCACAGTGAATTGTGGCACATTGGATGTCATGCCATATGTACATCCTCTTTACCAGTGGTAAAATCAACTGATTATTATCGTGATAATTATCAATACTGTGAATAAATATGATCACAGTTATACTCAGCGTATTAATAGTTTATACACACACAGACACACTCATACACACACACACACCGACACACACTCATACATACATACACACACAAACACCGAGACACACACACACACACACACACACACACACACACACACACACACACACACACACACACACACACACACACACACACACACACACACACACACACACACACACATACACCATACAATCGGCATTAGTCTGGACTAGTACAAGCAGTCACACACACACACACACACACACACACACACCGAGAAACACTCATACAAACACACACACACACACCGAGACACACTCATACATACACACACACACCGAGCGAGACACACTCATACATATACACACACATACACACACCGAGACACACTCATACACACACACACACACACACACACAGAGACACACACCGAGACACACTCATACATACACACACACCGAGACACACTCATACATACACACACACACACACCGAGACACACTCATACATACACACACACACACACCGAGACACACTCATACATACACACACACACCGAGACACACACACATACACACACACACACACACACACACACACACACACACACACACACACACACACACACACACACACACACACACACACACACACACACACACACACATCGAGACATACTCATACATACACACATTCAGAGCTTATCACCAAGCAAATTCAGTACATCGTGGATTCAATGCACGACAGAGATGGGAACAAGTCACGTGACCAGCACGGGGAAGTCCGGTACAGTCTCACCCTTCCGTCACATTACAGGAGTAACGCGACTGTTAAAATGACAAATTGTGCATAGAGTTATATGTTCCGTGTTTTCTGTTCTGACATCTGGCATAAAACACGAACATTAAACCTCCGAACAATCACTTGCATGTATCAAGTACGACACGCTTAGCCAGTGTGTATGCATGCTAGAAACAGAAAATGAATTCGAAATCTTAGGTTAGAAAACCGGGGCGGAATTAAAATAAATATTATTGCTTCAGTTCAAATGTAGATTGTTTTAAAACTATGGTTTTATTGTGTTAGGCTGAAAGTAAACCCGATTAGATGTGGGAAAGTAATTTAATTTCGGAATGTGGATCCAAACGGCAAAGTTTTGTACGTATGAACACATGTAGAGATGTCAAATCAAAGGGACAAATTCATTTTAAAATACTCATACGAATTGTGGTACATTTCCATACAATAACGATATTGGTGTTTGCGACGGATGAGCTTTGAGCACGATTTTGTGTGGATTTCAGCATATAGTGATGACTATATTATATCATAGTATATTAATTATGAAATTGAATATAATAAATAAATAAATAAATAAATAAATAAATAAATAAATAAATAAATAAATAAATAAATAAATAAAAAAAAAAAAATAAAATAAAAAAAAATAAATAAGGAACGAACGAACGAACGAACCTTCCTTCCAACCATCCAACAAGCAAATGATTGATGATTACGATGACAAAAACTATGACGAAGATGATGATGATGATGATGATGATCATCATCATCATCATCATAATTATCATGTACCCTTCCACATTGATATATGTACCATTAAACGTGAATTGTGACACAGTATCATCGCTAATCACGAAGACAAGAGTACAACGAGCTCATGTCTCAACCTGAACTATTGACATCTTTCAATACACCGAAACGATAAGAACCACTCAAGTATCCCAGTCTACCAACCATGACCGAACTGTCTCTCATGCCGCCTCCAGCACGGTAATCAACAGCGGATGTATTATTCACACCTACAGGTAATCATGCGTGTTCTGTCCCAAGGTGTCATGAGTAGAGATAGGTAGACCGATCGCATCGATTCAGCAAGTTGGCCTAGCGTGAGATACTGCAGGATGTATAACAACTCGATTCAAGCATAACGTTTGTTAGAAAACCCTTCTGGAGCCTTGGGGTATCCTCGTGGTTAAAGGGTCTGATCGTCACGCTCACGGGTCTAGGATTGTTTCCCATCATGGATACAATGCGTGAAACTTTACTGGAATATTGCTAAAAGCGGCGTAAAACCATATTCAGTCACTCATCCCTTCCAGCGAGATTCGTCGGTGTACAGTTCAGCGATGACGTTGACAAACAGTTCAATCGTCAAGAGGGCGATATAGCGTCTGATACCTGTTTGGGCACAATCGATTTGATCAATACAAAAGCGACATTCATATTTCAGTGGTGATAAATAAATAAATAAATAAATAAATAAATAAATAAATAAATAAATAAATAAATAAATAAATAAATAAATAAATAAATAAATAAATAAATAAATAAATAAATAAATAAATATTGCGGCTGATAATTCAACAGCTAAAAGCAATTTTGTTTGCAATGCTAGAACGAGCGAATGTTGTTTTAGGCAATAGGCAGCACTATTTAAGCTATATCAATGCGCCTGTGTGACAAATGGTAGCGCGCCACACCCACATTGTAACCACTTGACCATCACTGTAGCCGACAGATTGGGATATTGTTCTGGAGCTCCGGGGGTTGTATTTTTCATCAGGTGACTCTGACCTTCATGTATTAGAACCAGTACACATAAAATAATAAAGAATATATGAAGTTATAGAAAACCTAAACTTTTTCTAACTAAAATTAATTTGTCATAGCTGGTGGGTATTGCACACACAACTTTCCAATTGCGGGTGTTCTTTAACTTGTTTTGAGTGGTATATATACAAATGTCCGGCTTAATTTGATGAGGAAACAATACACCCATAGTTATTTTGTTTGTCTTAGGCGCCGCAGTCAGCAATATACAAGCTATATGACATCGGCATGCAAATAATCGAGTTTGGACCAGACAAACCAGTGATCAATGTTATAACAACGCGCCAGGAAGGCGCGGGTACGATGACACGCAATCAGCCAGACCACCAGATCCATTTTGGTCGCCTTGCACAATTCCATCTTGGAATCACCACGAGGTAGAATATGTTGACGATGACGAAACTAGACTTTGTAACTCCCACAAAGCACTGAATCACACACTCTTCTGAGGAAGCCGAGAAAAGTTTAGAATTATTTTTATTAAGTTCCCTTTATTTGTTCTTCGGAATCTCTTAAGTTTTCTTGAATTATAGTGAGTGAGTGGGTATGTTTTACGCCGCTTTTAGCAATATTCCAGCAACATCACGGCGGGGGACACCAGGAATGGGCTTCGCATATTGTACCCATGTCGGGAATCGAACCTGGGTCTTCGGCGTGACGAGCGAACGCTTTAACCACTAGGCTACTCGACCGCCCCCTTGAATTATAAAAAGATGTGGGTCGATACCTTGAGGTGCTTAATAGTTGAAGTATCAGCATACCGGCCTCTTACACCTTCAAAAAATGGATGTCAAAATAGATGTAGCGTCATACTAATCTTTCAGCCAAAGCTCAACTGAAGAAACATCGAGACTATAAAATCAATAAAGAAGACTGACTTGATTCTGCAAACTTGGAAAAACAGACTTTAGGTTGTTCCATGTTGGAACCAATACCATTTACAAAAAAACATCGGCAGTATCGATGGCGAACACACCTGTACCGGCAGGTGCGGGGATACAGCATCAGCACCAGTTCATCACTACCGCTATATGTGCATCGGAGGTGGCCATGACAACTGTTTCCTCGTCTTTACACGTGATCGTGCACGTACAGACTCGTGCCATTCAGCCCCGTACCCCCACTGGCGATGTTGAAGTTTTGGGTGAGACCTCTGTGCGCTACCTCGGTGGACCTGGACCCGGCCGACCGAGGCTGATGAAGCTGGAAGCGTGTGTCGGGTGTTCAGCCCCTTTGTTTTGCAGGCCAAACCATATATTTAAATACAGAAGGCTCTTCCCAATGAGAAATAGTAACTTTATTAATATTGCAATAAATGTAATCTATGCATAACGTGGACTACGTTACATTGTTAAGCCTATAATGCATGCGTAACATGAGGGCAATAACATTAGCACTAAAAATAATCCATGCATGACTTGGACCACATTTGTATTGCACTAAAAATAATGCATGCATGACATTTCGATTTCATGCAAAATGCGCTTTGAATGAATGACAGAACAAATTCTATAAATTCAAATATCTGTTTGTGCTCTGTATATCAGGACGATGTTTGCGTTCTTTAATCCCCACTGTGTTTTCTCGACTATGTCACATGTGGATTTTATGAGGCATAACACGTAGTCATGAAGTTATCGTTTATACCCAATAAAACAAACCTACTTTTCCACAAACGTATTGACTGAATGAAGAGTGAACGTGCATTCTTGTGTCTGTGTGCAAAACCTGATGCTAAATTATTTTGACCTGTAGGCTGAAATTAGCTTTAACAAAACACTTCTACGGTCAGTTATACAGAACAAATGAGTCACAATTCAGTGTTATGAGAAACGTTTTAATCACATTGGATTGCCATGAGACATGCTGTAACATGCGTATATTTCACACACTGACCGAGGAATACATATTTGAAAACGGCAATACATACAGAAACACTAAATTAAAAAGGAGCAGTTTTAAAAAAAAAGTAATGGCCTTTTTTCGGTACAATGTGGTTCTTGCAGTTTTTACTTGTAAAATATATAAATTCTGACATACAAAATAAACAAAATAAAATATACTTTCTGAGTAACAAAATATTCCTATAAAATACTATACATGTCTAAAAAGGTCAAAGTGAGATACAGTCAGTGCCATATATATATATAAAGAGACAAAAACCTTTCCATATCAAACAGAAATCTCGGCATGAAGCAGAGTCGATTGTACCATTCCGACTTTATTCTGTTCATGTATTAAACAAATACTCATCGCAGATATATGTGCAGAACGCCAACATGCATGAACGTTTATTGCCTGTGTATCAGTAGATCTGTACATAAGCAGGCATGTATTCGTCATCCACCCTTTGACTAATACCGAATCATGATCATGACGAGCATGTACACCAAACTGATTTCACTATGAAGGTACATATATATACTGGTTAATAGTGCATATAGGCTCAAATACAGATGAAATGACAATATGATTGCAATTTAAACAAACTACCCAGAACCTAATGAAATACACCATGACAATGCTTTATGTTTCAATAAACCAGTACAGATCCTTATAGAAATGTACCAGTCGCGTGATCGTATACCATATAATGAATACGCTTGATCATTCGCACATATGGTGTGAAATAATAAATACAGATAAATATGAACAATTAGTTACGTTTTGTCGTGTTTAGATATCTGCAGTATTGATAAACATGGATGTATAATGGTTAATATTGCAATAATGTGTAAAAAATAATGTAATAATTAATCGACACTGCCCTTGTGGTCACTTTCAGTTTGATCGGATTGAACGAAGCACATTTAATTCACAAACGATGGTTAAGGTACATTTTGTTGTTTGTTTGTTTATTTGTTGTTCAACGCCGCACTCGGCAATATTCACAACATATTTAGTTGAAATACCTGGAAATGTTCTCTCTCTATGTTTACAGTACACCCAAAAAAAGCGGTTCTATCCTCAATACACTTTTTTTCAAAATTATATGTCATATATCGACAATATTGAATTAGTATTGAAGTATTGATAAAAATATTGATACATACAACAGTACTGGAAACATTATTTAAGTATTTAAAAGAATGTTTATATATACGACAGTATTGAAAACATTAAGTATTTAGAAGAATACTAATATATATATATATATATATATATATATATATATATATATATATATATATATATATATATATATATATATATATATATATATATACAATAAAGTCCACGTTAGTCTATCATCTTCTTTATATCAGTTATATGTATGAAACTGATATAAAGAAGATGATGGACTAACGTGGACTTTATTATTTTATTATATATTACATGTACACCGAGTGAACATTTACCTCATTTTTGTATATATATATATATATATATATATATATATATATATATATACACACAACAGTATTGACACAATATTTAAGTATTTTGAAGAGTATTGGATTATAGGAGAGTAATGTCAGTATTTAATTATTGAGAACAGTATTGACTTATTCGTGAGTATTGACACAGTATTTAAGTACGGAGAAGAACATTAGGAGAATAATACTGGGATGAGGATCGAAAATAAAGTCGCCCCGATGATGTGATGCTGCTCACAGAGACGTATGCCGTGCACGTAGGACGGTAACAGCTAACAATAAGCTAGTTTCTCTGATAATGACGACGGTAATTCGCAAAGACGGGACGGAAATTGACGTACGTGGATGATTTGCGAATGTTGTCCATGCGGCTAGCACATTGAGAAGGTTGTTGAATTGAGAGAGAGAGAAACACGTGTTTACAAGTGCTACGGTGCTTCGCGATTGCCCTCCTCAAGGGAAACTTCAGTGGGCCTGGAACAGTCCCTGCATGCTTCAAACACATTTCTGTGAAATTGGAACATATGTTGTGTAAACACTGAAATCATATGCAGGCTGTGTCTGCTGGAGGCGGCACACAACGCCGAACTCACAGATCGGCTACTTTGATGCTGGAACAGCTGCCTAAATATCTTGCTTAATTATAGGGAGAATTTCGTAATACGCCATAGCACAGAATGGGCCATTAGGTGTGTCTTTCTTAAGATGCAGGTTTTTGCCAAGAATACTTATATGTGGCTGACTTGTCTTCATATATCAACCGCCCCCCCCCCGCCCCATTTCTTGGGAGTTTGGGATAGAATATGTCCGAAGTACTCCGAGTTTGAAAGAGCCGACTATATTGAGGATCGGGTGGTCAGGTTCCGTGTGACTTGTCATTTTGCATGGTATCGAACCAAAACGGTTTGCATCGTTGCTCATGTTATCTGCCACTGGTTTTGTCTGATTAACGCCAGATTAGAGTGAAGGAGTTGGGCTTAACGCCGCTTTGAACAGTATTCCAGTTAAATCACGGCGTGTCAGCTTGATGTTGGCGCAAAACAAGTAATGCAGGTCTTAGACCTTTACGATTTTGGTGAAACCCACGAGCACGGGTATGGTGCTGACAAACCTAGAAACATAATCGGGATGTGGGGATTAGAACAGAGGCGACTTAATGGTGGCCAGACTCAGTGACTTGGTTGATTGCGTGTCATCATTCCCTGTCAGCGTGGATTGATGCTCATAATATCATTCACTGGACTGTCTGGCCCAGACTCGATTATCTACAGGCTACTGTCATGTGGCTGGAATATTGATAAGTGCAGCGTAAAACACAACTGCAGCCATAACATATGACCAATCTATAATGCAAAGAAGGTTTTAAGGATAAATAGAATATTATAGAGATAATATTATAAACAGACCAAATATGTACACCATATCTCATTCCACAAGAGATGCACCTCCCCCCCCCCCCCCCCTCCACCACCCCTACCCCACCACCCGCCCCCCAGGAATTCAATTTGCATCGCACTAAAATAAATCAACAATAAAGAGATTTCACGCTTTGAATCTAGAATAGGACGTGTAAAATTTATGAATGTTTAAAATATCAAATATATCATAAAACTCTCTTCCTGAATGCAATAAAATATACATATATATTACATTCTGTGACGTCATGCTGGTGCAGTGTTAAAATAGGATGATAAAACGTTGTTGTTAATATGAGACGCGCATAAACCTTTCAGGAGTTATAAAACATGTGAACATCCCACAGCGTTAAAGTTATGGTGGGGTAGTTTAATGGTTAAGGTATTCGCTCGTCACATCGAAGATCCGTGTTCGACTCGTGAAGTGAGTACAGAATGCAAGGCCCAACAATGATATTGCTGGAATATTGTCAGCAGTGAAAACTTACTCACTCATTCACGCGTTATCATAATGTTTTCCGCACCTGATACCATATTGTTTATTTGCATACAAGCGTTTTGCCATTTTGGGGTTGCCGTTTTTTGGAAAAGAAGTATAGAAAATGTTGTTGCTGTTTTGGGTCAAAATGTTTTGCCGTTTTTGACTGTTGTCGTTCTCGGATGTTTTCGTCTCAAGCAGCTGGAAACACGCGAACTATTATGTGATAACGAATTGCATCGGAAGAGTCGATTATTCGTCTGTGTCGAACTTCTTAATCCCAAATGGTACATGCAGGTGCAAAATTCCTTTGATATGTCGAAATGAGAATGGGTGCAAGGATGTCCACATCCACCAATGTCAAAATAAACATTAATCTAACTTCTTCTTTTTTTAACAAATAACTAAGCAGTATTTCATGTTTAACACGAACGTGTCTATTTTGTAGCTAACTTTGGATAGTATTCCTTGCGCGTTGTGAAACGGTTCCCGAAATTTCTCTTTGCTGGGTCTCATCGTGTTCGATAGATAGCTGAGTTGAAATGGGGTTTAACGTCGCGTTCAAGATTATTGCACTTATACAGCGACGTGCATGCAAGTGTGTGTGTGTGTGTGTGTGTGTGTGTGTGTGTGTGTGTGTGTGTGTGTGTGTGTGTGTGTGTACTAGTCCCGAGGAATGCCCATTTTATAGTGCTAGCCCACTGAAATACCATGCCGCAGTTTAACATGAATACCCCACTCAGACACAGTATACTGACTCCGAGTCGACCAGTTTTATGCCCTTAATGCCACACGCCAGACAGGGTAACAACAAGTAACATCTTTTAAAGTGTTTTGGTATGACCCAGTCGGGGATCGAACCAGGGACGTTCTACCACTAGACCACGGAGGCGACAGAAAATTACAAATATGTAATACATTTGTGTGTGTGTGTGAGTGTGTGTTTGCGTGCATGTGTGTATATGTGTGCATGTGTGTTTGTGCGTGTGTGTTTGCGTGTGTTGTTATAAGTACATATTACTGTACATTCCATGTGCTTGTCATGCAAAAAATCAGTCACGCATGGAGAAATATTTATTACATGAATAAATATACATTTACTCAGTAGGTAGTGTAAAATTTTATAATTATGCGTGTATTTCAGTTTGAAAATTTGAAACCCCCCACAACCTCTGGTTACTCTGCATGAGAGTAGGTTAACTGCTTTCAATTTGCATAGCTCGCCATGCTTGTATTATTAAGCTGGTATCATATGGAGAAATATATGTTTTGCTGTCGGCTTTTCACTGTTATATCATTTCATATGCTATTAATTTTGCTTGACACACCCATGGTTTCAATCATAAAATTATAAAAAATGAAGTTATGTACGATAGATTTTGTATCATAAAAAAAATAATAAATATGTCATATATTAGCATAATAATATATCCAGAAATAAAAAATATTAAAAATCATCTTCATATGTAAGTGAAATGAGATGAAAGAGTTTGGAAGTTTCAAGATTCCCCGTCAGTTTTCCAAAGTACACAACCTATTTCACGTGGCCTTAATGACTATGCTTGCAATAGACATGTGAAATCTATAACACATTTGAAATGTACACACGCGGTTACCGCCCAAGGCCCCGCTAACTACGATCCATAGCATGTCGTTACTGAAAAGCAACACAGACCTCGGACATCAAAGGCATTAATAATTACCGATCAATACCATGTAAATGTATCCATTCAAATTATGAACAGCAAACAAACGGGTATATGAATGCTTTTGATACTATTAATACTATCTTCCAGCGTGGCATAATCACACGAAAGAGGTAAAACTCAGTGTTCAAACAAATGCAACTGCAGATTTGGAAATCCAAATAAAAAAAGTCCTTTCATTTTGAAGTAACGTATTTACATATACTGAGCTACTTAGAAAAATTCAACTTTAATTTTGGGCAACTTCCCCACGGCGAATTAAGCAAACTAGCTTCAATTTATTAAGACGGTATGCTAGTCACAAAAGAATATCGGCAACATCAAAGATCTCATTAATTGCCAATCTCCCTTTAATGAGTGGCGTGGTTTCGTTAGGGTGATTATCGCTGAATGGAACCGAGAAATCCTAATTTTTGGGATTGAGTTATAAAGATCAGCTCATTTGTACATACAACACATGAACGCAACTGGATCTGGCGTTGGAGGGGGTAGTATGGCCCCAGGGCTGGGCTCCGACAAGTATTACAAATATTCTTTGAAGAACAACTAGCTTTTAATATTAATTAATCACATTGCATAGCGTCGGTTTGTGGCGTACATATATTTCACAGTTGGATATCAGAATCGCCGCATGAAACTTGGTGTGGTATTGCACGAAACACAGGCTTCATCTGAGAAAATAAGATGCAAATCTGACATCAAAGGGAGCTAATTTATTTATATGATAATTTCATATTATTAGGTATGTAACTAGCATGCATCATAATGGATGGATAATGTGGCATGTGTTAGTACTTGACTTAATTACCTGTCTAGATTAGTGTTTTCTAACAGCCTATAGCTATGTTTTGGCCATGGAGCCATAAAAGAAATGTACAATATACCCGCGAATACCGTGATTATACCTCAGTGGGAAGAAATAGAGATATAGTGGATGCGTAGAGGGGTGCCCTCGTGGTGGCATAAAGCGTGGTGGAGATGGTGGCGTGTCATGGCGTGGATGCGTAGAGGGGTGCCCTCGTGGTGGCATAAACTGTGGTGGAGGTTGTGGCGTGTCGTGGCGTGGATGCGTAGAGGGGTGCCCTCGTGGTGGCATAAACTGTGGTGGAGGTTGTGGCGTGTCATGGCGTGGATGCGTAGAGGGGTGCTCTCGTGGTGGCATAAACTGTGGTGGAGGTTGTGGCGTGTCATGGCGTGGATGCGTAGAGGGGTGCCCTCGTGGTGGCCTAAACTGTGGTGGAGGTTGTGGCGTGTCATGGCGTGGATGCGTAGAGGGGTGCCCTCGTGGTGGCCTAAACTGTGGTGGAGGTTGTGGCGTGTCGTGGCGTGGATGCGTAGAGGGGTGCCCTCGTGGTGGCATAAACTGTGGTGGAGGTTGTGTCGTGTCATGGCGTGGATGCGTAGAGGGGTGCCCTCGTGGTGGCATAAACTGTGGTGGAGGTTGTGGCGTGTCGTGGCGTGGATGCGTAGAGGGGTGCCCTCGTGGTGGCATAAACTGTGGTGGAGGTTGTGGCGTGTCGTGCGGTGGATGCGTAGAGGGATGCCCTCGTGGTGACATGGAGGGTGGTGGAGAGGCGTGTCGTGTCGTGTCGTGTCGTGTCGTGGCGTGTCGTGGCGTGGCGTGGCGTGGATTTGTAGAGAGGTGCTACCGTGGTGGCATGGAGGGTTGGTGGCGTGTCGTGTCGTGGCGTGGCGTGTCGTGGCGTGGCGTGGCGTTTCGTGTCGTGTCGTGTCGTGTCGTGTCGTGGCGTGGCGTGGCGTGGCGTGGCGTGGCGTGGCGTTGAGCGTCGTGGGGTGGCGTGGCGTTGAGGCGTATAGGGGTGCCCCTATGATGGCATGGATGGTTGGTGGCTTGGCTTGGCTTGCCGTGGCGTGGCATTACGTGGAGGCGCAGAAGGATGCCCCCTTGATGGCATGGAGGGTTGGTGAAGGTGGTGGGGGAGTGGCGTGGCGTGGCGTGGCGTGGGGTGGCGTGGCGTGGAGGCGCAGGAGGGTGCCCCCTTGATGGCATGGAGGGTTGGTGAAGGTGGTGGGGGAGTGGCGTTGCGTGTCGTGGGGTGGCGTGGCGTGGAGGCGTAGAAGGGTACCCCGTGATGGCATGGAGGGTTGGTGGAAGTGGTGGTGGGGTGGCGTGGCGTGGCGTGGCGTGGCGGCGTAGAAAGGTGCTGCCGTAGTGGCAAGGAGAGTGGTTTAGGTGGTGGATAACAGAAAAATACTCGATTTTTCACATTGAGAACTCTCGAACGAAGTAGCCTGGATGAAGGTGGATTACAAGATGTAGTCTGTGACAATTAGACAAACAGGCACCACGACGTTTGCACCACCACCTCCGATGGTATCAGCATGTCCAAACACAACAACGTCACACCAACTCAGAGAGGATACGCACACTTTCACAGCACAAACTTAAGATCACACATGTCTAAGATTTTTGCTTGGAATAAACTCTCTTTGAAGTCGATATATGATAATTCCTGAAAAAATAGAAGCCGTCTTTAGGAGTAGTGTGTTGAGATGGAGACACTTGAACACTGTCTGGGGAGCACACGTGCATGTACGAGACAGAGACCGACGCCTCATTGGCTAACTTACACGCATGGCTGCTGACGCATGCGCTGTATTGTATATTTATAGAATGAATGAAATTCAAAACGCGATTGCTTGAAAAAACTTGACAATTTTAACTGCATGAGTAGATGGGTACTCACAAGCTATTTATCGGTAAATCACAGCCCAACAATGGAATGCTTGGATGTTAGAAAACCAGGGGACTTTTTGTGTGTCAGTTAACGTAATTAAATAATCAAAATATGAATAAGTATAGTATCATAGTTAAAAGTCGGAACCCGTATAATATGAACAGCAGTAAAAGTTGGAAGTGAACAAAAGCGAATTTGGATTATACTCGCCGTTAAGGCTCTTTCTCCTAGTGTGAAGTACTAAAAGTTTAAGTATATCCTTCATGTGAAGTGTTTTGAATGTTGGAATTATTTATAGGACATTTTATTCCCTCGTTTCTTCAGTCGATTAGACAAACTCATAAAGGATCACTAACAATTCTAAGATGCTCCAAACACACTCCGTTTTCACAAATCATGAATATAATGGGACAAAGCCCTGTGCATTTAGGCGCTCGAATGTCTGCACTAAAACCTCAATACTCTACCCAGTCCTTAACCGATATATTGCCACGGAACCGGTTTGTTGGTAAGGAAATGATCATTGCATTAAGTTTTTTGTTCCTTTTTGAATAGGCTGGAACATTAAACTATTTTGAAGCTGGAAATTACCATTCCTTTGATAAAATACAACACGTTGTCAAAGAACGACGCCAATAATCATGTCTCGGTGTCCTGGCGTTGGGTTTGAAGAAAACAAATACTAGACTCGGATAATAAAATAAGCATATAGATGTTGAAAATAATCATAACTGTCCCCATTTATTTGTTTACTTTTACCTTTATTATTCATAACGTTATAGTAGGGGGGCACACAGTACTGACACAAACTTACGCTTAGTAAAATATATAGTTTTGACAGAAACAAACAACTACAGTTACATTAAACTACGGTTATAACGAATTCAGAGGGACCACTAGTTTTAGTTCGCAATAACCGTAGTTCGTTATAAGCATATATACAACATATATGCAACAAATGACCGGGACTAAAAATAAGTTCGTTATAAGCGTTTTCGTTATAAACGTAGTTTACAGTATTTTGAAAAGGGGCCCCAGTGCGACTAAAGCATTACAAGGGCTGGGCGGAAGGGAAAATAATATGGTTCTGGGACTATGAGACAGTCAAAGTACTGACAATGCTCAAAGTTTGTTCAAATGTAATATATAAAATGGTCAGTCAATCGTTGGGTCCGCGATAGAATTCGAATCACGGACTTTCTGATCTAAAGTGGATCCACACGATTTTGAGGTTAATCCCGTCAGCATGTTGGACGCCTTGAATACTTTCTGTCCGAAGTAACCATTTCTGATGGTTCTAAAAAGATAACATTGGATTTGACCCAAACGTTACAAACGTTATCAAACGTGACAAGGCTAAAAAGGTCACAGAAACAGTGTAAACTTAAGGTCAAAAACACAACTCTCTTACCCGTATGAAATACATCACCATCGACTAACCAAATGTTTAACTTCTAGACCCAATCAAATATGGGTGTATACATTCTTTTGCCCGGCGATTGACACTAACGGCCAATTTATGAATGATTAGGTCCAAACTATGCCCATTCTATTTGTGAGTCACCTTCCAATTGCCAGGCGGATTGTACGGGATTATGTAAGGTTGAATGTTACCTGCTTTTTACAAGTGGAACAGCCCTACACAAATGACAGAGAACCAAAATATGACGTATTTGGGGGCAATGTTTTTTATATATTTATATTAATACCAAATTTAAACATAACATAAACCTTTTTGCCATTAATGAGACATGATATTATCATAGCATATCATTATCTACATGATAACAAATCGGTTCATAACAGTTTCTTTGGCCGCTTTGTTCATATACGTTCGAGAAACTGTCAATCTCTCACAGTTTCCTTGGCCTTCGCTATTGCACGTCTTGGCTTAAGGAGATCTATACGACAGATAGCGGATCTAACTGCAATTCTTGTTCTAACCGACCCCGGGCGCGACCAAGATTGATGCACTTATACATGCACGTTCGTGTGTGTGTGTGTGTGTGTGTGTGTGCGCGCGGCTGCTTGTACTAGTCCAGACTAATGCCGATTGTATAGTGCTAGCCCACTGAGATACCATGCCGCAGATTAACATGAATACCCCACTCAGATACAGTATATGGACTCCGAGCCGACCATCCTTGTTTAACCCCTTGATGCCTAGCGCCAGGCAAGGAAACGCGATTGGGGATCGAACCCCGGACCTTTCGCTCTCCAAGTGGACGCTCTACTACTAGACCATGGAACCGGCCCGCTATTTTATGCACGCGCTATTGGAGTATATTAATTGATTCTATCCTCTACCTTCGCTATATTCACCATCGATTATGTTGACTGTACTATAATTATTAATCCATAACCCGCTTCGTCAATATATTTACCCTGTTGCCAATATAATACAACATGTTTTAGGTTTATTTAAGTTGCAAACGCGCTTAAATGTTAGACAGAAACACCGCACAAGGACAAATTTGAAAGCACTCACGTGACATTAATAAGCCTTCCCAGATTAGAATAGCTTTTCGACCATAATAAACACAATATCCTTACGCGAAATACGCACTTCCGTGTAGGGTTGTTCAAATCAGAGGTATGCCATTTGATTTTAAGTCATATAATTGTCTCTCGCGTTTTGCTCTCCCTACATGTTGAGAACAAAGAGATATTATCTGTAGGATACAAGTAGAAGAGGAAACGGCGTTTGTGAGATTGTCGCTCTCAAAGCCAGAGCTTTTCCGAACTCTTTCCGCCATTAAGCAGGTCGTGAGGTGGTCTATATTTCGTGTATAGGGTCAAAAGGCATGGGATGGTCTGCGTTCAGTGCCCCGGGCACGTACACATAGCAACATCACACATGGTGTAGGACAGAGAACAAATGTTTATGAAAACTAACGATTATCAAACAAGGAAACATTAAAGGCAAACGATACTTTGAGCATAAAAAAAGCATATACCCCCCTCTCTCTCTTCCGCTCTCTCTCTTCCGCTCTCATCTCTCTCTCTCTCTCGCTCTCTCTCTCTCTCTCTCTCTCTCTCTCTCTCTGTGTTACTGTCTTTTTTCTCTATTTCTGTTTTTCTCTCTCTTTCTGTTTCTCTCTCTTTTTCTAGCTTTCTCTCTATTTCTGTTTTTCTCTCTCTATTTCTATTTCTCCCTCTCTTACCCTCTCTCCATCTTTCTTTCTCCATTTTTCTATCTCTCTATTTCTGTAACTCCTCTCTTTCTATTTCTGTTTTTCTCTCTCTTTATTTCTATTTCTCTCTCTTCCTCTCTCTCTCACTTTATCTTTTCCTCTATGTTTTTTCTGTTTCGCATCTCGATTTCTGCCCCCCCCCCCCCCCCACACACACACACACACTTGTCTCTCTATTTCCCCCTTTCTCTTTCTGTTTCTCACTCTCTCTATTCCTGTTCCTCTCCATGTTTCTCTCTCTAGTCAGTGTAGGTAACCAATACCATATTACTAACATCGAAGTCATATTCCCTCTCATCTGTCAGTGAACTCTACACTGATAGGCGGTTATCTACAAGACGATTGCGTCGAGCTGTTGTATGTTGACATGGTTCTACACAATACTCTGAAATGTACACAGTTGACAACAGATGTTCCTAATTCACATATAGCATAATTACGTTTGTAATTTACAGTTCACTATTAGCAGTAAGCTTGATATTGATACATAGAAATAACCAGCAATAAACCATGCAAGCTCAATGTATAGTACTGTCTCGTTAGAATGCACACATATTACCACGTATGCCGTATAAAAACAATCCCACACAGCTTTTATAATCAATTTCACAGTTCTAATTAAGTCGAGGAACATAATTATGCTCGATATCTTTATTGCAGATATCAATTAAGATATGGAACATGTGCTGTTTAATGATTATTCCGGAACACTAGCGGTTAGTATCGGCGGACTATTGAATATCTTTACTGCGCATGCGCTCGTTTAGCATTCGCAATGGCGGCAACATGTGTGAACTCTTGAGGCGTCTGGGAATGGAGACGGTTATGTAATGAAATTTGGGATGTTCTGATGAAAACAATGAATATCACATGCTTCGTCTTACCATCTGGGCCGAAGGAAATGGATGGGTACATTTCATACACTATCACAAGTTCATTATGAAAATGATTCTTATTATGCATGCAGTTTCCTTCCTAATAACTGCTTAAAAGACGTTTACCCATGTGGTATAAATTGGTTCGTTTATGAGAATAGACTTATTTTTAATTTTTGTCTGGATTATATGAAAGGAAACGGAAGGAACATGCAGTACACGACCGAGTGAAGATTGTGTACAGTCAGCTGGGGGTCTAAGTGTGTTTACCTATCCACGTAAGGATCACCGGTTAGAATTGGTCCACAGTACTCTGTGCTGGTCTTAAGAATCGGCATAATGGATAGTGAGTGAGTGAGTGAGTTGGGTTTAACGCCGCTTTTAACAGTATTCCAGTTACATCACGGCGTGTCAGCTTAATGTGGGAGGAAAGCCCGAAGTGATGCAGGTCTCAGACGTTTACCACTTCAGTGAAACCCACGTGCACGGGTATGGTGCTGACAAACCTAGAAACATAATTGGGGCGAACCGGGATTCGAACCCACAATCCTAGGTTTCTGGCGTGCCCATGTGACGCAACTCTGCACAGCAAATTGCGGCGCCTTAGACGACTGGGCCACCCATGCCCCCCTTAAAGGATAGAGTCGTCAGGTTCGGCGACCTTTGTTGCAGGTCATCGTTACCCGTTGGCGTGCTCATGATGTCAATCACTGGATTATTTCTCACAACCATCACCCACTTCACCCCCTACCCCACCTCCATCACTCGTAATTACACATATGAGTTTCCCCTCCACCCGATCACTTTCCACCACGTCGAAACATCTCTCTATACTGCCACGCCTACTCTACTTGTCACCCGCCACCCCCACCCCCACCCCACACAACCCGTATGTCACTTTACACCAACCCGCGTCTCTCTACACAGTCCTACAGAGTCTCACTTTCCAACCCACCCAATTATACACCACCCAACTCACTCACTCACTGTCCCACCAAACTTCACACAACCAACCCACGTCTGCGCTTTCCAAACCCAGCTTTCCACCACCTCACCCAACCAAACGTAAACATATACCACCCATCGCATTTCACCCAAAACACCCAACCCAACTTTACATCCACCCCCACCCATCCCGCGGCTCTCTACACCACGCCACAGCGTCTCACTTTCCGACCCACCCAAGTTCACACCACCAACATCTCTCTACACTCTCCCACCCACCCCGGCTAATTACTACCACCTCACCCCACCCATTCCTACACCACCCACCGTGCGCCACTGACACCACCCTACACGACCGTGCCGCGTCTCACTTTCCGACCCACCCAACTTCACACCATCAACATCTCTTCTACACTGTCCCACCCACCCCGGCTAATTACTACCACCTCACCCCACCCAACACATTCCTACACCACCCACCGTACGCCACTGACACCACCCTACACGACCATGCCGCGTCTCACTTTCCGACCCACCCAACTTCACACCACCAACATCTCTCTACACTCTCCCACCCACCCCGGCTAATTACTACCACCTCACCCTACCCAACACATTCCTACACCACCCACCGTACGCCACTGACACCACCCTACCCAACTTTACACCACCGTATCGCGTCTCACTTTCCGACCCACCCAACTTCATACCACCACCCCCTCTCTACTCGCTCCCACCCAACCAACACCACCCAACTCCACCCTACCCCTCTCAAACCCACCCTACAGCCACCTTACCATAAACACCGCAATATATTTCTCCTCTTTACATTCACCCTAAAGGATGTCCCCTATCATGTTAATGCACTCACTTCAAGAGTTCTTAACCCTAGCCACCCACACATTGGTCAACTGACCATCTCTCCCCAAAAATTCTTCCATCCCTTGCACGTTCAGTGTACACGCCCGTCAACAACACCATAGACTCGCTGCCAGCAAGCTGTTCCTTACGACCAGTTGTAATTTCAGCCAGATATTGATAATAATATTATCCGCTGTAGCATAATGTCTTTTGATGTTGAAGCCTACTGTATATGGCGCCAGACCTATTTGCCAGGGCTCTCGCCATGCACTGGGTCGGGCAGGCTATCGCCGCTACACGACTGCAGATGAAACGCATACACTTTCAAAGATGGTTTTTATGCACTTTACAAGTTGTGTTAATTAAACTTCAATCTGCGAACACGATGAGGTAGCAGAGATGAGAGGCGATCAAGTCAACGGAAGTAGCATTAAGGAGGTGTTTTGGCGAATGGAAATAGAACCGAGAACGTTTTGATAAGTGTAATACTAAAGTTTCAAACTTGTTTCAAACGTCGAATGAGTGTTGTTCCGCATTTTTTACAAAGTTTTGTAATTCTATCTTGTGTCAGACATGCACTTGAATTGTTACACCCAATGCTTTTCTCAATATAAATTAAAATCATATCACTTCAACACGTCAGTATTCCATATTATCGTACACATTTTTTATATATTTTCGTCCGCCTGCTTATGATCACGTGATGTTGTGGTAATATTTTATACAAATACGTTACACAGTTATCGCATACTGTGAATAGAGTGTGTTGTTCTCATTTGATGTTTTGCGCCGCACTCAGAAATATTCCAGCTGCATGCCATTACAAGAACCTGTCTGTTGTTTCCTGATCATCCATGATATCTATTTCATAACTTTGGGAATACAGTAAAGTACGTTTATAACGAACACACTTATAACGAACTGAAGGATATAACGAACTGATTTTTTTGTCCCGACTGTTTGCTATAGTTATGCTGTATATATGCTTATAACGAACTACGGTTATAACAAACTAAAGTTAGTGGTCCCTTTGAGTTCGTTATAACCGTAGTTTATTGTAGAACATTTAAACCAGATGTAGGTATCTCCCCATGGGCCCCAAGCTGATCTGTTTTTCTTTGCATACGAATCGGATTTGTTACGACTTTAGCCAAATCAAAGAAAGGACGTGTTGCGAAAAGAGTGAGTGAGTTGGGTTTAACGCCGCTTTTAACATTATTCCAGTTATTTCACGACGTATCAGTTTAATGTGGGAGGAAAGCCCGAAGTGATACAGGTCTCAGAGGTCTACCACTTCGTTGAACCCCACGAGCACGGGTATGTTGCTGACAAACCTAGAAACATAATCGGGGCGAACCGGGATTCGAACCCACAATCATAGGTTTCTGGCGTGTCCAAGGGACGCAGCTCTGCACAGCGAATCTCGGCGCCTTAGACGACTGGGCCACCCGTGCCCCCGTTGCGAAAAGATAAACCAGAGTTTCAGATATATAGGTTCTTTCCACTATGCCAAGAAAAATGAGGATCCTCTCCTCATCAATCTGCCAGAGTTGGAAATTTAAAAAACAATCGAGACACCATAGTCGGTCAAAACAAGGGAATTTGTCCAAGAAGTTTAACTTTAGCCTTAGGAATACCGATGATCATCAAATAGCCAATTCCCTTCCACTGATTTACCCTCCTGAGCTAGAAATAAAGGAGACCATTGAGATCCCTCCTCTGTTTCATATCTATTTTTATGCATAAAGATTCAGGGTGACAAAACACTCTTTACAAGACTGCATGACAAGAGGGATGGATGACTTCAACTTTCCCTTTTATCTCGAGCAATATACGAGCATCTCCAGCCTTTTCACATTTCACAACCTTTGAGATACCACCGAGCATTCTGTTTCTGCAAAGATTTCAAAGAGCGGCAACGACTCTTGCTCAGAAGTTTTTTGATCAAGGTTACAACATTCAGGGCATCAGTAAAACTTTTAAAAAGTATTATGGTATACTTGTGGAGGACATTTCCAAAATTGACAAAAATGTTGTCCGATGCAATTCCCTATCTTTACCACATGTTCTCGTGTTTTTCTTCAGGTAAAGCATTGACTTGCCTTTGCATGTGTTTATGACGGGGCAGGATCCGTTTTTCGCGAACACCTGATATCATCGCTATTTGAAAGTGATTCATAAACTCATGACATAGTCGGAATCGTACAATCGACTCATCTTTTGGCAGAGATTTCTTATGAATATGGAAAATGGTTTTGTCGCTTTATCCAGCACGATGTGTGCATTAAAGTTCAAAATGATGGCAGCCTCTATACCAAGTTATATGACAAGAGACATGCTTTCGATTTTCTAATCGTGAATTTCGCCTTCACGTCGAGCAATGTACCATCAGCTCCTGCCTATAGCATCTACATTTATGAATTGCCTAGGTGCTAATTTAGATCATGTACCTTTTATTGAAATGTCACGGAAAGACCATCAAAAACATTTCAGAAATGTCATGGGACTAGACATTCATAGTGATTTACTACATATGATACGTGTCTTTGTAACATCCCGTGATACGAGGGGTGACTGAAACCTTTCGACGAAGGATGTATGGTACTCCCTGAATAGTATGCATGTGTTAAGTACAATACTGTCCATGCTTACAGGCTGCATTTGAACCAAGGTGAGGCGATCCAGGATCAGGAAGACCTTCAACTTCCACCATCGAGTAAAATGACAGGATTATGGATGACACCATGCCACTACAATAGGAATTTCTCATGTGAGAGTTGAGGACATGAGGAAAGAACTGGGCATCTCAAAGTTTCTGATGCTCCGGATACACCATCTCTCGTTTTGAAACAGACTGATTTTGTTGAGCGAGGTGGATGAGTCTTGAGTTCACCAATATCAACCAGAGACCAAACAATATCCAAAACAGTGGAAACATCTGACGTCTCCTCCGAAGATAAAAACAAATTTGTACCAGGAACGGGTAAAATGATGGCGTCAGCTTTCTAGCTTCCAAAGGAAGGTGGACTACCTCCTGAAATTTCAGGTCATTAATGGCCGTGTTATACAAGGCAACTGCGTGGAAGACCAAGGTTAAACGTCGTTGAAAACTCACTAAAGGCGTGTCTAACTGGACAAAGAACCTGTCCACAAGTCGGTTGTCACCATGTCTGCAATGCGTGACTGTGGGTGTGAACTAATGGAACGTACTCCGTATTCACCAAACGTGGCACTCCATCATCGTTGGCTGAAGCTTTCGGACCTTGGAGGGCATGTTGTTGAAAACTAGTCCATCATTGTTGGGATCAGAGCTTTCCAGCCACCCTCGTATGACCTTAAAGTTGACATTTCCTTCCCCCTTACTCACTGACGGGTTCTGGCGGTGTTCTCAAACACCTGGTGTCATCGCTGTCACCCCTGACTTTCAGTGCGCTAATAATTTTCCTCACAATCTTAGATTTTACTTCCTATGGATTCTGTTTAGACACTGATTCTTCTCCCGCGTTGACGTGTTAAAGTTGCTTGGGGCCGAAAACTGGGATCCCCGCTGTTGCGTTGTGAAAATGTATGAAATCATGAAAATAATGAACTATGGGATTTTTGTGAAAGGACATCGATGATAGCCATAGATTTAAATGTGTGTTTTAAAGCTCTTCAGGACATGAAGAACGATTCCAACGCATTGTTTTGATAATGCAATATTGTGTGAAGATAGGGCAGTATCAATAGGACTACCAGCCAAAAATAGAATCATCGATGAGATCGACTCTACATTTCGTAAAGGGCTATTTCGTCTTTGAAAAGGGCTATAATGCAGAGCCGGATGCATTCCCTGCACTCCCGATAGGGGGCGACATATCGCTGTGCGGAGCTTCGAGAACTGACGTCATAACAGATGACGATTTAGCGTGAGATCAGACAACAAGGCGGTCTTCTTAAAACTTGAGTTTGTAGAAACTTTTTTCTCTATATTAACCCCCCCCAAATATTTTCTTTATGCAAATCTAACCTGTCAACCTGCCCTGAAGCCATTTACAAATCCCATTTTTATTTATGTAAAATTAAGGACATATCCTCGTTTTCATCAGGAGTCTTATTGCACTACCCATAAGCGAAATGAAGCGTAATTTGTGAATTAGGTATGGATCGACCCCCAATAATCCAAGCACTTTGATGTCCAACACAAACTCAGAAATTCATTCTGACTGCAGTCTTTTCAAATTTGGGCGCAAAATTGGATCTACAGTTTAATTGTTAAGAATACATAGCTTTTCCTTAAATTCAAAGATCAAAGATCATCCCTTTTCAAGTTATTTTCCAGAAAATGCAATTTATGTACACGCGGCAATAGGAGAGCGATTAGTAATTTATTGCTTGGCATTAAGACCAATCAGTCTTTACATCTAGCGCATTGTTGCAATTCACCCGAATCAAAAATCATTTTCGTTTCGTTTTTTCCCTCGCTTTCTTTTGATGGCTTCCCGAAGAGTGGAGCTAAAATGTGTTACAAACAAAATTAGACGCTTTAACTAGGTATTTGAATGCTATTTTCTCGTAATGTCTAGCGGAATATTTCCAGTCTGAAATTATCTGGATTAATGGTTGTTCCAAACATCAAAAGAAGGACCAGAGAACACCGATCGATTGTGGAGGTTTTTCGCTCTGCCCGCACCATAAAGTTGGGTTGTAAACGACGGGCTGGCAATTACGAGGTGGCATGGGTGGGAGCCTGTACTCCCATCGCATGTAATGAGGAATAAAACTTGCAGTCGCGTTTAAGTCGAAACACAGAGTGAGCATCAACTTACTGCAGTCAATTTGGAGGAACATTTAAGGACAGGCTGTCGTTGAAAAAACACGTTTTGGATACTGCTGCAAAGTTGAACACCGTTTGAAATATTCCCCCTCAATATAGGCCCCCAGTGCATGCTTGGGCTCAAACGGGATTGGTTGTTTTAATGTGGGATCTGGTTGATTGTGTGACATCGTGACCGAGGCATGGTCATTGCTCATACTATCAATCACTGGTTTGTGTTGACATATTCAGAAAAGTTTTGACCCGATCGTGAACCAGAGACTGAACGCAACTTGAATGTGTTGAAAATATTCCAACAACACGTATCCCTTTCCTGCCGTGGAACATCTCACTATTTTTCACCTGCAAAAGCTGCATGTTTGTGTATTTTTCAGCATACCGACAGTCAGTTTCAAACTTACCGAAAGGTATAATTTTGTTCTCAAAATTATCGGTTATCTTCATATTACTGTCGTTTACTTTAGCACTACAAATATGACAAAACGTTCCTTCAAAACCCCTCCTCCCGATTATATAACAACGTTTTGTCGAACTTCTGCCATTGATTTAAAGAAACCTTTATATCTGCAAATATAACAATGTTTTGTTGAACTTCTGCCATTGGTTTAACGTAACCTTTATATCTTCAAATATAACAATGTTTTGTTGAACTTCTGCCATTGTTTTAACGTAACCTTTATATCTGCAAATATAACAATGTTTAGTTGAACCTCTTCGTTTGGTTTAAAGTAACCTTTATATCTGAAAATATAAGATAGCTCGCGATAAATCGCAAAGAACAATGAAGAACGAAGCGTGGTTTATTTCACGATAAAACATTATTCTATCATGGTGTCATTTATGGAGATTAGAACATGCGCTTTCAACTTGATGACGTCATATATTGGTCGACGTTATTTTTAAAAGGGTAAGTGTCTAGTGAGTTGTTCCCCACAGAAGTAGCTGGGCTACGCAGATAAAGTCAGTTGCCGAACGATCGCATCCAAAAGTGGGGGAGGTATGACAATCAGGGGTATGAGAAAGGTACAGACAATCGACCTGAGGGTTGTGAGAATGTGCGGGAAATACTTCACTTACCAACCTGTTCATAAAATGGACTGGTCCGACATTTCCGAAATCGGATTCTATTCAGGGAGTCATCATTATTAAAACACGGGTAAATATTGTTGAAGCTTGTACATTTTATCATCATGCTTAAGAGGCTGTACAGATCAAATGAACACTCTCATCAGTTTGAGTCAGACTCTGCATCACTTCTAGCAGAACGTAGCGTGCCACCTCGCACACCTCGTACTTTCTCTTGACTGAGTTTTAAATTTGACGGTTTACGTTAAAGTAAGCTTATTAGGATTTCAGTCTGTGTTTAAAATGGATTTAGCACACGAGGGCCAATGAACAGCAGTTAATTTCCACATTATTCGTCGCTGTAGAGGTGGCAACAGTTGCCGAGTCATCGGTTTGCCTCATCAGTTTGACTCTGGGGCAATTTAAAGCAAATCCTATCTCATCCGTAGGGAGGAAGAGCATCTATAACAGCAAAATCAAAACAAGATTACGTCGAGGCCTTTTTTGAAAGAAGCATAAATGTGCACATGGATTTCATTTACACACCTGCTTGGAGGATGGTGGAGGGATTCGGTGGGTGGGGGCAGAGGCGAGATTTGGGCGCATGGAGGGGAAGTTTGGGTCGGCGATGGTAAGGGATGGAAGATGTGGGGTCAGAGATGGAGAGGAGATGTTGAGGTCGGCGACGGGGAGAAGATGTAGGGGTCTGCGAGGGAGGGAAGATGTGGGATTTGCGAGGGAATGAGGATGTGGGTGTTGATGAGGGAGGGAAAATGTGGAGTCTGCGAGGGAGGAAAGATGTGGGTGTCGGTGAGGGAGGGAAGATGTGGGTGTCGGTGAGGGAGGGAAGATGAAGGGTCGGTGAGGGAGGGAATATGTGGGTGTCGGTGAGGGAGGGAAGATGAAGGGTCGGTGAGGGAGGGAAGATGTGGGTGTCGGTGAGGGAGGGAAGATTTGGGTGTCGGTGAGGGAGGGAAGATATGGGGTCGGTGAGGGAGGGAAGATGTGGGTGTCGGTGAGGGAAGGAAGATGTAGGGTCGGTGAGGGAGGGAAGATGTGGGTGTCGGTGAGGGAGGGAAGATGTGGGTGTCGGTGAGGGAGGGAAGATGTGGGTGTCGGTGAGGGAGGGAAGATGTGGGGCCTGCGAAGGAGGGAAGATGTGGGTGTCGGTGAGAGAAGGAAGATGTGGGGTCGGTGAGGGAGGGAAGATGTAGGGTCGGTGAGGGATGGAAGATGTGGGTGTCGGTGAGGGAGGGAAGATGTTGGTGTCGGTGAGGGAGGGAAGATGTGGGTGTCGGTGAGGGAGGGAAGATGTGGGGGTCGGTGAAGGATGGAAGATGTGGGTGTCGGTGAGGGATGGAAAATGTGGGGGTCGGTGAGGGATGGAAGATGTGGGTGTCGGTGAGGGATGGAAGATGTGGGGGTCGGTGAGGGAGGGAAAATTCGGGGGTCGGTGAGGGAAGGAAGATATAGGGGATGGTGAGGGAGGGAAGGTGTGGGGATCAGTAAGAGAGGGAAGATGTGGGTGTTGATGAGGGACGGAAGATGTGGGGGTCGGTGAGGAATGGAAGGAGTTTGGGCGGTGGGGGAGGGAAGATGTTGGGGTTGGATAGGGAGGGAAGATGTGGGGGTCGGTGAGGAAGGGAGAATATGTGGAACGGCGAGAGAGAGAGAACGATGGGTGTCGGTATGGGGTAGGGGGAGAGTTTGGGTGAGGGGTGGGGGCCGGGCGAGGGTTTCAGGAGGGGAAGGAGGAGTGTTGGAATCCCTTGGCGTAAATATGCAATAAAAGTGAGTTGAGATGCATGTGGCATACTAGCGCGGTTGTGTGGGATCCAGCCCGGCTAGAGGGAAAGCAATAAAACCACGTCTATGACCAATGCGTGGAGGTATACAATCATGAGACGCTGAGAAATGCAGCGGAACGGGAGTAAATGGGGCCTATTATATACTATAAAATATATGTGATGGAAGGAAATTGATTTTACATATTGATGTGGCGAAATTGACGGACGACAGTACAATAAGACAAAAAACACAAAAAAACAACAATTTAGTTTCATGCTTTATGACTGTAATAAGTTTTGATACTTGCATTATTTCGTTTAGCTGGAAAGTTTATAATAAACTGTAGTTAATATACTACTCAAATTGTGATAGGGGTGTCCCTATTATTCTGCGGGCACGGGTGGCCCGGTCGTCCAAGGCGCCGCAAGAGAGTACCGTCCCTTGGGCACGCCAGAAACCTATGATTGTGGGCTCCAGTTCCGGTTCGTCCTGCTTATTTTCCTATTTCTGTCAGCATCATGCCCTTGCTCGTGGGTTTCACCTAATTGGTAAACGTCTAAGAACTGCTTGTCTTCGGGCTTTTCTCTCACATTAAGCTTACACACCGTGATATAAGTGGAATATTGTTAAAAGCGTCGTTAAACCCAACTCACTCCTATTATTGTAGACTTCACCAAACTTGTAATATGTGCATGTATATATTTTGAAATATATGTATATCCTTTGAGAAATATAAGTTGATCTACAACCGATATGAAATACTAATTATATGATTTTACTATATGAGTATTTTAACACGTAAAGGGTACACTCATGGGAACAGGAAGTGAATACAAAAGGTCCGAATAAAAATAATTAAAATTTCTTGCCAAAAAAAACAACCAAAAATCTGTTCGACGGAGTGTCCCTATTCTCACCCCCCCCCCCCCCCCCCCCCGCGGGTCACTGCACATGATGCAAGACCATTTTACATTTTAGCTGAACTTTGCAGATCTCGGACCTGGTATGTGAAATTATCCTAAATGATGTTTGCAGTATTTAAGCACTTTAGACTTAAATTCCTCAGATCAAAACGAGGCTGACGGCGTGGGGTCGGGTTGACAATTTCACCCCACGGGGAATGCCGAAGGGAAACAATCATTTAATTACGGGCCCCGGACGATAAGTACACAATAAATACTCATATTGCCCGGGATCGATAACCAGATCACGCGAGATTTACGACGTCCTTGCTTGGGCCCACCGTCGATCCCCGATACAAGGTCACGTCGGCTGCAAGGTCGATTTTTACGTCCTCTGGGAATTTATGTTGGGGAAGAACGGCTCTGTCTTTTACAGTAGGTTCAACTGCTTCGGGGGTGGAACTGTTATCGTCCTTTCACCATTGATGTAATCGTTCGTATATCCAAAATATTTACTGATCACAGCATATCAAACGTACAATACGAAATTGCTATGGAAATCATTGTAAACATATTTTACATTTATAAACTGATTCGATTCCCGAAAGACCTATCGTTCAATGATTATTGTACCCTGAGAGTTCATTATTTTGTTTGTTCGCTGTACGGAGTTCCGTGCAGAGTTGCGTCCCTTAGGCGTACCAGAAACCTATGATCGTGGGTTCAAATCACAGATTCGGTTTGTCAGCACCATATCAGCGCTTGTGGGTTTCACCAACATGGTAAATGTCCAGGACCTGCTTCACTCCGGGCTTACCTCCCACATTAGACTGACACGCCGCTACATAACTGGAATAATGTTCAAACACAGTGAAACCAAACTCACTCATTCTTTCTTACGTTTCTTGCGTTTATATATGTTTACGGAAATATGAGTTGACATCTTGTCATGCGCTCATTGTGACAAGTGACATTGTCGATATTGGTGAGGTTGGGTGGCCCAATCTATTAAGGCAACGTAACACGCCTTAGTTGCAGGATCCGCTGATCGTGGGTTCGAATCCACGTTGTGGGTCCGATTATGATCCTTGGGTTCCATCAAAGTGGTAAGCTCAACGTCCTGCGTAATTTCGGGATTTTTCCCATATTAATCTGACACGAGTGATGTAACTGAAATACTGTTCAAAGTGGAGCCATCAATCGCTCGTAATGTGTGAACTGTTTATATAGAGGTGGTTACTTGAAACATCTGGCAAACTGTTATCACACGTGCGGGAGGCAAACTTTACTTACCGTTATCTGATATCTAACGGTACATATTGTGTATATTACATAATAATGAAATGTATTTCAACCACAAGGTGATGACGGCTGTTACACTCCAACTTAGTAAAACATTTTTAATAAAACAACCATTCAGACAAGCTTTTTAGTTTCGTTTAAGCTATATACATCCTGATGCAGCGTCTTTAGTAGGTTGATGCCTACCTGGAAATCGAAACAACCTAAGTTGAATTTCTTTCAGTAACCAGATCAAAGGTGCCCAAGCGAAACGCTACATTCCAGTTTAAGTTTAAGTGTTTAAGTGCAGTAATTTTACCAGTGACCTCCAACCTTAAAAAATCGCTAAACCGTTATTAAAAAAATGTGCGTCAAAACAAATTCGTTTTAACTTGTCTATATAAATCAGGGCTGGTAGCATGAAATGAAGGATACACAGTTTTATGCTTGAATACATGACGAAACTGATTGACAGAAATATCACCACGCCTCTTTAGAACGTTGATATTGCATAGCTATGCCAATATGTGGATTTGTGACTGTATGTTGAGAAGGGCTTTCTTTCTGGCGTTATATAGACACGTAGGCAAACAAGCTCTATTAAGAAGATAATCTCATGGGCACACAGATGAGAAATATATCCACACAATAAAGACTCCTGAGTCTAGTTCAATTTCTAAACATTACTGAGCAGGTGCGTGCTGTATTAAGCTCAAGCGGTTTATTGCTTTACAGGTATTGAAACATTGAAATACGAACCATTTTTTAATACCGCTTCTTCTATTTACGGGTAGGATATGACTTTACGGTTTCTTAAGAGAGAATAAGTATTTGTTGCTTATTGAATCCGTATCTATGAATAGCGTCTATAGTTCTGATTTCATCTACAGAAGACACTATGAGTCTATGTGAGTGACTTTGAACTAACATATTTCTCTCTCCCCCTTCTACTCTCTCTCACATACACAGACACTGCAGAATGAAATCTTCCCATTTCACCCTTCTCTCTCTCTTCTCACAAACACTGCAGTATTAGACCTCCCCCCCCCCCTCTCTCTCTCTCACTCACACACACACAAACACTGCAGGGAAAGACCTTCACCATATCATATATGCCTCCTTCCCCTCCCTCACTCTCTCACTCTCCCACAGAAAACTTCCCCACCCTTCCACCATTCTCTCTCACACACACTCTCTCATTGATGACACCACAGTTCTTCTCTATCCTTCTCTCTCACTCTCCCTATGTGATCTACACAATACATGAAGTCTACATGTATACATACAACACGCAATAATTACCAACTGTTATTTATCGTAACTGTATTGCTCGATTGTTTCAAAGCTTGTCCTTAAAATACCTCAAAAGAAAAGAAAACGAACAACGTTCAAACCAAATCGATACTGGTCGCGTTTACCAATTTCAATTCCGATAGACCTTCACGCATAACATATGTCATATGAGGGAACTTTCAACGTCATTTAGTATCATAATGTGTCATTTAGAATCTTGTATCATCTGTGGTCGTTATATGTCATTTGTGGTCGTGTGTCATTTGGTGTCGTTGGAAATCAGCCTCGCGGGACAAGATGTTTTCTGTAAATACAGGAACTCGGTGGTACAGTTTCGCCACAGCTCCCGATGAGAACAAGGGGAGCTCTCGCTAGAAGAACGAGAAGAGCTGGGGGCAACCGCGTTCTCGTACATCAAAGGGAAACCCAGCTGTACTGCGAGTACAAGCACAACAAAGCTTTAGACGTTAGAGAATAGCCATTCTCGTTTGTTTCAAGCTCCGCCGTCTGAGAGGCTGTGGGGCTTTCACAGGGGAATACAAGCAGGGCTCGCCACTTCAGGTTCTATTGTATTACTTTTTTCTATAATTCCAGAAAGAAATTTTACATGTTTTGCTCCCCACTCGCAGCCCCTGACAAAAGATGGGAGAGCAACCGTGCGTCTCATTCTCTATAGCCGGGGCGCTGTTCGCGCGTCAAACACCCTCGGTCGTTCTCGTAAAAACACAACTACTCACAAAGTCACAGACAAGTTGTATGTAAATCTGACTTGGAACCACAAGTCTAAAAACCTCACGCAAACTGTCTGAAGTGTTTTCGGCAATAACGACGGCAACAATAGCGAGAGTGTTCTTTGTCGAAAAATCATTTTCCTGGGTATTTGGTAAGGTTTACCAAAGATTGAACTTTTTTAACAAAGGCACCGCGGTTCTAACGTTAGGTTGCCAAGGCTAACTTTTAAGATATCTAAACAGATGCACTTTAGTCAGGCTTACAGTCCTCCGTCCTTTCAATTGATACATAGATAGCACATATTTAAAAACTTCACATCTCTGTGTGTCTCCCTCCCTCTCTCTCTCCCTCTCCCCTCCCTCTCTCTCTCCCCTCCCTCTCTCTCTCTCCCTCTCCCCCTCCCTCTCTCTTTCACTCTCTCTCCCTCTCTCTCTGTGCGTACCCTGATGAGATGGATCGTTGCTCATAGCACCAATGACTTGATTGTGTAGTCCAGACTCGATTACTTACAGGCCACAGTCATGGCTGGACTAGTGCGAGGGCGGCGCAAACAAACAGAGAAATGTATCATAGTTGTGTCTATCCCTAACTTCCCACTCTCTCTTTCTCTCTTCTTTCTTTCTCCCTGTCTCTCCAATCACTCTCGCTCTTCCATCTCCCTCCAACCACTCTCTCCTGTATCTCCAATCACTCACTCTCTCTCTTTATCTCTCGCTCCCCCCAATCACGTGCCCTCTCTCTCCTATCTCCAATCACTCTCTTTTTCTCACCCCACCCCTCTCTCTTGCTCTACCTCTTCCTCCTCCACTTTCTCTCATCTGGGATCGAGGAGAGCAATACACATACTTCACAAGGCGTATATAATAACCTTATCCTTAAAGCTCCCTACTTGAAAGCGATAACCCAACTGCAAAATTATACCTACCATTTATATGGCAATATTATTATTCTAAACTAACTACTTTATCAGTGGTTGAGTATCAGTGCACGGGCGTGTCATCGTGTCTTGCTGCGCCAGCCAATCAGGATGCTGCAATCGGTGGTTTTATCAGCCATTTCGTGGTTAAACGCATCGGCCAAGTTATGTGTATCTGAGGTCGAACACTAGACGATGGTTAGATACAACGTGGTGTTCATGAATGTTTGTGAGTTGATAAACACGGTAGATATTACGATACACTAGGAGTTCATAATGTTATGTGAAGTTTGACATATACATGAGTAAAGATTGTAGATAATGTTTATGTTTGGCGGTTTCTTGATCAAATATGCACCAAGGTAGGAAAACTGTGTGATATACAGATAGTGGTTCGCTGACTTCTTTTCATCAGTAGACTTTAAATGAAACTGAATCATTTCTTTTCAGTGATTCATGTCATGCATATTTAATAATTGGCCAACATTGACTGAGTGTTTGTTGTTTAACGCCGCAGTCAGCGATACTCCTGCTGCATGGTGTCGACCTGTAAGTGAGCGAGTCTTGACCAGTCAAACCTGTGGTTGATATCATAAGCAACGTCCCAGGCCGTCGGGGTACGATGACACGCTATCAAACATTGCACCGAACATGACAACCCGACCCATTCCGTCGCCTCTTACCACCAGCAAAGCTTACTTGGGACCTACTGACGACAAGAACCTGCAAGAATGTGACGTCTTTGGGTGTGATGCTGTGTCGTCGTCTCAAGCAATCTAGCAGCCTGCCAGACGTATTACGAAGAGACAACAAAAATGGCCTTCACATACCTTCTTATGGATTTGCAATAGAATAAAATGGAGATTTAAGGCTAACATGCTTTGAAAAGACTGATATTTCATACTAACGGTAATTCCATGATTATAAAATTGACACAATATGGCAAATGTGTTGTGATTTCAATATTTAAAATTCAAATCAGGCCAAAGACATTCACTTGTTCTAAAACCCCAACATGTTTCCACAAAACAACTAAAACGAACCTTTTCCATTAATATTAATAATATCTCATAACTTGATATTTTTTCAAAACTCGACAATGGTTGTTAAAACAAAGTTGAAAAATAAAAATGGATGATGCTTGTTATTTTGAATCTTTCATTGATTTTCAGAAATAGCTCTTCAACCTTTCTCCAAATTCGTAGCTTCAGGGCAGGAATGGGCTTTCATCATGTCTTTTCCTTTCTGGCAAAGTTGATGCATTTTCACATTCCCTGAAACATGCCAGCAATCTGTACGACTGAGGCACACACCGGACACAGTGAAGGGCGATAAACTTACTGTAAGTGAAAGAGGTTTCCTTAATAATATTGACACAAGGAGGAGCACCCCACAGAAGACAATGAACAATGATAGAGGAAATAGTTCACGCCCAAAGGCAATAATGACTAGTGATCGACGTTCTTATTAATCATATTGTGATTTTTAGTGGCCATAGTTCAGATATCTTTTTAGTTGAAATGTCAGATTTACGGGTGTATAAAATTTGACTGAAGACTTTTAAAACTTTTTGTTCAAGAAAATTGAGTTTAAACTAATGGACCCATAATCTTTTAAAACATTATTTAAAACTGTTTTATGTAATTGATGCAAATCATAAATTGATTTTTGTTGTTGTATATTGTATGTGTAAATTATGAAATGATTATAGTCAATGATGATTATTATCACGTGGGAGCCCTGAGCATCCTTGTCAAAGTGGTGACTTAAGCATTATACTCGCTGATTATTCAAGTCGATCAACATAATGTAGATCTAACATATATGAGACTTACACAGACGGTATACGTAGTCATTATGACTGTAGGCGTTGGTTGTCGCCGATAGCTGTCTGTCGCATAACCATCACCGCATAATACCCCCTCACCCTTCCCAAACCCGCTCTGCGACAGAGGGAAATATTCGAGCAAGATCCATACTCTAATGTGACATGACAGCCAGCCTATCTAATTTGGCGCTTGCGTCGCTTGTATTGTTGATATCACCTTTATGATAAACTCCTCGCATGACCGCGCTCCTTATTGACAAGAGCCCATTAACACAAGGCAGTGCCTGGGGGCCAGCTCCTTACAGCGACGCCTGACCAGCGATGACAGAATCTATATCGTCACCGGCAGTGTCAAATGTTGCATAGGTGTGAGAACATGCAAAGTCGAATATATACTGATGGGAAATAAAAACGATACAAATGTTATTGCAGAAGAAGGTTGATGTTGTTTCGTTCAATGTGGAAACTACTTAAGAAAACAATCATGAGAATGTACGCACATGTATATGGTGCGAATCTTGTAATCTTTGGGGGGGGGGGGGGGGGGGGGCGGTCGGGTAGCCTTGTGTTTAAAGCGTTCGCTCGTCACGCCGAAGACCCAGGTTCGATTCTCGACATTGGTACAATGTGTGAAGCCCATTTCTGGTTTCCCCCGGTGATATAGCTGGAATATTGCTGAAAGCGGCGTAAAACCAAACTCACTCACTCACTCACTGTAATCTTTGGCCTATATGACGTCATGTCCAACAAATGCCTCCTTAAAACCCGATGCCTTGTCTCTTACCACGAGTATATTTAGTTTTCGATTACCCAATACCACTAATATGATTGATTTTGTTCCCGATGATGAAGAAATTTGCATTGCAGTCATTTTAGTAGAGTGAGTGAGTGAGTGGGTGACCGAGTGAGTGACCGAGTGAGTGAGCGAGATGGGTTAAACGACGCTGTGAACAGTATTCCAGTTATAGCACGGCGTGGGAGGAAAGCCCAAAGTGATGCAGGTCTGAAACGTTTACCACTTTGACACCCACGAGCACGGGCATGGTGCTGATAACCCTAGAGACACAATCGGGGAATTTTAGCACAGATAAAAGGCCTTGTAATGAAACCTAATTTGATATTACGGGAAAACGAATTTTCACACAGTGACTGAAACTTGACGGACATATAGCCCAAATACAAAAGTAGTTTCTGAGCAAGCGCACCTCGCACTCGGATTTCTTGTGATGTTAAATGAGTGTTAAGAAGATGGACGATGCAATCAATTCTTCTTTATGCCGAGTTATAAATGCCTCACAAAGAAGTTCGTAGATTATTACATGGAGAATGTTAAACAAGATAACATGGAGCATGCTGCAAGAAGACAGGCATCTCGGGGCTGTTAAGTGTCTAAATAAATTATGTTTGAAACCGTTGACAGCTGACAGCTGATTTACTGTCATTCCATAAATACGCCTTGATTGATCGTGTTGGTTGCAGGTGGCATTTAACATGACAGGCCAACAGTTACAGAGGATTACAAAACATTAGCAATATAGGACTACTCCTTTCAGAGAGTGTGTGTGCGTGAGATGGTGATTATATGAGTGGGTGAATGTGTGTGTGATGAGTGGGTGAGTGGGTGAGTTATGGCCGCATGGATGAGTGACTGATTGACTCTGAGAGAGAGAGAGAGAGAGAGAGAGAGAGAGGGGGGGTGGGGAGAAAAAGAGAGTGATTGGAGATAGGAGAGAGAGGACACGTGATTGGGGAGATCTAGAGCGAGAGATAAAGAGAGAGGGTGAGTGATTGGAGATACGGGAGAGAGTGGTTGGAGGGAGATGGAAGAGCGAGAGTGATTGGAGAGACAGAGAGAAAAAAGAGAGAAAGAGAGAGAGAGAGGGAGAAGTTAGGGATAGACAAAACTATGATACAGAGTCTGGACTACACAATCCAGTGATAGGTGCTGTGGTCACTGATCCATCACATACGCAGAGAGAGAGAGAGAGAGAGAGAGAGAGAGAGAGAGAGAGACGGACGGAGAGGGTATGTGGAAGATTTAATAATATTACAGGGTCTGTGTGAGAGAACGAGAGAGAAAGAAAGAAAATGAAAGGAGGGTACAAAGGATTAAGTGAGGCTCATGCGTGTGTGATGAGTAAACGAGTGAGTGAGTGAATTAGGCAGTGGCAAATATAGTTAGTAAAGTTTACTAACATAAGGAATTTCTGTTGTCCACCGCCGTGATATCACTGGAATATTGCTAAAAGACCTTCAAACCCTTCTCACTCATTCGATAGTATACTACCTCTATCAGGCGGCATCAAACACTGCGAGTACCACAAACTGATCTGACCTCGACCCATATACATCGAAGTCCTATGTTTATAAACTTTGTTTAATATCCGACAATATTTACATGCCCCAAGCTTAGTAGCCTGTTGTTATGACCTTCCCTGCGTGAAATGATAACACCGATAGTTTATCTCCAAATATTTTTATCATCAAACTTCCATGCCTTCCAGCACTTATCAATACTATGCCGATGGTTTATAGATAGTGCTGATTAGGCATATAAAATATTTGCTCAGAGCCACTGGTAACATTGCTACACTATATTACCTGTGTCTGTTTTCACAGTGGATGATAACCTGACCTTCATTGGCATTTCATCACAAGAGGATGATAACATTTTTATCACTAACTCATCAATGGCTCCCCGACACTATGTTGCTTGTCGTAAGAGTTGTCTAGACTGCACATATGGTCAGTCGCGGTGACTACATGTCATCGTGCCCTGACGACGTGGTCGTTGTTCATAATATCAGTCACTGGTTTACTGACTTGATTTATATGTAATGTTGCTGACAAAGACAACAAAATAACATCGTCAGTTCTTTACGACGATCTTCGTGATGTCTTGCCATTCCGTTTCATTACAGGCAGTACCTGAGGCCCAATCGTCCAAGGCACCGCAAATCACAGTGCAGAGTGGCGTCACTTAGGCGTGCTAGAAACGTATGGTCGTGGGTTCGAATCCTAATTTCTCCTTGATAATTAATCCAGGTCTGTCAGCACCACAACCCTGCCCGTTGGTTTCACCAAAGTGAAACGCCCAAGACCTGCATCACTTGGCTTTCCCACCACATCAAGCTGACAAACCGTGATATATCTGGAATAATCACCGCATCAAACCAAATCTAAAGTCTCCCATGCTTGTCGTAAGACCCATTTGAAAGATCCAGTCGGATGTTCACAATAGTGAGTGAGTAAGTGAGTTGGGTTTAACGCCGCTTTTATCGGTATTCCAGGTATACCACGTGTCATTTTGATGTTGGAGGAAAACCGGAAGTGTAGCAGGACTTAGACTTGTTTCGCCTTGGTGGCACCAACGAGCATGGTTATGGTGCTGACAGACCTAGAAACATAGTCGGGGCGTATATAGTCGTATTCGAACCCATTATAGGATTCACAGCGAACTGCGGCGCCTTAGACGACCCGTGCCACCGATGACCAAAATAATTTCTCTGAACGACAGTATATCGGCGAAGGTCGGTTGCTTGGACACCGTGCTCGCACTATTAACCAATGGTTTTCTAACCCAGAGTCGAATATTTCCTTCTGACGTGGGGGCACGGGTGGCCCAGTCGTCTAAGGCGCCGCGATTTGCTGTGCAGAGTTGCGCCCCTTGGGCACGCCAGAAACCTAGAATTGTGGGTACGAATCCCGGTTCGCCCCGATTATGTTTCTAGGTTTGTCAGCACCATACCCGTGCTCGTGGGTTTCACCGGAGAGGTAAACATCTGGGACAAGCATCACTTCGGGCTTTCCTCCCACATTAAGCTGACAGGCCGCGATATAACTGGAATACTGTTAAAAGCGGCGTGAAACCCAACTCACTCACTCACCCACTCACTCCCTCTGACGTGATATAGATGGAGTATTTGGAAGATCGTACAACGCTTGTCTCAACTTGACAAGAAGACAGCGATGGCGTAACCCTCTGGGGCTTAGTGAAAAGGGTTTTCATGGCCCGGATGTGGATAGCCCTGATCTGGGGTTCAGGACAATGCAATGGCGATGTTTGGGGCTGGTACTTATTCATTACTGTGTCTGTCTTGTGCTCGGCTGCGTGGGGCTGCCGTCAGTGTATTTCCTTCTCTTGTTTATTATCTTTCTATTAAGGCAGACTTCCTCAAGCAGAACGACACGACTGTATAATTAGACGCCAGGTACTCTGTGAGAGGACATAGCTCTACTTAGATAAGTTACACTAGCCGCATTGATCATAACGCTTATTAGATGAAAGCGGAGCCTCAGTCGGCGTTAGAAAGCGCCACCTAGCGAAAGAACATCAGATAACATTCTAAATCGTCGTTCACCGGTTAGACTGTTCCCATGACGTACTTCGAGTCACAACACATGTGTTATTAAAGGCAGTTCTACAAAATTTCTGTATTAAGTTTAAGCATTCAAAGAACACAGTTGGAACAAATACACACCGAGAGAAACGACACGTTCCGTTACTCGGGGTGTGTATTTTAGGTTGTTATATCATCACAATTTGCGACTACTTTTCGTAGAATCTATCTGAATGTATCTATACACAGCATATCATCGAGGTGGTCCAAGTGTTCCAAAGCGCTGCGGGTACGTCAGAAAGCTGTGAATGTGGGTTCGAATCCCGGTTCGCCCCGATTATGTTTCTAGGTTAGTCAACGCCATAACCGGGTCGTGGGTTTCACCAAAGTGGTAAACGACTGAGACCCACTTCACTTCGGGCTTTCCTCCCACATTAAGCTGACACGCCGTGATATAACTGGAAATTAAAGCGGAGTTAATCCCAACTCACTCACACATTCTTAAGCGCTTGCAACTCGTTGCGCAGAGTTGTGTCACCTAGTTTGACAAGGATCTGCTTATCGAAGGGTTCGAGTCCTAGAATCCTGAATTTGATCGTAGGTTTGTAAGCACCTACCCATGTTTTCGCTTACTGATTGTCAACAATGAATGTTAGTCAACAAAGTATCGTATATTTCACAATAATACCCATACCCGCAGTGAATGAATACCCGGTAGGATGAGATGGTACAGGGTTTGATTTGGCTTGTATGAGAATGTAAAAGGAGCTGAGAATGAGTTTATATTCGAGTTTGGTAATAATGTCATATATTATAGCGAAATGTCTTGCGTTTTTATAGTCGCCTATCACCATGATACAGTTAACGGATACAGATTGGGAGAAGCACATACGATAGACACTGTACATAGCACACAAGGTGGTACAAATTACCAGATTACTAGATTGTGCTTTGATGATCATCGCTGGACGTCGGACCGGGAAGTCGGCATATAACAAGACAACATATCACATGACAGGACGGCGGGATGGCCCATTGGTTAAAGCGTTCGCTCGTCACACCGAAGACCCGGGTTCGATTCCCATCATGTGTGAAGTCCAATTCTGGTGTCCCCCGTCGTGATATTGCTTACTTACATGATTATATGACAATAAAATATGTGCTTTGACGGCTGCAGTTCCCGAACTGAACATATCGGGGTGTCGAACTACGACCATGCAACGCGATTCACTTATGCTGGCGACAACACGTTCAAATATATATATCTAAGATATATTTCAGCTTTTGTGAGATTGTTTACTTCATAATAATTGCCCATTCTATTGTTTCCTTGGATAAAGTGAAATCCTTTTTATGAGGACGTAACCACTAAAATCACAAGGACACTGTATTTCCGAGTAAACAAATCATAAGTACATACATAATAATGTCATCTGGTATTACTATAGACGTTCCAAAAAGAAATCACGTGGAAGACACGGTGTCCGGATAACGCAGTGTCCAGAATATGTGATGTCCAGAAAACGGGGTATCCTGATAACGGGTTGTCCGGAATATGTGTTGTCCAGATAACGGGATGTCCAGATAACGCGGTGTCACGGGGACAGGTGTCCGGAATAATGCTGTGTCCGGAATAACAGGGTCCGGACTATAGGGGTTTTGCAACGTACACATTATGACCAGTCAATTTCAGCGGGTACATGTCTTTAGCTTGCTATGTCCTCATTGCCCGCCCGCCGATGCGCCGGTGTTAACATGAGTACGCAATCGAAGTGTGCTAGGCCTCGCCCAGGTAGGAAGTAGTGTATCTCGCCTCACCGGGTCTCACACTGTCGCAACAATTGGGTCTGACAGAGGGCTTCATCCAAATCTCCACCAGGAGTTCCCCTGCCAGCACGCTACCCTCCGGCTGAAGGGGCTGAAAGATGGCTCGTAGACTCACAAGACGACACAGTGGGAAGCACTTTGAGTAAACTTCATACCCGATCTCTTGTGAAAAACATCTCCCGTACGAATCGGTAATCTAGCCACTTATTTGTCAGTTGTGCCCGAGACAATTCTTCACCTCTTCGTTCAGGGTTAATATGAAAGTCTCTCAGTTGCATGTGAATAACGGCAAGATTGTTCGGTGTATTGGTAAAGCGTGGTTGGGTTACTTTAATCATGACCGATCTGCCTCTTTTAAAATTGTGACTGGGTTTCGTCGCCCATCAAACAAGAGTACACACAAACATCGATAAATGAGCTCTGTACCTCTAGAGTTTTATTGCCCTGAACCTTTCTGAGATAAACTGCAAAAGAAAAACATACAATTGAAAATTGGAATTGACCTTAAAATTACAAACATTATCAAAACGTTACTAGGCTGAAAACAGTTGCAGAAACCCCACACACTCACGGTCCAAGACTTAACTATGATACCCGACTAAATTAGATCAGAATACTTAATATACAGGAGCCAGTGGCTAACTGAGGTCATAATACCTAAGATACCAGATTCAATGCTCAGTTACCGTATCAGAGCCAGGGCTAATTGAGGTCATAATACCTAAGATACCAGATTCAATGCTCAGTTACCGTATCAGAGCCAGGGCTAATTGAGGTCATAATACCTAAGATACCAGATTCAATGCTCAGTTACCGTATCAGAGCCAGGGCTAATTGAGGTCATAATACCTAAGATACCAGATTCAATGCTCAGTTACCGTATCAGAGCCAGGGCTAATTGAGGTCATAATACCTAAGATACCAGATTCCATGCCCAGTTACCGTATCAGAGCCAGGGCTAATTGAGGTCATAATACCTAAGATACCAGATTCAATGCTCAGTTACCGTATCAGAGCCAGGGCTAATTGAGGTCATAATACCTAAGATACCAGATTCAATGCTCAGTTACCGTATCAGAGCGAGGGCTAATTGAGGTCATAATACCTTTGATACTAGATTCAATGCTCAGTTACCGTATCAGAACCAGGGCTAATTGAGGTCATAATACCTAAGATACTAGATTCAATGCTCAGTTACCGTATCAGAGCCAGGGCTAATTGAGGTCATAATACCTAAGATACTAGATTCAATGCTCAGTTACCGTATCAGAGCCAGGGCTAATTGAGGTCATAATACTTAAGATAGCAGATTCCATGCCCAGTTACCGTATCAGAGCCAGGGCTAATTGAGGTCATAATACCTAAGATACCAGATTCGATGCTCAATATTAAACTTTTTCAGATCCAGATATCATTGTGATCAAATCCCCAGAGACAAAATCTTAAGATTTCCGAAATTTCTCTAAATCTTTGTTTGGCAAATAAAAACTATTTTTTTAACACTGAATTTATTTTGGTCTTGAAGCGTCTATTTCTGAAAACTCTGCCTCCATAGAAAGGATTCCGCGGGTCTGCCCGAGCACCCAGCATGCCTGTTTCAATCCCTCTGCCAGCTGAGTGTGTGCGAGGAATCGACCCCGTCCTTCAGCCTCTGGGGATCGTCCCCGCCGTGTTTACTTCAGCCGTACTGGATGCCCTATAAAAATGACACTGTTCTCCAAAAGGCGTTAGCCAAGTGACAATTGCGTTCATATTTGTGCCCTAAATGTCGATTCAAGGCTCCCGCGCAGTAAATATTAAACAGTTTCTGCAAACAAAGCTCGAAGACAACGCTGTCCGTACACCTACAACCAGCCTACGAAATCAACCCGATCGGATTTCTCGTTACAAAATATTGCGTCCAGTGATGGAGATGTTACAATACGTGTTGCTGATTTCTTAACAAAATTAAGTCAAACAATATTGGTTCGGCCCATTTACATAAATAAGGATGAAACTGAGTTCACAATGTGCCTACATTAATTTCTGTAGGCAAAGTGGGATGTAGGCATTGGGAATGAACCGTTAGCCATAACAGAACCTGATCGTTCCAATTACCGTTCACAGTAACTGAAAGAATCAATCGCAACAGGCATCAATGATATAGCCAACGATTGGTTCATCCATCTGGTCGCTTGAATGAGTGAATTGAGGATTCTGACGATAAATCATATAATTTGCATCATATAGTCTGCCAAGTTATATAACATTCACACCTGCGAGATGTAACGCACTAAATCTCGTGTCACGGGTCAAACATTATGACGTAGCTCCTTGCTACGATCGTCGTTTCATAGACGCCACGAGGTCTATTTTAACCCCGCTGGGTATGCATTGATGTAAACGAAAGCCACATTTTTGAAGGTCGTATTTAACATGTAGGATTTTACTTCTTTGTGATATTGGTGCGTTTGAATCTATTATTTGTTTTTATTGAAGTGAATATGAGAGAACAAGATTCGCCAATTATTTTGCAGCCTCGGTTATGTTTCTCGTGGAAATGAGACATTGGTGACAATCGAATAATTTTATTATGCATCTGCGTGAATGTGAATAGGATATCGTATTTTCTATAGTACAGACTTAATCAAGCTTTTGTCGCCAAGATCGATATCATGGCAGGAATAAGTTCATTTCAATGATTTTCTGAACATTCAGGAGAGTCCTAATGAATCCTATATTCGTAGGGGAGAGCTAGGATAAGGGAATTTAGCAACGTTGATCCAAAAGCTGGTCATTGACGTGTGTCTGCTAACTCAAGGCTTATTAATACATGTACCAATCTAGCCTTTATTACACAGAGAGAATGTATAATATTCACATTTGTTACTAATTAAAACGACCGACCTTGATCATAAAAGGCCTTGGAGTTCGGTCCCGTTTTATATCCCACATTCTCCGTCAGTATCTTATTAGCAACCGAGGTTTCCGACAAGACGAGAGGGTGAATCTGTTTTTTATACGTTTTTCGAATTTATCTTGGTTTTTTTCTGCAAAAGTAGCGCTTGTTGAAACAAACATAAGCTAGAAAGTGTGAACATGGAAAATGATGTTGTATCTTGCATTCTTTCCGGCAAACGTAAATCAACTTATACTACATACAAGAAGTTAAGGACCATCCGATTCTTTCACATTACCGTACATGTAGTAATATGGAACAATCGGGTTATGTCATGACAGATTATCTATAGTGATATAAAGAATAAGGCGGTCCTTAACGTTTATTTCAGTTGTATAGCATCTTCCTTGATAACACGCAAGTGGTTGAGATAAGTGGTTAAGTGGTTAGACTTCTACCCGTCGTAGAAGACCCGGGTTCGACTCCCCGTATAGGAAGGATGTTTGAGGCCACAATGATGGTGCCTTAGCAATGGTATTAACAATTATAAACCAAAGTAACCTCAGGCTCTCTTCACGCCAGTATGACGATGTTGAGAATGTTTACTTAAACATGCATGCTGTCATCTCACAGGAAAAGCTTTAATTTAATTCATACATTTTCAATATATTCATATTCGTATTTTAGTGTGATTTATGTATTGCATGCCATGATGAATACCCTGACTATCATACTTCACCCCCAGCTGTTGTTGGTCCATTCTGAGATATAACATTCAGTAGAGGACAACCAAACATTGTCAATACACACAAACCTGTCATTGTGACCACCCATCACATGGCATCAAGTGGCAGTCGTTCCCGACCAATGTCGCTATCGGTCCAAACCGGGAATCTATTAAAAAGACTATTATAGAGACTCCCTGATCCACATAAGACGGGCACGTCTAACGCAATTTAACGAAGAGTTGAGTCACTTAGTTGTGCAAGGATCCGCTTGTCGTAGGTTCGAATCCAAGGTTCGCCCGATGAGGATTCTTTGTTTAAATCACCTTTAAACGTTTAAGTCCTGCTACTATACTGCGCAAAGTTTGATAGGAATACTGAGCTATTACATGTTATTTGCTACAGTACAAAGTATCACCTTGGTCAAATAATAAGAGCACCCATATCCAAATTTGAGTGGTATATGGCAACAACATCGACGTGTTTGTCCCGAACTGCGAGTGTATAGGCTGTCCCTAAGACGGCATCGACCGACTCGGGCACGCACGCACGCACGCACGCACGCACGCACGCACGCACGCACGCACGCACAGACCGTCTCAGGCACACACACGCGCACGCACGCACACACACACACACGCACGCACGCACGCATGCACGTGCGCACCAGTTATCGATTCACCTGTACTTGATATCATTTACGGTCATGAATGGAAGAAAAAAGTTGATGCTTTACGTTTAGATTGAGGACAAGCAAGCGTCGACATTTGTCGAGCCTGACAAACGACGGAAACAACTAAAGCCATCTACGTCTACTGAATTCTGAAGTTTACTCAGAAGGCAACACCGCCATTGCCTCTCCTTCAATGTCGTCTGCTATGTGAAGCGCGCGCGGGCCTCCGCGATCCAACAGACGTCTTCTCCTCGGCTTTACCATGGCACGTCTGCACTGTCCCCAAATCCGCGGGTCTGTCTCCGGACGTGAACACCGAACACTCCGTCAGTCGAGGGATTACACTCTGTTTGGACGCTCTCTGAGGCATTCCGATGGATTTGGGTTTCACACGCCTAACAGCCATTCACACCAACTTTCAAATAATCCAGGCATAATACACAAATCTAAATGGCAACAAATAATGAGATTAAGCCGTAAGCAACTTTATTTATGAATGTAGGCTTTGTAAGGAGATCTACTGGACTCATACTTGGGACCTAATCCAACCCACTTCCCGATGGCACAGAACCGCCACAAAGGTTGGGTCATTATTGAATGGCCCCCGAAGCAGACATCTCTCGGAGAGTTTAACATTGACCGCGTGCCTCATTGGCTTTATAGCATTGCTTTGGTCCTGCACAATGCTGGCCGATTTAATATATTATTCCCTGGGCAGGACGCATTTCCACGAAGAACAATATTGAAAATAATAAAACCAGATATACAGAAAATCGTTGTTGAATTATTATAATTTGATAAACGCTTTTATGTTTAACCACAAGAGAGGATAACGTTCATTTCTATATTCAAGGCATACAGTAATTCACTTGGTCTGTGAAGCCCGTGAAGATCCGGGGTAGAATAGGTCTTCGGCAACCCATGCTTGCCGAAAAAGGCGATTATGCTTGTCGTAAGAGGCGACTAACGGGATCGGGGTTGATGCAGGTCATAGTATCCCAATTGTGTAGATCGATGCTCATGATATCAATTACTCGATTGTCTGATCCAGACTCGATTATTTATAGACCGCCGTCATAGAACTGGAATAATACTGAGTGCGGCGTTAAACAACATACACCACCACTTCGTCTATGCAATCGTTGAAAAGTTAGATATACACGATTAACGGTGGGTAAACGATTCATGCAAATTAATTTCATTGATTTAAATTGATGTTTCGTAACTTGATATCCTTCCACTCCATATCTAGTTTAAGACGATGTGACTCAATGGTCTATTTCTGGACTCCGCTTATCTCGAATTATATTCCACCGTCTTTAGGAAGACGCGGTATACTGTATGTGTTGACTCAAGCGGTGTTTGATAATCGTTGATACAAGTTCTTGTAGGAAAAACCTTTTCTTTGATGTATTTTCTCAATTATTCCAAAGGTGTGAAAAGGAACCATTATCAGTTACAACAGGAATCGAATTTAATTATCGCCTCAATGCTGGGTAGTGCCGCTCGAGAGTAACATAGCGTTGATGTGTTTTGCCGTCCCGGGGGCCGATGCCTTAATCTGACCTCGGCTTTCGTCGTCTATGATGTCGCTGACGAAACAGACACTTTCTTAAATCGGTGATGACAGTGGCTACTCCATCCATCATTAGGGCGCCGTCAATTTACGACGTACAATACTGTAATCCCCTCCCAAACATCAAAGAGTCCATCTCCATAACGAGGCTCGCATACGTGACGTTTTCCCGCCATCTTTGAGTCAGGCAATAGATTCATATTTCTTTATCACGATTTCAGCGCCACTAAAACGGTCTGTTTCTGTGTCAGATTGACCATTCTGTGTTCGCTAATGCCGGGCTGTGACAAAAACAGTTCCAATACGCACATTCGTATTCTTGTTCACTTCGTCCTTGTCATTTGCCGTTGAGTATTATGCCCTGAACGGCGACCACGTTGTCTTTTGGGGTCAAGGAAAATACACGTGATCTGGGAACGATTGATCGTTATGGCAAAACTGTCAATTACGTTTAATACCAGAATGTCATGATTTTGAATATTAAGAACATTCTGCATATCAACCAAGAAAGAACACAGACCATCTCCTCCACAACTTAACAAGTGACATATGCGATCTTGACACGAAAGAAAACTTCAAGCACATTAAAAGCAATATTATTTGTTCATCTTATTCAAATTTACAAAGGAAAATTGGATGAGATACAATTTAAAAAATAATTGTGAAATCCATGAAAGGCATTTTCAATGAGTCGTACGGAGATGATTCTTCCATTTTTATACAGTTGTATAGCATACAGTGGTACCCTGCTAATCTAAAATAAATATCTTTACCGGTATTGTCAAGAACCTTGGGCCTCCATCTCACAAAACGAACACCCGTGAAGATCCGGGTTAGAACAGATCTCCAGCAGCTTATGATTGTCGTGAGAGGAGACTATGCTTGTTGTAAGAGGCGTCTATCGGGATCGAGGTGTCTAACGGGATCGCGTGGTCAGGCTCAGTGACGTGGTTGATGCATGTCTCGATCCCGTAGATCGATGCCCCTGATGTCAATCACTGGATTGTCTGATCCAGACTCGATTATTTATAGACCGCCGTCATAGCAGGAATACCTTTACAATATCATCACATAAACATTTCAGATCATCTCCATCGAATGTTGAAAAACTAAATTAAGGTCTTATTTAGTTGGATGAAGAAATAGTTTATAAAAAGGATACTGAGCCCGTGGGGACCCGGGGTGGAATGTGTTCTCATCATCCCTTGCTGGTCGTAGGAGGCGACCAACTCGGGATCAGTGGGGATTCTGGGTTGGAGAGAGTGAGTGAGTGAGTTGGGTTTAACGCCCTTCTTAACAGTATTCCAGTTATATCAGGGCGTGGCAGCTTAATGTGGGAGGAAAGCCCGAAATGATGCAAATCTCAGACGTTTACCACTTCGGTGAAACCCACGAGCACGGGTATGGTGCTGACAAACCTGGAAACAAAAAAACCCAACGAGATTCGAACCCACATCATAGGTTTCTGGCGTGTCCAAGGGACGCAACTCTGCACAGCGAATCGCGGCGCTTAGACGACTGGGCCACCCGTGCCGCCGATTCTGGGTTGGAAGTGACCTTAGCAGCCTATGTAGATCGTCAGAGGCACATATGTGAATCTGGAGATGAGGCTCGGTGAGGGGCGATGGGGTAGCCTAATGGTTCAAGCGTTCGCCTGTCACGCTGAAGACCCAGGTTCGATTCCCAACATGGTGACCTCGCCGCGATGTTGCTGGAATATTGCTAAAAGCGGCGTAAAACCAAATTCACTCACTCAGGCTTGGTGACTTGGATGATGCCGTGCCTATGTATACGTAATGCGACGGCGTGGACCGTTGCTCATAATATCAATCACCGGATGACCGGTCCAGCCTCGATTATTTACAGGCTGTCGTAATGCAGCTGGAATATTGTTGAGTGGGGAGTTAAACAATAACATACAAACTCATTTTCTGGACAAGGACTACTATTTACAAACACAAATAATTCACAATGATCTAGTTTTTGTACGATCAGGCTATCAGGGAATGAAGCTGTAAAACGGATCTGTCTGCCTGGGTTGTTTGCGTTAACGCTAATTATACCTACTGATTTCAGAAGCCAATTCGATTTCGTTTTATTCGCATTGTGTCCAAGGAGGGGCTGTTTTTGTTTTATATCACACCATGACGACAACAACGGACACGGCGCTAACCGGCCAATGGTCATTATTTTATATATTCCAGGAATCGAACAAACGAGATTCGCATCTTGGCACGTCTATCTCTGCACAGAACTTTCATCCATTCTGCACCTGTACATGGAAAAAAGCTGTATATTTAAAAAATAACGAGCCAACTGGTCAATCGCATGTCACAAACTAATAAATACCAGAACGTTAAAAAAAACACTAACTTTTAAAGTTAAACATGGTACCGAAAGGCGCTGTCGTTGATTTAAAAAGGAACGTAATGATTTATTGAATCAACTTTGATAAATCGAATCAAAATCTAATAAATCTAAGATAACGCAACCGTATTTTAGCCAATAAAAATCTTCTCTTTGATGTTCAATCTATCAATGATATTCAATAAAATATGATGGCAATGCCAGGCTGAGCGAACTGTTTACTAGGATTACAGTATGTGACAACGTTACGAAGAGGAAGAACAATTACTAGTTTGTGCCAAGGCGCGTCTCGCAGATCAACAGGGCGACTTTGAAGCTGCATGTTCCTTGGTTCTGTGCATCTTTTGGGGGCTTCAAGGGGATTTGGCTAAGAGGCCTGTTGGAGTCCATTGTTTGAAATGATTCGCGAAAAGGGATGGGTGACTATTTGGCATGGACAAGCGCCAGGCCACTTAGATCAAACCCACAATCGTTTGGAACACTCGCTGCCAAGCCACTGGCTCTTAGCCCTATCGTTTACTGTAGACGTTTTTGTCGGCGGAATGGGGGGAATTTTTAGAATTAATAATTGACGCAGGACAATTACACAAACTGTCCGTCACGCCATCTCCGTGCACGTGCGAGTGATGTTCGTAATCCAGCGTTAAGCCAGCCCTTTGATGTCCGCCGCAGTTAATCCCACAAGCACCACTGTGAATATTAGATTGTTGCTCATTGATGTCGGGAATCTCATCTCTAATTTCATCATATATGTAATGAATAATGATACATGAGGTTGTATATTTGTTTAGACATCAGTGTATAGCGCTAAGTACATTGAGATACTGCATGCTGCTTTCAGCGTCAGGAAGAGCGGATTGAGAAGATAAGGGAAATGTAAGGGCTACGTGTGTACCGGGACTCGAGGACAACACCGTGGTGGTCTATAAGGACTACACCCATGTAGGTCGGATTCATCAAACGTGCAATTCGCTGTGCTGAGATACGTCGCTAAGGCGTGCCAGACAGCTATGATCGGGGTTCAAATCCGGTTCGTCTTCATTATGTGGGTAGGTTTGTCAGCACCATGTCTGATCTCGTTGTTTAATCATACAGTCGGCTCTGCTTTTAGCAGAGATTTCTTGTGAATATGGAAATGAGTTTTCTTCAATATGCGTTACTTTATACGTCGGGCTTTCCTCCCACATTAAACTCACACGCCGTGCTGTAACTGAAATAACGCCGTGATATGACTGGAATACTGTTAAAAGCGGCGTTAAACCCAACTCACTCACTGTATCTGAAATATTGTTCAAAGCGGCGTTAAACCAAACTCACGCACTCACTCATCCAACGTCCTCACGATAACAATGGTCAATTTTGCATTCGCAATGTGCCCCGCTCATTTGATCACTGGTATGTTTGCATCACCCCCGTGCTCGATGATTTGGTAATTACACCGCTTTGAACATTATTTCAGTTATATCACGGGGTGTCTGCTCGATGTGGGAGGAAAACCCGAAGTGATGCAGTTCATAGACATTCACCACTTTAGTGAAATCAGCGGGTATGATGCTGACCGTCCAAAGATCATAATTAGTGTTTGACTAGGATCGGATACCAGGAGCAGCGGACCCTGGCAGCTAAGGGACGCAACCCTGACTGAGTCGAGCGTTTTCAGCCTGTAGCGTTTTTTAGTGATCCATAAATATAACTTCATCCCCCTTTTCCCTTTCACGCCCAATGAAATCTGTTTCGGCAGATAATCGAAACGATTATTTTCTGGCGTTCGCGTTTTGATTTAGTAGTATTGCAGCATTTACGTTAGGGGTTAGCAAGGGTAGGCTTTACTAAATTGGAGTTCGAACCTTACTCGGATATGTCTCAGCTACCAAAGTAGCAGAGCCATTTTGATATTCTGAGTGTTATCTGAGGTAAACTTCCTTGCAAGAAAATGTATACGTTTGAAAATTGGACTTGACCAACACGTTACAAACGAAAACAGTCCCCGAAATACTGCAAATTTTAGGTAACTATTGATATCTAAGTCAAATACATCTCCATCGAATAACCATTTCTTGTTTGTTTCATTTTTAGCCACCATCAAACATGGGTGTATAATTTTGCCCGGCAGTGTATATTTGAACCTAATGGCCGATAATTGTTCAAACATCAATACAAACCTCGTCCAAATTTTATATAGTTAAAGAGTGAAATAAATAACACAAAACTCGTCGTTAAATTAGAACTCTTGTATATTATTGGATACACCGTTATGCTGGTTTATAAATATGTAACTTAACAAATTCGTAACATGAAATCAACTAACACCACAAGCAACACGATTTCATTAAAACGTTATGTCTTAAGAGAATTCAATTTACACGCGAGTCCATTCGAAAACAGCATCATTGAGAAACAATCGTGAAATTTACGAATCCGTTATAAAAAGACATTTTCCCATCCTCGTCTAATCAATTAGCGTTAGGTGGAGCGAAAAATTACTACAAAGCCTCGTCTTCGTTTCTTCATGGTGGATGCCAGGGGAATTGTAAAAAAATCCACTACAGATAGAGATTTACAACTCTCTTAATTGTCCCTTCAGTTCAAATCCGCTATAGGTAGAAAATGCAAGGAAAGCGTTATGAAACATGCACAGTAGGTTGGAGAAATACCCAGCTCGGTAATTACATGCAACTGTTGCTCGTTCCACCGATAAAATAAACCTGTGGTAAGGGTGAGGTGCTGTGGCTGAACGCCGAGTTGAACGATCCCCCAGTGTCAGAGCAGTATTGGGAGACCCTATTCTAGTCCTTTTATTCGCCAAGGACTCTCATCTAGCATTTTTACGACGTGAGAAATCTAAACATAAGTTTGTACGTCTCGAAGCGCCATATGTCTCTAGCGCCTAAATGGCCACTTTAAAATGGAAATTTCCCGGTGTAATGATGTTTACAGATTTTTGCTATGGCTTTTCTCGAGAGCAATTTTTATTATGGGGATATTTCTACCCTTGGATCAATGTTATTTCCCCTTCGAGATGGGTTTGCAAAAAGTTGGAGACATTAAATCCGCGGATGATGTTTATTTTCGGTCGGAAAGATCTCGTTGTTAATAATTTCCAAACATGTTTGAATGGTGAGTGTGACTGACTGGAGGGTAGATATAGTGGGGTATTTATCCTCTCGCATTGCGATGGAGCCGGTGTGATAAATAATGGTTTTACGCTGGTATGATATACTCGGGCGCTGATCTTACACCTATATACAAGAACCACATGAAGGGTAACAGGAGTCGGTTCCAGCATCATTATCGTGTTGTATGCTGGTCTTGATCATTATTCCAGATCTCTCGATGCCGAGGTATATACCTTCATCTGACAAATGTGGTAGTAGAAGATATGACATTTTCATTCTCATTTATTCATTCACAAATCATTCTCACAGTTAACCACTTTACCAAAAGAAAACTTTAAAAAATTGCATAACTAATTTATGGTTGTCTTAAATAAGTGATATTTGCTTCAAGAAAGACTTTTGAACAATATGAACGGCTTAGGTTAAGCCTTATTGTAGTTAGCTATAGAATCGGTAAAGGGATCTTTGCTAAATTATAATTACGTTGTTATCCGTTCCGACATTACTGTTCAAAAGTAAATTATGTTCCGCCGCAGAAGAACGCAGAAGACAGGACGCGTGATGACCATTACATCACGCGTGAGTACCGCGTAGGAAACGCGTTATTAAAACGTTCTTTGATTGAAGTGGAACGGGTAGATTTAGGAAATGAATTTGCTGTGTAAGGATAAGCCTGGAAATCAGGACTTGATCCGCCAGCCAGAGGTTCGAATCCCGTATTTTTCATCACTGGTTTATCAACACCTTGCACGGACAATTAACGTCAGCAGTGAATGTCTACAACCTGCGTCACCTGGGCGTTCCTCTACTCACAGACAGACTTAAATACCATTCAAAAGGGCGTTAAACCAAACTCACTCACTCACAATGATTGGACTATTTCACACATATACTCTACTCGTGGACACGTGCACGTGTGTATAACCTCTGTCACGATTTCGGGGTGACTTCTCGCGAGATGATAATATCGGCAACATAGCTCAGATTTCACCGTGTGGCTTCCAATCTCTCCTGTAAAATTACCGCAGAGGTACAAACAAAAAGTAGCCTTTGAAGAGAACTTTTTCTCCATTCCTCATGCTTTCTTTAATAGCTTCCTAGCTTTGCCTACGACTTCTCCTCAGTCGTGCTCGATTTAAGACCACGAGAGCTTGCAGTATCGCCGCGGCAGCTGAGAAGAACTTCTAGCGCATGTTTTAACGTCAAACACAAAAGATCGCGATCAAACATGAAGATGGTACACACCACGTCTTCTGACGAGACAATGACGAGACTGGGCGAGACTTGGCCACATGACTGGCCGGGCAGAGGTTCCCGTGCAGTGATCCCCTGCTGTAATCTACTCCGCAAATACCTGGATTCACCCGAGGTCGCCAAAGGTCAGGCCGATATAGTTCCGGACTTTTCTCTGTCCTCAGAAGAATGCGGGCAAAACAAAGGGGGAAAGGACACAGGGTGTGCATGTAATTGGTCCCCGGCGTAACACGGAGGAATGACTCAAGTTTAGACCATTTCAAACACACTTGACAGGTTTAGACCCTTTAGAAATCCGTGGAGGTAATTGCCCAGGCCGTTCTCTAATTTGATTCTTCATGCTGGTCATTCCGGACTCTTCAGGGGCTCGCATCGTGACGGACAAATCAGTTTGCAGGAGGACCGTGGAATCAGTTGTTGTTGACACTCGGTAAAGAATGGTCACAGCGCTTTGAGAAAGTGTTGTAAGCCACTCTTCTGTTGTTTTACACACCCAGTACACGTTCTTATTGTAGACAATGTTCCAATAGGTCTAACTTGCCTATCTGCTTAGTGGGGAAAGTGTTTTTATCTTACTAACCTAGTATGCACGCCTACTTTCAACTGTCTCAGTGTATCAAGTTACCAGAGACGTGCTGACTTTATATGTTCACGTGCTCGGAACTGCTGTTTCACACAGTCACATTCTGATGGAACATGGTATACCTATTCTGATATTCACCTGCTCGTGGAACATTCCTTTCTTAATTAATGAACTTGATCTTTTCAATATGGGTACATATCAATTTATCATACTTTCATACTAATTCAGTATACTCTCAAGCACAGATAATGTCTTACTTATGTATTCACACGCTCGGGAAACTGTTCTCTTGATGCGTAATAACTAAATGAACGTATTCGATCTGGGGAAACGATGACGATCTAAGAATCAATATATTTACATGATAGCTATAGAAGAACTATTATTTTGTGATCAATATATTCACTTACTAGCTACGGGGGAACTGTTACTTTCTTATCAGTATGTTTATATACCATCTTGAGAGCTGTTACTATTTTATCAATATAGTTACATACTAGCTATAGAGGAAATGTTACTTTCTTATCAATACTTTTACAAAAAGCTATAAAGGAACTGTTACTTTATTTTCAGTATGTTTACATACTAGCTATAGGGACAATGTTACTTTCTTATCATATGTTTACATACCAGCTATAGAGACAATGTTACTTTCTTATCATATGTTTACATACCAGCTATAGAGGAGATGTTACTTTCTTATCAATATGTTTGCATACTAGCTATAGAGGAACTGTTACTTTCTTATCAATATGTTTACATGACAGCTACAGATGAACTGTTACTTTCTTATCAATATATTTACATACTAGCTATAAAGGTACTGTTACTTTCTTATCAATATGTTTACATGACGGCAATAGAGGAACTGTTGCTTTCTTATCAATATATTTACATGACAGCTATAGAGGTACTGTTACTTTCTTATCAGTATGTTGACATGACAGCTACAGATGAACTGTTGCTTTCTTATCAATATAATTACATGACAGCTATGGAGGAACTGTTACTTTCTTATCAAAATGTTTACATACCAGCTATAGAGTAACTATTACTTTCTTATCGGTATGTTTACTTACTAGCAATAGAGGAGCTGTTACTTTCTTATCAATATGGCCTCTTACCTTAGGAAACTTTATTGTTACCTTTGATAGATCTTTAATCAATTTTAAATTGAAAGTACGAGGAGATAGTCAGTTGGTAACAAATCTACGTCAACATGAGTGAGTGAGTGAGTATGGTTTTACGCCGCTTTTAGCAATATTCCAGCAATATCACGGCGGGGGACACCAGAAATGGGCATCACACATTGTACCCACACCTTCAAGGAAGAGCATCAGCTCGGTTGAAAATATTGATAAGTAACTCTTTCCCAGTCCCGATCGATAAGCGCGTTAACAGATTCATATATGTATATTTCATATTGTGATGACGTCATGTCCGTAAAACGTTGTCAACTTCACAAACATCTGATTAATAATTCGATGCTACACTAAGCTTCACTTCATTTCTTGAACGGGTATTTTACATTTTTGAAAACAGTATAATGTAAACTACCGGGCAAAGGAAAGTATACACCCATGATGGGGACTAAAAATGAAACAAACAATGTGGTTGGGAGAAACTGTGAGTATCGTTAATTACAAAACTGCTATCCTAGTGAAACGACAGGGGGTCTGATGGTGGTAAGAGTCGCGACGTGGCCATAATGCAGTACACATGCTAGCTTAGACAGTACTTTCTTGTAGGACTATTTTGATTCGGCCGCAAATTCATTCTTCTTCCTTTGGAATAGTATTGGTAGAGCGTATATTGTTTGTCATTAAATGACGAATTGCTCATAGGAATATACATTGAAAGTAAAGTTTCTTCTATACTAGTTGATGAATCTGTCCTATACTTACCATCCATGATAATATTGCATAATTCATTAGCCGTAAAAGGTTTGGTTTAATTGATATTTTCGGCTTTTTGATCCAGGTAGGGATGTCATTTTTAGCCTGAGGTTATTTTGTAACTTGGGGCTCTTGCTATTTGCTAAGGACTAGACATGGTGGCTCTCTATGTCGGACATATCTGGATAGGACTCCTACCCGAGGTAATACATTATGTTAACGCTGTCTGTTTGATTAATACCATCACGGTCGGGGTCGAAGTATATGAAGTTATAACTCACCATTCACATATCCCCCATCTACCGCCATCACATCAGACGCTTGTTATAAACCTCTTCCTCCCCACTTTACGAAGCTGGGATACCCGGCGTTACCCGGAGCCCGAAGAACGCGGGGCGGGAGAGGCTAACATGGCCACGTCGCCAGAACCCCCGCCGTCGCCGAAAAGAAATGTATCCGGCTAAGGTCTAACATGAGATACCACACTGCTACGTTTTGGGGTCGGTGGTTTTAGTTTCAACAACAGTCTTGTAAAGTTAGCGATTTGTGACTGAAGTGTCTCCACCTACATTGTGAGTACATCACAAGACACACGATCAGATAATGCGAAGATAAACATTATAATATCCAACTGATACACGATCACAAAGAATGAGTGAGTGAGTGAGTTGGGCTTAACCCCTTTTTAACAGTATTCCAGTTATATCGCGGCGTGTCAGCCCGTTGTGATGCAGGTCTCAGACGTTTAGCACTTCGGTGAAACCCACGAGCACGGGTATGGTGCTGACAAACCTAGAAACATAATTGGGTCGAACCTGGATTCGAACCCACAATCATAGGTTTCTGGCGTGCACAAGGGTCGCAACTCTGCACAGCGAATCGCGGCGCCTTATACGACTGGGCCACTCGTGCCCCCCGATCACAAAGATCCAAATTGATAAAGCCATATATCTTATATGATACACGATGAAAAAAACCCTGAGCATATAAACCATACATTATCAAACTGATACACGACCACAAAGAACTGAGTAGATGATAAAAGAACTGAGTATATAAACCATATATTGATCCACGACTACAAAGAACGGACTAAATATACCATATGTTATCTAACTGATACACGATGAGAAAAACATGAGTTGAGAAACAGTATATTATGCAACTGATACACGATCACAAATAATTGAGTAGAAACCACATGTAATCCAAGTGATAAACGATATGAAAAAAACCCTGAGTTGCTAAATATTATCCAACTGATACACGATCATAAAGAATCGAGAACATTAACCATACGGTATCTAACTGAAACACGATGAGAAAAAAGCTGAGTAGATAAACTATATATTATCCAACTGCTACACGATCATAAAGAATCGAGAACATTAACCATACGGTATCTAATTGAAACACGATGAGAAAAAGACTGAGTTCATAAACTATGTATTATCCAACTGATACACGATCACAAAGAACCGAGTACATAAACCATATGTTATCCAACTAATACACAACAGAAATAAATTAAGAAATCAGATATAATAAAACTGATACAAGAGAATTAAGTAGAAATGAATTGAACGAAATTCCAAATTGTTGGAATATTCATGATAAAAATTGGTGCAATTTTTTTGTAGATAATTGGTGCAGAAATAGACACCACGAAACTTTAAGTCGTTTAAGAAACAGCGAGTTGTTTGGGTCACCAAAAAAATTTAATATTGTAAATAAAATGATGACAATAACTTTTTACTTTGAGTATATTATAGGCCAGAGTCTGTGCCCACAGTATTGGAGCTCAGCCAGGCAGCGTCGCCGCAGAGGCTGCCGGGATACACTGTGACGTTGCCACGTGACTCTGACATCTCCAAGAAGAGGCTGACAACAGAAACAGGTATATTATAGGAGATTATCTTGACACAAGAGCAGGTGACAGATTAATAATCATATACGACTATCTAAACAGATATTAGTTAAAATTACACATGCACAGTTATAAGGGGCGACGATTCAAGTCATGCTCATTGGGTCATGCTCATTCAGTTATGACCAATCGGGTCCACTCGGCTTATTCCTTTACCTACATGGCATCTCGGACAACGATGGAGTAGTGTGATATTGCTTGACTAAATTGAACTCACATACCGACTGATCACTACCGCATATACAATATAGTTCGTATATGACAGCCAATTTTAAGAAACGGTTATATTTAGTAGAAATATGGTATATAATTTGAAAACGAGCAATATTTAAATAAGCTGACGACTGCTGCAATGTTGTGTTGCATAATTTTATAGTCACGTGAACGAGTGAATCCAGTTCAATATGGCTTTCTTCCAATATCACTGACCGAAATTAAACATGTAAATAATCTGAGCCGAGTGGTGTTTGTCCTTGGGACTGAAGACCCCGGTTCGAATCTCGATGTGAGATGCCAAGTGTCCTGCACCTATATACTAGGGGCGGTCGGGTAGTCTAGTGGTTAAAGCGTTCGCTCGTCGCGCCGAAGACCCGGGTTCGATTCCCGACATGGGTACAATGTATGAAACCCGTGCTCACTCATTATATACTAGAAATGAAAAATACTCAAAAGTCTCATTCGCTGCCGTTGCTTCGTTTGTAGTCGAATGGCAAGAATCAAGCTGCTCGAGTGAGAGAGTGAGTGAGTGAGTAACGCCGCTTTTAACAGTATTCCAGTTATATCGCGGCGTGTCAGCTTAATGTGGGAGGAAAGCTCGAAGTGATGCAGGTCTCAGACGTTTACCACTTCGGTGAAACACACGAGATATGGTGCTGACAAATCTAGAAACATAATCGGGGCGAACCGGAATTCGAACCCACAATCACAGGTTCCTGGCATGCCCAAGGAACGCAACTCTGCACAGCAAATCGCGGTGCCTTAGACGGGGCCCCCTCAAGTTGCTCGAGAGCAATGTTGTGGGAAGTTGATGATATGAGTGGTTGAGATGGTGACGTCACTTCCACAACGAACATTGATAGCGAATTGATCCAATCAACTATCATATAGAATGGAAATAAATACGCTAGATAATCGAGGATGACCCCACAAGTGCGTTAACACTAAGCTTGATATACTCTTAATTCGTACTCAAAACCTCATTTTGATCTGGAGATCTCGACGACCAGGGCTAGACGTGTCTACCGTGACACGAGCAGTGTGCGGTGGAGCGTTGTCCTGTTGAAACAGCTCCCTCTGGGATGACATTTTTGAAACAATGCCGTTTCAGACAGTGCAAATCGAAAATGGCGGCGTTTTGACGCACCGTTTGTCGAATATCAGGCCACCAACATTTTCCAATAACATATATCCAATTTATATATCGGATTTTTTTGTGTAGTCGGGTTCAATGAACTGCATACTGCATGTGCGTTTCTTCTTTTAAAGAGTGTATTTACAGCCAGCCTTCTAGAATATGTCCCATCCAGAAACCTCTCGAACGATCAAGTATAACATGTTCAAAGCAAAAACCAGGAGTGGATAACTTGCTCTCGCTGCCACCGACAGCTCTCGACATATTATTAGTACTTCGGTTATTTGCTGCCACTGGTATCGTTCGGTGGCTTCCTTTAAAACCAATTGGAAACTCTAGTTCGAGGTACTTGAAAAACAATCACCCTCGTTGGATGCGTCTTTAATATTGAAACTCAACACATTGTCTTAACTTCCATACTTCCGTTAATCTGAATGAAAATATTTTCAATATTCTTCTTAAAATTCCTTCATCCATTTCAGAGACATATCAAATACTGAATGACTTAAAAAACCAGTGGCTGGTCCACTATCTTAAGAGTCATAAAATTCTATTTTCAGCGATCAAAGGTTGCCCATAATATTATCTAAAGGCAGGCGTACAGCGAGTAGCGGAACTAATACACTTGGGTTTCAGGGGATGACTATGATAAGACTGGCTGTTGAAAGCCGCGCCAGAAACTACCATGAATACGTGTCGGCATGACCTAGGCCCGTCGACAGGGAGGATCCCTTCCGTTCCGTCTTTTTCTGTCTTACTTTTTGGTAAGGTGGAGTAAAATTGGGTTTAACGTTTAACGTTTAACGTTTGCAGTTATATAGCGACGTGCATGCACGTGTGTGTGTGTGTGTGTGTGCGTGCTTGTGTGCGTGCGTGCTTGCGCGCGCGCGTGTGTGTGTGTGTGTGTGTGTGTGTGTGTGTGTGTGTGTGTGTGTGTGTGTGTGTCTTCTTGTACTAGTCCGGGCTGATGCCGATTTATAGTGCCAGCTCACTGAGATACCATGCCGCAGTTTAACATAATACCCCACTCAGACACAGTATACTGACTCCGAGCCGACCAGTCCTTGTTTTAGCCCCTTAATGCCCAGCACCAGACAGGGTAACAACAAGTACCATCTTATAACGTCCTTTGGTATGATGCCGCCGAGGATCGAACCCCGGACCTTCCGTTCTTCTGGCGGACGATATACCACTAGACCACGGATCACTTTATAGTAATCTGGTAGATAGTATTTTGAACATAATAATGGAAACACCACGGCAAAACATCTGGTACAACCAAACCGAGACCTAATTTGCAAGTGAGAAAGGTTGACAGTGAACGGACGTACACAAGGTTCAACCCAACTGAGCATTATAAGGTCTCAGATGACCACCCTGTATAAAACCTTGGAAATGAGCGCAGCCTTGTGGTTAATGTGTTCGCTCGCCAGGCCGAAGGTTCGGGTTCGATTCTCCATTCCAGCAGACATGACAGAGCTCATTCATGGTGTCTTCCTTCTTGATATCACTGAAACTGTTTGTTCACTGCACTCATGTATATTAAGAATATATTAAGAAAATACATTGAGTCTGGACCAGACAAATCAGTGATTTACATTACAATGATCCACGACGTCGGGGTACGTTGACACACCATTAACCAAGGGTTCAAGTCTGACCATCCCATCCAATAAGACGCCTTTAACGACCGTCAAAGGTTATAACCCTTTGTTCACACATGTTCCACTGAAAATGAACATTATCGACATTTACCAGTAATTAGCTAACTTATGACTGGCCTACGTAGATTCCTATACACTAAAAGAGTCCACTGTTCACGAGAAGGTCAATAATGACGTCATCATCTCCAGAAACGTGTATTGTCAATAAAAACATTCAAAAACTACTGCGACGAATATTGTGTTTGAATATTGTTCTGAATTCTGATATCGTTACCAAAGGTTATTGCAAACCAGATTTCGCAAGTTGGTCTGCTAACTCATTTCCATGCAGCTAATGACTGAATTCAGATCATAGTGAGTTTGGTTTAACGCCGCTTTTAGCAATATTCCGGCAATATAACAGCGGGGACACCAGAAATGGGCTTCACAGGTTGTACCCATGTGTTTTGTTTGTTGTTTAACGCGGCACCCTGCAATATTCCAGCTATATGACGGCGGTCTGTTAGATAATCGAGTCTGGACCAGACAATCCAGTGACAGACATCATAAGCATCGATCCAAGCAATTGGGATACGATGACATGCATCAACCAAGTCAGAGAGCCTGACCACCCGATCCCGTTAGTCGCCTCGTACGACATAGTCACCTTTTACGGCAAGCATTGGTTTCTGAAGACCTATTCTATCCCGGAACTTTGTTGTTTGAAATCATTTGGAATAATTGTCTTGAAGCAACATTTTCGAAATGAAGAAGTATCGCTTATTTCTTGATTTCATCTTTTCCCTTGGAGAACACATCTCCTCGAGGATGAAGATCAGACTGTCAGTATTATGAATTACGTTATGATGTGACATCGTTCATCATCGTAATAAGCATGCCACGTACTTAATCCCAAGGGCGCAGCTGCAATTGTCTGCTACCAATTAACGGTGTTGAGGCAACAGAGGTTCCGAGTAATTAGCATCTGGGATATATGACGACAGAAAATTTGGTCCCGGTCTCTGACACGGACCTCTAAACATCGCGCACTAATGCGACGAAGATGCCTTGACCACAATCACGTCCGTTAATCAAAATCGTCTTTGTGCTTCAGGATTAATGAGTAGACGATTCAATTAACATTGATTTCGGCGTCAGGCCTTGAATATTTATAGCTTTGCAATCCTAAGTGCATATTAGCAGATCTTCGGTGACTGCTGGACAAGGGACATGACGATGAACACTGAACTGTTGCAAAGCCTCACTAGCAAGAAGGCAATTCATTTACACTTCAAAGGAAATGTTCCACAGTTGGGCAAAATTATCAGACAGAACACAATCCGACGTAACCGTGAAACAAATCTCCAGATTCCTTGGCTTTTAAGACTCCAAGGACGGTTATCGTGATATATGCATTACCATTCAGCGACAAGGAATTCGTTTCAGTTCCATTTGATCTCCCCCAAGCTGAAAACCATTCAGAGAGTACCTGTTTTACAATGGCTGTAACACACTGATTCTATCAATACGTCACTTCCGGTGGTTCCACCATGTTTCATCTTGGTTCCAGCGCTGCAGGTAGTCTTGTTTACAGGTTTTTTTTAACATTTACAGGATTCTCGTTTAGAACTGACCCAGTTTCTGCGGAAACCGTCCTTTGGAAGGCTGCAATAGTGTACAATTTGTTTACGCTGCAAATGTAAACAATTCTTTTGTGTGGAAACCTGTTTATCCGGACGGTATCGGTTGCAACCAAAACGCCCAGATAAACGAGGGTCTTCCGAACATGCTTACAAACTAAATTTCTTGACTGGGAAGCTGCAGGCCTTGTACATGTGAAACTCGAGACCCGCAACAGATGGGAGATGTTTGTTAAGCCTCAATTATCTTTTAAATGTTGACGTCATAAAATATGTTAGTTAATTTTCAGTCAGGTTATTTTGTGAAATAAGTTGTTCTGTGAGTTTATGTATCTATTTCCGCAGTTAATTTTACCATGAAATATATCATTTGGTCTCTGTGAATTATTAATCGAATATAGTATGCAAATATGGATATTGCAACTCTTGTTTACCCTGCAAACATTTAAAAATAGTTTTGCCATGTGTTACGTCGCCTCATATAGGCGGGGACACGGGTGGCCCAGTCGTCTAAGGCGCTGTGCAGAGTTGCGTCCCATGGGCACGGAAGGAACCTATGATTATGGGTTCGAATCCCGGTTCGTCCCGATTATGTTTCTAGGTTTGTCAGCACCATACCCGCGTTCGTGGGTTTCACCGAAGCGGTAAACGTCTGAGACCTGCATCACTTCGGGCTTTCCTCCCACATTAAGCTGACACGCCGCGATATACCTGGAATACTGTTAAAAGCGGCGTTAAACCCAACACACTTACTCACTCACTCATCATACAGGCGTATGTTTCATAGCGATAACCCACACGTTAAGTGAAACTACATAATCCAAAACCTCTGTAATGTGGTTGGTAAGCCTATATATCCGAATAAATGATAATCCATAACCTGGGTTAGGACAAAGAAAGATGACTTGTTCGGATGAAGGTCAACCCTGATACAGGCACTTCCTGATGTGACAAGACAACAAGTGCCCATGTCATCTCTCTAATCCGAAATTCGCATATAACAATAACACAAACTTGGTTTCACCTGTAAGTTTTAAGCGCTTTAATCTTTATCATATCCGAAGTTGGCTCATTAAAGCGTTTAAAAACGATATTATTCCTCTGTTCTGAGTTTGAGAGGCTCACATTTCAGTAACTATGTACTATCTCAAGTTTTATCGAGGGTGAAGCCAAATTCAGACATAACGGCTTGTGAGGTCACGCTTAATAGTGTAACGATGCCCTTTCGTCTCCTATTCAAGATTACTCGACAGCAATGACGACAACCGCTGCGGGGCGTATTCAAATAGGTGTTGCTTCGAATCAGTCCTCCGATTTTACTGCTAGTTGTCGCACAAAGGATAACAAAATAGAAAACCAAGAAACATTTACACCAAGCTGGGATAGAGACCACCGTGGATAGCGTCCATTTAGGAGGATCCGATTGACACAACTTTGACATCCAACTGTCGTCTGCTCCTATGGCGGCCATATTGGATTTTGCTGGAAGAATATGAATAAAGCGAGCTGTGATTTAGATCGTTCCTGGTGAAACTACAACAGTCATAAAACGCTGTCTAGCCCGTCATTTGCAAGGCAACAATTCGCTTATGTCTCTTCCCAAGCAGATCCAGGACCATAAAAGCAGTGGTGCGAGGAAGATTTATGGACGTGTGGGGATCGGGCGGTCGCTTTGACGGGCCCCTCTCTGAGGAAGGGAGACGAATGAATAAATTCAACACCGTCATTAGTATGGGAGAAGCCATAAAATCTTGTTGCTGGAGCAGGGCAGAGAATGGAGCGGCCTGAGCATGAGAATTACCGTCCTAGCTCAATGTAGGAGGAATTCACTGATTTGAATTCGAGTTGACATACCTCTCCAGGAAACACCTTGATCAGCGAGGGAGCTTCACCACGATTCTTTGGGACTATTTTCTGCTAGGATTTTCGTGAAATATCAAGGAACAAAGCCATGGTCTCAGACTCAATAGTAAAGTCATGGATCGTGATATTAGGAGAGGGGAGGTGGGAGGGAGCACGCCGTTTGGAGGAAGGAAATATGCATAATGTTATATCCAGGCGGATTGAAAAATGTCGTAAATACCTAACACTCAACATGATTCATGTGTTCTGAATTGATATTACGGATTATCTTATAAATCTTACTTGGTAATATACGGGTTTTATAGGCTCTATGTGAAGATTACTCTCTGCTAAAGTTGTGCCCCAAATCGCCCGAATAGTTATAATTTGAAAGTTGTTTTATTCATAGATGAATACCTCCCATACCTTTGGGTATCAATATTATTAAAACATATATCGAAATGAAGTTCAGAAGTTGTTAAAATAGTAAAACTTTAAATAGAAGACACAGTTATTGACTTGTTTTTTTCTAATGTAATACACAATTCGCCACTACGGGACTGTTTATTCCCAGATGTCGAGTTCGTCTAAAAATATCCCTCCCAATGCCCCCATCAATCCCACCCTCCCTTCACAGGACATCCACAACGTTACTTTTATGATAAAAATGTAACGATTCTAACAAAAAATATTCAGAATACTCAAACTTTTAAGCTGAAAACAATATTACACCATTTAATCCTTTCTGTATCTTTCAATATGGAGAACATCTTCCATTAACAGCTAATTTTGATCTTCATGTAAAAAGGCTCAAACACACAGTGCTAAAAACAGAACACGACATATCCTCAACAGGTTCGAAGCGCGGCTAATTCCTTGGCATATCTTGTTAATAACAAAGAAGAGGGAAACGCGCCTTGTCGAGGTCCAACAATGAATCAATGATTTCGCTTGACAGAAACCTGACCTTTCGACTTTTGTCCACAAAAACTTAATGGAGCGGGTATAAACCTGGATTACCCATGTATTAATTATTATGGCAGCCATTGTTCATTAGGGTGACTCAGGGATCAGAGTAATAAAACCGAGAGGTCTCTCGGAGGCCAAAATGAATCACCTCATGCAGATACTGTGCTGGGTGTAATTAATCAATAATTAATTACATGATCATGGTGTCAGTTTGATAATAGGTAATCCACCTGTTCCAATTTTTGAAAGCCAAATGAAAAGCTCGCATCACGGTGCCTTTTTAAATCTTTAACTAAGGTCAAGATTTAGTGTCCTCAGCTAACGGCTTTAAAAGTATTAATGCGACGGGTTTAAAGCAGTCAGTTCAACAAGAGCTTGAGGGGTTTGTTTAGCGGACATGCACACTTCCAGATTAGCATTGAATGCCATCAGAGGGAGGGCCTCCTCAACAGTTTAAGAACTAACATTAGAACAAGCTTAATGCAGAAAATGCATGTAACGTGTTTTTTTTTATAATGCCATATGCCTGCGATAAGGGAACACTCGAACTAACACTGCACTCTCTATAGGGTGAATAGTCCATTTTCTTGAGGTATGGTTTAAACAAGGGAACTGTATTGGTCCGTTAGAATTTATTAACGGCAACATATTCTCATTTCGGTCTCGTTTGTCTTGAACTGCGGCTAACTCGAAGTCTAGTCGCGAGGATTTCGGGTTAATGAGATTTTGTTGTTCGAGAAAATCACACATATCCGACTGATTTTACGGCCTAAACATCAATTGATAGAATTAAAGGTTCCCAACACTCTATTGCTAGAGTCTAAAATATCAATTGAAAGAGGATTGTCAGGTTCTGTTACTCGGCAGTTATATATTGGTGGTTTTGTAATAATTGTGTCTGTGGGACTTCACCATGTCGTTCACTTTGCCACTGGCAGTTGGGTAATCTACTGGCCGAAAGATCCCATCGCATCGAAGTTTACACATATGGTTAGACCGTGGTGTCCCACTGTCATACTATTGGTGGAAACTTACAACATTCTCTCTCTCTCTCTCTCTGCCCCCCCCCCCCCCCCCCCTCTCTCTCTGTGTGTCTCTCTCTGTGTCTCTCTGTCTATCTCGCTCTCATAGTGTCTTTGCAAAACATCATAGTGTCTTTGTTCACCCACGAAGAAAGTAGAATTACCCACCACGTACTTTTGACATTGCCAATAAATAAATCATCATTTGCCAAGGGTAAATCTTACTATATGACGGTTTCTTTTCTGTCATTTCATCAGGTTTGTGTTACAGAATAATAACATACAGATGTTTAATCCCAGGGAGACAGGTTATGACTTACAGGAAATACCATCTTCCCATAAACTACGCCAGCCATACAAGGCTGATCCACAAACACGCTTAACACTTTGTTACAGGACATGCAGTGAGCCCTGTATGATTATTGTATATTGTTGTTACTTGTGTGTCCTGGCGCAAATGACCTGTCCAGGTGCACGGCTTTCACACATGGCTTGACAGGCCTGAATATTAAGATATTGGTTTATTGCATTCCTAAGCCATGCGTTTCATACATTATCCTCCCTGTGGCCAAGCTGAAGTAATGAACATTCCTCTGGGAGAAGTGGTCTAAAGTGCTGCATTTCGTTTTGCAGAGTTGTTTCCCTTAGACGTGTCAGGATTAGCTGTCTCGGTCTGAATTCGATATTCACACATTATGCTCTTGGTTTGTCAACACCAGTCCAATGGCCGTGGGTTTCATCAAGTTGGAAACATCAATGATCTGCGTCCTTTGTGTATTTTCACATATATCAAACTGCCACAATGCTACACAATGTTAAGTGGTGTGAAACCCAACTCACTCACTAACTAACCAGATTATATATTGGATTGTTTTCGGCTCGGGTTGTATTACTTCCGGACACTTCCTTGACGTTTACAGATTTTGAAAAAAAAGTAAATATGTAATTTATGTAAAAGCTATTTATCAGATATGCAGTTAATCCGAGTTGCATGGACAGGGTTATGTTGTACGGAATTGACAACATCGTGCTGCATATCAAATGTTCAAGTACAATGCAAATCTGGTGAACGCACGTGGACGACATTTCCAGGACGCATGAAGATGACATGTCTTATTCAGGTGAACAGTTGACGTGCCTTTGCACGCGTTTGTAACGGGTGCCGCCGGCGGGGCAGGATGCGCTCACCTTTTCGCAAACACCTTGTAGCATCATATATGTGAGTGATTCATGAACACATACTCATGATACAGTCGGAATCGTACAATCGGCTCTGCCTTTAGCAGAGATTCCTTGTGACAATGGAAAGGGATTCTCCCCTTTATTTATAAAGTTATATGAATATATCTTCCCTGGACTGTGGACTTTGTACTCGGACACAGACATGCTTTTTCAAACATATTTCGTTGATTAATGTTATCGAAATATTATATTTATAGTTAACAAAGTATATAAATTGTGCCCGCTCTCAACATGTTCTTTGTCTTTATGACAATGATGTTCGAGCTAGGGCACTGGAATCCTATATCCTGGATCGCATTACTCCGAGATGTCGTTGCAACAATGTGTACTGACACTATAAACATCTCCTCGGAACACGATACGCGTTCTTACGTAACATTAGTCACAACTTAAGCAAAACATCAACAAAATAAAAAGCGTGTGAACAAACAATACCGTACAAAAACACGTTGAGGAAAGCTTTCTAGTACGAGTGACCCAACAGCAATAATAAACAATAAACCTTTGTCAGGACACAATGATTCTGTCTTTACCCCAGCGGAAGTTCGGCGGTGATACCTAGGTCTGTATTGCGAGGAGAAGAAGGCAGATTGTTTGTCGACAGTTAAGCGGAAAGCGTGCGACCTAATGACTTTACCAGCATCAACGACACGGGTCATTACACGAGTTGGCGTTCGACCCTCGTTTTACCTGCTACATATTAGGATGTTTCTGCTGTCAGACTGATGGGGTGAACTCTAGGAACGACGGCGGATGGTCTTGAGTTAAATGTTCTGTTGGGTGGAGTTTTCCTTGTTTATCGTGCTATCGTTTTACAGAGATGGCACTGGTAGCATGTAGCGTTCAGTGTTTCAACATGTTGCTTTGGTTTTTGTTTAATCTCAGATAACGTTGAGTCAATACTTTGTGAATTTTGTTTAGATCGTGATCTGCCGTCATTATCATTTATGGCGAAGATTGATTGTAAAACAAGAAATACCTCGCGGGCTTCGTTAGTGATAGGCTTCTTTATTTACGAATACATTGCATGCCACGTGGGTATAGGGGGGTGATTGCCTGCATTTTGAGAGTCTGTCAGTAGTTCTCCTGTCAGTGCTGGCCCAGTGTCGGTGTGCATCACGTCTTGCTGAAGTCTCTGCAGGGGGTACCTGCGTCTGTTTCAACACCCTCGAGCTACTCATCACCGACACCCGGCAATAATGCCCCTCCCTATATCCTTCTGTGATCATATCATCTACAGCTTTGTTAAATAGTTACTTTCTCTATCCTGTTCCGTTTGCCTCTCTCTGTCTCTCGCTCGCCTCTCTCGTTCTCTCTCTCTCCAATCTCCTTTTCTCTCCCTCACTCTCTCTCTCGCCTCTCTCTCTCTCTCGCTCGCCTCTCTTTCTCGTTCTCTCTCTCTCTCCAATATCTCTTTCCCTCTCGCGCTCTCTCTCTCTCTCACTCTCTCTCTCACTCACTCACTTACTCACGCTCTCTCTCACTCACTCACTCACTCTCTCTCTCTCTCTCTGTGTTGTATGGAAGCGCCCTGACTGCCACCAATACATCATCTCCACATCTCCCTTCTCTCTGATGTACACAAAGATTACTTTGTTTTCCAATTGCTTGCCCTAACGGCCCTGCTCGTTTCCACTACATTTCTCGTTTATGATGACGATAAAACCGAGAAGCGCCTATAAAGCTCCCCGATATCGTCCTAGCGAGCGGGTCGTCAAGTCGATCATGCCAACTCGCCTTCCCCAGACCCACACAGGATGCTGCATGAGAACTCCAGGCTCTGGTCAGGGAACGAACACCACCAGTTTTGTATTGGCTTCACACTTTGTGCTTCAGCATTTGTAACGCTTGGAAAGCCGGTACACACTATTGGGCACGTCGTTAAACATATTTAAATTATTAGTACTCTGAATATGGTTACAGTAGAGGCTATAAAATATCTTCATCATCTTGTGTCACTTCAGCAATTTTAACACTTTCAAAGCCGATACACACCGCTAGGCACGTCGTTAACCATATGTAAATATCAGTACTCTGAATATGGCTACAGCAGAGGAATATAAAATATTTTCACCCTCTTGCATCATATTAGTACGCGGTAAAATGATAATAACTAATAATAAAAATAATATAACAACAACAACAACAACAACAACAATAATAATAATATAAAAAAAATAATAATAAAAAAGAAAAATTAATGTTGGACTGTCCAATGGACATGATGGAGTGGCTCGATCATTTAATTAACGTCTTCGCCATGCTTGGGTTTTTGACACACAGGTCCATCCGGAATATGTAGAGGGCGTCATGGAAAATGATAAATACAAAATTCTTTGGAATAGGCCCAGATACAGTATCGGACGTATATAGGCCAACAAACCTGATCTTGTCCTCTTTGATAAATCCAATGAAATCATTTATATTATTGAATTGTCTGTCTCTTTTGACACCAATGTGATTGACAAGATTCAGGAAAAAAAAGGCAAATATGCGGACCTCGCTTTCGAAATGTCACGCTTGCATCCCAAGTACCAAGTTGTCCGACTCCCCATTGTTCTCGGTGCCTTAGGTTTGGTACCCTCCAATCTGTTGACTGACATTGGGAGAGTACCCGGGTTTGCTACAAGTAATACAGTCCTTCTGACAATCTGTGTAATGCAGAAGGCTGCAGTGTTAGGGAGTCTTCACATTCTCCGAAAAGTTATGGGTGGCTTTGACTAGGCAGCGCTTGCTGGGAGAAGTCCAATTCGCTGTCTGGACTGCGTGTAGAGGGGGCAAGGGCCCTGAGCTGATGATGAGTCTAACCAGCCTGACTGTGCCAGGATCACCCCAACCCTCTTTGCTGTATTTTATATTTTAATCTGT